>NC_090926.1:1251846840-1253236840 GCF_040938575.1 Ambystoma mexicanum
CTTTGTAACCCTTAACCCAACCATCTAACTTTTTCAAACATTCACACACCCAGGTAGCCCAAGGGGTACCATCATGCTTTTTGAGGGTTCTAAACCTCTTAAGATACTGGGAAGGGGTCTTCCCAAACCTAGCTAATAATGCTAGCTTCACACACTCATAATCCTGTTTATCCTCCTCCCCCAACTCCATTACAGCATCACTTGCAACAGGGGGAAGCCTAGAGAAAAGCCAGGGCGTCAGCTGATTCCCTGAGATACCTTGAATCCCATGATTGTACTCAAACATTGCTAACCAATCCAAAACATCAAGTTTAGTCTCATACATACCAATCATCTCCTTTGGCATACGGGGTCTCTTAGGGCTGGAAGACCTAGAAGACTCCGGGAGAGAAGCATTTTCTACAGACAGTTTCTTCATCTCTAGTTCATGATTCAGCTCCATTTCTCTGAGCCTTAACTCTTGATGTTTCATGGCAGTTTGTGCATCAATACATTTCACTTCCAATTCAAGTCTCATTTTCTCAAGTGCAATAAACTCAGGAGTAAGTGCAGGACCTGTGAGGGTCCCTGTGGACAGAGGTTGTGCTTTCTGAGCAGGCAAAGGAGTTGTAGGGTTTCCTAACAAGGACTCATCTACCTCTTCAAAATTAACACTCTCAGAATCAGAAACATCAGTATCCACATTTGCTGGAGGGGTAGGCCCTTCTGACCCACTCTCCAGACTTTGTTTTCCCATTAACTTTGCAATCAATTCAGATTTCTTTCCTTTACCAGAGAGACTCCTCTCCCTACACATGGTTCTCAAAACCTCAGCCGTGTAGTTTAAGAGACCCTCTTCAGTGTAGTTTTCCATATTTGACATGATTTCTTGGTTAAATTAGAATTAGTGGTGTTAGCCTTGTGGTTAGTCGAACCCAAGCAATAGCAGCACTCTAAGTGTAATCACTCTACTTCCAAATCCTCACCGCTGTACACCAGTGTTAGGCATAATCCTGTGCAGTGCCCTTAGGGACCACTACACACAATTAAGACTACAGGTGGCAATACAAGTTTTACCTTTGGTACAAGCCTGTACTACTATGTCATAGTGGTAGCAGTGGCGGAGTAGCCAGGCTTATCTCAAGAGTATATGAGCAGTAGCAGAGATTACACAAAGGGACCACAATTACTGTGACTAAAGCAAACACTGACTCAAGGTTTCAGGTAGTAAAATATAAGTACATTTATTTATAAACCATTTGTTATGTACACAACACTTCTATTAATTCAAAAACCACACGTAAAAAATACACTACAACTAACCAATTCACTTTGTACGGTATACTTCAAGGTAAGTACCCTGTGTTTTAGCAGACCAGTGTTGTGAAACAACAGAGGTTACCGGGAATACACTTGCGATCACTTTTTGACAGTAATGACAGTTCGGTCTTACTAAAGAAACACGTATCCGCGGCAAGAAATGTTGCCGGGGCAAAAACACACTTAGCTCCTGAGATACCCAGAGAGAGTTGGGGGCAACAATCATAGGCAATACTTTTGTCAAGGCAGACAGAACCAGAGAACACTCTTAAACAGAAATTCAAAAGTCAATAGGCCAGAGCCAGTGTCAAGTGGAACCGGGTTCCTGTTGTCGAGGATCACACAGTCGGATAGTTCACGATTCAACGTAGCCAGGAGTACTTAGATATTGTCAACAGAGGAAGCAAACGTTATAAGAAGGAGGGAAGACAAGGGCAAGCCTTGGAGGCGAAGAAAAGGTATTCACCCAAATTCCTCGAGCAGAACACAGTACTTTATTCAATGAAGAAGCTGGTGCTACGTCAGTTGTTCCTGTTAGTTTTCTGCAGACCCAAGTTTCCTGGAGCTTCGATCCGAAGGAGGACATCTGGAGGGGTCAGCACCACAGCGATGGTGAATAAAAGGTGCGCTCCTTAAAAACAGGAGAGGCTCTTCAGGTGGCTATCCAGACCACTACAGCAGTGTGCAGCGATTTCGACCACGAAGAGGATCCTCTGGCTGTAGAAGATGAACTGGTTATCCCCACCAAGCTCAAGGGAAGAAGACTCCGGACTGGATCTTCTCTGGTCGTCGAAGGGTAGATAGCTCAGGACTGCAGCAGGGCTTCACTGGGACGGGATAGTTGCAGCAGTCAACTTCTTCTCTGCTTCTCTTCGGTTCCTTGTAGTTCCAGTGGCGATTCTGACTTCTAGCCTAAGAGACCTGCCTTTTATGCGAAAAACCCCCATTCACACAGCCTGCCTGCCAATCACACAGCAGGGGGGTTGCCTGGCCTGGACAACCACCTCAGCCAATCATGGCAAAGTGCGACTAGGGTTTCCTAGGATACCCTGTGTAGGGGGTGACTACACCCATCCCTCACATTCATCCCACCTAGACACCCAGGTGCCTAGAGGAGGGCTTCTTGACAGAAGCCTGCCAAAAGACAGTGAACAAAGAAGGCAAACCTGGTTTGCCGCGCAAAGTAAAACACAAGAAGGACCAGAGCCAAAAGAAAAAGTATTTGGTCCAGCGGGTTTAAGTTCGAGGCTAATATAATAGCCTAAAACAATAACACGTTCATCTAGTATAATCGCAGTAGAAAAGTTAGGGTAGATACCACTGCCACCAGACAAGTCTAAATGTTAAAAGAGCGAAACAATGCTCCAGGAGCGACAGATAAAAAGGGATACGGAGTAACCCTTTCCAGTACTCCATGTAAGATGGGGTGTACTGGATCTGTGGTTAAATGACTAAGTAAAGTTAATGGCAACTTTACCCTTTTCTGGGGAACAGTAGTCAGCCTTAGAAATGGAGTCTGTGGGAAGTCTAAAAGACAACCCTGTGTCACTGCACTGAAGGTGCTGTGTAACACACTAAAGAAGGGGACTACTGAAGTGGTGTACTCCAGAGCCCACAATCCCAAAAACAGGTAGAAGACACATGGCAAAACATGGGTAAGAGTGGGGAGAAGCTCACACTCTTACCAAGTGAAAAAAATAAACTCCAGAAATCCAGCAAAGCTGTTGGGGGACTCATTAGGTGAGGGAAATTAGCCATAAAATGAGAATTCTCCCTAACAACCCAGCACCCAGGATTTACATCATACTTTCCAAACAAGACCAACAGTACACATGGTGCATTCTGTTTGAATGCAAACTCTGTTAAATTACTCAAACAGTATGAGGTTATCAAGTCAGTACTTAGTTTGAATTATGAAATGTTCTGGCAGAGTAAACTAAGCTTCCACACAGACAAAGATACGTTCTATTCTGGTCGAAACCCCATTGGGGTACGCATGAGAAGATCTGAAACAGGTCCATTCTTGCCATCCTAGCCTTACCATTTTGAGGTAGGGCCTTGTTAGACCAGCTCAGTGAGGTGCAGCTCGATTCCCTAGGAGTAGCAAGCAATATGCCCACATCTGGGCATATACATGTTCATTTATGGAGACAAACTGCAGCCATTGGGCTTCTGATTAGGTATGTATAGGCATTTGCCAGGCACTGCCACAATGGTACCAGATGACCATAAGATGGGAACAGCTGGGAAACGGCGAGAGTACCTTGGCGATATGATAGCAATGCCTGACAAATGTCTCTCTACGCAAGCCAAAGCGGTTGACTTTGCGATTGCTTGTTTTAAGACAGGACTTCAGTACAAGGAACAGAGACATTGACACAGATATTGATTATAAAATCACCTGGCTGAAGACACACATATAGATACTTTGATTACACCAGGAGCTCATTTATAGATGCAATCAAGTAATTAAACACTCAAAAGAATGCTTAGATATTTAACACTGGCAGGCCCTATACAGCACAAAGATTGGTGTTACTTTGTGACAGAGCTTGTTCAAAGAGTTCCAGAAAGGTGACATTTTTGTTGTTATGTAAGAAGTGGTGCAGTCACACTGTGTGATATTGTAAGTTGATGGTATAAGTCTGTACTACACAAGTTGGTAGGGTGGCTGAGTAGCCAGGCTTATCCCAAGAGGGGTAAATGTGAGCTGTAGAGCTGTACAGATGAAATACGTCAATACAAGTAAATAAGTAACACTTAAACTCTGAAGGTTTCAGTTATAAATATTTATTTATTTATACATCAGTTTTAGTTAAGCATTCTTAAAAAAAAATGCAATTTTGTGTACCAGCCAAGCAAACTTTGGAATCAAGTTACAAAGTCAATAAATTGGTGAATACTCTTTAGATATGCTAATACATTTTTCCTACATCCTGAGGTGACCTCAATAACAAGGAAAGTATTGCATTTATCTTAAACAACAATATATATTTTTAGCCTTTTGGTTTCAGGAAGGAAGGGTTAGGGAAAAAGAAAGGTTAGAACATACTTTCTTATAATGTGAAGACAGTCTGAATCCTCTAATGAAACCTAGGTAAGCCTTTCCCAGCAGTGAAAGTGTTCAACAAATTACAACCTACGAGGGGACAAGCAGTGCCGAAGCCAATAGATTCAGAAGGGTGCCTTTAAGGAGCAAGGACAGCCAAAGTCAAATGGACCAAGTCCATAGTTCTGAGGAACTTATTCTTGGGTAACGTCTTTCACAAAGTCAGATAGTTCAAGAAACTCACTGAAGGAACACAAGCTGTTAGGCCTGTGCAAGGAGAGTTGGGATCAACTCCAAAAGGTAAGCCAGTTCACTTCTCAAGTGAGAAAGCATGATTTATTGCAATACGGTAAGTACCTCAAGCCCCCACAGTACCTCTGATTTGAAGAAAGTGGTCCAGCTGGATTCCGTTTTGCCACAGCCAAGCAGACCCTTGTTTATGGACTTCAGTTGTGGGGACAATAGGGAGGACTTCTGGTGGGCTCCTGCGGCAGCACTCGGGAGAGGACTTTGGCAGCTATGGATTTTCTTGAATTCAGTGGCTCTTTGTGGTTTCTGCTCTTCACAAACAGCACTGATGCAGAACAAATCTCCAGTTGGACTGTCCTTGCTCCCTCGGTCCTGGACTCTGGTGAGGGGACTGTGGATCAAGATTCCCTGCTTCTGGAGTGTCCTTAGGAGGCTCCTGGAGCTTTTGGCAGACGACGTTGCACTCAGTTATGAACACTCAACCCCTGGCATTGGGCTTTTGCAAGACTGCAGAGGCACAGCAAGTCGGGGGTTGTGCAAAAGTGGCGTTTGTTTCAGGGCTATTTGGTGCCACTAACTCAAGGGGATAAGTCGTTCTGTCCAGAGCTTCTCTGTCGATTTGAAAAAGGAAGTCAGCACAGCAGCAGGACTTCACCAGGCACTTCGAGGTCCAGGAAGTTGCAGCGGGCTTCTTTTCATGATTTCTTCTTCGGATGTTTCTTCCATTCGTCGACTCTGCTTGTAGTCCCAAGAACCTCGCCTTTTAAGCTCGTTCTCATTCATTCACAGCCCTAGCCTGTCAATCACCCAGCAGGGTGGCTGTCCTTCCCGGACAGCCAGCTGGCCAATGAGGACTGGTTTCGCTCAGGCACACCAAGAGACAAAGGACAGGGGAGTTTCGGGACCTTCCCTCACTTCCTGTCCTTCCAGACACACTGGAGCCAGGGGCTTGAGGGCTGAAGCCTGCCAAAGGCAAAACACACAAAGGGCTCAAACCTGTCAACACACAAAGTAAAAGCCAATAAAGACCTCACAAACAGAAAATGGCAAAAAAAGAAGATGGGGCCATTTTGACAAAATGGTCATCCATGGGTGTTCTAACCCTCAGCACTCCACACAAGCTATTGTTTGCTGGACCTACAAAGTAAAAATGTAAGTAAGATCCATTTTTCCTTACTATTCTTAGGAACAGTAGTTCACCCAAGAAAATGTATTTTTCTATGACACTGCACAGGGAGTGATGTGTGTCACTATCCAAAAAGCAGATGCCTATGGAGTTTGTCAGACTCCAACAACAGTGAAAACGTAAACTCCTAGTCAGGAAAAAATTCAGGAGGGAGTAAAAAAGGTCCCACTCACTCAGGAGTTAGAATTAAAAAGTCCTTAGTCCAAACAAATATCTGGGGATCTCTAAGGTGGAAGGGAATTGCCACAGAAATGAAACTTCTCCCTAACATTGGTGGAAACGGGTGGTAATGCCATGGGCTCTAAAATAGCCATGGCTAGTCATTGGGTGGGTAAATGACCAAACACACCCATAGGATGCGTGTTTCTCCTCACATTTTATCTCCATCCGATCTGCGTTCCACTGCATGAATTCTTGGTTGCACAGAATAGGCAAAAGTCTCTGAAACAATTATAACCAATGGCATTGCTCTGGCAAGCCTTCCATACCATTGTTTGCAAATCAGCCTCGGTCCTATGGGAATGTGAGAAGCCCTTCCCGAGCTGCTAGACCACACGGCCTAAACTTGCATGTGGCTGCTTGTGTTCCAGTGCAGAGGGGACATGGTCTAGCAATTAAGATTAAAGACCTTTTGGTGGCAGCACCAAGAGTCCTTTTCTAATGGCTTGTCCCCTTCTGTAATGGCACAGACATACACATAATTATGGCATGGACTGCTGCGTAGAGCAACGGTAGTGGTAATGTTTCATTCAAAGTCTTGCATCTATCACTTTTTGATTTTACTAGACTCTCCCCTCCAGAATTACATGTTTGTTACTACCAAGCTCATCTTTTCACTTATACTCAAGTAGTTAGTTAATGCAGCAGCACATACACTTTCAATGTAATTTGTAAGGGCCCCCAGTCACTTGGTGCACCTTCTGGAGAAATCTGTGTTCAAGCAACATCACGTGTCATTTATTGTTTGATATTATTAACCATTTTATTGAGCATGATTGAAAAAACGCTATATTCCAGCAAAATATAAACAAACTTTGAATTACAGAAAGCAAAATTGTGATTTTAGGTTTGAGAAAATAGCTGTTGGCACCCTTCTTGAGCATGTGTGCTACCTCGCTTCGAGATGTGAATAGCCCTCCATCTCCCTGGACATTTGGGCTTTCATGGCTGTGGGGCATACATCATTGTCTAGAGGAAGCAACCAAACCCCAGCAGCGCTTCCGGCAGTGTAGCCTCTCAGAAGGATGTATACAATTTGCCATGGCACAAATGTTCGCGGCCGAATTGACCGCGGTCAATTTGGGCGTGAAGACAATTTTGCCGCAGCAAAATCCGGCCAAACTTAAACAACCCACGGCCCCCACTACATTCCCCCACCGACCACCTACTTACCTTTTTGGCGTCTGCTCATCTTCTGACCCTGCGGCGTCAGATCTGTCCCACAAACGCGGGTCGGATCCAATGCCGCAGGGTCCGCTTTTCTTTTTTTGTTTGTTCCCGTCCCCCGCCTCCAAACCTCTGCTACCCCCAAAGGCCATCACTACCAAACATAGGGAGCGGGGGACACCCCTGCAACCCGCGCTCACCATGTTTGGTAGTGATTACCCAATTTTATCATTTCCAAACGATCAAATGGTACTGGCCGAATTCGGACAGATTTACCATACGATCAATTGGAAACAATCCGTTTGGGTACTACCTCCCAGAACGATGTCTCTGAGTTTGCTGCTGCATGTTTAGAGTGAAATCCACCCCCACTCCCTCGGCCCCAGTGATGTTTAACACCACGGGCATGGCCTCCTTCCTAGGGCGGGGTAGGGGCTGGGCTTGGGGGACCTGGCCCCCCTGATGGAGTCGGGCCTGCTCTCTTGCCTCACTCTAGTGGTTGTTTATATGCAGGGGTGTTTGCAACTCTCTTTGTGTCTCTCTTTCGTTTCCCATGGACCTCTTGATTTTATAATATATGTCCGCGTATGCCTGTGGGCCTACTAGTATATGTGTTGTTCTCTCTGCTTGTTGCATAACTTAATTGCTTCTTGGCGATTTTCGCTAGGTTTCCTGGCGAATCTGTCTCTTTGTTTGGCTGTCTGGGCACATGTGTACGTGCCCACTCTCTCTGCAGGAGAGCGCAAGGGATAACTCCCCATTTCTTTTTGTCTCCATTGTCCAGGATGGAAGCACAGCCCTGTCCATCGCCCTGGAAGCTTCTCAGAATGACATTGCTGTTCTCCTCTATGCGCATATGAATTTTGCCAAGCCACCTTCGCCGGTAAGTGCCAACTTCCTCGGTGCGTACCCGCTTGACTATTCTCTCGCTTTAACTGTGATGATTTTAGGACAGACTTTAGAAACAGCACCATGACATCAGCAGGGCAGTAGGTCTCTCTCGAAGCTTGCAGACCCCAGCAGTGTTGGCTAAAACGGTCATCTGCACAGTGCACTAAGCCATTAAAGTGTTCCACATTGGTCCACAAGCATTGCCCGAGCCTGCCCATTAGTGCCAAAGAACTCACAAGTTCCTGCCCTGAAAATCCTTGTGCTGTTCCTGTCACCATGCAGTCATGGAAACAAGATGGCCGCCAACCCTATGACCCCAAAAGACTGCTTCTACCTCCGCCCCTTCCTACTTAAACTACAGACCACTGCATGTCCTGGGCACCGGTCACAGCACTTCCTGCCCCAGCGGTTCATCCTCTCCCTGCACTCATGGTGGAAAACAAGATGGCGGCCTCACGGCCCAAATGCATGCAGTATGTTCTTGTTAATGTCTGGTTATAAATTAATCTTAACACCCACACCACAGCCCCTTGTGCCAGTCGGCACACTGTGCACCGTGCACCATTAGGAAATAATGTCTACAAAAAAACTCCTGTTCCAAATAAGGGTGCCACAAAAGCAGCGTGCCCTCGACTGCCTGCCATGATGTCCTGTGAGCATATGGCTCTCTCGGGTGTCCTTATAGTTTGTCCTGAAGTATATATGGAATATATTGGGACTGTGCAAACTGGATATAGACTGGGACTGCCATCATGGGAATATATGGAGGTATACAGTACTCAGATTTTATTACTAGGAAATGGACTGAGATTTGGAACACTGGGTTCATAGTAGGTTTGCCAAACTGGGAGCCCGCTGGATTTGTATAGATCGGATGTCTACTGGCATTTTGCAAACTGGAAATACACTGAAACTGTGTAACTGTGAACTAGGGTTATACTGGGATTGGGTAATGGTAAATTGAAAGTATTTTCTATGGACTACTGGGCAAAATAGGAAATTGCTGGGCTGGTAAAATGGCGACTTCATTGCAAGGTGACTGGTATGCGTAGGCTAACATTGTCAAACTGGTTGTATAGTGAGGTTGTCCAGAATGGTTGTGTTTTGGGATTATGCAAACTGGATGGTGAAATTGGAAATATTTTGTGTTGCTATGATAATGTACTGTAATTCTGAAACTTGGAAAATCCTGAGAGTGAACAAACGGGAGAAGACGAGGGTTGTCAAGCAAGAGGTATACTGATATAATGCAAGCTGGACATATGCCGATGAAGACCTGTGTAAGGGCTCAGCAATGCGAGGCAGGCAACTGTTTGATTGTTCAAAACAGGTTCACCATGAATAGATCGAATCCGAATTGACCGAGGAAGAAAAAAGTTATTTTTTCAAAAATAACTTTTGGTTTTGTCTCCCACGGACATTTTGGACCACCCGCTTCCCCCACCCCCTTACTTAACTTCTGGCAGCACACAGCAAAGTGTGCTGCCGCCGCCGCCGCAATTCCTCTACGATGCCGGTTCCCTTCACGCACATGGAAGGGAACCTGCGATGCAGGGTCCTTTCCTTTTTTTTTCTTAACTTTGTTTGTCCCGCACTTTTCTTTTCATAGAAGCAGCAGACACCCATGCAACTCCTGTGGCCCTGGAATGTCGATCAAGGAGAGCCGGAGACACCCGTGCAATCCCACCTCCCTTTGATCAAAATATTTGGAATTCAGTATTTTTCAATGCTCTTTTCAGCAATTTCTTCTATTTTTTTTTAATGTATGTTATGGCACTTCAACACTTCAAACAGGCAAGGCATTCCTCTGAATATCTCTCAAAGGGAGCAGCCTATTTGCCTCTCTTGTCTGTCTGCCACAACAACAATCTTGGTTTGCCTTTATGACCCACTTCGCTCTGATACTCAAAGACTTTGGCAATATAGATTGTGTTAACTTCAAATTGTATTTATGAGCAGCAAGTTCGCCTTCCCCAACTTTGCTTTCATCTTTCTGCCAACTGTTAGCCACATAATTGTCCAGACGCCTTGGTGCCACGCTCGTGGCTTCAGGTAATGCTTGCACACTTGTATCTTACGTAAGGTTAAACATCTATTGTGCTCACAGTCTTAGTTGGAAGTTTTTCTGTCTTTTAGAAAGGCTGCTTTCAGTCTTAATAGGGGAATACTTTTGGCTTGGGTAATGCTTGCTATCGCTTCATTTGTAGATACAGTGCTTAAACACTTCTTTTCTTTTATTAGTATTCAACATTCGCATGATTAAAGATGAAAAGGTCACTCTTTCTTTGGAATGGGAAATTAGGCACACACGAACACTTCTTCACATAGTTTACAGCGTTTAAATGGGCTAACAATGGTTTTCTGTAGTGTTTGCTTTTCACGTATGTGAACGAAAACTACTAATAACACACAAATGCTACTTTCCCACTGTCAAAAGTTCAACTAACCACTTCAGCTCACTTCGGCTTATATGTGAGTGACGCTTGGACTGGATACAGTTGCCGGCAGTGTTCACGCAAGCGGTCAGAATGCCAGATTTGACTCACCAGCTTCTTTGATCGTTGTTCTGCGGTTCACACAACTTCCACAGCCTCTGGCACAATGTCTACTGCTTCTGGCTTCGCAGGGACCCACACCCTTCCTCGCTGAAGGTGTCTCAGGCCCGTCCACTCAATTAAGTAGCCCCTCTCGCTCCTGAGACCCACGACTTCACAGCAGCTCTTCTCCTCGGTCTCAGACTTGCTTCTTGCTGCGCAATCTCAGCAATTAGACTCACATGGGGAAAAACAGTCTTCCTGCACGCCCTCCTCTGTACCGCCTCTGCACTTCAGAGTTTAGAGGCACAGGACCCTCGCAGTTTAAGCTGGTAAAATCTGCTGCATCAAAATCCTGGCGTCCCTTTGGTTCTCCCACTTCTGCTGGGATTGACAACACCACGTCCTCTTCTTTTTACCTCTGCTCCTACAGCGCTCACTCCAGCCACAGTTATAGCTCCTTACAATTGCCTGTACCTCGGGTGGGCTTTTATGCCTCCCAGATTCCTTCAGGTGTGGGCTATTAGTCTTAATTGGCTAATTACTGCTACATCATGCCTCTTCAGCCCTCTTCCTCGTCCCAGTACTCATGGGTTTATGGGATTTGTAGTCCCCAACAACAAAGTTAGTTATTTTATGTAACTGCTTGATTTTAAGGGTAGATTTATTTCCCCTAAAGTTATTTAAAGATTAACCATTAGAATGTGTTGTAGAGAAAGACAATTTAAGGTAACATTTCTAGATTTCGCTACATTATACCTTTGTTAATAAGGAGGGTGTTCGTCCTGAAATACCTTGAAGGGTCTTTCTGTTGGTAAGGTTGGCTCAGGTTCTACATCATTCAACATCATTCAACATCACAAATCTTATATGTGGTTCAGATACATTATAATGTCAATAAGCCATTGCTTAATTTGGCAACCTTGAAAGGTTCTGCCTTTCAAAGGACAAATACTGTGTCTCATCCCACGGGACCTCCCCACCACCTTGAGCCTTGTCTCCTCCCAGGTGATCTTCCTGCAGTACAACACCCCCAAGTTCAGGATTAGGAAGTGTCTGCCTTTTCCCGGCCCCCTGGGAAGAGACTTTAGACAGGGTTTCCGTGAGGGATCCGTAGGATTCTTTACACATGGATGCTGTAAATTGAGAATCAAACTGGGATGTTAGAGAGTGGAACAAATCTATGTGATCACTGCACCACCTGTAATTTCACCGACAAAAATGGCGATGACCATTGCGGCACAGTGATCAGATAGCTCACTGTGGCCCGCATCCACCACCGCGCTCCCCCGCCCTAGCCACTTACCTTAACTGCGGGGCACAGCGAAGTGTGCCGCTTTATTCCCTCGATTGTGCAGCGTCAGTTCCCACCCACTTACGTGCATCGGCGTTGATGCCGCAGGGTCCCTTTTTTCTTGTTTTTCTTTCCCTAAATTTTTCTTGTCCCCCGCTCTCCATTTAAAAGAAGCAGAGGACACCCCCTGAACACCTGCCACCTGCCGACCCCCATTACCACGACTAAGAGGAGCCGGGGGGGGACCCCCGCTTCGATTAGTCACAGTAATGGGGGTCAGCATTTTTGTACTGGATAAAGGCACAGTGTTAGTCCCGGCCGACATTCTAAAGTCACAGTAAATGTATAGTCCCGACTGGAATTATGCTGGGAATGTACTCATATACTCTACATTGGTCCAAACTGTTGATTTAGTGGTATTAAGAAAACTGGGAATATTCTGGGAATGTTAAAGCTCTGAGTAGAAAAGGATTGCCTTTGAATAGGTTCTGGTTGGCCAAACTGGGAATATGCTGGGATGGGCAACTATGCTCCATCTGCTAGGATTCTACACTTTGTAATTGGTTAAACTGTCATATCCCGGGTTTGTTAAACTGGGAATATAGCTGGCTCTGGAAATGGGAGGATCCTGGAAGTGTGTAGTTGTTAATATGCTGTGATTGGGCAGACTGTAAGTATACTGAGGTTGGAAAACTGGGCCACAAAGCCGAATGGGATTAACACACACACTGACACTGATTAGACCTCTTATCAATGTTTTATTAAGGATGGGTAATAGATGTGTAGTGTCACTAAATAGAAACCCGAGCTCTCCTAACATCCGTTCCGTCCGTTCTCCCTCCACTTTTACCAGAGAAAAGAATAGAGGGTTTTCCTGGGTGCCCAGATGGGTTGCAGGCAACAGTCCAATGGGCCTGCATTCTTCACTTGGGGAAGAAGGGTGAAGTGGGATGGGTGATCTCCATCGTCCGTACCAACTAGCAAAACAGCAGGATGGCTTCTCTTTGAATTCCAAAATGAGCAAAACTAAAAGAAGTTTCTTGGGCAAGAATCCGGGCTCCCTCGTGGCAATCCTTGTGCTTTCTGTCTCCGTCTGGAGATGTTTAAGTGTCCTGTGCATCTCTTTCCTCGTCTCCGATGGGGTTTCACTCTCGTTTTGTCACTTCCTTGGTAAAGTTCTGCTCCAGATGTTACGTGCTGCCACCGTTCAGATCTCTGTACTGTTGGGAGAAGGCTGGGAGCCACAAGGCTCAGTATCAAAGACTTCTTGCTGTGTTCTGGCTGGTTAGCCTGGCTGAGTGGAGGTTCTTCTAATTCTACTATGGGGGCCTCTTCCAGATTCCCTATTTTCATGCTTGCTACCCATCTCGCGATTCTGTAACAATTTAGTTGTTCAGACACCCTCTTCTATTCCCGTTCATTCTGCTGCTATGCTGGACCCCACTCCAAACTCCTGTCACCTCCTCACTGCCTCGTCATGTGCTTGCTCCTCCTCTCATCCACAATTCTGGTCCACCAAGTGCATAACTTACCTGAAGTATCATCCCTCTCTGTCTAAGCCTTCCCAGGATGTTTCTCCTCCGTCTCCACCACCTCCCAATGATGCATCTATGCTTCCTCTTTTCATTATCGATGCCACCAACTCCTGCTGTCTCACCACCTCCTCCTCCTGTTGTCTGATCTCTTCCTCTTGATGCATCGCCGCCTCCTCTTGTTGATCTTTCCTTATTCCCCCTCCTTCTGTTTCACCACTCTCCTTTCTGATCACTCACTACCTTCCTTAGATGCTTTCCCATCTTGTCCTCCTGTTGTCTTACCCCCTATGCTCCCACCTCTTCCTGCTTGTGTTTCAGCATCTCCTCCAGTTATCACCACCTCTTCCTGTTTTGCTACCGCCTCTATTCCTTAATGTCTGACCACCTCCTGTTTCCCCATCACCTCCTTTTGTCTCTCCACCGCTTAACACTTTATCTACCCGCATTCTTCATCTACTGTTTTCACCCTCCTCTTCCCTCCAAAGTACCTCCTCTTCTCCAGCCTTTTCCTTTTTTTAGTAACCTCCTCACCTCCCCAGTTGCCCTCCTCCACCCCATTTCTCCCTCTGGACTCCTGTACCTTTCTACCATTTCTCATCCAATTTCATAGAGGGTTGTCACTTTTTGTCCAGACCTCCCCTCTCTGACTGTTTTTAGGATTGTGTGTTGTCCTGTTATGCAATGTGATAGGTATAGGTTATTTGTCAGGCAGTCCTCTAACCACATTGGCTGCTCCATTCCGATACCTTGAAGATCCATGGGATGAGCTGAAGTCTGGGGCTGGCATAAATGTTGCCATAAGCCTAAGTGACTGGAAAGGCTGAGGAGATGAGAAACAATTACACATTTCATAATATCATAATGCAACTTTAAAACTTAAATCTTCATCTCTGGTATGTCCATCCATCTGATACAGATGGTGTCAGTAGTGGGATCTACAATACGTACAATGTCCAACTCGCAAACACATGAAAAGCCAAACACAGAATTGTTCTGTTTGCTGGCAGAACTACTAGTGTTGAAGCTTGGTGAAATCACTTGATGGCAAGATAAATTCTGGTAACCACTAGATAATAATAAATACCTTCTATCAGGAATAAATCCCATTATGGTACACTGCAATCTAAAGAATGAAAAAAAGAGCCAAGAACATGAGGGAGGCAGTCATGCCTTTGACACAGTGCCCTTAAAAGGAACCAACTGAAGGCCTAAATCTCAGCCAACCTTTAGGAGCAGCGAACAGGAACAAAGACAGCACATATAATGAATGGTAACGCAAGTGGCCTATCTGGAGGAAGATTGTCATGGGATATTTCTCTTCCCTGGAAATTTCCTTAGGATTGTGAAAGCAGATTTGATTTATATACAGAATGGAACAATGTTATGTTGATCAAGAAAGGACGTACATTAGATACAAAATGAAATTTGACAGAAAGCAATGAGCTTCTTACAATGGGGTGAGTTTGAGTGACATTCTGACCAGGTTGCAGAGGGAAGTAAATGGACAGTCAAAAGTGACAATACATGGGTGGACATATATAGATTAAGAAGAACCAAAATTAGACGTGTTTAAGTGCAGGCAGGCGGTACTACCAGCTGTGCTAGGGATGTGACTATGATGAGGAAGTGCTAGAGTGGAGGCAGAGGAAGTGAGGGACAGAGGCAGGTTAAAGGCAAGGTGAACATTTTTAGCTAGAAGGCAGAGGAGAGGTAGGCTAACAGGGCAGCTCAGAGATGAGGAGGTAGGCTTTTAGTGTGATTTTCAGAAAATCCCTGTGGACTGTTCCTTGGATGTCCGGGGGAAGAGAATTCCATGCGAGTGGAGCAACAAGAGAGTAAAAATGAGATGAAGCACAGGGAGGACGAGGAGTTACAAGGGTAGTCAAGGAGGTAGGTTGGAGATTACGAGAAGGCTTATAGAGTTGGATATAGGAGGATAGCTACAGTGTTGCCTTACCATAGATAGA
This sequence comes from Ambystoma mexicanum, assembly GCF_040938575.1. Classification (NCBI taxonomy): domain Eukaryota; kingdom Metazoa; phylum Chordata; class Amphibia; order Caudata; family Ambystomatidae; genus Ambystoma; species Ambystoma mexicanum. Next base: position 1,251,862,231 of record NC_090926.1, read on the forward strand.
TTTGTGAAACAGGAGAAGATATTTAAATCTGGCCCTGTTTTGGCATCCTCAGCTATCCAGTCTGGTGACGGTACGGGGAAGTAGGTGGTCTGGTGACGGTACGGGGAAGTAGGTGTAAAGTGAGGGAGTCCAAAGAGAGTCCTTGTAGAGAAGTTGATGATCTTGTTGTGAGGACAGAAAGCATAGTTGAGGAGACCAAAGAGGATGCTGGCACAGTAGTCTAGTTTAGTCAAGACTGGTTAAGAGATGCTTGGCAGTGTTGAAAGGAAGGAGGTGCCCAATTTTCCTAATATTTAAGAGGTTGAAGGGAGTTGCCATTGACGTTTTGGAGATGAAAGTAGAAGGGTCATGGATGACGCAGAGGTTTCTAGCTGAAGAAATGTAGGGGAGGGTGTCGGGTAGGAACTGGATAGGCAGGGCCAGAGATAGGAGAGCGCTTTTGGCAGGGAAGAAGAGCACCTCTGTTTTTGTAGAGTCTAACATCAGAGTGAAAAGCTATCAAATATTTAATGGCAGAGAGACAGGTGGAAATTCTGATAGAGATCAGAGGAAAATGCATCGAAAGAGAACATTTGTGTCATCCGTGAAGAGTTGGTACAAGAACCCAAAGGAGAAAATGAGTGCCTCAAGAGCAGAGTTGTAGAGTGTAAAGAGGAAAGAACCCAAGACAGTCATGTGGAAAATGAACATGTGGAGGAGTGAGTTCGAGGTGTTGTTGGTCCAGGAGATAGAGAATTGGTGAGGTGCCAGGTAGGAGTCCATCCATGCAAGGGGCCGATTGTGTATCCCTAGAATATAGTATTAAGGTGATCAAAGTGATTGACAGTGTCAAATGTAGTACACAGGTCAAGTAGAATTAGGATGGAGGATAGGTTTGAGTGCTTAGCAGAGGCAATGAAGTTGGACACATTCATGAGAGCAGGTTCTGTGGAGTGGAAGGAGCGTAACCTGCGTGTAGGGGGTTTAAAAGTTTGTGTCTGTATAACAAATTGGTAAGACAGTTGAACATAACTCTTTCGAGTACTTTAGAGTAGTACAGAAGAAGAGATGCAGGGTCGGGTCAGCCCCTTGCTTTTTTAGGAGGGGAATGACCATGGCTGTTTTAAGAAAATAGAAGGAAAGCAAGCAGAGTCAGAGGACAGGTTGAAGAGTTCAGCCAGGTGAGAGGCCACTAAAGGGGCAATAGGCTTGACTAGCTCCAGATCAAGAGGAACTAATGGGGCCTGAGGGGGAAGCCTTCAACAGTAGAGCTAGCCCTTAAAAAGAAATTCAGGGCAACAGAGAAGTAAAGGTATTTCTTGGTTTCCCAGTTCATTCAGCCAAGAAACAAAGATGTCGAAGCTAGGGGTCTGAGAATGCAGCAGATACCCCCTCTTTTAAACAAGCACTTTGACAAACTGTGAGAATTACCCAAACGGCCCAACGGAGAGTGCTCCTGTGCCCAGGAACCAGGTTGCACCTTAATGATGAAAACCTGGCAAAATAACTATTTTATTAGAATGTGCTTGGTACAAGGAGAGAGAACACTGGTAGTTACAGTGAGTTTTGTCTTGTGATGAAATAGTGTGTATGTTAAATGAGGATTCCACAGGCATAGTAATACATAAGAAACACGTGAACGGTATGTTTCTGGACTTAGTTGTATTCCTGTGCAGAGAGGGTGTGGTCTGGCGGTTCAGATGAACTGCTCCCATTGGTGGAGACTAAGTCTCATTTGCATATGTCTGGACTCCTTCTGCAATGACACGGTTGGGCTAAAGAGTGATGGAAAGGAAGCTGCCCACATTTTCAATGCATCGCTTGTTCATGTCGGCACTGGAGACTGGTCATTTCATGTTAGCAAGCCATGATCAAAACTGGCAAGGACATATCAAGTGGGTGTTGGAGAAATAGTTTTCTTGTGCAACTTACCTTCCGTGGATTTCAAAGGAACCCTCGTCATACTGGCCTGTTTTTTTGGTATCCTGGTTGGCATTTACAGGTTTGGTTTACAGTGTGGGAGGGGGGTAGACTACTTCTCCCATTTGTATTTTCCTGTACACTTACTTTGAAATGTACAGTGGGGTGTTAAAGGGGCCCTATTTCTTTTTGTCTGGCAACATTGCTTATGCCATTGTGATGTGCCTGGGACAGGCTGTTGGCAGCAAACCTCTTGTTTGCAATCACATAATACAGATTTGAGTGCCACATTCTCCGAATTGTTTCCCCATGTGGTTTAGGTCCTGTCCTTTTGGTCATCTTGTTCTTTGGGCATCTGGTTTTTGGTCCTCATCTTTTTGGTCATCTTGTTTTTGGGCATCTTGTTTTTGGGCATCTCGTTTTTGAGCATCTTGTCCTTTTGGTCATCTTGTTTTTGGTGATCTTGTTTTTGGGCATCTTGTTTTTGGGCATCTTGTTTTTGGGCATCTTGTCCTTTTGGTCATCTTGTTTTTGGGCATCTTGTTTTTGAGCATCTTGTCCTTTTGGTCATCTTGTTTTTGGTGATCTTGTTTTTGGGGGTCTTGTTTTTGGGCATCTTGTTTTTGGTGATCTTGTTTTTGAGCATCTTGTCCTTTTGGTCATCTTGTTTTTGGTCCTCCTGTTTTTTGTCCTCATTTTTTTGGGCATCTTGTTTTTGGGCATCTTGTTTTTGAGCATCATGTCCTTTTGGTCATCTTGTTTTTGGTCCTCCTGCTTTTGGTCATCTTGTTTTTGGGCATCTTGTCCTTTTGTTCATCTTGTTTTTGGTCCTCCTGCTTTTGGTCATCTTGTTTTTGGGCATCTTGTTTTTGGGCAACTTGTTTTTGAGCATCTTGTCCTTTTGGTCATCTTGTTTTTGGTGATCTTGTTTTTGGGCATCTTGTTTTTGGGCATCTTGTTTTTGAGCATCTTGTCCTTTTGGTCATCTTGTTTTTGGTCCTCCTGCTTTTGGTCATCTTGTTTTTGGGCATCTTGTTTTTGAGCATCTTGTCCTTTTGGTCATCTTGTTTTTGGGCATCTTGTTTTTGGGCATCTTGTTTTTGAGCATCTTGTCCTTTTGGTCATCTTGTTTTTGGCCCTCCTGCTTTTGGTCATCTTGTTTTTGGGCATCTTGTTTTTGGGCATCTTGTTTTTGAGCATCTTGTCCTTTTGGTCATCTTGTTTTTGGTCCTCCTGCTTTTGGTCATCTTGTTTATGGGCATCTTGTCCTTTTGTTCATCTTGTTTTTGGTCCTCCTGCTTTTGGTCATCTTGTTTTTGGGCATCTTGTTTTTGGTCCTCCTGCTTTTGGGCATCTTGTTTTTGGGCATCTTGTTTTTGGTCCTCATGTTTTTGGGGATCTTGTTTTTGGGCATCTTGTTTTTGAGCATCCTGTCCTTTTGGTCATCTTGTTTTTGGTCCTCCTGCTTTTGGTCATCTTGTTTTTGGGCATCTTGTTTTTGGTCCTCCTTTTTTTGGGCATCTTGTCTTTTGGTCCTCTCGTTTTTGAGCATCTTGTCCTTTTGGTCATCTTGTTTATGGTGATCTTGTTTTTGGGCATCTTGTTTTTGGGCATCTTGTTTTTGAGCATCTTGTCCTTTTGGTCATCTTGTTTTTGGTCCTCCTGCTTTTGGTCATCTTGTTTTTGGGCATCTTGTTTTTGAGCATCTTGTCCTTTTGGTCATCTTGTTTTTGGCCCTCCTGCTTTTGGTCATCTTGTTTTTGGGCATCTTGTTTTTGGGCATCTTGTTTTTGAGCATCTTGTCCTTTTGGTCATCTTGTTTTTGCTCCTCCTGCTTTTGGGCATCTTGTTTATGGGCATCTTGTCCTTTTGTTCATCTTGTTTTTGGTCCTCCTGCTTTTGGTCATCTTGTTTTTGGGCATCTTGTCCTTTTGTCCATCTTGTTTTTGGTCCTCCTGCTTTTGGTCATCTTGTTTTTGGGCATCTTGTTTTTGGGCATCTTGTTTTTGAGCATCTTGTCCTTTTGGTCATCTTGTTTTTGGTCCTCCTGCTTTTGGTCATCTTGTTTTTGGGCATCTTGTCCTTTTGTTCATCTTGTTTTTGGTCCTCCTGCTTTTGGTCATCTTGTTTTTGGGCATCTTGTCCTTTTGTTCATCTTGTTTTTGGTCCTCCTGCTTTTGGTCATCTTGTTTTTGGGCATCTTGTCCTTTTGTTCATCTTGTTTTTGGTCCTCCTGCTTTTGGTCATCTTGTTTTTGGGCATCTTGTCCTTTTGTTCATCTTGTTTTTGGTCCTCCTGCTTTTGGTCATCTTGTTTTTGGGCATCTTGTTTTTGGTCCTCCTGCTTTTGGTCATCTTGTTTTTGGTCATCTTGTTTTTGGTCCTCCTGCTTTTGGTCATCTTGTTTTTGGGCATCTTGTTTTTGAGCATCTTGTCCTTTTGGTCATCTTGTTTTTGGTCCTCCTGCTTTTGGTCATCTTGTTTTTGGGCATCGTGTCCTTTTGTTCATCTTGTTTTTGGTCCTCCTGCTTTTGGTCATCTTGTTTTTGGGCATCTTGTCCTTTTGTTCATCTTGTTTTTGGTCCTCCTGCTTTTGGTCATCTTGTTTTTGGGCATCTTGTTTTTGGTCCTCCTGATTTTGGTCATCTTGTTTTTGGGCATCTTGTTTTTGGTCCTCTTGTTTTTGGGGATCATGTTTTTGGGCATCTTGTTTTTGGGCATCTTGTCCTTTTGGTCCTCGTGTTTTTGGGCATCTTGTCCATTGGGCATCTTGTCCTTTTGGTCCTCTTGTTTTTTGGGCATCTTGCTTGTTGATGCCTCTCGGTCAGAAACCTCCATATGAGGCCATGCATCTTCCCAAGATTCATCCTTGGCTTCCCGGTCAGTGTTGTGTGCGACTGGCACTGGTTTAAACTGGGATTGGTTCTTCTGGTACCAATCTACCTTTCTCCCAGGGGATGTCTTTTGCTGGGCAGATAGGGGTGGGTACTTGGCTGTCCATGATTGGACAGCCACTGCTTGTTTGAATGATACAGATCCTTCTCATTGGTGGGCTGAGGCAGCCCCCTGCCTGGACTATGGATGAGGCGGGAGGATCAGGAGCCTTCTGGGAGTCACTCCTTGAAGCCAAGAACCTAAAGACAGAATACTGCACTGAGTGAACCAAGAGGACGGCATCGGAAGGAACCAACATTGTGGAAGGCAATCACAGGAGGCCTCTGCTTTGGCTCTAGTGACCAGGTCATTGCCTGCAACAGATGCTCCTCACCTGGAACAGGGACCTGCCTAGAGAAGGTTTTATGCCACCACTAAGATCGGAACCTGCCAGCCCCTGGCCAGGTTTCCTTCGCCACCTCATCTTCCTCCTGCAGTGTCTTTGGTGTCCTCCATGGTGGGAGGAGCAGCATTCCTTGTCCAAGGTTAGCTGGCCTGTCCACCTGGATGTCTTTTTGAACCACATCTGCTTTGGAGATCTGAAATTGCCGCCCCACCCGATCCAACGGGAACACCGACTTTAACTATTGCACCTGCAACACGAGGACCTCCTGCGTTGGGACCAAAAGAGTGCGAGTGGCCCCAGCGATTCTGACTTATTTGGGGCAGGAGAGTTCAGGGCCTGCATATAAACCACTCTTGGTGCCCCACTAGTGTAATAGTGATTGCATGGGTGTAACACTTAGCTTACCTGGCTGTGGGTGGTGGGGTTCTAGCCCAGGATTCTGCAATGGGGATTACTGAGTGTACGGGTTGGGAGTGTCCCCGTTTTTCTTTTTCCAAACCCATCATAGCCAGTGCATTATTATCTTTGTTAGCTGCCTGCCTGTTGGCTTTGACCAAGTCCTGCGCAGGGGGGCTTTTGATGCATCTTAAACCCCTTGCCTGTAGACTCCACTCTATAAGAACACAGGACCCTAGTTAGCTGGTCATGGAAGGACTGCTTAAGGTAACTGCATTTTATTTATATGGCAGGTTGTTGTATATTGTTTAAGCGATTATTATTTTATTTTTCTCTCCACTTTACTTAGTACAGTATTGCTATTATTGTTTAACAAAAATGTGCACTAATAAACAACTTATGTGGACCTATATTGCTTGGCTATTTCTAAGTGTTAACTATACCAACATACCAAACCCCTAATCTCTGAATTCTGCCTTGCTGCTCAGCCCTCCCTACCTAGAGAGAGTTTGGCAACACCAGGTGTGAAAAGCCCTTACTCACCCACTATGTTGGCCTCTCAGAACCAGCACACAGTGGTACTTCTAAAATCCCTCTTGACAATGGGCATAATGCACTTTGATAACTGGACATGAGGCCAACTGGTAATGATGTGATGTGTTGGGTTTGTTTGCTGGAAATTTGCAATGGTGTGCTAAATAGGCATAATGTAAACTGACCTGTAATTGCTACCTGGGCTCAAGCATACTTTGGTAAACGCCAGTGAAGCTGAGAGTCATGACCGATGTGAGTTTCAATGTTTCATATTTCGGTGTGTGTTTTGTTTCTAATTTCATGACTTGTTTTTATTTTTTTTATTTTTTTTAGAGCTCTCCCAAAACTCCAAAGGCACAGACAACAGACTCCACCAACTAAGTCTAGTGGGAATGAAAGAGAGGCATAGACCTCCCCTCCCCACCACAGGCCATAGACTGAACACTTACATCCATCATGGGATGTATTTTTCCCATAAAAACGGACAATGGTAAAGTGGGAACCTCTGCGTCACACAACCTCATCCAACCTAGGACGGAACACATTGTATATCATGGATAATCGACTATGAAATAACCTAAAGGAACAAGAACGCAGCCCAAATAAGCTTTGTTACTCAGGCGGCAGCGTACAATAATCCGCAGCAGGCACGGAAACCACTCCACCCTGTCGAGAGCTCTTGAAGTTGTTCTGGATCAAACCAGCTGAGATATATATACAGACTGCACCATTAGATGCTTCAAAGTCAGCTGGGATGTTCCTACATGGGTGCTCTGCAGATGATGATGGTGGTGGCGGAGGATACGGAGGCTTAAAGACCTTGGAAGGTTAAAGAGGGAATGTGCAGTATTATCTGGTCGACCGCGGGGAGCAGATCACCAGCTGTCCTCCAATGCATAAAAGCAAGAAAGAACATGGAACTCTTCCAGAGAGAGAAATAAGCTCAGTATAATGCAATAGTGATAATAAGTATAATAATATTAAAGTTATTTTTACAAAGCACTGCGGCATCGCAAGACTTGAGCTAGGCGATGTTCATATGAAGTATGGGAGCCTTGTTTCCATAAGAAGTTGATGTTTTTTTCAGGAGTAGGCATGGCAGTGGGTGGAGCGGCACTGTGGTGGGGTTTCTGTACTGTTCTGTTGTGAATGTATAATGGAGAGTCAGGATCATGCTGTGCAGAGGTGGTCCAACTCATGATCTGGGCATTTCACCCATAGAGTTTGGAAGATGCAGCCCCTGTCCCTAGTGCTGCGAGCAGATGATATCAATTTGCTGGAAACTGCATGTGATGCTCTGGTATAGTTCTGTATCCTCACTGAAAATCAGTGCTGTCACTTTAAGCAATAAGGGGATTTAGCTCTTGCAGACCATTGGATCGGTCCCCCGGAGGACAAAAGGTCATTCATCCACAGGGCAGCAAGTATCAACGGGCCTCGTTCTTGAACTACAGTGTGGTTAGAAGGACAATCTGGCCCTGTTCTCGCCGTCACCGAAAGCTCAGATGAGAAGACAGAGCGGGCTCTGTTGTTTTCAAGAGAATGCCAAGGACGCTGCTCGGACCTTATCCCTTGCACCAATGAAGTATGTCACTGAGCAGTGGCACACAAGGGCTAGCTGTTCCTGGGTTCTGCCTGTCGCTCGTATGCTATCCTACGTGTCGCCATTACCCGCAGATCTTGTCAATTTAAGGGGGGGAGGGAATATAGATGACTATGGTTGGAGCAGGTCCTCGAGAAAATAATTTAATATTTGATTCACACCATGAAGAGGACAACATTGTTTCTTCTTGAATCTGGTACATTCCGGATTGTAAATCTCAGAGCGTATTGGGGAAGAGGGAAGACCGCCAACCAGGGCCATTGAAACAAGCACACAATGTGCCTTAAAGCAGAGCAGTTTCATTGTTGCTAAATGTGTCGTCTTGACGCGGGTTAGCAATTATCCACACTGGTGCTTGCAGATCTAGGATGCAAGTGGGAGGTCTTCTGCTTTGAGGATTCACGGAGCGATGCATGTGCGATTGCCTCCCAAGCTGCAGCGTTGAGACCCGGAAGGAGCAGTCATGGGAACACACAAGGTCTTCAATGGCTTGTTGTATAGAAGTGGACCAACCGAAGGAGAAATCAGGAGAATCTGACCAATGGGTGACCCCTCTGTCACCTTACTAGCCTGTTACGAAATCTCCTAATCCCCCCATAGGTCCGTCCGTCTCCAGCCGGAGCTTCTTCCACGAGCTCCCAGGCTTGTGTCTGGGAGCTCGTCTTTAGAGAGAGAAGCTGAGAGTCTCAAGAGCTGTCGCGCATGGTCCAGCCGGGGGACACCAAGAGTCTCAAGAGCTGTCGCACATGGTCCAGCCGGGGGAAGCCGAGAGTCTCAAGAGCTGTCCCGCATGGTCCAGCCGGGAGAAGCCGAGAGTCTCAAGAGCTGTCACGCATGATCCAGCCGGGAGAAGCCGAGAGTCTCAAGAGCTGTTGCACATGGTCCAGCCGGGGGAAGCCGAGAGTCTCAAGAGCTGTCACACAAGGTCCAGCCGGGGGACACCAAGAGTCTCAAGAGCTGTCGCACATGGTCCAGCCGGGGGAAGCCGAGAGTCTCAAGAGCTGTCGCACATGGTCCAGCCGGGGGAAGCCGAGAGTCTCAAGAGCTGTCACACATGGTCCAGCCGGGGGAAGCCAAGAGTCTCAAGAGCTGTCGCACATGGTCCAGCCGGGGGAAGCCGAGAGTCTCAAGAGCTGTACTTCACTCCGATCCATGGTTCGCTTGAGAGTATAGCATTAGCCAACTGCAATAGCATTTGTTCAATGAAACAGGACTGGTCCATATTTAAATTAAGATAATAGAATTGCTCATTTGCACCTTTCTGTAGATGCATGTTCCTTTCATCAGGCAGGAATGAAGAATTGCCTTAACCCCTTAGGTGCTGAGGACATATATATCCATCCTAATGTACATAGGAAATCCTCCAAGTCTGCACTTAAGAGGCTAAGAAGGGACTTGGCGCTGCCACAGATGCGTGCGACTGGATCATTTCATCTGCCCGGTTTGGGGGAGATCCTTGGTTACCTCCAAACAAACCCTAATTGTGTCCAATGATGACATGGTGTAGATTTCCTTTTCTGGAACATGCCTGATCTGGGTAACATGGATGTACAGAGAAGATGTCACGCTAACGTGGAGGACATCCTGAGGGGTTCTGTGTTATGCTCTGGCATAAAGAATGGTTCCCGAGCACCAGAGGAATTTGAATGAACGGCTCTTGCAGAAATCTAGGAGTGTCTTTCTCCAAAACATCTTCCATCAAAACCCGTGGATATGTAATGCCTTCAAACCTGGGGAAGGGTGTCTCGTCCACACCTTTGCATGCGTTGTCAATGCTAATTACCCATCCATACATGGAAATGTGGGGTTTTGTGGGTTGTCCATGTGCTGCATCGCATCTGGAGAGTCTGTCATGAGGATTTTCCCTTTCCACAGGTTTCCCAGTAATGATATAGAGCTCTCTGCCAAGCCCTCCCCCCACTGCCCTCCAGTACTAGCCAGGGTACTTTTGGGGAAGTGCTGCCTGGTAACTATCTAAGAGTATCATTCTATGTAGCGTGTTCATCTGTACAGTATATCATCACTCGTTGGTCATGTAACCCAGAAGCTGTCTGCACCTGTGCTGTTATGTCGCGCGACATCGCGCACGGCCCATTTCTTATTGAAAGGGATCGTCGCCAATGCCACTGTTTACACACCATCCAAGTCCAGTTAATCTTGTGTAATCCAAAAAGAATAAAAAGAAAAGTGATGTAAAAGATGCTTCTCCTTGTCTTTTCTACTCTGTTGATGGTGGTCGGGTGGGCCGTTTTAACCCCTCAGCCAGTGCTCATTTGCCATCTCTCTGCTTACGGGAATCGGCTGTATGTGGTTTTTATCGGAGTGAAATACTTTCTTATACGTCACCTTTGGCAAAATAACTTTGTGAGGATTTTCGTTTGTTTGTTTGTTTTTAAAGGGGAACACCCCCACGCACCGTTCCAACCTCCTATTGCCCTTAATACATGTATATGTTTACTTGTAGACTTGGATGAAGCAATGGTACATGCAGTAAGTGGGCCGCCCGCCAAGAGTCCGGACTCTGGAATGGCACAGCAATGGCGACCAGTTGGGCCCCATCGCTCCTGCACTTCAGGAAGGAACAGAGAGTCCTGCGCTTCAAGGAACACCTCCTGGCCTGTTGCCCTCTCCGATAGCACCAATCGGCCCTCCTGCCCCATTCCCCCATCTCGTCGCCCCCCCCATCCTCCCCATTGCGCATGTCCATTGCTGCATGTGTGCTGCCTATTGTACATGCATACATGCATGCCTGGGGCACAGGCACTCAGTAGTTGTCAAGACAAATGGGGGTCAACAAATGAGCAGCCTGGATTGGCCTGGGGGTCATTATGTCCGGGTACTGTGCAGTACCTTGGACGCACCTGCTGGTCTCTGTGGCGATTGGGTAGAGCTGCCGGGTCTTGGGACCTCATTTGGAGCTGAAGGAGCAGAAAGCGTCTGCACATGGGCTTGTGAGGAGGGGGCGCTTCTGCTCAGGTATGGGTGGCCTGCTCAGGTAAGGGTCCTTAACACCAACAGGCAAGGGGCAGACTGGAAGGGCCAGTGTGGGCGGGACAAAGGTTGAACTGCTCTGTGTGTCTCGACGGGGGCTGGTTCCTTTTTTTTCTTATATTTTGTCTGGAGTGTATATTTCCCTCTGATGGGAACTCGTGGACAAAACCGCAAACCTTTCACGGGAAGGCGTGACGGCACATAGAGACTGAGGGCCTGATTCTGGGGTACGTGCAAAAATAGATAGGTGTTGCTACATGGAGGAGCAACACTTTTCTTACAAGCGTCATATGCTGTTAACCTAAAGCCTCGGCTTTTGCATGTGCCTGATTTACGGCTTGACACCGGCCCTAGCAACCATCCTTAATTCAAAGCAGGCACTGCTGGGGCCTTCTGCCTCGCACGGCCCTTCCTTTGCATGTTAAACAATTCTGTCTTGCAGGGCCCTTGCTTTGCATGGTGAACAAGGCAGGCACTGCTGGGGACTTCTGTCTTGCACGGCCCATGGTGAACAAGGCAGGCACTGCTGGGGCCTTCTGCCTTGCACGGCCCTTCCTTTGCATGTTAAACAATTCTGTCTTGCAGGGCCCTTGCTTTGCATGGTGAACAAGGCAGGCACTGCTGGGGCCTTCTGCCTCGCACGGCCCTTGCTTTGCATGGTGAACAAGGCAGGCACTGCTTGGGCCTTCTCCTCGCACGGCCCTTCCTTTGCATGTTAAACAATTCTGTCTTGCAGGGCCCTTGCTTTGCATGCTGAACAAGGCAGGCACTGCTGGGGACTTCTGCCTTGCACGGCCCTTCCTTTGCATGTTAAAGAAGGCAAGCACTGCTGGGGCCTTCTGCCTCGCACGGCCCTTGCTTTGCATGGTGAACAAGGCAGGCACTGCTTGGGCCTTCTCCTCGCACGGCCCTTCCTTTGCATGTTAAACAATTCTGTCTTGCAGGGCCCTTGCTTTGCATGCTGAACAAGGCAGGCACTGCTGGGGACTTCTGCCTTGCACGGCCCTTCCTTTGCATGTTAAAGAAGGCAGGCATTGCTGGGGCCTTCTGCCTTGCACAGCCCTTCCTTTGCATGTTAAACAAGGCAGACACTGCTGGGGCCTTCTGCCTTGCACGGCCCTTCCTTTGCATGTTAAAGAAGGCAGGCACTGCTGGGGCCTTCTACCTTGCACGGCCCTTCTGGGACCTTCTGCCTTGCACGGCCCTTCCTTTGCATGTTAAAGAAGGCAGGCACTGCTGGGGCCTTCTGCCTTGCACGGCCCATGGTGAACAAGGCAGGCACTGCTGGGGCCTTCTGCCTTGCACGGCTCTTTCTTTGCATGTTAAACAAGGCAGGCACTGCTGGGGCATTCTGCCTTGCACGGCCCTTGCTTTGCATGTTAAACAAGGCAGGCACTGCTGGGGCCTTCTGCCTTGCACGGCCCTTTCTTTGCATGGTGAACAAGGCAGGCAATGCTGGGGCCTTCTGCCTTGCACGGCTCTTGCTTTGCATGTTAAACAAGGCAGGCACTGCTGGAGCATTCTGTCCCGCACGGCCGTGCCTGCTGAGGCGTTCTGCCTTGCGCAGCCGTTCCTTTGCATGTTGAACAAGGCAGGCATTCTGCCTTGCACGGCCCTTCCTTTGCATGTTGAACAAGGCAGGCACTGCTGGGGCCTTCTGCCTTGCACGGCCCTTCCTTTGCATGTTAAAGAAGGCAGGCACTGCTGGGGCATTCTGCCTTGCACGGCCCTTCCTTTGCATGTTAAAAAAGGCAGGCACTGCTGGGGCCTTCTACCTTGCACGGCCCTTGCTTTGCCTGGTGAACAAGACAGGCACTGCTGGGGCCTTCTGCCTCGCACGGCCGTGCCTGCTGTGGCGTTCTGCCTTTCACGGCTCTTGCTTTGCATGGTGAACAAGGCAGGCACTGCTGGGGCGTTCTGCCTTGCACGGCCCTTGCTTTGCATGGTGAACAAGGCAGGCACTGCTTGGGCCTTCTCCTCGCACGGCCCTTCCTTTGCATGTTAAACAATTCTGTCTTGCAGGGCCCTTGCTTTGCATGCTGAACAAGGCAGGCACTGCTGGGGACTTCTGCCTTGCACGGCCCTTCCTTTGCATGTTAAAGAAGGCAAGCACTGCTGGGGCCTTCTGCCTCGCACGGCCCTTGCTTTGCATGGTGAACAAGGCAGGCACTGCTTGGGCCTTCTCCTCGCACGGCCCTTCCTTTGCATGTTAAACAATTCTGTCTTGCAGGGCCCTTGCTTTGCATGCTGAACAAGGCAGGCACTGCTGGGGACTTCTGCCTTGCACGGCCCTTCCTTTGCATGTTAAAGAAGGCAGGCATTGCTGGGGCCTTCTGCCTTGCACAGCCCTTCCTTTGCATGTTAAACAAGGCAGACACTGCTGGGGCCTTCTGCCTTGCACGGCCCTTCCTTTGCATGTTAAAGAAGGCAGGCACTGCTGGGGCCTTCTACCTTGCACGGCCCTTCTGCCTTGCACGGCCCTTCCTTTGCATGTTAAAGAAGGCAGGCACTGCTGAGGCCTTCTGCCTTGCACGGCCCATGGTGAACAAGGCAGGCACTGCTGGGGCCTTCTGCCTTGCACGGCTCTTTCTTTGCATGTTAAACAAGGCAGGCACTGCTGGGGCATTCTGCCTTGCACGGCCCTTGCTTTGCATGTTAAACAAGGCAGGCACTGCTGGGGCCTTCTGCCTTGCACGGCCCTTTCTTTGCATGGTGAACAAGGCAGGCAATGCTGGGGCCTTCTGCCTTGCACGGCTCTTGCTTTGCATGTTAAACAAGGCAGGCACTGCTGGAGCATTCTGCCCCGCACGGCCGTGCCTGCTGAGGCGTTCTGCCTTGCGCAGCCGTTCCTTTGCATGTTGAACAAGGCAGGCATTCTGCCTTGCACGGCCCTTCCTTTGCATGTTGAACAAGGCAGGCACTGCTGGGGCCTTCTGCCTTGCACGGCCCTTCCTTTGCATGTTAAAGAAGGCAGGCACTGCTGGGGCATTCTGCCTTGCACGGCCCTTCCTTTGCATGTTAAAAAAGGCAGGCACTGCTGGGGCCTTCTACCTTGCACGGCCCTTGCTTTGCCTGGTGAACAAGATAGGCACTGCTGGGGCCTTCTGCCTCGCACGGCCGTGCCTGCTGTGGCGTTCTGCCTTTCACGGCTCTTGCTTTGCATGGTGAACAAGGCAGGCACTGCTGGGGCGTTCTGCCTTGCACGGCCCTTGCTTTGCATGGTGAACAAGGCAGGCACTGCTGGGGCGTTCTGCTTTGCACGGCCCTTTCTTTGCATGGTGAACAAGGCCGGCACTGCTGGGGCGTTCTGCCTTGCACGGCCCTTGCTTTGCATGGTGAACAAGGCAGGCACTGCTGGGGCGTTCTGCTTTGCACGGCCCTTTCTTTGCATGTTAAACAAGGCAGGCACTGCTGGGGCTTTCTGCCTTGCACGGCCCTTCCTTTGCATGTTAAACAAGGCAGGTGGCGTTCTGCCTTGCACGGCCCTTGCTTTGCATAGTGAACAAGGCAGGCACTGCTGGGGCGTTCTGCCTTGCACGGCCCTTGCTTTGCATTGTAAACAAGGCAGGCACTGCTGGGGCGTTCTGCCTTGCACGGCCCTTGCTTGCTTGCACGGCCCTTCCTTTGCATGTTCATTTGCATGTTAAATAAGGCAGGCACTGCTGGGGCGTTCTGGCTTGCACGGCCCTTCCTTTGCATGTTAACAAGGCAGGCACTGCTGGGGCATTCTGCCTTGCACGGCCCTTGCTTTGCATGGTGAACAAGCAGACACTGCTGGGGCGTTCTGCCTTGCACGGCCCTTGCTTTGCATGTTAAACAAGGCAGGCACTGCTGGGGAGTTCTGCCTCGCACGGCCCTTGCTTTGCATGGTGAACAAGGCAGGCACTGCTGGGGAGTTCTGCCTCGCACGGCCCTTGCTTTGCATGGTGAACAAGGCAGGCACTGCTGGGGCGTTCTGCCTTGCACTGCCCTTCCTTTGCATGTTAAAGAAGGCCGGCACTGCTGGGGCGTTCTGCCTTGCACGGCCCTTGCTTTGCATGGTGAACAAGGCAGGCACTGCTGGGATCTTCTACCTTGCACGGCCCTTGCTTTGCATGTTAAACAAGACAGGCACTGCTGGGGAGTTCTGCCTCGCACGGCCCTTGCTTTGCATGGTGAACAAGGCAGGCACTACTGGGGCGTTCTGCCTTGCACTGCCCTTCCTTTGCATGTTAAAGAAGGCCGGCACTGCTGGGGCGTTCTGCCTTGCACGGCCCTTGCTTTGCATGGTGAACAAGGCAGGCACTGCTGGGGAGTTCTGCCTCGCACGGCCCTTGCTTTGCATGGTGAACAAGGCAGGCACTGCTGGGGCGTTCTGCCTTGCACTGCCCTTCCTTTGCATGTTAAAGAAGGCCGGCACTGCTGGGGCGTTCTGCCTTGCACGGCCCTTGCTTTGCATGTTAAACAAGGCAGACACTGCTGGGGTGTTCTTCTTCCCCCCAGCTCATAATGTTGATGCTGGAAACTGGAGGGGATAATGGTGGCTTCCACTCCAATTTTTGCCACTGCTTAGAATCGTTCCAGGATGCTCATTTTTGCAACAGTTTGATCGCGATACGATTACAGTTTGAATCTTTGACATTATTTTGTTTACCTTCTTTTATTAGAATTTGTGTTTAGCGCTGGACCTACCAAGTGGGCCTCGGAGCACCTTACATGGTTCAAATACTGAAAAGGTGGGAGTTGAATAGAAAAGTTACAAACTGTTTTCAGGAAAGGATAGGAAGATTAGGATGGACAAGTGAGAGCAGTGGAGGAGGGTGGGGTTATATGTTGGGAAACAGGTATGTTTGAGGCTCTTTCTGAAAGTGGTGATGGAGGGTGCACTGCAGCTGTGAAGAGGTACGGTGTTCCATGTCCCGGGTACTCAGTGTGTAAATACTTGTTTTTGTGTGCATGTGAGTTTGCAGAGTGGATGGTGTTGGGATGGCTTGTCTGGTGTTTGTGTGTCTTTGAATGAAATGCAGAGTCCTTTGAAGGGAATTCTCTGGGGTGGGAGCAGGGCAGCAGCGATCAATGCTTGGATGGGAAGAGGATGCGGCTGACTGCAACAGCGGGGGTGATGTGTGAATGCTTGGATGGGAAGAGGATGCGGCTGACTGCAGCAGCGGGGGTGAAAGTGTGAATGCTTGGATGGGAAGAGGATGCGGCTGACTGCAACAGCGGGGGTGATGTGTGAATGCTTGGATGGGAAGAGGATGCGGCTGACTGCAACAGCGGGGGTGATGTGTGAATGCTTGGATGGGAAGAGGATGCGGCTGACTGCAGCAGCGGGGGTGAAAGTGTGAATGCTTGGATGGGAAGAGGATGCGGCTGACTGCAACAGCGGGGGTGATGTGTGAATGCTTGGATGGGAAGAAGATGCGGCTGACTGCAACAGCGGGGGTGATGTGTGAATGCTTGGATGGGAAGAGGATGCGGCTGACTGCAACAGCGGGGGTGATGTGTGAATGCTTGGATGGGAAGAGGATGCGGCTGACTGCAGCAGCGGGGGTGATGTGTGAATGCTTGGATGGGAAGAGGATGCGGCTGACTGCAACAGCGGGGGTGATGTGTGAATGCTTGGATGGGAAGAGGATGCGGCTGACTGCAGCAGCGGGGGTGAAAGTGTGAATGCTTGGATGGGAAGAGGATGCGGCTGACTGCAGCAGCGGGGGTGATGTGTGAATGCTTGGATGGGAAGAGGATGCGGCTGACTGCAACAGCGGGGGTGATGTGTGAATGCTTGGATGGGAAGAGGATGCGGCTGACTGCAGCAGCGGGGGTGATGTGTGAATGCTTGGATGGGAAGAGGATGCGGCTGACTGCAGCAGCGGGGGTGATGTGTGAATGCTTGGATGGGAAGAGGATGCGGCTGACTGCAGCAGCGGGGGTGATGTGTGAATGCTTGGATGGGAAGAGGATGCGGCTGACTGCAGCAGCGGGGGTGATGTGTGAATGCTTGGATGGGAAGAGGATGCGGCTGACTGCAGCAGCGGGGGTGATGTGTGAATGCTTGGATGGGAAGAGGATGCGGCTGACTGCAACCTGAATGCTTGGATGGGAAGAGGATGCGGCTGACTGCAACAGCGGGGGTGATGTGTGAATGCTTGCTGACTGCTGCATATTTTTTCTGGCTTGCAGGGCAGCAACGGTGCTGTTAGAGAGTCCAGTGAGGAGAGTCTTGCCACAGTTCATCTTGGACAGAACTAGTGCTTGGACTGCGGTGTGGAAGTTGTCAAGGGGAGGTATATGTCTGACTTTGAGTAGGAGATGTTTTGGTAAATTGCATGTTTTGGTGACAGCGGCTATGTGGTGTGTGAAGGAAAGGTGGGGGTCGATGGGGAAGCCAAGTGATTTCACAGGTGTGGAGAGAGAAATGTGTGTGTTGTCTGTGGCAAGTTCTTGGATCCAGGGGGTGAGGTCAGGTTTGTGCTTTGGGGGGCAGATGAGATGCATATTTTCCTCTGGGGGGAATTCATGGACAAAACCACAAACCTTTCACGGGAAGGCGTGACGGCACATAGAACCTGAGGGCCAGATTCTGGGGTTCGTGCAAAAATAGATAGGTGTTGCTACACGGCAGATGAGGAGGTTTTCAGTTTTGGAAGGGTTGAGTTTGATGATGTGTGTGGCCATCCAGTTGGTGATGGTGGAGAGACAGGTTTTGAGGGTGTGGCGTTGTGAAGGGGATGACATTTGGAAGTAGATTTCTTTGGCGTCTGCGTATTGTTGGAAATGGACGTTGTGTTTACTAAGGGTCTGCCCAATGGATTCAACATATAGGTTTAAGAGGAGTGGAGATAGGGAGGAGACTTGTGGGACCCTCATACTTGACAGGGGTGGGGTCTGATCGATAAGGGGGCATGGAGACAAATTGTGTCCAGTCAGTGAGGAAGGAGGGGAACCAGTTGAGTACGGTGCTAGTCATCCGGTGCGCTAGGATGTCTAGTAGAGTGGCGTGGTCGATGGTGTCTAAGGCTGTGGAGACGTCGAGGAGTACGAGTAGTGCTGTGTCTCCTTTGTGATGCTGCAGAGGTCATCGAGGATAGGAAGAGTAGTGGCCTCAGTGCTGTATCCAGGTTTAAAGCCACATTGAAGGGCTTGAGAAGGTCGTTTGTGGTGATGTGTTGTTGCAGTTGGGTAGTTACAAAGCATTCCATGATTCTGGCGAGGTATGGTATGATAGTAATGATGGAGCGTGGCGTCGAGGGATGTTTTTATTAGGCTGGGTAAAGGTTTGTCTTGTTTTGAGTGCAGTCGGGATACTACATGCGAGAGACAGGAGTGGATGATGTTGAGCCAGTGGGGAGCGAGGTTGGTGATGCAATTAGATGCAACTTGCGGTGGGCATACATCATCCAGGAAGTGTGCAGGTTTTGTTTAGGCAGTGAGGATGTCGATGGGGTGGAAGGTGTTCCCATGTGTTGGAATGTTTGTGGATGGGCGTGTGAGTGGGAGAGCTGAGGTGGGCTGTCCTGATGTGTAATTTTGAGTTGAACTAGTTCATGAGGGAGTTGCATACTGCAGTGGACGGTGGTTTAGAAAGGGACTTGATGATGTTGAATAGTTTTTGGGTACGATTGGTGGCATATTGAAGTTCTTGGCAGTAATGGGCGGCTTTGGCATTGCGTGTGGCTATTTTGTATTTGTAGCAGCAGTGCCTGAGCATTGTCCTGGTTTCTTTTGCCAGGCTCTTTCTAGGCATCTGACTTCCTGCTTGATAGAAAGGAGGGGACTGTTGAACCATAGATTGTGGTGGGGGTTGTTGTGGGTTTTTTGTAATTTTGACTTAGTGTCTGTGTCATGATGGTGGTGTATTGGTGGAGTAGGGTGGGGACAGGAGTGTGTGTGGATGGGGGAGGTGGATGAGTGGTGTGTCTGGCTGTGGGCCGATGGGGATGTGTGCCAGATGGTGGAATCTTGTATTGTGGTGTGTGTGAAGAGGATAGCAAAGTGGTCAGACCGCGATACCAAGATTCGATTATCCACAGAGACAGGGCTTTTGCTTGCAATGGAAAGGTCCAGGGTGTTGGCAGAAACGTGTGGGGGCTGGGGGTAGGTGATGAGTTGTGTGAGGTCATAGGGCGGGAGGGGAGTGAGGATAGTATTCAGTATGGAATTGGTGTCTGGAAGTTGCCACGGTAGATGATACTGCAGGGGGAGGTGTGCTCGTTAGTAGTGAAGTCAGTCCAGGTGGTGTGGAAGTTGAGATTCTGTGCAGGAGGGCGATAAATGAGGAGGAGAAAGGTGGGGTTTGGGTGTGATGGATTCTCCCCTAACAGCACCCCCTCACTCTGCTGCAACCTCCTTTCCCACTCTCCCACCTTCATGCCTGATGCTTTTTCCACACATACGCACTCATCCATCACAAGAAGGGTGGGTTTCACCAGGTGCGGGGAGGGTGCGGGAGGGGTGACACTCAGTAGCACCTTTGAAACTACTGCAGCGGTGATTAGACACAGTGCAAACAAAAGCATAAGACTATTTAACGCCACTTTATATGCTGCTTTATAGAGCAACGACAATTGGATTTCAAGGGCGATCAATAATCACGGATAAAGGCATCACTTTGTGGCGGGTGACCCTGAAGAACCATAATAGACCACTGTGGCCCGCGTTTGGAGACTTTTCTTGCACTTTATTTATTTACACATGTATATGGCA
Organism: Ambystoma mexicanum; assembly: GCF_040938575.1. NCBI lineage: Eukaryota > Metazoa > Chordata > Amphibia > Caudata > Ambystomatidae > Ambystoma > Ambystoma mexicanum. The sequence goes on from NC_090926.1 coordinate 1,251,881,618, forward strand.
CATTAGGTCCATGTGCAAACAGGCGCATATACGACAAATAAAAACAGCAAGAAAAATCAAATAAAAAAACACATGGACCTAAACATCTACAAGAATAAACAAGAGAACATAACTGAACTACAGTAAAACTACCATCAAAACACCAATCATAAAGTGGTCCTAAAAGACATACATTATAAAGGTCCATGAATAGGTGAAAATCCATTTGCATGGCACTAGAAACATGTTCATAACTTCTGCCAAGTACCCTACACCTAGATCATAAAATGTCCAGACATAAAATTTAGGAAACATTTGAAGTGGCACCGGAAGCAGGATCTGCCAAATTCCTTGCAACAGTTATAAAGCCTCTGTCATCGACCACAATTTTCAAGTTTGAAGAAGCCTTCAACAAACTTTTTCATGTTGTCACGAATCCCAGGATGGCGTCACTGCTTCCAAAAGGAGAGCCCTTTCACATGAGGCCAGGGTGATGAGGCCACTACCCAATAGTCCTCAGGGGCTGGGGGGGAGGGGTGGTACTCTCAGCATTTGGATCTGATGGGAGGAGAAAGCCCCTCTGGGACCAGTAATGACTACATTGGGAGAACATGGTATTCCCACTAATCACATGACCCTAGACCCTCTTCCCACAGTTACCCCCCCTTTCCTTGACCTCATTCTTCTTCAATCATACCCTATTTCACTATGTACTTTTCTAAAGCAGTCCAAATAGAAAGTACTGAGACGAGGAAGAGCCTTACTGATTTACCACTTCAGTACTCAGTACTGAGATGAGGAGGAAGTGCAGAGCAATACCGAGTAACCATTGGAACCACTTTTTCCAGTCTAGTGGTTCACAACAATTGATTGGAAGAAACAAAATAAAAACTGAACAAGGACTTGACTGGAGGAACTGCGAGAGCCAGGACAAGCCCAAAGTGCAAGCGGGTGCTTACCGGGATGCTGAAAGTGAGGAGAGTCTGAGGCCTGTACAAGACGTGAGGACTGCACGGCCAGCGGGCGGACCAAGACTCTGGTCACCCCAGAGACCCGGAAAGTGCGAGACTGCGAAACCATGCTGTCTGGAAGTAAAGCAGACTGGGGAGCTGATGCAGAGCAAGGAGAGTTCCGGGAAAGTACTGGAATCCCGCGAAGGAGCCCAGCGATCTCAAGGGAGACAACGCTCATGCAAGCCACACCACAAGGTATGCGGGTAGCCGAGAAGGCTCTCAAGGCTCAAGAAGGTGGTTGCACGAATCGGAATGCTGGGAAAGGAGGGTCTGGGGCCCTAAAACAGTGGGAGGAATGCAAAGAGGTACATGGTGTTGTACTAGGGCTTGGCAGGAGAGTAGATCAGGCCCACAGAAAGGAAAACTAATGCTGGAATTGCGAGTCTGGGTCTTGCACCCAAATGTGCATCCAGGCTCCTCCTCTTCTTCTTCACAGTACCTGATGAGAGGGAACCAGGTCTGCTCACCAGGGTCCGGGACTCAATACAGCTTGGGAAGTGCATCCAGGCTACTCTTCTTCGTCACAGTACCTGGTGAGAGGGAACCGGGTCTGCTCACCAGGGTCAGGGACTCAATACAGTTTGGGAAGTGCATCAAGGCTACTCTTCTTCGTTGCAGTATCTGGTGAGGGGGAACCAGGACTGCACACCAGGGTCAGGGACCCACTACATCTTGGGGAGTGCGTCCAGGATGTTATTCAGCGCAGTGTGTGGCAAGAGGAAGCCCAAGCTGCCAATAAGGGTCTGGGACCGCAAGGAACACACCTGTAAGCCTGAGAATAGCAGGGGAAAGCGAGACACTTCCCCAACAGGTAAGGGGGGGCTGAAAAAACATTGGGAACATCTTACCAAGATAAGAACTGCCTTTTGTCCAAAGGAAGGGAGTTATTCCTCTGGACCAAGAAGGCATCTTTGGATTTAGTTAGATGAGTGTGTAAGGGACTGAGTTAGCATTTTGACATTGGACATTGGGACTTTTGCTATGGACATTATGACACTAGTTATTTCCGTTGAGGCAGGGAAACCCATCTTAGAGTTAGGGCAAGATAGGGTTTTGTTTTTCCTTTTTACCCTTAAATAAACATTTATAGCAAACACTATGACCCCTCTGTGTCAGTCTTCCTTCTGCACTCTTATGATATACTCAGAAAATTAGGAGGATTGCTTCTACCCCAGGCCACTACTATGCAATATCTGTTTGGGGAGCACAGCCATCAATGTGTACCCTTCACAGGACTCTCATATCATGCAGTCTTATAGTGCCAGGGGGTGCTTTCTGATGCTGCCAAGCTAGCACTTTATTCCTCAAAGTCTCTCTTGCTCCTTTCTTACAGGTGTCTCCACCTTGGTGAGGATTATATTCCTTTTATCCACCACTAGGCCCCTCTAATAACGATCAGTGGTAATAGGCATTGGCGTTTTTCCCACGCGTACATCCCTTGTAGTAAACTATGCGGTTATCCCCTGTGTCGCATTAGCAGTTCTAACTGGAGATGGATGAAGCAAAGTCGATCCACTAGAGGTTGCTGCACAGGCTGTCGCAGGAGCTGGCATGACCAATGAAAAAGTCAACCTGCCTTGGACTCCAACACTTCCTTCCCTGGCCACCCTAATACTACCAACTCCATCCAGGGCAGCTTGACAGTGTGTATCCTCCCTTCCCAATGGGGACTTGGTCACACCTTGCTGCGAAAACTCGAGCCACTGGCGGAACCCATTTAGATTAGCAAACTGATATGAGGTTATATACAATCCACTCCTTGGCAAGTTGCCAGTAGCAGGGACATTTGTTTCACAGTCCGTTTTACGAAAACATAACCTTTCACCGGACTTTCTTTCTTTCTATTAGTTAGCTAATTCTTCAATGGCGGATTCCTGAAGGGGGATACCTGCCTGTTGTGCAACTGGTATGAAACACTGGAGAAATCCTTCTGTAACAGTGTTTTGTTTTCAATTACAGCATTTTGTATCATTAATATAACAGCCATCCAAGGGACAAGTGGGTCTTCAAACACACCCTGACGAAGGCGGCCCCAACTAATATTTTGCCACCGAAACATGGAGAACTGGGGAGTCGGTCTTTACACTAGGATCGCCCAGACATCCTTGTAATGCCACGCACTCCTTGGCAGACCCTTATAAAGCGCCAAGAACTTGAATACTGAACATACTTGATGTTCACCCAAACGCCTGAAAAGTAAACTACAATTGACAAACGTTACATTGTGCCAAGTATATGCGTGAACTAACAACCACATGAGTTTCAAAAATGGATGAATTTAGTGATGATCTGAATTGCCCCCAACCTGATGCATGGGATCCCCAATATTGAGATGTGTGCTCTGGGATTTCTATCAGCCTGTGACAAAACCAGGCAACCACACATTGCGGGTCTACTATATTAGAACCTTTTGCCTCTATGTTTTTAAACTACATTTTGTGTGATTGCAAGGTCCTGTCCCTTGGACTGCTGTTATATTCATTAATTGATGTATGGATACAAAATGCTGTGATTCAAAATGTAACACTGTTTTCTCCAGTGTTTCATACCAGTTGCACAACAGGCGGGTATCTTCTTCAGGAGTCCGCCATTGCAGAAATAGGTGTAACTAATAGAAAGAAAGAAGGTCTGCTGACCAGTTATGTTTCATTGGCATATTTTACCCCTGTTTTTGCTGCTAGTCGGGGTCCCCCTACCTTTTGTTTACTCACAGTCCCTCTTAACCTGTATTGACAAAACACAAAGACTTTGGGGGGATTTAGGAGGAGCTGTCCCCACTTCTCTAATTAGAGATAGCGGCGAAGGTACACCCAGCAGAAGCAATACCATCGGAGGACCCTACATGGATTCCTCCCGATAGAGCCCCCCAGGACTGATCTAAGCCCTCCTGCCAGACCCGGCCCTTTATTTCTTACAACGCGCAACGGCATAACATTGCTGTCGCGCCACGTGACTACATCCCAGAGGCACCAACATCACGATGGGGCTCTTCCACATCGTCGAGCTGCCAACCGGGTCAAAAAAGGGTCACACATCAAGAAAATCTAGTATTCTAATCTGAGGGGCATTTCAGGCGCAACGTGCCGCCTGCCTGAAAATCGAGGAACCCACATGTCGACAGAACTCCACGTGCGGCGTCACGGGGCTCCCAGGTCGGGCAGCGCAAGGCAGGGAGCAGCAGCACGCCCGCCACGCTGCTCCCAGGCGGCAGGCCGCCACGTGACCGCTCGCGGCAGGAAGTGTGCGCCCATCCCAGTGGCCATTTCCGCTACAGGCTGGAGGAGCTTTATCCCATTTATCCGTATTTACCTGACACGATTTGCATTTTTTTTTACACGTTAGTTGAAAAGAGCAATGTATTATGCCTCTAACTTTTTCTAATCGATCAGGGCTTATTTTTTAAAGGCTACCATTCTTATACACGTTTACTAAAAAAACACTTTTTTGGCATTTCTTCTAAATTAAATATCAATGTTTAATGTTTAATAGGTGTTTCCAGTGCTGGTCATTGGGCCGGCTCTCGGTGGATCCGAGATCTGGCACCAGATGTGTAGCCGGATCTCGGGATCCGGCCAGAGTCAGCCACCCAAGCCCATGAACCGCGCTGGAAAACGTAAAAAAAGAAAGAAAGCGCCCGCAACGGCAGCATTGTCTTTTACCGCGGCTTTGGCACTGGTGTGTAATGCACAATGCTCCCTCCATGTACAAGTGAAAGGAATAAGTTGTACATGTAGCGAGCATTGTGCTTTACACACCAGTGCCAGAGCCGCTTAAAAGGCAATGCTCCCCTCGCGGGTGTTTTTTTTTTTTCGTTTTCTTTTTTTGGCACAACAAATGAGCCAGGGCTCATCAAGAGGGCCTGGCCTAACTGCAGGGGTCCTGCTGGCCCGTTAGGCCATGCTCCCCCGAGGAGACCCGGCTCAATGGGCCACTGGCACCCTTGCCAGGCAGCCTTTTGTAGTGATCAACACCCTCTCACTAAGGGGAGAGGGTGTTGATCTCTGCATTTATTTTGTATAGGCTTGCCTGGCAGGGGACGGCGCCTCGCCTATTGAGCCTTAATGGTGGCGCTGCCCCTCGCCAGCTGGGTAGGGGCAGCGTCACCATTAAGGCTGAAAAGGTGAGGCCACTGGAAGCAGAGGCCTTTTTCCCTAAAGACTGAAACTCCCGCAAATCCACGGGAGCTTCAGTATTTAGAAAGCAAGGCCTCTGCTTCCAGCGGCCTCACGTTTTCTCCATAATGGTGGCGCCGGCCCACGTGCATCACTTGATTAAAGGGATGCCTCGCAGGTGCGACGCCACCATTGTGGCTGAAAGGCATTTTTTTCTGGAGCCTGAAGCTTTCGCACACGAGGGAGAGCTTCAGGCTTCAGAAAAAAATCCTTTTCGTGTAGTGGCCGGGGCTGGCAGGGGAGATTAGTGGGCCCCACAGGGCCCCGCCTCAAATCGAAATTTCGGAGCCTACTGGGGCTGAGCCCCGGCAGGCCCCGTCCCACTAAAAGCCCTGGCCGGCGGTAAAAGGCAATGTTGCCTTTGTGGGCACTTTTTTTTTTATCTGACCGGATGGCCACTACCAACCCCGCCCCCTCTAGACCACGCCCCCTCTGCCCCCCCCCCCCCCCCCCAACTCCTCCCCCACCCTGGCACTTGTGGGATCCCCCACCACATTTTTTCCATTTCCACCACTGGACCGTGTTTCTGGGTGTTTTCAATGTAGAACGTACGTCCTTCCTTCTTAAGTAGTAAAAGTTATAAATCAGAAGCCCCAGCTCATTATAGTGTGTACCCCCTTTTTAGTTTTGGCTATAAGGCAGGGGGGGGCACAATGCTTCTGATTTGCTCACCCGTTGACTGCCCATAGCCATGCTAATCCCTGTGGCCATTCCCACCCAGTTCCTGCCCCTCCCCGCCCAGAACACATCCACCTGCTGTAGATCAAGGCTTAAAATGTAACTTTGCACGTGGTGCAAAGCGCTAATGGTTTAATTCAGTGGTGTGCAGTGTCCCAAAGGGAGTACAGTGACTGATTTGAATATAAAATATATGCAGAAATGACATCGAGAGGGGTGGGCACCAGAAATATTTCGACTCAAAGCGAGGGCTCAGCAACAACATTTTTGAAAGTTTCTCAAACCGTGTTGACGAATTTTGTCTGAAAACCTGTTCTACCACCTATCTTCCGGAAGATGGCGCTGCAGAACAACAAATAAAGTTATGCATAGCAGTAGTGCTTAGTGAGGATGGGACTATACAACACTGCAGAGCACTATTGAACTAGCCGTGTGTTGGCCCTAGGGCGACGCTAGGCGGCGCACTAAGCAAGGACAGAGGTGCAATGGTACAGCTATGTGTGGGGCCCAGTAGGATTGAGGTGCAGGTGGTGGAGTTGCGCAGATGTGTTGGGTGCCAGCAGCGATCCATCAGGAGGAACTGAAGCAGCCGGGGCGTGTTGCATGTGGGACTCCTAGATCGGTAGCACGGAGGGGGTGCAATTCTGATTTGAGGTGCATTGGCAGAGCTGTCCGTGCACATGCCGAGGGGCTCACGGTTTACTTGGTGGGGTTTCCTCCAGAGAATTTATATGGGCTGCGGAAACTTATTTGCACGATGTCCACTTCAACTCCCCGGGAATGCACGAGGGAATTAGTTTCAAACCAGGAGTAAATCGTCAATTTTAAAGCACTTTGGGTCACTGAGATTCCCCGAAAGCTCGATGGGGTTTAACGCCAACACATACCCATTTATTGGAACTGGCAAGGGTTGGTGTCAGGTACGTCATTTAGGGGTCGCCCCCGTGGTCTCCCTTGCTACCCCTAATAAAAAAGAAAGAAAAAAACGAATTGAGGCTCTTGGGGTGTGGCCAGCAACATGTGGCTCTTTGTTTCTGGAGTGACTGGTTTTGGGATAGCTATAACCGTTCAGATAGCTCTGTGGGTTTATTTATTGAGTGCTGATCGCTCACTGCTGCGATGTGCGAGTAATCTGCAGGTTCGAATCCCAGCAAGGCCATCTCAGCCTTTCATCCTGCTGAGGTCAATAAATGAGTACCAACACAGGCTGGGTGATATTGTATGCATATTTGTTCTATGAAAAACAACTTAAGCGTAAGTGCTATACAATAACATATTATCATTTGGCCTTGGACGTCTGCTTGCATTCACAGTAATTTGACAATATGGATCTATACACACAGATATTAATGATGCATAAGGTGATCCATTCTTGTATGAAATGTATATCACATTAGTGAAATCATAACCATATTTTTCGTAGTGTACTTAGGAACAATGCTATTTGATGCCACTTCCTGTTTTTTCAAGTTGTGAAAGGTCGTGATTCATCGCTTCCCGGGAAGTCACTATGGGTTGGGGTCAAATGACATCACTTCCGGTCATGTCATCAGAGGTCAAAGATCTTGAGGCTAGGGGTGGGCCACTTTTTTTTTGGTGTTCAGGCCTATTTCTTGTCCCAGTCCGACCCTGCCCTTGAAGCAAAAGAGGCCCTGGAAAAGATTTTCAAAGTGGCCCCATATTTTGACGAACGAGCCAGCACAGCGCATGAGCCCAACCCTTCTATGAAGCTATTGGGAGTATCCTCCCAAAATATTTTGAATAAAATTCGTCAAATGAGTACATTTAAAGCATGTTTTTTTTTGTTGGTGAATTAGTTTATTACAATCTTTTTACACATTAAGACATCAATCTTCATACATCCTATTCAGGCGCTCTTCAGCCTCACTCTTTACGTATTAAAATACACACTAACACTTCATATAACGCTGTAATCCTAGTTCACATTCTGTGAGGATGTATTCATTATGTTTTCTAAAAAGTCTATTCCTGTACATACCAGTGCTGGTTAATCGCCATAAGGAAACATATTCCACTATTCATCTACTGACAGTGATCTTGCGTTTGTTACATGTTCCAAGAGCTAGAACGAGGGGCCAGTTGACGAAGCAGGACCTGATGTTCGAAGGTGTTTCACCGTCTCTGAAGTCTCTACCGCCTTGGTTGTCATATTGTCCCTTCATGTATGGCCGCTCCAGTGTGTAGTATATGTTCAGTCTTATCGGTAGGAGCTGGTTACGATGGCAACTACTTGGGAATCTCTGTAGATATTCCGGGAACGTGTTTAGAGCGTGCGGTTCATTCGCGCATTTATGAATGAGTTCTATTGCTCTCTCAGTTCTAAGGTGTGGATCCAGTCTGCTCTTTTGAGTTTTTGTTTTACTCCACATGAATTATTAACAAGTGAATCCATGGTCGAATCCAATTGTTCAAAATGCTTTGTGCATTTATATTTCCACAGGTCTAACAGGGAGCGATGGTTTCCTGAACTCATTCACTTTAAGATCCTATACAGAATTGGTGGAATGTCCATTGATATTTTCCTCAGGAGAGATAGTGATTTCCATATTACAATGGAGTGCAATGATTGGAGCCCGAGTTTTGCTCGTATGGCAACTATTGGCAAACTCTTTGGTACTTTCAGTGTCTTTTTCCAAAACAACCTCTCTAGGGCATTCAGCGTCTTCCACGGTAGGTTCCGAGTGGTCTCACCTCTGAATGTTAGAATTGGATCTGCCTTTTGTAGGTAGAAAGTACGCACGGGCAACACTGAGCATCGTCTGAATCTTGCATGGAGTATTGAACCTTGAGATGCTAATATTTTAGCTTTTTGTTTTAACTCTAGGTACCAGATCTTTTCTTCGATTGATTTATTGAAACTTACGCCTAAATAGCAAATTGGATCCAAGCCTGTGGCCAAAAAAAAATATTTTTGACTTATCAATGTGCATAGTCAAGTCGTTAGCTGACATATAGTTTTGTAAAGAGATGAGTAGCTGTGTAGTCCAATCTGGGTTTGGTCCAGTAGGACTAAATCATCAGCACACATCACAGCAGAAATTGACTGGTTATTTAGCTTGGGTGGAAGTGTGATTTTTTTTTTTTCTGTATGGCTTCGCGGCGATCTGCTAAGTATAAGTTGAATAAGGTGGCAGCGAGCTGTAACCTTGTTTTACTCCTCACTTGATGTTTATTCGTGATGAGAGAGCACTTTCATTTCTTAAGCGGACGCGCAATGACGTGTTGGTATGGAGTGCTTCAATGGGTTGCAACAGCTCTCTTGCACATCCCCAGGCCCGTAATGTTGCCCATAATTCCGCTCTACAAAGGCCAGGAATAAGTTGTGTTCCGTGTTTATTGACTCTAGTTTCAGTAGGCTCAGGATGATTAAATTAAAGTCGGTACCTACTCCCTTCATGATACCACTTTGTCTCTGGTCAGGTATGGCGAGGGAATTTTTTGTAAGTGGGACAGAAAGAGTTTTCCTATGACGTCCAACAGCGCTATTGGTCTGTAGTTGACGGGATCATATCTTCGGCCTTTCTTGAAGATTGGAACGACAATCGCCAAAGTCCATGATGTTGGTAGATTTTCAAAGTGGCCCCATATTTCGCCAAACGAGCTAGCACAGCGTGTGAGCCCAACCCTTCTATGAAAGTATTGGGAGTAGTCTCCCAAAAAATGTTGAATAAAATTAGTCAAAATTAGTACATTTAAAGCATGTTTTGGACATATATGGATTAAAAAGTCATGTTTTAAATACGTTCACGATCTCTCAAGGTAGTAGATGTCAGAGTGACCTGGGACGTTACACATTTTGCAGATGAGAAAAACAAATGTATCTGGTATTATAGGTGCCCAGACAACATGCATCCCTAATCCATTTAATACTATTCCCGTGCTGGGACGGGCACACAGATAAAAGACATTCTTAAATGAGCATTGGCAATGGCAACAGTTTTGGCTTTTGTGTAGGCATGGGAAAAGCACTTGCCAGCCACTGCCGTAGTGGTATTAACTGCCCATTGATGGCAGCAGCTGCATAGTGGTGAGAGTACCTGGGCATCGAACATCAATGCCTGGTGAATGTCTAATACTTCTACACAAGCCAAAACGTTTGGCTTTGCCAATGCTTGTTTTTAACAGGAAGTGGAAAGCAGACCTGGTTGACATTACTATTTCACCAGTTGTGCTTTTACAGTTCCAATTATGTAATTAACTCTCAGAAGATTGCTTTGAGAAAACGCTGGCAGGCACTTTAAACACAACGCTTGCTGGTAATGCTTGAGAAAACCAGCTCAAAAATGTACCAGGATGATGTGTTTTTGGTAGAGAGGGGCAGAAAATGGGTGGAAATGGTCATACTGATTAGCATATGTTGGAGGAGTTTTGCTAAAGTCCACCTGGAGGAAAGAATCAACTATCCCTTGGTATACAGGTCCCAACTCGTAGTATAAGTCTGTACTACCCAAAGGATTGGTAGAATGGCAGAGCAGACAGGCTTATCTTTTGGGGAGGATGTGAGCTGTAGGTAAGGGCAATGAACCCAGTTAATACAATAGCCCAAAGGAACTCTGACACACTGGAAGGTATATTAATATATACATGTATTTTATATACACAAGGCAGATAAGTAAATGCTCTTTCAGACTAACCAATACACATAAAAAATAACAATAATACTTTAATAAGATAACTGCTTCAATAGTAGTTGCTTGCGCTTATAATTGTTACAGAAAATTACACTGACAGTTCTACCGTATTACTTGTAGTGCCGCACACTTGCATTTGTTACAGAGAAATGATAGTTTCATTAATTTATAAAGTCACATAGGTAAAGTATGCAGGAAGGAAAAGGAGGGTTATTCAACACTATTAGCAGTAGTATATTTCACAGCAACACCTTTCAAGGCTCCTAATGCTTTAGAAGTCCAATCCCAGGCTATCCAAAAGTTCATCAAAGTCAGTATAGGAGGAGAGCAAAAGTCTTATGCAGCAGCAGAAAAGGCCAAGACCCTCAAGATACTTCGGTTACTTAAATAAAAATGCTTTAGTAGGATAACACAAGATATCAGGACCCTGCAATGGACTCCCCAAAAGGACGCAAGCTGCTAAGCCAGGAACAGAGGTATTGGTAGGCACCCAAACACCTTGTAATGCACTCCAGTCGCTCTGGAGCGACTCTTCGGCTTGAGGTAAGTTCTACCTTGAGACCCACAGTACCTTAGGTTGGATTAAGCAAATGCAGCTGGATTCCCTCCGGTGCAAAAGCGACAGAGCCAGTCTCGTGATTCCTCGTTCTGGTGACGAAAGGGCGGCCTCTGAATGGGATGTCACAGAAGCAGTCGCGAAAAAGGACCCTCTGCAAGGATCTCTTCGGCCTATAGTTTCTGCGTCTTTTTATCAGCTTCAACAAGGGACGGTTATCACCCGGTCAATGTTCTCAGTTCTTCAATCCTGCACTCTGGTGAGGGGACTTGGATGAGTGGGATTGTGCCTCTGGAGGTGCAACTTGAGCTCACCAAAGTTCTAGCCGGATTCGTCCACGCAAAGACACTGCACTGCAAATGGGTCGGAGGTCCACCGGCATTCACGTTTTTACAGCCCCGGAGGGTCACGGCACCTCAGAGGATGGCTTGATCTGCAGTTCGTCATGGGGCTGGTTGGTCCCACCAGCCAACGGAAAGGAGTCGTCCTCTTTGGAGCTCCTCTGTAGATAAGAAAACAGGGTAAAGACAGCAGTGGTTGCTTCACGGCTACTGGAACGGTCTGCGGGGGACGTCTCTGGTCATCTTCAGCTTTGGATCTTCTGTTCCAGTGGTCGACTTGCCTTCTGCCTCAGGAACCTCATTGTTAGGAAAGATTACATATTTGAATGTAATTTTCCCTCCATGTGTCAACCCCCAAACCTTTTGCTGCTGTTCTACACCCTGATTTGACCTTTGCCAGAGAAGCACAGCCCTCAGCCGCACTCCTAAGGGCTTTCGCTCACTTCTTATGGGGAAACTGACATGCCCTCAAGACAGCCAGTACTGGGAGACTTTGTTTCCCTTAGTCCTTTCCTCATGTTGCAGCTTGTGTGCAACATGTAACAAGAGTGCAATGTAACTTACTTTACAGCACCCTTGGGTCTCTAGTCATTCCAAAGGCCCTAGGAACTCTCACTGGACTTTTTATGAACTGTGCAGATATATCACGGAAAGGACTGGTGGCAGCTATCATTTTTCTTATGTTTTGAACCCTTTCCTGCCATATTATCTGCGCTTACCGTGTTTGGCACGAATAGGTGCCTGGCTCCAAAATGGCCATGCCACGAGGTTCTTTGTCCTGTCCTTTGGCCATCTTGCCCCTTCACCTTCCCCAGGTCGAGCCGACCCAGGTCATTCCTTATTTGGTCATGCACTTTCCCAGGAAACCCAAAGCTTTTGCGGGCTTCTGCATGCCTTGTGTGTGTGCCTCCAGGATGTCGGCTGGGATGTCTGTTCCCAATACACATCCTGGGTGCCAGAGAGTCTGGAGTGTCCTGAATGCCTGGGACCACTGTGGTCCGTGATTGGTCCACGTATGGAGTGAGTGTTTGTGAGCAGATCTCCCATTGGGTCCTCTCCGTTTTGGCACAAAGGGAACTTTGGATAAGAGGAGGCCAAAAACACCACTACCAGGTCGATCTCCTGAGTTCACACGAACAAAGGATAAGGAGCCAAGTATCCTGCAACAAGAAGCCGAGTCGGGGAACCTCTGGTGACCCGCTGGAAGGTTTGGCACCCTGAGCCTGCTGTCGTCCTGCGAGACCCCTCTGCATCTGATCGTCCTAGAAGGTCTGCGAAGGCGCTTCGACCCATTGGAATAGTAGGGCCAACTATTCCCGGAACCTTCATCAAACCCTGCAAGTAAGCCTCTTCGGAAGTGTCCCTGGGACAACCAGTGGGCTGACCAGCTTACACAGGAAGTTTGCTCTATCACCGCCGCGGTTTTGAGGAAGCCCTCGAAACCTTGTATACTGCTTGCTCGTTGTCCACGGCACCCTCACACTGAATTTCGTACACTTGGCATTCCCAGGTCTGAAGTGAGACGAGTGCGCCCGGACCAGAGTAAACGCGGTTACCGTGTTGCCCTGCTGTGGAAACAACCTGTGCAAGTTCGCTGCACTTGTGACCCTCCTGACCCTCAAGCCTGCTACAGCTGAAACTACACAGTGTCGAGACGTCCTGATTGTCGTATTCGAACCTGCCAGCGAAGTGGACTGAACTGGCGAAGTCTGGGTCTGCCTGCATCGGGACCGGTGGGTGAGTAGTCCATACCCCAACCGGTGGCCCCTAGCGCAGGAGCCCATTTCTTTTCCACTGCGGTTGCGAAATAGCGACTCTATCCCGCACTCTCAACCTGCCTCTGCTCGCAGGTGGAGGTCCTGCTTGAATAGCGGGGACTTGTACTTCATCAACCTTATCCGCCTTCCTGAGCTGCTAGTGACCCTTGAAGAGACCCCATTTTGTCCAGTGGCACAAGCGTGTGCATGTACTATTGAGCATAAGGCTCCTCTCGTCATAAGTCTTGGACTGCCTCTTAGTTAGTTGTATTCTTGATGTGGAACATATTTTGTGCTTTCTAATCCGTTAGACCGCTCTGGTCTTGTATATATATCATGTTGATTGTGAGGTGTTGGTTTACTTCAGTATTATTGTGATTCTTTGCTACGGTCTATATTACAAAGGCCTTGTAATAAAGGTGTCTATATTTTTAATATAACACCTGTCTGGAGTAATTTGTAAGTGTCCTTGCTCTGTGTGCTCATTGAGGTCTTTCAGTCACCCTCACTCCTCTTGAGATTTAGTCTTGACCGCCTGCCATAGCTACCCTGATTGGTCTGGCTTGTCCAGAGGTTACCCTGTTCCAAGAAAGTAGGTTGGCCTTCTGAACCTCTGCCCCTCCAGGTCAGAGTTCAGAAATCCATCTTAACCCACTCACTCCCCTACAAACTCTCCCAGCACTTGACAGAAAGGGGTGGGTGGCTGTCCAATCAGGACAACAATCCCACCAGTGGGAACCGGTTCCATTCAGGCACATCAGACAAAGGACAGGGGAGATTCTAACTCCTCACCTGTTTCCTGTCCTCACAGACACACTGGAGCCTAGGCGGAGACACCTAAAGGTTTCAGCCAAAGGCAAAACACAAACACAGACCTCCCCCTCGTATGAATGGTAGAAGAAGGGCTAACCAAGGACAACCATGCAAGAAATGGTGAAAAAAGAAAGGAGCCACCATGTTAGCACATAGGTGACCCTTTGGGGCATAACTGAGGCCATGAATACAGTCTGCTGTAAAAAGAAATAGCACCAAAATGTGGTAGAACACACCCACTGCCAACGGCCATAACTATAGGGTTGTCACTGTGACTAGAAAGTCACAGGAGCAGAGAGAAGAGGGATACTAGGTATCCCCATAGCACTCCACATAAGGTGGTGTGCGCAAATCCCTCATAAGGTTATGTTTTAGTAAGGATACAAAGTATCCCTCTTTTCTTAAGAACAGTCGTTTTTAAGGATAGTCAAAGAATATCAAAGGAGAACCCAAAGGGTTCCCAGCAGCACTGCACATAGGGTGGTGTGTGCTCTCAAAAGTGTAACACAGATGCCTTAAAAACATATGGAGGCAAGTAGACTCCATAGTAAAGGTAAAACACAGAGAACAGAGTTCTAAAAGTCAGAAAAAATAAGAATGAATGAGGGGAAAAAGGCTCCCCTCATTCAGGATAGACAGAAAAAGGTCCAGAAGTCCAGCAAAAGTGCTGGGGGTCTCACTAGAAGAGGGGAATGGGGATAAAACAGATAGATAGCCCTACCAGCATTGCCGAGGGCAGTCAATGGGTGGGTAAATAACCAAACAACATGTACAGGCTTTGTGTCCCGCCTCATATGCTATTTCTCCATAGCTGTACTCTAATGAAATAGTTTCAGCTTACAGGTGGCACTTTAGCCAAAACTAACAAAAAGGTTGACTTGGTATGAGATTAGGGAGTCCTGCCAATGAACCGCCTGCAGTGTCCCGTCAAAGTGGCTCAGCGCCTGTGCGTTCAACCATAGTGGTACGTTCATCAGTGGCTCAACTTCGCCAATTACAACCTCTTTGCATGTTGCACTTCTGGTTAAGGTACACTCAGTATTAGAGAGTTTATCCTAACTACTCATGTAACATTGCTTATGTTACCCTCACTACATTTAATGGCTGGTGGCAATGGTTTAATGTTCCTACCATTGTGCGTTGTTACCGCAGACTGAATCCTCAGCTGCAGTAGTGCACCCATGGGAGCCCATTTTGTCAAAATGGCCCTGGTCTTCTTTTTTCGCCACTTCTTGCTTGTGAGGTCTTTCTTGGGTTTTTGTGAAGTCTTTCTTGGGTTTTACTCTGTGCACCAAACCAGGTTTAACTCTTTTGTTTGTTTTGTCTTTGGCAGGCTTCAGTGCTGAATCCTGCCTCTGGCTCCTGTGTTTCTGGCAGGGCAGGAAGCAAGGGAGGTTCCCGAAACTCCCTGTCCTTTGTCTCCTTGGTTACCTGAATGCACCCAGTCATGAGTGGCTGTCGGGCTCTCCTTGCAGGACAGCCACCCTGCGGTGTGAGTGACAGCTAGGCTGTGCTTCAATGGGAGGAACCGACATAAAAGGTGAGGTCTCTGGAACAGAAGGAGAGTCGACCACTGGAAGAAACATCCGCTTAAAGAAACTGGAAGAGAAGCTTGCTGCACCCTCCTGGACCGTTCAACTGCCCGGTGAACCCCTACTGCAGTGCTGAAGGTCCAATTTCGTATCGACTAGAGAAGCCCGGAATGGACAACGTCCTCCCTTCGGTTGGTGGGACCAACTGACCCCAAGATGAACTTTGCTGGAAAACCTCTGCTGCTGGCTGTACTTCTTTGCTGTTGCTGGTACCGAGTGCCAGGTTCAGGAAAACCAGAATTGAGTGTATCGTCTTTAAACCAGGTCCGAGCTGCAGGAAGATCCTGAGGACCTTCCCAAAGCAGGACAACCCAAGCCTGAGCCACCTCAACAGAGGGCTGGACAAGGGGAGCTCAGAAGGTGTCCAAGAACTGTGGTGGTGCTATTGACCATTAGCTGAAACTGAAAAGTGCTGATGAATTAGAAAGAGCCCATAGACGCCGCCAACCTTTGAACTTCAGTGCAGGAGTCCTCCAGACCTCCTCCCTCTTGTCCCCATGACAGTCTTGACTATAGGGGTACATACCTCTTTGGTCTGTAGCTTGCTTGTTCTCACTGGAGACTTGCAGTAGCGTTGCATGCAGCCCTGCCCTTCACAAGCCTAACAGCTTGTGGCCCTACAGTGATTCCTTTCTACAAACTCTCTTTTAAACATTGTGCAAGACTTTTGTGCTATCTGAAGAAGTGCCTCAGCTCACTAGACATTGTGCAAAGTGACTTTGGCTGTTCTGGCTCCCTGCAGACTCTTCTGACCCACTGACTTTGGTTTTAACTGTTCGTCATAGGTGGTGCATAAGTTAACTTGTATTGCTGGGAAAGGTCTGACCTAGACTTCATTAGGCTCTGAGAACCTGTGAACCTTTTTCCTTCCCTAACCTTTTCCACAACCTCAGTATTGCCTTAAGTGTAAGAAGTGATATATCAATGTCAATGTCCACAGTGTCCTAGTAAAAGGGTATCTACTTGCTTAACTTAAATCTGAGTAAGTGTTATGAAGTGTATTTTTATTGCATATTGCTCTTTCTAAAGAAGGCTTATTTAAAACTGACAGTTAAATAAATAAATAATTATTTATTTTATAGAAAACCTTGAGTATAAGTGTTATTTGGATACTTGTAATTGTGAATCTCAGTGTTGCATCTCTACAGGTCACATTTACCTCTCTTGAGATAAGTCTCTACCAATGTGTGTAGTACAGACCTATGCCAATAGGTGGGTTACCTATTACCAAGAGGACAAGACTTATGTAATCTCCCACAGGGTTACTACATACAATCTTGCCTAACACTAACATCCGCTAGAATGATTGGCTGTGGAAAGGTCAGATGCACAAAGCAAGGTGATGAGTCAAAAGGACAAGTACGAGATGGCTCTCGCCTCCTGGCAGGTGGACGGCACTAAATGTGACAGCTTGCTGACCGCAAACCCCACATTCAAACAATAGCCATATTTTTCATTACAAAACATTACTGTTTAGCTGGGGCAATATGTCACACAGGACTTCCTGGTTTGTGGTCCTCGCTTCTGGTCCACTCTATTCTGCCTTTTCCTGCCCTTTGCTATATTTAGCAGGGATTTCACCAACTACAAAACCAGCGAAGCAGGACCGTGATCTCAAGAAGCTACAAGAATACTTTGATGATGTCAGGCCTAGCACGTATATAACTATTTACTGAGTCATTCAACACAGAGTACAAAAGATGTGCCTAGATACAAGGTCCACCCTACGGGGCCATTACAGGCGGGAGCCATTAAGCTCCTTCTTGTCGCTTAGAAGAGCCGAGTTTGCTTGAAACCAGCAGCGACAAGAGCTACTTTTGGCTCCTCAGGCCAACTGATGCAGAACAAATGCACCTATGTGAATTCACCTCTGTGCATTTGGGACAATTGATATGAAAGCTTAAGAAAAAATCTATATGACTTTTAAATCATAGGGGATGCAAGAGGGTCATACATAATAACTCTATGAACTAGCTCCTCGTTCCCCAGTGGTAGCGCATGGTCACTAGTTAATGCTGGATACCCATGAGCTGCTCTCAGCCCCTCATTCTCCAGTGGTAGCTCCTGGTCACTGGTTAATGATGGATACCCATGAGCTGCTCTTAGCCCCTCATTCCCCAGTGGTAGGCCCTGGGCACTGGAGAATGCTGGATACCCAGCAGCTGCTCTTAGCTCCTCATTCCCCAGTGGTAGCTCCTGGTCACTGGTTAATGCTGAATACCCAGCAGCTGCTCTTAGCCCCTCATTTCCCAGTAGTAGCTCCTGGTCACTGGAGAATGCTGGATACCCTGGAGCTGCTCTTAGCTCCTCATTCCCCAGTGGTAGCTCCTGGTCACTGGTTAATGCTGGATACCCAGCAGCTGCTCTTAGCCCCTCATTTCCCAGTAGTAGCTCCTGGTCACTGGTTAATGCTGGATACCCATGAGCTGCTCTTAGCCCCTCATTCCCCAGTGGTAGATCCTGGTCACTGGAGAATGCTGGATACCCAGGAGCTGCTCTTAGCTCCCCATGACAATTTTTTAACAAAAGTATTATAGAAGGGTGTTATGCAAAATGGGAATGATCCTAGCTTCATTCTTTCCATCATCAAGAAGTATATAAGAACCAGCATACCACTCAATGTGATTTAACAAATTTAATCTGGGTTTGTCTTTGTATTTTAAAGCTTTAAATACTTCCAAAACAATGGCTTGTGACATTTTCATTTATGAACGTGCATAAAAACCTTTGACTTTTACCATAAAGCAAAACGTTTTTTGTGCCAAACAAGCAGACCTTAAAATATTATTTTCTGAGGCCTGCAACGTATGGTCCTCTCTCTTCTGTCTAGCAACCGTTCCACCCAAATGGCCTACATAAGAAGAAAGATCAAGTAATGGGCTAAACGATAACCAGCAGCATGCAAGAAGGCAAGCCACACAGAAGGCAGCAGAGTAATGTAAGATATATTAGATGATTTCACCGGGCTCACTGTATCGTCTGCTGGCAAATCCAGGATACAAACATGAACGTTCCATAGTCTTGAATTTGGATACTTATTCACCTCTTAGACTAACAGTTTATGCCATCGTTGGAAGCGATTGCCTAGGTTTTACAACACCCATCTAAATGAACCAATTTCTAGACCTTCACCATACGGAAGATATGTTAGTTTTTATAGTGCCCCCTATTTAGCACAGGTACATTGCTGATAATAGCAGATGTTGTTCTGCAAAACCAAGTACATATGCAGGCAGGTTTATAAACTTCAGACATAGGAAAGGCTCATCCAGCCTTGCTGGAATGTGATTTAATTTTGCATATGAACACATATCTCTACAATGGATGCTTCACACACTGAGCTAACTTCTAAAAGATTGTGGCATTCAATTTATCAATATGCATTTCAACTTTAGCTATTGCACATGATAATATAATTCCCACAGGAAAGAAAGAATGCTACAGAGTTGTGCCATAAGGAACACACAAACTATGCACCCATTAAATATCCTGACGTGTGCTATTTAAGTCTGGTGAACAATGGAATCTTATTTATTCAGATCAGCTAGCCTTTGGGGACCCCCTCCAAGGCGGGGGCCCTGCGCAAGTGCCCCTTTTGCCCTCCCATAAAAACATCTCTGCTCATTCCCCAGTGGTAGCTCCTGGTCACTGGTTAATGCTGGATACCCAGGAGCTGCTCTTAGCTCCTTGTTTCCCAGTGGTAGCGCATGGTCACTAGTTAATGCTGGATACCTAGGAGCTGCTCTTAGCTCCTCGTTCCCCAGTGGTAGCTCCTGGTCACTAGTTAATGCTGGATACCCAAGAGCTGCTTTTAGCTCCGGCTTCCCCAATGGTAGCGCTGGTCACTGGTGATTGCTGGGTACCTAGGAACTGCTCTTAGCTCCTCGTTCCCCAGTGGTAGCTCCTTGTCACTGGTTAATGCTGAATACAAAGGAGCTGCTCTTAGCACCTCGTTCCCCAGTTATAGCCCCTGGTCACTGATTAATGCTGGATACCCAGGAGCTGCTCTTAGCTCCTCGTTCCCCAGTGGTAGCTCCTGGTCACTGGTTAATGCTGGATACCCAGGAGCTGCTCTTAGCTCCTGGTTCCCCAATGGTAGCTCCTGGTCACTGGTGATTGCTGGATACCCAGGAGATGCTCTAAGCTCCTCGTTCCCCAGTGGTAGCTCCTGGTCACTGGTTAATGCTGGATACCCAAGAGCTGCTTTTAGCTCCAGCTTCCCCAATGGTAGCGCTGGTCACTGGTGATTGCTGGATACCCAGGAACTGCTCTTAGCTCCTCGTTCCCCAGTGGTAGCTCCTTGTTACTGGTTAATGCTTGATACAAAGGAGCTGCTCTTAGCTCCTCGTTCCCCAGTTATAGCCCCTGGTCACTGGTTAATGCTGGATACCAAGGAGCTGCTCTTAGCTCCTCGTTCCCCAGTGGTAGCTCCTGGTCACTGGTTAATGCTGGATACCCAGGAGCTGCTCGTAGCTCCTACTTATCCAGTCTTAATTTCGATCCCTGTTCGTGATGTCTGCAAAATAGAACTTAGAAACGATTCCACCATAACCATATCTTTAAACCCACTGAATATTAATGTGAGACGCTCAAAAAGGGAAAATCAAAAACAATACATTATTTTATGTCCATGACCATGGCTTCATGAAAATCAACGCAACAAAATGTTAGCATGTGCCAAATCTCTCTGATATAAAACAAAGAGGCAGCGCCGACCAGGAAACGCACTGAATCCACCTCTCCGTAAACTATGCTGTCATCGCGTTTTCCCATGCATCCCATGTCGTCTCCAAACTGAATACAATCCATTCACGAATAAATCAGTGCCCCAACACGTCAATAAAATGAAATCGCCAAAACTGGTGTGACAAAATAGGTGTGTGTGTGTGTGTGTTTACAGACTGGCAAAGCCTCACCTCCTGGTACGGGGGACATCAGGCATGCAGACAAGCAAATGTAACAAGATAGGTGTGTGTATACACAGCCTGGTAAAGCCTCACATTATGGCAAATGAGACAAGATATGTGTATGTATACACAGACTGGCAAAGCCTCACCTCGTGGTACGGGGGACATCAGGCATGTAGACAAGCAAATGAGACAAGATATGTGTGTGTATACACAGACTGGCAAAGCCTCACCTCGTGGTACGGGGGACATCAGGCATGTAGACAAGCAAATGAGACAAGATATGTGTGTGTATACACAGACTGGCAAAGCCTCACCTCGTGGTACGGGGGACATCAGGCATGTAGACAAGCAAATGAGACAAGATATGTGTGTGTATACACAGACTGGCAAAGCCTCACCTCGTGGTACGGGGGACATCAGGCATGTAGACAAGCAAATGAGACAAGATATGTGTGTGTATACACAGACTGGCAAAGCCTCACCTCCTGGTACGGGGGACATCAGGCATGTAGACAAGCAAATGAGACAAGATATGTGTGTGCACAGACTGGCAAAGTCTCACCTTATGGTTCGGGGGGGGGGCTACATGCATGTAGACAAGCAAATGAGACAAGATATGTGTGTGTATACACAGACTGGCAAAGCCTCACCTCGTGGTACGGGGGACATCAGGCATGTAGACAAGCAAATGAGACAAGATATGTGTATGTATACACAGACTGGCAAAGCCTCACCTCGTGGTACGGGGGACATCAGGCATGTAGACAAGCAAATGAGACAAGATATGTGTGTGTATACACAGACTGGCAAAGCCTCACCTCGTGGTACGGGGGACATCAGGCATGTAGACAAGCAAATGAGACAAGATATGTGTGTGTGCACAGACTGGCAAAGTCTCACCTTATGGTACGGGGGACATCAGGCATGTAGACAAGCAAATGAGACAAGATATGTGTGTGTATACACAGACTGGCAAAGCCTCACCTCCTGGTACGGGGGACATCAGGCATGTAGACAAGCAAATGAGACAAGATAGGTGTGTGTATACACAGTCTGGCAAAGCCTCACCTCGTGGTACGGGGGACATCATGCATGTAGACAAGCAAATGAGACAAGATAGGTGTGTGTGCACAGACTGGCAAAGTCTCACCTCCTGGTACGGGGGACATCAGGCATGTAGACAAGCAAATGAGACAAGATAGGTGTGTGTATACACAGCCTGGCAAAGCCTCACCTCGTGGTACGGGGGACATCAGGCATGTAGACAAGCAAATGGGACAAGATATGTGTATGTATACACAGACTGGCAAAGCCTCACCTCCTGGTACGGGGGACATCAGGCATGTAGACAAGCAAATGAGACAAGATATGTGTATGTATACACAGACTGGCAAAGCCTCACCTCGTGGTACGGGGGACATCAGGCATGTAGACAAGCAAATGGGACAAGATATGTGTGTGTGTGTACACAGACTGGCAAAACCTCCCCACCTGGTACGGGGGACATCAGGCATGTAGACAAGCAAATGAGACAAGATATGTGTATGTATACACAGACTGGCAAAGCCTCACCTCGTGGTACGGGGGACATCATGCATGTAGACAAGCAAATGAGACAAGATAGGTGTGTGTGCACAGACTGGCAAAGTCTCACCTTATGGTTCGGGGGGGGGTGAGGGGGCTACATGCATGTAGACAAGCAAATGAGACAAGATAAGTGTGTGTGCATTCCTCCCCTTATGGTCTTTGTTTATTTAGAGTGGAGACGAATCGCACCTGAAATGGCAGCGCCTGAGCTCAGTCGTCGTCGAGCACTCATCACCCAGCAGAGTCAGCAGTGCACTGAGATCGGCCCGGGCAGCCCGTGCTTTGCACTCCGCACCTGTGCATGTGATGTGATCATGCAAGCACAGCAGAAAGGGCACAGGTGTGGGTGATGCCCCTCAAAAACATGCAGGCGTGAGCGACGGGGCTGGCAAAGCCTGTCTGTCCCGTGCAGAAAAGAAATGCAGCAGCCAGTAATTGGCGAACCACCCAGGCTGGCCTGGATGTTGGTTCCAAGCAAGAAAAGATACCCTATGCCCCGAGGCCTCCAGCTCCATGACCAGTGCACCAGGAATAGAGGGAGGTGGGCTGTGGTTAGGGCTGGGGGGGGGGAATAGACATGTGTACGATATTCCTCTCTCGTTGTGGTGCTCCTTCATGTATGCAGGGGACATCGCCTGTCTCTCTGCCACTGAGGAGGTCCTTTGGCAAAACCAAAACTGGTGACTTTGCCAATACTAGGTACAGAGTGTAGGGTGCCTTAGATAGGCAGGTTATATCCAAAATAACGTATTCGGATTGGGTTCCTTCTGTGCCACAGGCATGTCCGTTTGCGATTAATCTATCCAGCGTTCCAGTGGGAACTCCCGCAGTATTTAAGAGTTTTTAACTTTCTCGATCCTTTATCGTTTGTAAATATAAAGATTATCCCCCAGAATGCGCCAAACGTAGACCAGTCTGAGCAATATCTACTTGGATCTAGTGATCTGCAATAGTTGAATCTCCAGATGTTTTGCACTACAGCTCCCATCAACCCCACCCACATAGTGAATCGAGTGGGATGATGGGTGTGGTAGTCCAAGAAATCTTGACAGCACGGGTTGTCTAAACCTTAATCTTTTCTTTAAAGTTCCACTTAGGACACGGACATTGTACTCCCAGGGAACCTTAATCCTAAACTACCACTGGCGATATTTCTTCTCTTGTACGAAGGTTCCTTGAATATATTTGATTCTTATAACTGAAACGCTAGCAGCATGCAATGCATCTTTTGGGCACCCCTTTTTTTCTCTGTTGCTTCTTAGTATATTGTGTTAGAATTCTTCGTCCCTCTGTATAGCAATTGATTGTAATATCACCCGGCACGCAATGCACCCATGACCTCAATACGAGACCCCCTGTCTCGGTGAGCCCGTTTCCGATAGTCCTAAAGAGAAACTAAGGGCACCTCTCCATGCTCTCCACAGAGTGGCGCTAGACCAAATCCCCACTGCCCACGCAGAAAGTCTTGGCCTGATGCTGGGTGAGCATGCTATGCTTATCTACGCTTGTACGGCCTGTAGAAGCATAACATTGGCAGCGAAGTAGCGCTGTATGTCTGCTCACCTGGGGTTTGAAAGGTATGATATACCAGTCATCAAATAGCACAACAAACGTAGACAATATGGAGGTTGTTGAGACCGAATTCCAATTTGTGGGTACTGTAGGGTCATTTTTAGGGCCCCCTCAACGTTTTGCCTTTCCCCTCTATTTATTTGAGGGGGTGGGGGGGCAGAGTGTTAGTGACTTATTTGCGGTGGCCAGAGGGACTTCTCCTGAAGCGCCCCTGCCATTACGACTCTTTTGACCTTACGTAGGGTATTGGGTCAACCCTAAGGCATCCAGTGACAGGGTTGCCGCTCAACCCTGTCACTGGATTTAGGGTGATCCAATCACCCTGCATCGGTTTTAGGGAGTAGGTTGGGAGCAGCAGTGCTTTGGTTTTAGCGTCACCAGGTGTGCAAGCTATTTGATAGTCCAATGTTCCTTTTTGGTAGCCATTGGGGCACCAGTGCATTTCTTTTAACGCCACATTCAGGCATTTTGTAGATTAAGGCTCCCTTTAGCCACCACAAAGTGGCCTTTCAGTGGCTGTTCTGGCCACAAGGACTCTTGGTGAGCCCACAATGGCGGCCTCCATATTGATTGACACTGGTTTTGAGCCGTGTAAGTCGCTCTCACTTCCTGTGGTGCTGGTCTAGGCTGATCGACAGTCCTTCTGATGAACGGTGTGGTTGGCCAACTGACCCTTAGCCACCCCCCTAGTGACTGGTGGGATGGTCTTAGGCCAGCGTCTTTTTGCAGTGGACGGTCATGGTTTCCTCTTCCGCTGCTTGGAAGAAGCGGGTTTGCTGACCTGCTTAAGGAATATTTCCCCTCGATTCTTGCCGTCTTTGCCTATTTAAATCCCTTACTTGGCTAGACTGCCTGGGTACAGTGTTAAAAAGAGCTGCTCCTGACCTCCTCAGACCCAAAATAGCATTATCATTTCAGCTCATATTTGTTGCACCTGAATAATGGCAGCAGGCTCTGTGAGAGACTCCTGTAATGCGTTATTTATCATCAACCATTGTATACGTGGCTGACATGCGATGAGTCCTTTGCTGCAATAATATGTTATGTTATGTTAGCGGTACTTGTATAGCGCACCGTCACCAACGGAACTGGTCCCCAGGCGCTCTGGCGGATCTGTAAACAGGAAGGGTGGGGGTAGGGTTAGTCAGGAGGAGGGGAGAAGGAGAGTGGGAGAAGTGGTGTGCGGTTGGCAGCTTCAGCTCGGTATACACCGAGTGCTGGGCTTTAGTGCTAGTATCGGATCGGATGAAGGCCTCGAGTGCTGTGGGTGAAGTTTATGTGTTGTTGATGCGGTGTGGTAAAGTGCGTGCGGATTGCTGGGAGAGAGATGGTTGTGTGGTTTTGTGTGGGTGTAAGTATGCAGAAGATTGAGGGTTGGGTTAGTGGGGTCTGTATCCTGGTTCAGGTACTTATGATTCCGTTAGAGTTGTAAACCTGTGGGTTCAGATGTTGCTGGTTCTTCTGCAACTCTGAAGACTACATTACACACAGTTATGTTTGTTTTCTCCATTGACCATGTACCTAAAGGGAACTAACTGCACCACCCCACACTCCCCACAGTGTGGCATTAGACGCAAAATGCACTGCCTGTTCACAAAGTTCAGCCAAACCAAAGAGGCAGGGCCTTCTATGCCATCCCCAAGGTGGCGCCTGCAGCCTAGTGATAAAGGATCCTGTTTTTAAGTTTGCATACACTGGTTGTTCTTCCCAACCAGAGATTTGGTATTTGTGACTAATGGGCTCTCCCAGGGACGCCATGCATGAGCAAATAAGTGTCTGGCACTGATATCGATCAACACGTGATGACGCTTGAGGAGCCGTCGATGCCTCAAAATCACCAAAAAATTGAACCTGAAGCACGGTGGTGAGGAGCACTGCGGACACAAGAAATGCCAGTCTGAGATCTGCCAGATTCCCGTGATTCGTCAAAGATCCACTGCCAACCTAGATGGGCACAAAACTATTGGTGATGGAGCATCAAAAAAGGTGGGTGTGGCCACCCGCTCTGTGACAGCCATTGCAGCATTTGTGGCACAGCTCTGTCACAGCTTGAACATTCAAAATGGTGCCTTTGTCCAGGACCATTAAATGAATGGGCCACAGGGGTGCAGAGCCGAGAGACAGGCTACTGATGTGGCCACTGCAGTGGAAAAGGCGGGGAGGCAAAGCGGGCGGGAGGGGTGAACTGAGGAACATCTTCGGGGGACTGCGTAAGTGCCCAGCTTGAGGCAGGTGATCATGAGCTAGAGAAGGACCATTGGGAGAGCTGGAGAGTACCGCCAGGCTGCAGAAAGCCTTACAGAGAGGAGTCAGGAAGGATGGGGTCAGAGGCCTGCAGAGAAGGGCTAAGTAAATACATGGCCAGGAGGGAAACCACACGTTCCTGTGAGAGTACCACCAAGAGATTAAGAGAATTGATATCTGCTGGCACCCGTATTCCAATACTAAGAGAAGGCAGAAGAAGAGACCTGAACTAAGATTGATTGATTGGGTAATACATTGCTCTACTCCTCTATCACTGCTGCTCTGGATGCTCTTGCCCCTGTCATGAGGATCTGTTTGAAGCCCAAAGCCAAGTGCAATTCTTGGTATGATTCTGACCTAACTACACTTAAACGTAAGTGTAGGGTGGCTGAGAGGAAATGGAGGGACTCCTGCTCATTCTCTGACAAACTGGCCTGCCGCCTGCTCCAAAGGCAATACCGACTCTCTGTACGCACCAAGAAACAAGTCCATATTCAAGCCTGTGTCTCCGCGCCTTGAATAACTCAGCCAAACTCTTTAAAATCTGCAAGGAGCTGGCCAACCCTGCTGCAGTATCCACCCCTCCTCTCGCCTCTCATGCTCTTTGCAATGACCTTGCCTCACACTTTATCTCTAAAACCCAGGACATCTCGTCCTCGCTTGTCCTCGCTCTCCTCCGCTCCCCTCCCCTTCTCTGCTTGCTGACCCACCCTCAGCTACCACTCCTCCCTCTTACTCGTCCTTTCCTCTTTTCTTCCCTGATCCGGTCACTAGACAAGTCAGATCTATGAAAGCCTCATCAAAACAGGTCCACTCGTGTTCCTCTAAAACCATTAAGGACCACATTGATACCCTTGCACCAGCCTTTGCAGATTTCTGCGACCTCTCCTTCGCCTCTGGGTCTTTCCCCTCCCTTCTGAAGCCCTCCCTCATGCACCCTCTACTCAAGAAACCCACAGCCGATCCTTCTTGTCCGGCTAACTATCGTCCAATTTCCATTACTCCCTTTTTGGCTAAGCTCCTGGAAAAGATTGCCATCTCTCATCTTAACCTTAATTCTGGCTCTGTCGGCTCTCTCCGTGATCACCAATCCGGCTTCAGAGCTGCCAGAAGTACGGAAACTGCTCTCCTGAACATCCGTGAAGACCTGCTCTCCAACCTTCACTCAAACACTCCCTCTGTTCTTATCCTACTTGATCTCTCCTCTTCTTTCGATATGGTCAACCACACCACCCTGCTCAACCGTCTCTGTGATAACCTGAGTATCACTGATCAGGCTCTGGCCTGGCTGACCTCTTTTCTCTCTGATTGACCCTCCCAGGTACAACTGGGATCCTTCCTATCCTCTAGCTCCCTCTCTACCTGTGGTGTTCCCCAGGGTTCTAACCTCTCGCCCTGGCTTTTCAACAAATACTTGGCAACTCTCGCCCACTGCATTTCCATCTTCTGCTCTAACTTTCAGTGCTATGCTCATGATACCCAACTCATTTTCATGCTTCCGTCATCTCTGACTGTCTAATTGCCATTCAAAATTGGTGTGCCGCCAATGATCTGTGTCTAAATGCCGACAAAACTGAGATCCTCCTCATTGGCACATCCTTTCCCCTCACTCTCTGGCCGGCCTCTCTTGGCCGTCCACCTGCCCCTACCTGCGGAGCTAAGAACCTCGGGCTCATCTTTGACTCCACACTTTCCTTCTCTGCACACATCTCTGACGTCTCTAAAAGTCTAACTTCCTTCTGCACCTCCTCAGAGGTATTCTTCCTTTCCTCTCCTTCCCTCAGAAGCTCACTGTCTCTAGAGCTCTGGTTCTCTCTAGGTTGGATTACTGTAACAGCCTCTTTCTAAACCTACCTGCCTCCACCCTGCGACCCTTTACAACTCATCCAGAACAGGGCTGCGAGACTTGTCCTTGGCCTCAAGCCCTGGGATCGTATCTCTCCAGCTCTGAAATCCCTTCATTGACTCCCAGTGGATGCAAGGATTAAATTTAAAATCATTTGCATTTTCCACAAGGTTTTCTGGGACCTGGGTCCAAAATACCTTCAACCATCCCTCCGTAAATACCTCCCCTCTCGAGCCCTTTGATCCTCTTCCTCTAACTCCCTCAGAGTCAGTCGCTTCTCAAAGAAACGAGTGGGGGGGGCAGATCTCTGTCTTCTGCTGGGGCCTCCCTTTGGAACTGCCTCCCTGCCAACCTGAAACTTGAGGAGAACCATCTATGGTTCTGGATGCTCCTCAAGCCCTTTCTCTTTGCCTCTGCCTATGCCCCTCTTCTCCCCTGTTCATATGTTTTCTCTCTCGGCACTGCATTCCTGGCCACCCCCTGTCCTCAGGCCCAGGTACCTGCTTACCCTGCCACCCTCCCGCACTGCCTCTTGGCCATCGCTTGCACTGGGGCCTCTAGCAGTACCAATACAGTTCCCCCCATTTTTCCTCTGCACTTTCCACTTTCTCACCCCTCCCATGCACTATCCCCCTTTTTCCCTTCCCCATGCCCTTGCGCGTTCTCAATGTCACTGGGCCTAGTAAGATCGTTTGTTTTTGTTTTCTCCCCTGTTTCCCCTTCCCTTTGCTTGGTCGTGCTCTGAAACACCTGTGTATGAGCGCGATATAAATAAAATATCATGTCATAATGCATGTTGATAACAGGAAGACTTATCGATGAACCATCTGGAAGCATTATCAAAGTTTCAGGCATGCAGGGAAGCCAAGTCTGCACATTGATCAGAATCAGTTACGACCATCGAAGAACAGGAGTCCCGAGACCACAGGCACAGTGGGAAACATGGAGTCACCAGGCCACAAGCACAGCGGGAAACATGTAGTCACCAGACCACAAGTAAGTGGGAAACATGGAGTCACCAGACCACAAACGCTGCAGGAAACATGGAGTCACCAGACCACAAGCACTGTGGGAAATATGGAGTCACCAGACCACAAGAACTGCAAGAAACATGGAGTCATCAGACCACAAGCACTGCGGGAAACATGGAGTCACCAGACCACAAGCACTGTGGGAAACATGGTGTCACCAGACCACAAGCACTGCGGGAAACATGGAGTCACCAGACCACAAGCACAGCTGACAACATGGAGTACCCAGGCCACAAGCACTATGGAAAACAGGGAGTCACTAGACCACAAGTACAGTGGGAAACTGAAGGATCTTGAAAGTGCCACTTTGAACCCATGGAAGAGAATTTGAAGTTTTATTAATATTATTAATAAATGGTATTTATTGAGGGCACACCTAGCTTTGGGAAGCAACAGAGCACTTTACAATCATAGGGGGAACAACATGGAGAGGGGAGCAGAAGAAACAAGGGAACGGGAAACTAACAGGGGAGGTGGAAGATGGACCATTTGTCAGCAGGGCATCTACAAGCAGCCAGTGGTGGAAATAGTGGTGATCATATCACCCAGTGTCAGGTAGGGCGAGGAGTGGAGGGTGGGTGGACATATGTATACTAAAAGGAGTCATGCTTTGAAGAGGAGGGTTCTGAGGTCTTTCCTGAACTGTAGAAGCGAGGGACATGTCTTATGTTGACAAGGAGGAGGTTTCAGAGTCTTGGGGCATAGACAGAGAAGGCCTGTCTTCTGGGTCTTTCCTTACTGTGACGAGTTTAAGTCTGCAAATGTCTTTTCTGGTGGACCGCAGTCCTCGAGAGATGCTGAGCTTCACTGTGAGGTAGCTTGGTGAATTCCGGGTGACAGCCTTGCAGATGATGCAGCAGGATTGGAAGATGATATGGCTTGCAGCAGGAGCCAGTACAGTTTGATGAGGATCTGGGTGATGTGGTCAAAATTGTGGATTTGGCAAGCAAATGATACTACACTCTATTTAATTAAATTCTTTAACTCTAAACATAACTTATTGGCAGAGGGATCATGAAATAGTGTAAAGGCTCAGATACTCTACTTTGAGAAAAGGAAGCGTCCTTGAGAGCTGGGTTTGAACCTCCTACCCATTGCTGTACTCTTTTTATGTCACATTTATGTTTTCAATTGCCGGTGTGGGCATCATACTGTAAAAGTGAGGTTCTGTGAATGTTTTTCATAAACCAAATATTGCTCTGGAGGTCAGTCCTTCTACAGCCAGATTGAAACGTGTACATCAGTGATGAAGGCTTTTTTTGTTTGGTTAATGAGTCTGGCCCCATACTGGTTGTATGATGTGTTGCCTGAGGGACAGGCCGTCTTGCAGTGATTACTTTATTGCAAGCTATTGCAGCACTGAATGGGCCACCATACTAATATGGAATAATGTGCTACTCTCCTGCAAAGCACTTCATTCAGGATCTGTGACCTATGGCCTCTTGCAAAGTTTGGATACCTACCTTCCAGGTG
The DNA here is from genome assembly GCF_040938575.1 of Ambystoma mexicanum. NCBI lineage: Eukaryota > Metazoa > Chordata > Amphibia > Caudata > Ambystomatidae > Ambystoma > Ambystoma mexicanum. The sequence continues at coordinate 1,251,911,834 of NC_090926.1, forward strand.
GGCAATTCCTATCATTTGGAATTGAAAGTGCCGCCCCCATCAGATCTTTAAAGGGCTTTTTTGAGGACCACTTTCTTTTCTTGTGCATTGGAACGTCTCAGCTACTTCGCCATGTGGTGCTCTCCAGTTTTCTGGTACTGCACAGTGACTAAAATGATCAGGCTTGAGATGATTGCCAAGCTGAAGGAGCTTTATGTCACTGGGTTTGCTGTAAAAGATCGCCTAACTCTGCTATAACGCTCAACATGTTCCTGGTCTTCTATCACAGGGTCCATCAGAGAGGGAAAGTGCATTCCCAGAAGAGTATAACTAAGCATCAAGACAAGTAAGTGCCGTAGGCGCTACTCTATATGAAACATCCAATACCTCCCATGGGTCTGTACACTATAACCGCCTTTTTCTAGCGTTTCTGTACTTTTAGATGCCTGTCTAACATCAGATTTACTTCTTCAAATAACCAACGGTATTGGGTTCACAAATGGAGAACTATACGGCGCATGCAAGCTCGTTGTTGGAAATGGCGCACTGTGACATACATCGACTGTTACTCTTGTGTTTGCTTGCGAGTAATCTGGGTGTTCAGTACTGCATTGTGGCATCCAGTTAAAATGTCAAACATTTTTTCGAATGCAATTTCGAAAAAAAGAATGGTGGAAAAAAAATGTCGAATGTCTTTTTTTTATTAGTATTTTTTTTTTTGATTTAGCTAGTAAAAATAAATTGAAACAAAACGGTGGGGGTGGGGGGGGAACCCCCCATTGAAAAAAAAATTGAAATTTTTTTTTCAGCATTTTTTTTCGACATTATGGCATTTGAAAAAATGTCATGCGACATATTCACTATAAACCCTTGTCATTAGGTCATTTTCCAAGATATTACAAAAACACTAAAGGGAATGTATGATAGGCGCCTTATGAAGGAACAGCGTACCAGACAGTGGCAAATGGCACTTCGTAGTGTGTCAGCCTTATTTACAAATGTACAGGCCGGCTGAGGGGTCTAAAAGGGAACATTGGTGCAATATTGATGTACAGAACAGTAATGGTGTGTTTCTGGAATGTCCTAGGCTCTAACCTGTGCTTTGTGACGTAAACAAGAAGTGGTGTACACAAAACACTATCGAGACAGGAGAGGATTTTGCAGCTATGCTGTTCACTGAAGAAACACCCATTGCGTTTGAAATGTTCAACAGGATGGCATTGATTGTGGCAGAGAGTACACCTGTCTCTAAATCCATAACTGCAACGTCTGGTAAACAGCCAGGTCAGCGGTTGTGTGCTTTTCTGACCATGGTCCCGTAGGACTAGTCATCTCTGAAGGAATAATGGGCACAGCCATCTTCAAGGGGAATATTGTTTGTGGGGAACTGGTGCCACAATGAGGAATAGATGTGTACCCAAAATCTCCAGAAAATGAGGGGCAACGGGCCAAACCCTCACTCAGCCGGGGAATTCAGGGAGAGTCACCAGATCCCAATCCCGTGGAAATGGAGTGAGTGAAGAATGTTCAGAAACCCCAAACCTAGGCTGGGCTGCTGGATGGCATAACACGCTTTTGGGCAGGGGTCTTTTGAAAGACGATGTTTGCTCCCAGATAACTTGCCAAGTGAAAACGGTGCTTACAGTGGGCAAGAAACAGGATGGGGCTGTGCCAAAGATGTGAGCAGGGCCCGTGGGACTCTACTGGGCGCTCCCGCCGCTCCCCATTTCCCTGTGGAAGGTATCTACTGCAATGAATGGCAACTGTGACCGTTTCATCCGCATCACATTCATTTCCCCTAATCAAGAACACCTTCTGCTGAGTCTTTGCTAATCCCCAGTTCAGTGCTGCCCGTGGCCATTACACACACCTCTGCCACCGACTGCAAAGCCAGGCCTCTGAGGGCCCGGCTTGTGCTAGGCGGGCGTCCCCGGACTGCCATGTCTCTGAGAGATTCTGGAGCCAAAACAGTGGGGTTATGGGTCAATTCAACATTCGATTGGGTGTCAAAAAAGTAACTATATGTCGAAATGCCACACTTAAGTACAGAACCCTGTTTTCTCCTGGCAGTCTGCCTTTAGTGGGGGGAGGGCATACAAGCAGTGGTGATGAGCCCTCACACTGGCGCCACACTTTCTCCACTGCTTAACAAAACTCACAACAATATCATTAATTCTGTGGGGTGTGCGTGAAGCAATGCAACTGTGTTGGCAGTGTGCATGGCACGGTGATGGCAGAGAGGATGGCATAGTGGCCCTGGTGTGAGATACAGTGTAGGACACTAGGCCTGCCGCCCGCTGACCTCGAGAGCTGTGTTCATGCTGTGAACCCAAGGCCCCCATTACAGTAGTGTTTTGTGTTGTGGGCCCTCACTTCGGGTGTGGAAACGCTTCTATTTGTGTTCAGGTATGTACTGGGTTACTTGGGTGCATGCTGTAGGTGGGCCACCCCCCGTGTACCATAAACTGTGGTACAAATGATCTTGTATGAGTTCAAGCAGCATGCACACCACGGCTATACTCCCATCGTAGAGTGTGTACATTGTTGCAAATACCCCATGTCTGCAATAGTTATGGAGCACCCTCCTACTGAACAATGTTCACTATTTCGGCCTTTTCCTAATATGCGTTGCCAATAGGCCTATGGTATGGCACACGTTAATCCTCTTCATAGTGGATGGACAAACCCTGGCCTGCCCATGAGCTGTTGCGATTATGGCACGCAATGCCCTCATACAGCCAGTGTTGGCGGCCACCTCAGCGCAGGACTGTTTTATTCTACCACGAATGACGTGGGGGGAGGAGTTGGTCTCTAGTTATCTGGTGCACTGGCCAGGATAGCTCCACACTATTGTGCATTTAGATATTGCTCCTCAGAGCGGTCCAGCAATGCCACAATGAAAAACGAAGCTCGCTCTATTCTGGAGCCCACAATCTTGATGCCTGGTCTGTCCTGCCCATACGAAGGTCAGGCAAGAGGCTGATTGGTCCTAAAAGTCACATGACTGTTACCCTGCAGAAGGAGGAGGAGGAGCTCTGTTTCCCACTGCGTTTTCCCCTCAGTCAGCCGGCATCCACTCCTCAGAAGGGCACAGTGATGCCAAAAGGAAGAACGAAACTCCCTGCACCCTGGAGCTGGATCTCAAAAAAGAAGATTCTCCATCTGAATGGAAGGCCTGTCACAACTTCCCCCCATACCAAGGTCAGGCAAGCTGCTTGATTGGACCGAGCAGTCACAGTGACTGTGGCCTCTGGAAAAATGTCTCTGTTACACCCTGAGGGGCCTAGTGAAAACACAGGAAGAACAAAGCGTACTGTTGTGGCCTGAATGGATGACAGGACACTGTAGGATTTCTAACAGTCTTTATTGACTGACAACAAGGGAGAATGTCTTAAGACGGACCGGTGGCGCAGGGCGCTTACTCACTGTTCACTGCCCAGGTCCTGTGCTTCCCCAGTTACTTCACTGTGGAGGGGTTGTGCTCACCGGTGGCACGCCGTAAACTCCTAGGGCCCCCATGAAGCCTCCAGTGGCTGTGGTGTTATGCCCTAAGAGCTGTGATGATGATTCTCGAGTTGACTCTCCTTTTTCCTGTAATCAGGAGCAGCGCTCCTGTACGACCGCTCTAGCTGGCAGCGCGCCAACTCTCCAGCGGGAACGTTTTCCCGCGGAGCGTGGGCTCGCGAGATCCCGTCTATCGAGATCTCGCGAGAACACGCTCCCGCGATCACGTGATGTCCCCACACACCTCCTCTGCTGGGAAAAAAGAATGGGAGGTCACTCCATGATGAAGTCCGCATATTTCCCAGGCTTCCTTCTCTCTCTCTGGGGCCTGCCTGGATCCGGGTATGTAGCGGGATCGATGAAGTGTCCTTGGGAGGGTGCTGGTGATTCGGGATCTCTTTGTCCAGCTCCTTGCTGTGATCCCCTGGGTGTGGTTGGGGAAAGGGAGCTTGCGAAGTCGTTGCGATGTTGCGGCTCTATGATGTCTCCACTCGGGAGATGATGGTTCTCGTATGGCTCTTGGCAGATCTGATCTCCTCCAGTGTCTCCAGGGGAGTGTACAGTATCATCTTTCCTGCGGTACATGGCTACCCTCTCTAGGTTCCATCTCCTGCCATCGCTGGTGCGGATGTGGTTTGTCCCTCTCTCCATGACGTCTATGGGACTGCTGTATCTGGAACCTGTGGAGGTGTCCTTGTGGGGAAGTCGTATCTTCACCAGATCCCCTTTGTTGACTTGTGTGTGTCGAGCGGCTCGGCGCAAGTCCCCCTGTGCTTTCATTGCTTCTTTGTTGCGCTGCATACGGCACGTTACGTCAACCATGTCAACGTCTTCGTCGGCCCTCACTTGCTGAAGCCATGGTGGTACCAGTGAGGATGCCGCCCTTCTTCCCCTCAGCAGATGGAACGGGGACACACTGGTGACGGCGTTGGGGGTGAGACGGTGGGCCGCTACGGCTTCTTTGACCGTCTTGTATGGGTCTAGGCCCGAGGCGTGGGCCCGTTGCAGCGCCCCTTTGATGAAGCGGTTGGCCCGCTCGACTAGGCCATTTGCCTGTGGGTGGTATAGACTTGCTTTCCGCTGTTTGATGTTGTTAAGCTTGAGAAATTTTTCCATTTCTCTGGAGACTAGTTGGACTCCGTTGTCCGTGACGAGTTCTTCGGGCAGGCCCTCCCGCTGAAATATGGCGGTGAGGGTTTCAATGACTGTTCCCGTGGTGATGTCCGGGGTGAAGTCAGCTTCCACCCATTTGGAAAAGTAGTCGACCAAGACTATCCCGTATCTGTGCTCAGGGGGCATGTTGTCCAGCGGCCCTATGAAATCCAGCCCCAGTTTTCGCCACACCCCTTTGGGGACTTCGGTGGGCAGCATGGGGGCTTGCCTCACAGCTAGGCGCTTGTCGCTGTTGGAGCATTCGTGGCACCTATCGACCATCTGCCGAACGTTCTGGTCCATACCTGGCCACCAGTATGCGTCGCGTATCCTTCTTCTGGTCATGTTGCACCCTAAATGGCCCGAGTGTGCTCTGCACAGTATGACTTTACGGATTCCGCTGGGTGGGATGATTTGATCACCTCTGAGAATGAGACCGTTCATGGCGGTAATTTCCTCATTCACCTTCCAGTAGGGACGAAGGCCTTCAGGGATCGCTCTCTCGTTGGGCCATCCATTCCGAACCCAGGTGCTTACGTGCCTTAGAGCGTAGTCCTGCTCGAACTCTTCCTGCCAGTGGCGCTCGCTCATTTCCATGTACTCGACGTTCCTCAGGTCGCCGATGGACGCAACGACACATTCGTCTTCCAGGAATGTGGTGCCGGGGGCGCTTTGGTTGAGGAGCCTGGACATGCAGTCCGCTTGTGCGTTTTTCAAGCCCGCAATGTGTTGTATCTCGTAGGTATACTCTTGGAGCTTCGTGGCGATCCTGGCCAGTCTGGGGGTGGCCGTCTTGGTGCCGCCCGGGCTCAGCATGTGAATTAGCGGCTTGTGATCGGTGATCAACTTGAACTTTGTCCCCCATACGTATGATCTGAAGTAGTCGACGGCCCAAGCGCATGCCAACATCTCTTTCTCTACCGTAGAGTAATTCTTCTCGGATGAGGATAATGCCTTGGATGCAAATGCCACAATGTTCTCTGTGTCGCCTTTTTTTTTCTGGGTCAAGGTGGCCCCTAGGCCATATGCGCTGGCGTCAGTGGTGATGTAGGTGTCCCATTCAGGGTTGTATGGTTTAAAGCACGGCGCGTGTAGAATCCTATTCTTGATTTCGCCGAAAGCCTCGTCTTGTTCTGGGCCCCAAGAGTACGCTGCCCCCTTCTTCAGAAGCTCCCTCATGGGAGACGTGGTCTCAGAGAACCTGGGGACGAATTTGGCATAGTACTCAGCTAGGCCTAAGAATGAGCGCAGTTCCTCTTTAGACATCGGCGCCGGCGCCTCAGTAATGGCCTCCATGAGGTTCCTCTTGGGACTCATCCCATCCTCGTCGCCAGTTATGTTGTGGCCTGAATGGATGACAGGACACTGTAGGATTTCTAACAGTCTTTATTGACTGACAACAAGGGAGAATGTCTTAAGACGGACCGGTGGCGCAGGGCGCTTACTCACTGTTCACTGCCCAGGTCCTGTGCTTCCCCAGTTACTTCACTGTGGAGGGGTTGTGCTCACCGGTGGCACGCCGTAAACTCCTAGGGCCCCCATGAAGCCTCCAGTGGCTGTGGTGTTATGCCCTAAGAGCTGTGATGATGATTCTCGAGTTGACTCTCCTTTTTCCTGTAATCAGGAGCAGCGCTCCTGTATGACCGCTCTAGCTGGCAGCGCGCCAACTCTCCAGCGGGAACGTTTTCCCGCGGAGCGTGGGCTCGCGAGATCCCGTCTATCAAGATCTCGCGAGAACACGCTCCCGCGATCACGTGATGTCCCCACACGTACTCAATCCTGGAGATGAAGCCCAACAAAGGACCCGCCGTCATGACTACCATCCAAACCGAGTTCAGGCAGCCTAGCGGTCTCGTGGCACACCCATAGAATTAGTCCCATTGCTGAGCATCTTGGCAAAAGGCCACATGGCTGAAGGGCATGACCGCTGCACTCTAACATCCCGACTAAAAACTCCCCCATAAAGAGCTATAATGAGGGGTACCTTTTCAGAGGTGTGCCATGTCTACTGTATTCTTTTGTGGTCCATTCACCCATTTTGCTATTATCTCTAAGCAAGCTAATAAACTGTCTTTTAAGTGCATCTAATAATTTACACCTGGATTCCAAGGCACTGTGTTTTTTATGTGCATTTAATGATGTGGGCCTGACCCCCAAGGCAACGTATTTTTATGCGCATTGAAGAATTTGCATCCGGGCCATAGGAGCCTGTCCTTTATGTGCATTTAATAACTGAAAGGACAGTCTGGCCTTGTATGTTTGTGTGCTTGTAAGTGACCTAATCCTGCGCAATCGCACAACGGACAGGAGATGCAGGGGTCTCCCAGCTAGTCGACTCCTTCCCCCCCTCCCTGCAGCACAGTGAAGCCCGCCTTCTTTAAAGGCCACGAGACCTGCCTTCACATCACTATGGCCTTAGCGCTTCCCTCCCACGTTTAGCAACATTTTGTCATCAAAACCCCCTGGAATAAAGGTATTAAAATGTCCGAAAGACATTTAAGAAACAAACTACAAGAAAGCCTAATACCACTTGCCCAGATATCTATTAGAGGGCGCTAACGCAAAAGAATAGATAGCAGACATACTTCTATATACCCACTGTGCAGCTCAACTACATGAATATTCACCATAAACACCTTCCTTATTCAAGACCCCACTACTATCAATGGTGGGCTAAGACGAGAAAGGGTTTGGGCCAAAATGGCAGATAAAAAATGTCTAAATGCATGATTTAGCCGATATTCGACCGTTCGAAAATTCCAAATGGCCGAAAGGTTCGACCCGATAGTGAGCAAGGGTGTCCCCCGCACCCTTGCTCACTATATTGTGAGCGGGGGATGCCGAGGTGTCCCCCGCAGCCATCCCGCAAATAGGAAAATTAAATAAATAAATAAGAAAAGGACCCTGCAAGGCCGGTTCCCGATCACGAAAGAGAAAGGGAACAGGAATTGCAGGGACACAAGGTAAGTAGGGGTGTGGGGGTGTGCGTGGGGTCCAAGTTCTAAATGTTCTGGGGACAAAAGACCGAAAATAATCTTGGGTCTTTTCTCCCTCAAACATTTGGATCGCGGGCTTTCAGCCCCAATCCAATGGAAAGCACTATCACAAACCTAATCATAAATATTCCTCTGGAGGTGGCATCCAACATGCTCATCCCATGGTTTGGCCACCAACTGATCCTCGGGAAATGGAGTTACCTAAGACATCCCCTGGCAGCAAACAGGGACCAGAAGCTGACCACCCCAATGGCATTCAGACCACTTCATAAGGTCACTAATTTGAATTGCCACAAAACGTTTCAAATAGCCATTAATCAGTATTTTAACCAGGATCTCTACTTACTGGTAGAGTCAGCGAAAATAGAGGTTACAAGAATGCTAGATTCCTAGAAGCCAGGAGCAATTTTAGGCATGCAGTCCACTACACTAGAGATTACCAGAATGCTAGATACCTAGCCGAAAGTAGCCCTACTTACTGGAGGAGTCAACAAATCTAAAATTACCAGAATGCTAGATACCTAGCTGACAGGAGCACTACTTACTGGAGGAGACACCAAACCTAAAATTACCAGAATGCTAGATACCTAGCCAACAGGAGCCCGACTTACTGGAGGAGTCAACAAACCTAAAATTACCAGAATGCTAGATACCTAGCCAACAGTAGCCCCTCTTACTGGAGGAGTCAACAAACCTAAAATTACCAGAATGCTAGATGCCCTAGCAGGCAGGAGCCCAAATATGTGATGGAGTCCACGAACCTAGAGATTACCAGAATGCTAGATATCTAGCAGCCAGGAGCTCAATTTACTGGTGGAGTCCACAAACCTAGATATTACCAGAATGCTAGATACCTAGTAGCCAGGAGCCCAGCTCACTGATGGGGCCCATGATCCTAGAGATTACCAGAATACTGGATACCTAAGAGCCAAGAGCCCTACTTACTGTTGGAGTCAATAAACCTAGAGATTCCCAGAATGCTAGAAACCCATTCAGCCAGGGGCTCAATTTACTGGTGGAGTTAACAAACCTAGAGATTACCATAATGCTAGATGCCCATTAACCCAGGAGCTCAATTTACTGGTGGAGTTAACACACCTAGTGATTAACAGAATGCTCGATGTGTAGCAGCCAAGAGATCAATTTATCGGTGGAGTCAACAAACCTAGAGATTACCAGAATGCTAGATGCCCATTCAGCCAGGAGCTCAATTTACTGATGGAGTTAACAAACCTAGCGATTAACAGAATGCTAGATATGTAGCAGCCAAGAGCTCAATTTACTGGTGGAGTTAACAAACCTAGAGATTACTAAAATGCTAGATGCCCATTCAGCCAAGAGCTCAATTTACTGATGGGTTAACAAACCTAGCGATTAACAGAATGCTAGATATGTAGCAGCCAAGAGCTCAATTTACTGGTGGAGTTAACAAGCGTAGAGATTACCAGAATGCTAGATGCCTCGCAGGGTTATATGTGATTTAATCATTTAGCAAATAATGAAAACACAACATAGTGGTGCCAAAATGAATGTATCATTTACAAAGCACGCCTATCAACACAATGGAGTACATGATACAATTGTTACATAAATAAATCCCGCGGCCATCACCACGCAAGGAAACTGAAGCATATTTACAAATGGTCTTGTGAGTGCCAGGATTCTTACACAGCAAGTTCAACTGACATATATCAGTTACGGCTGAATGCACTTCGAGAAAGAGACATCCACTTGTGAGAGGATTACAAAATAGTTTCGGACAGGTAGGAAACGTATTTCAAACACTAGAAAACATTACTTTTAACACTAGAAATGTAAATAGAGTAACCTAGTACTTTAAACTTTAGTCAGTATAGTAATTGGGTGCCATTATTTTTGCAGAGTACATGACAAACAAACAGCAGATGGAATTTGTACAATCTGAAAAGGGGGAAGATGATATACAAAGGGTACATTTTTAATAATGAGCTTGAGAGAAACAGGGGTGATTGATGACAGAAAATCTAACCGTATTACATGAGACGGAAGACAACCATTTGCCAGAAGCGTCCAAAATAGAAATGAAAAAGAAAATAGCGGAATTAAAGGTTCTGGCTGAAGGAGAGTTGTCCAGTGGAAGCGTAGTTAAACAAATATGCCAGAAAATGCCATTTCATATTGCAGGACAAATGCCAAGTATAAAACTACTCCAACAAGGCATTTGTTAGAGAAGAGAACAAAAGGAAAATCATCTGCCACCCCCTCAGTCCTTTGAAAATCTTCAGATTAACTGATGAACCAAAGCCACTGACAAAAACGAACAATTTCTCTTATATGACAATTGTAAAAATGAGGAAAGAATAATGGTGTTTGGGACCCAAAAAGGTATTGATTACATGAAAAACTTGAATTATGCAGTTTACATGGAGAAATAAAAGATACAAACATCCCGTTTATTTATGCTCTGCTGCCTTCCAAGGTTTTCACTGAATGTTTACCCACATTTTCACTGCAGTAAATCCAACGGTGCCAGAAACAGTAGTGATATATTTTGAACTGAAGCAATGAAAGCGCTAAAACAAACATCTTCAACTAAGATACAAGGGCGTTTCTTTCACTTTACAAAATCAATGTGGCGAAAATTGCAAAAGATTGGCCTTCAAAGTAAATATGCAAATGAGCCTGAGCTTCCATTAGCATTTGTACCAATGGAGGAGTTTGAGCATTACTATGAGGTTATCACCCAGAGTGATCGCTACACGAAAAACTAACAAATATTAGCACCCTTGCTTGATTACTTTGATGGTAATTGGATGGGACAATTGACTAGTAGCAGCAAAAGACGTCTCGCAAGATTCCCAAGAGAACTATGCAACCGTTACAGGGCATGTTTGAATTGTACACCCAAGACTGATAGCAAGAGGGATGGCATAACAGCTTGCACCATTCAACACTAAATCCCATGTTATGGAACTTCTGAAAAGCATTACAAACTGGGCAATCATTCCAAGAAGTTTAAACTGCACAGGCCATATCAAGGGAAAACATACCATTTTCCAAAAAAGAATGCAGAGATGCTTCTTGACGCCTAAGAAAATGTGTACAAAGCTATGGAAAAATGGATGAAATTACCTATCTACATATTAAACTTACCATACTTTGACTTGAAAGTATCAATCCATGTGTTGCACCATTCCCCAACAAGAAAAAAAGCAATCCAAAAACCATGTCCAAGAAAATCCATCCGAAATCCAAGAAATCCCCCAAAAAATACATCCAACGGCATGATGAAATCCATGGGGTTTGCAGTTTCCAACAAAAAATACAGCAATCCATGAACCATGTCCAGGAAAAACAATTTGAAATCCAAGGAATACCCCTAAAAAATACCCAAGGCGTGATGAAATGTATGGCTTTTGCAGTTTCCAAGAAGAAATACAGCCATCCGAGAACCATGTTCACGAAAAAAAATTAAAAATCCAAGGAATCCCCCCAAAAAACATCCAAAGATGTGATGAAATCCATGACTTATAAAGTAAAAAAAATACAGCAATCCAAAAACCAGGTCCACGAAAGTGATCTGAAATCCAAGGAGTCTATGAAAAAAAAACATCCAAAGGCGTGATCAAATCTATGGCTGTTCCAGTTTCCAACGAGAAATAGAGCAATCCAAAAACCATGTCCATGCAAACTGATTTGTAATTCGTCCCCGAAAAAAACATCAAAAGGCATGATAAAATCTATGGCTGTTCGAATTTTCAACAAGAAATAGAGCGATCCAAAAACCGTGTCCACACAAACCAATCCGTAATCCAAGGAGCCCCCGAAAAACCAAAAAAACTTCCAAAAGTGTGAAGAATTCCATGGCTGTTCCGGTTTCCAACGAAGAACCTGTGCACGTCATCTCTGCAATCCTACAAAGCCCGAAAACACTGACGATTAAAAACAATGCTCTCTAGTGTCTGGAGACGTGAACATGCACATATGCCTCGAGTGGTTTAAACGGGAGCTGCTTTACATTGTATTTGTTATTTTTCGTTAATAAAAGAAACATTTTGCAATTATACCTTGGAAAAATGCCTTGCTTTTTTTTAATGCTTTATTATCAATGAAACACTTGCGTATGAGCGCGATAGAAATAAAATATCAATATCAATGGTTACCCCTAGCAGGCAGGAGCTCAATTTACTAGTGGAGTTCATGAACCTAGAAATTATCCGGCTGATTGGATAGCACAGCGAGTTGAATGCTCGCCTCTGATATCTGTGCCCAGCCTGCTGTGGCAGGTTCAAATCCCAGTAAGGCCAACTCAGCCTTTCATCCTCCAGGGGTCGATAACCTGAGTACCACTCTGTGGGATAATAATGTCATCTATTTGGTCAGCGCTCGGAGACCCATGGGTGTGCAGTGCTATATGAAAAAATAGATATTACTATTATAAATGCCAGATATGTAGCAGCCAGGAGTTTAATTTGCTAGTGAAGTCGACGAACATAGGCATTACCAAAATACTAGATACCTCATCTAACTGTACAATAGACCGCATGTTAAAGCCTTCCTTTTTCAACATGCACCCTCCTGCCATTTGTCTAACACTTTTTAGTTTGAAATCAGAAATGTTGGGAAAATAGGCTGCATTTTTTTCTTCTAAATCTGCGGCTTCGTTCTTGCGAGAAAGCATGTCTGTTCTTTTAGTATGCGCTGCACATTTTATGACTGCGACAGTCAATGGGAGTCTTAATGCCTCAATGAGTTTATCCAATAGGGCAGCATGTTGCACTGGAGTGCCGTCTGCGCAGAGGAAGCCCCTCCTTTTCCAGCGTGAAAAACCTGCATGCACAATTGACGTCACATAGGTGGAGTCAGAGTTCACTGTCACTTCCTCATCCTCATATCTTTGAAGTGCAGCAATAAGCGCCACTAACTCTGGGCTTGCGACTACCTAAAATTCACCCTCTTGGTTCAGCTTTACTACCGTTGATCCAGTATGCCTTTCACCAGTTGTTTGATCAACTTTTGAAGACCCATCAATAAAGAGAACTTCCCCCCCTTCCAAGAGCATTTTCTCTAACACAGGGGATATCATCATACAATTCCGTATACGTTGTGCAGTCAAGTACATAATCATCCTCCCCTACTGGTTCTGCTATGAGCATTGCTGGGTTCACTATTCTGTACCTAACAATTTCTGTGAAAGGGCTGCTGTCATAACTTCTCCATTTGAATGGGAAAATTGATAAAATGCTTTGTGATCATCTGGAATTCCTAACACAGGAGCTGTACTGATTGCCTTTTTTAATTCCTCAAATCCTTCAGTCATTTCATCTGTCCATGTTACCTTACTTTTCTCTACCTGTGCTTCTTTGAGTCCTTTTAAAGGTGGTCGGATATATGTGCTGTAATCAAAAACCCATGCCCCGCAGTAGTTACATAGGCCTAAAAATTGTTGCATTTCCCTAATTGTTTTAGGTTCTGAAGTCTTCATAATTGCTTCTGCTCTTTCAGGTGTCGCTTTTCTCCCATCTTGAGAGATTAACTGTCCTATATACAAGACTTCTACCTGACAATATTGTAGCTTTTCCTTGCCTACCGTATATCCTTTCTCTGCTAGTATTTATTTATTTATTCACATTTATATAGGGCGCAGCAGCCCAGAGGCATTGTGGCGCTGTTACAGACAACAAGCTTAGTTACAAGGTATAATGCATATTTACAATAGGAAACAGAAATGAACAAGTGGATAAGGGGAAAGGGGCGGTGGATAGAGGGAGTGGGTGTTATCAGTTAAATATGTGGTCTTTAGCATTTTCCGGAAGGCTGTGAGGGATGTCTCAGCTCTGAACATGATGGGTAAGGCGTTCCAAAGTTTAGGAATTCCAATAACACCTGCTTTGTTCCTGTTAATGTGGGGGAAATGTAGCTGGTTGGAGTAGCAGGTTCTTGTGGGGTGTGTGGAGGAGATTATTGAGATGGTCTCAGATAGGTATGAGGGAGCTGAGTGGGTGACGCATTTGTGCGTGAGTTTAAGGATTTTGAAGGTTATCTGATCTCTTACAGGGAGCCAGTGTGCTGCCTGCCTAGCTTGTGGGATGCGATCTCTTTTGGGAATGCTCAGTGCAGCTCTTAGAGCATTATTTTGAGTGACTTGGAGTCTATTTATGTTTTTTGCTGAGGTGTCCGCTAAGAGGGCATTGTAATAGTCTAGTTTAGCCGCAGTGGTGGCTCTAGCTATTGACAGTTGGGTTTGGACAAGTAGGGTTTTACCGCATTTATAAGTTTGATGGTGTGAGCGGAGGCCGAGGCGATGGTGCTGACCTGCCTTGTCATAGATAGGGTGGAATCTATGTAAACCCCTAAGGTTTTTACAGAAGAGGATACAGGGATAATGGTATTATCTATGCTGAAGTTGCAGTATTGGTTTCCTAGTCTAGCTAGTGTAGTTTTCGGACCAGGAATAATGATCTCAGTCTTATCTCCATTAAGACAAAGGCCATTAGCCGCAATCCAAGCTTGGCTGGTAGTGTATATGAGATGTAGGGCTTCTGCATCTTGGTCATAGGAACCCGGAGAGAGGTAGGAGTACTTGTGTATCGTCAGCATAATTTGTGTAGGATATACCAAGTGCATCCAGTTTGTCAAAGAGCGGTTTAGTGAACAGGTTATAGAGCGTGGGAGCTGTGCAGGAGCCCTGGGGGACTTCACAGTGGATAGTGGTGGGAGCTGGATAAGCCTGATTAGAGAAGACCTTCATGACTCTGCCTTCCAGGAATGATGTAATCCATGAGGATGCTGCTTTGGAGAACTTTGCGGCATGGGTGAGGTGTGAGGTTAGAATCTTGTGGTCCACAAGATCAAAGGCAGCTGAGAGGTCCAGAAGTAAGATTTGTGCAGGCTTGCCTTTGTCCATGATTTGAGTGATTTGGTTTTTAATTTCCACCAAGGCCGTTTCAGTGCCGTGGCCTTTACGGAATCCCGATTGTCTTTTCCCTACGATAGAGGTAGATTCAAGGAAATGTTGAATCTGGTTATGGGCCTCTTTATGCAGGATTTTTAGGAGGAACGGGATGGTGGTTATGGGCTGATAGTTATTGGGCGAGGCAGGGTCTAGCGTGTTTTTTAAAAAAAGGGGCCAACCCAAGCTTCTCTAAGGCTTGCCGGGACGTTGCCTGTTTTGAAGGAGGCATTGATGAAAGCAGTTAGGAGAGGGGCAAGGGAGTCGGCACATTCTTTGACGATATTAGGTGGACAAATGTCACCTTTGCACAGAGATGGTTTGAGGTGTTGGAGGAGGTTGATGACTTCTGTTTCTGTGACGTCACGGAATGAGAATAGCACGTCGTTGGAGTTCATGGTGTCGGCACTGGCTGTGGAGGCAGGTTCTTGTGTGCTAGGGCTTTGTATTGCTGCCTAATATTTGTTTGGGGTAGGTCAATTTTGCTGAGCATGGAAGTTTTTATACCTGAAGACCAAGCTTTATCTTTAATGATTTCCTCAGGGCTAGTGGGCACGGTGATGAGTTCGTTCAAAATAGCAAAGATTTCTTTGGTTTGGGAGTTGGCTTTGGTGATCTGTGAATTGAGGGAGTTTGATTTGGCTTTGATAGTAGCTGCCTTGTATTGATCAGAAATCATTTTGAAGCTTTCCTTGGCCTGGACATTTGGGTTGGCTTGCCAATAGATTAGTGCTTCTCATTTGCTCCTGCGTAGAGCCTGTAATTCCTCAGTAAACCAAGAGTTAGAATGCAAGGATTTCTTTTCTTTTTTGCATTCGATCGGGGCTATGGCTTCAATAGCTTTAGTAAGGGGGTCCTTGTAAATGGCCGCCAAGGTGTATGGGTCATTAGAGAAGGAGGTTGAAAGTTCAGGGACATCCAGGTAGGGAAGAAGGTTTTTCCTTATTCAGTTGTGCAGGAGGCGCATAGGTGATGAGGTATCGATTCTCCTGGTCATTGTGGCATAGGTTGAGACAGGTGGGCTGTACCTTATGGCACCCTCCCAAGATGGTGCTGATGCACCGCAGTAGCATTTCAGTTGTCCAGGACTCTCACGAAGGTTTTGCTCTGCCCACGTCTCTGGGAACTGCTCATTTTGATTACCTACACAGAGCATGTTGCGTTGCTACGTTTCATAGCGAACGCATGTAAGTGATTCTCTCTGTCCTAAGCTCCTAATCTCTCTGTTCCTCTTTGTGTGCCATTCATAGTTTCTCCCTCTCTTAGCATTCCCTCCTCTAGCGGATCACCACAGCTTTCACTATGCTCCATTCCAGCGTCTTGTAATTTTCCGGGCAGGAACGCCAGATTATCGTTCCCATGAAAACGGTACCAAAACCTGATCCGTGCTATAACATTCTAACTTTCTTCTTAGACAGCTGATGTTCTGTGCCCTTTCTCACAAGTGCTCAAGCAAGCCGCTCCTTGTTAACATGCCTTCAACAGAAGGATCGAATCCTACTAATCTCTCGGCGAGTCAGCCGCCATTACCAGCACAGCTTTCCATTGCCAAGCAACAGGGAGGCAGGGAACTTTACCGTATTACCTTGTTCACTGCTTTCAAACCCTAACATCTGTCTCTTCTAGACACATGTCGTTCCTCTCTTTACTGACTTCAACTGCCAAGCCCTTCTTGAACAACCACCCACGTCAGAAGGGGTATTTAGTCTTCTTCAGCCTTTGCTCGCTTTGCTGTATTTCCTTTGAGTCTTAGTGTACTTATTTCTATCTCCTGTCATTTCCTTCAGTGTACCGCTTCCAGACTACAAGGAAATTGAGATCCCATCACATTCAAGACTCAGCTGCCACCCTAAGCTGCTGACAAGCTCTGAATCCAACCACAGAAGACGCAGGGTTTTCTTCCCCATAAGGCTTCCCTGGAAGCCCTGTGTTCCTGCAACCTGTGTTAGGAACAGGGGAACAGGGCGACCAGGCGGATTTTCAAAGCTGCAGTACTGCTGCTTCTGATTCAGATTAGTGCAAGACCTTTTCGGATATTGTAAAGCATATTTGCATGTCATAGATCACAGATAGCAACACCCATAGTTATTGGGATGGATCAGATACAGCAGTTTGGCTGCAGTGCAGTCCCTCACTTCAGAGGTTCAATCTCTCAACCAAGAGAATGCCGTTCTACCACAGCAAAATGTCCATGTCCCCTTCCAGCGGGTAGGTTTGACAGTAACCCACATACATTAAAAGAATTTATGGAAGCCTGCACGGTTCAGTTTACATTCAAGGCCGCCTTTTTCCCTACTTACCGTGACAGAGTCGGCCATATGATTGCCCATTTGGCAGGTCCAGCATTGGCATGGGCCACACCATTAGTGACTATGAACCCCCTTCCGGATTCATTTCCAACATTTGTAAATAGTTTGAAAGCCATGTTCGGCAGACAGGAAATAACTATAGCTTCTCAAGAACGTCTGTTAGATTTTAAGCAAGGATCCCTGGATCTACTCTCCTACATAACCAGCTTTAAACAATTGGCAACCGATACGTCATGACCAGATGATGCTTTAGTCACCTTGTTTCGTTGGGGGTTTTCCGAGGAGTTGAAATACGAGGTTTCTCGGGTACCCCGATCTCCCAATCTAGCTCAGATGATAGCATTGGTAATGCAACTAGACTACCATATGCACAAGCGACACGCAGAAAGTTAGAAACATAGATACACCCAAGCCCCCCTTGAACCTTCCACTACATCCAGCAGAACCCCTCCCACTGGGAGGCCTGTAGTATCGGAAGAACCTATGCAATTGGGTTCTGCCCAAGGACCTTTAACCCCTGAAGAATGAACCCGAACACTAACTTCAGGGTTATGTATGTATTGCAGAGAATTCTCACTTACTCCGTGATTGTCCAGTGCCACCACACCAAAAGTCCGGAAACGCCAGTGCCCGACCATGAGGGGAACCGCTGATCGGGTTCAAACTGTTGGTTCCCCTATTACTAAAATATCTGCTTTCCCTTCTGATCAATCAGACCCTTTCATGATGGTGGTACGAGTATCGTTTTCATGGGATAACTTGGAAGTCACAAGTGCCTGCATTAATCGACAGTGGGGCCGCAGGCTATTTAATGGATGATCAGTGGGCTGCGCAACATGGGGTCCGTCCTGCTTTGGAATCAGTGGCCGTCCCTGAAGAAAGTGTGGAAGGCAGTCCACTCACATCCAGACCTATCAAGGAAAACACTCTTGCTCTAAGAATGTCTAAGTCATTCCACCAGGAACAAATCCTTCTGGATTTGATAAAGACTGCTGACTACCCCAGTATTCTGGGTCTGCCCTGGTTGCGGCTACGCAACCTGTACGTTAACTGGACCGCTGGACACTTCTTTTCTGGGTCAGAATTCTGTCTATCGCGTTGTCTACCCCGTGAAGCCATTGGATTCCATATCCCATCCTCTGCAGACAATGGCCCTTCCACCGCCACGATCCTTAACCATGTACAAGACATTCCGGAGCCTTATCTTCCATTCCAGGATGTTTTTGCCATATCAGAATACACAGAGTTACCTCCCCATCGCAGGGATGACTGCACTATTGACCCAATTCCGGATCAACCGCTGCCATTCGGCAGAATGTATATCCTCTCAGCCAAGGAGAAGGAGGTACTCCCAGAATATTTGCAGACAAACCTACGCAATGGGTTGATCGCTGAGTCTACATCACCCACGGCAGCATCTTCGTTTTCTATTCCTAAAAAGAACACCACTGAGCTGCGCCCTTGTATAGATTTCTATGGTCTGAATAAGATAACGGTACCAGATAGTTATCGTATGCCCGTAATCCTAGATATCCGCAAAGCTGTCAAAGACTCTAAAATCTTCACTAAGTTGAAACTGGGTGGGGCATATCATCTCATCAGGATACGGCCGGGGGATGAGTGGAAGACTGCCTTTCGCACTCCATTCAGGCACTATGAGTACCGGGTGATGCCCTTCGGCCTGTCCAATGTCCCTGCAGTGTTCCAACTATTTATGGATAATATATTTGCTGACATTCTTCTCCATTACGTTGTGCTATACCTTGACGATATACCAGTCTTTTCCTCGTGCCAGGAGAAAAATACTCGACATGTGCAGGAAGTATTGAATTGTCTGAAGAACAACCATCTCCTTTGCAAACCCGAAAAGTGTGAGTTCAATCAGACTAGTGTGTCCTACGTAGGTTACATTCTATCCGCAGAAGGGATCTCAATGGATCCGGCGAAGGTCTCTGCGGTTCTGAATTGGCCACCTTTAACCTCAGGTAAAGACATCCAACGTTTTTTGGGTTTTGCAAATTTTTACAGATGCCTCGTCCCGTCATGCTCTGATGTTGTTCGTCCTCTGACCCAACTACTGAAAAAAGGTGTTCCATTCCTATGGTCCAGGGAAGCCCAAGCCGCCTTTGACACCCTCAAGACAGTGTGCACGTCTGCTCCTATTCTTCTATCAACTGATCAGAAGAAAAGATTCATCTTAGAGTCTGACTCCTCACAGCATGCACTAGGGGCTGTTCTGCTTCAGCAAAATGCCCAGGGGGTCGAGTGTCCAGTTGCCTGCTTACCCAAGACACTATCTCCATCAGAGTTGAACTACACTGTCTTGGAAAAGGAGTTGTTAGCTATTAAGAGAGCATTTGAAGAATGGAGACATCTACTGTTGGGTGCTAAGTTTCCAATTGCTGTTCGTACCGGCCACCACAACTTTAAGGCACTTCAGTATGCACAGACACAGAATAGCGGCCAAGCTCCAAGTTCAAAATTGAATTTACCTTAATTCTCGGCAACCTATGAGCAGATGCCCTGTCTCGGAAGGAGACTATCCCGCTTCTGCGTTTTCATTCAGAACCCATATTTCCCAAGGCTATATTTGTTAATTTGGTGCAGGACTTTCTACAAAAGGTGGCATTGGAGACTTCTACGCTTGAAACCCTCAACCCTCGATTCCAGTCAGATCACAATCTGGAAGTGGATCAAGATTGTTGGTACCACCGGCAGACAGTCTTGTTACCCAGTGATGGGTTAAGAAAAGAGGTTGGTGTCCTGATTCTCCTGTGGCTGGTCACTGTGGGGTCACTGGTACAACCAGCCTACTGCAAAGACACTTTTGGTGGCCTACTTTGCTTTTTGATGTCAAGGAGTATGTCTCCTCTTGTACAATATGTTTATAGACCAAGAGCCCGAGACGAGCTCCGTTGGGGGATCTGATTCGTATGCCTCTACCCGATAAGCTGTGGAAAATTATCTCCACAGATTTTATTGTGGACTTACCAAACTTCGGGGGTTGTAACACAATCATGGTGACGATTGATTCTTTTACCAAGCAAGCTGTATTTGTGCGATTGACTAGAGTGCTTCATTGAACATGTGTTTTCTAGACATGGAGTGCCTGAGACCATTATTTCGGACAGAGGGCCACAATACACGTCACGTTACTAACATGTTTGTGCCATTTTGAAGATCAAAAGGGCCCTTAGATCTGGCTTCAACCCCCAGACCAATGGCCAGATGGAATGGCTCAATCAGACCTTGGAAGATTACCTCCGCTGCTACATCTCTGCGGCACAGGATAACTGGTGCAAACTCCTGCCTTTGGCCGAGTTCACGTACGCCAAATACGACGCATTCCTCACTCAAGTCCAGTCCCTTTTATTGTACTTATGGCTTCCACCCAGCCAGCTTCCCGACTGGTGCATCGCCGACCATGCAGATTCCAGATTTGGATGCTTTACTTACCGGTGTCCAGCAGGCTCATAAATCGGCCACGTCGGCTCTTCAAGTCGCCCAGGACCGTGTCAAGTTGTATGCAGATCGTCATCGCTCTCCAATGCCTGTCATATCCATCGGTGACTCTGGATGGTTTGCATCTAGGTTCATGCCCCAACATCTTGTGTCCTCCAAGTTATCTCCCAGGTACTTTGGACCTTTTTGCGTTCTGGCCTGTTGGGGGGAGGCGACCTTTCTTTTGAAACTACCACCGTCCTAGTATCGGATCCACTCTGTGTTTCATGTGTCTCAGCTGAAGCCCAACGTGCCTGACCGATCTGGTCGTGGAACTGTTCCTCACCCTCCTCTGATCTCCACGACTTCTGGCCCCGAGTACAAGGTTGCTGGCATTTGTGACTCCCGATACCGACGGGGCACTTTGCAATACTTTGTTGATTGGGAGGGTTATTTTCTGGCTGATCGTTCTTGGGAACCGCTTCAGCTGTGCATGCCCTCACCTGATCTGCCGTTTTCACCTGTTTCACCCCGGCAGGCCGGGGAGGATCTCCCCGTTGGAGGGGGCCTACTGTCATGAGGCATCGATTCTGCTGATTATTGTGGCATAGGTGGAGACAGGTGAGCTGTACCTTATAGCACCCTCCCAAGAAGGCGCTGGTGCGCTGCAGTAGCCTTTCAGTTGTCCAGGACTATCACGATGGCTTGGCTCCGCCCATGTCTCTGGGAACTGCTCATATTGATTCCCTACGCAGAGCCTGTTGCGTTGGTACATTTCATAGCAAACGCATGTAAGTGATTCTCTCTGTCTTAAGTTCCTAATCTCTCTGTTCCTCTTTGTGTGCCATTCATAGTTTCTGTGCAAAAGAAAATTGGATGAACTCATCCAACTAAGTCTGGCGCTTTCCGTAAAGGCTCTTCTAGAGTTTATTCATTAGTTCTGATGCTTGTCAAATTTTAATCAAAGTTCTTATCAATTCTTAAAGTATATGTATATTTTCAGAAAAGGTTGACATTCGTGAAAAGTTGATTCAGAGAAGATTCTAAATTGCAAATTATAGACCGCTAGGAATCTTACAGAAGAAGCAGACTTGTTTGGTTTTTTTGTGTGGTTGTTTTAATGCCAATGCATTTCGGAGCGTTACTCCTTCTTCAGGGCGTTACCCACACTATTATATTCAACTTATACATCAGTGCGAGACAATCAATTTAACAAGAAAATAAATCAAAGTGTACATCAGCGGTTACATTAGTGTTACAATGGTCCCATATTTTAGGAATCACAAATTAAATATGGTGCGAGAAAGTTCGATTTGTTGCACAAGTCCATACATATTGATTCCACAATCAGCCATTTTGTTGACAATTAGTCAATGTGTACCAAACAAAATAATTCAAAATAATTCAATAAATACGTACATACCCATTGATGGTAAAATCCAGAAGTCAAAAGAGATGGTTATAGGGGAGGAAACAACAATATGACATCCTTATTAGATTGGTGTTATTCAAAAGTTATGTAGATGAGCTTTAAGTTCATAGTGCTATGCGTATCTCTTGTTAAATTCAATTACCTTCGTAATTTCCTATGGTGCCTAACACCATTTCAAAGTAGTGAACTCTGTAGATGAGCTTTAAGTTCATAGTGCTATGCGTGTCTCTTGTTAAATTCAATTACCTTCGGAATTTCCTATGGTGCCTAACACCATTTCAAAGTAGTGAACTCTGTAGATGAGCTTTAAGTTCATAGTGCTATGCGTGTCTCTTGTTAAATTCAATTACCTTCGGAATTTCTTATGGTGCCTAACACCATTTCAAAGTAGTGAACTCTGTAGATGAGCTTTAAGTTCATAGTGCTATGCGTGTCTCTTGTTAAATTCAATTACCTTCGGAATTTCTTATGGTGCCTAACACCATTTCAAAGTAGTGAACTCTGTAGATGAGCTTTAAGTTCATAGTGCTATGCGTGTCTCTTGTTAAATTCAATTACCTTCGGAATTTCTTATGGTGCCTAACACCATTTCAAAGTAGTGACCTCTGTAGATGAGCTTTAAGTTCATAGTGCTATGCGTGTCTCTTGTTAAATTCAATTACCTTCGGAATTTCTTATGGTGCCTAACACCATTTCAAAGTAGTGAACTCTGTAGATGAGCTTTAAGTTCATAGTGCTATGCGTGTCTCTTGTTAAATTCAATTACCTTCGGAATTTCCTATGGTGCCTAACACCATTTCAAAGTAGTGAACTCTGTAGATGAGCTTTAAGTTCATAGTGCTATGCGTGTCTCTTGTTAAATTCAATTACCTTCGGAATTTCCTATGGTGCCTAACACCATTTCAAAGTAGTGAACTCTGTACATTCAGTGGTTCGACTGCCAATAACAAAGATAAAGATCACATGTAGTGGATTGCTGCTAGTCATTCTGAAAAACACGTGCGGGGTGCCGTGTGCCTTTAAAAATAAGATTCAAGGCTTACCCGTATAGATACTTCCTTGTCTATGAACGCTCTGTTAAAAAATGGCATTGATTCTGCTGGTTGTTGTGGCATAGGTGGAGACAGGTGGGCTGTACCTTATGGCACCCTCCCAAGATGGCGCCGGTGCGCTGCAGTAGCCTTTCAGTTGTCCAGGACTATCACGATGGCTTGGCTCCGCCCATGTCTCTGGGAACTGCTCATATTGATTCCCTACGCAGAGCCTGTTGCGTTGGTACATTTCATAGCAAACGCATGTAAGTGATTCTCTCTGACTTAAGTTCCTAATCTCTCTGTTCCTTTTTGTGTGCCATTCATAGTTTCTCCCTCTCTTAAGATTCCCTCCTCTAGCGGATCGCCAAAGATTTCACTATGCTCAATTCCAGCGTCTTGCAATCTTCCGGGTAGGAACGCCGGATTGTCGTTCCCATGACAATGGCAACAAAACCCGATCCGTGGCTGCCATAACATTCTATCTTTCTTCTTAGACGCCCGATGTTCTGCGCCCTTTCTCACAAGTGCTCAAGCAAACCGCTCCTCGTTAACTTACCTGCAACAGCAGGATCGAATCCTACTAATCTCTCGGCGAGTCAGCCGCCATTACCAGCATAGCTTTCCATTGCAAAGAAACAGGTAGACAGGGAACTTTCCACGTTCCTGTCTCCGTATACCTTGTTCACTGCTTTCAAATCCTAACATCTGTCTCTTTTAGACACATGTCATTTCCGCTCTTTACCGACTTCAACTGCCAAGCCCTTCTTGAACAACCACCCACGTCAGAAGGGGTATTTAGTCTTCTTCAGCCTTTGCTCGCTTTGCTGTATTTCCTTTATGAACCTTAGTGTACTTATTTCTATCTCCTGTCATTTCCTTCAGTTTACCGCTTCCAGACTACAAGAAAATTGAGGTCCCATTCAAGACTCAGCTGCCACCCTAAGCTGCTGACAAGCTCTGAATTCAACCAGAGAAGACACAGGGTTTTCTTCCCCATGGGGTTTCCCTGGAAGCCCTGTGTTCCTGGAACCTGTTTTAGGAACAAGGAAAGAGGGTGACCAGAAGGATTCTCAAAGCCGCAGTACTGCTGCTTCAGATTCAGGTCAGTGCAAAACCTTTTCAGATATTGTAAGCATATTTGCATGTCATACATCACAAGTACGGTCATGAGTCGAACAGAGTCTTCTCTGCAAATTTCCTCTGTCTCACAGCAGACTAAAATGTCCTCCGCGTACTGAATTATTGCACTTTCGAGCTGAACATTACCAAAGTCCATCTGGAATACCCTTTTAAAGAATGCGGGGACTTTCACTACCCTTTCAGGCAGATATTTCTATACGAAAATGAAGTAAAATCTTGCGTGTCCTCATGGAGGGGAATTGAGAAAAATGTGTTTTGTAAATCTATAACTGTAAAATATTTGGCCTTTGATGGGATATTACATAATATTGTTATGGGATTTGGGACTAATAGAAACTCTGCTTCAACAATATTGTTTAGAGGGCGAAGACCCTGGATAAATCTCCATGACCCCAGAGTTGATTTGCTCACTGGGTACACAGCTGTGTTACATGGGGACACAGATGGCACCAATATTCCCTGCTTCATTAAAGAGGACATTGTCTCAAATATACCTTAATCCGCTTCTCTGGACATGGGATATTGTTTTGCACATGGCACAATTGCTCCTGAATTAAGCTTGATTTTAACAGCTCCTACTCTTTTCAATAGGCCCACATCATATGGACTGGAAGTCAATCAAATAGTCCTGAAAAAATACAGTTTCTTTTTTACCATCGCCATTCTCTGCAGCATTTCCATATTCTCCTCTTTAATCCAATAAGTGAGACTTATAAAAAAAAACAAATTGATCATCCTAATAATCATCTGTAAAAAAGATATTAATCTATCAAGTTTGTCAACCTGTATCCTTCACCGAGAGCTATCACTGCTCTCCATCCCATCCCCTCATCATCTGTTTTGTGGACTACCACACTTTCCACTCTGACCACTGCTGATATAGGTATTTCTGCTGTAAACAAAAACCTTTCAGGTCTTCTCAATATCTTACCTACCAACTTGGGTAACCGTGATAATAAAACAGTTACTCCATATAAAAATACTTTGGATCTAAAGGGACTCCTCACAATGCCTTCTGGCTAATATAAATTCTTTCACAGTCATGTAATGCATCCCTGGAGTTGCGCACACTATTCCTTTGTCAGTAAAACATATCGTCATATTAATTTCGTCTTCCGGTCACGTAATATGTTAACTCGTGTCTGCTGAGAATATAATAATGGCATAGACCTATAGAGATTACTACTTGTCTGTAAAAGGAACTCCACTCATTGCCCGAGGCAATCCCTGCACATTCATGGCAATGCCTGACATTGGGACTTTCTCTCCCAGACACAGGACCAAGTTTCTCCAGTGTCTTCAAGGAATGAAAATGTCTTACCTCCTATCATTACCTTAACCCTTGGTTTAGTTTAGTTTAGTTTAGTTTAGTTTAGTTTAGTTTATTTATAAAGCGCATCCGAACCAACCCTCAGGTAACTGGGCGCATAATCATGTGTACAGCAGGGTTACATATCGTTGCACGCACATCATAGTACAACAGACAGAGCGTACATTGGTCCAAGCTCTGAATATTTACATACAAGAGTAAAATATACCGAGAACAGTATGTACAGAGAATATGCAAAGAGAAAAAAAAAGTTACACTTGGGGGTCAGGTGTCACTGATAGTACTGAACACATAACGTCACTCTGTGGGCTTTCCTATTGTGGATATAGATTTATCCCTGTACGTGTGAAAGGATTTCCTCCTACTACATTTACAATCCCGAATTTAGGTGCAGGTGTTTACAGTATTCCTGTATTTGTGTTCCATTGTGATACCATAGCCTGTTGTGTCTGCGCTTGTTGGCCTTGTATCTGTTGTGTTTGCATAGGTACTTGCTGTGATTGCCCTTGTGGTGACTGCATTTGAAATGGAGCTTTCTGTATTTGCTGTGGTTGTGGCGCTCGTGTCTGATTCTGTGTGTGATCATGGGCATAATACACGTGTGTTTCTGTATTATATTGTTGAACATAGACCATCCCCCGTCTTGGAGCTTGCCAGGTTTGCTGCATGCCCCCTCTACTTCTATGTCCTGGCTATATGTCCCACTCTCCCACAGTTCCTATATTGTTGCGGCTGTCCGCCCTTGAATCCTCTGCCTCCCTGAGGGTTCTGAAATCCACTTTGTCCTCCCCTAGGTCTATTCCCTCTTCCTCTCGGCCACAAATTTTGCCCACTATGATTCATAGGGTATACTACATTCGCTGGTTGCATCTCTTGTGTTACCACACCTTCACTACCGGTAACTACCACTCCCTCTATGGCTAGATTTGACCACTGTTTCTGAACTAACTTCACTTCCTCCTGCTTTCTACTCTCAGATTTCTTCTTGTTGTTCTCTTGTAACAATAGGCAGAGATGCATGATAGTCAACTGTATTTTTGACCATAGATTTGCTTCCATTCCTACCTGTTTCTTCATCTGCCGCTGCACTGGCTCGGGCAGTCCCTGACACAAAATGTAGTAAAATAATGCCACCATTTTGTGCCACTGTTCTCTCATCTCAAGACGCCATTGCTGTTGAATATCTTGAATAAAGGCAACATGATTTCATCCACTCTAACTCATAAATCAATTTTTCTCCAACAGAAGTCAAACTAGGTAATTTACATTTCAAATGATCCTTGTCCATTTGTGGCCACAGAATATATTGTGGTCGTCTTTCCCCTTTCTCTAATATTGGGAATTGTGAAAACCCTGATCCATGATCATACCTGTCAAGGAGTTCCCCCCTTCTCACCTGGGTCCGGTGTTTGCCGGTGTCTTCGATCGCTGCCTAATTGCGAACGCTCCTGGTCTTGAACAGCGCTGCTCGAGTCTCGTCTGGTTCCAGGTTGCGTTTAGTTCCAGGATCGCGGAGTCCAGGAATCCGGGAGACTGGGAAAGGCTAGAAATGCCGGAACCAGGAAGGGGGAAAGAGACAGGAGTGGGTAATAGCACTGGGACAAAGGAAACAATGCCGCGAGCTACGAACACACGTCTGGGCTACTCTGCAATAGCATTGAGACGCGCGGAGCCGCAGAAGGCGTGGTCTATAAATAGATCACGCCGCGTTCAGCGCATGGAGCGAGCAAGGGCTACAGCTCTGAACAGCCATGTTAGAAGTAGTACGGAATGTAAGCCCCGTTGAAACAAGGACCAGGAGGTCCAAAAGTGGCGTGATCTGAAGTTCATGACAATACCCACCTACACTCCTTGTTTTCCAGGTGGTGCTAGTCTTGCCTGTTTGTCTCTGTCCTGGCCGTGACCTTAATCTGCTTACGTAAGGCGAGGATACATCCCCTGCACTGTGTAATCGTGCTGCTTGTGATCGCTCAGTGTATGGTGTCAGTTCTGGTGTTTTTTTCTTTAGGGTCCTCTAGGTCTGACTATTATACCCCTTTTTCTACACTTGACTCATAAAACCACCTGCGCCCTCTCTTCGCACTTTCGCATTTTGTTCCCTTTCTTCGTCTGACATCTTTATGCCCCAGCTTGTATGGCTTTCGTCCCTTTCCACATCATCAAATCTAGTCTACTTAAAGACAGCATTCAGTGCTCATCTGTTATGACGTCATCTGGCCTGTCTACTTTTTCCTGGGTTTAAAACAACCACAGAAGATGATTGTTCAACATTTGGCCCCACTTCAACGAATGCCGTAGCATTCTCAAAAAAGCCAATAATTTTAGATTGCCTATCAACCTGGGATAATTGGCTTTTTTTGTACACAGTCTTTTTAGTGTTAACCATCATAACCAATGGGCTGCGCATTCGTTTACCATTGTAAGTCGTCCCACTATGTAAGCCGTAGCGATGTTGATTAAGGTTCTTCATAACAATGATACGTACAGGAAGTGTTAAAGGGTGGTGCGGAGAGCATCGGCCACAACTCCGGCATGTCCTAGAAAGCAAACTCCACCGAGATGAAAGCCGCGTACACCGCTCTCACCCAAGCACCAAGCGGGGGGAGAAGATGGGATATTTCCAATCACATATGGGGAAGAAAGAAAAACACCAGACGCCCCAGGGGGGAACAGAAGAAGGAAAAGGTGGGCGAGACAGAAAAAATATGATGGAATATCATGGTCTGAGGTTGGATACAATAGAGAACCCACAGCACCCACACAAGTTTAACAAATGGTATGCCGACATGAGCACAACGGCAAAGCAAACCACAAATGAAAGTTGCTATGTATGCTCCTTAATACCCCACGTCTATGTATGCTCCCAAAGTGCTACTGGTTGTGTGGGTAATAAGTCTTCCGAATAGGGTCTGTGAGTACATAGGCAGATTTATGGAGATGGATTGTTTTTTCCAGACCAGGCCCTGGCCCGGTCATTCACACAGCAGTGATGTGAAGAGGAAGGCAAGAGATACAGTGTTTAGTTCTAACCCTCTCCTGCTTCTGCTTGTTTATTGGGCGTCTGGGCTACCTGTGTCTGTTCTGACCTCGGTGTGGATGTTCAATTCTGCTTGCATATACCTCTTAACGGGTTAATTCCGTTTGTGTCATTGTCATCGTGTTTCTAGCGTCTCAATATAAAGCCTTCAACATTCTCTTTGGTCTTACACCCATCTTTATCCCTTATTTGCCTATATAAATCCTCAATCCTTTTGCCTATGTTTTTTGTTTCCTGCTCGTCAGCCCATGTTTGTATTCTCGGTATTCCTTGCAGCTCCCTGCAGGGCTGTTGTGACCCTCTTTCTTCCTCAGATCGTTCTCGTGCTTCGATCGGCACTATACTTAGTTTAAATACTCTATCTCATCAACCTTTAGTCCCCTACTTCTATTCAACTCTTCTTCCCTTCTCTGCATCTCTTTTATTTCTTTTCCCTCTTGCCTTCTTTGCAACCTATGTACTTTCATTCTTTGTATTTCTATCTCCTCCCGTTTCGTCTCTTCTAGTCCCTCCCGTTCTTTCTTTTCCTTGTACCTTCTTCGTTCTTCCTTTTGTGTCCACTTTTTCCTTCTCTTCTTTGTATGCTCTCTCATGTTCTCTTTCTTTCTTTTCTCGCTCTACTCTTGCTTCTCTTTCTTGAACCCCATCAATGCCCTTGTCTAGCTTAACTAATATCTGTCCTCCCATCCATTCATTCTGTAATATTGTTACTCTTGTAGCTTTGTCTTTTAGTTCCCTTTGTCTCCTTGCTTCTTCCTCTATCTCCATCAGTCTATATTGCCTGACCTTTCTCTCATCACGCTGTTTACTTTCATCGCGTGTTGACATATAATTGCCTTCTCTGCTTTTGCTCCCTTCCATATTGTCCTTGCTGTTATAAGCAAGGAGCTCGTATGTCGGATTAACATACCCCACTGCTGCTTCCACAACCCTAAAACGGGCAGATTTTTCTGTAATTTCTTCCCCTTATATGTAGCATGCAAATATGTTGTCACGTGTCTCAATACTCTTTTTGACAACAAACGCTCCTGAGGCCACAGCATGAGGATTTTATTAGTTGTGCCTCTGACCCACTCCACATGATATTGCCTTATCTTGGGCGTATATTTCGTCAGTGTCCTGCATAGGTGTAAAAGAGGTGTCTCCCCCAGGATGACAAGTCGATCTCAACTGTCAATACTTACCAGATTTTGTGTCCTTTTAACAAGTATACCACACTGATTAATTTGAGCAGGCACCATCAATCGCCGCTTATTACCAAAAAAAGATTTTTTTACTACTGTTAAAATCTATGCAATGATGTTCTTTTTGTTCCTTTGTTTACACTTTCTAACAATTTTCGCCATCTTGTTGTTTTATTATTGATATTTTACGAATCTCTTCTTTATTTATTATTATTCTTTGATTTTTTTCCCTCCTGATTGATGTCAATCTCTTGATTTAAAAATCTGTTGATCACCTTAATTTTTTACTATCGATTTATATCTCTTAATCTAGACACAATAACATTTTTATACTGACATTTTTATAACCCCATACACATGTGCACTTTTGAATTTTCTGCGTACGCCTTCCTTTACTATCTTTAGTAAATGTATCTCATCTCTCTTTTTATCCTGTTTTGGAGTTTGATATGCACTCTTCTTTTTGGCATTGCCTCAGGAATCATTAACACCCCTACTTGGAGTCTTTTTTAGTGCGTACCCTTCCTCCGTTCTTGGAACCAGGAAAACAAGGCATCTATTTCTCTTCTTTCTAATCCCCCAAAATCCTGTTGCTTCTATACATATATTTGCAATACAGTCCCTCCCCCTTTTTTTGCCACTTTCAATGCTCTATTTACATCCGTCGCTCAGCTCGAGTCCCTCGGCATCGACTCTTCCCCAATCGAACAGTTCATCTTCAGTCCGCAGGGCAACTGTGGGGACCGGAAAGAAATTTCGTCAATGGGGCACCTGTCAACCAAATCTTCTTACATGTGTTTTGTGTGCCGATCTCCACAGGAAGCTCCACGGTTTTCTGGCTAATGGCGGAAGTGAAAGAGAGTCCGAGAGTCTAGATCTGGGCCTAGGTCGATTAGACCAGAACCCATCTGTGCTACCAAAATGTGCTCTAGCACCTTGAAGCGTCTCATGTGCGGACAGACTCAAAGAATATGGCAAAGTACTACTTTATTATCAACATGGAATTAAGTAGAGAAATCTGGTGCACAACGGGCTGTAGTCCACACACTCCCGCCACATTTCAATGTGCATCAGCTATGACCGCACCCTAAGTGGATAACTGTAAAACCTATTGAAGGGAGGGATTGGTTAAGGGAGCATATGTACCTATAGTATATATAAATGTTAATACCATCATTGGGTGCCCCGTATCTGTTAGGCTCACCTCTGACCACCTCTAAATACATATAATACTGGTCATAGCGGACAAATGGCAGCGGCTTGATCTTTGCAACATTTTATAGTGTGTTGCTAAATAGACCCTCTGATTGGTTGGTATGCTTTCTCAACCTTGGACTTTCGGCTCGTTAGCAGCACGTAAGCAAAACGAAACCCTGGGTCCAACAGTAAGATCGGACTACTCCCCACTTTCCCAATTAGTCCATCTCTCATTGGTCTAGCCCTAAGCCAAGGCTTCTACTTTGTAGTTGGCTTTGCAGTCTGTTATTTACTCTGGGACTTTTAAGAGAGTGTAGGTACACCATTATCTTCATCTGGAGCTTAATATATATCCCTTCTTTTCGACTTCTGAATCACGTGTGAGCAGACCACAAATGTGTAAATTTCAACCTTCGATTTACTACTATTTGATTCAATTAGGCCGGGTGCCATTACTCCTCTCGGCCTCTAGACACTTGCTCACCCCACCTTGCATAGGCTCGTCACATGTTTAATTGTCCAATACTTCGCTCTTGCAGATGTTTTCTTCTTTGCTTAATAAAAGAGAAATATGTCTTACATATAACAAGTGGGGTTCTGGGAGTCCCTCTACCGGCATGAACATGGCCCATTTACCTGTTCTTGGGTGGATGGCCCACGGGAGAATCTCAGCCAAGTCTTTAGCTCACTGTCCCTTTCACAGCTGAGAAAAATACCTGCATATCAGTCTTTGCCCTGCCCAAGCGCAGTCCAGTACCGAAATGCTAGGCAGTTCTCCTGTGAACAAGAGTACTAACAGCAACTCCAGACATGTGTTTCAGCCAAGTGGGGCCTCATCAGTGAGGTGGAGCTGTGCCTCTCTAAGAACAGTGAGCCAGGGGTCCACGTCTGGATTCCCCTGGTAACTTAGGGTGAGACCCAAAGTTACTTTATTTGCAAAACAAGGGGGGTTCTGGGAGTACCTCTACCAGCATGAACATGGCCCATTAACTTTTTCTTGGGTGGTTGGCCACCGTAAAGTCTCAACCAAGTCTTTAGCTCACTGTCCCTTTCACAGAGGAGAAATATCCCCACATATCAGTCTTTGTCCTGCCCAGGGGCAGTACAGCACCAAAATGCTAGGCAATTCTCCTCTGTACACGAGTACCAACAGCAACTCCAGGCACCTGTTTCACACTAGTCGCGCCCCATCAGTGAGGTGCCTCTCTAAGAACATTGCAAAAAACAAGGGGGGTCCTGGGAGTCCCTCTGCCAGACATTAGTCCCGGTTACAAGAGCCTTACCCAGATTCTTTAGCTCACTATCTTTCACAGAGGAGAAATATCCAAAACATATCAGTCTTTGTCCTGCCCTAGGAAATTCCAGCACCTAAATGCTACGCAATTCTCCTCTGAACACGAGTACCAGCAGCATCCCCAGACACGTGTTTCAGTCTGGTTGGACCTCATCAAAAGGGCAGAGCTGTGCCTCTCTAAGAATAGTGAGCAAGGGGTCCATGTCTAGATTCCCCTAATACCTTAGGGTGAGACCCAAAGTTACTTAAAGTATAGCAAAAAACAATGGGGTTCCTGGGACTCCCTCTGCTGGACATGAGTCCCAGTTACGAGAGCCTTACCCAGATTCTTTAGCTCACTATCCACCTCTGGATTCCTCTGGTAACTTAAGGTGACCCCCAAAGTTACTTAATATGAAAAACAAGGGGGGGTTCATGGAGTCCCTCTACTGGCACGAACATGGCCCATTGACCTGTTGTTGGGTGGATGGCCCCTGGGAGAGCTAAAGACTTGGTTAGACTCTGCGGGGGCCATCCACCCAAGAACAGGTCAATGGGCCACATTCGTGCAGGTAGAGGGACTCCCAGAACCCCCCATGTCTTACGTACATGGCTTATACTTTTGACGCCCTTTGTGCCTTGCAATTATTCCTTGATCCCAGGCCAATGGGCTCCTCCTTATTCCTCACATAAAGCTGTTTTGCTGGTGTCTCCCGACTCTGAAACCCTGGTCTGTCTTTGAGGTAGCTTGATTGGTTTCAATACGAGTCCGGCATCATGGCTGCTCTAGCCACGTTATGTTTTCCTCTGCAGCAAGCTTCTATTTGTCTCATCTACCTTGCGTTTCTGCATTTATACACTTATTAGTCCGTAGAATACTTTATCTTCTTTGCATATATGATTTCTTTGTATTGGTTACATGTTTCTCTTGTTTATTCAGTTACACAAATACTGAAGAGTAAAGATGTAACGTTTCAGTCTGCCTTTGTGTCTTTCCTTCATGACATCACTCTGCCCTCATCAGATTTCACTTACAGTTATATGATGTCCAATGGTGTGCACCAACATCCTTCCATTCTTTCAGTGCGATGATACATTCGGTATGGTTGTCAGAGTGCATATCGTCTCTCATACGCATGATGCAGTATTGGGATGATACCTGGTGTTCCACAAAGGGCTCTTCTCCTGCTGTTCCAGTATGATGGAGGTGAGGGTGACAGGAGCTATGGATGACTTGTCCACCTGCTCCTCTACATTCCTCTGAGACATGGACATATTCTTGACTTTTGCTGGCAGATTCTCCTTCCCATTGGTCCTTTTGGTTGCAACATGAACCCTTCATGGCCGAATATCATTCTACACATGATCCTCAGCTGTTCATGTGGCATGGTCAGCCTGCTGTAATGCAGAATTGCATGGCCTCCATTTAGAACTCGATGCTGTCAACATAACAGTGTAAAAGTATATGCATTTTGCGTTATAATGTTGGCCTAAGCACGTACACATTGAACCTCACCATCGTGGTTCCCGAAAACGCTATCTTGGCTGCTTTGCTCTCATTTCCGAGTTTTCATTCTGAGCGTGGTGAAAGCTCACACAATCACTGCTTCGGAAACCCTTCTGACATGCCCCTGCACAGGAATGTTGAAACTACTGATCATGTCGTTTTTCTTCTGTTTTAGGGCCTCATTACAACTCAGGCGTTAAGGGTTAACGCCGTCGTTAACCCTTAACGCCTGATTCCGATTTTAACGGCTGCTTTTAGCAGCCGTTAAAATCCATGGCGCTAACCTGCCATGATGCTAATTACGCCACCGTAATTTACGGTGGCGTAATTAGCGCCTTCCCCACTCCCATTATGCCCTATGGGGCAAAAATGGGAATGAGGAAGGGAAAATGGGAAATGGGGATTTACCGCCCCACTCACCTTTGAATGGGGCGGTAAATCCGCCATCCACCATGGTGTAAACATAGTTTACACCATGGTGGTAAAGTTGGCGTAATTACCGCCTGGGTCGTAATGACCCCCTTAGATCCGTGAAGTACTGGTACAAACGTAGCTAATCTGTAAATTAGGTGCCATCCTGACTCCTTTGACTTTTTCTGCTTTTCCGCAGCTAATTGTGAATGTGCATACAGACAATTAGCACAATTCACAGCATATGTTGTTCTGAAGGAACGAGCTACTGAGTAGAAACACAGACTGACCTTTTAGTCTAACAATAACACAGATAAAGTAGCGTGAGGAATGTTACCTTGTCCTTAGGAACATGATATACTCCTACCCCCCTCTCCGCTCTGCTTCCCAGACATTAAATTGTCTGCAAGATGATGTTGAGTATTCTAGCACATGTTGCCATGGTAAAATGCCCACGTCTGTAGGTCACAAGCCATCGTCACGTGATGAGCTAGCCCAAATTCATCATGGTATTCCTAATGTGTATTAAACGCATCGACTCCCCTGTCTTAGTTCACTTTTTCTATGCCTGTATAAATGCATTGCAAAAACTGTGACCACTCGAGTGTGAATAAACTGTTGTTCATATATTTGTTCCTCGTGACTGGTGTGTCTTGATTTCTTTGCAGTAGCCTCATATTTTTGGACTAACAACGGGCCCTGTCAAGCATTGTGATCAGACTTGGGCCTGCAGTCATAGTGGCACTTTGGAATCGCCCTCTCATTTTAAAGCTCTAGAACAGGAGTCTGCAACCTTTGGCTCGACAGTTGTTTTGGACTGCAACTCCCATGAGCCGTAGTCAGCAAACTCAAGGAAGAGGGATTATGGGTGGAGGGTGCTGACTCGTACGCTAGAAGGACCATTGCGACATCGGTCAATGTTCAATAGTACACATTCTTTTCTGTTTGCAGCAACGACATGATATGGGTAGGCCTACCAGGAAGGTGTGGGTTAAACCCTTGTCGAGAAGCCATAACTGCCTACTAAGGCAAGCGTAAAGTTCCCTTGCTCACCCTAATAACTGTGCAACAAGTTGGGCAGGGGCTCCAATGTGAGGGCTTGTGGGGAGCTCAAGGTAAGCACACACTTTTACAGTCAAACAGAAAAGAAATAAGAGAAGCACTAAGTAGCAGTGATTATGGAAGATGGCCGCGGCTGTGAGGAATAATCGCCGCCTCAGCAAATATGCTATTGCAGTTCCTATTGCAGTCTCACGACCCGTTAGCTGACTTGTACAATGCAACAATAAAATGAAAAAGAAGTAAAGGGGCTGTAAAATAAAAGGAAAAGACCATTGGCCATCTTGGGGGGAATACATTTTGACAGGTGAAGAAACTGTAGGTTAACACACACACATTCCCGCCACATAAAGGCAATATTGAAATAGGGAAGTTCACCTCTTTTACCTGGACAATTTAATGTGCAAAATTAGTAGAATAAAGGAAGCCAGGTGAGCTAAAAACATATCATAGATCTCAAATACATATTTATACAAACACATTAATAGGCAATATAGACACCACGTATAACATAAACTAACATTAAATTCAACATGTAACCAATACAAATTTGTGAGTAGCTCTACTTTTCATACAAAGTTCTATTTAATGCGACTGTTCCAATAGAAAATGAGATTAGTGCCTGTGCTGTCCCTGCCCATCATGGCATTGCCTTCCAGATCAGTGCTGCAGATTAGTGCCTGTGCTGTCCCTGCCCATCATGGCATTGCCTTCCATATCAGTGCTGCAGATTAGTGCATGTGCTGTCCCTGCCCATCATGGCATTGCCTTCCATATCAGTGCTGCAGATTAGTGCCTGTGCTGTCCCTGCCCATCATGACATTGCCTTCCATATCAGTGCTGCAGATTAGTGCCTGTGCTGTCCCTGCCCATCATGGCATTGCCTTCCATATCAGTGCTGCAGATTAGTGCATGTGCTGTCCCTGCCCATCATGGCATTGCCTTCCATATGAGTGCTGCCTGCAGATTATTGCCTGTGCTGCCCCTGCCCATCATGGCATTGCCTTCCATATCAGTGCTCCTCTGAATTACCTGGGTCTTTCATTAAAATGTCCAAAGTTATGCATGTCTGCACCCAGGCCTTGCCCCAAAACATGATTACTAACCCCCTCAAGTGACGCTACTACCCCATCCTTTATTAACACAATGGGAGGGGAACATTCAGAATCGCTCAGATTAAATGATGGTTCATGATGACCTCTGGTTGGCTGGGCTTGCTTGCATTGTTATTATCATTAGGGAATTTATTGAGCACAGACCCAGCTGTGGGAAGCAACAGAGCACTTTACAAGTCATTGGGGGAAGGACACAGTGAGGGAAGCAGAGTGCATGGGGTTCATACAAGGGGTGTGGGGCAAACAGGGGAGGGGTGCAGCAGAGAATTTGGCAGCAAAGGATCCACAATCAACTGGGACAGGGACAGGGACAGGCGGGGGGGGGGGATATTTCTCAGATGCTTTCGAACACCACATTGAATTAAATTGCAAGATGCAAAGTTCCAGTGAAAACCTACTATCCCGTTTGGACACATTAAATAGAATTAAAACAAAGTTGCAGTTATGGCACGAGGGGGTAACTGCGTGCATCCCTGGAGATGTTTGAGCAGATACAGTAGGTGTAAAACTAAGACACAGTTAAGCTTTCACAAGTGGCCAAGAGATATTTAATCATGAATGATTCAGAAAACATGTGAGCAAACTGTTACTATCGCGATTGACGATTATAGACTATGCATACATCTCCAAATGACCTCCCCTTAAGAAGAGTGAGGAGTTGAGGAGCGACTGAAGTTTGCAATTGAGCTTCAGCGATGTACCCGTCAATGCTTTGGGGTTCAAGTAAAGCAAGACTATCCAATCATTTCTAATGCGGCGGTATTGTGTTTGCTGCCATTGTCCACAATGCATCTGTGTGAACCTGTCAATACTAACATCTATCAAAAACTTCAATAGCGTAAATACATGCCACTATAGAAATTAGTGTGTAAAAATAAATGTACGTTTATTCGAATTTTTCTAACTTGTTTAACAATGTATATGATATTAACAACCAGGAGCAAGTCCATGGCCAATGAGGCTTGAAAAGCATCCAGAATGCGGCAGTAACCGCTGGTATTCTCTTGGTCACTCGAACGCCACCCTCCAGGTGTCGGCCATTTTTTTCAGACTGCCACTCGCCCAACCTCATCCTCGCCCCACCTTTACTCTCACCCCCGTCCTGTTCTCTCCATGCCTCCACTTTCTTTCTCAGCCCCTAACCCCACTGTCCTGCTCCTCTCCTCTGGTCCTGGTTTCTCCTCATCTCAGCCTGCTGCCATGGAAAGAGCTAAGGGACTACTCCCCTTTCTCTTTGCCATGGCGGTGCCCTACTTTATTTTTGATTGTGCACACACACAATTACCACAGCACCCATGACCCATGCACAAAATACCTTTTAAAAACTATTAGCACCTGGAAGGAGCCTCTAGGTTGCTAATGGTGATAAACCCCGCAATGGTGAGCTGGCCTGACCGGTACCGCCAGGGAGACCTTGCGTGCAGCCTGGCTGGCTATTGCCGGCC
This sequence comes from Ambystoma mexicanum, assembly GCF_040938575.1. Taxonomy (NCBI): domain Eukaryota; kingdom Metazoa; phylum Chordata; class Amphibia; order Caudata; family Ambystomatidae; genus Ambystoma; species Ambystoma mexicanum. The sequence goes on from NC_090926.1 coordinate 1,251,949,310, forward strand.
CTGCCATCCCTCAATTTCAGGCTGTATGTGTGAGCATGCCACAAAGTTATAATGGGTCCTCAAGAGTGCCATGAGTCAAACACGTCCTAGAGATAGTGTATAGTGACGCCTATCCAAAACAGAGGGATTCTGGGTGCGTTGCCGGCTGCTAACCGACTTTCATTAATTACTGCAGTGGTGAAGCTTTGGACTAACGTTATGGATACATTGAATGAAATCGAAATGTGTAAATCATCAATAGGCATGTTTTAGTGTTTGTTTCATTTTGAATTCAAACTTTATGTATATTTACAGTTGTGTGTGAAGTTACATTTTAACTATACCACGTTTGAATAAATAAAAAAAACATATATACATATATATATATATATATATACATATATATATATATATATATATATATATATATATATATATATATATATATATATATATATATATATATATAATAGTACATGTGAGTGTTTTTGCTCTGTCCAGGGAGCTACCCTTGTGAAACACCCTGTGTAAGATCGTCAAGAAGGGGAAATGTCACCTCATATTTCAAAAACGTTCAAAACGTATCTTTTCTAAGCAATAGTGGCACATTGTGAGGGCCATACCGTCTGATAACGGCCCTGGGTCCAATTTAACATTACAACCCTGTATGTCCTGAAGAAGGGAGCATTATAGCCATTAGCTTTCCAGGTAACTAACCAATGTGGTAAGGGCCAGTAACAACAAACACATCAACAAATAACACAACTAAGATGATGGAGGAAATGAACATGGAGAGCAGGGGTCTGTGTCAAGCTGCTCTTCTATTCCCTGGGCAGAGCAGGGTCCATCAGGAGAGTCGGGGAGAGATGGAGCTGCACTACAGGTTTGCAGTGGAGTGGGCTTGGGATCCAGGAGCAGCCAGGTGAGAATGGGACTTTGTGGCTAAAGACAGGGGGGAGTTGGAGACAGGGTGTGAAGCAGTGTGGCAGAGGCCAGGAGGGTACTGTGGGCGGCTGTAAGCAGCTTCCAGCTTGCTCAGAACATAGGCCTGGCTCATGCAGCCAGCGGTATTGCTTGCAGCAGTATCCCCAGCATACCTCCTTCTCTAGGACCGCCCTTGTAACTCTACCTGTGACAGAAAGAAACATACTAGAAACACTGCAAAGCAGCCCTATTCGAAAAGAAAATTACGTTAAGTATCCAACAATCCTGCTCAACCTTCATTACCTGTAACACTCAGCTGGAAGGGAGGGTGGCTGCTGCTCCCGGGCTGCAAAAGAGGGTGACCTCCTACAGCCCGGCCCATTTTATGGGCTGCCCCAGTTGCAGCCGGACCCTGGGGGAATGCCCCTTCCTCCCCCTGCAGAAGAGGGTAGGTGTGCGGGATGCAGGGAGCCAGAGGGGCGGCCCACTATGCTGACTGTCCCTCTAGCGCCCCCTGCGTGGGCCTGGAAATCCGCTGAGTAGCGTGCCTGGCTGACGCACCCATCCCAGGCGCTCATTAATCCCTGCTTGAAGTCAAGCGGGCTTTAGTACAGTCAGTGCCAAGAAGCCACTGGTCGTGTAAGGGCACGCTACATAGCTGCATTAAGGCCGAGAAGAATCTTACATTGTGGATAAACACCTCAGGCTAGAATCCCTCAAACTTGGGGTTCAGGAGAGAAGAGAGTGTGGGGCCTGTGATTTGCTCACTTGCCTAATTATTCATCCACGAAGATGGACTGTGCTGTAAGCTTTCGTGGCCAGGCTTGGAAGCCAATGTTTGCTATCTTATATCACAGGGGGCATAGAGGGAATGCCCTCTGTTTTCCATTCACTCAGCAGCCATAATCAGGAATGCCCTCTGTGCATTCATGTGGCGGTCACAAGGATGATATGATAGGTTATTTATAACGCGCTTTATACCCAGAGGTTTCTAAGCGCGGACCCGGGATTCGAACCTGTGTTGCTCTGTGTTGCCTTGCTTCCAAGGCGAGCACGTTGCCGCTGAGCTATCCTCCCGAGACGGATAGCCCCTGTGCACGTGTAATCTGCCTGCACAATGACTATACAACAACGCAACATAACCATGCACACTTATTTTAGAAACTGCGAAAGAGTCGGTGTAATTAAGTCACTGTTTGTGATGCAAGACCCCAACAGGCTTCTTTTCGCATAAGCTAGGCCGTAGTCGGTCCATACACAAACAGCAACGCTCTGAGCTGCTTACGGATTTTAAAACCCTGCCGCCTGCGAGACAAGCTGCTTATGGCATCATTGTATAAGCTACTTGAACGATAATGTGAGACAAGCTTCTGTGTAATGCAGCATACGCCGGAGTGTCCGTTGAATGAAAGGCAAGAGGCTTACTCTACTCCAGAGCTCAAAAAGCGATCCACAAGAAGCAGGGAGAAGTGGGGGCCATCTCCCATACTGTGGAAAGACGCAGACCCCCAGCCAAACAAAAGTAGTAGAGTAAGTAAATGAGGGAAATAATGAAGCATTATTGAAAATGGGGATAAAACCAATCACGATGTGGGAGGGGGCAGGTCTGGGAGGAACTTCCTTGACAAAGGAAAACAAGGAAGTGGGGAAAGACTTGTTTGGACACCTTGCCCTAACGCCACCCTGTGTACCCTTACTGGCCGATTCATGGAATCAACGTGCGCCGAAAAAACGGCGCACGCGTGTGAAAATGTGCGATTCGCAGTGAAATAGCGAAAATCGCAGTGCAAGTGCGATTATCGCAGTGCAAGTGCGATTATCGCACAGAAAACATCGCACATCTATTCATGGAAGTCCGTGCACGCGCAAAATGTGGGATGTGCGCTGAAAAAGTGCGCGGCGCACGCTGGCGCACAGGTCATCGAACGCCGTGCGATAAGGCCACAGCGAATTCGCACATAGCGCGGCGCACATAACAAAAGTAGGCGTAACACGGGGCGTCACACGCAGAATGGGGAACAACTCGTGAAAATGTGGGCGTCACGGGGGAAGCACAGGAGGCAAGTGCGCAGAACGCCCACACGCTCGCCTACAACACGTATTCATGGAATCGAATAGGGAAAAACAGTGCACGGCCAAAGACGCGCACAGGCCAATACATGTCCGCCACACGAAAGCAGGCGGTAGCGCCCCTGCGCAGGAAAAAAATGTGCGCCAAAGTTCTACACGCGCGAGAAGTACCACACGCGATCGGGCCCGGGGGAGCGTGTGCGTGTATTTCAGGGGTGCGCGAGAAGTTTCACACGCGATTGGCCTGGGTGCGTGTATTTCAGGGGCTTGCGGGTGTTTTCACACGCGATTGTCCTGGGTGCGTGTATTTCAGGGGTGCGTGAGAAGTTCCACACGCGATCGGGCCTGGGGGAGCGTGTGCGTGTATTTCAGGGGTGCGCGAGAAGTTTCACACGCGATTGGCCTGGGTGCGTGTATTTCAGGGGCTCGCGGGTGTTTTCACACGCGATTGTCCTGGACGCGTGTATTTAAGGGGTGCGCGAGAAGTTCCACACGCAATCGGGCCTGGGGGAGCGTGTGTGTGTATTTCAGGGGTGCGCGAGAAGTTTCACACGCGATTGGCCTGGGTGCGTGTATTTCAGGGGCTCGCTGGTGTTTTCACACGCGATTGTCCTGGGCGCGTGTATTTCAGGGGTGTGCGAGAAGTTCCACACGCGAATGTCCTGTGCGCGTGTATTTCAGGGGTGCGCGAGAAGTTCCACACGCGATCGGGCCTGGGGGAGCGTGTGCGTGTATTTCAGGGGTGCGCGAGAAGTTCCACACGCGAATGTCCTGTGCGCGTGTATTTCAGGGGTGCGCGAGAAGTTCCACACGCGATCGGGCCTGGGGGAGCGTGTGCGTGTATTTCAGGGGTGCGCGAGAAGTTCCACACGCGAATGTCCTGTGCGCGTGTATTTCAGGGGTACGCGAGAAGTTCCACACGCGATCGGGCCTGGGGGAGCGTGTGCGTGTATTTCATGGGTGCGCGAGAAGTCTCACACGCGATTGGCCTGGATGCGTGTATTTCAGGGGTGCGCGAGAAGTTCCACACGCGAATGTCCGGTGCGCGTGTATTTCAGGGGTGCGCGAGAAGTTCCACACGCGATCGGGCCTGGGGGAGCGTGTGCGTGTATTTCAGGGGTGCGCGAGAAGTTCCACACGCGAATGTCCTGTGCGCGTGTATTTCAGGGGTACGCGAGAAGTTCCACACGCGATCGGGCCTGGGGGAGCGTGTGCGTGTATTTCATGGGTGCGCGAGAAGTCTCACACGCGATTGGCCTGGATGCGTGTATTTCAGGGGCTCGCAGGTGTTTTCACACGCGATTGTCCTGGGCGCGTGTATTTCAGGGGTGCGCGAGAAGTTTCACACGCGATTGGCCTGGGCGCATGTATTCCAGGGGTGCACGAGAAGTTCCACACGCGATTGGCCTGTGTACGCGATTCCATTGTACCAAAGGTCCTGACAGCGCAGGCGCGTCTGTGACGTGACACGCGCGGGCGTGTCCCTGTACCCGGGGGAATGTTACAAGACAAAAAACTGCACGTCCGAGTGTCAGCCCGCGTAATTGGAGGATAGTGCCTCAGTGCGTATACGCGGAAGTGACGTTGGACGTGTGGTGCGGTTTAAAAGGTGCGTGTAGTACGTCATTTCCTTGTACGTGCTTCCCGTGGAGAGCGAGTGGGTGAAATCTGTACTTCTTGTCGGTTCACACGCGATTTACTTCACAGCGTTTCTAGTTCGTACTCCCTGTTACCTCTGTCAGTATTTTTCTGATTTTCTCTTCGACCTGTTTCCTCAAACAGCGTTGACTTCTCCTTTTGTCCTGTCTCCTCAGACAGTGTACAATTCTTCTTTTGGCGGGGGTGTTGCCAACGCGCACACGCGCGTATTTTTCATGCTCTTTTCCCAGGCAGACGGTGAGTCGCGCACGTATTTACCAACTGTGCTAGGCCCGTGTGTAGCGTACCCCTTCAGAGGTCATTGTAGGCTGCGTGTGACACGCATACGTTCATTTTTGTGTTTCTGGGTGCCACAGCATAGCAGGTTCCTTTTCCCACGCACGTGGTCTACGAGGGGTCGCGTGCACGTCATTTTCTGTTTTAGGGGTGCCTGTGCGTTGCGTGACCCGTCATCTTTCCCCAGGGGTTACATACAGCCTTGCTAGAGCACTTGGGTACGAATTCCATCTAGTACCCTACCCCTTTGACCCCCAATTGCCCAGGACAATTGTCCACTGCAACTCCCATACGCACAACTCCATCAGTGCCATGGCTGGGAGGCGAGCAAGTGGTAAGGGTGGCAAAGGTGGCCGAGCCTCAAGAGGTGGGCGTGGTGGGCGCGGTAGGGGACGTGGCCAGGATTTGCAGACTCCCCCAAGCCCCCCACGTGTGGAGGACCAGTCAGGGACACACATCCCCCCCCACCCATGGTTGAGGGAAACGTGGCTGACACCATCCCTGCTCAGCCCTTGTTGGACCGGCCCGTTGTGGCACCTGACCTAGCACAGGGTGACTCCCAGGCTGACTTCCAGGTCGCCAAGTCTAGGCCACGGGTGGCGGCGCAAGCCAGTGTCACCAGGCCACGTGGTACAGGGGCAGCCATGTCATCTGCTGCCCCGAGTAGGCGGGGTGGGGAGGCTGCAGGGGCAGCTGCAGCTCCGTCCACCCCAGCTCTGACTCCCCCAGCAAGGACAGTGTTGGTCCCGGTACATCAGACTGAGGTTCCCCCTGCCATCATCACACTTCAGCTAATGCCTGCAGAAAGTCATGTGGTCAGTGTGCCATCGCACACTACTACTACACAGTCCACCGATGCTCCTGTCTCTAGTGTCCAGAGCGGCGTAGGGCACTCCGGATCCCCACCACCCACAAAAAGAAAGAGGAAGAGTGCTCGTCCAGTACAGGCTGATTACCCCGACACGGCTACACGGTCCGGCACGCCAAGGAAGCCTAGCTTCAATGATGCCCAACTGGATGCACTTGTGCAGTATGTGTCCGAACATGACGCCGAAATGTTGGTCACTTCAGGGTGTAGGATTACACCTGCTCGACGTCAGGCACACTGGCAGTCCATCGCGGACAGCATAAGTGCCCTTGGGTTTATGAGGCGCACAGCTGTTGAGTGCTACAAGCGCTGGAACGACCTTAAGCGTAGGGCAAAGAAAAAGCTGGCCTCAAGTCATGCCGCAACTCTGGTGACTGGAGGTGGGTCTCCACAAGAGGACATAGAACTCACTCTACATGAGCATGTTGCTGGGACCTACGTCACAGAGGAGCAGATCCAAGGTGTGGGAGAACTGCCAGATTACGAGGCATTGTCCGGTGAGTGCACATGCATGTGTGTGTGATCCATGTGTATGTAGTTTGTGGGAGGGGTTCTGGTTGAGTGCCAGGTCAGGGTGTGTGTGCCTGAGTGTTTTGTCCCACCCATGTGCTTCATCCAATGCATACTGCGCCCCGGGATTTGGGTATTACAGTATCCCTTCTGGCCACAGTAGGCGTTTTGCACTACATTGCGCCAGTTGCCCTTGAAGTGGCATCTTGCTACCACATTGTTCCGTATTTAGCTGTGTTCATTCAGGCTGATTGTAGGAATTCACCTGGTTCTACTGCGCATCACTCTGCCCTATTGTCAAATATATGACATGCCCATGGTACATGCCATCTGTGTGATGGCATGTGTCATGTATGTGTATTGGACATGCCACTCACAGGCCAATGTGTGATGGCACTGCTAGCCAGCATGCAGCTGATGTGTTGCTCTCCCATCTTGGTGTCATCAGTGTCTGACATTTTCCTCCCCTTCCAACTCATGGACAGTGCATGCATGGGAGGGTTATAGTCATGTGGGACATGTGTAAATCAAGTACTGGTACTGTAGCTTGTCTGGCCTAATAGCGTGCCATGGTGCTAATGCCTGTTTCCATTTTTTGTCTTTCTTGTTTTTGCAGAGGATGACGCACCTGATGCTGTTGAGGGAGAGGAGATGGTGCAGGCCCAGGAGGGATCTGAAGCACGACCAGGCACCAGTGGGGGACGTGGTTTGGTGGTGGGGGAGAACCCTCTCTTGCTGCAGGCCATACTGTCCCAGGGTGTCCCTGGCTGCACCTCCCCAGAACTCTTTTCAGGTGTTGATTCGGATGAGGCCTATGTGGATTCGCAGGTATGTGTTCATGGAAGGGATACTGTTCTGTCCGACCCACCTGCACCAGGGGTAGAGCCCACTATGGGGATGTCAGTGTTGGTAGGTGCGCCTGTGGTGGTTACGGATGCAGGGCCACACTCCGCAACATCTGATCCTGTTCCTGGGCCAGCAGTTCAGAGGGGAAATGCAGTCTTGCAGCCTCAGGCAGTGCCGACACAGCAAGGCGCAGTTCGCCTTGCCCCAGACAGGTGTGGTTCCCCCCCAACGCGGTGGCCGTCCGCCACCAGGCAATACCGCATGGGAGCAATCCATTTACGGTATGGCCAACCAACAGGCAGCATCACCCGAAATGATTGCTCAAGCCATGGAGAGGGTGGCCACTTCCATTGTCCACCCAGAAAGGCAGATGGAGCTACTACAGCAGGCAACAGACTCCATTTGCCAATCAGTCGGGGAGGACATGTTGGCGTCCAACAGGGACAGACAGGCGGCCCTGGACAATCTGAGGGAATCAATTTCTATAGATGCCCACGGACAGAGGGAAGCCCTGAGGGGAGAGGTCCGGCACCTCAGGCAGACTCTTGTGGACCTTGAGGCTTCCACTGTCACCAGGACGGAACAGCTGCTGGAGCGCGTCACCCGTACGCTCTCAGCAGAGATGCAGGCAACTCGGGCAGAGGTCCGGGCAACACGTCGGGTGTTGCATGGGGATCTCCGCACCATATCCCTCCAGAACGAGGCCTTCCAGGCCCGCATGCTTGCTGCCATGGAGGACCAAACTAGGGCATTGCGTGGGCTGCCTCCCATGGCACCACCACCTCCTGTGGCAGCAGCAGCAGAGGTTGAGGAGAGCGAATCCAGCAGTGAATCTCCCACTATTTAGTAGCCGTGCAGGCCATGAGCCCATGGAGGTGTTTTTTTTTCGCAACATTCACGCAGGTGGCTGTTGGTGGGCCTCCCCCACCCCCCTGGCCCACACATGGCCATTTTTGATTTTTGATTTTTTGTTGCAGTGTGTTGCCTTGTGTGGCTCCCGTGGGCATCCACTGTATTCCGGCTGGGCACATGCAGGCTTGTCCTGAGTTTGGGTTAGATGCTTGGGTCAGTGAGACACACACCCCTCCTGCTTCCCGTTTCCATGGGCTTGCAAAGGGTGTGCCCAAGTGACAGTGAATTACACAGTGACGTTGGACTCCCATGAGCTGTGTGGGCAGTCTGTAGTCAATACTGTGTATACATTCCTAGTGCATATTGTTGTTGTACTGTGCACTGCATGGTGTATTGATGTGTGCTTGTGCATCCATGTCTCCCTCCTGATTTGCAGGTTCATTCCTCATGTCTTCACAAGGCCGTCCACTTTGGAGATGGAGCTCATGTTGTGAGCAGTGGACTTCCAGATGTGCGTGGCAACAACACTGTACAGTTGGAGGTGGTGGATGTGCTGGCATTCTCATGTTGTAAGACTATGTATCCTTTGCCTTAGTACTGTCATGTTTATGCTATGTCGATTGTATTGTGGTAAGTATTTGGTCATGTGTGTTGTTGTTTCTACATTCATGTGGGCATATTGTGTGTGGCCAGTTTCCATTAGGGACACTGTACTTTGTGACACGTGTCATGTTTTGGGGATGACTTTGTTTGCTCTCACATGGCATGTCATGCCATGGTGTGTTGGGTGGCGGTGCTGGGGAGGGGTTGGGTGACATGGCACTGTTGTCATGTTGTGTCTTGCAAGGGGGTAATGATTTTAGCAGCATAGAAGTGTGTCTTTTGAACACAGCATTGGTGCTGTTTGTGTAGGTTGGGAAGCACACAATGGAACACTTCCAGATGTACAATCTCAGGCTGGTATGGTTGTGACAGTTGACTGTCCATTGACACATCATAATTGTCAGTAACAATCATCATTGATTGTCAGCTGGTATGTGCCAGGGCTGTGTGCACTCCACAGGGGTGTGATTTTATGTGAAGTAATTAGCCACGAGCTGCGTACGGGCTGCCTCACCCCGTGCCCTTTCCCCTCCCATGCGCAGTGGGCATGCATGTGGTTGGGGATGTGGGGGCACCATCATGTCCACGGCCAGGCCCCGGCGTGTTGCAACGTTGTGCAGGACACATGCTGCCACTATGATCCTGCACACTACTGGGGGAGCGTATAACAGCTGCCCGCCAGAACGGTCAAGGGAGCGGAAGCGTGACTTGAGCACTCCGAATGTGCGCTCATGTGGGTGCTGAGAGGGTAGGCACTGTCCCCTGGGGAGGTGGTGATGGTTATCATCAGTGGGGTTGTGACATTACTCAGTATCTGACATGCATGCATGCGCAGTGGCATTTATACTCACCGAGCAGCCATGTATCGCCATGCCGCCCAGCTTCTATGTCCCGGTTTAGGGTAGACATTCTGTAGATGAAACTGTCGTGGGTGGAGCCTGGATAGTTGGCGTATACTGAGGTGATGATTCCCTTGGCATCACATACTACCTGGGCGTTGATGGAATGCCAGTGCTTGCGGTTTCTATAGATGTGCTCAGTTGCCCTGGGGGGACGTAGAGCCACATGGGTGCAATCAATGGCACCTAGCACTTTGGGGAATTGTGCCACCCTGTAGAAGTCCTGGGCAACAGCCTGCCTTTCTGCAGGTGTTCTGGGCAGGTATATGTGCCTGCGGACTGATGGCCGTGCAGTGATGATGGCCAAGACCTGGTGTAGGCAGCGTGACTGCGTGGCCTGTGACACCCCCCCTACTATGGCACTTGTCCGCTGAAATGATCCAGTGGCCAGGAAGTGCAGTACATTGAGGACCTTCTCCAGGGGGCTGAGTGCTTGGGAGCACAGGGTGGTTGATGTGAGGTCATCCTCCCACTCACTGACCAGGTCGAGTATTATGTGAGGTGGAAACCTGTACCTCCCATACACATGGTCATCAGGCATCCCAAAAAGGCTGGTTCTGGGTGTAAAAATTCTGGCCCGGACTATCCTCCTCCTCCTCCTGCGGTATCCCACGGCCACTGCTGCTAGGAACGGTATGTTCATCCTGGCGTCTGAGCTTGTTTGTTGTTTGCGTGCACTTTTATGCTGTGCGGGTGGACGTACGCCTACTTCCTGCTGGCGTACGTGTTTCCGGATTGGCCACGTTCGTTTCCATGAATACGTGTTGTAGGCGAGCGTGTAAAACTTCCCGCGCAGCCCTGGAATACCCGCACCCAGCCCAATCGTGTGTGGTACTTCTCACGCACCCCAGAAATACACGTACCCCGCTCCCCAGGCCCGATCGCGTGTAAAACCACCCGCAAGCCCCGGAAATACACGTACCCTGCTCCCCCAGGCCCGATCGCGTGTGAAACCACCCGCGAGCCCCTGAAATACACGTGCCCAGGCCAATCACGTGTGGAACTTCTCGCGCACCCCTGAAATACACGCACACGCTCCCCCAGGCCCGATCGCGTGTGAAACCACCCGCGAGCCCCTGAAATACACGCGCCCAGGCCAATCGCGTGTGGAACTTCTCGCGCACCACTGAAATACACACACCCAGGCCATTCGCGTGTAATACTTCTCGCGCCCCCCTGAAATACACGCACACGCTCCCCCAGGCCCGATCGCGTGTGAAAACACCCACGAGCCCCTGAAATACACGCGCCCAGGCCAATCGCGTGTGGAACTTATCGCGCACCCCTGAAATACACGCACACGCTCCCCCAGGCCCGATCGCGTGTGAAACCACCCGCAAGCCACTGGAATACACGCGCCCAGGCCAATCGCGTGTGGAACTTCTCGCGCACCCCTGAAATACACGCACCCAGGCCATTTGCGTGTAATACTTCTCGCGCACCCCTGAAATACACGCACACGCTCCCCCAGGCCCGATCGCATGTGAAACCACCCGCAAGCCCCTGAAATACACGCGCCCAGGCCAATCGCGTGTGGAACTTCTCGCGCACCCCTGAAATACACGCACACGCTCCCCCAGGCCCGATCGCGTGTGAAACCACCCGCGAGCCCCTGAAATTACACGCGCCCAGGCCAATCGCGTGTGGAACTTCTCGCGCACCCCTGAAATACACGCACACGCTCCCCCAGGCCCGATCGTGTGTGAAACCACCCGCAAGCCCCTGAAATACACGCGCCCAGGCCAATCGCATGTGGAACTTCTTGCGCACCCCTGAAATACACGCACCCAGGCCATTCGCGTGTAATACTTCTCGCGCACCCCTGAAATACACGCACACGCTCCCCCAGGCCCGATCACGTGTGAAACCACCCGCAAGCCCCTGAAATACACGCGCCTAGGCCAATCGCGTGTGGAACTTCTCGCGCACCCCTGAAATACACGCACACAGGCCATTCGCGTGTAATACTTCTCGCGCACCCCTGAAATACACGCACACGCTCCCCCAGGCCAGGTCGCGTGTGAAACTTCTCGCGCACGCGTGTTCCCGACACCCGTAATACGCGTTCCCCGCTTTGCGTTTGCTGTTTGCCAGTCCGGTAAACTGGTACAGGGTTGGCGCAGCCCTTTGCGATGGTTTTGCGATCTTGATGGCTTTTCCTTGCGCGAGGGCGTTCTTGGGGGCGTAACTGGCGCTGCTGCAGGGTCGCTGCGCCACTCTGCGCCACGTCTGCTTTTGGAGGTGGGAATCCATGAATACGCTGTGCGCGGAAATTGATTTTATCGCACGCGGCTGGCGCAGACATTCGCACGGGCACGCTGTGTGCCAGCCGCGTGCGACACTTTTGAGAGGAATTACATGAATCGGCCTGTAAGTGTTTATTATTTTTCCTTACATCGCAGCAGACTTTTGGCTAGGAGTCACTGGTTGCTACCATATTGCACTCGCAGACGACCTGAGAGTGCTGACTCAGGACATTCGGCCAGTCCAAGGTTACTGGGATAAGGCCGTCAGCTCAGTGCCAGTGGATCCCGCCACTATGAACTGTTTTGCACAAAAGATTGTTTATCTTCAATGGAAGTTGTAATGGGGTGGGGGCCTGTGCCGCCCGCCTGAGGAGGAGGCCACCAGAATTACACCCTCTCTGCCATGTTTTACCCGGAACTAGTTAGGCAGGTGACACCCAAATGACATGGGGCCTCATTCCGAGTACGGCGCTAACCAATGGCGCTATTAACGCCTTGGTTGACGCCGTACCCGGACCGGCAGCGCCTTGGTGGATGGCGGAATCACCGTCCCATTCCAAGGTTGGCGGGGCGGTAATTCCCCATTCACCAAGGCTCTTCCCCATTCCCAAATGAGCCCCCATAGGGCTCAATGGGAATGGGGAAGATGCAAATAACGGTGACCGTTCATTACGGTCACCGTTATTGGCTTGGAGGCCCCTTTGCGCCCTCGACTTTAACACCTGCTCAAAGCAGGCGTTAAAGGCGAGGGCGCAGAGGGAACTCGGAGTATGGCGGTAAGGGAATACCGCCACCGGTCTCGTTACCGGTGGCCGCTATCCCTTACCGCCATACTCGGAATGAGGCCCATGGACATAAATAAAGGACTAATCCCAAGGAACAAAGAAAGTGATTGTTCTAGATGGGGTGGGGACAGTGGACCAGAAGATCTGGTAAATGCGTATTGACTTTGTGGGGTCAGTTATGGGGAGAGGAACAAACAGTGCTCATCGGGCATGTTAGTTGGGCCGGAAATGGTTTAATGCTAGCCTGCTGTCTGTTTATCTAGCAAGACTAAATGTAATAAACCTTTTTGCTCATCCATAAAGAGAAATAAGATTATAGATGTTTGACATTTACAATACATTGACATACTATATAACATATCCCCCACTATAAGGCTATAATCTAACTTGGTTTCATTGTGATTTGTGGGGTCTAAAAGGCAGCTCCAGGATCAAATTAACTGCCTCTAGCCACATTGGGCCTAAGAGTGCAGAAATCCTTTTTGTAATTGGAAAGCACATTGTAGACTGGCAGAAAAAAGGGCTGTAGTTCATTTCCAAACTGCAAGTACATGAAAACACTGTTTCCTTCGATAAAACAGAGAGACCAGGGAAAGGAGGGCCTTCTGCAGATTGAAAACCAGAAACATGGAATAGGAGAATACAATGCAGAAGATAATTCAAAGGCCTGAAACTACTTTCCATTACCTTTGACTGAGGTCTAGAGGGCAGCCTCACTGACACAGGGAGCAAAGAATAAAGGGTAATTTAGCCAAAACAGAAACCGTTACCCTGAAAAGGAGTGCATGTGCAACTTAGAACAAAGAACACACAGGAAAGCGGCTCCATTTGCCAGAGTCATGTGAATATATATCCGGATGTAGAGATGAACATTGAAGGCATGATGAAAGATATTAAAACAAAAAAAATGCCCCATGTGTGAAGAAATTGTAACATTTCTAATTTCCAGTTTCTGTTCAGAAGAATTGGCTTCAGTTTCTGTTCAGAACACTCAAAAAGTGACAATCGCCCTATCTTTGATCTATCTAAAACATATTTTTGAAGCCACAGCAGTGACCAGGAAGGAATTTATGCTGGGTTGGGGTCAGCAACTGGATTTATTAAGGCAGCCCTTAATGGGTTGACCTTTCTAAAATACTTGGATTTAAAACTCAAATTCATGGTCATTTGCCTCAGCTAATGACATTTGACGGACACCAGAAGGTGCTTTATGAGTCAGGGGTGGAGTTGTCTTCTGCTGCATCAGAAGATAAGCAGACCCAGGGTCCGGCCACTGACTTTACAAGAATGTTAATGGATTTACACCAGACCAAAACCAACAAAGGAAGCACATGGCCATATGACATGTTCAGTTTGAAGAAAAGAAATGTAATGTGAAATTGAAGGAAATATATGCATGTCAATAATTGCCATAGGAGTGTTTGAAGGATCCTACTTTGTTCATTTTCTCAGTAACCATAAGTCGCAAAACAATGGTACAAATATAATTGGAAAGCTTATGAGAAGACCGTTCTGTTGACACCACTCCACTAAATATTTGACTTTGGGAGCCCAAGCTACCTCCTAACATAGGTTTCTAGCTTCCCACAAAATATCATGAAGCTGCGATTCGGAGAGATGATAGCTCATTAAATTAGATATCTGTATAGAATATTTTGTGTCGATAAATGTTTTAATTATTGAGTAATTTGCAAAACAAAATGTGTTTGAACCTCCAACCTTGTGCCAACAGGGGACTTATTTCATTAAGTCCGACATGATGAGAAGAATTCCAAAATATGTGTATTGTTAGGTTTAGCTAGAAATTTGAGAAAGTTGCCACGTTGTAGTAGTGCAAAATTTAAACTATGAAAATGCTATCCCAGATGGGTGGAGTCATAAGTTAAAAGGGATGATGCCTAGTAAATAGTAAATAAAAGGTCCTAATCAGAGAACAGGGGAGCAAAGCAGATGTCCAATCCAGATCAAGAGGCAATAAGATGGCTCATCCTAATTTTAATAATTTGTGGTGTGGTTCATATGTTATAAGGTGTTGCACAATGGGAATAAGGAGGGCTATCTGATATCATCTGAGGTGGACCCGTTGACAAAATTGCTGGAGGAAACCAGGAGACTAAAATCTGACTGGGATCTATACAAGGAGAAGCAAATAAAGGGATTCATGCTTTAGGCCATTCTTGACTGAACCTGGAGATGCCCCTAATCCAGTCGTGATGTTTCCCCTGAGTATCCAGAAGCCTTGAGCACTTTTCCCTATGAGATGAAACCCAGAGATATTTAATGTAAGTAAACTTGTCCAACCAAACCAGGTCTTGTGGGATCTGTTTGATTTAATATTTTCCCATTATGGTTTGGGTGGGCCGACTAAGTAGACCCTTAGTATTTTTACTATATAATAATTTAATGAACTCCCCTATAGCTGTTAGGAAAAATCAATGTGTAATTTTCCCTCCATTTCTGGAGCCCCCAAACATTTAGCTTTTGTTTGGCTATCCAATCCTGACTTTTGTCATTGGAGCACAGCCTTCAGCTGCGCTCCCCTGGGCTTTTGCTCACTTGTTATGGGGAAACTGACACGTCCTTAAGACTGTCAGTTCTGGGAAACTATTTTTCCTTTAGTCTCCTACTATGTTGCTATTTCTTGGTAACTTTTTAACAGTGCACAATGTACCTTCCAGTACCATGCGCTGGGGTCCTGTTATTACCCTAGACACCCTCGAAGGATTTTTTGGAGAATGTACAAGTGTACCTGGGACGAACTGGTGGCAGCAGTTACTTTTTATAAGTGTTTTACTTCTTTTTACAGGAACACAAACACTTGGCAGACCCAAGCCCAGTCATAGGAATTAGACGGGAGAGAGTTTCTGATAGTTTAAATTTGGCTTGTCCAACCTTTTTGAGTCAGCGCCATTGAGGAACATTCTGCTCCCAAGTGGGACGGCAAGCTTAATTGCAAGCTATTCCAGGAAACTGTATCAGATAAGGAAGCAATGTCACATGACATTTGACAGCAATGGCATCACAGGGAGCAACAATAAAATGAATTGTAAATTTGGTTTAAAATCCGGAAAAAACCCAAAGAAAAAGCGGTAATGAAAATGTACAGCCTCCCATGTGCGTCCATTGCCGTTACATGCCTAGTGCAGGATCAAATGCCTCACTAATACCATCTAATGTCAGATAACACTTCACATGCCTGTTATAGCCACCATATATGTCAAATGCAGCTTCAAAAGTCTCAGTAATTGCATGTAATGATGTTAAATGCCACATATACCAGGTAGAGCGACCATGTGTGGGGCACAGGTTAATGCATGTTGTGTCATCACACGGTATACCAAGGGCACATTCTAATGCCCCAGTAATGCCATCTAATGCTAGTCCATGTCTTGCATCCCTAGGAGATTAATCATATGTAAGGGCCATCATCACACATGCAGCTGGCACTAACATATGCCAAGTCTAGCTTCAAATGCCTCAGCAAACATCCTGCGGCAGTTTAATATCTCAATCATTGCATAGTGCCCATGGGTACGGTAAGTCCTATCATGTCCAGGTGCTTTCACAGGCATGCCCCAGCACCTTCCACAGTCAGACCAAACGTATCATCCACTCTCACTGCATTTGTACACACAATATTGAGCAAGACCAATTCTACAGAACAGAATGAACACATCTAGATTAGTGTTTTGCCACTTTTGGTTTGAAAAAGTGATTCAGTTTACACGTATTACTTGTTTATTCTTTTTTGTACAAATTCATATGAAAACTTTACAAATCTACACAACTGTATTAGCACCACAATTCCTTTTTACTGATGATTTCGTGCTTCTCTTGTTTGAATTATTTTCGAAATCCATACATCTCTAGTCTTAGAGCGTTCTGCTACTGCTGCCGTCTTCCACTCTCACTGCATTTAAGGTGCATGGCACTGCCAAGTGCGGCCTGCCAGTCTGTCTACTGCATTGGTTCCCAAGTCAGAGAGCGCTGGCGCATGGTTCTACCACATCAAGAAAAGACTTATGCTCTTCGAAGGCTGCTCCAGCTAGCACCATGTTGTCAATGCCCTGACATGGTGTGGAAGTAAGAAAAGGGTTCCCTCCCCTTGCCCCTTCACCAGCCATTCAGAATCCTCTGAGGTTATAGGGTAGGGCAGAGGTGGGAATTACAGAATGTAAACATGGCTCTCCCACCCACGTTTACTTTCTGTTTTTCAATGCTTGTGGGGCAGAGAAACTCGCTAGGAGTACTGCACTGTGGCCTCAGTCCACATGTTAGAGAAGCATGGTTTAAATGCATGTGGCAGCTGTGCAGAAAAGTCATGGCATACCGGCATTAGGAAAGGGTTCACTTGCGTGGCTCCCCAAAAAGAGAATAAAACATATGAGGGCAATATCTACTACTTTTAGGTACTGGAATTAGCCAATGAATGGTTGCATGGCAAGCTTGATTTGTGATCTAACCTATCCTTAACGTCTAGCGGCTTAATTGTCTGTTCGGTATTGTTAGCGGTGTCCAGTCACCACTGCCCCGTGAGCCCCACACTCCTCCGAACACAAAGACATAGAGACGAGGTGCTGGTCGTGTGAGCTCCCCGGTGGCTCTGAGGCCGCCGGGAATGCCCCGTTTATTTATAGCCGCACGCAATGGCGTGGACGTCACTCTGTTGCGTGCGCGCCCTTAAAGGGCCAGCGTCACACTCCTCCTTTTCCATAATAATCAAACTGAAAAGCGAGGATCTAACTAACACACATTAACAGCACACATTAACAAAGCCCAAGTGACCCCCGTTTATTGGCACCCGCCCTGGATCCCCAGTGGCACCCCAAATGAACAGTGGTACAGTCTGTATCACGCAGAACCGACTTCTTAGTCCGTCACATAGTCTGTAAAAGGGGCAGGTTTCCCACACCCTGTTCTCAGGGGGTACCTCCTGCCTGTCTCTCTGGCCGGTGTACCTTTGCCTGGACCACCACGGGCCGGAGACTCCACTGGGGAGGGATGACCCCCCCTTCATCCGGTGCTTCCTCCGGGCCAATTCCTCAGGAGTGTCCACTCTTGGCTCACCCAGCCCCTTAAAGAAGCTGGCGTTTCTGGTGACGGACTCAGTTCCTTCAGATTCGGTTACCATCAATCTCTTGACCGCCACCACGCTCAACGTAGAGGGTTCATACGTGAGGGACAGCTTGCCCTGCGGGTGACGATTCTTCACAAGCACTTCATCGCCCGGGGCAATCCGTGGCGGTCTTAGGCCTCTCCTGTTGTTCTCCATTTCTGTCCTCACTCTGCGTTCTTCCTCCACCTGGTCATTATTGATGACAGCCGGCTCTCACTCGCCCACCTCCGGTATAATGTCCCTCGGGCATCTCTGAAATAGTGTTTCCGCTGGTGCCACACCCGTAGACGAGTGTGGTGTGGTCCGATATCCCTGTAGGAATACATACAGTTCCCTTTGCAGGCACTCTCCCTTTCCTTGCGCAATCCTGAACACCTTATTCAGAGTGCACATCATGTATTCTGCCGCCCCATTCGCCCGAGGCCATAGCGGGGTGACCTTCATTTGATGGATGCCATAGTCCTCCTCATAGTCATAAGGTCCGCAAAGCTGTCACCCTGGAACGGAGCACTGTTGTTGGAGCACAACACTGTGGGCAGTCCATGTGTGTCAAAAATCTTCTCCAGTGCCACCACGACTTTGTCAAAAGCCGCCGACTCCACAAACTCCACCTCTGGATATCGGGACTATTCGTCCACTACTACTCGGAAGTGTGTGCCTCTTGTTGTTGACCCAAAGTCGGCATGGACAACTTCCCACGGCCTTGTTCCGTGGGGCATGGTCTCGATGGATGGCTCACGTTGTGCTGGTGAGGCTGCCTGGCACCACACACAGGATGCCACAAACTCTTCCACTTTTCTCTCCAGTTCCGGGAACCATACCTTTTGCCTGAGGCAGGCTTTCATTTTGGAAGCTCCCTGGTGCCCTTGGTGTGCCAGGGCGATAACTTGCTGGACCTTTGCATTGGGAATCACAATCCTGTCTCCCCTCAGCAACAGGCCTGAGTCAGAGAACGTCAGCTCCTCCCGCACTCTCCAGAGCTGCTCCAGCGCCACCTTCGCCTCATTTGTCCTTCGGCCTAAGGCTTCCAAAACGGTCTTCCAAGCCCCTTGTTTCATAGCCGTTCTCAGGATGCCAAAACGCTCATCACTCTTTGACGTTAGTTCCAGCTCCTCCACCTGCATTGAGTTTGGGGTGGACGTTTCTATCACCAGCCGGATGTGCTCCTCCGCCTCCTCCGTGCCGGTGGAGGGTTGGGCACCCCCTCTCGGGTGCCTGGAGAGGTAGTCAGCCGCATTATTGCTCCCTGGGCGGTAGACCAACAACACTCCAATGCTCTATCCTCACCAGTGATTTAGACGAGGACCCCGCCATAATGGGAAGCAGGAGTTTGTGGTCTGTAATTACAGTGACGGGTCTCCCCAAGAGGTACAGGCGGAAATGTCTGCAGGCCCACAGCACGGCCAGTGCCTTGCGCTCTATTTGCGAGTATCGCTGCTCAGTCTCAGAGAGTGCGTTGCTGGCGTAGGCAATCAGGTGGACCTCCTGGTCCCTACAGACTTGCGTGAGCACTGCCCCTAGGCCGTACAGGCTGACATCCACAACAATCTCAGTCTGCAGCCCTGGGTCGAAAAACGCCATGATGTCATCAGCAGCTAGGGCGCCTTTGATGTCGTCGAAGGCCGCCTGCTCGAGTGGCCCCCATTGCCTTGTGGTGTCTTTCTTTGTCAGGGTCCTCAACGGCTCGGAGCGGGACGCCAGGTTCCGGATGAAGCGGCCACAGTAAGTGACCATGCCCAGAAAGCTTCTCATCTCAGCTACATTCTCTGGTGGCCTTGCCTCCTTAATGTCTCTCACCTTGCGCGGATCAGGTGACACTCCATCCGCTTTAAAGACAAACCCGAAGAACTCAATTGTTATCTTGAGAAACTCGCACTTGTCCCTGTGCAAAGTGAGTCCCAGCGAGCGTAGGCGCTCGAATGTCTTAGCCAGGCGTGCCAGATGTTCAGCCCCCTCGCAAAAACCAGGATACCATCGCTGATGTTGAGGACTCCTTCCAGGTCCGCCAATGCCCCTCTGATGATGTTCTGGAACACCTCAGCCACTGAGGAGACTCCAAAACTCAGTCTTTTATACCTGTACAGGCCCCTGTGCATGGTGAACATTGTTATGTATCATGATTCTGGGTGTAAGACCACATGATGGTACCCAGCTCTGAGGTCCAGCTTGGAGAAGAACCTCGCCCCTGTAGTTCTGTTATGATATCGTCAATGGTGGGGGTTAAGTGCCGTTCCCACTTTATTGCCTTGTTAGGGAGGCGCATATCCACACAGATTCTCACTGCATCGGGCTGCTTGGGCTTGCGGGCGATTACAATGGGTGACACCCACGGGGTCGGGCCCTCCAACTTTTCGATGATGTCTAACCCCACTAGGTTGTCCAACTCCTGATCCACCAGGTCTCTGAGGTGGAATGGCACTCGCCGATATTTGAGCGCCACGGGTTGAATGGACTCATCTATGTGCAGCCGTACGGGTTCGCCCGTTATCTGTCCATTGCCTTCAAACAACGGCGCATGCTTGTCCAGTAACACCTGTATGTCGTCCAGGTATACTGAGTATGCAAATGTCACAATCCCAAGGGCCTCCGCCACAGCACAGCATAGCAGGGTATTGTTGCTTACTGGTATAACGTAGAACCGGGCCCGGACTGATGTGTTCCCATACTTCATGCTTGCCACAAATGCACCATCAAGGGGAATAGGCTGGTCGCCCCCAAAAGTGAAGATGCGCGGCTTTGGTGCAGCCAGGATCAGCGGGGATTGCATGGTGTCATAGGGCCTCATTACAACCCAGGCGTTAAGGGGTTAAGGGTGCCGTAAAAGGTGTTAGCGCCGTTAAACCCTTAACGCCTGATTACGAGGTCCCTTTGCGGGTTGCACTTTAACACCTGCTTTTAGCAGGCGTTAAAAAACCAACCCGCAAAGGGACCTAGGAGCTAATTACGGCACCGTAATTTACGGTGCCGTAATTAGCGCCTTCCCCATTCCCATTGAGCCCTATGGGCCAAAAATGGGAATGGGGAAGGGGCCATGGTGAATGGGGAATTACCACCCCGCCAACCTTGGAATGGGGCGGTAATTCCGCCATTCACCATGGCAGAGTTGGTAATTTACTGGCGTCAACCATGGCGCTAATAGCGCCATGGTTAACGCCAGGGTCGTAATGAGGCCCATAGTGTTCCCTGGCCATTACGTTAACTGACGCACCAGTGTCCACAAGCATCGGTATTGAGTCCCCGTTCACTAGCACGTTGCACCTGGGCTGTCGTTTGGCATTGGCTCCCAGGACACCCACACTGGATATGAAGAATATGTTCTCTTAGTCTTCTTCATCTTCGTCGCCCTCAGGCAGGACGCCATCATCCCCTTGGTCTACCTGTGCTACGTTTGATGACCTCTGGGGGTGGAATGAGCTAGTCCGAATGGGCCCTCTGGGGACCACTGTGGGAGTCACGGCCCTGCACATCCGGGCATAATGGTCAGCACCCGCACACCGGCCACACATTTTTCCAATGGCCGGGCACTCTGCTGGGTGTGGGAGATCATATCCACATTTTGAGCACAAACTGTTCACTGCTTGTCCTCTCGGTCCCTGTGCACCCGCCGGGCGTCTGGGTCCATGGCCTCTGCCGACTGCGCAGATGTCATCTGCTTTGCTGGGCCACACTCCAGCCTCCATCCTGGTTGCACACAGCTCAGAGACCTCATGGCACCTCCCCAGTTCCAGAATACGTGGAAGGGTGATGCCTGGCTCACACAGGATTTGACGACGCAGTTTGCCCGACCCACACCCCTGGATGAGTTGGTTTCGGATCATGGTGTCTAGGTCATTCCATGCACATGGTACTGCCAGTCTGCGCAGCCTCCCATGGAACACGTCGAGAGTCTCATCATCCTTCTGACGTGCAGCCCCCATCAGAAAACGTTCATAATCTGCATTCGCCATGGGCAGAAAATGATTGTGGAGCGCATCTTTGGCTGCCGTAAATGACCCATCCTCTGGTTGAAGGGACAGAAAAATGTTGTGGACTGCAGGGCTTGCACAATATAGGAGGATGACCAACCTACTGTCATCATTGTCTCCATTGTGACCCGGAAGTACATCTGTAATCTGTCCATCTACATCTTCCACCTCGGCCCCAGACTCGATGGAGTGCCCGAAACATCAAACTCAGGCATTGGCTGTAGGGCGCCAGGTGGCTTGGGTAGTGGTCCCGGTGGCAGGATGGGTGGCGGCTGTTTGGCTGCTGCAGGAGAGGCAGATTGTTGGGCAGCGGCCGCAGCTTGGCTCATGATGTCAAGCACACAGGCACCCCTGGGATGCAAAGAAAATGGGGCTACAACTCACCACCACACCACTCAGTGCCCCACTGTAAAGGATGTTCCTGGACGTGGCCACTGGCAACCCATAGATGTCAAATATTCCTCAGGTGTAGGAAGGAAGAAGCAGTTCCACAATGTAGCGGATCAGGTAGCCAGGCAAAGTAGAGGATCCAAAAATTGAGTAGGGTGGGCCCCAAGCATACACCCAGTAGGCCTTCCTTGGTTCCACACCCAATCACTCGGTGAAAAACAGTGAAAAAGCAAATTAATCACACTGAAAATGGCATGTCTCTAGTAGCTATCCACTACTGGATTGTCCAAAAATTTGGCCTGGATGGCTCACCGTTGCTTCCCAGGGCCTATTGTGCAAAATGGCTGCCGACCGCGTGTGTTACTCCCCTCTCCGTGGCATATTTTGGAAGGAACGCCTCACAGCAGATCATCGTGCACCTTTCCAAAGATCACTGCCTGAAAGTATCCTACGCTCGTCGCCACTGTTAGCGGTGTGCAGTCACGCCGCCCTGTGAGCCCCCCCACTCTCCTGAACACAAAGACATGGAGACGAGGTGCAGGTTGTGTGGGCTCCCCGGTAGCTCTGAGGCCGCCGGGAACGCCCTGTTTATTTATAGCCGCTCGCGACGGAGTAGATGTCACTCTGTCGCGTGCGCGCCCATAAAGGGCCAGCGCCACAGGTATTATTGTAACCCGTAACACTTCAGACAGAAAATCTGGGATTTCCTGGACAGCTGTCAGACATAAGAGCCCAAATTGGCGTATGGGTGAGGGAAAGGCGGTGGACACAAAACAGAAGAAGAACAGGGTGTTTAGGACATCCTGCAGAGTGCCCTATTTTCATGAGAACGTGGTGGGGTCCAGCCGCGAGAGGAAGGGATGGTAGAAATTACTACGAAGAAGGTTTAGAATGGATCAAAAAAGGCCAAAACTGTCCCTGTTCCGCAAGATTCCACACCAACCCCCTGGTAGAGACCCGTAGTATCAAATGCTTAGAGGATGATGTCATAGCCCTTTTCATTGTGAGAGGGTTTATTTAGAGGTAAAACAAGTCATGGCAGCACGCTACGGTCAAAGAGAACCTTCCCTTATGGACAACGGTCTAAGCAGGCAACTGCCCGGCCTACAGACTTACTTCTGCATGGTTCCCTGAGAGCTGTGCCCAATGCTTCATAAATCGAAAGGCTGCTGATCTCGTTGCAGCGGGACATCCTTTAGAGAGAAATGACGCTATGTTCACAATGACTATAATACTAGTGCTGTACAACGGAAGGATGCAGTAATAGGGTATAATAATTCAGATACAATTAAAAGGATTGACTGTTAAGGGTACACTTGCATGGACATGGTGCGAGTGAGAGTGTACAGAGGATGCTACACAGACAATTTCCCTAAGGTCCTGTACTATTAGACCATCTCTATAAAATACTTGAGCACCAATTTAAAAGTTCTCGAAGGGCGAGCGATTCAAATTCTCCCAAATCACATGTTTATTACCCCGATAGTCAATTCATTTTACTCACTATCATTGTAGTGACCCCTCCAACCCATGAGACCACAAGATGATTCTCTTTCACATAATGAATAACTACTTAGGAGATTCCTACAAAGTCCTATACCTCTATACCACTCCCTCCCAAACTACGCATACTACTTTCTGCTGTATTAAAATTGACAGCACTCATCTGGACAAGGTACTGCTTATAATAGTTCACTTATTTGTAGGATGATTAATGCGGCACTGTTTGTTTCTGCCCCTAAGCATGCATAACGAGTGAGTTGGATCCGCTCAGTGCATCTTCTCACTGATCTCCAGTGATCCACTGAAACTTAGCGACTCATCCAGGTTGGTTGATCAGAGATCTAACTCAGGTGTGTGCTACAGAGTGAAGAAACCAGGAATGCCAGGTCAATCATTCTAAACATTTCGCTGGTTATTCTCCCATTAAATAAATGGACTCTATAGCACAAGGCCTTGCTAGTTTTCTACATGGGACATTCTATCCTGCAGCGGAAATGTCAGTGCATGTAGCTATTGTTTTGTGCTCCTAGGCTGGCTGCAAATTGTGACGCACCTTGTCTGGCAGTGCCACAGGCTTTAATGGCACTGGCATTAAAACGAGGCTCAGCCTCACGGTTGTCCTCGTTAGCGGCAATGAAACAGTGGACATTTCCACACTGTATGTGGTAGCTTTATGGGAATGCCAATATCTGGTATAATTCAATGATGCTATGACTAGGCAGTGGCAATCTATGACCTCATTGAAGCCAACACTGGCAGAGACAAAATGGAATATCCAGTGCTGCGCTTTCAATAGGAGCTGGCAGACCCAGGTTCTGCATCGTATTGGTATCTTGGCTTGCAGATCGTGTCCTCTGGAGGGTGTTTTACGTTAGCAGTGTCCCCCTAAGGGGGCATCCAGGTGATGGCTCTACATGCAGCACCAATGTGCTATGATGTATGTTTTAATAGATCATGCTGCTCAGATACCTCAATCCGCAGGGACAGAAAGTCACGTGTGTTCAATTGCAATGGGTGATCTCTTCCTGTTGTCATTTGGCATAGGCACTTCTGATAGTTTGTAATCACAGCAAGATTTTTTATAATTGGTTATTTATAATGCGCTTAATACCGAAGACGTTTCTAAGCGCGGACCCGGGATTCGAACCTGTGTTGCTCTGCGTCGTGTCGCTTCTAAGAAGAGCGTGTTCCCACTCAGATATACTACCCATGCCAAGATGAAATCTAATGGAGAAAAACTATAAGCCAAATATGGAGATACAGTAGTACCATTATGATTTGCCTAGGACCAAATGCAGAATCTCTTCCACTTGAACGCAGGCAAGGATCTTGCGGAGGGACATACAGCTTGATGTGTTGGCTCGATCTGCTGGTATGTACAGGTGGCACTATTTCATGTACACCGAAGCCAGGCTGTCACTGATGAAACCTTGGCGGGAACCATCTTCCCGCCCTTTTCCAGATCGAGGCTGGTTATATACGAATTGTTCGTTTTACAACTGTTTGAATTACAATTGACCTTTTCACAATTGACTGAATTGTGAAGGTCAATTGTAACATATATGTGGGGGGAAACCCCCACAACCCCCCACCCAACGCCAAACCCCCCAAAACTCCTATATATATGTGTATATATATATATATATATATATATATATATATATATATATATATATATATATATATATATATAATACGGTCAATTGTGAAAAGGTCAATTGTGACCCTTTAAATTCGGTCAATTGTTCATTCGAACAATTGTAAACGAACAATTTGGGTAATACCTCTAGGCTAGCTATAGATTCTTGGGTCATCATTGGCAGTCATAGGTTTCATATGCTGTTGGTTGCCAATGCACTTGGGGTCGGATGCGCCCCTCCATCTCTGCAGCAGATCTGCAAAGAGACCGCTGGAAGGCTTCCTGCAGGCAGGGGCCCCTAATGGCTTGCAACTCAGCTAGACCCACTGGGCCAGGAAAACATGGCTCAATGCTCGGTCTCACACTGGTACCTGGAATTACATACTTGAGCAGATTAATTAATTACTTATTCTTTTATACTTTTCACAATACCGCAGACCGTTCTCTAAGCGCAGCACCTAGAACCGAACCTGTGTTTCTCTGTGTTGTCTTGCTTCGAAGACAAGCTTGTTGGCCGTGAGCTATCCTCCTGGCACTGCGATAAGGCAGGGTCTTAACAGGAACAGGCAGTTCTATGTGTATTTCTCGCTCAAGAACTTATCGTTGACACATTCAAAATGTACTGCTTGTTTGAACGTGGTATTACATAAGCTAACATTAAAAATGGTAATATGAGGGTCTCCTTATATGATATGCTATGATGTGGTATTTATAACGTGCCTGTACACAAGTGTTTCTAGACGAGACAAGGAGAGGGAAACAAAGGGAGGACAAAATAACGATCTTACTAAGCCTTGTGTCATTCAGATCGTGCAAGTCCGGGGAAGAGGGAAGGGAAGAAGTGCCAGGGGGGTAGGGGAAGGAAGAAGTGCAGTTAACGTACAAGTGCAGCCAGCGGGTGGCTCATAAGTGCAGAGAGAAGGGACTGTAGGATTGTATATACAGACCCTGAAGTGCTGGGGAGCCCGGAAGCAGTGCAAGGGCAACTGGACATGCAGGAGCCTGGGTCCGGGTTCATAGGGTGACCAGTGCGCGGAGCAGTTACGTGCATCAGCAGGGAAGAGGAAGAGAAAAAGTGGAAGCGAAAAGGAAGGTCTTGAGTTGCGTCCGGAACCAGAGGTGGTTCTGCTCAAGTTTGAGAGAGGCAGGGAGGCTGTTCCAGAGGGAGGCCCCAACTGAGGAAATAGATCTGCCCCCAACTCTCTTCTTGGAGGAGCGTCTGACCCTCAGAGAGATGGACGTGGATGAGAGGAGAGTTCACGAAGAATGATGATTTGGAAGAGAAAGTTGGAGGTAGAGTGATTCCAGGCCCCAGAAAACCTTGTGGACGATGCAGAGGGTCTTGAACTTGATCCTTGCAGCCACGGGGAGCCGGTGAAGAGATTTCTGAGCTGTAGAGATAGGATCCCTGGGCTTGAGGCCAAGGACAAGTCTTGCAATCCTGTTAAGGATAGGTTGTAAAGGTTGAAGAGTAGAGGCAGGAAGATTTAGAAAGAGGCTGTTGCAATAGTTCAGCCTAGAGAGGACCAGCGCTCTGGAGACAGTGAGCTTCTGGATGAAAGTGAGAAAAGGAAGAAAACCTCTGAGGAGGTGCAGCTGATAGTTTGATTTCTTAGAGATGTTAGAGATGTGAGAAGAGAAGGAGAGGGTGGAGTCGAAGATGACACCAAGGTTCTTAGCCTCACAGGAAGGAGCAGGAAGAGGGCTCAGAGTTTGCGGCTCTGAGAGTAAGAGGAAAGGAGGGAGCGGGTGTCCCAATGAGGAGCATCTCAGTTTTACTCGCATTGAGGCAGAGATCACTGGCGACACACCATTCCAGAATTGAGGCTAGACAGTCTAGTATGAGAGATGAAGCAGAGGTGGCTGAGGAGAGCCTGAAAGAGAGCTGAGTTTCATCTGCATAACATAAAAAATTGGAGCAGAAAGTAGCAATGCGGTGGCCAAGAGGTGCCAGGTAGTGGTTGAAGAGCCAGGGAGAGAGGTTAGACCCATGGGGAGCACCACAAGTTAAGAGAGGGATAGAAGAGAGGAAATACCCCAGTTGGACATTAGAGGGTCGGTTGGTGAGAAAGGAGGTCAACCAGGCCAGGGCCTGATCAGTAATACCAGGGTTGTCGCTGAGGCGATTGAGCAGGATACCATAGTTGGCCATGTCAACAACAGAGGATAGATCAAGGAGAATGAGGACAGAAGGGAGATTAGAGTCAGGATTGGAGAGCAAGTCTTCACAGGTATTCAGGAGAGCAGTTTCCGTGCATCTGGAGGCTCTGAAGCCAGACTGGTGGTAATGGAGGCAACTAACATATTCAGTATGTAGATTAAGCTGGGAGATGGCTACCTTTTCCAGGAGTTTGCCCAGGAAAGGAGTGATGGAGATCGGGTGGTAGTTTGCCAGAGAAGAAGGATCGGCAGAGGGCTTCTTTAGAAGAGGGTGCACAAGAGAGTGCTTAAGGGGGAGGGGAAAGTTCCAGTGGCGAAGGAGTGATTGCAGAAATCGGTCAAGGCTGGAGCAAGGGTGTCGATGTGGTCCTTGATGGTTCTGGATGAGCAGGGGAGAAGCTGCTGTAGAGGAGGAGCCAAGTGCCTCTATCGGACGTCCCGCTCCCATTTTGCCTATATGTTGGCAGCGGGAAATTGCGCCATGCGCAACACCAGTTAAGGTACCTATACCGCAAAGAGTCCTTGAAACAAGGTATCCATTGAGAAAACCCTACATGATGTATACGCAAAGAAATGACAGTCTTCTGAAGGAAATTCCAGAAGAAGTGTGAAGATGAGTGAAAGAGAAGACTGGTGACATCACATGAAGCAGAAATGATGCACCCAGAAAAGATGCCAATGAAGAAGGTGAATAGACCTTAGAGAATCTGATGGCGAAGTAAAGAATTGAGCAACATTTCATCAGCAAAA
The DNA here is from genome assembly GCF_040938575.1 of Ambystoma mexicanum. Taxonomy (NCBI): domain Eukaryota; kingdom Metazoa; phylum Chordata; class Amphibia; order Caudata; family Ambystomatidae; genus Ambystoma; species Ambystoma mexicanum. The sequence goes on from NC_090926.1 coordinate 1,251,977,350, forward strand.
TGAAGATTGCACGTGCGGAGAGCACTGAAGAAAATGCAAAGCCGTTTTATAATTGTACAGATGCAGTAACGCAAGTAGACTAAGTAATCATAAGGCTGGCTATACCTAGTGAATAGAATGCAGGCGGTGCCGCCAATATATATATATATATATATATATATATATATATATATATATATATATATATATATATATGTGTGTGTGTATAGAATCTGGATGTTCCACAACACATTTTAGCAAACTTGGACCCCATGAATAGAAGGGCTGAAGAAGAAGATTCAAGAAGACTTTTCTGGCCCTGTGTCAAAAGTTGGGGCCACCAAGAACCAGGTTATCTAGTCGAGAAGATACAATGAACATGAGAAGTGAGCCAAGCTCCTTTTGAGGTGTAATGGGAAAAACACTAGAAGTGCCAGATTTTATTCAGAATAATAGTATTAAATACAACGAAGGAGCTCAAAACATGGTCTCCTGTCACATGATCAGATGAAAATAGACTTTGGGCAAGCTACATAAGGCCATGATCACACTCCCTTTTATTCTCAGGCACAGTGATCCTTTGCAAGGCCGAATTCAAAGAACTAATTGAATGGCAGACAGCAGGAGTGATGATGGATGTTGGGCTAATTGGGCGGGGAGGCATGACTAACCCAACCATCCAGCCCCTGGTGTACCAGCTTGCATGCTGCTAGTGAGTGAAATATTCCAGAAGGGTACAAGCGTGTCAACCAATTATAGAGGGCCACGTAGCAAACAGCCCTATAGTTGGAGAAGCCAAAAAAATGTTGTGTATTAGTATGAGACGGAAGATGACTTGGAGTAGGGGTGGACATCGCTGTCACAATCCAGTCCCCCATAGAAAGTATATGTAGATGTTCCCTTTAAGCCTACCACATCTCCTAGTAGGTTTTCCTATTTTGCCACGTACTATGACGTCACTCATGACATGTTTTTATTATAAATGTGTGTTTTTTCATGTGAATCATTGAGAGACTTATGACTGTGCGGCGTGCGTTGATACTCCCTGTTTTAGACAATTGCAATTAAAACAGTTGCGTTTTTGCCAACTTCCTGTGTTGGTCTGATTATTGATGTATGAGTAAGATCTCCATCCCCATCCATCTCAGATACTGTTACCTCATCTTAAAAGGCCTACGGGTTCACTTGGTAGCAGAAAGAGGATGGTTCAGGTCCGTCGGTTAGTAGGCTTTTAGTATTTCTGGAAAATTGGACATCCCCTGCCATTTAGCCAGAGGTCCTCCAAGTTTCCTGTGGAGAGCAGGCGATATAGAACTCTTGCAAGAAAATCAATATAGGTGGGACAGGTCCCTCTTTCACGAAATCCCTTCTGGTATCAACCACAGGCGCTGAGCGGACCGGAGGCGACGATTGCGACTGGATCACTAGATCAGTTTTGATGACTAGACTTCATTCAATTCCACAGTTGAGAGTATTGAGATTGGAAGATTTTGAATTTGTTGAACCATTGAAAGTGACAAACTCTAACACATCGGCAATACATTGTAAATTCTTGGCAACTGCAAACATGATAGGTAACTTTAAAATCAACTTGCTGGAAGCTGATATTGAAGTGGATGCCGACCCAAATATGGCTGACCCTAAATGGCCACTGTTACCGTTAAGTACTCACACTGACGAAATTACAGTGCCACAGCTACCTAAAGGGAACTGTGCAAATGGCTGATATACAGAATGTCCTTAAGTGGCTTGCAGAGTCTCTCCCCGCTGTGTCACTAAGACAATGAGATCATTCTTTAGTCTCATGGAATTGTCAGGGATTTAGCCAAGCTGCGGATGGCTCTATCCCCTCGTTGGCAGGGAATACCTGTATTGGTCTCCAGGAGACTTGGCTAACCTCTCGGGCCCTATTAAATGGATATGCTATCCATCAGGTATTAGCTAAAAAGGGTCCGAGGGGAAGACCATATGGGGGACTGCTAATTGGGATATTACATCCATTAAAGTCTACTCGTATCCATTCTAATATGGATGAGTTTGTGATAGCGGTCAAGTTAGAACTCCCCGGTAAAGATACAGTTATTTTTCTGAAACTTATTCTGTGTAAATCAACGGTAAGTATCGAAAGTCAATTAAGACTAGTCACAATGGGGGATGTTACTCCACTGATGCACCTGTGTAAGACACTGCCAAAAAACGCACCCAAGCTCAAACAGTATAGTGCGGAATGGGTAAAGGGTACAGCAGACAAAAAGTTCATGCCATGGCCACGAGGGGGATCGCTGTTAAAGGCAGTTTTGCAACACATGACCACATACTTGCATGCTGTGTACAGAGGGAAGAACATGGAGAAAAGGCTAGCTAGTTTAGAGCTCTGGAAGATGTCTCAGGAGGAACAGAAAGACCCGCCTCATGAGGACTGGATGCTTAATCAGTGCAGGGAGGAAGGTGCTGAGCCTTCTGCTCCCCTTACCTCGCCCAAAGTAAATGGCGATAATACAAAAGATGAAGGATTGTATCCATTAAGGAAATTAAAAGCGACAACAGGATATAGTCATCTGATACATGAACCGCCTACTTATAGCAGTGACAACAGTTCAGAGGAAAGTAAGAGAAAAGAGGAGATCTTTAAGGTCTTACAAGACAAAGAGGAGAAAAGCAAATAACCACATGTGACCCTAGATATAGAACGAGAGATTAAGAGATGGAAAGGAGAAAAGGATAAAGCTGACGAGGTAACGCTCGTACAGAACAAATGGATGGATGGACAGATATTGCTCAAGCTCGATGGGAAAAGTATTGAGGAATTTAGGCAAAGGGAAGATCAAGACGAACAGGATAGAAAAGACAGGGAACGAGAGAAATGACTGAAGGAGGATGAATATAAGAAAAAGAATAGACAGAGGCTAGAACAAATATATCAAGATGAGCAGCAAAAGTAGGAAGGAAGGGCAGAGGAGCAAATGAAGTATGACAACAGGCAGAGAGCAATCAAAGAACGAGATAGGCAGGAAAGGAAGAGAGAAGAGGAGGAAGCACAGAGATTAAGGGATAAAAGAATGCAAAGATGAAGGGACGAAGAATTGCGTAGAGCAATTAAAAGAAGGGAAGAGAAAATACAAGAAGAGGAAAGGGTTAGACGGGAGGTTAGAACGCAAAGGGAATTAGGCAGAGAAATGGAGTGGAGGAGAAGACAAAGGGAACGTGATATTGATCGCATTCAGAAAGAATTAATAGAGCTGAATCCAATAATATCATGGAGTCATATAGAGAAGTTTCTCCCTTCGTAAGGAGCAACGTCAGGGCCATCTAAAGTTACATTAGATGAGAATTTCAAGATAGGCAGCATTGGAGATAGGATCGATAAAGCCTATCAAGATATGAGGACAAGAGGTGTATCGGTGAGTAGAGGAAAAGGAGATAGATCTACAATCCCTCAATCACAAGGCGAAGAAGGAAGTCTGTTTAGTCTCGAGCATAGAACCTTGTCCTTAGACAGGCTGACCTTAAATAGGCATGAAAGAGACGAGAGTCATACTAGTTGGGGACTAGATATGTCAGATGAAGAGAGAGAAACCTTCCGTGGGGAGGTGGGAGAAAGTGCATGCGGTCCAGAGGGATGTCTGCAGACAGACAAGGATGTGAGATGATCTGATATAGAACAGCCTAAGGATAGGATGCCAGATCCCATGGCGTACCAAGAGCAACCTAAAGGACGATTGCATAGTGAGAAGGGAGAGTCGCCACCATATGTAAACAGGCTGAGGTCATTGCCAGGTAGAAGGCAATCAGGAACCATTTTTCCCACTATGGATAGGCATACTATGGAGCCGATTGCGGATTTGGGTTCACGCTGTTCCCTTTATTGGAGAAAGGAGGGGCCAGACTGCAGTATATTCCCTGGCCACAAATGGATAAGGATAATTTAAGATGTAAACTCCATAGTTTAACGGCGGGTGCAGGAAAATTGATTTACGAGCTAGAAAAGATGACAGGAGTAAATACTCTGGCTATAGGGGACATTAATGGTCTCCTAGCAGCCATTCCTGGTGAAAGGGCTGATGACATTTGGACACAAGCAGGTTATTCAAGTGTCACGGCACAGAACACAGCTCATGACGGAGCGCCATTTAATAATTGCAGAGCAGATGTCTAGAGGGCACTCAGGGTACAATATCCTGATACGTCAGATATGGGTGCAATTATGGCACGTAAGATGAAAGATGACGAAGAACCACTTGCTTACATTCAAAATATTCAGGAACGATGGACTTTGGAAACTAGGGAGCCGTGGGGGAAATCAGTGCCAATGTTCTACCACATTTTGTGTCAGGGATTACCAGAGCAAGTACAGAGACAGCTTAAGAAACTAGTGGGAATGGAAGCAAAGCCATGGGCAGAGATACAGTTGACTATAGCACTTCACTGCTAGCTGTTACAAGAGAAAAATAAGAAGGAAGATGCTAGAAAACTTGTGGAAGCCAAGTTAGTTTAGAAGAAATTGTCAAAGTATGCCATAGAAGGCGCACCACTGGAAAAGGACTGGAAACGCAGCAAGTGGTGGTGTAGTGGTTAATTTGTGCCGGTGTGCGTCGGTGGGCAACACCGGCACAGTTTTTTTGGCACTGGAACACTTTCTGGCCCTTCATCACAGCTCGCTGCGCAGCAGTGCCCAGGGGATGAAGGCATTCATCAAAGAAAGGTAACACTTAAGAGTTAACTTTCTTTGATGAATGCAATCGCTCGCTGAGGCCATGCTGGCAGTGCCCCAGCTACAGGGTTGGATTGGCCCGTGGCAGATCCGAAATCCTTAGAGGCGAGCGAGGAGCTGGGTTTCAAGCCCAAGCCTGGGCCGGTCTCGCGCAGGCTCAGGGCTGCCTGCAGGCCCTTTCTACTCTGATCTGCTCTGCATGATCAGGGCCTGCATGCAGCGAGTCGGTGCGAGACACCAGGGTGCCAGGTGAACTGATAGTGAAGGAAGATGTTACTTTTTTACAAAACACTGGGAGCGGGCCTCAGCCGGCTCCGCTCCCCGTGTTTTGTAAAAAAGTAACATCCTGCAACAGCTCGCCCGCCCTTGACGGGCGGTGCCGAGCACAGAGCTGCAGAGAGACAGGGAGATAAAGTCAGCGACAAGCAGAGCAGGCTGTAGCCCTACTTCATGAAGGAGACTGGGCATTGGGAGCCCATCTATGTGAGGGGGTAGGTTTGCCCTTTGACCTCTGCTCTGTTCATGACGAGTTCCCGTCGATGAAGGGTCCGGCGTCGATGTGGTCCAGTGAAGGAAGGGTTTTCGTTCCAGACAGTGATGCACATTCTGTGAAACATATTACAGTTTAATTTTCATACAGTATGTGTTTCAGAATATCTCTTGGCTAACACTGCAGTTAAACTGCAGATAGTCATATAACAAGAGCTCCCGTCTATTTTTGCTTAATTAGTAAGTGGTTCTGGATGCAACATTTCTGCACTTCACGAAAATTCCACAGGCAATTGGCTCTCTGTGGAGGCGGCTGTGTGCACAAGCTGTGGCAGGAGGGTGGATGGTTGGAGTGAAGGGCACTTTACCCTCACCCCCATGTGCACTGATCCACTGCTTTGCTATTCGTTTAGGCATGTGATTTTTGTGAAGCACTGCTTAGCGGGCGGGCGCTTCACGGTGTGCGACAGAAGCACATTGTTTGCAGCCTAGAGTACAATATTCCTTGATTGTTTTAAGAGCGCCCCAGCCGCCCCAAAACACATCTACGCGCAAATGAGCTGCTTGCCTTGCTGGGGTTTCGCTGCAGAATTTCTAAATAAAAATATGCATGGATGAGAATAGCAATAAACAAATAAACAGAAATATGTTCATTGAATAGCATTGCGCCAAGTAGGTTCTCAACCTAAAACGCATAAGTATTATGTACGCGGACATGCTTTAGGGAGAAATGGGAACGAAACATGCAATCTTTTTTTTTTTTTTTAAACATTGAGCTGATGTCGAAATGCAACATGCACTCGGTCTAGAATAGATGCTGACACTGGATTGCCTCCGTAACCTTCTATGGATATAAATGATGAGATGCCATGGTAAGTGTGATAACTCAGTGGGTCGGCGTCCCTGCTCGCCAAAAACACCACCTCATTGGACTTTTTGAGCTTGCTTTAAAGGAGCCTTACCATCAAACTTTGCACTTGAAGCACAAGTTCTTCTCAGAGTTAATGGGCCTCATTACGACCCTGGCAGAAGACCATGGTGTTATTAGCACCATGGTCCATGCCGGTAAATTACCGACTCCGCCATGGAGAAAGGGGGAATTACCACCCCATTGCAAGGTTGGCGGGGCGGTAATTCCCCCTTCCTCCATGGCCCTTCCCCATTCCTATTTTTGCCCCATAGGGCTCAATGGGAATGGGGAAGGCGCTAAGTACGGTGCCGCATATTGCAGCACCGTACTTAGCACCAAGGTCCCTTTGAGGGTCCCTACTTTAACGGCTGGTAAAACCAGCCGTTAAGGTCGGGTCCCGCAAAGGGACCTCGTAATTAGGCGCTAATAGGTTAACGGCGCCACAGCCTTTTACGGCGCCGTTAACCCATTAGCGCATGGGTCGTAATGAGGCCCAATGACTTAATTGGCGCTGTAGGCGTGCTACTGGTGTAATAAAAATGTGTTAACCAGGTTTGCCTTCAGCCACTTGATTTATTAGCACTATGCATGTCCTTCACTGAAGTCCTGTTAAAAACAAGTAATGGCAAAGCTAACAGTTTTGGCTTTTGTATAAGTATTAGGCATTTGCCAGACACTACTATTAGATGCCCAGGTATTTGACCCATTTTTCACCTACCATCTCTAGCCAGGTAATACCACTATGGCTGTGCGTGGCAAGTGCCTTTCCCATGCCTACACAAAAGCCCAAACTGTTGGCGTTGCCAATGATTTTTACCCATGAGGTGAAGCTCACCTGGCTCTCTGTGATAATGCTAGCATGTAAATCGATGGGTCCATATGGAAACTGAGTGCAAAGCAGAAAGAAGATGTTACACAAGCTACTAGTCAGCAGGGGGAAACACTGGAACACTTGTGGCAGCTAAAATATGTGTAGGTAATTAGGAGGCATAGATTTCATTGGGCTGTTCATGGGACAGCCAATCAAATGCACAGATTCTGTAGTTTCTGTATAACTTCCACATTGAACATCGGCGTAGCAGCGGGACCTTTATTTTCAGGCGGTGAAGTGTGCATGGTGCCTGTCCTGCTTTATGTGCAAGGCAGCACTATGGGCGCTGAGGCAGAAGATAAGAGGGCTATCCCGAACAGAACCTCCACTTCAATATGAATAGGAACTCACATAGCAAAGACGTAGTGGCCAGTGGCCATATCCTAGGTCATAGCAGGGGATGTAGAGGGGGGAAGGGGTCTGACCAGGATCACAAACCTTGGCTCAAATAGTTGGATTTCAAGTTCTACAGTAATAATATCTTGTAGAGTTTACTTACAAAAAACACACATTTCTAATTAAAGCCACATGACAGCATGTAGATCCGTATAGCAAAATCTTAAACCAAAAGAATATTATTGTGGTTTTAATGTTAAACTATAACTCCCAGAAAGCAAGATAATGCCAACCTGAAAAATCTAGTTAATCCCACAGTACTTTCAGGTATTTAAAACATGTAATAAAATAAGTTGTGAAATAAACGAAGATAGATGTGGTTGCTCCCTCCGCATCCATCCCACTACTAGCCAGTGCCAGCAGATGAAGCAGCGCTAATTATGTGACATGTAACAGTAGCAGTGTGATGGGCTGGGTGTGGACCGATCTAGCACTGAGCAGGGCCGCTGGCACCGCAGCGCCGCCCGGGCTGGCATTAGTGATCCAGGATTCCTTGGGCACTGGCACTTATTCTTTTATAAATTAAGCACTGGCAGTGGGTACATCGCAGCCGAATAATCAACACCAGAAGCACCAAGGATGGAATGGGTTTACGCCGAGAGGCAGAGGAATGGGCTACAAAGGACGTGGTGGATTTCAGAATAATCAGGCTGGTTTTCAAAATAACCAGACGGGTTTTAGAATATGCAGAATGATAATCAAAATGTGCAAGGAAGTTTTAATCAGGGGGGCTAGTCAGAAGAGTGCCCCCTGTATGTTGGTCATGTGGAACGACAGGGCACATCGCGTGAACATGTGGGAGCCAAGTGTATTTACAGAATGGGAAATTCTCAAGAGGGGTGACAGCTTATCCTCCACCATATAGCTCACAAAATAGGAACTGGTTTGCCTAAGATCAGACAGTGTATCAAGCACAAGTGCCACAAATGCAACAGGCATTGCAACCACAGCAAGCACCATTGAATCCGCTGCAAGGGCAATCACAGCATGCACCCATGCAGATACAGCACAGTGCCAATATGGGAGAGTTATTAACACGTAAAGTAGAGGGTGTCACTGTTTATGGACTTCAGGCCCCTATGATGTAGGCCTATTGGAGGGCAGAGGGGAGGTTAAGATTAAGCTGAAGCCAGGAGCAATTTTATCTCGAGCAAGACAGTACCCCATGTTTCGAGAGGGGGATGGGGGTATTTTTAAGACTATATCAGCCATGATGGAACAGGGTATCTTAGTGACATCAGAGTCACTGTGTAATACTGTTGTGTACCCTGTGAAGAAATCGAAAGGGGGGTCATGGAGACTAATTCTTTTTTTTTAATTGTATGTGGTTTATACAAAGTAAACCTTTACAAAACAAACTAAAACTTTTTACATTAAAATACTGAAGCATGTAAAATCAGAAATACTTTTTAAAAAAAAGACCAAGAAGAAAAAATACCATATTTTCGCATTTGTTAACTGCATTTGGCTTTTCGCCCGTATTTAACAGGCCTCTTGTTCAAGTTCAACAATATTTTTTCCTATAGCTGCCAAACCACAAACTTCTGTTAGAAAGTTCACCACGGCAAGTTTAAGTGCATTTAGTTTTCCGTGCAACATGTTCCACCATAGTGTTTCAATAAAAACCCTAGAGGGGTCGTGGACGAATTTACCAAAAGCCACTAACTGCTGTGGAGCTATTGCTTCACACTCGAGGAGTAGATGTTTAAGTGATTCGATAGTCGTTCTACAATGGCAAAAACAACAGGGGATTTGTTGTATAAATATTGAACAGGGTGGGGGCAAACAGACACCTTTGTCTGAGACCATTACTTGTTTGAATTAGTTTAGAGAGCTCACCAGGCATATTCAGTGTTACTCGAATGGCTGAGTCCTCATGGAGATTAATGAGAATAGCCAAGAGTCCTGAGGGAAGCCCCATATCCACCTTATCAAAGGCGAGCGAGAGATCAATTGACGCCAGATAAATGGGAGTTGCTGTTTTCTTACAGGCCTTCTCTAAGTGTAGACAGATAATCAGCCCTCCTATTTCCGTACCCATGCCTTTTCAAAAGCCAAACTGTTGGATAGGTAGAATCTTATTAGTGTCGGCCCAATCCACAATTCCCTGTAATACCAACCCAGCAAATATCTTTGAGTCAGCGTCCATAACGGAAATCGGGCGATAAAAGGTTGGGCAGGTTCTATCCGCCTTTTTATAGATTGGGACAACATATGATATCCTCCAAGACTGTGGAACTACCTGAGTCGTTATGATGTCATGAAAGAGAATATATAACGCTTTAGCCCAATGTTCAGGGTTTCTCTTTAGTGTATTATTTGTCAACCCATTAGGACCAGCCGCCTTTGAATTATTCGTCCCCTTAATCAGATTTTCAATATCTAATATGGTGAACTCACAATTCCAATGCCCCCTTTTAACAGCCACCAATTCATTTGTCATCTCCAATTTTCCTTTATAGAGTGTAGAGAAATATTTTTCCCAAGTATCTTCCTGTACATTGACCGATTGTATCGTCACCTGCCGATTTTCCATCGCATTTATCAAGTACAGATCTCTCGTCCCGAAGAGTCTCTTAGAGCCTCGAGCATGATGGTATTATCATTATCCAACAGGACCATCTTATGGTTTTTCAACCAATTTTTTTTACCTGTTTAATTCGAAGGATTTGTCTCCTTTTTCTAACTGATCTAGATTAGATTTAAGTATTGCTCGAATATCACGATTTGCCAGATTTTTCTTTTGCCTTACCAAAGGTTCATAAGCATGAGCATGATAACATTTCATAATACTATATATACTAATAATAATAATAACATAATATTTGCTTTGTTTCACAGACCTATCATATCATTGACATATTCCGTAAAGTAAGATACCGAAAAAAGGTGCGATCTAGTTGACAGAGGCATGCAGTGATATTCATGTACAAAAACGGCATTACATGTGTTTACATTACCCTCATGCCAGATTATACGATTACCCCCACAAGAAACAGTAGCTTTCATCCGAATAACTCCTTGATTAGATGTTACTGTATTCCATACCAGTTTAGCCTCAAGGAATCTATGATCACTCATGTTAGTTTCAGTTATACGGAATTCCACACATTGAGCGGAAAGGGAATTCGACATGAAAATATGGTCAATATGTGATTTATGAACACCGTTCGACCATGTATGCTCATTTACAGAGGAATTAAAGAGAACATTAATGTGAGTGAAGCCCCAGTAATCAAATAGGTTTCTCCAAATCGGACCATTGGTTGTCCTATGTTTCAGAGCAAAAGGAGCCCCCTCAATGTTCCCCGTGTTCGACATAGGTCTTATCACCGAAGAACCCATCTTTTTCCGAATTCCTTCTCCATATTTAATTTCAGAATTGAGATCCCCTGCGTTTATGATATCTAATCCTCTGTATTTGAGCAACATGGACGATATACATTTATTTAATAACAGGATAACATTGCCTAACAGTTCTAGAGGATTCCAGTACACATTCAGCACAAAGATGAAACGTGAATGCAGTGTACTTTCGTATTCCAATACAACACCCAAAGAGAAATTGAAACATTCCACAGATTCCAAAATTCGTGTACCAACTGCTATTTTAACCGCAATGAGTAAGCCTCCTGCCGGTCTACCACGGAGCCCCATTTTAGCAAGCAGATGTCTACATTCAAAGCCATCTAGTTGTAAAGGAAAAGTGAGCCATGTCTCCTGTATACATATCAGGTAAAATAATTTGAATTTGTCACATAGTGTTTCCGAATTCATTAGATTCGAATAACCCCTAGAATTCCATGATAATAATTGCCATAGGTCATTATTATTGCTCCTGGCTTCAGCTTAATCTTTTTGTTGCATATTTTGAATTTGTGAGATGGACTCTCTTAGAGACAAGGCAAGCCAACTCCAATCCAGGTCCTCTCCCCCTTGGAAGCGTATTAATTTCCTTTGATCTATGTATTTCTTCCCTAGGTTGGTTGGAATTGGCCTTCTAGGACATCAGATCCTTCCCATTCTCCCACACATTACTAAAGATCAGGATATCATATCCCATTCTGTTAAATTGCTCTGTCTCCTGTATAATCAAGTCAAATATCTTTTGAGAATTTGGGACAATATGGACATGATCAAGACGCGTAGGATGGATAAAGTCCACCTGACAGATATCTGCCGAAGAAATCAGCCTCAAGCGGGGAACCTCATTAAAGAGAGACAGAACACGGGGTCTATTCAGGGAAGATGGGCCTCCAATGTCACACAAATTATAGAGTAAGATGCTTGGATATTCAGAAAATGAAACATTCCGCCACATTGTGTTCCTCGGGTCACTATCCTTGATATGAAGGGGCCTAGCCGATTCATATTGTAATGATTTCCCCAATTCCTGAGGTCCTTTGAATTGGGTCGTTACATGCCTGTCGATAGATTGTGCGGAGGCGGTCCCCCCCATCCCTTTCAGGTTCATCTCTCTGTGCCTACCGACCCCCATGCATGTGCTGTTTTTCACACCCCCCCTCCCATCAGCTTGAAATTAGTAGACATTTCGTTTTGGCCCCAGGTGGAATTTCCATTTTTTTTACGGTCACTACCCACCAAGTCCTTGTTTCCAAACAGTGCTAGATCTGGTAAAAGGTCCATTATAATTATTTCAATGGTATTCGGGAGATCTGGGTTTTTTACATCATTCCTAGTGGGGGAATGATGTGCTCCATTTAAGAATGATGTCAGTTCCCCAGTCACCGCCTCATCATTAGCAGACTTTTCTAGTTTAGATTCCATTTTCCCCTCTGTTCCATCTGAACCCTGAAATTTTGAAGCCCCTATAGATAAAGGGGCATGATTTAGATCTATGGGTTTAGAGGAGAAGCCCAATCTATTTAATTCGGCAGAAGTCGTAGGATATTCAGCCATCAGACTTGAGAGTTCCTGTGGCGATATTTGTCGAGAGGTCAATTTCTCCAATACCTTATAAAAATTAGAGAGTTGGAGTTGTTTTATTTTCTTATTCTCCCCCCCCCGTTTGCTGTATAGTTGGTTTCCCATTAACAGTTCCTTCTGCCATTTCTCCACTGCCCTGTTTCATATAACCATCCTGCTCTTTATTTGTATTTTTCTATTTTTTCAGATTTATTTTTGTTTTATTGTTTCCCAGAGTTGTTCCTAAAGTGGGATTTGTGATATCAGTATTATGGAGTTGCAAGGCCATCCTGCTTTCTTCATTTAATTGTATTAGATCCGATAAAGCAACTTCATTTGATGAAACCTTAGATTCTTTTATCTTAGTTTCCATCTTAACAGGCTTCGATCCTTTATTTATCATCCTCTTTTTTGCTTTTAAAGCCAGGCATTTTTGCCGCCTCGAGAGGAAGTAACCCTGCCCTCCTACACTTCCACCATCCTCCTGTTTTTTAGTTAAATCTTCTCACCCCTCTGGACCTTCATCAAAGTTCATAATATCAGTTAGAGCGGATGGGCTATCTGGGCTCTCATTGATATTTTTTTTCCTTTTCCTTAGCCGGCAGCATCGTCCCCAATGTGATTCTTGGGGTGGTGTTCCCAATCAATCTTAATAGGCCTTGCTCCAATTTGGTCATTTTCAATGAGAGCTCATTGACTGCCTCTATGATCCTCTTTTCTCCTTCTGCTTCTGATTTAAAGGCACTATTTCCACTTTTATCCTTGGTCATATTCATCCCATTCCCCAAGGATAGCACATTCGCAAAGCTAGGTCCCTCCTTTCCAATAACCATAGTTTGACATCCTTGTGATTTAGTTATTGGGTCTATTAGTGCTGTGACCTTCTTCGCCATGGGGTCTATGCCGTCAACTTTACCCACTAGAAAGCCTTCCACTCTACTAAGTTTTAGTTGGGATTCCAATACAATCCTTTTTAGGTCTCTCATCTCCCAATGGGTAAGCTCGTGTCCCTTGTCAAGGAGATTCAATATCTTTGAAATCACTGGGAATGATTCCTCAAACTTATCATTGTTTTCAGGTATCGGAGAGCTTGTGAGGGAGACCCCTGATGTTAGTGGATTGATAGCGAGTAGGGGCGGCGCTGTACTGGCCAAGTTCTCAGGCACTATCTGTCCCACCTGTTCTCCCATAGCACTTTTATGATCACCTCCCCAAATTTCCTTTGCGCCAGTAAAGATTGAGGCCGAAGGTAAGGGGAATATCGCATTTGCTGAAAACACTCTGTGGGGTGTTGTAGTGATACACACAATTGCAAATTTGCCAATCAGGACTTTAGATGACAGCATTAGCCGTTTATTCAAAGTATATGCCAAAAATGCTGACAGTAGTCTGTTGTAGCACTTCCATTACGCAGTAGTGAGCTATAAGGAATATGCAGGCCTAGTAGGGGTGGTAGGTCACATTATGCATTGTAGATAGACAGGCAGGGCGAAGGGCCCAGCTCTGTAGCTAATAGACATTATTATGGAACATTATGGCACCTATATAGCGCTTAGATAGCCAATCTTAAGCGCTATGAACACTAGGCTATGAGTGCATGCGTTTTAGAGCTTGCTCACATGGGCTTAATTCATCTCGACTTTCTAACTGTAACCCTGCATGGATATGTAAACTAATCTTCTTTTCTCTGGGAAGGCACTGATAAGACATTCCTGAGCTTTCGCGCAGATGGGCACCAAGCAGGGAGGGGCACAGAAAAGGCGCACAGTGGAAATTCACAGAGTTGGGTTTTTCCATGAGCAAGCCTATATTTTGCACAGGGAAAGTTCTGGAACTGTGCGTCATGGACTGACAGCACGAGATTATAAAAATGCATGCCCACATGACTCAGGTGGGAGATCGATCTGTGGACTTGGTTCGAGCTAGATCAAGTGTCCGGAATCTGTGGCTCTGTCGGCACCCTGTAGCGCTGTCCTCTGAGCGGGGCTTGTTACAGCTAGCTTATGAGGGCCAGGGTCTCCCAGTGCTGATTGAAGGGGCGTAAGACTGTGTTTCTCTATGTTTCTCTATGCTTCTCTAAGTTCTATGTTTCTCTATATTTTGCATTTCTCTAAGTTTGTGTTTTGTAATCTTCTCTAACTTGAATCCCAAAATGTTGCTGAAATTCACTGTTTAGAATAAATACTAAAACGTTTTGAAGGTGTCATTTGTCACTAGCATGAGTTCACTGCTCGGCACAATAGAACCTGTATTTTGGGCTGAATTGGGTAATTTTTGCTCTAAGGGCTGGTCCCGAGAACGATTTTCCCAATATCAAGACAGGTGTTAGGGTCCTCATTTGCGGCAGAGTGTTAAAGAGATGCACGTTATCAATTCCATTCCGTGCTGCATTTACTGGCGTAGATGGACCCCGGGAAAGACTAGTACGCTTCCCTAGTTCCATCTTTACTGTTTGACCCATCATTGAAACATCTAGATTTATTTCATTTGTCTCAATATTCACTTCCTCATTGAGTGGTTGGTTTTGTGGCTCTCTTATACTCAAGAAGCTGGACTGAATGGGGATCTGAGATTCAAAGGACAAGCCAGGAGGCACAAAAGATATATCTTCCTCCCCCAGAAATTGCCCCCCCCATTTTTGTGTGTATTTGTGAGTGCATATACGAGAGTTCAACCTCTTGTTTCATTTCAGCCTTTTTTTGTTTTCATTTTCCTCAATATTCAAGTCCCAGGTACTTTCTTCTTCAGTCATGATATTTACAGTGAGGACCTTAACTTTTTGTCCATCTGTCCCCTCCCCAATTTGAATAGATTCATGGGATTCTCTAAATGATTTCACCTCAGTCCCTGTGCATGGGGTAGAAAAGTTGTTATCCATAATCAGTACCTCAACTGGAGTCTTTGCTAAACATACTTTCCCATTCCTCAACACAGTTGCCATTTTGCCTACCTAAAAAATGCTGTTTACACTATATCTTATCAATAACCACACTTCCTCCACCCCCACTCACCAACTCACCCTCACAGCCGAACAGCCAAACAGCCAAACAGCCACTTTGTACGCCCACTTCGGATGCGCGTGCGCACCGGGGTATTAGTATGAAATGGCGTGGGTGGAGGCAGGCTGAGGGCTCTGCAGGAGGCGGGGTAGAGTAGCTGCAAGGAAATAGAGGGAGTAGGTTCAGAAAAATGTGGGTGGGATGAGCTTGGTTAGATCTCTTAAGCCGTGGCGAAGCCGTGGCACTCACAAAAAGGAAAACAAGTTTAAGTCCAAATTACTTGAAAATAAAGGAATGGAAGTCCAGAAAGGCAGCGTTACGGCAAGCATGCAGGATTCCTCTCGCCGACGGTGTGCCGAGGTAAGAACAAAAGAGCAGTCCCAATGCAAAGTCCAAGCAACCGGCAGCCAAACAGCCACTTTGTACGCCCACTTCGGATGCGCGCGCGTGGACACGCGTGCACCTGGGTATTAGTAGGAAGTGGCATGGGTGGAGGCAGGCTGAGGGCTGTGCAGGAGGCGGGGCAGAGTAGTTTAAAATAAAGGAATGGAAGTCCAGAAAGGCCGCGTTATGGCAAGCACGCAGGATTCCTCTCGCCGACGGTGTGCAGAGGTAAGAACAAAAGAGCAGTGCCAATGCAAAGGAGACTAATTCAGGACATGAGGACAATTAACCAGATTGTAGAAGCAGTTTCCTTTAGTTCCGAATCTGGTGACGATACTATGTAGTATCCCAGCAGAGGAACGATATTTCACAGTGATTGACTTGAAAAATGCCCTTGTCTCAATCCCGTTGCATAAGGACTCCCAAGACCTTACGTCATTTACGTTTTGTCAGACTAAGCTAAAGAGCACTTGTCTGCCCCAAGGGTACTGTGAGTCTTCATCGATCTTTAATAGGGTCCTGCAGATGGACCTAAGGAACATTGATTTGAAAAGTGTGGTGCTGCAGTACATAGATGACATTTTACTTTGCAGCATGACAGAAGATGAGTGCAGGCAAGACTCGATTCGGCTAATGATCATTCTAGCAGACAAGGGATATAAAGTGGACAAGGGGAAATTGCAATATTGTCAAGAAGAGGTGTTGTATATAGGTCAGTTAATCTCACATGAGGGGAAGAAAGTTACACCTGAAAGAGCTGAGGTGATAATGAAAATAGCAAAATCACACACGATAAAGCAAAGACAGCAGTTTTTGGGATTGTGCAACTATGTTAGAGCAAGGGTATTTGATTATAGTTCATACAAGACCCCTTTTACAGGCTCTGAAGAAAACCCAAGTGAACGAGGAAAAAGTAGAATGGACTGAGGCAATTTGTACAGCACCAGTTTTAGGAATTCCCAACTATTCTGAGGAGTTCTTTTTATTTTCGCTCACAAATAGGACAGTTATGACAGCGGTGCTTAAACAGAGGACTACACTAGGGTACAAACCTCTGGAATATTATAGTGGGATTTTGGATCCAGTTATGAGAGGATAATTTCCTTGTGAACAATCACTGGCAGCAGCCGCCTTCACCATTGAGAAGTCTACCAGCATTGTGATGGCGTGTGCTATGATGTTGTTTGTTGCGCATGCATTGTCTGCCATTTTGGAGTAACCTAAGGGTACTTTGACATCTTAGAGGGCTTCTGCATATGAGGTAGTCATATTGAATGCAGAAATCAAAGTAGTCAGGTGCAAAATAGTGAACCCTACCACATTTGTAGCTGAGCCTGTGGCAGCAGGAGAGCATGTGCTTGATTGCTTGAACTACGAGGAGTTCTATGATGATATCCCAAGAGTAAAGGTGAATGCGCTAGCAGGTAGAGAGGTTCTCTTTATTGAAGGGTCTTCAAAAATTGATCAGACTGATGGGGAAAGGCATTCAGGTTCAGCTGTGGTAAGGCACAGAGCTAATGGGGAATTTGAAGTGGTAGCAAGTGCAAGACTACCGTCTCACATTTTGGCACAAGCAGCTGAATTGTTGGTGCTTATTGTCGCGCTCGAGAAACATGCAGGGCAGGAAGTGACGGTGTACAGTGACTCCGCCTATGTGACGTCAACCGCGCACACAGGGCTAGCACGTTGGAAAAGGAGGGGCACTCCAGTGCAACACGCAGCATTATTGGACAGGCTTATTAAGGCACTACAACTCCCAGTAGCCATCGCAATAGTTAAATGCGCAGCACATACTAAGAGAACTGACTTTATCTTACGGGGTAACAAAGCCACAGACGAAGAAGCCAAAAGGGTTGCATATTCACCAGATATTTCAAGTTTTGATACTCCAAATGTAAAAGAAAAAGTAGTCACAATTATGATTGTAAATGAAGGGTTTAATCATTTGTCCAGAACACAGTTGATGGAGGTTCAAGGCAGTATAGTGTATATAGGTATCTGATAGTGGTGGTGTGCCCCTTTTTGAGATGGATTGAAGCAGGTCCATGTACACACCCTGATGCCACTTGTGCTGTGAAGTTTTTATTTCAAGAAGTCTTTCCTAGATGGGGAGCATGAGAGGTGCTGAGATCTGACAATGGGCCCCATTTTGTTAATTAAGTATTTGAACAGATCAGCTTATTGCTTAGCATAAAAAACAGGTTTTCTTCTGCTTTTCACCTGCAAGCGAACGGGAAATGTGAGAGACTCAAAGGTTTTCTCAAAGAAAGAATCGCTAAACGAAAATTGACACTGAAGAAGGGATGGCTGTATTGCCTGCCCCTTGCGTTATATGCATTAAGAATCAGCCCGGGTCGGACCACCACCTCACACCCCACGAGTTAGTAACGGGGAGGTGAATGAGAATCTGTCTCCTCCATCGAGGAGCAGAAGGGATGCCTAGACAACTGCACAATTGTTTGGAAATGAGTTATGTACGTATTTCACATGTATGACCGCTAGTATCTCTGTCATTTCAGATCAACTCAAGCACAAGGGGTGTTGGTCTCAGGACACAGATGAAGACGATTCAGCAACCGGATGTAAAGAACTATTACCTGAGCCGAAAATATTTATTGGAGACCCAATCCTAGTGCGCAACTTCAGAAGGAAGAGGCACAAGCCCCATTTTAGTGGAGACTTTGTAGTTGCAAATGTCACCCCCTCAGCAGTAAAGGTCCACAAAAGGCGCCCCTGTATACAAGAAGGCGACCCTGAAGCCGTATGTTGGTGCGACCAATGCATCCCCACCCATTGATTTGGAAGCAAGACAAGAAGAAGTAGTTCAGCACGTGCCGACTCGATTGATGATGAGTAAGAAGGACGCTAAGATTGCTGATTAAATAAATGCAAGTGTGCATTTGGACTGTGGCTCACCACGGACGGACACTCTTTGAAGATATTTTAGCAGGAGTGCAAAAGTAAATGTTCTCGAGCCGCAGGAATCTTTGAATTGGACTTTAGAAAGTGTTGATGTGCTAAAAATGCCAGATCTCGACTTTGAGTTTGACGACTGGAAAGGGAGCAGTTTCCTGATTCATTCATCAGTGAGTTTCTCTTTGCTTAGACTCATGGCTCTATCTAATGTTGAGGCCCATCAATTACTTATCGCTATATTTGTTTACATACTTCAAGTTTATCCTGCTCTTGTTTGGCATAGTACTAACATTTGTGTGTTTCTGCAAGATCCTAAGAATCACCCTGCAATTAGAAGGTTACTTATGGAGATAATTGAGCAGATTCGGCAGCTACCTGAGCATCTAACGAGGCTGCCTGATTTAAAAAAGGGTTTTTCCTTCCTTAAATGTAGTACACAGGTAGAGGGGTACTGTTGAGAATAATGCAGTTCTAGAAAGTGAGCAAACTCGACGACATCAAGGGAAACCCCATTGGTGGAGTCTCATGTATTGGTGCATAATATATGCGTGTTCAGCATTTATCATTGTTTTTCTGATTTTACTAATCCAAACGGTCTACTTTGTTGGTCCCAGAAAGGTAGGAGTCCCCTTGATTCTTCCCACTCCAGTGACTTATGCAGAATTATCTGTTGTAAAGAGGCCAAGGCCATATGTAATTATCCCTCCACCAGTGACACATGTGAAGTCACCCACTATTCTGACCAGTGATCCTATGATTCCCCCTGTAGGATGTTCCGTTTTTTATATACTCCATGACCATTATGCATGAGCTCATTTGGCAAGAAAGAGACCTAAGAGAAGCACAAGGGAATATGATTATGAGTTAAATAATTATCTAGACAGTACAGCACATTTGGGGAATAACATGTAGTATCAGCACATGAAAGATGTGGGGAAATGAACCTCTGAGGAGGGTGCCTATGTTTGTGGTCTCCTACCTTATGCTATGGGGAAGTCCACGATATTCATAGCTATAGAAATAGAGGGCCAGACAGCTCATTGCTTGACTCGCCTTACACTCTGCCATACAAGAGGTCAGTTCCATGGTCGAACAGCATCCTTGGTATGGGTGACTGAATGGTCAGCTCCAGAAGAAGATGATTATGTTCCAGATTTGAAGACAAGAGCAAGAGCACACACCAGAGATATTGTGATAAGATACGAACAGCCTGGAATGAAGGGAGCAGGAATCAGATGGGAAATAAATAAAAAACTCAATTGCCAAGGAAAGGATGATGAATAAATACAAAGATGCAAGGAGAGAGGCCAGATGCAGATCTGGGAACAGTGCTTTCTCCAGATGGATGGGAAGTAGGCATAGTTATATGTAGAGCAGTGGCAGTAACAGGACATCACCCACCAGTTATACATCGTGTGGAAATTGATGCAAACCTCTCTGGCCAAAGCGTGCAAAGTTGCTGACATGGGTTGAAGACAAAGGAGGCCCGTTGCAGATAGTGCCTCTGGCTAGTGCAGAGCTATGCTTCAGAAATAATGGCACAAGAAAAGTCAGAGAGAATCAGCAGTGTGGTCGAATCTTAGATGTACCAGTAATGAAGGATGGAACAGTAGTGATAATGGACAACTACTGGGCCTGTGGATCCAGAGCATATATGAAGCTGCCCAAGGACTGGGGAGGGCTGTATTCTATAGTACTTGTCCATGTTCCAGGGTTGGTGATTCTGAAGGGTGACCTGGATATTGGAGAGTTTCCAAAAGAAGATACTCACCTGAGAAAGAGGGGATCAGCTGGATTCCTCAATTGAACAAAAAGAGAGAACTACTTTTCAGCTAAATCAATAGAAGCTTTCAATGACATTCCGCACGAACACAGGTTGTTCAGCCAGACTTCAGCGATATTCAAGACAATCTTCATGCCAGGGATCCAGACGATGGCGAATTCCAGATGGTTACAGATAACCAGATGGGATCTCCTGCAGATGATCAACACTACCATAAAGGAATGTAATGCTATCAAGGAAGAGCTGAGAGTCATAAGACTGATGACTCTTCAGAACAGATATGTCCTGGACATGATTACAGCTATGGATGGAGGTGTTTGTGCCAAAATCGGAGAATCATGTTGCACATTCATACCTTCTCACGATGAAGAGAATGGGACCTTGACAGAGGCCATAATGATGCTGATGAAATTGCACATCAAGATGGAAGATGAAGTAGAAGATATTGCAGATAACAGCTGGTTTTCATCAATCTGCTCATGGGTTCCACAATGGATGACGAACATCTTCAAGCTCCTTGGAGCCTTGTTGCTGATGATCATGTTTGGATTCTGTGTGATCAGAATAATAATCACACAGCGCAAGAAGACAGCAAAGAAAGTGATAGGAATGAAGATCATGATGGATGTCGAATCAGGGCTTAGGCCCAAAGAGCTGAAAGATGAAGAAATTAGAGACTATATAAAGCCAGTAGTCATGCACCTGAGGGAACGAAGTTCCTGTATCCAAGAAACCACAAGATGTATGTGGGAAGATGTATCCACTGCAGCCCGAATGGACAATGTAGTCTCATAACCTGGAGTATTAATGAGCATGTGAAATCAGCAGGATCTCTGAAAAGAGCAATGAAGATATGGACTCCAAAGAAGCACTTCTTCAGACAAGGATGTCTAGATGTGAAGACTGGTTGGAGATTGGTCGATAAATCAACCAGAGGGGGAGTTTAGAGGAGGAGACAAGTGCCTCTACTGGAAGTCCTGCCTCCATTTTGCCTATATGTTGGCAGCCGGAAATTGCGACACGTGCAACACCAGTTAAGGTACCTATACCGCGAAGAGTCCTTGAAACAAGGTATCCATTGAGAAAACCCTACATGATGTATCCGAGAATAAATTACACTCTTCTGAAGGAAATTCCGGAAGAAGTGTGAAGATGAGTGAAAGAGAAGACTGGTGAAGTCACATGTAGCAGAAATGACGCACCCAGAAGAGATGCCAATGATGAAGGTGAATAGACCTTAGAGAATGTGATGGTGAAGTAAAGAATTGAGCAACATTTCATCAGCAAAATGAAGATTGCACATGCGGGAGAAGCACTGAAGAAAATGCAAAGCCGTTTTATAATTGTACAGATGCAGTAACGCAAGTACACTAAGTAATCAAAAGGCTGACTACACTTAGTGAATAGACTGCATGAGGTGCCGCCAATAAATATATGTGTGTTTAGAATCTGGATGTTCCACGACGCATTTTAGCAAACTGCAACACCGTTATTAGAAGGGCTGAAAGTTTGGCACAGTAGAATAAAACAGCTGACAGCAAAGGAAGTTTCGATAAGGCTTGTCTGCCCTGTGTCAAAAGTTGGGGCCGCCAAAAACCTGATTATCTACTCGGGAAGATACAATGAAGGTGAGAAGCGAGCCAAGCTCCTGTTGAGGTGTAATGGAAAAACACTAGAAGTGCCCGGTTTTATTCATTTAATATTATTAAATACAATGAAGGAGCACAAAACGTGGTCTCCTGTCACATGGTCAGATGAATATAGACTTTGGGCAGGCTACACCGAGACCGGAAGATAAGGCCATGCTCACACTCCCTTTTATTCTCAGGCACAGTGATCCTTTGCAAGGCCGAGTTCAAAGAACTAATTGAATGGCAGACAGCAGGAGTGATGATGGATGTTGGGCTAATTGGGTGAGGAGGCATGACCAAGCCAACCTCCACCACCTGCGGTACCGGCTTCAGTGCTGCTAGCGAGTGGAATATTCCAGAGGTGTACAAGCGTGCCAACCAATTATAGAGGGCCACATAGCAAAGAGCCCTATAGTTTTAGAAGCCAATGAAATGTTGTGTATTAGTATGACACAGAAGATGATTTGTACTAGGGGTGGGCATAGCTGTCTACCTGACCTCGGAGTCCCAATCACAGTCCTGTCCCCCATAGTAAGTATACGTAGATGTTCCCTTAAAACCTATCACATCCCCTAGTAGGTTTTCTTATTTTGCCTCATGACAAGTTTTTACTATAAATGTGTGTTTTTTTATGTGATTCGAAGAGAGACATGACTGTGCAGCGTGCGTTGATACTCCCTGTTTTAGACAATTGCAATTAAAACAGTTGTGTTTTCGCCAACTTCCTGTGTTGGTCTGATTATTGATGTATGAGTAAGATATGCATCCCCATCCATCTCAGATACTGTTACCTAGTCTTAAAGGGCCTAAGGGTTCACTACTATGACGAGACTTTCATAGTTCAGTCTTGTCTAGAAACATTGTCTGCGGTAAACAGGGGAAAGGAGGAGAATGGAAGAGGAGAGACTGTATCATACAGGCCAGGAGTGGTACAGAAGGAGGAAGAGGAGGTAGAGGAAGAGAGGGTGGAGAGGAAGTTCTGAGTTTTAGAAGTGACATGAGAGGCCAAAGTCATGCCGAGGGCCTAGGATGGAACAGGAGAGGTAGAGACTGTAGCAGGATTGGCCAACTCCTTGCAGATTTTGAAATGTTCAGCCGAGTTGTTAGATGCTGCAGATGTAGGCTTTGTTCTTAGAGAGGATAGAGAGTCTGTACTGGCTTTGGAGCTGGTGTCAGGCCCGTTTGTCAGAGGGTGTGCCCGATAACCTTCACTTCCTCTCGCAGCCGCCCTCCTTTTGCGTTTATAGGGTGGCATGGTGGGAATTGTACCAAGAGTTGCACTTGGATTTGGGCTTCAAGTGGATCCTCATGACAGGTGCACGGACATTCAGAGTGTTAGAGATAGAGAGGTGAAGGTTAGAGAGGGCTGTGTCAGGGTGTGAGTCAGCCAAAGGTGCAGGAGGAGGAGAGAAAGTAGCGGTGAAAGCCTGAAATGACACACACTTCATAGGTCGGATGACCGAGAAGGTAGGTGGCAGTGCTGGAGTCAGCTTGACCTGCGAGTAAGAGAGAGAGAGGTGGGAATAAAGGAAAAAGTTATCACTCCAAGAGAGAGGAGTGCTGAGAGGGTTAGAGAAGGGGAAGTCTGAGGAGATCAGAACATCCAGGGTGTGCCCTGCAGAATGAGTCGGGCAAAGAGAATTGCAGAGGTTGCGAAAGAGTCCTAAAGAAGGGCTGGTAGTATCCATGTGGATGTTCAAGTCTCCAAGGAGAAGTTGAGAGGTAGAGGCAAGGAGCGAGGAAGAGAAGTCAGCCCACTCAGCGAGGAAGAGAGCGACCTGGCCAGGCACCTTGTAGATAGTGGCCACAGTGAAAGAGAGAGGCCAGGATAGATAGAGAGCCTGCAGACCAGGCATTCAAAGGAGGAAGAGTGCTGCACTGGGATGATGGAAGCTGGGATTGACGCAGGGAAAATCAAGGCTACCCCCCCGCCAGGTCGGTTGGTTCATGGTTCGGAGAGGATGTTATAGCCATCAGGAAGGAGAGTGTTGAAACTCGTGAAGGAGCTGGCCTTGAACCTAGTCTCGGTGAGACCGAGTACATCTAAATCAAGCTCTTCCAGGAGACGGCAAATGTCAAAGGATTGTTTGACAGCTGAACGAGAGTTGAGAGTACCAATGTGGAGCAGGTTTCTACATTTGAAGGACTTCCGGGGAGGGGTACAGGCCAGAGGTACACCCTGCAGAAGTGTTGGAGGTGCCCGAGGATGGGCAGAAGAGGAAGGAAGAAAAGGCAGGGTAGCCAGAGAGGGGGAAAAGAGTGGCAGAGGGGTGGCAGAGGAGGGAGCCAACATGGTGACCAGAGAAGCAGCAGTGGGTGCCAAAGAGGTGGCAGAGGAAGGCGATGGCAGAGGAGCCAGAGAGGGGTAAGAAGGGATAGCAGGAGAGGAAAGGAAGTATATAAGGCATGGGAAGCGTCTATCAAAGAGGAGGAGATTGGCCTGAGTGCCCTGGACCAAGACAGTGCCTTTTTAGCAGACATTAATGATGGTCTTAGAGGAGTGGAACGGGTCCAGGAGGGCCTCCCACCAGGTGCTACCATTAACGGGAGAAGAGGAAAAAGGAGAGAGAACAGAGACCATATGGGGGGTCGATAGGCCTGGAGAGGGAACGACAAAGAGTATGTTGGTGAGGTATCAGCGATAGGGGGGCCTGGGTTGGAGCCCAGGAGGTCTGTTTTGAGCTTCTTCTTGCCAGACCTAGTGAGAGGGATAGGATAGTCGATAGAAAAGATTGGTGAGACAGAGACACCATAGGGGGTGTGGGGAGGAAATAGGGGGGTAGGGAGAGGGGAGCCCTGACAGGGGAGGGAGGGAGGAGAGGTTGTGCAGGGTGGGGCAGACAGGAGGGAGGCACAGTGGGGGGGGACACAAGGGAGGGGGGCACAACAAAGAACAGGAACAACGGACCGACAAATCAGATGCAGTACTAAACCATCACAAAGAAAAGAGCACAACAGGGAACCTAGAATTAGAGACTGCAGGTGTAGTACAGAACCAAGGCAAAGCACAACAGGGAACCTGGAAGTAAAGAATGCAGATCGAATACAGGACCAAAAGCAAAACACAGAGGTCAACAGCGAACCTAGAAATGAAGAATGCAAGCAATTGCAATGTGATACCACAATCCGTGGATAGCAACACAATATCAATAACTGTAGAGAGCAAACAGAAAGTCAATACAGTCAACAAGGCACAGAACACAACAGGAACCTAGAAGAAGAATTCAGGCAATGCAAAGTAATGCCAGAAAAACAGTGGATAAAAACAGTGTCAGACTAGTACACAATAGATCGAAGAGGGAAAGGCTGAGAGGAAGGAAGGGAAACTTGAAGTAGGGAACAGAACAGGATGCAGGGACCTACGATGCGAGGGAGCACACGTGGCTAGAGAAACACGGGTAAGTTGTGCGCAGCAAGTTGTGGCCTAAGTATTTGAGAAAAGCACAATACAACACCCCCAGATCCGACTTTCCTAGAAGGGGGGAAAGGCTGCTTTTTCGAGCACTGCACAATACAACACACCCAGATTCGACTTTCCCAAAAGGGGGAAAAAAGAAGGCTTAGGCTTTCGAGCACGGCACAATACAACATACCCAGATTCGACTTACTAGATCAGTTATGCAGGTCGACGGCTGTAAGCTAGGTGCTACCATAGTGGACACCGGCAGACACCACTGGAGCTGGCCTTAGCCTCTGGTCCTTGGCTGAGACGCTGCCAAGAGGGGAAGAGGGGGCCATCAAACAAGGAAGCAGCTGGGACAAAGGGAAGGGGGAGCAGGCACACACGTGCTGTGGAGCGAGAATAACGCTTTTACGAATGTACAATTTACTGTGCCACGGAGCACCTGCCCCCACCTCAGCACCGGAGAAGGTGGCATTGCGTGATGATGGTGGAAATAGCCTGTGGGAACAGAGGGAGACAACACATGTTGGTGCACGCTTAACTGTTGTCTGAGAAGGCGTTTTGGCCCTGGGCCCTCTTGGTCCAAACAGGTCCAAACAGGAATTTACCTTTGCTTCAGACGCCTGGGTGAGAGATGCCCTTGATCTTAGAGTTAAGAGCAGAAAGGAAGAGGCAGGGCTAAGAAGGTGGGTGGTGCTTAGGTCAGGTGACCTAGATCCACTTGCACCTGCTCCCCCAGCTGCAAAGAAAGAGACT
This sequence comes from Ambystoma mexicanum, assembly GCF_040938575.1. Classification (NCBI taxonomy): domain Eukaryota; kingdom Metazoa; phylum Chordata; class Amphibia; order Caudata; family Ambystomatidae; genus Ambystoma; species Ambystoma mexicanum. The sequence goes on from NC_090926.1 coordinate 1,252,003,504, forward strand.
GGAGGGCTGCATAAGTAGAGAAAACAAGTTCTGTGATCATTCCAGCGGTATTTGCAAAACTCAGCCAGAATTACCTTCTGACAGATTCATGGTTTGTGTGATACTGTCACGTAACGCAACGGCAACGTTCTACCATCACTCATGTATTGCACGGCAGTGCGCATCGGGAGCCCTAGACGGAGAGTCATGTGTCCGTGTCCCTCATTTCAGGTACTGTGGGCAAGGCCTTCTCACGGGGGTCCCGGGAATAATCCAACAATCACATTGGTGACGAGGATGCAGCTGGGCAGTACATTGCTTCCATAGCTCGATCTGACACCTGCCAGAGGTATTAACTCTTGCGGGTAAAACAATGCTACCGGCTCCACACGTGGAGTGCTTGTGCGCCGTGAGGGCAATTTATGGAGCCCACAAGTGCTAAAGCCAAGCAGGAGGGCCACAACAGGGCAACATTTTTCTTCTTGCTTTACATTGCACATATGCTGTGCCCACAACTGACACTTCATTAACCATCCTGAGGTGGTCTGGAAGGGCCGACGTGCCAAGTGGTACACACGCAGGGGTTCCAAGAAGCACGCCTATGGGTGCAAACCATGGCCTTCGACCACAAAGAGAGTGCCTGTGAGGTTTTGCCACCATTAAAGTGCACCTAAGGAAGCAGACTGCAGCCTTTCGGTCACGTAGAAGGTGCCTGAGCAGTTTGCCACCATGAGTGAAGCAGGAGACCCCCAGGATGGCGACCAAGATGCAGCAGTGGCCCTGCAAACAAGAAAGGTCCCACGCCAACAAGGTACACTGGCCCCGATGCTAGAATTCAACACCTCAGGCAATCCATCAAAGCTAGGGCCGAAGTGGCTGCTCTGGATCGAGAAGCTAGACATGTACTTCAAAGCAACTGGCGAAACGGATGACGAAGCCAAAGTTGCAACCCTCATAAACTCAGCCGGTTCTGAGGTTTACAGGGTATTCCATGTCCCTTGCTCCCGTCAACAACTCCTACCAGGCTGCCAAGGACAGCCTCAAAGAACACATCATGCCACTGGCAAACCAAGACATTGAGAGGTTTGTCATGTGCGGATAGAAACAGAGAGAGGAGGAATCCCTCGACCAGTTCTACGGCAGGCTTCGGGACCTGGCAAGTACATGTGATTGGGAAAATGAGGACGGTATGGTGAGAAACCAGTTAATGCAAGGATGCAGCTCAGGAAAACTGCACCGACAGGTTTTACGTGAGCCAGGATTGTCACGGACCCGTATTCTACAAATGAAGAGGTCATATGAACTGGCAAAGATTTGCGTCACCAAAATGGACGCTGCAATCCAATCACTAAAAGTGGAGGACGCATGTGCGATCGGGCGACCACAAAATGCTGGCCCGTTGAGGCCGAGATGGCCCCCTAGGAGATCCGAGATGCCGCAGCCATGCCCCAAATGTGGCTACAACCTTCCACACGCAGGGGAATGCCCAGGGAAAGGGAGAGTATGCGGAAGCTGTGGAGCAGCTGCACATTTTGTGAGGATGTGCAGAGCCCCCACACCAATCTGCATTCCAAGAGGCCCCAGCAGAACGCCCACTGAGAACACCGCTGCAGCAGAAACAAGTGACAATTGTAGAGCAAGATATACGGAGTCTGGACCTGGCAGAAGAGGAGGAAGAGGAGGAAGAGATATTCTTCATCTCGAGTATTGACTCTCTCAAAAAGAAGAGGAAGAAGTCCATGTGCACAGTGGCCATAAATGGAACAGAGACACCTGTACATGTGGACACCGGAGCATCAGTATGCGTGCTGGCAACCCGCCACTATGAGGCATTACCTTGAGCCCCAACACTAGCGAAAGCACGAGCCAAAATATTTTTGTTTGGGAGGACTCGACCGTTACCCCTCAGAGGCAAGTTTGTAACCAAAGTTGCCCATGAGGGAAAAGGAATTTGAGCGTAATTATTTGTCACTGACATGAGCATGCACTCCCTACTGAGCTGCGCAGCAGCAGAGGCCCTCTGCGACTTTGCCCTCACCATATATGCCGTGGATATAAATGAGGTTCTTGAGAGGTTCACAACAGTATTTCAAGGTGTCGGTAAACTAAAGGGCGAGCCCATTAAGCTGCATTTAGATGAGACTATACGCCCAACGGCACTAAAGCATTGTCGAATACCGTTTCACCTCAGACAACAGGTGTAAAGTGAATTACAAAATCTGGTAAACATGGACATCATAGAAAAGGTGGACGTTCCCACCCCATGGGTGTCCCCCATCATTGTGGCTATCAAGCCGAAGCAACCCAGATCTGTCCGTATCTGTGTCGATATGAGGCTTCCCAATCTTGCAATAAAGTGTGAAAGACACATCACACCTATTCTAGGTGACATGGTGGGAGAGCAGCAAGGGGCAAGAGTATTTTCAAAACTAGAAATGCGGTCTGGGAACCATCAGCTGGAGCTACACCCAGACTCGCGTTACATCACTACCTTCATGACCCACCAATGGTTGTACCAGTACAAACGTCTAAGCTTTGGAGTCTCTTCCACAGCTGAAGTCTTTTGAAATGTCATACTGGGGGGCATTAGCTGGTCTTGAAGGAGTCATAAGCCTAAGCGACGACATCCTGGTCTACGCAACGTCATAAGCTGAACACTTATTTCTCCTCAAGAAAGCTCTAGAAAGGATGTGAAACCTTGGACTCACTCATCATACCCAATCTGGCAACCCTCTCCAAGGCATGGGAGTGATCCGACAATGATGAAAAAGCCTTTCAGACCATCAAAAAGGCACTCACGGGGAAAGAATCAATGGCATTATTTGACCCGAGGAAGAAGTCTGAAATTATCGTAGATGCCAGTCCGGTCGGATATATATACTGGGGAAACCCGTCATGGTAGTAACTGATCGTAAACCGTTACTCCCTATCATGGCAGGGTCATCGTCCAAGCCACCCCCAAGGATTGAACGTTGGATGTAGCCCTGACTGAGTATGGGGTTGTGCTGACCTACAACCAGGAGCCCACAATTCTGCATACTACTTATTGCAATACCCGAGAAGTGGTGGGGAACAAGAGGAAATGGCACCTGTGGACATCGAAGAGCATGTTCGTATGGTGGTGGGAGCAGCAAAACCCAGGGCTCTTACCAAACAGGAAGTGGCGGACGCCTCGAGAGACGATGAGTGCTTTCAGGTAATCCAGGCAGCCATGGTTAGTGGTGAGTGGAGAACTGTTCTATCTAATACCGCTTGCAGAAGCCGAGAGAGGCAGCAAAACCTGGAGCAGCTGTGGCGAGGCAGGCATTAACTGTCGGCAACGGATGACCGATTGTTACTACGAGGCCACCAGATAGTGATTCCACATGCACTGGTGGAAAGAGTACTGGAGTTGGCACACTGCGGCCACCAGGGAACTGCAAAAACTAAAGCGCGACTATGACCAAAGATCTGGTTCCCGGGTTTGGAAGCAAAGTAGATGACCACGTTGCCAACTGTGTTTGGTGTCAAGCGACTGCCCCAGCCAACAGAGAGCCGAGGATTGAGTCCATGCCGCGGAGAGACCAACCATGGGACCTTGTCCATGTCGACTTCGGGTCCACAGGAAGAGGGATGTATTTCCCCGTAATGATAAACCAATGGTCCAGATACCCAGAGGACAAGCTGGTGGAGTCCAACTCATGTGATCAAAGTGTGACACCAGGATGGTCTCGGGCCAATGGGGAGGTTCAACGGTTTATGCGAACACTAAATAAAGTATTCCACACAGCCCAAGGTCAGGGAAACGAGCTGAGGAGAACTCTTCATCAGTTCCTAAGGGAGTACAGAGCCACCCCTCACCAATCGATGGACGTGCCCCGAGCAGAAGCACTCTTCCGGAGATACCCACAAGGTCTCCTCCCGGAAACGGAAGGTCAGCCTCCAGGTATCATTGATGATGATAAGATGTCGGAAGACTGAAGAACTCATAATGAGGGGGAAAACATTTGACGACAATTTAGAGCACCGGACATAGGAGTGGGTAACACTGTACTGGTGCGAAACCGTCATCGACAATGCAAAGTTGTCCCCCACGTACGAACCCTCTCCCATGGGAGTGGTCCAATTCAAAGGCTCTATGACCAGAGGGGGACAGTGACTCGGAACTCAAGTTTCTTTCGAAAGTTGGGAGGGATAGAGGGGCTGAGAGAACGAGCGGGAGAAAGTTATCCAGCCCGAACCACCAGCGTGGAGCGAACACCTGAAGAGAGCTTGGAAGATGCAGAACCCACACCATGCAGAGCTGAAGGAGAGGCCAGGGAGCCACCGACAGGAGAAAGGTATCCCCTCTGAGAGGGCAGGAAATGCCCAGCGTGTTTCTGAGACTACATAATGGGTGGCCAGGTCTGAAAGGACAAAATCACCCACTATTGCCCACATTGGGCCCGTCACAGTCTGGTATGTCATCATGTTTGAAGTCACTCATGTTGACATCGACTATGTCTGAAAAGTTATCTTTAATCTTTGTTTACGAAAGAGGCGGAACGTGATACTCTCATGTGGCGCGACGGCAAAGTTCTGCCCGAGACAAAGAGTCCTGTGTCCGTGTCCCTCATTTCAGGTACTGGGGGTAAGGCCTTCTCTCACGGGGGTCCCGGGGCTAATCCAACAATCACAGTTTGGAGCAGGACCTTCAGCAGATTTTCAATCAAGCCACCTTTATTAAATTGGCTCCAAAAATATTTGTTTTTTACTGTACAGAAAAGAAGGACAGATCATTCCTTCATACGAACTATAAAAAAATTATTTGCCGCTTACTAAAAGGGTGCAGATGTCCTCACAACCTAACCCATGGTCTGCATAAAAAGGTCAGTACTGGCCCTTTTCTGTATTAAAAAAATGGTGCAATAGTGGTTTGAACCAGTACTGTACATTACTAACTTCAACTTTCACACTGAAGGTGAGAAGTGGGAGATGTTACCACTGACTGATGAGGTATTTTCGGAATATCCCGAAATACAACATCCGCCAGTCGTGAACCGTGAATAGTAGAAATATAAATTGGCAGAACTGGTATTTGCTGCCGGTGCCATTTATGCTAAATAACCACCCAACTCGTAATGTGCCCTTTGGCGCATAAAAAATACCGTCAAACAATGTGTACATTTTCCGATGATCTTGTTCAATATAAACTCTTGCATAATAAATAACCCTTCAGTGAAGGTGCGAATTCACTATTTTAAAATGAAAAATGCATTTACAAAACAAGGAGGCAACTTTGCAAAGTCACAGTAAAAGCAATGACCTGATATGGGAGCAATAAAGCCAGTGCAGCGTTTTAAAAAAACCATTCAAGTAACAACAACATACATCTCAAGCTCCAGTTCCTACATATATAACACGCACCCCAAGCAGCCTATTAACCTGCACCTTAGTCTTTATGTACCAGTGAAAATAACTCGTGCCCAGTCCAACAAACACACGACAAACATAGAGAAGGGACTAGAGCAGATGCGCCATCACGCACTGCGTCATCGCGTCATTACGCACGTGCCGCAGAGGAGCGGAAGAATGCAACGGCGTGTTTGCTCGTTACGGTAATTTAATTTCTAAATTAATAAAAGTGAAATTGCGCGGTCATTCCCAATATTTACGCCAGTTACTCCGCTGCTGCCCTTTGTATAAATTATGCAACAACTTTTGAATCCATTGCCCAATGGGGGGGGGGGAGAAAACACCGGGGACCCCCGGTTCTGCCTTAGGTAGACGTCTACTATCGTGGGGTCGGTTCAAAGAAGATTCATTAGGGAATCCAAATGTATGAGGCATTGGGCCAGGAGGACCAGGTGCCTACAACCTAGTAAGGGCTGAACCACGATGACCCCCTGGGTGCTGCACTGGGCCGGTAGATGGGCAGTGTGGAAATGCCTCCTTCTAGACAGACCTGGACCGATATTCTGGGGCTGTCAATAAAAAGGACCCTCCCACCACCTCATAATTCGTTACGTCGCCCATTACTCATGGCACCAGGACAGTGCGGACACTGTACCTGGAGGGCGACAGGAAAAGGCCCACAGAGGGTGGTTAGGGGGTGCCAGATGTATAGCAAGTGAGGAAGAAGGGAATGGGAAAAAAGACAGACAAGAAGGTGGCCAGAAAGATGAAGAGAGGCCCAGGAAAATGGAGATGATAGGGAGGAGGCCCAGGCAGGCAAGCAGACAAAAAGGCAGGAAGAAAGCCTCATCTGGAAAGTAGACCAAGTTAGGGTAAGAAGTCAGAGAGGCAGGCGAAAGGTGCACAGAAGCAGGCCTCAGGTAGTCAGGAAAACATGCAGAAATCTGGGCCAACAGGACGAAAGAACTGCTAGACACGGAGCGCCTCCTCACAGTACAGGCGAAAATTGTGACGCACCTTGTCTGGCATTGCCAGAGGCTTTAACGGCACTGGCATTAAAACGAGGCTCAGCCTCACGGTTGTCCTCGTTAGCGGCAATGAACCAGGAGAGGAGCAGTGCATATGTGGGGAACCAAGACGCTGCCCCCCCTGTGCATGAGCACCACTCTCAACATGGCAGCCCCCATCCAACGGCATCATGACGGGGCCGACGCTCAGGATGTACTGCGAAGCCCTTGGTGGCGGTGGCACCCAGATACAACAATGAGTAGAGCCGCCAGCCCCGACACAGACGATGGCGCCCACGAGAAGTAGGGGCTGTAACACGGTTGCCGGTTAAAGAATCGAATACAAAGTTTCGAAATGCAATACTTTCGAAAAAAAAAGACCGGAAAAAAAATTTGAATGCACTTTTTTTTTGGGCCCCCCTAAGCCCCAGTTTTTCGGCCAAAAACCACTAAGTTTACCTATACCGAAACCACAGAAAAAGACATTTAAAAAAAGGCATTTGGTCTATTTTTTCTGGTCCTTTTGATTCAAATGTATTGCATTCGATCCTTAGGAATTCAAAATAATGACCGGACACCCTGTAACACCTACCCTCCTCCTCCTCCTCTTTGCCACTGGGTTGTTCGGTGCCAAATGCAGGAAAAGTTGTTCAGTTGTGACTAGAGTGGCATGGTATGTTCACCACAAAGCATCTCCACAGTGGACATTTCCACACTGTATGTGGTAGCTTTATGGGAATGCCACTATCTGGTATAATTCAATGATGCTATGACCAGACAGTGGCAATCTATGACCTCATTGAAGCCAACACTGGCGGAGCCAAAATGGAATATCCAGTGCTGCTCTTTCAATAGGAGCTGACAGTCCCCGTTTCTGCCTCAAATTGGTATCTTGGCTTGCAGATCGTGTCCTCTGGAGGGTGTTTTACGTTAGCAGTGTCCCCCCAATGGGGCATCCGGTTGATGGCTCTACATGCAGCACCAATGTGCTATGATGCACGTTTTAATCGATCATGCTGCTCAGATACCTCAATCCGCAGGGACAGAAAGTCACGTGTGTTCAATTGCAATGGGTGATCTCTTCCTGTTGCCATTTGAGATAGGCACTTTTGATAGTGTGTAATCACAGCAAGATGAAATCTAATGGAGAAAACCTAAAGCCAGGTATGGAGATACGGGATACCATTGTGATTTCAATTGTGTAGGGGATCAACGTTTTTGCCTAGGACCCAAATGCAGAATCTCTTCCACTTGAACGCAGGCAAGGATCTTGCGGAGGGGCATACAGCTTGATGTCTTGATTCGATCTGCTGTTATGTACAGGTGGCACTATGTCACGTACACCAAAGACAGGCTGTCGGTAATGAATCTTTTGACAGGTGTAAAAGGCCCAGTGCCATGTCTTAGGGCAAGCTGATGGAACAAGCATGACTTCGCTGTTGGATTCTGTCAACTTCTATATCATCCTAGGAAGGAGAGAAACCTGGGGCAGAAGAGCGTGATACGCAGAAAGAAAATGTCCTGACCCAGGAGTTAAACGGTAATTGGCGGTAATTGCCGAAAGGAACTGCGCTCTGGGCCTATTCACATGAAGCTTTGGCATTTCATGCCCTGTGCAGTGGGAAAGGGTCTGGTTGTGGCTTTCCCAACTGCAAAGCTTTGTCGTTGAGCATCACTTCATGCTTTTCAGAAAGTGCCCTGTACACGGCATGTAGCCTTTCCTTTTCTGTTCCTGAGATATGCACAGCTGTTAGTTAGGGAAACCCGGCTAGCAACCAGGGTAAAATTGCTTTTAGCTTCACTTGAGCGGTTCCTCCATCTGGTGCCTTTCTGCTTGTTCAAGCGCTGGTGCTTGTGCAGTGTTATGTATGTGGACAAGCAAATCAAAGGTAGGGTGTGGTAGCCTTCAGGGCCAGCTGCACTGCCACCATTGGGAGAAATCCTGGGCAGAGTGTTGCCAAATCTAGGTGAGCGGGTTATCGCTTAATCTCATGGTTAATTTAGTGGTGGAAGGATCAGGGATGGCTTCCAGGAGAGAGAGACAGACAAGAATACAGGGAAGCGCTGTATTACTTTCAATAAAGAAATGCCCAGAGAAGAACACATGAAACAGGTCTTTAGAAAAATAAGGCTTTCATAGGGTGCACCAGGGGTACCCTAGAACCTGTAATCTCTTACCACTTATCCTCCACTTATCCTCTCGGGGGAAATAGTGAGGCAGACGAATAGGCTTTTCATTGACTGTGCCTCAATTCCCATGTTTAGGAACAGGCGTAAAGTTTCCAAATCTGGGCAAACAGGCTATACCTCACCTTCCAAGCCTCGCCTGATGGCAGCTTCGGTAAAGCGATCAAGGCCAGCACTTAGTAGAAAAGCATAGTAGAAAAAGCTTACCGAGTAACCAGAATCTTACTTTGAACAATGACGTATCCACAGATACTTATACAAACATGCTTTATATCTTGTCAAATGTAGAGTACGATGTATGTCCAGTTAAACATAAAAAAATCCATGTTTATGTCTCAAGTGTTTGAGGGGGCTGTTCTTTAGTCTTGAGACTGTTAGGGTTTACAAACACATCTAAGGTCAACCAAGGGTTTAGAAAAAAAAACACATTGTGCCCTGGGGGCACCGTAGGATAAGTATTTATTCAACCCTGGGTAATTCTCACAGGGGCCACAGTGGTGGAGGGGCCCTTGATTGGGTGACTGGAATACTGGTTCAGATGCTGTGGCCAACTTTAAAGATACATTGTGCCCTTCTTCAGGACCCACACAGACACCTTTCTACCGGTGAGCCGAGTGGTGGGAACCTTGCGGCGTATCTTTGGCATAAACACTTGATCCAACAGAGGTGAAAGGTCAACATCGGTGAGTCCCAGTTTTCAGTGGGGTGTTGGGAAAGTTGTCCGAAGGATTGCTCAATCAAGCAGGACAGGTGAGGAGCCCCTGAAGATGCAGAGCCCCCTAAGAACTGCTGATGCTGGGCTGCAGGGCGGTTGGCCAAGTTAGCGCAGCTCTGGTGGCGGGTGGGGCAGGCGGTTTCCAGCAATTGGTCTTCAGTGAGAAGGCACTCATTGGACTGCCAAAGTTCAATGTAGTGGTCTTCTGTACAGTTAGCTATAGATTCTTGGGTCATCATTGGCAGTCACAGGTGTCATACGCTGTTGGTTGCCAATGCACTCGGGGTCGGATGCGCCCCTCCCTCTCTGCAGCAGATCTGCAAAGGGACCGCTGGAAGGCTTCCTGCAGGCAGGGGCCCCTAATGGCTTGCAACTCAACTAGACCCACTGGGCCAGGAAAACATGGCTCCAAGCTCAGTCTCACACTGGTACCTGGAATTACGTATCAGAGTAGTTTAATTAATTAATTACTTATTCATGTATAACTTTCGCAATGTTGGAGATCAGTCTCTAAGCGCTGCACCGGAATTCGAACCTGTGTTGCTCTGTGTTGTCTTGCTTCCAAGACCAGCGTGTTGACACTGAGCTGTCCTCCCGGCACTGCTATAAGGCAGGGTCTTAACAGGGTGAGGCAGTTCTATGTGCATTTCTCGCTCAAGAGCTTATCGTTGACACGTTCATTTTGAAAATATACTGCTCGTTTAAACTTTGTATTACGTAGGCTAACATTAAACATGGTAATAGGAGGGTCTTATCACGGGTTCTGTGAGCATTCCAGTTGTATTTGCAATACACCGCCAGCATTACCTTCTGCCAGATTCATGTTTTGGAGCAAGACCTACAGCACATTTTCAGACAAACCACCTTTATTAAAATGGAACCAAAATATTTGTTTTTTACTGTACAGAAAAGAAGAGCAGATCATTATTAAAAAAAAATTCTTTGGAGCATACTAAAGGAGCGCAGAGGTCCTCTCACAACCTAATAACCCATGTTCTGCATAAATGGGTAAGTACTGACCCTTTTCAGTATTAAAAAATGGTGCAATAGTGGTTTGAACCATTAGTGTACATTCCTAATGTCCACACTCACACTGAAGGTGGGAAGTGGGAGAGGTGCTTGTTTTTTTTTTGTTGCAAAAAAATACCCTTTAAGGTTAGCACTGACTGATGAGGTATTTTTGGAATATCCAGAAATACAACAGCCTCCAGTCGCGAACCGTGAATAGGTTCGGCTTGTAGAAATATCACCGTGAGAAATGGTATTTCCTGCCGGCGCCCTTTATGCTAAAAAAAACTACCCAACTCGTAATGTGCCTCGTGGCGCATAGAAAATACCCTTAAAGTGTACATTTTTATAAACTCTTGTATAATAAATACCCCTTCAGTGAAGGTGCGAATTCACTACTTTAAAATCAAAAATGCATTTACGACACAAGGTGGTAGCATTGCAAAGTCACAGTAAAAGCAATGCCCTGATATGGGAGCAATAAAACCAGTGCATCGTTTTAAAGAACCATAAATCTCAGCCCAAGTTCATAGAAATACAACACGCACCAAAAGCAGCCCATTAACTTGCACCTTAGTCCAACATAGAAAAGGGACTAGAGCAGATGCGTTATCACGCATTGCGTCATTGCGCACGTGCCGCAGAGGAGCGGAGAAAAGTAACGGCGTGTTTGCTCTTTGCGCAAGTTACTCCTCTGCTTTTGAATCCAGTGCCCAATGGGGGAAGAAAACAACTGGAACCCCCGTCCCTGCCTTGGGTCGGCGTCTGCTATCGTTGGGTCGGTTCAAAGAAGATACATTAGCAGGGAATCCAAATTTATGAGGCATTGGGCCAGGAGGACCAGGCACCTACAACATAGTTAGGGCCGAACTGCGGGAGCGCCCTGGGCAGTGAAACATAAATGTGTTGGTGCCCACGCGCCCCAGGTCAATTCAGGGTGTACAGATTCTTTTTGAACTGCCCGCTCTTGTACCACCGCAGGGAGTTATTCACTTAAAAAGGACACTGATGCTGATGCATCAGGGCACTATCCTAATGAAAACAGACCTGCTCCTGTGCCGGAGCAGGGAGGTAATCACTGTGCAATAGGGCCTGATGCAAAAGCATCAGCGCCCCATTGTTACTAAATGTGCATTTAATTCCAATTGGGTGCCTGCTGCGCCTTCTCCCACCACGCCAGTGCCGGGTAGCCCTTAAAATACTCTCCAGAGCTGCTGTGGCTGATGGCTAATGGTGCCCCGGCGGCCCTGCCCTAAGGCCAACCCTGCACATACTTCATTCAAGCATTCTTACCACTGCCAAGTGCCACATTCAACTATTTCCCAACTCTTGCTTCCTGGTGAGGATTCGGGTGTGAACACCAGCCACCAGTTACATAACTGATCCACACAACCTTTGCAGTAGCAATGAGCAAATATGGCAGTGCCAGTGAAGATGTGTTAGGGTTGTGGGGGCCCATTTCAACATGATGTATGCAGGCCCTCATCATACATGCCAACCATCCCGATTTAGGAGGGAGACTGCTGGTTTTTCAATGAAAAATATTGCTATTTTCCGCGTTCTCCCCCTTAAAATAATTCTAGCCCCAATGCATTCCTATGGGAAAATGTATGTCTCCCAATTTCTCTGAGAAAATCCCCCAGGTGCTTGGTAATGTTGGCATGCATGCCCCTTGCTTACAGTTCGGAAAACCAGCCTGCGGCACCAATGGGAGGCTTAATTATTATGGAGACAAAGGAATTCAGTGAAGATGTTAATAATTGCAGAGTATCATGCGAAAGGCAGTCATCAAGGAGTGGAAACACCAAATGTTCACTGAAGAGATAGTGACCGCTCTGTCAGAAAGGGGCAAATGCAGATAAACACAGAGTAAAAGGCAACACATTGGTAACGTTGCTGGATGATGCAAAAAGCCTGAGAGAACCAGCAGATGCAGTCTGAGACTGTGTGCATGTGCAAAGCACACATTTGATATGCTGAAAGAAAGAAATACGTTGCTGAGTCGTAAGATTGCCAACATGGCAACATGGGGCTGCTGCTTGGGGCCCATTTCAAATGAAAATGTTGAAATGCTCCATGACGATCTTGATAAATGGCCACTTATGTATCCCATTTACTCGGATTTAGGAATAAATGTCTGGTTGTTGGGTATCCCATGTAGGGACACCCCAGGAGAAATGCATGGTATAGCGCACTACAATCACTAAAGGAAAACTGTAGCAGTGGTAGGATGGGACTTTCAGTCTCACACCCAAAGCGGCAGCTTGTAGAAATGGTAGGGCGTGTGTCTGATCACAAGTTGTGTAATGTCAGGGGGGCCCCGTGCACACACTTGATGCAACTCTCACTAGTGTTTCGGATAGAGGATGCCATTAGAACGGGATTCTATTGAGCAGGCTGGACCTCTGGAGGCATCATGCAAGAGACTGTTGAACCACAGGTGGCCATGTGATGCGTTCTTGCCACTTGCCCGTCTGCCATTAATGTTCCAGGCATTCCTGCGACATTAGAGTGCAACGCAACATTAGAGTGCAACATAAAGGTGCAACGCGCCTTGCGCGGTCTGTTGTGCGAGACTCTAACACCACAAGAGGCAGTGAATCCTATCTTAGAAGAGACCTACCAGACTGTGGGGCAAGAAATGGTCTTCAAGCCCGCGCACTTGCGAAATCTGAAAGGCAGTGTCTAATCCAAAGCATGAAGGCATTAAAAAACAAGCTCCACCAACGAACACTTCAACAATGATCTTCACACCAAGCTTCAAAAGCAGGTTATCTAGCACTCTTCTAAACTTCCATGAATGCAGCTTCAACTCCAGTGAGAATGGGTTTCTTTGGCCCTCCCTATACCGCCAAGCCTGGGAGTGAACTGTTTTCTGCGGCACATGCATCACAATTAAGTTACAAAAAAATACAGTCTAAAAAGACCATCCACCTCTACAACTCATATTACAGTATAGAGACCCCTCGTCGCTATGCTGGTCCCCACATCCCAGGCGCCATGTTGCTTACGAGGGGCATCCAGAGGCAACCCTGTAAGTAAGGGCCCGTGCTCAAAGGTAAGGGCCTGAGTTCAGCAAGGGTCCCTTAACGAGGGTGCTGGGCCGTTACGTACAGGGTCGGCCCGCCACTGAGGGGCATCTCAGTACCCATATAGACACCTACAGGGGTGCTAATGGCGACTTTTAAAAACAAATAGAAAAGAAACTTACCTTGCTTCAGCATCCCGGCACCGGCAGTTCGGCTGTTCCTGGAGTCAGTTTTTCATGTTGATGACTGTGCCGTCATCAACATGAAAACGGACTTCACAGATAGCAGCACTGAGCAGCGCCGGTCCACACAACAAAACAACGTTGAATTGTTTTTCTTTAAGAAAATAAATAATACACCATTAGCACCAGTGTAGGGATCGACACGGGTGCCAAGATAATGGGGGGAGCATGGAGGGAAGTGCCCGACCCCAATGAAAATGCTCCGAGCATTCTCATTGCTTGATGGCACCTCCCAGGGTGCTAATTGGCAGTAGATCCCTCTTCTAGTTTGAGGGTTCTGAATCCCCTGAATGGTGAGTTTGCATCACTAGGTCTGTTGTCTTTGATGATGTTGCCCAGCAGGGTGCTTTGTGATGCCAGGAGGGCTAGGGCGTCAGAGGGCTGGTTGCTGCAGCAGGTTACCCACTCATCCCACAGTGTGTTGGAGACCTAGATATAGTAACTGCTGGCGCTGGCTCCGGAACGCCAGCGCGGGAGTTGAGTTAGTTGCTGGAGGGTACCATTGCACTGCACCAATCAGCAGATATAGGATCCAGCCCCACCCATTTCATTGTCCCTAGTTCAGACTTTGCTTGTGCATCTTGTACTCAGCATGGGAACTAGTCTGGGCCTAGAACAATACACATCCTGGAATATCAATTATGCAGCAGCTCGTCATCATCCACGATGAGTAACCAGGAAAGGAGAGCTCGTGTGGAATACATTTTGAAGGGAGGGTGGCACAATCTGGTGGTGATCTGACAAGGGGTCACCTTACTCTTCTTCACTCTCCAGGTCTTCACTCTTCCCCTTTGGCATGTCCTTTGCCAAGTGTGCCAACGTCTCCCATGGTGACCATGGCACTAAAGGCTCTGAGGCCTGCAGAGAGTAAGGGCCATACATCACTATCTACTCAGTTCCCCCCCACACCTCCCCCGCTTTCATTCATTGTCACTGGCCGCTGGTGAGGGTCGCACTATGGAGAAATGTTTCTTCCATGGTCTGAGGCATTGCGTGTCGGTTCCAGCCTTGGACATGCAGCCTTAACAGAGGCAGGGATATTTCAAAGGATGCCATGGTGGGCACGTTATAAAAGAGAAGAGAGTTCTGGACTGGCAACACTGCCATCAGTATTTGCATCTTGCTTGCAGCCCGGACGATAATTTTGCTAAATGTAATGCTGCCATCCAGTGGTGAATAATGCACGCATGATGAGCATGAAGGAGGCAAGGGAGTATCCCCTCAACTCTGAACTGGATGCAGGAGTCCGCAAAGGAGAACCTCTTACGAGCGCTTTATGGTTTATGGACATGGCTCCTTGCATTCAAAGAGGTCAGCTGCCCCTTGTCTGCTTCTTTTCTAAGTTGTGACAGTGTCTCACCTTGAGGGTGTTCACCATGGTTCACAGCAGGCTCATTCATAGGCTGGACCAGCACATGGTCTGCCTGAGAGTCCACCTGCCTGGAGAAGGCTATAGGGATTGACGTCAGGTCTACCTTTCGGAATTGATGATCTATACTTCCATTTCAAGGTTGGAGGGAAGGGAACGCCTTAATGCCGATCATCTGAACCTGGACATACTCTATGATACCTCAACTACAAAGTCCTCATCATACGAACAGTTGTTGGCCAGACACAGATCACAAGTGACCCACCCAATCATATGAAGTTAAGAGGGGGTATTTAGAGATCCCGAGAGTCCCCCAGTGTGTGTCTACTAGAGAGGGAGAGTCATATCCTTTACAAGAGTGTCTTTATTTCTAGGCCTTTCTGGCCGGTCTAGAAACCAGTATAGCCCTCTAATTGTAAGGAGCGTCCTAGGAGGGCTAGTTTAGCTTGTAGGTTCTTGCCTTTCAGTGTTTGTATCCTGAATGGTATTTCATGACAGGCAAGGTAGCTCTCAGTGACGCTTTCATCCGCCAAACAGCAAATACACAAATCATGAGGTCTCTCCGAAGTTGAGCTTCTAGTTAAGGCATTCTACTGTTACAATAAGATCGAACCAACAGGTCACAAATTACAATCTCTTCTTTGTACATGAAAAGGACTCAAAGTACAGGCTGCTGTTACATTCAGAAAGCCGAAATTTTCCTAAGTTCGATACAGATATCCTAAGGATGCTGTTGAGCACATTGAAGATGCAAGTCCTGCAGGACGAGTTCCATTGCCCATGGTTTCCAAGAGACGGGTCAAGAGAGAAAGTGCAAATCTGGCGAAAAAGCCACAGAACTCTAACCACAGTCATTCCATATCAACCTCCACAGCCAGATGTGACTGTGGTAACAGACACTTCCTTAGATAGCTGGGATGCCGTTACGGGCCTCGTGCAGCAAGAGGCCTACGGTTCCAGAAGGAGAGTGCCACTGATCAATATGCTATAATTGATTGTGGTAAGATTAGCTCTGGAAGAGTTGTCTCCCAGGGACAGTGCTAAGACCCTGCCCACGTCATTGGCATCAATGAAAAAGACCTGAAATAAGGTGGGTAGGCTACTAAAGTGTGCCATTATTCTCTTCGTTTCTTTATAAATGATACAGAAGATTCTCAGCCTGTCAACGAGGAATAGTCACTACATATGAATCTACAAAAGGCCCAATGTTGCAGAACCTAATGACTCTGTTCTGCCCTTGAGTCCTACAGATAGAGACGCCATTGCTAGTATGTGCACATAGAGGGCTTATACCCCAATATGCGTCATCTATGACGTCATTCTACGTGGAAAAATCCAAAACCTATCAAGGGTAGGGATTGGTGAATGGAGCCTACCTACTTATAGAACATACAGGGATTAGTGCATCGTTGGCTACCCCTTGTCTGTAGTGCACGCCTCAAACTACCTCTAAATACATATAATAATGATTATAGTGGACGTAACAGTGGATTGGTTCCTGCACCATTGTATGTTAGGTTGTCCCCCAACCTCACTGATTGGTTGGCAGACTATCCCAACCTTGGACTTTTGGCTCCTTAACAGCATGTACGTGAAATGAAACCTAGGTGTTTGAATCCTGTCAGACTACTCCGCATTTTCCTAATTACTCCATCATATGTCATCGGTAGGCCATCACCCAGTCTTCCATTTGTAGTTGACATTGTGGCTGCTCACTGTCCTGGAACATTCAAGGGAGTGCTATTAGCTTAAGGCTCTAATGAATAGCCTTTGTTTTCGACTTCTGAGTCACATGTGAAAAGACAACGAATTTGTACATTTCAGCTTTTCGTTAACTGCTATTTGATTTAATTATGTAGGGTGCTGTTGCTCATCCTGGCCTCTAGAGACTTGCTCACTCTATCTCATATGAACTTTATACACTTTTAATTGAAAAGCAGTTTGTCTCTCACAGATGTTTTCATCTTCCATCTAAGAAGAATATCCCACCTTCAGCGCTTATCTACGTACTCCCTTTGTGTTCTTTGCTTATCCTTTTAAAAATAGCATATTCGCTTTGGGCCTACCTTGTTTGTTTGTTTGTTTGATATTTATTATGCGCGCCAGACCCGAAGATATCAGGGCGCAGGCAGAAGTAGGAAATCATACAGCTTGGTACATAGGTTACATTGGTTACAAAAGTATCAGAAAAGCATCACAGTGGTAGAGAATATACAATCGTGGAGAATGTTTAGACAATCTATATACAGGAAAATGTACAGTTATTTACAACTATGGTCACATTCTGCAGGTTCATTTATCATCATTCTCTAGGAGCCATGTCATCCGATTTTGCCTACATTTGGTAAAGGTTTGGTCCATTCTAAGTGTGGTAGGTAGTGAGTTCCACAGTTGGGCTGCTTTGACTGGGAAACTGGTGCCCCCAATGGTGGATAGTTTAAACCGAGGCACCTGAAGGCAGTTGGAATTCACTAGTCTCGTAGGTCTAATAGATGTTTTTCTAGCAAATCTTTCTATTAGATATCGTGGTGCTTTATTGTTTAGGCATTTATGGATAAGGGATACCGTTTTTAGTCTGATTTTCTCATGTGTGGATAGCCACTTGTACTTCCTTCTTGTTTCAGAAATATGTTCCTTCTTAGAGATACTAAATGCGGCTCTGAGGGCATTGTTTTGGAGTATCTGTATTTTGTTGTTAATGAGTTTGGTCGCTCCAATATATAGGGCATTGCAGTAATCTAGCTTGGATATAATGAGGGCTCTGGCTAGGATCATGCAACTGTTGGACGAGAGGAATTGTTTGCCAGCTCTAATTAATTTGCATGTATATGCTGTGGAGGAGGCTAGGGTGTTTACCTGTTTGGTGAATGTTAGGGTGGAGTCTGAGTAAAAACCTAAGGTTTTTACTTCCTTTGCAACCTTAATGAGGTTCCCATCGATGATTAAAGATGAGTATTCTGTGCCAAGTCTGGTGAGAAGAGAAGCGGTTCCCAGGATGAAAAGCTCTGTTTTATCGTCGTTCAGACAGAGGCTGTGAGTGGCCATCCATGCCTGAACAATACTGTAAATTCTATTCACCAATGCTAAATCCTTGCTATAGTCCCCCGTAAGAGGTAGGAGGATCTGGGTATCGTCTGCATAATTAGTGTAGGTGATACCCAGATGGGCCAGATCATCAAACAGGGGCTTGGTGAAGATATTATACAGTGTTGGAGAAACACAGGAGCCCTGGGGCACCCCGCAATGTATGGGGGTAGGGTCCGCAGCTGCAGATGGCGAGAAGACCCTCATGGTTCGGACGCTGAGGAAGGATTGTATCCACGCTATTGCCTTTCTAGAGAAATGAGCAGCTGAGTCCAAGTGGCTATATAAAACGTTGTGATCCACTAGGTCAAATGCCGCCGACAGGTCAAGGAGGAGGAGTAGTGCGGGTTTTCTATTGTCTCTTAAATTTTCTATTTGGGCATTAAGATCGATGTGTGTTGTTTCTGTGCCATGTAATGGTCGGAAACCAGATTGTCGAGAGCCTAATTGTTGGTTAAGTTCTAAGAAGTTCTGGATTTTGATGTATGCAACCTTGTCTAAAATTTTCAGCAGGAATGACACAGTGGTGATAGGCCTGTAGTTGGTCGGTATTGTGGGGTCGAGCATTTGCTTCTTAAGGAGTGGGAGTACCCATGATTCCTTAAGCTTGCTAGGTATCGTGCCGTATGTAAAGGAAGCATTGATAAGTTCGGTAATGAACGTTGGTAGATCCCTTGCGGCGTCCTTGATCAGTTGTGCTGGACATTGGTCACCCTGGCAGTTAGATGGTTTGAGACCCAATATAACTTTCTCTACCTCTATAATGGAGACTGTGGAGAAGTGAAATTGGGTGATAGGTTTCATTTTCAATGGTGGTGTTTTGCTGGATGGAGTCGTATCCGTTAGTGGCGCTTTCTTTAGTGCTATTTTGTTTTGAAGGTTCAAGACTTTGTTGGCTAGCGTGTGCTGAATATCGAAGTACCATGTTTTGTCTTTGACACAGTTGCCTTGGGATGTGAAAGGATTTTGTAATTCTTTTAAAATAATGAAGAACTCCTTCATGCTAGAATTCACTTGTGTAATTCTATAATTGTAAGTTTCTTGTTTGGCCAAGAGAATATCCTTCTTGTATTGGGATGATATATTAATTAGCTTTGATTTGTTTTCTGCGGTGGGATGAAGTTTCCAGGCAGTTTTGCATTTTCTTTTGTCTAGTCTTACATTTTTTAGATGAGGAGTAAACCAATTGTTTAGGTGGCTTTTAGGTTTGCTATTTCTGAGTTTTAACGGGGCAATATTATCAAGAGTTTTGTTCATGACTTTGTTATATTCTTCAACTAGGAAGCTGGGATCCATATTGTCAGGTAGGGAGTTAAGGGTGGGCAAGATGCAAGGGAGTAGTTTGTCTACTGTGATATCTTTCTTGTTTGTCGTAAGTATAGGCGGGGCGCAAGGTGGTTGTGAAGTAGGTCTTTTAGTTGCTAGTATAAAATATATCAGATAATGGTCCATACAAATTTGGAGTGAGATGGCAGAGATAGAGACATTACAGTTATGATCTGCAACCCAATCGAGAATTCTCCCTTTGTTATGAGTTGGTTCGTTCACTCTTTGGGTGAAGCCGAGTTCTGTCAGGGTGTTGGCCGCTGCAGTGGCTTGTTGGTCGTTAGTGTCATTAAAGCCTATGTTAAGATCTCCTAGCGATAAAGTTTGGAGGTATCCTTTAGGTTTTCCGAGAGAATCGTGGAAAGATCTTCCATGAAGGTATTAATGGGGCCAGGGGGTCTGTATATAAGATGGATGTTCAGCGTTTGAGAATTGGCTGTGGGTATTTTAATTGACTTCACATGATTTGAAAGTATGCGAGGATGATATTCTCATGCAGAGATTAGCTTTGGCAATGATAGCTCGACCCCTGGCTCGAGCTTCACATCTATCCACTCTAAGGATAGTGTATTCATTTGGTATGGCTAAGGTCAGCGCAGGGCCTGCTGCCTCATGAAGCCAAGATTCTGTGACAGCTATAAAGTTGTAGTCTTCTGTTAGGATGACTTTGGCTATTTCTGTTGCATGGGCGACTAAAGATCTAGCGTTTATTAAGGCTCCTTTGAGGTTTGGTGTAAGCTGATCTGGAGGCGGTAGGGTAGTACTGTCTGGAACTACTGAACGGTGAGTCCTAATTCTTTTTGTGTGGGGCTTGTTGTTGCTACTGTTATTATTAGGGCTAGTTGCGTATTTGTGAGATGCTTTACTTTGGAGGTTAAAGTTGACCTCGTATCTGATAAGTGGGTCAAATATTCTGGGTAATCGTGCCCGGAGTCTGGAGTTTCTGAGCAGTGTTACAAGTGGTCGTTTGGGACAGTAAGTTGGACTTGTGCAAAGGGAGTTTAGGAGGCAGGGTATAGTTGTCCAATGTATCTGCTATCCCAGTTAGTGTAGACATTGTGTAGAGTACCATTAGCGTAAGTAGGGCGCCCAAGTAGACTAAGTTAGACAGTATAGGGTACATACTGTATGACTGTAGCGTACAGTGTGAGGATGAGATAGGTCAGCTATAAATGTTGCCTTTGCATGGAATGCGACTAGTTGCTATTGGGTAACCGGCGTCATTCGCTAGTGGAGTAGTCCAGTAGGGGCAAGAGTAGTATGCTGGTCAGTAGTAGGTAAGGATTATGGTAAACATCATTTGGTTATAATATTATTCTAGGGATAGCATACCTAGGAGCTAGCATACTATACAACACTACTGGCTGTTCCGAGTAGTGTAAGCAGCTAAACCTCCTATGCAATTTTATGAATTGTATACTAGAATATTAGAGAGTGGGCAAATCCTATGTGCAGTAGGAACAAATGGAGGCACAAATATGCAAAGCCTAGATTCGAAAATCAGCAAATAGGGCAGTTTTTATATGCATTAGGAGCAGTTGGGGCACAAATGTACAGACGCCTAGATTCGAAAATCAGCAAATAGGGCAGTTTGTATATGCATTAGGAGCAGTTGGGGCACAAATGTACAGACGCCTAGATTCGAAAATCAGCAAATAGGGCAGTTTGTATATGCATTAGGAGCAGTTGGGGCACAAATGTACAGACGCCTAGATTCGATAATCAGCAAATAGGGCAGTTTCTAAACTTTCTATATGCATTAGGAGCAGTTGGGGCACAAATGTACAGATGCCTAAATTCGAAAATCAGCAAATAGGGCAGTTTCTATATGCATTAGGAGCAGTTGGGGCACAAATGTACAGACGCCTAGATTCGAAAATCAGCAAATAGGGCAGTTTCTATATGCATTAGGAGCAGTTGGGGCACAAATGTACAGACGCCTAGATTCGAAAATTAGCAAATAGGGCAGTTTCTATATGCATTAGGAGCATTTGGGGCACAAATGTACAGACGCCTAGATTCGAAAAGGCAGTTTCTATAAGCAGTGGGCTAATACCAATGATAACAATTCGGGCTCACAAATATGCAAAAGCCTAGGT
Organism: Ambystoma mexicanum; assembly: GCF_040938575.1. Classification (NCBI taxonomy): domain Eukaryota; kingdom Metazoa; phylum Chordata; class Amphibia; order Caudata; family Ambystomatidae; genus Ambystoma; species Ambystoma mexicanum. Next base: position 1,252,024,922 of record NC_090926.1, read on the forward strand.
TTGAGATTTGGCAAAAGGGGCAGATTCAATATGCAGTGAGCAGGCACCAAAGTTAGCACACGGGTCAAGTCTGTGCATGTTAAACATCAGACACAAGTTGTCAGCGTGATGAGCAAAAGTGCAGTTACTGCGACCTAAACAGTGAAACAGGCGGGAACTATGCGCTATTTCGACCGGAGCAATGGTTAGTAGCAAACAAGTTGGAAAGATGGTCATATAATTCAAGAAATAAGGTCTATATTATTACATGCACTTACATTTGAGTGATCGGTTCAATAAGAAATATACATCAGTGTACACGTGTTCAATGGGAACTCTACATGTAAAAGTCTTACATTCTGATAGTGTTCCACGGAGTTTCGGACGTCCATGATGAAGACCCGTTAGGGATGGTGGCATGATGCTGGATTACTTTGATGATAAGGGACCTTGACTCATTGTCGGCTGTGCGCACAAAACTGTTTTCTTTTGTCTCACGATTCTTGCAGCCTCGGCCTGTCTCTGAGGTAGCTTGGTTAATTTCAACGTGAGCCAGCGTCCATTTTCCCAATATAGCCGTCCTTTACACTTTATATATTCCTCTATAGCAAGCTTCTATACGTTATCTTTCTAAAATTGGTGATGAAGTGAATACATGGTGTTTTCATGGCATAATTTGTCATATGGCAGCAATAGCTGCCATGCGATGCAAGCATATGACTTTAGTCCTTGTGTATATGATAGCACTAGCTGGAGAATACTACAAGTCCTTGGCCCAGTCATGACAATACCCTGCACATGTCTATACATTGACTATGCAAACATCAAAATTATTGACTATGCCAATGCTTGCTTAGTTATTTTGTGGAAGATTAGGCGCAAATGCACCAGATGGTGATAACTGGGGAACTAGAGCATTTCCACTAATGGCATCCAACACATTTTTCAACATTCTGAACAGTGATGGTCCACGACCCCTTCATCTCAACCCTCCTCAGTTGCCCTGCCGTGTCTATAGAGGACTATCGCAATCTCAGGGTTAGGAGCCAGCATTATGTTCCCAAGCCCAGGCAAGCAGTCTGTCGCTTCACTTCCATGGCTCATATACTGATCGCTGTAGTCAAGGGAGCAAGATTACTTCGCAGGAGGGGAGTTGGAAAGACGAGAATACAGGGTAACACTTTTTTTCATTTAATCATCTTTCAAGATTTATTTCCCTTTTCCCCAAAAAATATTGACAATAGTGCAGTCTTATAAACTATTTCCTTTAAACGATATTTGTTTGTGTTTTTTATTTAAATCTTTTTATTGGTAATTTTAAACAATCCAATAAAAAACAGAAAAACAAACAGAAAGAGCCCCCAATAGAGCAGTTTGGGTGCCAAATGCCATCATTCTGACGATATAAATGAAAATGATTAAATGATCATTTTACATTTAATGAATTGTCATTTTTTTAAATTGTTTGTATTACTAATGTGTAAAGTGGATATTTTTCTTTTTCAACCAATTCACAATTAAAACAATCCTTAAAATATATTCATAATACATAGTAGGTTGTTGGGGTGGTCAGGAAAGATCCCCATGACTATGAGGGGTTCATGGTGCGCGCACCATATTAATAACTGGCAGTGGCAGGAAACTGGGCGCGATGTTGCAATTTCATATGTATCGAAGTGTAGTTTATTATGGATGGGATATGATACTTTAGTGATACTGTTGGCTAGAATTGATAAATATTAGCTTGCATGTGCGAAGAACGATAAAATGTCAAACCCATCAAATGTAAAAACATACATGCACATTAATACAAATAAATACATGTGGCATTCATGAATCTCGATATAGCAGGCTTTTCACATATGAATGAATAGCACGGTAGTCAGGGGCTGTTTTGCAAAGTGGACTTTGAAACTGCTTCTATGAGGTTTCAGAAGCCAGAAGATGGGTGAATAAGTAACTTTATAACCGTCGCAGCCAGCTCAGCTGCAGGAACTAGCCATGAGGTTTACAGGGATGACTGTAGCTGAAGATGACAGGCAGGACTAACAAGGGTCATGCAATTTGGAGAATAAAAATAGTCCAATGGACAAGCACTTCCTAGAGCATGAAGGATAGGAATACCAAGGTAGCAGCGCACAGAGAGATCAGTGTGGAAAGCTGCCAAGTGCGGGCAACCGCCTGAGCAGAGAATGCAGCAATTAAACTGGAGAGATTCAGATAGGGCCGCAGGGAGTATAAAGGAAAACAGCGCAGATGCAAAACAGAAAGGGCTGGGTTGCGATGCAGGGCTTACTGGGTCCTTATTTGCTTTATGGTGGTATTGGACTTCCGTGTCTTTTTGACATCTGATGTCAAATCGTTCCAACGCGGATGTTTCAGTCGCCATTTTGGATAAGGCAGGAAGCCTTTGCATCGTTGCCATAATGGCGTGAACGCTTGCAATCTCCAATTGCGGCCCGGCAGCAGTGATTCCTTACATCAAGTCCCCACCCAGGACCAGGTTCTCCCAGTTTCCACAGATATTGCTGGTGATATCTCCTTAACAACAACGGCGCATGCATATTGGAATGGGGTTCCCAAGATCTTTCCGCAACTGATTATCCCTTTCAATCGATAAGATACTGGAAATTTCCACGATAAAAAAGTGAAATGCATATCCGTGCAACTTCATACTCTTGAGGATCTTCAATGGTCATAGGGGTCCATATGTTTTTCTCGGATGTACCCAGGAAGGGTTTCAGTAAGGAGGCATGAAATACTGGATGTATGGAGTGCCAGGAGTGTGGCAGACAGAGTTTGAATGCTACTGGATTTGCGACTTTCAACACAGAAAACAGACCAAAATATTTAGGATAAATCTTTCCAGTTTTCAATCATCTGGGTAAGTATTTTGTGGATAGCCACACACCATCTCCTTTTTCAAACGTTGGATTGTCTGACCTTCTGTGTTCTAAATAGTGTTTACATGACTGATGTGCAGGGCCCTTATGTATCCTCTGGGCCCTGATCCCCCACATCTCTCATCCCAGCCGCTGTCTATTTTACTGCACTTACTTGGGCTCCCACGGGAGGTTGCACTTACGTTCTTCTCTTCTGAGCACTTCACCCTGCACACTTCTTCATGAGCACCACAGCACCTGTCCCTTACCCGCCCTTCCCTCGACACTTGCACGTTCAGAACACTCAAAAGGCATAGTAGACTTGTCTCCCCTCCCTGTTCTCATTATTTGCTTATGCTAATTCAATAATTTATCTTTGTTGTAATTTATTGTCTACATTCCCCTGTCCCCACCCTGTTGCCCTGTGGGCGCTTTGAAACATGTTTGCTAATTGTATAAGCGCCTAACAAATGACCAATAAATAAATAAAATAAAGTTGACTGAGATTATTGGAGTGCCCGTCTAGTTTGTAGGTGTATGTCTTGTATCGCCTGGATTCGTTCTTCTACTACCGGTACTTTGGTCACGGTTGAAGGGACATCATTTAGCCAGCGCGGATGGAAACCATAGCAGCAAAAAAAATGGAGTGAGTAATGTAGTGGAATGTTGTGCGTTGTTGTAAAAGAATTCTGCCACTAGTAGGAGAGAGACCCAGTTGTCTTGTGTAGTATTAACAAAACACCATAGATATTGTTCATGGCTTTGATTCTGTCTCTCCGTTTGGCCATTAGACTCTGGCTGGTAACCAGAAGATAAGGACATCTCAATGCTTGCAGACATGAGACCAGAACTCAGAGGTATATTGAGATCCTCTGTCAGATGTTACGGATTCAGGGAGTCCAGGTAACATGAATATATCTTTCAGAAATACGTTACACATTTCGCTCGCAGTCGGTAACATCTTAAGAGGTGAGAAACAAGCCTGCTTTATAAAAGAATCAACAGTTACCATGATCGCCGTATGTGACTGGGAGTTTGGAAGATCTGTGATGATAATCGGTGGATATCTTTTGCCCTGGTTTGTTAGGTAATGAGGCTTGTGTGAGTTTCCGGACTAGAGCTCTGTGTGGAGTCTTGTTTTGTGCACAGACTGAACATTTCAACACGTGTTCATTAACGTTGTCATGCATCTTTGGCCACCAAAATTTTCTTTGCAACAATTCCAAGGGGTTCCAAACTTCCCGATGCCCGGCGATAACAGAGTCATGTGATAAATGAAGAACTGTTTTGTATTTCTATAGGATCATCGGTCCAATATTTTTTCAGGGGCATGCATGGCCACAGTATACACGTAATGTTCACACAAGTAAGTTATATTAGGACAATATCAGTAATACTTCCCGCAAACCTTCATCATAGCTTGGCTGAAAATTGTGCACTCAACACTGCTATTGGCTAGTGATAATTGACTCTTGGCCAGTAAGAAATGTTGTGGTATCTGTATATATTTAGAATTGAGATGGCCAATGACTTATGGCCAGTTAGTAGTTTGAAACTTGAAGTTGTTCCCACTGTCAGAGCTATATTTTCTTTATTTGTGTTTTTGGTTTAGAATCAAACGTTACACAATTTAACAACAATAAAAAAAACAAAGATATTTCGACCACCTTTATTTTTCTTCTTCCTCTTTTTCTTCGTCTTCACTTGTATATAGAAATTGTTTACTGATGCTGATATGTTATTGTATACACTTGCTTGCTTACTGTTCCATTTCATCGTCATGTGTTCTTGAAAATCTAATGAACAAGTTTAAAAAGGGCAGTATACATACATTTCAATCCCTAAAATACATACCTCTAAATATAAACACTTTGGTGGAAAGAAAATCCCCCAAAATTAAATTCTCATATTTCGTTTACAATTCAAACATCACACTTCGAGTTAACCCATAAATTCAAATTAATTCATTGGGGAACAGCGCAAGTAGAAACCAATTACGCTAAGATCTTAAAATGCATACATCCAACACTAGGTTACATAATAAAATTGGAAATATAATGGACATCTAACGCAAATATATCTTTGCGATTTTATACAATTTATAACTTAATCAAGCTCAGACGATACAGAAATCTCAACAGGGCGATTATGAATGCAAGTGAAGTTCCTTGAATTATTCTTTCCCAAAGGAAATCAGTAAACACAATGGAATGATTGTGAATGAAACACCCGAACACCTTATTTTTATTTATTTTTTGTTTATATAGCGTTAAAGCCCGCGGGCATCAGAACGCTTACATATAGACTGGACAACAGAAAAAGAGACAGGACTAGGCGAGAGAAGGCCTAAGTTAACTCAAATTGATTCAGTATGTTACCAGGATTTACTTAAAAAGTAAGGTTTTCAGTTTTTTCCTGAAGGTGAGGTAGTTAGGCTCAAGTTTTAATGAGGTGGGTAGGTCATTCCATTTTCCGATGGCTAATGTCGGGAAGGCCTTGCCAAGGCCATGTTGTTTTTTAGTTATAATGGTTTGTAGTTTGCCTGTATTTGATGATCTGAGGCTCCTGGGTGGCTCGTACCATTTAAACTGTTTCTTGAGGTAGGCCGGGGCTGCGCCATATAGGCAGCGATGTACCGTGGTAAGAGACTTGAAGGAGATTCTCTCCTCCATAGCCAACCAATGGAGGGTTTTCCTTTCTCCGGAGATGTGCTCTCTCCATGATTTTCCAGTGATCGTTCTGATGGCGTTGTTTTGGATGGTTTGACATCTTTTCAAGCACTTACTATTGGCTCCCAAGAGTAGGGAGTTTCCGTAGTCCAATCTAGACAATATAGTGGCCCTAGCGATGATGATGCTGTTCTTTTGGTCTAGCAATGGCCTGATCTTTTTAAGGAGAATCTGATGGTACTGACAGTTTTTTTTAAGGTAGCTTGTATGTGCTTCAGCACCTAGAGAGGCTTGAAGATACACACCTAGGGTCTTTACTTTTGCTGATATTGGAATCTGGATGTTTTTGATGGTAAATGAGTTAAAGGCAGGGCTCAATTATTTTCTGGCCTGTGTAGATCCGAAGATCATGAGCTCAGTCTTAGAGCCATTTAGACACATCCAGTTTTCTTTCATCCAGTGTTCGATGGTGTTATATAGGAGAGAAAGTTTATCATTGTCTATTTGGTAGTTCCCACTGAGTTCAAATACCAGTTGGGTATCGTCAGCGAAATTGGTAAAAAATATACCCATCTGGGATAGCATGGTGCAAAGGCATCGCATGTAGAGGTTAAAAAGTAAGGGGGAGAAACTGGCTCCCTGAGGGACCCCACAGTCGACTAATTTGGTGTTAGATGCTTTGTCTCCCCAAACAATCTTGGATTGTCTGTTTTGCAGAAATGAGGCAATCCATTCGATGGCTCCTTCTGAGCAATTGCCAGATTTTTTGAGGGCCTCACGGAGTTTGACATGATCTAGCAAATCAAACGCCGCCGAGAGGTCCAGCAGTATCAGTAGCCCTGATTTGCCTCTGTCCAGGATGGAGAGCATTTCAGTTTGGAGGTCTAATAGCGCCGACTCAGTGCTGTGGCTGGATCTAAACCCAGATTGTTGTGGGTGAAGTAAGTTGTTTTCGTCTATAAAGCTTTGAAGTTGATCAGTAGCTATTTTATCCATAATTTTCAACAGAAAATTGCAATTTGTGATGGGCCTGAGGTTGGCAGGGTCCTGTTGGTTAAGGTCTGGTTTTTTTGGTAAAGGAGTGACCGTGACTGTTTTGATGATGTTGGGTACAGTATGGTCTCTGAATGAGGCATTTACCATTCTTGTAAGAAAGGGACCAAAGATATCAGGGTTTTCAAGAATAAGATTAGGGGGAAGAACATTTTCTGAGCACGAGGACCAAATGCTTTAGGCTTTCCAAAGAAGTCTGACAATATCGGCATAACGCATAAGCAGGGTCAGAACTTTCCCATTTACACATGTATTCCCTAGTATTCAAGATATTCAGTCTGAACCTCAAAAGTGCATTTCAAATTAGCAGAAGGAAATTTGATAAGATACGGGGATACACCCCTTGGCCCTTTAATAATTTCTTTAAAGACTTTATATTGCTGTAAGGACCCACATGTCTCACCAGTCTGCTTCTCAGATGTTTTATTTTAAAGACTTCTGATCGTTCATAACCTTCTCAAGGGAAAGACCTTTAGATATCAAGAGGTGCCTAGATTTGGCCGCAAATAGAGAATGTAACGGTATTGTAATCACATTTTTACACAGTGTTGTATGTCTTTCCATAGAAACCTCATATTTGCCAAAGCTATTCCTTATTCCAAGTGGATAATTTACATAGGGATTCTCTTGAGGGTGTGGGGGGAGAAAAGCTTCCTCCAGATAATCATTTCAAATGCGAACAAGTCCAAATCTCTTAATTGGTGGTGAGATTCGAGGTCGTATATCTTGGAAGAAATGACCTTCTTTTCATACATTTTATGGGCTGCCAAGAGGGAGAAACAACCGGATATATTATTAAAATGTTTTAGCTGTGCCATAAATTGCATGGGTTTCTTTTTAAGGCCAGCAAGAAGGAAGCTTTTATTTGGGCATGCTGTAATTTCTTTTTTTTTTGTTTGTTTTATTGGTTAAGTATAGTTAAACCTTAAACATTACATCCTTATTCCTTTAGTAAAATCATTGTTCCTTTGTTATAAATGTCTTAGTTCCAATTCTCTTCAGACAGTAATTACCAGATCATTGTCTCTCCATTACCTTATGATCCTCTGTTCAATTATTCCAAGGTTTGGGTAATCAAGGTAACTCAATCATTAATTACCTAGGGCTACTCTTAGCTTTCTCTTACAGATCAGACCCTTCCTCCTTCTGATTCAAGTTTAACATTTCCACAAATTTTAATGCATCAAGAGTTTTGCCAATTTTTTCAACAGTGAGGAGTCTTTCCCAATAGTTTTCTTCCGTCTCCTCGGTGATATTCATTATTTAGCTTCGCATATAGCTCTCTCTTTTGCATTTTAAAGCTGGGCAGATTAACATAACATGTCTTATCGTTTCTAGTTGGTCCTTCCGTTTGCAGAATCGACAATATGCAGCTGTTCTTTCAATTTGCCTTCTTTTCCATTTCACTTCTATGCAATTCCAGATGTTGAGTCTGCAGCGCAGCAACAGGTCCCGGTAGTGCTCCGTTGGAAATTTCAACAGATATGGAGGTAAGATGTTCAAGCCTTTTTTTTCCCAAATGATGTTATAGCATAGATTTCTTTTCAATCTTTGTTCCTGGGTTTCCTCCCAGTCTTTTTCCCGAATCAATCTTTTTGCTTTATCCGGGTTATTCTTTAGGGTATCTTCCAAGAGATTTACTTGCTCCAAATGAGCCTTACATCTGCTTTTCCAGTCATTAAGCATTTTGTCTTCATTCAAAATATTCGTCTGAGCTAGAATTTCAAATGGTTTTGATGGTGTATCCAGGATGCACTTTCTATACAGTGATAGAGATTTCCAAAGTGTGACAGAGTTTACTGATTGTAATCTGAGCTCAGTTCCTATGAGCTCCACTGGTAGTGAGGTTGGTAGGTGCAAGATTTTACGCCAAAAATACACCTCACAAAGATTCCAAACCTCCCATCTAAGAGCCAAGAGTGCTTCAGTACCATAAGTGATGACCGCCACCACTTTTTGCTTGAAGAAGGTTACACTTGGAGTTAAAGAAAACTTCCCATATCTGCGATGTAGGGAAATCCCTTGGAGAATAGTGCGCCTGTTCGTTGCAGTTTTTGTTGATCATTATCCCCAGGTAGAGTGTCATTTCCACTTCCTCCAATTTCTGGTTTTCCAATGACCACGTCATAGTTTTTCCGGACTGCTTTCTGCCAGGCTAGATTTCATAGTTAAGATCATAGATTTTTTGACATTCATCTTCATGCTATTTTCCTTTAGGTAGTTGTTAAAAGTCTCGATCCGTCTTTGTAGGCCTATTGGCGTTTGATCTATGAATACCGCGTCGTCAGCGTACAGCATCCAAGGTATCTCTTTTCCATTTATTTTTGGCGGGAATGCACGGATCTTCTCCTGAGCGGTTTTCATATCGGCCATATATAGGACGAAGAGGAATGGGGCTACTGCACAACCCTGTTTGATTCCTCTAGAGTTCTAATCCTCCTCGAGAGGCCCACATTACTTGTGATTTGGACCTTAATTGAGGTATTAGTGTATAATGTTTTAATAGCTTCAAGTAGATTCTTGGGGCACCCCCAATTTCTCATCTTTGACCACAAGAGCTCTCTATTGATTCCATCGAAGGCTTGTTGGAGGTCAATAAATGCTAGGTAAAGCTTTTTTTTCCCGGCTAGTGTCTTTGCCTTCAACAAGTTGATCAAGAATAGGTTCAAGGCGGTGCCAACTCCACTTACAAAGGCTGTCTGTCTTTCGTCTAGGATTTTCGCCTCGAAAGCCCATTTTTTTAGGTCTCTCGGTAGCAGTGATGCAAATAGCTTGCCAATTGAATCTAGGAGCGCTATGGGCCTGTAGTTCCTAGGGTTTTCACGGTCTCCCTTCTTATATATCGGTACTATATAAGCCTCCGTCCATGTGGCTGGTATTTGTTTAGTTTTCATGATTTGTTGGAATAGTATATATATTAAATCCGTCCAGGTCTCACAGTTTTCTTGTAGTAATTTGTTGGAAATGCCGTCTGGGCCAGCTGCTCTTGAGGTACTAAGTTTTTTTATTAGGATTCGGATATCATCCTTATCAAAGTTCAAGGCCCAGGGAATTGTGTCAGAGATCTCTTTTATGGTTTTTCCCTCACTTTCACCTTCATAAAGAGCAGTGTAGTGTTCGAACCATTTGTCTTCTGAGACTTGATTAATACCTACGGCAGATTGATTGTGCTCTCTGTCGTTAAGTAAGTTCCAAGTGCTTGTAGCTTTGTTTGTTGATATGGCTGCTATCATTTTTTCGGCATCTCTCTGCATTCTTAAGTATTGAGTTTGTCTCAGCCAGTTTTTATATGTTTGTTGACATTTTCTCTGGAGTTTGTATCTTTCTGTGCCGTTTTTCTTTTTTATGAGTCTCAATTCTGACCTATATTGTTTCCTTCTCAACACAAGTTGTTCATCATACGCGTGTTTTTTCTTAATGTTCTTTTTTTGAGTTGGATCGTACTTGATCTCATAGGCTTCCAGCAGCCATTTGTAATCAACCAGCTCCTCATTGTTGTTTATCGCTTCTTTATATCCTTGTACTAGATTCGGGATTGCCTGATTTTTAATTCTCAAACGGTTTCTTCCCCCTGTAGCCTCAGTTTCCATTGCTCTTTCGGTCCCTCTATTAGTTCTTATTTCCCAGACGAGTTCAATGGCTAACAGGCAGTGATCGCTACTCGTTTGTTTTGCTATTGTAAAGGATAATATCCGCTCCAGCGTATTTTCTCCTACAAAGCAATAATCTAAGCAGGCGCCTGATTTCCCACTGTGCCAAGTATTGGCTCCCTGGAGATCTCCCTTAGTCTGGCCATTTAACATCTTCATCTCACGGATTCTCATTTCTTGCATCCATACTTTTTCGTTTCCTAGCAGATGTTCAGTTGCTTTGATCTTACCATCTTTATCCAGCAGTTTGATATTTAGATCACCATTTAATAATATCAGCTGGTCATTCCCCTCCATCATGGACTGATCAATTACCTCCATGATTGACGTTATAAAGTTCGTCTGACCCTGCATATTCTCACTCCAGTAGGCATTAATCAGGACCATTTGTTTGGGGCTTTTTGGACATTCCACTTCAGATGTTACTTTCAGGATTTGCACATATGGGTTTGGTGCCAGATGTTCCATTACTTTTAGTGGACATTCTAGTTTCTTGAGTATCATGAGGCCTCCAAACGGTCTTCCCTTGGGCCCCTTTCTAGCCGGGTTTGTGTAGACCTCATAGCCCTCGCATATAGGGGGTTTACGTAGCCATGATTCTTGTATTGGAATAAAGTCATATTGGGTCAGGAAGCCGCTTTTACTTGAGAGCAGATGTTTGAATCCTCTTGTGTTCCACGATGCACAAAGGATCAATTTCTGCTCGCTCTCCGTACTCTATTGTTTCTTTTTGGAATGCAAAGCATTTGCCATCCCAGCCCAATCCTTTCCTAGACTATCTGCTTTAGTGTGTTTGCTCTTATTCCTCCTTGAGTTTTCAGAGTTATCCACTGTGAACCTCAGAGTTTTCAATGTCTCTTTACGTTTTTTAGTTTTTAAAGACTCTTCCTCCTGACACTCTTTCTCTTCTTTGCTTTTTCCATTGTTTTTCTTCAAATTTTCAGCATCAAGTCTGTTGTTTACGGATTTTTCCCCAGGAATTATTGATCTAGTTTTTACTGAGATCTCCTTCTTTGTCTCCTTTCTTTATTCCGTTTGGGCTTTTTCTTTTAATTGCATAGATTCTTCGCCCAAGTCCTCCAACAGGAACCCTCTTTTTCTTAAAGTGTCTGACACTTCCAAAAGTTTCCGCTTTGTGTTTTTAGATGACAAGTGCAAGATAACTTGGTCTAGCCTCTGTTCCTTTGGGAATTCGACTATTTTTATATCTTCCGTTGATATCGTCCTTGGTGACAGGACTTGCTTGCAGAGCTCCACCACGTAGCTCCTATTTAAGATCGCCCTTCTTGGTCCATTTGCAGCTGTTTCTAGTTTTAAATAACATCCTTTGAATAAAATGGATTTCTTCGGGGGTGATCTTAGCGGTAGCTCTTTCCTTTTCTTGACTTCAATGTCCTTTTTTTTCCCCTTATCAATTATTTGTTTAGGACAAGGGCTGTCTTGGACTTTTTGTTCTATCCTCCCTTTGTTCACCGTATCTTTTCTTTTTTGTTCCAATGTCTTAAATCTAATAGACTCCTGATCTGAATCCAATTCAATTTCATTTATGACTGTTCTTCTTTCTTTTTCCCTGCTGTTTTCTTGGGCACTTTTCCTGTGGGACTTCGGCTTCTGATCTTCCTTAGATTTTTGGGTTAGGTCTACTGTTTCCCAATTGTCTAAAGTTTGCCAGCCCGATGCGCTTATGCTATCCCAATCTTCCTTCTCACTATCGGATTCCATCAGCTCAAAAAGATCACTCAAATTTGCTCCCTGCTTTCTTCCCTTGACACCTTTTCTTGATCTTTTAGTCCCTTTGTCTCTATATCTTCACTCATATTCATCTCTCTTCTAGATTTCTTAGCACACTGTGTGTTAGCTCTTCTCGGTGGAGTTCTTAAATTTCTCAAGAAGGATCATTTTTGGGTTTTTTTCCCTTTTCATTCAGTCCACTTGTAATCTCCTTCCCATTTTGATGGGTCGGATCCTTCGGCGTCACCCCTGCAAATATTGCAAAAGAAGATTGTTCTAAATGTGCAGAGGTCAGTTTGTTAGTTTCCTTTATCCCGGACGGGATCAAGATCACCTCCTCTTGATGTTGCTCCTTTTGATTCGGGAGGTCAGTTGCATCCTTTTTCAATTTCATTGGTCCCTTTCCTTCTTTAGGTTTTGTATCAGTCCAATCCTCCTTATTCCTCTGGCTGTTGTGTTTGTGGGTGGTTCTCATCCATTTACAATCTTCCAAGACCGCTTCCATTAATACTGATTTATCAGTCGCATCTCGCCTAGCTAGATCACTAAGGCGAGATTGCCAAATTTGAGTTAATTCGGCTTCTTTATTTGTTCGTTCATTTAAGCTCTGCAGGGCCGAGGTCATATTAGCATGTTTCTCCTTTATTTGAGTGTTGCTGATGGTTACCTCTTGAACAGAATCTTTAATTGCCTCATAGAGCTTAAGAAAAGGGGGCATTGTTATAGTTAGCGAGGCCATAACCACTTTTTCAATGTGGTCCAAGTCTTTTTCGCTTTCAGTTTTACAGGCCTCAGTTATGATCCTTAGAATTTGTTTATTCCATATTCCTCCTGTAAGCCTATTTTCATCTTCCAAGGTTAAGAGGCTAGCTAGATTGCTTCCCGTTTGTTCCTTCCTCATTTCTGCATTTTCCATACCTTCTTCCATCATAACCACTGGCAAGATTTTATTTCTCCCGTCCCAAAGTGGCAATTGAATCCCTTTCAGGGCTGTCCTATTCCCCCGATGCCCAATCGGAGGTGTAGCGGTATTATCAATCTGTTCTTTATTCAAGGCAGCCATTTTTTCGTTGATCAAGCAGAAGCTCCTTCTTTTTTCTCTTTCTACTTTATCTGTCAATACAGAGATGTCTTGCATGATTTTATCTGCAAGGCATAAATTGCTCAAGCTTGCTGGTACAGTGTCTGCCGCACTGTTGGTATTCAATCTTTCTAATGGCCTCTGCCCCCCCAGGTGGCGCTCAATAAATTCTGTGTCATGGCCATCTGTATGAGCTCCTTTGTTTACTTCATTTGGGGGATTTGCAGATCGATTCCCCTTCCCCTTTGTGGGATTTACAACTATGGGGCATTTCTTCAATGTGGGACTAATCTTCTCTTCCCTATATGGTTGTAAAATGTCTATAGGGTCTTGAACTATCATTGTTGGCCTTCTGTGGTCAATCTTTTCATTCTGATTGATCGAGTCCTGTAGAGTGGCTTTGATATGTCCCAATTTGAACACGTCCCATTGGTCGCCTTGATCCCATGATGTTTCAACTGATTTCTGGCTATTTACAATGCTGGTCATGCCAGAGCTAAGCTCTACCGCTGGTGGCCTTAGAGAGTTTTCTAGACACATGTCCAGTCTTTCTTCAGTTATTGATTCACTGAGGTCCACCCCTATCCCATCATTAGGTACTGTTCCGATGACCTCATCCTTTGTTTGTAAAGTCTTCTGATTACAGTTACAGTGTCTTCAAGTGGATTAGTTGACAATAAATTTAACTTTGTTGTCTCCTTTTCCTGTGCAGGGATAGAGTCCCTACCTACTGGTACTTCATCAGGTAGAGCTGCTTTCTCCTTGCAAATATCCTCAATTGTCGTTTCGACTACTTCATAGGATTCTAAAAGAGTTTGTCCAGCTACTTTCCCCTTGCAAGTAGCCTCGAGTACCGTCTCTGCCTGGCCTGCAGGTGTTGATGGGGAAAGCATTTTTATAATTTCTCTTTCCGTGGGGATAGTACATGCCATGGGTAGTTCAGGAGAATTAGGGGCCAGCCACAGATTATCACCTTTTTCCGCCAGCTGTGAAAGTGGTTTTTCCATATTTGGTTAATTATCTCCCACTGATAAACTTTTTCTTTTATCAGTACAAAATGGTAATCGGCTTTGTTTTAGCATTGTAGTTCTCAAGGTTTGCTCCGGGCTCCCATTTACTTCTGGGAGTGAAGCAAATCTTTGTCTTACCTGCAAGCGTGTTCTTAATCCTCTTCCTTGTGTAGCCTTTGATACCGGGATTGATTTAATTATCTCGAAGGTGTCTTCGTTAAGCCTCGTCTCAGTAGCTTCCGGCAGCTAGTAATCAGGTAGTATCTGTACAGCCACAGCAAGCAGCCAAACAGCCTAACAGCTCCTTCAATCCACAACAAACGATGCCCTTTGCGCGCCAGGCTTAGCGCCGCAAGGGTGTCTGGGGGCAGGTCTTATTGCACTTCCTGATGTCGTCACAGAGGGCGGGGGCGGAGCCAACTAGCGCGACGGCGCTCGAGCCTGCACAGCGTTCTCCTCGCAGGCAGACACGTGTCCACAACACCTCAAATCCTCCAAATGCTGTCAGAGGGCAGGTGAAGGGGGGTCGCAGCCACAGCCTAACAGCTCCTTCAATCCACAACAGACGATGCCCTTTGCGCGCCGGGCTTAGCGCCGCAAGGATGTCTGGGGGCAGGTCTTATTGCACTTCCTGATGTCGTCACAGAGGGCGGGCGTGGGGCGGAGCCACTAGCGCAATGGCGCTCGAGCCTGCACAGCGTTCTCCTCGCAGGCAGACGCGTGCCCAAAACACCTCAAATCCTCCGAATGCTGTCAGAGGGCAGGTGAAGGGGGGTCGCAGCCACAGCCTAACAGCTCCTTCAATCCACAACAAACGATGCCCTTTGCGTGCCGGGCTTAGTGCCGCAAGGGTGTCTGGGGGCAGGTCTTATTGCACTTCCTGATGTCGTCACAGAGGGCGGGCGTGGGGCGGAGCCAACTAGCGCAACGGCGCTCGAGCCTGCACAGCGTTCTCCTCGCAGGCAGACGCGTGTCCACAACACCTCAAATCCTTCAAATGCTGTCAGAGGGCAGGTGATGGGGGGGTCGCAGCCACAGCCTAACAGCTCCTTCAATCCACAACAAATGATGCCCTTTGCGTGCCAGGCTTAGCGCCCCAAGGGTGTCTGGGGGCAGGTCTTATTGCACTTCCCGATGTCGTCACAGAGGGCGGGCGTGGGGCGGAGCCACTAGTGCAATGGCGCTCGAGCCTGCACAGCGTTCTCTTCGCAGGCAGACACGTGCCCAAAACACCTCAAATCCTCCAAATGCTGTCAGAGGGCAGGTGAAGGGGGGTCGCAGCCACAGCCTAACAGCTCCTTCAATCCACAACAAACGACGCCCTTTGCGCGCCGGGCTTAGTGCCGCAAGGGTGTCTGGGGGCAGGTCTTATTGCACTTCCTGATGTCGTCACAGAGGGCGGGCGTGGGGCGGAGCCAACTAGCGCAACGGCGCTCGAGCCTGCACAGCGTTCTCCTCGCAGGCAGACGCGTGTCCACAACACCTCAAATCCTCCAAATGCTGTCAGAGGGCAGGTGATGGGGGGGTCGCAGCCACAGCCTAACAGCTCCTTCAATCCACAACAAACAATGCCCTTTGCACGCCGG
Source organism: Ambystoma mexicanum (assembly GCF_040938575.1). Classification (NCBI taxonomy): domain Eukaryota; kingdom Metazoa; phylum Chordata; class Amphibia; order Caudata; family Ambystomatidae; genus Ambystoma; species Ambystoma mexicanum. Next base: position 1,252,040,563 of record NC_090926.1, read on the forward strand.
GCTTAGCGCCGCAAGGGTGTCTGGGGGCAGGTCTTATTGCACTTCCTGATGTCGTCACAGAGGGCGGGCGTGGGGCGGAGCCAACTAGCGCAACGGTGCTCGAGCCTGCACAGCGTTCTCCTCGCAGGGAGACGCGTGTCCACAACACCTCAAATCCTCCAAATGCTGTCAGAGGGCAGGTGAAGGGGGGTCGCAGCCACAGCCTAACAGCTCCTTCAATCCACAACAAACGATGCCCTTTACGCGCCGGGCTGTAATAGTGAGACCCAAATATTTACGGTCATCAACAACTTCTATCCTTCTGTTCTCCAGCCACCAACTGTATTTGGCAATCCATCTTGCTGGAGTAAAGTACATAATGTTTGCTTATTTATAGCAAAATCATTTTTAATAGCGTATCCTTGAAAATCATTTAACAGACATTGGAGTGCTTCCCGTGTACTGTCAAACAACATAATATCCACACATGAGATCCACGATCACTATTTTGGAGAAATAAAAGTAGCCCTTTCAAGAGGTTCACTTATGCCCACCAAGTAGAAGTTAAAAAGGGTCAGAGCCAGTATACATCCCTGACGGAAAATAGGTAAAGGATTTGGAAAATGTTACTCACATGCGCCAACCTTGGTTGGTGCATGTGAGTAACATTTTCCAAATCCTTTACCAATTTGTAGTACATCTGTGTAGCAGCCACACAGCTGTGGGGAAATACTCATGCAGACAACCTAGCACATCTAATATAAATCGCTCAACATTTGCTCTTTTCACAACACATTACAGCAGTCGCCAAGGGAGTGCCTCTTTATTTGACCGCAACTTTTTTATACATCCCTGACGGAGACCTCTAAACGCCTCGATTTCCTTTGGAAATCGGCCATGTGCATTTAATATAAGTTTTTTAATTAGATTCAATATGAAGAACGATTAAAACAGTAAGGAATAGTTGAGGGGAAACCCCAATTCTGAAGTATGGCCCACAATAAATGTCTGTTGACTTTATCAAAAGACGTTATAAGATCAATGCTGACCCCATGGGCATGGAATGTTGACACAACGCAGCTTGTTGTGTATTGTCTATGATAAAACCATTGAGATTTGTGCCCACTCCCTATTGCAGTCTATTCAAGATGCCATGATTGATGGCCCACTTGCCTAACTCTCTTAAAATAAAAGCAGAGAAAAGCTTGGCATTCACATCTAACACTATGATAGCCCTGCAATTAACTGGAACAAGCTGGTCGCCTTTTTTAAAGATGGGACAACATGAGATATCTTCCAGGTGCGCAGAGTACACCTTTGGATCATAATCTGTGAAATAATAAATATATATATATGTATATATATATATATATATTTATATGGCAAAATGAAGCTTTTCAAGGGAAACGGCAACTTGTGGAATGCACTCCAGGGAGCAGCTGCAAGGGAAAAAAGGTCCCTGCGGCAGTTTAAGGGGAAGGAAAACACCTCTGTATTTCCTGGCCACACGATTTTCTTTATTGATATTGAATGCAGTTAAAAGTCACTATATGTTGCACCCATTGTGAATCATCACAAATTTTAACAGTTAAACGGATTAAAACAAGTCCAAAAATCTCTGTGTTGAAAGGGCCACTTGAAATATGTACCAAAACCTATACTGCTACAAAGTTCAAACAATATTAAAAACACTCAATCTGAAAGAGAGACAGCCCAAACCATAATTATATACATATATATATATGTATGTATATATATATATATATATATATATATATATATGTATATATATATATATATATCGACACCTATTAAATCAAAAATAATGAAGTGAGATGTTCATACATAAAGTACACAAATGCAGTTGAACATTCCATAGCAGAAGGCATAACAGAAAATATATGTGACCCGATCTATACCTGGGAAAAATAACAACAAAATGCATGTGAAATCTGATCCAAGCAAGCCTGAGAAAGAGTCTATAAAGAACCTCATGTACCCAGGAAGGTATATAGTTCCGCATCGAGGTGATGGCCCCTGGGTTTTTTTGTCTCGAGGTCTAGAATACATTTGGTTTCCAATTGTCTTAATATTAGTTCGCGATTGCCACCTCTGAGTGGTTTGGTTACTGTATGTATTCCAAAAAAACTTTTCAAGGGAAAGGCAACTTGTGGAATGCACTCCAGGGAGCAGCTGCAAGGGAAGGAATGTCCCTGCGGCAGTTTAATGGGAAGGAAAACACCTGTATTTCCTGGCAACACTATTTTCTTTATTGATATTTGTGCGTCAGGAAAAGGAACCATCCTAGTAAAAGAAAGACGTGTTTCGCGGTATGCAAACCGCTTGATCACGTAGGTTACAGGCAACACAGATGATGGACAGAGATTTAAACCTTGACAACTCTCTGATTGTACATACAGAGTGTCTACCTGTTGGTTGCCGCTTTTTTGCATGTTTTGTCAAGCGAACATCTTTAAACAGTCAAATAGTATATAATTCACATGGAAAGGTGCAGACAGATTCCATTAAAACGGAAAGCATAAAAGACAATTCTAAAATATTTTAGAATGCGTTCACAATTTCAAAACCAATGCAGTAAAGACATTATTTATGCCGTTATAAATAAAACAACTTTCGTAAAGGGCATTCATTTCTTACATACTGTCTTTTTGTGTGTCTGATGTTTATACACTTCGGCCCTCATTAGGACTCCGGCGCTAAACCATGGTGCTGTTAGCACCATGGTCCATGCCGGAATCCGCCATGGAGAAAGGGGGAATTACCTCCCCATTCCAAGGTTGGCGGGGCGGTAATTCCCCCTTTCTCCATGGCCCTTCCCCATTTTTGCCCCATAGGGCTCAATGGGAATGGGGAAGGCGGCAATTACGGTACCGCAAATTGCGGTACCGTAATTGCCATCAAGGTCTCTTTGTGGGTCCCTACTTTAACGGCTGGTCCAGACCAGCCGTTAAGGTCGGGAGCCGCAAAGGGACCTCGTAGTAAGGCGTTAAGGGTTTAACGGCGCCGCAGCCTTTTACGGCGCCGTTAATCCCTTAACGCCTGGGTCGTAATGAGGCCCATTGCATGGGAATGAAAAAAATAGAGTACTGTCCGTGGCTGCTTAATGAGAATCAAGAAAAAGGGCAGCTTTTGCAAGGTGTTAATCGGCTATAATGCTCATCACCTACTCAATGAGAGATATGCTGCACTGCATGTATAATATAATATATATAATGCATATATATATATATATAATGCATATATATATATATATAATGCATATATATATATATATTTAAGATCTTCACCCAAATAATTGGGTTTCTCTTAAAAATCCTATTAAAGAGGCCCTTCGGGCCCGGCACTCTGGAATTCCCACTCTTCTTAATAAAATAAAAAAGTCTTCTATATTGAAAATTAAATCCCAGACTGACCCCTTCCGGGTCTATAATACTCTTTGACCCCAAGGGGGGGTAATAAAGCTTTAAGTAATAATCAAGCCATATGTTCTCCAGGATTGTGTTCTCTTGTATTACTGCTTGCAAGGATCCTAAACAATTCTCCATTTCCAGTAGTTTATCTCCGATTTAGTGATCAATTCATTGATCATTCGGTCACCATCAAGTTGGGTACACAGGGCGCAATGGGCTTTAATCTTATTTTTATATACTTGTTGTACTTTACAAATTCTCACCGTTTTCTTTTCTGTTTTATCTAAAAGAATGAGAATATCTGCATATAGGAGACGGGATATCACAGAGCCTCCCATAGATGGGGGAATTACCTCACTGCCTTTTCTGTGTCTTTAAAGCCCCATAGGTAGGCACTGAAGAGAGTGGGGGCTAACAGGTACCTTTGTTTGACTCCCCTTGCCGTTTAAATGGGCTCAGAAAGGATTCCTTGTTGGTTCAATCTTACTGACATTGATGTGTCAGTATGTAGTGCCTGGATTTGTTCCAGGATATTTCTCGGACAGTCTTGTACTTTTAGTTTTTCCCATAGCAGCTCTCGATTGACCTGGTCAAAGGCCTGAACAAGATCAATAAAGGCCATGTAGATTTTGGGTTTACCTTCCTTTGTCCTACCTTTTAAGATGTTAATCAGTAGGATATTAGCCAAGGTCCCAGCGTTTTTCACAAACCCTGACTGGAAGGGATCGTTAACACCTTTCTCTTTGGCCCAAGTTTGAAAGAAAGTAAAATGGAGCCATAGATCTTTCCAATAACATCCAAAAGAGCTATTGGTCTGTAGTTCCTTGGAATTTCTCTCGGGCCATTCTTATATATCGGGACTACAATGGATTTATTCCAGTTAGACAGTATTGTTTTTGTTCTGGTAATATTTTTAATTACTGCATCGATAAATAGTGCTCAGTCTTCCGAAGCTTGCTTCAGATGGGCATTAGTTAGCCCATCTGGTCCTGGAGCCCTCGAGCTGTTCAGTTTCCGAATTTTTGCTGCAATGGTCGTTTTATCACAGCGGATTTCCCAGTCAATCTCCCGTTGTTCTGACACCACAGGTGCCTCCTCGCCAGGGTTTGTAAAGAGTGCCGTGAAGTGTTTTACCCATATTTCTTTGCCCACATAGTTATGGAGTATATTAGATGTAGCCTATGTGGATCCTTTTATCAACGTCCACAATTCTCTTGGTTTACGCCCACTCATCAGACTTAATATTTGTTCTACGTCTGCTTGATACAGGTGTGCTCTATTGTAGGACTTTTTCGCCACTGTCGCTGCTTTTATGACTTTGTTGTTTTTTTTCAAATTTGCTAGGCGCTTTGCTTTTCGTACTTTCTTTCTCTCTTAACCAGTTTCTTGTTATACGTATGATTTGTTCCATTTTGAGTTTTAGCTGATTTACTGGTTGTATGTCGGTAGATTATCAGATACTGCTCGTACTCTATGTTCGTCCCCGTTTGATGTGAATCTGACTTTGTATATTTAGCAGTTAAGTTTCTGATCTCTCCTGTGTCAAGTCTTAGTCTATTTCTCCCGCTAGATTCTGTAATTTCTGCTATCATTTTTTTTCTAGTCTCAAGATATGAGTTTTACCGTACTCAGGTAAGTTCCCAATTTTTTAATGGGGGATCAGTGCTCGGAGGGAACTAATATCATAAAGGATAGAAACAAAAGTGAGACTGATTAACCCTCTTTACACTATTTGCCTATAGAACACTGTTTGTAAATTAACACATGTGGTAAAAATAACACATATTCCATGTAAAGGATGTGGTGGAATACACACTAAACTTCTGTAAAAACATGATTTATTGAATTCTCATTTTATTACGTAAAACAAACTTCTTAAGAAACATCAAGGACACACAATTTGACATCATAGTTTGGTCATGGTTGACACTGATAAAAGGTCTAAAAAACAGTGCAACGTCACAACACTTGGAAAACACAGGGAAAATGATATTAACAATACTAAGAGTTAATCACAAGAAATAGAATACAACAACTTAATTAACAATTACAAAGAAAAAGAAGAACCCTAAATTATTTTCCGTGGGTATCTTGGATAGTCGACATGTTTCGGCCTGCTTACATATTTTAGACACTTGGGGTCATTACGACCCTGGGGTTAAGGGTTTAACGGCCCCGTAAAAGGTGTCGGCGCCGTTAATCCCTTAACGCCTGATTACTGGTTTTACCAGCCGTTAAAGTAGGGTGCTGCAAGGGGACCTCAGTGCTAATTACGGTACCGCAATTTGCGGTGCCGTACTTAGCGCCTTCCCCAGTCCCATTGAGCCCTATGGGGCGAAAATGGGAATGGGGAAGGGCCATGGTGAAATGGGGAAATACCGCCCCGCCAACCTTGGAATGGGGCGGTATTTTCCCATTCCACCATGGCGGACTCGTTACAACACCGGCACCAACTATGGTGCTAATAGCGCCATGGTTTAGCGCCGGGGTTGTAATGAGGGCCACTATCCCTAGTGTCGTTTAGTTCAACAATTAAAGGCTATCTTCAGGACACTGATTTCTTCACAATCACACAATGATTCTTTTTTACCCCTGATGAATGTTCGTAAGAGAATAATATTTGACACAATTGTCACGAGTCAATCAGGATGTAAAGACTGGAGGGGGGTCTGTACTACTGCTTTCTATATGGTAGAGGAGAGGCACAGAGGACCCCAGCCAAGATTCTCTATAAGGTAGCAATGGACGAGAAATCATGGCCTAGCTTCTCAGGAGGTGATGCAGGCTGGTTCTTAAGTACAGTGTTGTCCCCAAGCCCCCACAAAGGAATGTCCACACACTATATTACTGAAAACAGTCTTTATATAATTAATATTTAAGGTTATGTACACTATCACAATAACTAACTTTGTGCTCAGAAAATCTACAATGGAAAATATATACAGTTCTAAGTGGTACCACAAGTATTATCAGATTTCATTAAAGTGCATCAACTTTACTCTGGTTAAATGCCACAAACATCAACTAATAAAGGTAACCAACAATAGACATAGGAGGAAGGCAGTTGGTTAGAACAATTGGCAGAATACTGGCCCCTACCGTTAAACACAGTTCTGTGTGGAGATCCCCCCACCAGGGCAACCTGTAAATAAAAGATATCTCACAAGCCCAGTCCATATATTGTTCTATAAATCTTATTTCCTTCTATAATGTTTCTACCCCCCCCCCAATGTACCTGTTAGAGCAGAGGTCTTCGGAGAGGCGTCGATGGATCCTTCTTGAGTGACTCCCTGTAAAGCAGGAGCCACGGATCATCGAGAGGCGTCGAAGAAGGTGAACTTGGCGTCGACAGCGTCGATGAAAAGTTCAAGGGTGCCGAGACCACGGCGTCGATCCAGGCGGTGCTCATCGACGACGTCCTGTGAGGATGAGGTGTGCGGGACACCTCAGCGTTGGATAGTTCAGGACCGCAAAGAGTTTCTGAAGAACTGTGGCCCGACAAGGGCATCGAGTCGTCAAAGTCTTTGTGGTCTTTGGGTGGCGGGAACCCACTGGCGGATTCTCCTCAGCGCGTCAGCGTCCTCGACTTTCTCCGGCGGGATAAAGCAGTCGATGGTGCGGACAAGGGAGTACTTCGATTTAACAGTCTTAGGCAAACCAGCGGGCGGCTCCAGTCATCGGCGGAACGGCATCAAAACGGTCCCCTCTTCTGGGCAACATGGTTTCGACGGGCCTCCAGCGGTTACGGCGATACTCCGAAGCCTGGTCGACGGCAATGGACTTCGACGGAATCGATGTCCGGGTGCTTCACTTCGTTCTCCTCGGCGGTCCCTGTCTCCGGTTGGCAGCCTTTCGAGGGTCTGACGTCCATCCAGGGAGCTTCGGCAAATGTTGGCGGTGCTCCATGGTCCCTCGGAGCACGGGAAGAGGGCGCCTAACCATGTCCTCTCTCTGATCAGTCCTCGATGAACTCGACAGCTTTCGGATCGGGTCGAAGAAAATGCAGCAGCAGTTCTTCTTCTTCCAGCTGTGCGTTGCGGATAAGCAGTTCCAGTTACTCTTCAAGTGTCAACTCAGCTTCTGAACAATTTCCAGTGGTGAGAGGTCCCCAGATATACTATTCTGCCTCTCATCCACACTGCTGGGTCACACTCAGCAGCCAATCATACAGAAGGGCATTCATGCAGTCAGTCCTCCAATCAGGCATACAGTGCATTCAGGCCATACTCCTCCCTCTCAGACACTCACAACAAGGACTGTGTATTGAGACAAGTACCCAGCCATTCAACACTACACACTGCATTCATACCAGTTTTGGGATGGGCTGTCTCGGTCGTTGTCTCTCATACCAGAAACCAGACACCCACAACAAGAAGTGCATATTGGTCACACACTCCATTCACCCAGGTCCCACCCACAGGGTGTACCCACAACATACAGTCACTGGGAAGGCTCAGCCAGTCCGGCCTGGACTTCCCAACAGCACCATATATGGAACTTCCACCCAGCAGCCAGTCAGGGGGAAGGGACAGAGCCAGGGCTTCCAAGGTAACAGGCAATAGAAAGCAAAAGGCCACAGGGGCCATCTTGTTTCCTATCAGGAATCAACTGATTCCAATGGCAGGGCCTGGGTATCCCAAAATTGAGGATACTCAGAGCACCTGTCAAATTCAGCATGGAGCTGCCACCAGCCCATACTCTGCTCTGTGGGCCACACACAGGTGCCCAAAAACATACAATAGGTGCACAGGGTTGCACCTCCACCCATGGGTGCCATAAGGGTATCCCATAGGTCTGTACACCAGGAGTCCCTCATGGAAAACAATACAGAACACAAGTGAAAAAGGACTACAGGACAATGACAGGGAGGCGCTGTCCCTTCAATGCATTTCCAGCATCACACAGGAGAAAGCCACTTTTGGCAGATTTAGCAATTATCTGTACAGAGCCTCACAAAAGGATCGTGAGTGGCTCGGTCCCGCTCCAATTTGGGATACTTTTATATTTATGTTCCAGGTCAACTTGGGTAACTGATGCAATGTTCAAAAGATTTTCCACATTTTCATCTACGTGCATGGGAAGCGATTCTGTAAAATGCAGTTCTAGGAAAATGCCTGTGATTCAAATTAATTGGTAGTAGTTGTGCATCGTAGGTTTCAAGGATTTTTTATTATTATTCATTGAGCTGGTGGTGAATAAATCACGGCGAGCGCGGCTAATATAGACGACTTCTGTCACTGCCGGGAGAAGACAGAAGCGTCTACGATAGCCGTGCTCGTCGTTTCTTGGAGACAGAGTACATCGTAATCGCCTAAGTGAAATTTACTTGGCAGTAACAAGTGCGCATATCCTCTGGTGTTCCACGAGCCACATTTAAAGAAGGATTGTTGCACGTTGGTGTCCTCCTGGTGCCCTACTGTCCCCTGGGGTTGCTAACTTCGATTTCCCTGTTCCACTTCTCCCAATCTCTCCGTCCGTTTTTCTGATCCTTGTTTTTCAGATTGTTCAGGGTGATGTTCAAGTGTTTCTATTTCTTCTCTTGTCCTTTTATGGGGAGAAAATGTTATTGTTAGTTTCGCCAAGGGGCCCTTAGGTATGCGCCCCACATTAGCCGGATCTTTAAATATTCTTGCAAATTCCGTTTCTAATGTCAATTGTGAATCCTCTCTTTGTGGATTATGTATTGTGGAAGTTTTTTCTGTGCAATCCTTCTTTTTCCCTACAGTAGGTTCCTCATTGGGGCGCTCTTTTCTTTTTTCGATTTACTTTCTACCTTTTAGTTCTTCTCCCTTTCCGATGATTCTCTTTTTCGTTGAGATCTTTCAGGAGAGTTGTGCAGTGTTTACACATGAGTTCTATCACAATTTCTCTCCCATAGCTTCCGAATAGGTTCCTGGTATTCCGTCATTTCATAGCCTAACATCAACAGATTTTCTGAGGCTTGCGCTATCAATGATCGAACTACTGGGGAAGGGACATGAAGATAAACACTATCTAATTTCCCTTTGACTCCAAATTCAACAATTTTGATGTCATCTGTTATAATGAGTCTTAAAGTTGGAATACACTGAAAAACCGTCATTATGTTTTTCCTGTTTAGGATTGCTCCAGCCAATTTTTTCTCTATGGTTTCAAGTAGGAAGTTTCTTTCAGTTGTTATTTTTTCCTTATATAGAACTCTTTCCTTCCTTCTAGAGATATCGTTCGGCAGGGATCTCCTATTTTCCTTCCATGAGTGTCGATTATCTCTGTTCTTCTTTTTGGATTTCCTCAATTTTGTGTCATAATCCTCCCTTCCCCTAGGCAAGTTTGTTCTTCTATAATTCTGATAATCGGGAATGGCGGTTTGAGGGTGATCTATTTTTCTCTGTATGTGTAGTCTGAGCTTTCCTTCCATCAGATACTTCAGACCTCTCAATTGGTTTCACAATCTGCTGCTTCCAGGGACGATTCTTCTCAATTCTTTCACATATTTTTTGACAGAGTCATAAATGGTAGGGAAATCTCGGGAGTTTCTGCTATATCTTCGTCTAGACTACTTGCTTGGGTCTGTTGGTTGACCGGTTCTTGCACGCTTAGGTCCGATTCTGAGTCCTCTATTGAGTACTGAGAAAGATCCATTAGGTCTATACTATCAGGAGACTCCATAATCACAATACGATTATTCGTTGGACGATCTTGCAACTTAAGGCCCTGTCCTGTCGTAGAAGTATTTTGGAGAGATCCTTTAGGAGCGGGTTTGTGAGGTAAGGCAGTAGCTTTTTTCTCCTCTGCCGTTTCTCCTTCGGTTGCCTGTATGAATGGTGTCTGGAGTGTTTCTCTTCCAAACGTTACATGTCTCCCTCCTGCCGGTCTTGACCCCTTTGGTTGTGAGAACACAGGATAGACTTCTTCTATTCTTATAGCGCGTAGGTCCGCTTGACACTGATTATTATTTTGTTGAGAGATGCTGTGGTTGGTAGATTTCAGCTCCATTTTGGGTTGTTTTTTTCTTTTGTTGGACACTTAGGCTTTCCTTTTCTCTCAATTGACTCTTACTTTCCTCCAGGTTTCTTCCTTATTTTTGCAGGGGGGTGGTTTGTTCTTTGGTCTTTTCTTACTTGCCACATCCCCTACTTCACGGGAAGGGGTAGATTTTTTTCACTGAGACCTCTTTCATTGGAGTTGACTGCGTGCTACATATGGTTATAACACTTTTTGTAGTTTCCGTGCTTTTATCTTTGGATTCCATTTGTGGCTTAGAATTCATGGGACTTTCCATCACTGTTCTTTCTGTTGGCTATTTCACTTTTTCTGATGTATTAATAGACCCCTCCAGAAAGGTCAACTTTGTATACATCATTGCTATTAGTGATGTATGGTCCTTCATTGTGTCGTTTAAAGACTCATACAGCTTCATAAAGGGTGTTAAGTCAAAATAGTTATTGTTGACATAATTGACATCAAGTCCGTCTTTTTTGTTGGTGTCTCCTTTTCGTTAAGTTCTGACAGTCTTGTGGATTTTCTCCTGCTTGGATTTATGGGAGTTGATATATACTCTGGAATCGGAAGCGGCTGTGCTCAGTGCGGCTTGATTCGGCTTGATCCTGCAATCTGGTGCGTCTGGCGTGGTCTGTGGAGCGACTGGTGAGGTCCTTTAATCTAGCCTCTACTGCCAACGCGTGCCTGGAGCTGACGCGGTTCTCGGAGCCTCAGAGCCTCGGACCCAGCTTGCTGGAGCACCTTGCCAGACCCTTTGACCCGTGACTCGGATCCGTGGGTTACGGGAGGCGGTGAGGAGGGGGGACGCTGTCCGCGTGGTTTTGTTGTGTTGTGCCCCTGGGAGTTTGGCTCGCAGAAGCGAGGTGGGCTGGGCTAGCGGTCGTCCCTTCCCCATTGAGTGGCGGTCGGCAGAGAGGAGTCTCCTTGCGTGGGTGAGGTGGGTTGCGGCCGGCGGCTCTCCCCTCTCCCTCCTCACTGAGTGGCTGCGGGCAGTTGATGGCCCAATAAATTGAAGACAACCCTCTTACACGTGCCTGGGCTAAAGTAGCGAATTTGCTTTGGTCCGGGTGCTTCATCATCTTCGTCCTGCTCGACCCCCCCACTGCTATGCTATAGTGGTGATTGTTTTGTGATCTAACAGAGTGTAAGGGAAAGTGGGTTCCATCAGCATGTATATACTCTGGCCAGCTGAGTAAAGGGTCTGATAGCTGTGTCTGGAGTTTTTGGTGCCTGGAGATTTGCTGGGACGGAGTGGACCTAAGCGGAAGACTGCAGAGTTGCGACTCTTTGATCCCGCATTCCCAGCCTTCTCTCCCTTTTTTCTCCCTTCTTTCACTGCCAACGCAGCCTGGGGTGGCAGGGCAGAATTAAATACATTGTACAGTGCCACAGGAATTTATACTAACTCCTGATAGTAAAAGAGACTGCCTATCTCTCATGCATAAGTCCCTCTAATTTTAAGAGTGGATGAAGACTTGCTGAGTGGTTGACGGGTAATAAAAGCTGATGGAGTAATAACCATCAATAGAGAAAACTGTCGGAGGTGGTTAGTAGTGAATCTCAGCGTGTGATCCACTGTAACTCTCAATGCAGGTGTGGTTGGATAGTTTTTCTCTGAAAACAAGCATGTTTCTTGGAAGGTAATAAAGGTAATACCAGCAATCTTCATAGAAGCTGAATGTCACCCCGACGTAAACCTGTGCAAAATAAATACAATTTGCGCAATAGGCATTCCAAGGTAGCTATTGAGAAGATGAGAAAGGGTGATGCCAACAATAAACATAAGCAGCAAATACCAATGAGCAAAGGCGCTATTACAGATTTCTTTCCACGCAATGCTTCTCCTGAGCATATTCCAGATATTCTTGAAAAAGACTGAGGGTCCATTAAGAATGTAAGTGTGGTGCAAGACAACTCTTCAGTGTTAATGATTGACAATAACTCGTTATTGGAGCTCTGCCTCTCTGTCCAAAGATCACTGATTCCTGTCTTAAACAGTTCGACTGTAGACAAGGAATGCAACGCGACATTGAAAACACCTCAACCACCGGTGATTATTCCGGAGAGGCTATCTATGTCTCCTGATTTGGCAAGACACTCAGAAACTATAGAAGTGGAATCCAATATGGGCTCCTTCTCAGATACAAATACCTTGGCTGAGATGCAATCCACTATGGCTTCAGTGCAGTTTGCACTGAAAGGTTTACTCAAACTTTGTGGCCGTATTTTGGAAAATACAATCAACTTGGCAGCACCAACCATAGAAGAGAAAGTAGGAAGTGAGGTCGCTGAGAATAACTTGTCTGAAGCTATTCGGATGATCAAAGACCCCTCTCCACCGTTGGAAGTAGACCCGAATGTGACCAACAATACTGAGATTTTCTTCTCAAGTAAACAGCAGCGTTTGGCCAAAAGGGCGGTAAAAAAGAAAAGACTAGCTGTAGCATCCGGTTTACCGGCAGAGGGTGACCCTGTGCTCAAAAACACGAAATAAGCCAGGAAAAAATCAGCACAGGCAATTAAGAGAAATTCTGAAAGAGAAGGATGCCTTACGAGTTGTCTTATTCCAGAGAAAGATAAAGATCTACCGGAGACAGAAGAAATTCCACCTAAATCTTCAATTATGCTAAATGACGAATAAGTAGAAAACATCTCATCTACCCCGAACAATTCAAGATTGATCCCCCTACCTTGAGACCACATTAAAGACAGGGCAGATGAATGAGGGGCAGAAGCCAGTCATGAGCAACAACCGTATTTGTGTAATTAATTAAGAATATTTACCAAAAGAACGATCATGACTGGTTAACACGAACAGAATTTCTGATCAGGCTCCATTCTATTCCTCAATTAAGAGTCTTAACATCAGATGACTTTGAATATATTGAACCATTAAATACCTTAAATATGAATGTTTCGGCAATTCATTGTAAATTCCTGGCCACTGCTAATTTGTTACGTACATACAAGGACAACCTATTAGAGGTTGACGTGGAAATTGATGTGGACCCTGGAAAGGAAGACCTGAACTGCCCAAGGAAAGTGTGCTTGAAGCCTAAGATCAGGTCTGGTATAACCCAGCTCCCTGCAAGCAATGAGGTCCAATTGGTAGATATCCAAAACATCTTAAAATGGTTGGCGGAATCTTTACCGTTGGTATTAAAAAAAGATTGAGGGATCTCATTCTTTTCATGGAATACTAGGGGTTTCAGCCATTTGATTTCCCAGGAGGGATCATTACCATATATTAGTAACTATACATGTTTTTGTTTACAGGAGGTATGGCTGCCTGACCCTATTGTGCTGAATGGACACACAGTGTTCCAATCCCTTGCTAAAAGAGGGGAAAAGGGTAGACCTTATGGGGGACTCTTGGTGGGGATTCGGCATAATGTTAAATCACGTCGCATTGAAACTAACACAGATGATTTTACGATTGTGGTTGAAGTGGTTATACACATTGAGCAGAAGGACGAGAAAATGTTACTGATAAGTGTGTATAACCGCCCAGGGGACGCTCATACTACCACTATTCAAGAGTCTCCTCACGATATTTTGGTTAATTGAACATACAACATGAAAACAAATTTATGCTGATTGTTGGAGACTTTAATTGCTATATGTCTGGAGACTTGGGTACCCTGAATAATGCTAACTTAAGACCTAAGGGTGTAATGTCGGTTAAGAAAATTGACCCCAAAGGACAGCATTGGTTGAGTTTTTTTGAACTGTGGGACATGCAGATGATAAATGGCAGAACAATGAATGATTTCCCCGGTCAACCTACTTGGGAAAGGGACGGTGCAAAGAGTATTTTGGACTACATGTTTGTGTCACCTGATGTTGCTTGTAGGGTGAAGGATATGAAAATAGATAAAAACAACTGGAGCGATCATGCACCACTTAGGCTGACTCTGAATATTGTCAAGTTAAATCAAGTTAATTCATATGGTTAAATCTATGGGGGACCTAAGGGCTAATCATGCAGCAGCTAGGATCTCCTGGTCAGAAAGAAATATAACCAAAGTGGTAGCCACCCTATCACAGGATCACTATAGGGACACCAGCTGTTGCCAGACTATGTCTATTGACCTTATCGAACACTGGATTTCTACACTTGCTCAAGAGCACGCTAGAGTCGGTAAGGGTGGTGCGGTTGTTGGTCTATGCAGGAAAAATCCATTTGACTATGAAGGCAGAGATGCTAAAAGGCTCCTTAGAACAAATATTAGGAAGGTAAGGAAAATATCAATGTCAATTAAATCCTACCTCTCTGCTCGGTAAACACTTAAAGGTAGATTCCAGTCATGGCTAAGACAAAGAAAGTATCTCAAGAAATTAAAGCAATGGCAAGATACGCTATGGTTACTATGCACCAAGAATTCTCGAAACATCTGGGAACTCCTGGGAGAAGTTACAGGCAATAGGACAAATTCAATCCTTAATCCTATTGGTGCACATATATGGGAAAGTTTTTTGAAAGAGCGAAACTTGCCTAATAACATCGAGACACTAGAGTCCATAAACAAGTTTCCATCTAAGCCCCCATTTATAGTAACAACCTCCACATTAATTGAAAAAATTAAGAATTTAAAATCTTCAAGGGCTGCTGGTCCTAATGGTTTGGCTAACATCACATTGAAAAGTAATCCCTTATTCTGGGCTAAGCTATTAAAGATTCTTTTTGATAAAATCATGTTGGAAGGCAGAATACCCTGTTCCTGGCAAACAGCCACACTTATACGGGTTCATAAGAAGTGTGATAAGAGCGACCCTGGTAATTATAGACTATTATCAATGTTGGATTGTACTGGGAATCTTTTTCCAGGCCTAATCCTTGACAAACTGCACAAATGGGTGGATAAAGAGAATATCCTTAATTGTTTCCAAAGATACCCTCTGTACATTGGACAGAAATAAGGATAATCCCCCCTTGTATGTGCTGTTTGTTGACTTCAGGGCAGCCTTTGATTTGGTCCATAGAGACATTTTATGGACCAAATTAGAATCCCTTGGCTGCCCCCAAGGCCTGCTATATTACCTTAGGCTCCTCCACCAAAACAATACTGTCTCCCTGAAATTGGACCATCAAGGGAATATAAACAAAATAGAGGAGTCAAACAGGGGTGTGTTACGGCCCCGACTTTATATAATTTATTCACTTATGATTTACCGGTTTCAATTGAAAAGGCCTATAATTGCCCACCTAAAATTGGTGATAAACACTGTGCAGTTCTTGCCTACGCAGATGACCTAGTGATATTAGATCACACTCTGGGCGGTCTGCGTCGATCAGCGGAAGCTTTAAGGCTATACGCTAGAATTAATGGTCTAATAATACATTTAGAGAAAACTCAAGTGATGCTGTTTACGGCAAAAGAAAGTAGCACGCACAGCCTTAAAGTTCAGGAGCTGGAGATTTTATACACGCCTAATTACAAATACCTGGGAATCGGATTTGAAACCAAAAACTCCCAATGCAAGCAGATGAGGATGACTAGGGCAGCCCAAATTTCTGCTATGGTATATCGTTTCACCATTTCCCGTGGAGGTTTTACTGTCTGGGCTGCGCGACTATTGTATCAACAGGTTTTTTCACCAATGATGACCTACGGTGTTGAAGGCTTACAAACTATGAATCTTGATTGGTTGCAAGTTGCGGAAGGAAAATATTGGAAGAAAATTCTTGGTCTCCCGAACTGCATACCAATGGCCATTATTAAGCTTGAATTGGGCTTAACTTCCCTAAAATCTCAGGTCCTCAAGAAAAGGGCTGAACTATATCTTATAAGGATGGGTAAAACTGGTAACCAATTAATGAAAACCATGAGTAAAGAGATTATTAGACACACTGGGCAAATACCCCTAAAAGATAAAACCGAGACTTATCTGAAAGAAATTAGTTGGTATACTCGAGATGGAGAATTTACTTTTAGATCAAAGAGGGCCTTACAAAAACAAAAAGCTGACATGGGGGATTGGCTTGAGAATTATGCTTATCTGGAAAAACTTAAGGAATACCACTGTATCACCTATATGTTATATATATATATAAAAAGCCGCAATTTTACCTCAACTTATGCCCGGCAGTCAGAGTAAGACGCTTCATCTTAATGCTTTGGTTGAACCACCTCCCGGGTGTTAGCCAACGTAGGCCCAATAAAACAGATCCCCCATTCGGAAAGCTATTGCCGTCTGTGCAAGAACCACTCAATTATTGAAACAGGCAAACATGTTCTAATGAACTGTCCTAAATTACTAACAACTTATTTGACCCATTATAGTAAATATGTTGATAACTGTGAGTACATAGCTACTACAGCCTTTTGGCGTAGCACTATTAACTAAACGAACATCAAACTTCTTTTGGCTATGTACAATGTATGGTTATCTATCGAGAGCCTATTGGAAATATCCATTTGAATTGATTTCCTTGAATGGGTAAAATGAATCATTGGGCAGTAGGTTCTATACCTTTATTCTCACTGGAAAGTAATGAATAACAGCTATCTACCATTTGTTATTGGAAAATAAGCCCATGCCTTTGCTTTGTTTTTCTTGAATATGAGTAAGTGAAACTTGTATATGCTTTAAGTGCGATTTAATTTGGGTGTATTGTTGCCTATCATGTAGATCGGTGTTGTAAAATTCTTGTAACTGTAAAATTCCTGTAACTATGATCTGGTTTTCTTTTTACCTTTTACTTATTGTAAGTAGTATGCTCTTATGTATTCTGTAAATTGCTTTGTTGTTTTGTGTAAATTGTTTTTGAAATTGTTTTATTTAGTACATTTTATTTGTCATGTGTAAAGTCTAATTATAGAATATAACACATTAATAATAAAAAATATACATATACTCTACATCATGATTTTCACTGAATTTTTTTCGGGGCTCTAGTATTGCTCGGAATGTCCATATTTGTTTCCTTGATTTGTATGTCAATTGACAGAGTTATTCCTTCATTTGGTGTTTCTGATCTTCCCTCAATGTTTTTCAATTGTTCACCCCTACGTTCTTCTTCCTGATAGTTTTTTCATCCATAGGTTTTTTGGGGCTGTGCCCCGAGAGGGGTGGTTCACATTTATGAGACTCATTCATTTCATTAGTGGGTATTGGTTTTGCTGATAGCGGCACATCCTCGCGGTGTGCAGATTTGTTTAAGATTGTTTGCGAGAGTGTCGTCCTATCTTTCTCCTGGCGCTTGTTATTATAGTCGTCCATTCAAAAATTGCCAGGAAATGTTTTCCCTGTAGTAGTTTTTGTTAGTTTTTGATTTAGTTGGGCGGGCATCATTGCTCCGCGATTCTCATTATTTCTATCTGAGGCCATTCCGGCCCATGTCCTTTTAGTTTTATCATCTTTTGCAGACATTTTCTGTGACCCCACTTTTTCATGTTTTTGATGCCCTTTGGTTGGGTCATTTTTAGCTCTGTTCCCTGTTGGCTTTTTTTCTTAGATTTAAGTGGGAGCCATCTAAGTCAGTTGAATTCATGGTGTTATTTATTCCTCTCATGAGATCGGACAGATCTTCTGTACATGAGTCGCTTTCTTCGCTCCCGGTGGGTTCCTGCTAACGTCCGGAGCATCCTTTTTCCTTTCCATTTCTTTCACAATTGTTGGTGGACTGTGGAGACACTCTACTGTAGGTGTCGAGTGAATGACGGCCCCCTCGGCTTCCTCACAAGAGACATTCTCACTTGGCTTACCTTCCCCAATCGTAGGACTTCTAGCCAACTTTTCTCCACCCCCACCCCTCCTCTCATCCACCTATATTCTTTCTGCCCCACTAGGGGTAGTCCCCGCCACATTCAACAGACTTGATGGTACTATATCTGGTACGTGTTGGGGGGGAGTTTGAGTTGATTTTAAGTCATGGAGGCACTGTTGATTAACAATGTTTTGTGAGGGGGCTGTTAAACCGGGGAGCTGCTGGGGATGTTGTTCAATCAAAAGGAGATTTTTCTCCTCTTCCGAGGTCTTACCTCTCTTGTCTGAATTTGTGGGTTTAATGTTAGAATGGAGTTGTTTCAGCGGACTCTGATGTTCCAGACCGTTGTCCTCTCTTCGCAGGCTTCTCAGCCGGCAGCCCTCCTCTTTGGGTTCACGCCTCATTGACGGCGATTGACAGAGACTGCCGTAGACTGCCAAACTCTGCTGCCGAACTCCGTGGCCGCAAGGAGTTTATGAATGCAGCTCCTCCTCATTGTAGTAACAAACACTGTAAGCAGACTCACAAGCAGGGGATAACGTCCACTCCACTGCCACTGCCGTAGACTGCCAAACTCTGCTGCTGAACTCTGCAACTTTTAAAAAGTTAAGGGCCGGCAGACATTCGAGAGGCCCAGCTAGACTGAATTGCTATTAGTAATCCCCAACAAGGTCTGCTCATGGATCCTCTGTTAGTCTTTTGTGCAAAAGTATGAAATCCATCTAAAGTTGCTTTGTGTGGGAGAAAGGTTTCTTGAATCCTAATAATGGAGTAATCCATTAGTTTACTACACAATGTTGGATTATTTAACAAATGCAAGTGGCCTCTCGAATGCCAAGTCACAACCTTAAATTCGAAGTGAATACTAAAAACCCAGACGTTTTAGCACTCTTTGTTCAAGATAAGAGGATAGAGATCTAGCAACCCAGGACCGATCATTCCCACACTCGTCTTTAACCGGGGGAGAGGGGAGGAATCTGAGAGGTAAAACTTCCTAGTAGCAATAGGGTCAACATTGCGAGAAAGATGCAGTGATACAAAAGATTTATCGTTTATGGTGTTGGTCTGGTCCCAGAAAGGTCTAGAGCACGGCCAGCTCATGGCATCAAAACCACTTTGTTGAAGGTCAACAGCTGCCAAAAGAATTTCTTTTAACATAAGTGATGATATTTTCAACAGCACAATATCCATTCTCTGTTCATGAATAAGGATCACCTGTTCGATGTCTTCTGAGGTTGTAAGCCTCAGCAATGGGGTCTCATTAATTTTATTTTTTATTTATTTGTACTGCGCCGAAGGCCCGCAGGCATCAGGGCGCAACAGTGAGACGAAGACAGATAATAAGACAAACAGTGTTCACAGGACACTTAAGGATGCCAGTACAAGTAGAGCAGTTCTCAGCCTAAGGCTGACAACAGATCACCATAGGAGTTTATTTGAACAGGATAGTTTTTAGTTTCTTTCGAAAAGATAAGGTGATTGGCCTTCAGTCTAAGGCTCAGAGGGAGTTTATTCCAGCTTATTCCAGCTTACCACTGTACGGTTAAGGAAGGCTCTTCCCATACCATTTTCTTTCTTGTAAAACATTCCTGTTATTAGTCCTTGGGCTTCTGATCTTAAAGCTGGGGTAGGGTTATAGAGGGTGATTTTGGATTTCAGATATGCAGGTGCTTTTCCATACAGGCACTTGTGTGTCAGGGTCAGTGATTTAAAGTGTATGCAGTCTTCGATCTTCAACCAGTGAAGTTTGCGACTGGCTTCACTCATATGATCAGTTCTTGTTTTATGTTTGATTGTTCGGATCGTGTTATTTCGGATCAGTTGAAATGTGTGCATATTTTGTTTACTGGCTCCTGCAAGGAGTGCATTCCCATAGTCCAGGCGTGATAAGATAGTAGCTCTGGCAATTGTAGTGAAGTTTTTCTCACTTAGAAATGGTTTAATTGCTTTGAGCAGTCTGATATAATATGCACAGTATTTACTTACGTACATTGCTTGGGCATCTGAATTCAGTGATGCTTCTAATGTTATGCCCAACGTTTTGACTTTAACTGAGACCTTAATACGTTATTCTTTAATTTTAAATGATTGGTAGTCTGGAGTGAGTTTGGCCCACGCCTGGTTGGAACTGAAAACCATCAACTCGGTCTTATTGCTATTTAAGCACATCCAGTTTGCATCCATCCAATCTTCTATGGTGTTGTAGAGGTC
Source organism: Ambystoma mexicanum (assembly GCF_040938575.1). Classification (NCBI taxonomy): domain Eukaryota; kingdom Metazoa; phylum Chordata; class Amphibia; order Caudata; family Ambystomatidae; genus Ambystoma; species Ambystoma mexicanum. The sequence continues at coordinate 1,252,060,876 of NC_090926.1, forward strand.
GTTTATTGTAGCATTGTCCGTATCATAATTCCCACTCAGTTCCATGGCCAGCTGAATGTCATCAGCGTAGTTGGTGAAAAACACCTGAATATGGTCGAACAGCTCACATAAAAATTGTATATACAAGTTGAATAGAAGTGATGAGAGGCTAGCGCCCTGAAGGACACCGCAAAAGTGGTTGGATTTGGATGAGAATTTGTCCCCCCCAGTGTACTCGAGAGATTCTGTCCGCAAGGGAGGAGGACAGCCATCCTATTGCTTCTTTGGAGCAGTTGGCTACTTTTTGTAGAGCTTGTTGGAGTAGCTGGTGGTCAAGTAAATCAAATGCTGCGCTAAGATCAAGTAGGATCAGAAGGCCAACCTTGCCCTTGTCCATAATCCCTAACATTTTGGTCTGTAAATGGAGCATTGCTGTCTCAGTACTATGGGCAGCCCGAAACCCAGATTGTTGTGGTTGCAGGATCTCGCTCCTTTCAACATATGCCGGAGCTGTGTGGTTGTTATCTTATCCATAACTTTCAGAGTGAAATTACAGTTTGTGATAGGTCTAAGATTGTTAGGGTCGAAGTTGGTCTAGGTTGGGCTTTTTTACCAATAGTGTGACAGTGACTTTTTTTATATTTCTTGGTACTATTTGATCTCGAAATTAGGTGTTGACTATTTTAGTGAATAGTGGCGCAAAGATGTCAGGATTTTCAAGGATGGTCTTGGGGGGGAAGTTTATTCTCTGCTCAGGAGGATGGTTTCATAGAAGCCAGGGTCCTCAGCATGTCTTCTGTGGAGATTTTCTGGAAGTGAAATTTCTCCTTGCACTCAGTAGTCCTCGTTGCTGCTGGTTGATTAGATTTGGATTTATTAGTTTGGGCAAGGGCTATTCGTTCTCTAGCTTTAGCGATTTTATTAATAAAAGCTGCCTGTGTGTCTTCACATTCAATTTGGGATGGTGTAAATACGGGTGCTAACGCATCAGGCTTGTCTATGGATTTAAGAATCTCAAAGAGTTTGCCTGCTGAGTTGGATGAAGATTTGATTTGACTGTTAAAGAAATTCTTCTTTGCTCCAATTATATTTTTCTTGTAGGATTTTTCTAAATTATTCCAGCTAATCTTGTTGCAAACAGTTGGGTTCTTTGACCATTGTGTTTCACTGCACCTTTTTTCCTTTTTTTGGATTGCTAATTCAGTGATGAACCATTTTTGATGATTAATGCAAGAGTAACAGAATATCTCTCGGATTAAGGATTTCATGTTTGCCCAAAGGCAGGACGGATTCAATAACAATTTCAACTTTCATCAAGGGACCATTATTATTGAGAAATGACTCTTCCCTTGGTGGTGGGATATGTGATGATGTAGATACTGATCCATTTCCGTTATACACACCCGATCCACAGTTAAAAGAGGACTCTTCTGTTTGAAATGGATCCGAGTATTGGGAGGGGAGGGTAAATGCTGGAATTATTTTCCTTTTCTGCCCTTATTCTATTTAACCTTTTTAGGAGCACTTTCTCCCAAATCCAGTAGGACGGTCCTGAAACCACAACTGTGTCTGCTTCTCCTACCTTCCGGAGGCGCAGCATCCAGATTCTTTGGAGATCCTTGACTTTCTGTCATCAGTACTTTTTCTTTAAATTATAGGGATTTCATTAATTTTCTTGAGGCGCTGTGGTTTCCTTCTTCATATTTCTTTTATTTACGTTTACTTTTTGCTTTGGGGGTTCATGCATGGGGTTCATGTGTTCTGACACAGATGACTCAAAGCAGGCATGGATGCCTCCAGGTCTTCTGCCTCTGGTAAAGAACTATGACTCAAACATTCTTCCATAAATTCTTCTGAGGGCAGGTTGTCATAATGTAGATCCAGAATGGGGTTAACCCAAGAATGGCCATGTTACTCCTTAAGTAATATATTAGAAAGCATAGTAGCCCATGCCAAATTGTGCTCCATAACTTCTTAACAGTTCTTCATTTTTTTTCCTCCAAGGAGCCTAAAGATACCAGGTGGGACTTTACCTCCGCGTATGAGGCCACAGACTTTTACCAGTGAACCTAATTCCTTTAAGGCTCCATAGTAGTGTGGTCGAGGATTTGTATACGAGGAGCAAGAGGGCAATTCACAAGATGAGTCTAATGGGTCTTTCACCGGTGAGGCAAACAGAGCTGGATTATCAAATGTAGAACCCGAGGAGCGTGCCACTGATTGCAAACCTTCCCAATCACGTTTGGTGGAATAGTGGATTGAGAGTCACCAATCTGAGCTACCAGCTCAGCTGAAAGGAGCAGTTGTAGCGGAAATCGTAAAGAACAATTAGAGGGACGATCACCTGGTGCATTCGTTCTCGGCACCCCAAGGAGTACAGCAGATTGTGCACAGCCTTTGGATATTTTGCATCAGTTAAGTGCAAGTGTCAGGGCAGGAGGCAGAGAGGATCATTTTCAACAAGTGACCAGGTAAGTACATTTTGTACACAAGAGAAACAACAGTGCTGGGAGCGATACAGAAGTATCAATCAATGGTTTGAAAGTAATGGGACGGCAGAGACATACGGTCACAATGAAAAGGTTTTTATAATCAAAATTGGTGGATTTTTCTGAACAGGAGCAGATGTTCTTCAGATCGGTGTATACTAAAAAGGTCATCCAGACGGACACTCATGCAGATTCCAGTGTTCTGCTCATGTAGTTTTACTAAATGTTCCTGTGCCGAGTGTTCGTGTGCTCGCAGAACAGGGAGTGTGGAAGGAGTATGTTGCTTACCTGCAACTCCTGTTCTCCAGCATTGGCATCTTTCATGGATTCACATGCTTTGAATATTCCCAGTCAGGGTGGGAATCCTCTGTAACCTCAGTATTCCATTATACAATACAGAAACATGATGGCTCACTTTAATAGCCCATCACTGTCCTTTTGGGTGCATTCAGCCCCCACCCAACACAACATCAAGCACCTACCCCACCCATCTTCAGATTCTAACCCTGAAGTAGCTACAGGTATTGCAGTCTTTCTCTCCTGGTTGGCACATGCGAGTCCATAAAAAATACCAATGCTGGAGTACAGAAGTTACAAGTAAGCAAAATACTCCTTCTCCAGTATTGTTTGTTCATGGATTTATATGCTTTGAATAGAGTAGACAGCAGTTTATTGCGAAGAGGAAAGGCCTATCTTACTGAAAGAGGCGTTGCAACACTGTCCTCCCAACTCTTGCTTTCATCTCATTCGGATTTTCTAGGCAGTTTCACAAAGGTGTGTGGTGCTGCCCAGGTAGCCTCATGACCTCTAAATGCCTTGACTTTCTGTACAGTGTGCAAAGCACTTCTCCAGCAGAGCCTCGCGGATCAGTCCAGGCCACCTAGAGGAGCCGGGAAGCGAACCTTGACCAACTGCCATGTCAACAGAGTCTTCCTGTCCTCCACCTTCGGGGTGTGGCCCTGCTGCACAGCCTCCATGCCTGTCCCGGCTACTGCGTTATCCTCCCCATCGCCAGCCCACAGAGCCCCTCTAGCCAAACAATATCACTGCAGAGTCTAATCCACAGTAGTGTAAAGTGGGGCGCCACTTCTACTGACTGTCTGAATGCCCATCCTGGCCATGAAACAGATGGATCTCAGTGTAGCTGAGGCACCCCAAGCTGCTCATTCACCCGAATCCAGCAGACTGGCATATATCCCATTGGCAAGGAGGGGGTTGCCATGGCACGGTCCTTACCACAGAAGCCTTGCTTCCACGGTGCTAGACCGCTTCACTCCATCACCAAACTCCGGTGTCTCTACCCTTCCCCTCCTCACAATGCCAGAGGAAGAAGCTAGTGGTCGCACCTCATTCTCCCAGCCACTCCCCTCACCAGCATTCTGGGACAGTGTCCAATGTGTATGCCGGTTTCAGTATTGACCGGCATCCTGGTCCGAGGGCAGAACATCCCCAGGCCGAAGCAGTGCTACCAAAATGGGGTCCTCCTCGATAAAGCCGGCCACACCTTCCTCTGCACTCACATCCATTTCATCTCAGGTGCTGCAGATCTCGCCCAGTGTGCACCGTGTGCTCCCAGAAGGACAAGAAAATGCAGGCTATTTAGCAGGATTTGCCAGCAGGCAAGGTTCACATCCACTGCATACGCCTCTCGGCCACACCGCCAATGCATCTTTTTGAGGTGTCACCTGTGACTTTGCCGCCAAAGCAGATATTAATAGCTTGCCTCGGATGAAGTCGGTTTTCATCTTTTCTTGTGCATCGTCGATGGGACACAAGTGGAAGATTTGCTATCAACAAGTGTGGGGCTGTTAATGGAGTAATAGATAATGATTTGGTCATCAGAAAGCATATAGGTAGGGCAGTTGATGAAACTTCACAGGGCCGTCGTCAAGGTTTTTGTGGATGCTGCTGTCGTCAACTGAGTCATAAGGCTTGATGTAGCCAGAGTCGTCGACGGAGATGGGCCAGTCGACAGATGGAAGCGTGGTCGGCGAAACCTTGGGTGATTTATGCATCATCGGCAGAAGCTGGACCATGACTTCAATGGGCCGCTACTGTATGGTTCCACGCCCATCGCCAAGGTCATCGACAAACAGGGGGTCTGCACAGCAATGCCTGGATTCTCTAGCGTTTGCTTTTTAGAATGGGACGGTCCTCGGACTTGGCTTTCTTGTGAGCATATGGCTTAGTAGTGCCTTAAATAGCCACACATTTAGAGGACTGACTCAGAGAGGAGATTTGCCCTCATTCAGCCAACACACAAGGCACTTGTGCCCATCTCTGACAATTTTTACACTGAAATTACTTTCGCAATCTTCCGGTGTATAATTAGACTAGAGGCAATACATGCACTATGTTTATCCCCCTCATACACATTTTAGGTTTAAAGAGGTTTTTTATTTCATTTCCATTTCAATCCATTCCCACTTACCTAAGTAAGACGACGAAGAAGGTTGCCAAAGTAGTTTCTCAAGCAATTGTACAGAGTTGCGTGGGTCAGTATCTAAGGGGGATAAAAGTTCTAAGACAATGAGAATATCCTGTGTGTGGTCATCTAGAGGCTTCAAGAGTCGATCCTCAAAGAACATTGTAGATTCTGGGCTTCTGGATGGTCTGAAGCTAGACTGGATCATGTAGAAGATTACAGGTCTCATTGTAATCCATCAGTTGTTGGAGTTACAAATGGAGGCTTTTCCCAAGGAACGAGTGTAAGTGGATCAGTAGTTGGCAAAGACACACGGCCGTGGTTTGATCTTTTTAGCAGAGGAAAGATGCAAGTAATTGAAGGAGAAGGCAGCGACTCCACACTATTGACCAGGGCAGTCAATAGAGGAGCAATGGTGGTGGCAAACATTAATTTTGGATGTCATTTGTTCACATATAGCTGGGAGACCAATTGTGAGGTCGGGAAGGAAGCATCCGCTTGGATGTCCAGGCAAGGATGAGATTCAGCTCTCGCATGCCTGGCAAAATTTCATTGTATGGGTCTACAATGGTAGCTATGTTGACAGCAAGGTCTTGAGAGGAACTCAGTACATGTGCATTCAGTATAAGGGGGGGGCTTCCCCCCCTCTGCCTCCACCATAACTCCCCTCCCCACATACACCCCCACCACCTGGGACACAGTCTTCAGGGTCTCTAAATTTGCATCACCAACCTTCAAAGGTTTAATTCTCTTTAGGAGCCCAAGTTCTGCAACATAGTTTATTTTTCACCAACAGTTCACATGAAGGATAACTGTAGCAAGGACATCAAGGGTTCTGGATAACTAATTAATGACAGCAGTGGAAACTAGTTGCCTGACCACAATAGACCAATTTATCACTGGAAGCGAGAGGGTAGACCTTGTGGATACGCGACAGCCTAGATTATAGCAGACAATGGTCAGATATCACAGACATGGACATTGGACTGGCATGTAATAGTCAGCATGATGGCATTCACGGGATGGCCACCGACCTGGGTGGGAGCAGTTCAGATTTTAGTAAAATCTCAGTCACTGTAGTTAAAGTTGGGGGCGAATCCATGTGATCAGGACAGTTCACAAAAAATATTACATCCCCAACTTTCAAAGCATGACCACTATGGTTCACACAATGGGAGATTGCAATATTCCATTCTTTGGAGAAGATAGTTGAGTCACCAGGTAGCTTGAAAATCCGAACAAGGCAAGAGCTTAGATTTTCACGTAATGCTGACAAGGTAGCACGGGTAGTAGGGATATGGACAGTGTTGAGGAGGGCTACACCTGCCATGCTTGTGCAGGAGGGTAAACGACTTAGCATCCTCCCTCCTAAAAAAGAATTACAATAAAAAGGCTAAAACCAAATCTCCTGACATTAAATGATCTTAAAGCTAGGCAAACAAGGGTATCAGGTAATATTGTCCCTGTATATAATGTCACCATACATATAGTCGCCAGTAAATGGTATAGGCGACAATATATGGGGTAACTGGAAGCAGGGGTGTTCCCCCCTCCCTTTAAATAAAATAAATGTCAGGTGCTGCAGGGGTGTCCCCCGCATGTTCCTAATGATAATGTCGCCACTAAAAACAATTGCTCCATTCTTACATGGTGAGATTCTACGGGGACATTATCACATGGAACCCCACAAAGGTGAATACCATTCCCCTTAAGGAATGTAAGTGATATCAATCCGGCATGCCACCTAGGTCAATGCCTAGCGTGGGATGCACAATTGAAACCCTTAATTATTTATTTGTGTCTATAAGTTCTTTTATTCTGAACGATGTACCACTGAAATCACACCCCTCACTTTTAACCCCCCGGTCACACAGAACCAGGAATCAGGCTGGTTTGCAAAGTTAAAAATATTTATTTATGTATAGCACTATATATATCACACTATTTTTAATGGTTATACAATAATCACCAATGGGGTGATGTCACACTAAACAATCTCTTTAAATCACAAGGAGTAATGATGGGAAAAATAATACAGCACGTAAATAATACTTGTATGTGTTCAATCAAATGGCAATGTGATTACTATTTCCCCCTACACACTCTTCAGTCCCCCCAACATGCAATATGAAGGAATAGAAAGAGAGAGAACAGGTTTCAGGAATGCAGAATTCAAGCAAATATATCAATCCCAATTTCCCCCAGCAAACACCAGAGGAAAAACAGAATTGATTGGCAAACTTGTCAAAAATGGGTTTTAAAGTTGACTTGAATGGATGAGTAAAACACTGAAAAATTGTCTAAATCACTGAAATTATTGAAATACTAATGGGAGCCGCTTTGTATGGTATCAGACAAACACTAGCAATGATTTAAGAGTAATAAGCAAGTTGAAAACGTAATTTTGAGGTCAGGTGCAATGAAAGCTATTTCACACATTATAGATTTTAGCCAAACAAAAGATTTGCGGCAAACTTTTCCGCAAGCGGCAAACGCGATTGCGGAAAAACTATAAGGAGTTGAGATGCGGTTTTGGGTTCTTTAGAAAGCTTAGGATGTTAGCTTCAAGTAGAAATTTCGTTTCTAGCATGAAATATGAAGAAGTTATGAACGTTTTCGTGGAGGTCGTTTTTTCCAGAAAGAGGCAAAATTGTAAAACAGGATTGCGCTTTTTAAAATACAAAGGTTTCTTTACACTAGGGATGGACTATGAAGAAATAAACTACACGACAGCACAGCCACCAGATCAGGACGTCACCGATCAGGTTTTTGCCCGCCGAGACGCTTGCCCTCTTCAGATGAAATATATCAGCGCAAAGATGATTTTAACTATATTATTACAGAAGGACTATAGGATACGAGAGAGAGTTCAGGCAAGACAAAAAGGATTTCTAGCACTACAGTTCTGGATATAAGATAGGTTTGATTTGGATAGGGATGACTATGGACCGAACATAGGCTAGTGACAATCCTATACTATGGATACTCGCTACCAATGTTTTGGATGGAACCGTCAGGGATTCTGGTCAAGGATTTCTGGGACAGACTGCTGGGCACACCGGACTGGACGGGCCAGCGATCAGCAAGGCCCTCTGGACACCGCATGGCAGGACTGGACAGCAAGGTGCTCTGGTCTACACTGCACAGCATGACTGGATCTGCAATGGCTCTCTGGTCTGCACAGCACCATGCAGGGTTTAATCTGCCCTTCTGGTTATGAAGATAGTTCTTTGGCAGGCAAGCAGTTACAGCACAGCCTGGCTGCCTCTTTGTTTTCCCCTTTAAGTTGAGGGATGGGTTCTGGAAGTTAGGCCCAGCTGAAAGTGATTCAGCTATGCTCTGAGCCTTTCTGCTTGCAAAGTTTCAGGAGTCTGGTACAAGGCGTATGAATGGATCTCCATCAGAGTGCTTCGCAAAATTCGGGGTGGTGGGTGGATCAGTGGGTCTATCTAAGTACTAAGCGGTTTCTATTTATGTGTTTGAAAAAGGGGTGGGTAAGCTGAATTATCATAGACGCACCCCCTTGGTAGTCTATTGGCTAAAGTCTGCTCTCTCCCTTGATTGGAGGAGAAAACAGTGTGTCACCATGATGATGTAGTTTATGATGCAGGGAAAACCTCCCCTTTTGCACATAAAATATATTTTTGATATAGTACATCTTTACATATGTACAATCTTTATACCAATAACATACATAGATCACATTTTGTGGAGCAAATATTCTTCCAAGCCCCGCAGCTTTGAGGTCTTGGGTCTGGATTTGACAATTTTTCGCACTTTTTATCCGGGACACATCTGATTTGTCCACAATTTTGTACATATGTGCGCATAATCATATGAAGTTTCATGCTTCTTACATAAGTACAATTGCTATAAAACCAGAATTTTCACTGTGCCTTTTCAGAACATCGCACAGAGTTCTGGCTCCTTTTAAAATGTGCACAAAAAAAAATAAAAATCACATTAACAATAATGTAATTTTCCAATTTGTACAAATTTGCACGGTCATTTATCAGCCTTTTTCCAAATATATGCTTTCTGTCCATTGAGAATCAGCAAAAATGTCTATCCCCACCTCCAAAGGTTTCTTGTAGCTCAAGAGCAATCCCCGCCTTCTTCCTCTGGCAGAGGCCACTGTTGACACTTACAATCTGCATATTCTTTCAGCCAAGGAAGGTGAGTCTCTCCCAGGAGCAGCAGCCCAAAATCTCCTCCCCTCTTAATCAACACCTGAATGCGAGTTCCTGACCTTTGTGGGTAGCAGGAGAGATGCCTTTTGTTGGGGAAAGCTGGGGGAAACTAGTTTGGCGACTATGAGTTCAGCTAAATTCACTGTCAATTTATAACATTTTATTAATTTAAAATAAAACTTGCAATTTTTAATCAAGCAGCTAGAACTCCGATTCCAGTCTCTAAATCATGGAGATTAAATAGTTACAACCTATATTATTTCTGATAGCAGGTCACTTGATTTATAGACCTTTGATTTTAATGGTCCAACTTTGCAGTTTAAATGCAGGCTTTTGAAACAGTCACATGCGGCCGCTGGTACTGCGCCCATATTTTGACAGATTGTCACAGGCAAGCACAGTTTTTACTGTGGATATTTTGATGATAGATTCCACTTTTCCTGACATTGTGGGTTCATATTGATTCCTTAAATGAAGTGGCGGGTAACACCCAGCAACGATATTGGGTGTTTTGTGGTGTTTTGATCCGGTATTCTGTATTTTCAGCAACCAAGAAAAGGGGATTTAAGAGCAATTTCTGAGTTTCTTGCAATAAAGCACTGCCTTTCCTGCAGTGTTCCATTTTACTCGGTAGGCAGCCCAGTGACATGTTTCAGCAGCGAGGTCTCCTTCCACCACTGACAATAGGCAAAGTAGATTTGGCAGCCATCTTTTCCAGTTTCAAAGCGTAATTTTTCATAGGATTTGACACACATAGGGCTTTCGCTGCCATTTTGCGCATTCTGGTGGCATCAGCACACAGGGATGTCGCAGGGCAGAGCCTAGTGAGTTAAAACATCCCACAGGAATTAATAAATAAAAAAAAAACAGTTCCTACAGAAGGACGTCCCCTGCATTCACAAATTTCACAAGCCTAGATACCACCAACAAATCTCAATAGGCGATATAGCCTTTAGGCCCAGGTAGCATGCGTCTCCAGTTAGAGATTATGCTAGGTTATTTATAACACACTTAATACCCAGAGGTTTCTAAGCGCGCACCCGGGGATAAAACCTGTTGTGCTCTGTGTCTTGCTTCAAGGCAAGCATGTTGCCCCCGAGCTATCTTCCAAGGCTTTCCTTGTCCTTTCATTCTTGGGCCACAATCACTGAAGATCGTAAGGGCCACATTATAAAACAAGGGCATGCCACCTACGTCTCAAAAATATTCTGAGTCCTCTCTGAAACTGTTGGAGGAGATGCAACATCTCTTTGCAAGTTCCCAAACATTAAGATGCCCTCAGTTCATCTTCGCATTACCTTCTGTTCCCCACTAAATAGAGAGGGGGCAGTAGGGGGGCATTGTTGAGCAGGGAAGCAAGTACCAACAGATAACAGATGATAGCATAGTGTCAGAGGTTTGAATCCCAGATCCGCACTTAGAAACAGAACACAGGTATGGTATTAGGCATATTATAATAAAAAAAAGAAAAGAAAATTAATAAAAGGTACATTCTGGATCTACCAGAGCTTAAATACATGCGGATAACCCCTTCCCATGAAATTTGATCAAATTGTGGAGTCTCTTCAAACAGAAGATTGATAACCAATCTTTCCATCAAAGATAAACAATTTATGAGATTCCCAATTGGGGGCGTGGGGGAGGGCAGCACCTGCAACACAGAAACCTTGCTTTGGAGCTAAACTCTGTTCACTCAGGTGCATTCTGTGATAGCAGACAGACAATTCAACTTAACCGTTCCTGGATGACTGAATCATCAGCGCAAGCTTTCTAAGACAAGATCCTTGTAGACTGTCCATAGTAGGTGAGTGGCTTTGGGCGCTCCACAAATTAAGACCTTCTTGTATTCTAAAGTGAATACTTAATAGGAGTCATTCTGGACACCAAAGTGAATCTGTCCTTCCCGCCTGTAGACAGGAACCCAGCAGTGAATCTGACCAGTAATTGCCAGACCAGGTACAGATGTCCAACTGAAAGTTCCAAAGACTTCTGGGTCTTGATTAGCATACAAACCCATTTTATTAGCAATACCCAAAACATGAAATGGGCAACAATACAGCACTTTTGTGCACAGCTCAAGTAGGCCATTAGTGAAGTGAGTCAGGCCTTATAAATTCTTTAAAATTCCACTAGACCTCCGGGTCTAGTAACTTAGTTTACCTACTTCACCTAAGAGAAATGAACTCGACCCTTGGCAACAGATGACAATGTAACTGTGCTTTCTGTAAAATGTCACCAAAAATCCACTTTAGGTTGGTATGCTGCTGCCAACCCGAGGCCAGCCATACAGTGAAGGTTTTGACATTTACATCAAAGTAACTATTAAATAAATAAAAGTTTAAAACGCCCCCTGCAAATGGTATTGGTCCTTCATAAAATCTACTCGAGTGGGCGAGTAGACTTTGCAAGCCCTGGACGAGTGTCTGCAAACGTTTAGCTGCATGATAGATGTGATTTAAAAAGGCTCTGAAAACAGTTTGGCCTTCTCTCATGTATGTGCTGTTATTGTAAGGCAATCAAAATCTTAGAGCAAAGTGTGCTCTGGAGGCAAACTACAATGGATGGTATTGAAGCAGATCTGCAGACGTGCAGACTGGATGGAACAATTGATCACTACTTTGCATACAGATCTAGTTTGCTTTGTTTATTCATTATTTAAGAGGGAGGAAGGAACAAGTTACTTACCTGTAACTGTTGTTCTCCAGCATGGGTCTGGCATGGATTCACATGCTCATGAATATTCCCCGTCGTCAGGCTGGGAATCCTCGGTAAAGAAAAAACCAGTATCAGTTTCGTTTCTGATCTGTCTTTCGTAGTAATAACCAATCACTGGTCTCTGCGTCATACTGACCACAGCCAATGACTGCCCTCTACCTAAGCACCGCCTCTGGCAGCCATCTTCAGATTTGGGAGCACGTGAAGTGGCAGTATGACCAAGTGAAGAGCCGCAGAGGGGTAGGCGGGAGGGTTCGCATGTGAATCCATGCCAGACCCATGCTGGAGAACAACAGTTACAGGTAAGTAACTTGTTCCTTCTCCAGCATGGGGTCTGGCATGGATTCACATGCTCATGAATAAAGAATACATAGCAGTACACACATGCACAACCACGGGAGGTGGCAAAGGCTCAACATTAAGCATCACATGAACTCAACATTAAGCATCTTACCTCCTCACCAGGCTCACCTCAGGCGAACAGGTTGCGCAGCACTGCTTGGCCGACCCTGGACTCCTCCCTGGAATCCCGGTCGACGCAGTAGAATTTCGTGAAGGTGTGCGTCGACCTCCACGTAGCAGCCCTGCATATGTCCAGCAGGGGCACACCAGATAGGAACGCCGTGGTAGCTGCGATCGCTCTGGTGGAATGGGCTCTCGGACGGCCAGGCAGCGGTCGGTTTGCCAACCGGTGACAGTACATGATACAGCCGGAGAGCCATCTGGAGATGGAAGCCTTCGAGAGAGCCTTCCCCTGATTGACAGGTCCAAAGTTCACAAAGAGTTGTGACGTCTTCCGAAAACCTTTCGTGCGGTCCACGTAGAACTTCAGCGCTCTAGCTACATCCAGCGAGTGCAAAGTCCTCTCAGCCGGCGACGAAGGCGACGGGAAGAACACAGGTAACACCAAGGGTTCGTTGAGATGAAAGTCCGACGGTACCTTGGGCATGAAGGAGGGGTGCGTCCTGAGCACTACCCTCGTGTCGTGGAAAGTCAAGTACGGGGCCTTGCAGGAAAGGGCCTGGATCTCTCCCACTCGTCGTGCGGAGGTGATGGCCACGAGAAAAGCTGTTTTCCACGATAGAAACTTCAACGGGGCCGAGTGCAGAGGCTCGAACGGAGGTCCCATGAGTTTGGTCAGCACCACGTTGAGCTCCCACGCCGGGGCCGGAGCCTTCACCGGCGGGAACGATCTGAACAGTCCCTTCATGAACTCTTTCACCAGACGATGAGACCACAAGGACGTCCGGCCCGTGGTTCTGGTGTATCGGGAGATCGCAGCAAGATGAATCTTGATGGACGCGTGTGCCAGACCAGCTTTGGCCAGCGTCAGCAGGTACGGCAGCACTTGGGGAGCCGTAATCCGTAGAGGGTTAATCTTCTGTGCGTAGCACCAGACAGAGAACCTCTTCCATTTGTGTCCGTAGCATTTAAGAGTCGAGGACGCCCTGGCCTTTGCAAGAACCTCTCTGCAATCGGCCGGTATGTCGTATCCTCCAAACTCTAGCGCTGCAGGAGCCAGGCCTGCAAGTTCAGCGACTTCGGGTCGTGGTGGAGGATGGCGCCTCCTTCCCTGGAGAGTAGATCCGCGTCCGCCGGCAGCTTGATTGGCGGGGACGCCGACAAGTCCAGAAGGTCCGGGAACCATATCTGCCTCGGCCACGCAGGTGCGACGAGGATCATCCTGCACCGTGACCTCTTGAGCTGGTTGACGAGCCGGATTAGCAGAGGCAAGGGAGGGAACGCGTAGAGGAACAGGCCCTCCCAGGGGAACGAGAAAGCATCGCCCATGCTCCTCGTCTGGGGAAACCTGCTGGCGAACCTCCGGCACTTGGTGTTCGTCGCCGTCGCGAACAGGTCGATCTGGGGTGTGCCCCACCGTCGGAAGAGGCGATCCACCAGATCCTGCCGTAGTTCCCACTCGTGGCACGAGCGCAGCTCCCTGCTGAGTGAGTCGGCGATGGTGTTTTTTATCCCTGCCAGATGAAACGGCACCAGAAGAATCCCTTGGGCGACGGCCCAATGCCACAGGTCCTGCGCCTCCTTGGACAGCGCTGGGGACCTGGTTCCGCCCTGTTTCCTGATGTAAAACATGGTGGTGGTGTTGTCGGTGAAGATCCTCACCACCTTGCCCTTGAGGGACGGAAGGAAGGACCTGAGGGCCCAAAACACTGCACGGAGCTCCAGGACGTTGATATGCAGGGACTTCTCCGTCGGGAGCCAGAGTCCCCTTGCGTGCAGATTTTCGGTGTGCGCTCCCCACCCTTCTAGGGAGGCATCCGTGGTCACAGTCACCTGGTGGGCTGGGGTCTGGAAGTCCATGCCCGCCGTCAGATGCGCGCGGGTGCCCCACCACCGTATCGCTCGTCGGAAACTCTCGTCGAGCTTGATCCTTTCCTCGAAGCTGCCCGTCGTCTGGATCCAGCGCGCATCCAGGAACTCTTGCAACGGGCGCATCCGGAGCCTGCACATGGGAATGAGGTAGATGCAGGAAGACATCATCCCGAGGAGGGACTTGATGGACCTCACCTTGGCCGCGTCGGCCACCAACATCCGTTGCACCTTGCCCAAGATGGTCCTGGTCCTCTCCTCCGACGGGGAGGCCAGAAGGGACACTGTGTCGAGCCTCGCTCCCAGAAACAGTGCGACTTGCGCGGGCACCAGGTGGGATTTGGCGTAGTTCACGGAGAATCCCAGGTCCGTGAGGAGTTGGACGGTCCTTGCCGTGTGGACCACGGCGAGCTCCCTCGTCTTGGCGCGGATGAGCCAGTCGTCCAGGTAGGGGTAGACGTGAATCCCCTCGCGGCGCAGCTGCGCCGCCACCGGTGCGAGGCACTTGGTGAAAACCCTGGGTGCCGACCGCAGTCCGAAGGGAAGGGCTTTGAACTGGTAATGACGCCCTTGGACCACGAATCTGAGGAATTTTCGGTGCCCCTTTAGGATGGGAATGTGGAAGTAGGCATCCTCCAAATCCAACGACGATAGGAAGTCTCCTTCCTCCAGCTGACCCAGGACGTGCTGGAGGGTGACCATCCGGAACTTCTGCGCCTTGATGAACTTGTTCAGGCGTCGCAGGTCCAGGATGGGGCGCCATCCTCCCGTCTTCTTCTTCACGAGGAAGTAACGCGAGTAGACTCCGGAGCCCCGAAGCCTCTTTGGGACGAGTTCGATGGCGCCCTTTCTGAGCATCGCCTTTACCTCCAGGAGAAGTTGAGGGACGTGAAGTTCTTTCCTGGCCACGGGGGGGACGCGCGGGCACCTTCTTTGAAACTCGAGCGCGTGGCCCCGGGCCAGGGCGTCCAGCACCCAACGGTCGGTGGAGATGGACTCCCACACGCTGACGAAGCCCGCCAGCCGGCCTCCCACCGGGGTGCTTCGGTGGGGGCCCGACCCCACGGCCGGTTCAATCCTGCTTGGACGCGGCCTTGCCGCCTTGGCCTCCTTGGCGACGACGGCGGGGGCCGCCAGACTTGCCTCGTCCTCTGTAGGCCTCTTGCGACGACGAGCGGGCCGCTTGACGGTAGGAAGCGAAACCGCCGCCGGAACCTTTGGAGGCGCCCTTGCCTCCGCCGCTCCGAAAGGGCGTCCGCCGTTGCTGCAGTACTCCAAGGGCCCGGGCCGTCTCAGTATCCACCTTGATGGCCTGAAGGGAATCGTCCACTGTCTTCCCAAACAGGTTGTTCCCGTCGAAGGGCATGTCCAGGACCCTGGTCTGGACGTCCTGCCGAAAGTCCGTAGCCTTGAGCCATCCGCGACGTCGAAGGCAAACGCCGTTGCCCATCTGGCGGAACCCAGTGTCGGCGATGTCCGTCGCCACGGTGATGGCGTGGTCCGAGGCCACCTCACCTTCCTGCAGGATCTCAAGGGCCTCCGCCCTCTTGTCGTCCGGCAGAAAATCCAGCAGGGGAGCTATCTTGTACCAGAGTTCCCTGTCGTAGCGGGCCACGATAGCCAAGGCGTTGGCCGCTTTAATCGTCGTCGCCGCCGACGAGATGACTCTGCGTCCCATGGCATCCAATTTCTTTCCCTCGCCGTCCGGCGGGGAAGTCGACGTGGAGGCCGCACCCCCCCCCGCTTTCTTCCTGGCTGCCGCGGAGACGACGGAGTCCGGGGTAGGCTGCGCCCGGAGGCATAGGGGGGCCGAGTCCGGGACCCGGTACTTTTTCTCGTACCGGTCTCTTTTCGCTGGCGTCGTGGAAGGGTTCTTGAGGAGGGAAAGGCCCTCATCCCAAATGTCGTCCAACAGAGGCACTGCGAGGACCGTCTTCCTCTTGGTCTCGCGCCGTTGGTAAAGGAAGCCTTCCTTTTTCTTCTCCTCAGGGCAGAGTTGGAAAAGCTCGGATGCCCTGGCGATCATTGAGTGGAACGATCCAATCTCGTCGGGCGGAGAAGCCCTGGTGGGAGGCGACGACGGAAAATCCTCGTCGTATGCCTCGTCGTCCGTACCCGTCGCTGCCGTGTCAGTCCCCGTATCATCCCCTCGGGTGGACGGGGAGGAGGGCTGGACGGGGCGCGACGGTTGAAAAGGAGGCGGTGGATGGATCCTTCTTTTCTTGGTAGGGGGAACACCAGAAGGTCCCGGTTCTGGATCCCCCGACGGGAGAGGTTCCTCCGTCGGTAACGGTAGTCTCGTCCTTATCTCGGAGCATAAGGACTGTATAGCCAACAAAATGGCCGCTGAGTTGTCTTGCGGCGCTGGCAGAGGGGAATCCGACGGGCGAGCAGGGGCCCCGTCGGTATCCTCGACGATGTCGTCGTCGTCACCTGCGTCGGGGCCCATTCCGACGGGCTGGTCTTGTTCCACGCCTAGGCCGTGGCTTAAGACCTCGATCAGTTCCTCTTCTGAGGTTGAGGCCGAATCTACGACGACGCCCTGCCCCCCCTTCTTCCCCACGGAGGGTTTCACGGGGGTCCTATCGATGGGCACGAAAGAAGACTCCCTCCGAGGAGGCAGGGAGATTCTGGGCCCCGAGGCCGCCACCACTGGTGCAGCCTCCACAGGCTGGGCCAGGGCCGCCGCGACCGTTTCGATAGAGGGCTTGGTCGAATGGATCAAGGCCTTCACCACCTTAGGTGCGCTCACCGCCTTATCCTTGAGGGAGGGGGCACTGCCACGCTCCTCCTCTGCCTTAGAGCTCGACCGGGGTCTCTCCAGGAGCTTCGCCGGGTGCTCGGCCTTCCTCTTACCCGACCCAGAGCGTTGGCTCGTGGTTGATGGTGCCGGGGAGGGTGCGCCCTGCCTGGCGCCCGTAGAGCCCGACCGTTCGGCGCTCCCGGTGCCAGCGGACTCGCGGTGCTTGGCCTTATGTTGGGCCCCCGTCGCCGGGGCGCCCTCAAAGGTCTTAGAAGACCGCTCAGATTTCTTCTTCTTCTCGCCAGACGGGCTCTTACCCTCCAGCCAGCTGGCGAGACGTTGATGGCGGTCCTTCATGGTCCGTTCCGACATGTTGCCGCAAAACGCACAGTCCTTCTCCACGTGCGTCTTGTCCCCATGAAGGCAGTAAAGGCAGAAAGAGTGTTCGTCCTCCTTGAAGACGTTCTGCAGCTGGCATCCAGGGCAGGCCCTGAACAGCTTTCCGGGCGTCGAGCTTCCCTTCTCCTGGGCCATCTCCGAGACCGGGCCTGAGAAGCTTCTGGAGTCCTCCGAAGTGTAGCTCGACGAAATCTTCACCCCTGAGGGGCACAGATGAATCCGACACGGGTCCCCGTTGATCGGATGTAGGATCGGTGGAGCTTGAGGCTCTTTTGACCGAAAGAATCGAAGTTTTTGTGAAAAAGCGCGAAAAAAATAGCACTAACGCTCGAGAGCAATAGCACGAGGATCCCAACACATGAACGTGCGGTAAAAATCTGAAGATGGCTGCCAGAGGCGGTGCTTAGGTAGAGGGCAGTCATTGGCTGTGGTCAGTATGACGCAGAGACCAGTGATTGGTTATTACTACGAAAGACAGATCAGAAACGAAACTGATACTGGTTTTTTCTTTACCGAGGATTCCCAGCCTGACGACGGGGAATATTCATGAGCATGTGAATCCATGCCAGACCCCATGCTGGAGAAAGTAAGAGACTAAGCAGAGCAGATGGCCTAACATGCAGAGAACTGGACAAACTAGGTGTAATCTCACTTTGTGTAGCTGGTGAGAAAAATCGAACGTTCAAGAGTATAGGCTCAGCGCAGAATTATGCAACCAGTGGGTCACAAACTAGGTTTTCCATCAAAAGTACTTGGCCATGTAATAATGCCCATTTTCAGAAGTGGTCACTTGTCAATATGGTGCATCTTTCCCCAATAAAAATATATCTAGTTGACAGATTTAGATATACTAACTATACTAAACGTTATTGTAAAGCATGGAGACAATGCAATGTCTTGCAGTAGTGCTATTCTGAAACCCTGTAAGGAATGGAATTGCATGACTGTCTTTTAAAAATATAAAGTTCACACATACTGGTCTTCGCCAGACATGATATAGTTGGTGTAATACAATTGTCACCCCAATGACTTACAATTTGAAGAAATACATTCGTCACCAGCACTCCCAAATAGGCCTTTGGCACTTACGAGTGGAGGCGATTACTGCAGTGAAATGAGGGAAGAGACAAAGAAAGGGGGTGGCAGGAGGCCGTAGGGCAAGAGATAAATGCAGGGTGATCTGTGCTTTCAGTGAACAGCATAAGTAAATAGTTAGGTTTGCTACTCAAGTGTCAATTTAATTAGCAAATCCACTGAATGGCGTATTTTATGCCTTGTAGTTCCAAGTTAAAAAAAAAAATAAATAAAAAAAAGACACTTCCAACTAACCCATCGGAACACAGAGACCATTTGCTAGATCCTTGGTCAAAATAGAGTGTTCTCTAAGAAGAGGTTCAGAATTCCTCATGGTGGCAAACCCAGTGAAAAGAAGACCCTGAAGGGCGTTCTGCTCCATCCTCAAATAACCGGAGCAGAGATCCCTCATAATTCAGCTGATGGGCCTGGACATGGTCAGGATATGAATTTTGGGGACCTCCGCACAGACTCCTGTAGGTCAATCACTGATTTAAACGCAGCATTTTACACCCTACATAGTTTGACTTCTTTCCATGAAAAGGCAGTTCATATTTGTTCCAGGGTTATATTCAGGGGCTCTAACCCTGGCTGATCTTCACACCACATGCAGAATCTCCTCCACTTGCATGCATACGAACTGCTTGCTAAATTCGACGGCAATCCAATGAAATAGTTAGGGTCCCAAACTCTGAGAAGTCAGGAGCCAAGCTGTCAGGTTGAGACTGTCTGGATCGTGATGCCACACTGTTCCCTTGTCAGGGGTCAGGAGGTTCGGAACCTTCTGAAACCTTACTGGCCGTGCTATTGATAGCTGTAGCAGGTCGGAGGACCACGCCTGCCTCGGCCACTAAGATCACTCGACATAGGGAATCTGTGAATCCATTGCAGGGTCCGCCGTATGAGTGGAAACAGGGGAAGCAAATAGAAACTTGTCTGTCCACGGGAACGAGGACGCTTCCCCCAGTCCCCAGTGAATCGATCTGTAGCCATCTGCTGGCGTACTGTTCGCACTCCTTGTTCTCCCTCATCGCAAAGAGATCCAGAGAAGGCTGTCCCCATTTTCTGAAAATCTCCAACAACTGATGTTCGTTCAATTCTCATTCGTGTATCTGATCCATTTCCCTGCTGAGGGAATCCGCTTGTATGTTTTTTACTCCCGGAAGATGGTGGGCTACTATAGTTATATTTTGTTGTAGAGCCCACTGCCATACTTCCTGAGCTTCGGTGGAAAGAGTTCTGGAGCGAGTACCTCCTTGTTTTCTCAAGTAAAACATTATTGTTGCGTTGTCTGTAAGTATTCTCACCACTGACCCCTTTATGTGCAGCAGAAAAGCTTTCAAGGCCCAACGCACTGCCGTCAACTCCAGCACATTGATATGAAGGACTGACTCCTGCGAGGACCACCGGCCTTGCGTTTGGCGAGTGCCCAGATGCGATCCCCATCCAGTCAGAGCCACGTTTGTCACTATGGTTATGTGAAACTCCGGTTCCTGCAGGGGAACCCCTCTGGATAGGTTTTCGAAGACTTGCCACCATCGAAGTGCTTGTAGGAGCTCGTTGTAGTCAGTTTGTCCGACCAAAGTCCTTGGCTCTGGGCCCATCGGTCTGCCAGGAATTCTTGAATTGGCCTCATGAAGAGGCGACAGTTGTTCACCAAGGTGATACACGAAACCATGGCTCCCAATCGACATATATCTCCTTACCGACACTTTGGTGTTAACTCTCCACTGCCTTGCCAGCTGATTGATCCTCTCCATAGATGGTCTCACCAATCCTGACAGTTTCGAACTCTGAACCCAAAAATACTAAGCTTCTTGAGGGAGTTAGAGGACTTTTCGAAGTTGACCGCAAATCCTAGTCATCGGAGAAGTTGCATGGTGGCCTCTAGACTTGCTTGCGTTGTCATAGGGGACGACCCCCTCACTACCCAATCGTCCAGATAAGGGTAAACATGATGACCCGGTTTCCTTAACCATGCTGCAACCGGGGCTAGGCACTTTGTGAACGTCCTGGGAGATGATTTTAGTCCGAATGGGAGCACTGAACTGGTAGTGGGTCCACCCAACTACAAACCTTAGGAACTTTGTGTCGTCGACGCATTGGTATGTGAAAATATGCATCCTGGAGATCCAACAACGCCAGAAAATCCCCCTGTTGAATCGACCGGATCACTTCATGAAGTGCGAGCATTTTGAATTTCAGATTTTTTAATGTTTTGTTGAGGTCTCGAAGGTCAAGAATGGGATGCCATTTTCCATTGGGCTTCTTCACAACGAAGTATCGGGAGTACACTCCTTGACCTCTCTGACACAGGTACCAATTCTATAGCCCCTTTTTGTAGCATAAGTACTACCTCCTGTTTTAAAATGTTCAGGTGGGGTTAAGCCGAAAACACTGGTGGGATGTGCGACGGTTTGCTTTTGAATTGTAAGGAATGACCGAACTTCACAGTGTCCCAATACCCACCGGTCCGAGGTTATCTTTTCCCACTCGTCGACACAGTGAGACACCCTGCCTCCCAGGACGTTCTGAAACTCGTCATTGCTGGTCTTTTGATTGTTTGTCCTTCGACGACAATGAGTAACCTCCCCTTTTCCTCGAGGCTTGATAGTCTCGACGTCTTCTTGCAGTTTGAGAAGCCTGCGTGTAGCCCTGAGAGGAGTACGACGGTCTATTGAAAGTATGGTCCCTTGATGACAAGAACCGGGAATTTCCCTGACACTTCTCTAAAGGGGCGAAACAAACAAAAACTTCTGCCACTCTGGAGAGCCCCAAGAGAACGTGCTGCATCAGAGTCTTCTTTCATGCTTTTCAAGGCCTCATCCACCTTCTCCACAAAAAGGTCTCCTTCAAAAAAGGCATATCCAACACCTTATATTGCACTTCAGGTCGACAGTTGGTGCATTTGAGCCAGGCCCGTCTCCTCAGAACCACTCCGTTAGCCTGCTTAAAGCCTGATTCTGCCAGGTCTACAGCAATATTTATAGAGTGATTAGAGGCCTCTTCCGCCTCTCGAACAAGTAACATCACAGCCTTTCTGTGCTCATCCGGCAGATGTTCCAGTATGGGTGCTAAACGATTCCACATCTGTCATACCTCACCATAATAGCTAGAGAATTGGCCGCCTTCACCGTTGTTGCACCCACCGACAACACCTTTTTGCCAAAGGCATCTTGTCTCCTGGCCTCGTTCTCCGGAGGAGTTGTGCATTTATGTTGAGACCTTGCCTTTCTTGCAGCAGCCGCCGATACCACCGACTCTGGAGCAGGTTGAGAGGACAAGCATTTCGGAGTAGGCTCGGGAACCTCAAATTTCTTTTCCAGTCTACCTTTTATCGCCGGCTCCGAGAACGGATGACGCATCGTTTGTAGTCCCTCTTGCCATACATGACCTAAAATGGGGACCGAAAACACTGATTTTCTTCTCTTTCCCATATGATCAAACAAAAAAAAAGTCCTTTTCTCCTCCTCCTGGGCCAGCCCAAATTCGGTACAAGCCTTACTCATCGTGTGGAAAGAACCAATGTCATCCGGAGGGGACGGTTGGGCTGGGCTTCTTGGAGTTTCCATCTCCGACTCCCAGGTCGGGTCCCTAGAGGAGGAGAACGATATATCCGATATAGACTTTCTCTCTGACTCGGATGCCGGCAGTTTTTCTTCCGGGCGTGCACATGGAAGGCCTCCACAGACCGTCGACGCCATAGGAGTCAGTCGATGGGAAGGGCCTGGCTCGTCGTTGACTGGTCTCGCTGGAGTAGCCACCTGAAGTAACTTTTCATCTAATTTCTTCAACAAGTTTTGTAATGTAGACAGAACTTCCATGGATAAAACAGTGAGGAATGAGTAACAGAGTTGTAACCGGGATATTCGCCCCGCTCGAAAGAGTAAGAGAGCTAACCCCTTGCAACCCAAGTTCCACAGGCCCAGCCACCTGCTCACGTTCATCATCCACAGAGGATATGGACAGGGCTGCCTCCTGCTGCAACAAGGTTTCTGGTAAAACCGGGTCATACACCTCCGGTCACCAGCCCTCCTGTGGAGCCTCTGTTGACGAGGCTAATTTCTCTATCGTCACCGTCGTCATCACCTGACTCGGCGGAACCCCTGAAGTGACGATCTGCGTCAATGGTAATGAGGGCGTCAACAATCGCACTCCCGTCAACGACGCTGGTGGATGCACAGAGCCCTGAGGCATTCCCGCCTTTTTTGAACTTGATTTGTTGTTTTGAAGAATCGACTCTATGATGATCACATGAGGAGAATCTTGACAGGTCTCTTCTCTCCTTTGACGAGGAGGAAGACAAGGTTTTCGTTTACCACAAAGATGCTCTCGTGGAATGTTTTTCGGATGGGCCCTTTGCCATAAAACGCACTTTCTTCACCAGAGGTTCAGCCAATACGGAACGGCGGGGGGCCCCTAGAGATTTAGCTGTTGAGGCCAAGCTATGCATGGAGTCTACCTCCGAAGGTGGGGTACACACCCGCTCCATCGTTCAACCAAGCCACCAACCGCCTATTCCGGTCTTTGAGGGTCTTCTGGGAGAAGCTTTAACAGATGTCACAATTGTCTGCCGAATGGTGAGGTTGGCGACAGTACATACAGTCCATATGGCCATCTCCTCCTTACACCTTCTTGAATCCGCATATAGCACACGGACGAAAAAGAGCTTTTCCAGACATTAGGAAAAACAAAAAAAGAACAACCTAGCAAAAATAGATGACGTGAGGTGATCCCACTACTTGGAAGCCGGTTGAAATATGAAGGGAGCCGCGGGGGTGGGGCATTTATACCGCTATGTCCTATTGGGGCACGCATAAGCAGCCCAAAACAACGTAGATAGCACACAGAAGTGTCAAAAATGTTCCTATGAAAAACATCTTTACAAATATACCGAGGGTTCCCAGCCTGACGACGGGGAATATTCTAAGCATGCGAATCCATGAAAGATCCAATGCTGGAGAAATATAAAAAAGGTTATTCACCGTAGTGACTAGAGTACTCATAGTCTTAAGTCTCCTTTCCTCCGTCCTTGTGGGTATCCCCAAGCATGGGTACAGTACCAGAACCTTTGGCCGCAAAAAACAAACTCAGCATACCTTTAAATTTAGTATAGTGCGTGGGGGGTCACAGCCCTGGGCGTGGAACCACCCACGAGCCCTGCCCTCCAGCACCTCATCTCAGTCTCTTTGACACATTGGACACTGGTAAACCAGGCTATGCTGGGGCAGGGGGGGGGGGGGGCTAGTGGTGTGGGGCGGTCAGACGTATGGAGTAAAGGGACTTTGGGTAATCTTGCCACTACAGTGAGTGGCTTTTATTACTTATACATCCGGTCCCCTTGTCTTCCCGCCTGTGCGCGATTCCACCAAAACAACTGGGCGGAGCGGACACCTTAGCTAGATGCAAAGAGGTTCCTGAGAACTACCTGTCCGAAATCTGCATCCTGCTTTTAACTGGTGTCCAAAGAGTAGTATTTGCAGAAGGCCGGTGTCACTGCCTTGCTGATAACCTCAGAGGAGGTATGCCTTTGAAAAGCAACTGCCCCCCAACCACATCGATACCCGAGGCACCTTCTAGCACGTGGCCCCATAAAGCCTCTGACATTGCCAGGGTACTCTAACAGACAATGGAGGCCTTAGATGGTTGGGTACTCCGGGGGGAGCCACCAAACGTGACGAACAGCGCCTCTGACCACCTCAAAGGCTTCATCCGGGAGAGGTAAAAACTTGAGCACCCTCTGCAAATCCAAGGAATGGAGCACTCTTTCAGCATCAGACTGCAGATTAGAGAAGAAAACCGGAAGGCAGATCTCCTGATTTAGATGAAAGGAGGAATCCAACTTGGGCAGGAAATTGGGATTAGTGCACAGAATCACTTGTCGTGAAACGTGGCTCACACAACAGCGCCTACAGCCAACTAATTCTGCGCGCTAAGGTAAGCACCAACAGGAGCACCGATTCTAGCATTAGCTACTTAATGCCAGCTGAACTTGGGTTGAAAGGCTTACACTGCAAGGCTGCTAACAGCACATTCAAATCACAGATGTGATGGGGCCTGTGCACCAGCAGAAACATCATTCTACGGTTCTTGAAGTGTGCTTTGACCACCGAGTGAGACACCGAGAAAGGTCATCCTCTGAAGGTTGTCTGCAGCCCACCAAGTTCCGAAACTTAAAAAGGGCCCTCTGGAGTAAAAAGGGGGAGACTGGCAAGGCATAGCAATTGTGACTGTTCCAACACAGCTGAAACACGTTCCCCCAAAAAGCCTTGACCCTGCCCCCACCCATGATACAAACCGGTCGAGATCCAGGTGGCCCCACCTGTGAAAGAGGCAACAAGGAGCGGCTGCTGTGCAATTCCCACGCATACTTGTAGCCCAACCTGCTCAACCCGTCCACCTCTTCATTGCTGTCTCCGGAAGATGAACTATTCTGATCCAGATCCCTTGTGACCGGGCCCATTCCCACATTGAAACTGCATCCATGCAGAGCGACGGCAACCTGGTGCCGTGCCAATTGCCACTTTTGACCGAGACCGCTTTGCTCCGGATCAATGTCAGAAAGGCTTTGAGAGCTAGGTCCACAGCCCTGAGCTCAAAGAGATTCGTGTGGGCCAAGGTCTCCTCCCTGGACCATGTGCCATGAATGTACTAGCCATTCAGGGTTGGCCGCGGGACAAATCGGTCATCACCACCAGAGGGGTCCGTCCAGCTGGGAGAACAGAGATCGCGCTCACACATTGCTGTTGGGGAGCCACCAACGCTGGTTCCAGGTGAAGAGTACACAGGCTGATCAGCCTGTCCGAGTGAGACCCCATTTCCTGGTCCCAAGAGGACACGAGATGAAGTTGAATCCATCTAGTTTTGAGCCTGGCTTGTTGAATTGTCAGGACACACGAGGCCATGAGCCACAGCAAATGCAGAAACAGGAAATGAAAACCGCCTTAAGGAGAGACTCATCTTTCAGCTGTGGGGAACCCCCAGCAACAGGAGGTCCACCGAGGGGTGAAGCTGCATCTTCTGGTTGAGGGAAAACCCCAGTTGATGGAGCACATCTGCCAAACTCTGGCAAGAGTGGAAGGCTCCTTTGCGAGAGCCAGCTCTCACCAGCCAGTCATCCAAATAGGGTTACAGGTAGTGCCCTTCCAATCAAAGAAGGCCCGCTATTACACGAGGGGCTGCAATGATGCCAAACGGAGCACCTTGTATTGGAAATGGGTAGCCGTATAAAATAAGTTATGGTAGAATTGTTCATCAAAATAAAGTTGTAAAAAAAGGAGAAAAAAAAAAGGGAACCATCGGTGCAGGGAGATGGGAGAAGGCAGCACACAGCAATATGTGCCGCCAACAGTTAAGTGGCAGGGAGGGAGCAGGTAAGGGGATGCACAATAACACTGGTGCACATTTCAAGAACTTCTGATGCAGCTGGAAAATGGGGACATGCAGATATGATCCTTTAGGTCTAGGGAACACATCCAGTCTCCTGCGCACAGAGCCTCTGCTATGTGAGCCAGCGTCATCTTCGAGTATTCGAGGGGGTGTGAAAGATTAAGGAAAGATCCAGAACAACCCTCAGGCCGCTAGGTTCTTGGGCACTGCAAAGATTCTAGAATAATATCCAGAGCCCCGGTCTGGAAGAGGAACCAGCTCCACCGCCTGCATGTTCCACAGGTGCAAGCTCTCCAACAGAGCTTGAGACCCTAGCTGCAGCAAAGGAAAGAGGAAGACTGAACCCCTGATGACACCACTGACAGAATCCATGGATTCATGAAGAAATACCTCCAATTGCTCACCAACAGAGCCAACCAGTTTCCCCCCCCCCACCAAGAACTGTGGTCCCGACCCTTATTGCTTCTTATTGTTAGAGGCAGGCATGGAGAGGGAGTGGGGTAGGGGGTACGACGTGTTTCTGCGTTGAACCTGCCAAAAGGAGCATGGCTTGGAGTCTGACCTACCATGACATTGTAGCAAAGGCTCGGGCCCGGCTTAGTAAGTATCGTCAGATTTTGCCTTGTGTGTGGACTCTTTCGTGCGCTACTCGTCCATGGACGAATGAAATGGGTCTGAGCCCTCGGAAGGGAGGTGGAGGATCCAGTCTCACACATCTACCAAAAACCTGGCTGCGTGCACCCACGCAGTTATCCACATGTTCACGCCAAGGCACAGGTCTCTGCTAGCCGGGGTCGATGTGGGCGACAGCAGACTCCAGGAGATCCTGCGACACTGTGCGCGCATCCACCAAAACTGCCTTGAAAGCAGCCAGGCTACCCACCGGAAAGCTGGGGCGGAAACACCCATTTGCCATCCACAATTCTTGCTTTGCCGCAGCGAGAATGGAGCCAGCGTTAGGCTGCCTGAGGTGTATTGAGTCCAGTCCTCTTCCCGAAGGTCTCGAGAACCTGGTCCTCCTTCGAGAGGCAGCTGGTAGTGGAGCCTTGGGCAGACGACCTGGAGGGTACAGGTACGCCACTGCCAGGACGGAGGCGTGAGAGTGAGCCAGCAGCAGCACCTGCTCACTCTCCAGCTGCCGAAAGCTGCCATCCATTCTTTATTCAGCCGAGCATCGGCCCTCAGTGGCTTCATGTCTGGCTCTAAAATGGCCATTTTGTGGGCTTGTGCCACGCACTGGGACGCAGGTAGGGCCCGACACTGGAGTCACAGGCGGTTTATGGCCCGACACTGAAGAATCTGTATTCCCCTCGGCAGTGGCTCATTCAGACGACTGGTAATCAAGATGCCCGGAACGGTCCTCGGAGGAAGCTTCGAAATGCCCTTTGCCCTCAGCTAGAAAACTAGTAGTCGGAGCGCAGGACTGCACCCAAGGCTGTGCCCGACTAACCCCCCTCCGCCCCACCCTTGCACCACAGTGCATCAACAGCGCTAGGAAGCCCCTTGGAGGCAGGCCCAGGGGAGCCCCTGGGCCCCTCGGCACAGAGGCCAGTAACCTTGACAGCCTTCCCCTGGTAAAGGAGCCTGGACGACCCCTCCCAGCTGGGGTCCCCCGGACTGGGGGGCCTTAGAAAACAAGTGACTTGCCTTCAAGAGACGGTCTCATCTTCAAGGACTGCAGCGCGAGAGAGCCACACACTGCACACATGTCCCAATGGCGATTGGGCCCCAGCCACTGCAGACAGAGTGCGCGAGGCACCGATGCCGGAAAGGAACGGTCGCACCATGTACACCTGGTGAAGCCACATGCGCCGGGGGGGGGGGGGGGGGGGAGGCAAGGGGTTAACAAGGAAACCAGGGAAGCATGCGGAGCACCAACAAAAAAAAAGAAAAAAAAAAGCCTGCGCAAGCAGCCCGGTCCGTTCCCTTCCGTAAGGAAAAGGGGAGGTGCCCGAGGGTGGGGCTATTGGGCAGTGCTGTACCCCCACACACTATCTAAATTTAAAGGGGAAGCTCACCATTTTACCAAAGGTTCCCCGAACCATTGCCATGCCTAGGGACGTCCACAAGGATGAAGGAAAGGGGACGGATGTACGAGGTTCCCCTTTGCCCCAGGCCCCGTACCGTACAAAGTACGGCACGATGGAGGGCCGGGGGTGGGGGGGTTAGGCGCAGGGTGGGGGACGAAACAGCACGAAAAGCAAGGGGAGGGGCAGCCAGGCGGCGCCCCCACCCATGGTGCTGCCAGGAAGCAAGAAACACAACAGGGAAAGGTGCGAAAGAAAAGCAACGGGGGGCCAGGGGAAGCCCGGCCCCCAAAGGGACAACAAAGGAGCAGGGGAGTATAAGTAACCCCACAGAAACCAAGAGAAGGACAAACCAGGAAGGAGCTCACCTCATTCGGGTAAGCTCCTAGGGCCTGGAAAAAGGGGGAGAAGGAAACATTTTGACGTTTTGCCTCTGCGGGCTTTTCGTGTCTTTTGGTTCTCCCCCACTGCAGACAGAGCGGCGTGAGCAGAGAATCCCAGTGGAGGAGTGGGTCCGAGGATCGTGCAGTTTTCCTCACGGCTGCTCACCTCTGCGGGTAAGCAGAAAGGAGTCATCCAGGAAAGGAATAGAAGCGGCCGCTCACCTCTGCGGGTAAGCGGAAGGAGCTCATTGTGCTAAGGACCGGAGAAGGGAGTCGCCGCGGTTGAAGGCACCGTCCGGACCGACTTCGAGGGAAGAAAAACATCGGGAAAGGAAAGCAGCTGATGAACCAGACCGTCACCAGCGATCGGAGGGAACGGCGTGAGGAGCGCGGCACCGTCCAGCCTGCAGGGAGACGGAGCACCGCGGGGAGAGGCAGCTGGAGGACCGCGGAAGCAGAGCAGGGAGGCGGAGACAACACACGGCCACAGCGAGCAGCCAGGAAGGAGGGGCCGCACCGCCCACACAATCGAAGGAGGTCAGCAACTTTTGCCCGGGAGGCGTTGCCTGGCAACCAGCACAGCAACAGTGGCTCAACTGGTAAGTGCTTGGTCTTGGAACGCTGGGGACCTGAGTTCTAATCCAATGTCCGGAACCTCCTGGGCATGCTTTTAACTATCGGTTAAAAGCAAAGAAGTAATTCGGAAAGGGGGAAAGCAGACACAAGGACACCGTGGCACAACAGTGGCACCACTGACTTCAGATCAGAAGGTTGAGCGTTCAAATCACGTGGGGCCAATTAAATCTCACATTTTTTCACAAAGAGGAGCCGCAATGGGCGGAAAGAGGAGCTTTACTGGCAGCAGAGTCGAAGCGGACCAAAAAAACGACTGGCGAGAAACGGACTGGAAAATTAAGCAAATTCTGCCACTTGCTTTTCAAGGGACGTGGCTACGGACGGACACACGTGATCGGAAGGAGCGGGGACGTGCCGAAAATCTTTAAAGGGACAGCACACAATTAATGCATTGGGGACCAGCACGAAGCCCACACAATAGTTCAAAGGAGAGGCACGAAAAACCAACAATAAAAGACATTCAGTTCATGGGCCAAGGAAGCAGAAAATGAGTATGGAGCACAAGGGGTGCTGGATGTGATGAAGACGGAGGAAAGGGCAAGGGCAATGTCGCCTTTGCTGCTAGAGGATTACAGCGGCAGCGACGACAAGGCTGCGATACCACAAGGCCGGAAAAGGGCGCGAGAGGCGACAAGGGGATCGCAGGAGCAGCCGGAGGTGCTTAGGAAAAAGCAAAAGAAAGGAAACAAAAAAGGTACTGTAAAGATTGTTAATAATATTGGGGACAAAATTGTGAAAATGTTGAACATGCATCACGGTTCAGGGTAAGTCGCCCAGAGCCCATGGAGGGAAGGAGAAGAAGCAAAGGGTGGTAACATCTGAAACAGAGTAGTGAAGATGGAGAGGGGCCACTTGCAGGCATGGGTGAAATGGAAGGAGGTAATGAGTAAAGAGAAACAGAAAAGGGCAAAGGTAGAAGTGCACAGCAGACAACGGGGTCCCCATACCACAGGGGGTGTCACAAGGGATTCCGTCAGGGTTTATTCCCCAGGGGATGAACCCCAGCTTACCGGTGACCCCCGCAGGGTTCACCCAGGTCACAATACAAGGGACAGTCGTAGTCCCAGCAGGGCCACTCACTGGCACAGCAGGAAAGGAGGGTGACCCAGTATGGTAGGCCCACGGTTGGTAAGGACACCCAAGGCCGGTCCACGAAGGCACAGGCATGGCACATTAAGTAGAAGGTAAAGGTGAAAATAGGGAGAAAAGAGTTCATAGATATTTTTTGAAGGGCGTGGATAGCTCAGTCGGTAGAGCATCAGACTTTCCCTGCTAGAATGCCAAAAGAGAGGACAGTATGCATCAATAGAGGACATAAACATACTTAAGGTTTTAAAGGAGAAATGGGACACCAGGGAACAAATTGCGGGAGGATATCATAGAAAGCAATACTGGCAAAACAAGTAAAGAAGTGATTACAAATAGAATAACAAGGGTCTCAGAACACCCCAAATAATCTGAAATCCACCTTAGAGAACAAAGAGTTAGTGGGCAAGGGGTTTCATCATCCGAAACAGAGAGAAGCGATAATGAGGAAGGGGATCATTGGAAGGCATGGGATAAATGGAAAGGTGTCACGAACAAGGAGGGGGAGGCAGGGTCGGAACTCAGAGGGACTCTGGCCCCAACACTTCAAGGGGCACCAATAGTGCCAAACTCAGGAGGGGTACCGCAAGGTACCAATCCACAGCCAATAGGACCTTTGGGAGCAACAGCAGTAGCAGTGGCAGGGAACCCACCGCAGGGGGTGGCACCAACAGTGGTAGCAGCTGCAGTTAAAGCAGACAAAGAACGGGGACCCTCATGACTAAATACGGCAGACCAACAATGACCCACAGGGCAGGTCCACGAAGGCAAGGGGATGGTATATAAATGACATGGTAAAGGGGGAAAAATATGGAGAAAAGAGGTGGTTGACATTTATTCTCTGCTAAGAAGAGTGATGAATGGGTCAATAGAAGATATAAAAGAGGACGAGAAAGGCGCACTGAGGAGGGCAACAGTAGTAAAGAGCTTCGACAGCTGGATGACTGCCTTCCAGACAAATGCCCACCATTATGTTACAGAAATTCCCAGAGGACGGGATAGCATTGGTAGCATATCAGAAAAGGCCTTAAAAGTATACAAGGCATGCGGGGGGATGCATGGAATGAAGAGGACCACGAGTTTAGATGAGAAATGGTTTGCTGTCCGGATATGGGATGGGACTTTTTTAACCTGACATATTTAAACGTATTAAAAGAAGAGTTGAGCAAATAAAAGGAATCACAGAAATGGCTAGGTATGCAAGGGGAGGAGGAATATTTCAGGGGCAAATGTCTACATATGGGGCATGCCAGCTCATGGCATATGGATAGAGGGGAGGTTCAGTCCGGCAAGGGGCAGTCAGCTAAAAGGGAGGAACAAGGCCACCGTGACAGAACTGCAAGCATTAGCTGAAAAACAAAATACGGCGGGAAGGGTCATAGAACAAGGGAAAGTGGTTTTCTAAAGAAGCATTGAGCCAAGGACAAGGGGGCCAGGATGGGGCTCCACATAGGTAGGATACGAGGAGGTACCAAGGGGAAAAGAGTGTTGCTCACGGGTGCGGCAAAGGAACTTGGCGGCGCAACACTAGGGTGAGAGTGGTGCACAGAGAAATTACCAAAAGCAGGGCAGGAGGCTGCATGAGATAGGAATAACACGCAGGCGGGAATTGTTTCCTAGCTGGGTAGCATTATGTGCAGCGGGGGAGGAGCTGAATAAAAAAGAAATAGTGGTGCAGTCGGATAACATGGCAGTGTGGCAGTGGTGCACGGGTCGAGGATAGGGGGTACATCATGCCCAGGGTATTAAAAGTGTAGCTGTCACTTTGGCGCATTTTTCAGTGGCGAGAGATGCAGGGATCAAAGGCGGGCGCCAGAAAGGAGAAAACGCCCACGCCAAAGAAGGCATGGGTCCCATTAAAAACTCTGGAAAGGGAAGAACGGTTGACTATAAGGTTAACTCAAAAAGTATTACAAAAAAAAAAAAAAAAATTAAAAAAAATAAATAAATAATTTTTCAGCTGAGAAAAGGTGTGAATGCTTGGTAAGGGCATTGGCCAAAGGGAAAAGGAAAAGTGGAAATGTCCACGATAAGCTCTGGAATGATAAGAACGGTTAACTACAAGGTTAACGCAAAAAGGAAGACCGCAGGGGAGTGCAATGGGAAAAGAAAAAAAAAAAACTAATATAAATTGCGCCAGAAAAAGGGTGTGAAGGTTTGGAAGAGGCATTGGCCAAAAGGAAAAAGAAAAGTCCATTAAAAAAACTGGAAAGGAAAGCGGTTGACTACAAAGGTTAACTCAAAAGGGAAAAAAGGATACAGGGCGGGTCATAAACAAGCAAGCAACGAACGCCCTAACGTACAAAACAGGTAAGCAGTACGAGAAGCAGGTAATAAATGCAGTGGTGGAAATAGGAGCACAGGAGATGGGTGTATTTTCGGAAAAAAGGGGTGAATGTTGGGAAGAGGCATTGGCCAAAGGGAGAAAGAAAAGAAAAGCATACCATGGGGCTTTCAGTGCAGGGGAACTAATGGACCGTCACACGATAGATGGGGAGAGCCAAGCAAAAAGCGAGGTTAGTATACCAGTCAGGTAGAGGTGAGAGCAATATACCTGAACTGCACCGGAGAGAAGGACCACTACCATAGAGGCAGCAGCAGGTATACTGCGTAGCATGGCACGCAATGGGGGGGAAAAACGGAAAGCTTCATGTCAGAAATAATAGCATGGAGAACCTGGGGCGCACCTGTCTACTAAGGGAAGGGGTGTTTTTGTTATAGCAACATTCTCAGGGCAGATAGGGGCGCTTTTGGGGGGACCTGAGCGGCTGAGGCAACATCCACTCAGGTGTGGCGCCACGTGTCCGGGGTCGGATGCCCAAGGGTAACAAAGACTTGCTGAGAAGAAGGCTGGGCATTTCCTCCAACCCTGGACACGATGTGCCCAAAAGCATCTGGTGTGATGTATTCTGTTATGTTATGTTTTGGTGTTATTTTCGGTAGAAAATAAATAAGCCTACGGCCTATACGTTTTCCACACCCAAGTCTGCTTGTCATATTATTCCAGAGTCGGGGTACAAGGAACAAGAGCGAAGGGGGGGGCCCACACTACTCAGCCTAGGGTAGACAGCCTGATGACTCAAATTAACCATCTGTGTACAACGTATGCTTTCGGTCTCGTGTTAGCAGGAACACTCTGGCAGATACCTTCAGTCTGAACTCGTAGCCAAATACCCCCCCAAGGCCTCATTGACATTCAGAAATCCCGACAGTCTTACAACTGTCAGCGGATTCCAAGAGCTACATTTGAGCTTGTCCAATATGGAGGATATGCATTCCCGGAAGAGTAGGTTTCAGTCCTCTTCTCCTCGCACCCCCCCCCCCCCCCCCCGCTCAACAATTCACCCAGGAGCAACTCGATCCACTAGGTTTAGAGCTGGAAGAGAGCATTCCAATTGAAGAGCAAGTGGCTGAGAAGCGGATCTCTCAGCCACTTGCTCTGTAACTCCATCAGCGTGTTTGATTTCCTTTTGTGCTCACTGCTCAATTAGAGAGATGCTGAATTAATCCTGCACAGTCTCCATAGCATGCCTCAGTTCACCAGAAAAACGTAGTGCTAACGATAATCTTATATCCTCCATTTAAAGATCTGGTTCCTCGTGAGGGGCACAGGGCAAATCTTGTTCTGGGAGAGATTTTGTAGAATACTTTTGACCCTCTGACCTCGGCTGACATGAAAGACTAACTGCTCTGGCCCCATTTCTTAATCCGGACGAGTTGTACATTTCTAAAACCAATCCTCAGATTAGCCTGTGTGCTCTTCCAAGAGGACACGGGTCTGGTCCCTTCTTTCTTTCTGCAAGTTACTGCGAGAATTCACCTTTAGCAAGAGACTGCTTCTATTCTTTCTGCCAGCTGAGGTGACGCTAAACTGCCCCCACCCCCCCCCCCCGCAATAAAGCTCCAATTGCAATAATTGCAAGGTGGATAGTTTCTCAACTCGAAATATTTAAGCTCATTAGAGTCTTCACGCTCAGCCAGAGGTATGTGGGCACTGGGGCACTCCAGGTACATGGCACCATAGCAGGCATTTTTGGGGCATTTCTTTATGCATCTTCTTTTGTCCAGGAAGCCCTCCGCAGCAGTTTTTAGGTTCAAACCTGGCAGGCCATAAGCAGTCTCTTAACGTATTCAGTCCATATAATCGGTGGCATGTCTTTGCTGCACTGCATGGTCAACACTAGTCTTCAACGCGCCACACTTGCAATGCGGCAACATACCACATCAAGAGGAAGTGTGATGGTGGTCCAGAGAATGCCCACCAGGGTGGAGTAGTGGGAGGGTAATGCCGTAGGAAGGAGCCAGGATCATCATACATCCCATGACATGTTAGAGAAGTGGTGCTGCAGCTATGCGATAAGGGGTCAGGGGGTGTTCATTGGGAGGGGTTAAATACCACTGATGAAAAAGAAAAAAATAAATAAGTGTTAGAACCATGCTTCTACAATCATCATGTCAGAAAACCATGATGAACCAAGATGGGGTAGTTGGTGAGGCATGGGGCGGGGCAGGGTTTGACAAGGACGCTCATACAGGGTGCCCAGACTATTGCCTTCCAGTGTGGTCCTATCCAATCAGTTGCGGATGAGGGAGAGCAAGGGCTAAGGGCGGGCCTATCACGTTGAGTAAAGTCTTTCAGGGCATTGCTAGCGGAAGGCCCAATCTGCTAAACCCATAGCTGGTGAGCAAATGGGTAGCAATTATGACGACGACTCAGTCTGGCAAGCAAACAGTGGCAACTGTTGCCACCTCTTGTAGTCAACACACAAATCCTTTGCATAGCAATATCTCCTTTAATCATCGGTTGTGAATCGTGCAAAGTGTCCAAGCATTGGTTCGCTTAATGCCCCCCCCCCCCCCCCATTTACGCTAGATTTGCTGCTCACGTTTGGGACTCACTCCTACAATGTATACATGTATAGGATGCAATAAAGTGATTAGAGCGTAAAAATAGGACATGCAGCAGGTATGCTTCCATCATCCAAACATGAAGCTGCTCCAGGTGGCGCACCTTGCTTGTACAGACATCATCCTCAGATAGACGCTTTTTTTCAGAAAAAGGGAGGATACAAATGCACCAGTGAACAGCCACCCCCTTCCTTCTAAAATTACGGCATGGCGTTAACAGTTTGCAATAAAATGTAACCCCATTGGAAGAATTATTATTATTTTTTTAAAGGCAGCTAGCTTTACAAAAAAACGGCCTTATAAAAGGTTCTTGAAAACACAATACTTAGGGCAATAATAACCTGCAAATCATTGAAGGCACATTTCTACTGGTGCACCTAGACAGCAGAGTCCAGACATGAAATGTGTGGGTCATATCCCATCCCGGAATAAGCATACTGTCCAAAGCCAACTCCCCGCCAAGTAGCCGGAGAGTAAGCCGGTGCAAACAAAATTCCAAAAAAGCCCACAAATCCTTCGCCCCCAAAGTCCCCCCCGCCATTAAAAGAAAATTGAAAAGGCTAAAAACAAGACTCAAAGGCTGTGGAAGTACGAAATAAATAAATCATATTTTATAAATTCTTCAGCAGTTAACATTTTTTTTCTTTAAACCAAAATGTACAAACAAAACGAACATAAAGCGTCTTTTGTGCAAAATAAAAAAGTATCGTTTAGGAAACAATTAACATATTTACATCCTTCAGAGAAGAAGAAAGTTCAGAAAACATAGGCTTGACAGCATTCAGGCACAATGTAGGTACAGGCTTTTTTTCTGAACTTCGGCGTTTGACCCCTTTGTGATTTTTATATACATTTGTGCAGGGTCTTTTCTTTTCACCTTTTGAGAAAAGTAAAGCACTTAAGACTTTGGCTACGAGATCCTAAGCCTTAAGGGGACATGGCAGAATACGTTGGCTCCAGACAGGTCGGACCTTTGGAACCCTACACCACAGCCACGACACCCGAGACAGTGTGCCAGTTTACGCCAGACCCATTTGACCACCTTGGGAGTGAGTGTTCTAGCATCACCACAGGGCCGGCTGAGCTACGCTGTGCTCACATGTTCAGCATAAGCCCTTCTGGATACCTACGCAGCGTCATTCCAGAGTACAACGGGAGCAGCAAAACGCTTGGTGGCGCAATTCCCAAACGGTGTTGGCAGATTGAAGGCCACGATAGTCCACCACAGTAGTGACGCTTTGGGGCATGCCACTTTCCCGAGTCCGTCTACTATGTCCGTTCCTTCAGGTAGTTTGCGTGGTGCATTCCCGTGGCCTGGTCATTTCATGCGTATGGCAAGAAAGCATACACCCAGTCAGGCATCTTGTAATATAGCCAGCGTAGTCAAGTATCTGCACAGAGGAGGACTGGCTCACCCAGCCAAGCGCTTCCCTCTGTGTCCAAAAGCCATGGAGTAAATGCTCTAGCCCACCTTAGCTAGGCACTTGGCCCATGGTTACAACAGCAACTTTTCTGCTGCAATACACTTGCATTACTAGTTTTGTGAACGATGCTAGCAATACAGAAAATGTGCCCGCACACAGGCCGTTCAGCACCATTATGCAATGGAACAAGTGGTAGGAGTAAGTGCTGAGCACTAGCCAGCAGAATCTACATGTGAAAACGGATGCCCAGTTCAGCAGATGTACTAAGGACTATGGCCCGACTCTGCTTAGTGAATGAAGGCCTCTTTAGAAAAGCTATGCGCAGAACCACATTAGTAAGTTACCCTTCACATGATCAAGGCGAGGGGTGGGTGCAAGTGTAAAGCCAGTAAACCCTTCAATAACAGAAAGTCCCTCTTTAGTGGGATGCCGCCCCAATGGCTCTAGGAACTTCCTATTCCAGCTCTTAAAAAGGGAACGGACAGGGCACCTTGCGATTTGATGCAAATTGGTCCTCGCCATTGAAGAAACAGCGATGCATGGCAAGGTGCAGGCCTGGCACAAGATGTCATGTTCCCTCATCAGAAAAGGAGGCAGTGAAAGGGTAGGTGGCGGGCTCGGAGGGACAGAGTGGAGAGCCAGGCCAAGTACACGTAGACACAGTTTAACCTGTTGGCAAAGTAACTGTACACAATGCTTTAATCCAGGGGTTCATGCCTCCCTTCAACCAGATCACCCCCCAAAAGCCAGATGTCCCAAACTAGAGCCCAACAGAACAGATGCTAGCCGACTAGCCCAAGCGTCATCAAAAAGCCCTCATACCGCCGTCTATTTACAGGAGTTCGTAAACAGTGCAAAACTTTAAACAGTCTTCGTTAATGTACAAAATATATAAAACCCCCCAAACAAACAAAAACTAAAGTGCACAGGGGAGGGAGAACACATGTCCAGACCGTTCCCCTCCCACCCAAAAAAAAAAAAAAAAAAAAAAAAAAAAAAAGGCAGGAAGGGGAAGAAAAACAAATAAGAAAAGAAGCAACCCACAGGCACAGTAGTGGTTCAGCTGGGACGAGCTATCCCCTCCGTTTTACCAGTGACCGGGCACTCCGACCTTCTTAAAGCTGAGGGACAGCCAGTGAGCTGCAGTCCTGAGATAGACACAGGCAAAAGGAGGAGAGGAGGATGGCTTGTAGCAAACCCCAGGCGCTTCCTGGGGCCTGTAAACAGATTTTATCCTGAGGATTTGGCGAACACAATCACATTGTCCCCAAGAGCCTTCTTCTCCTCTGCACGAGGTCAGTTCATCTTTTAGCTTAGAAGCCTAGGGGCTGGGGTAACCCCAGCTTGTGCTCCCCACTTCCATGAGCTGGTCATGCCCAGACTCTTCCAGAGAATTGATCGGCTTCCCCTTTGTCCTCCTTCATGTTTAAGAGACTCCCCCGATAAGATAAATCTGTGCGGGGGTCCAGATTGGCACACCATCATCGATTGACGGACAAAAATCCATAGATCTTAATTTAAAAAAATTAAGGTGTGGTGTTAAAAAGAATTAAGCAGACGTATGGGTCAGGAAGGGGGTGTAGTGCGCCCTGGCTTGGACGGGTTGGGTTAAGATTGGTAGCGCTTCATCTTTCTAGAATACATTCCTCTCCCCAGAGTGAGTAGCAGCAAGTGGTCATGAGGCACACGGCTGGCTTCATGCAGCATCATCTTCCAGGCTCACCATCTGTCTCTGTGGAGAAAGAAGGGTACAGACCGTTAGCACTGGCTGTTGCTGCCACTCTAAACTCCACTTCCTGCTGGAGAGAGATGATCGGAAGCGTGGCCCTCAGACTAAACCAGCAGCAGAACCAGCGTCAGGCTGCCACACAGGCCCAGTGGTCCCCATCTGCTGGCAGTGCCCATACATCGCAACAAGGGGCCAGTCTTTGACAAGCGATAAACAAAAAAGCACGGCTCTAGGTGTGCAGTGCTGAATTTAGTACATTTTCCTCATGAAACGCAGCTAGACTGAGGCAGGGACAAGCTGCCCTAGTCTTTGGATAACACTGCAGGTCTATGAAGGTCTCTTCATTGGCTGCCTGTCACACCGAGAAGCTCACATAAAATACACATATGTCGGTCTGGAAATGCTCCATGCTACCTATTCGACCGACTTGAGACTATGATCAGGGGCATTGCTAGGGGGGGGCTAAGGGGGCTATAGCCCCCGATCTTTTGGTTGTAGCCCCGGATAGAATCTCAGGAGCTACAGCCAAAAGACTAGCTAGCCCCCAGTCCCAACAGTTCTGACATCAGCGTAGCCCCGGGTCTTTTCCAGACCTAGCAACTCCCCTCACTATGATGATAAACTGCCTGCGTCCTACCTTTATCTGTTGTGCTGAACGAACCAGAACTGAAATTTGGCCTCTCGACCCCAATCCCCCCCCCCCCACAAACCCCCCTACCCGCTTCGGACAGGTAGCACGTAAAAAGTATTAAATTTAGAGATTAGACTCATTTGAGTGTCTCTAGTGTCTTCTCAAACAGGCCATTAGCACCACCCCAACTTCAGCTTTCACCCAGACAGTAGACTTGAACCCTACTAGCCCTGGACTACAGGAACCACGCACTTTCCTACACTCGCATGTCAATCACACACAATCCATCGACATGGATCTCCCATCTCCAAAACACACACACACCCGATGCCTACTAGTGCCACTGCATCACCATTGTAGTGGCACTTCACTGCCTAAGATTATCCTTCATTCCATAGAGAAATAGCTCTTCGGCCAAACCTAGTAAGGGAAGTTCTACCACCAATAGGTCATAGGCAGAGCACCTGGCAAGAGCTCTAGGGTGATGTAGCTTCACTCTCAGCCCAAGCATTGCACTACGACTTCAGTGCAATTCCTCCATTAAAGCATACCAGGGGCTGTACTGCGAGCGGTGCTCTTCAACTACAAGGAAATAGCACCCTGCCCAAGCCCGAATATTTTTTTGCTTTAAGGATAGCCTGAGAGTTCAGCACTGGCAACCCCAGGAACAATGCAGCACGGGCTAAGACCAAGTCAAGGGCAACGCTTGCTTCCCTGGGTCCATCAAGTCCTCAGCCTACCATATCTAGGAAGCATTCAGCACATCAAAAACCTGTCCACGGGCACCTCCTCATCACCTTGACTGCCAACCACTTTTCGGGTTCCCCATGGTTCCATCCAGTTCTTAAATATTCAATTTGTACAAAGACCAGTCTCGCCAGCCCTCCCACGGCCAACAAGAAAATGTACATCCAAAACGCCATCCACCCTCTGCATCACTCCAATCCCGAATATATAATCTAGACTAGATTAATACACTACCCAAAAGATTCAGCCGTGGCACCCCACACAACATTTCAATCACTGAAACATCGACAGGTTAGCCTGAGGAACCTCAAATGAATCGCCATGGCCCCCAACCACTCAGTTATACACTGAAAAGCATGGGAAAACCTTAACTCTTGGAAACAAAGCCTTCATGCAGCCTCCCTGGTGCTAGATTCCATTAACAAAGGCAGAAATGTCAAGCTCACAAGAACCCCCCACCCCCACATTCCCCTTCCCCACATCTCTGGTGAACAGACATTATGCACCAGCATGATGCAAACAATTAAAATAAAAAACGAGCCCTCCCATCGGCTAGCCACACTCTGTACCCTATAAAAGGCAGTGATAGCTTATCATCGTCTACCCACCGGAGAGGCTGGCCCTTTCCAGCCAGCACCCCAACACCAGAAACCAATCCCTTGCCAGACTGGAGAGAGGGTGGAGGGGAGCACAGACTGAGCAAGCTTGCACACCCTACACCAGCAAGACTCTGGCTCTATATTACCACACCAAACGCCCCCCCCCCCTTCCTCCATCAAAGAAGTAGTAACTCAGGAAGAACCATCCCTACAAGAATGAAAGCTATTCAGAAGTCCAGGCTTAGCAATGTATTCCTTGGAAAAGCCCCTCCATTACTGTGCTTCACAACAGCGGACTGCACAGATCAAGGTTTACCGCACACGCTGCCATTTGCATGGTCTCTATATGCTCAAGTGGTTGTGTAAGGAGAGTTGATTGGCTTGGTGAGTGAAGAGGGACAAGATGGAAGTTGTGCTCTTCTAGTTGATGTAGAAACTGGCGTCTGTGCGTCAGCTTTCTGGGTGTGCTTTGTTGTGTGCACTGGGCTTGTGGTGTCCAGAGGGGTAGAATGCAGTGTCTGGGTTGTTTTAACAGTTTGCTCTTGTGGAGTGGTTAGTAGGGGGTGTGTAGTTTGGCTGGTCCTTTTGGGCATGTGTAGT
This sequence comes from Ambystoma mexicanum, assembly GCF_040938575.1. Lineage (NCBI taxonomy): Eukaryota > Metazoa > Chordata > Amphibia > Caudata > Ambystomatidae > Ambystoma > Ambystoma mexicanum. Next base: position 1,252,101,380 of record NC_090926.1, read on the forward strand.
ACGTAAGGTGTGGGGAGGGGGATTAGTTGGCTTCTGCCTGGCTCTGGGTGTGTGGTCGTTTTATTGTTGGTTCTTCAATCTATATAGTCTCATATTTGTTTCAGTGCCAGGGTATGGTTTGTGGGGTGCACGTTTATGCTTGTCGCAGGGAGTTGAATAGCCAAGTTTTCAGTCGTTACCACATACTCAAAGTAAAGCGTGCTCCTCAGAAGCAGCACTCAGATAGCAACACTGTAGGTCTAGGGCATGGCTTGTTCCATGCACATCTGGGAGGGAGCAACAGATGCCGATATAAAACGGAACAACCGGAAAAGGGGAAAGTGAATAGGAGAGGTTGCAGGATGCTTACCGAAGGGTACGTGTAGCCGTCCTGACTCCGGCAGATGTGGATCTCATCTTCCGTGGTCTTCTGGTACACCGGGTTGTCGAAGTTGATGCTGTTAGTGTTCTTCAGTCGCCAGTTCTTCCACAGGAGAAAGGCGCCAAAGGCTGCCAAGCACAGGACAACTAGAAGGAAGCAGGGAGGGGGGGGGGGAAGCATTAGTCTCTGGCCAGTGGGGGACTAAAGCCATATTCCAGAACATTCTCCCATCATCCCATTGATGAAATGCCTTTATTTATTTTAATTTTTGTAACGCTCCACATGCCCAGGGGCCTCAGGGCGCACACAGAGAACAAGACGAAAAGAGGACAAGGCAGAAGAACATTGAGAACCTAAAGCAAGTTATTTCAAGTTGAAGAGGTGGGTTTCAACAATTCCTCCTGGCAACGTAGTAGTAGTAATGTCTGCAGTGCAGTGGCATGCACCAGCAAACTACAGTCCTTGAAGGGCTGGATCGGCTCAGTCCTCACGCCAAGCGGACCTGCAGGGTGCAGCTACCCACCGAGGTATGTGACCAGGTGCTCTCCTAGCCCAGTCCTCACGCCAAGCGGACCTGCAGGGTGCAGCTACCCACCGAGGTATGTGACCAGGTGCTCTCCTAGCTCAGTCATCACACCAAGCGGACCTGCAGGGTGCAGCTACCCACCGAGGTATGCGACCAGGTGCTCTCCTAGCTCAGTCATCACACCAAGCGGACCTGCAGGGTGCAGCTACCCAGTGAGGTATGCGACCAGGTGCTCTCCTAGCTCAGTCATCACACCAAGCGGACCTGCAGGTTGCAGCTACCCACTGAGGTATGCGACCAGGTTCTCTCCTAGCTCAGTCATCACACCAAGCGGACCTGCAGGTTGCAGCTACTCACCGAGGTATGCGACCAGGTGCTCTCCTAGCTCAGTCATCACACCAAGCGGACCTGCAGGGTGCAGCTACCCACCGAGGTATGCGACCAGGTGCTCTCCTAGCTCAGTCATCACGCCAAGCGGACCTGCAGGTTGCAGCTACCCACCGAGTTATGCGACCAGGTGCTCTCCTAGCTCAGTCATCACGCCAAGCGGACCTGCAGGGTGCAGCTACCCACTGAGGTATGCGACCAGGTGCTCTCCTAGCTCAGTCCTCACACCAAGCGGACCTGCAGGGTGCAGCTACCCACCGAGGTATGCGACCAGGTGCTCTCCTAGCTCAGTCATCACACCAAGCGGACCTGCAGGGTGCAGCTACCCACCGAGGTATGCGACCAGGTTCTCTCCTAGCCCAGTCATCACACCAAGCGGACCTGCAGGGTGCAGCTACCCACCGAGGTATGCGACCAGGTGCTCTCCTAGCTCAGTCATCACACCAAGCGGACCTGCAGGGTGCAGCTACCCACCGAGGTATGCGGCCAGGTGCTCTCCTAGCTCAGTCATCACACCAAGCGGACCTGCAGGGTGCAGCTACCCACCGAGGTATGCGACCAGGTGCTCTCCTAGCTCAGTCATCACACCAAGCGGACCTGCAGGTTGCAGCTACCCACTGAGGTATGCGACCAGGTGCTCTCCTAGCTCAGTCATCACGCCAAGCGGACCTGCAGGGTGCAGCTACCCACTGAGGTATGCGACCAGGTGCTCTCCTAGCTCAGTCCTCACGCCAAGCGGACCTGCAGGTTGCAGCTACCCACTGAGGTATGCGACCAGGTTCTCTCCTAGCTCAGTCATCACACCAAGCGGACCTGAAGGTTGCAGCTACCCACCGAGGTATGCGACCAGGTGCTCTCCTAGCTCAGTCATCACACCAAGCGGACCTGCAGGGTGCAGCTACCCACCGAGGTATGCGACCAGGTGCTCTCCTAGCTCAGTCCTCACGCCAAGCGGACCTGCAGGTTGCAGCTACTCACCGAGGTATGCGACCAGGTTCTCTCCTAGCTCAGTCCTCACGCCAAGCGGACCTGCAGGTTGCAGCTACTCACTGAGGTATGCAACCAGGTGCTCTCCTAGCTCAGTCATCACACCAGGCGGACCTGAAGGTTGCAGCTACCCACCGAGGTATGCGACCAGGTGCTCTCCTAGCTCAGTCATCACACCAGGCGGACCTGAAGGTTGCAGCTACCCACCGAGGTATGCGACCAGGTGCTCTCCTAGCTCAGTCATCACACCAGGCGGACCTGAAGGTTGCAGCTACCCACCGAGGTATGCGACCAGGTTCTCTCCTAGCTCAGTCATCACGCCAAGCGGACCTGCAGGGTGCAGCTACCCACCGAGGTATGTGACCAGGTTCTCTCCTAGCTCAGTCATCCTAGCTCAGTCCTCACGCCAAGTGGACCTGCAGGGTGCAGCTACCCACCGAGGTATGTGACCAGGTTCTCTCCTAGCTCAGTCATCCTAGCTCAGTCATCACACCAAGCGGACCTGCAGGGTGCAGCTACCCACTGAGGTATGTGACCAGGTGCTCTCCTAGCTCAGTCCTCACGCCAAGCGGACCTGCAGGGTGCAGCTACCCACTGAGGTATGTGACCAGGTGCTCTCCTAGCCCAGTCCTCACGCCAAGCGGGCCTGCAGGGTGCAGCTACCCACCGAGGTATGTGACCAGGTTCTCTCCTAGCTCAGTCATCCTAGCTCAGTCATCACACCAAGCGGACCTGCAGGGTGCAGCTACCCACTGAGGTATGTGACCAGGTTCTCTCCTAGCTCAGTCATCCTAGCTCAGTCATCACACCAAGCGGACCTGCAGGGTGCAGCTACCCACCAAGGTATGTGACCAGGTTCTCTCCTAGCTCAGTCATCCTAGCTCAGTCATCACACCAAGCGGACCTGCAGGGTGCAGCTACCCACTGAGGTATGTGACCAGGTTCTCTCCTAGCTCAGTCATCCTAGCTCAGTCCTTACGCCAAGCGGACCTGCAGGGTGCAGCTACCCACCGAGGTATGTGACCAGGTTCTCTCCTAGCTCAGTCATCCTAGCTCAGTCCTCACGCAAAGCAGACCTGCAGGGTGCAGCTACCCACCGAGGTATGTGACCAGGTTCTCTCCTAGCTCAGTCATCACGCCAAGCGGACCTGCAGGTTGCAGCTACCCACCGAGGTATGTGACCAGGTTCTCTCCTAGCTCAGTCATCACGCCAAGCGGACCTGCAGGGTGCAGCTACCCACTGAGGTATGTGACCAGGTTCTCTCCTAGCTCAGTCATCCTAGCTCAGTCCTCACGCCAAGCGGACCTGCAGGGTGCAGCTACCCACCGAGGTATGTGACCAGGTTCTCTCCTAGCTCAGTCATCCTAGCTCAGTCATCACACCAAGTGGACCTGCAGGGTGCAGCTACCCACCGAGGTATGTGACCAGGTTCTCTTCTAGCTCAGTCATCCTAGCTCAGTCATCACACCAAGTGGACCTGCAGGGTGCAGCTACCCACCGAGGTATGTGACCAGGTTCTCTCCTAGCTCAGTCATCCTAGCTCAGTCATCACGCCAAGTGGACCTGCAGGGTGCAGCTACCCACCGAGGTATGTGACCAGGTTCTCTCCTAGCTCAGTCATCACGCCAAGCGGACCTGCAGGGTGCAGCTACCCACCGAGGTATGCGACCAGGTTCTCTCCTAGCTCAGTCATCCTACCTCAGTCATCACACCAAGCGGACCTGCAGGGTGCAGCTACCCACTGAGGTATGCGACCAGGTTCTCTCCTACTCAGATTCTGGCCTCAGCGCAGGTTGCCACCAGAAGCACAACATGATGCAAAATTGGCACAAGGACACAGAAATCGTAGCATGGCCAACTCCTGAGATGGAGGCCGAGCAACATCCGTCATCAAGCACAAAGACAGTGGGATTTGGGTTGTTCATTCGTTTTGTTCACGGAAAACTGACCGCAATATAACGGCTTGGGGTGGGGGGTATGAAAAAAAGTATGTGGGCAAAGTGCACAGAAGGTCAATTGACACATGTGAAAAACGAGTGAAAAATATTTGCTCGTTTTTCACATGCGTCAATTGACCTGTGCACTTTGCCCGCATACATTTCAATCTAACAAAAGTGTTCGAACAAATAAATTGGCCAATTGCCGACAATGCAGGTTGCCTGGGGTGCTGTGGTTCTACAAGTGCTGAATATTACCACAGATGCGCCACATCACAAGTTACCCCTGTCGCATAGGGTAGAAGGGTGGCCGTACTCACCAAGGGGGATAACTATGTACAGCGCCGTGGTGCTGCTATGCTTCTCATTGCTGATCTCGGCTGCCACGTCATTGGGAGCTGAAAAGAAGCGCAGACCTGCACATCAACATCACGTTCATTCTCAGACAGATTACACGCACCGTTCAGACCCAACACTAGATGGCAGGCTGTGCAACACATGTACACCAAGAACAGGGGTCACCGGAGCAGGGATCAACTACAGGGATGGATTGCAGACCCAACACTAGATGGCAGGCTGTGCAACACATGTGCACCAAGAACAGGGGTCACCGGAGCAGGGATCAACTACAAGGATGGATTGCAGACCCAACACTAGATGGCAGGCTGTGCAACACATGTGCACCAAGCACAGGGGTCACCGGAGCAGGGATCAACTACAGGGATGGATTGCAGACCCAACACTAGATGGCAGGCTGTGCAACACATGTGCACCAAGAACAGGGGTCACCGGAGCAGGGATCAACTACAGGGATGGATTGCAGACCCAACACTAGATGGCAGGCTGTGCAACACATGTGCACCAAGAACAGGGGTCACCGGAGCAGGGATGGATTGCAGACCCAACGCTAGATGGCAGGCTGTGCAACACATGTGCACCAAGAACAGGGGTCACCGGAGCAGGGATCAACTACAGGGATGGATTGCAGACCCAACGCTAGATGGCAGGCTATGCAACACATGTGCACCAAGAACAGGGGTCACCGGAGCAGGGATCAACTACAGGGATGAATTGCAGACCCAACAGGGTCACCGGAGCAGGGATCAACTACAGGGATGGATTGCAGACCCAACGCTAGATGGCAGGCTATGCAACACATGTGCACCAAGAACAGGGATCAACTACAGGGATGAATTGCAGACCCAACAGGGTCACCGGAGCAGGGATCAACTACAGGGATGGATTGCAGACCCAACACTAGATGGCAGGCTGTGCAACACGTGTGCACCAAGAACAGGGGTCACCGGAGCAGGGATCAACTACAGGGATGGATTGCAGACCCAACACTAGATGGCAGGCTGTGCAACACATGTGCACCAAGCACAAGGGTCACCGGAGCAGGGATCAACTACAGGGATGGATTGCAGACCCAACACTAGATGGCAGGCTGTGCAACACGTGCACCAGGAACAGGGGACACCGGAGCAGGGATCAACTACAGGGATGGATTGCAGACCCAACACTAGATGGCAGGCTATGCAACACGTGTGCACCAAGAACAGGGGTCACCGGAGCAGGGATCAACTACAGGGATGGATTGCAGACCCAACACTAGATGGCAGGCTGTGCAACACATGTGCACCAAGAACAGGGGTCACAGGAGCAGGGATCAACTACAGGGATGGATTGCAGACCCAACACTAGATGGCAGGCTGTGCAACACATGTGCACCAAGAACAGGGGTCACCGGAGCAGGGATCAACTACAGGGATGAATTGCAGACCCAACAGGGTCACCGGAGCAGGGATCAACTACAGGGATGGATTGCAGACCCAACGCTAGATGGCAGGCTATGCAACACATGTGCACCAAGAACAGGGATCAACTACAGGGATGGATTGCAGACCCAACACTAGATGGCAGGCTGTGCAACACGTGTGCACCAAGAACAGGGGTCACCGGAGCAGGGATCAACTACAGGGATGGATTGCAGACCCAACACTAGATGGCAGGCTGTGCAACACATGTGCACCAAGCACAAGGGTCACCGGAGCAGGGATCAACTACAGGGATGGATTGCAGACCCAACACTAGATGGCAGGCTGTGCAACACGTGCACCAGGAACAGGGGTCACCGGAGCAGGGATCAACTACAGGGATGGATTGCAGACCCAACACTAGATGGCAGGCTATGCAACACGTGTGCACCAAGAACAGGGGTCACCGGAGCAGGGATCAACTACAGGGATGGATTGCAGACCCAACACTAGATGGCAGGCTGTGCAACACATGTGCACCAAGAACAGGGGTCACAGGAGCAGGGATCAACTACAGGGATGGATTGCAGACCCAACACTAGATGGCAGGCTGTGCAACACATGTGCACCAAGAACAGGGGTCACCGGAGCAGGGATCAACTACAGGGATGGATTGCAGACCCAACACTAGATGGCAGACTGTGCAACACGTGTGCACCAAGAACAGGGGTCACCGGAGCAGGGATCAACTACAGGGATGGACTTACCGTGGTCGGAACGTGTCACCAGCTCCGGTGTCGTGAGCTCAGAGATAGCGGCAGGGTTGCTTTTTGGCAAGCTAGTGGTGGAAGGCTGCTGCGAGATCCTAGGTGGCATCGATGTAGCCCGGGCCCGGACAGGTGTGGTCCTGGGACGGACTGTGCTTGTAGGGACTGGACGAGCCACGGTTGAAGTCCCGAGGGTTGTGGTTGGGATACTGGGCTTGGCAGAAGGGACAGCAGCCGGCACTTCTGAGAAGAGAGCAGAAAGTTAGTCCAGGGTCACTCAACTCAAGCCATTCATAAACAAGTACCAATAAGGACATTCCAAACTACACACGGACTGCGTGTCCATTCCAGCGGGGCACCCATAGACTGTATACATGATGGTACGCCTGGGATCACATCTACAGCGAGGAACAGACTCCATGCCAGATTGGGTGTCTTGGGGAGCAGACCCCAGGTACCACTATGGACATGGTTGGAGTACCAGTGCAGATCCCGCACTAGGAGCCAGAGGCTTAGTTGGGTTTTTGAGCAGCAGCCTTCTGCCCCTGGAGTCGCTCACTCGCTGTCGTCCAGATGAGTAGGTACTGTTCCTATTCATTGCACACCTCCCCTCTGCTGCTCGACCAGAACTGATGGAGTAGATGCACTAGACCAATGCACCCATTACATGGATGTGGTTTTGGTCATAGGTTCAAAACTTCAACTCCCCAAAGTTGAAGAAAGCGTGCAACAGAGGTGGGTAACAAAGAGCAGTTATCAGTGTCGAACCAACCCATTGCTATGTGCAGGCTATAACCTTTGACGTCATGGGGCACATGCCATTATTTAAAGGCAACGCTTGTTCCCTCTGCTCAGGATTACGTTTCCCACATTTGGGTAGCCCTTTCACACCGGTCAGAGCGCCACAGACCAATCAAAAGCCGCCATGGATGATTAAAGTCCACGGTCTCCCCCACCCCAAATCCAGCCACAAAATTATATTAAAAAAATAAGTTATCCTGTATACAGAGCTTAACGTCCTGGTCACCCAAAGAAAGCGTCGTATAGAAACCCCCCCCTTGCATCCTAGAACAGGCGCAATGCGTACCTGTGAGGCAGCTCCTCATGTCCGCAGCAAGGTGCAGGCCATCCGGGCAGGCGCAGGTATACTTGGCCGAGCGCTCCGTGATGCGTGGGGCTGGGAGGCAGAGGTAGTCACAGCCACCATTGGAGAGCATGCCACTCTCGCACCTATTCTCACCTGCAGAAGAAATCAGGAACATGCCTTTACTCATTGAGAATCTATGGGGTCAACCCCACAGTAAGTCATACAGATACATGAGGAATGCAAAGCATTCGGAAACAGGACAGTCAGCATTGCTCGGTTCTACGGGACGGGTCCCACCCCGGAGGGTCTCCCTGTACCTTAACTGAGGTGATATTTGCATATCCGTGCGGTCCCATCCACGTGGACTCTCAGCACCGAAATGCTTAGCAATTCTCCTCTGACCAAGTGGTCCGCCACACGTTTCTACCTGAGGTATTGGGGTGAGCCACCGCCCCAAAAGGCCTCCCGCCCCCACAGCTCCAAAAGTATGAGGCAATTAGCTGTTTTGGAACCTTTGGCTCAAGTTTGAGGACAATGATTAGGGTCTTGGACAATGGACCGAGCTTCAGGAAGCCAGAGTGCGCTTTGCTAGTCCTTGGATGTCAGAAGCAGCGATAGCAGGCATCAGGGAGCCATCAATGCTGCATCTGCACCTCCACTAGCTTTCATGGGTGCCCTGCGGCACCACTAGACCAAGTCTCTAGGGGGCTCTACATATCGTCCAGACCCGTACCGCTTGGCTGTCGGAGTGTATGATACAGGACAAGATCCTCCGGGGACATCAGGTCTTCGGCCACCTTCACAATATCTCCCCCAGTCAGCCGGTTTGCGCTAAAGATGGCTTCATTTTCAACATCTGTCCAGAACACTTTATCCTAAAAGAAAGAATTAGGTTGAAAATTTTACACAGGTCAACATTCACAAACAAACCGCAGCAGATTGAAATATAAAGAAAAGTACGAAAAAAGTACGAGTTGTACCTTTTTTCTTGGCAGGAACTCAGAAAAAATAAAGAAAAAAAAATAGGCACTGCAGATCTTTGGCTGGTATCAGTTTGATAGAAAAACAAATATTAGTAGATTGCCCGGGCCCCAGCTGCCTAATCCCAACGTTCATTGGAAAAGACCCATTCGAGTTCACAAGCCCCCAAAGAAATGGGCCATCATTCTAGAGCTGGAAATTGCCATCCAAAGCCTGAGTGCATGATTGCAAATGTTCTGGGGGTTCTTTCAGACACTTGCTTGGAACCAAGTGTCTCTGTAGTAGCTACTCCTCACATGCCACCCGGGAGACTTTGATGCCCCTCCAAGTCATGGCAAGGGAGCAGCACTGGTATTCAGCACTTACAAACACCAGGCACTTCTGAGAAAGGACAGGCCAGGCCAGGCAGCCAAAAAGCAATGTTCACTCTGCTCACTGCATCTATGCAAGCCTCTACACCTGCGAGCGCAGCAGTGTCACGTAGGAAGCGCTCCGATAGCGCCTGGATTTCACTCACCATGAAGTAAACCATCACCTGGCATTAAGGCCAGGTCGCCCTAACAAGTCAAGGCGCGAGCCGGACATAGGGCTCGAAGGGAATGAACTTCTGGCAGTGCACACAGGGAAACTCAAACCAGTCAGCGAAGTATGCGACGAGGCACGGCAAACCCTGGCACAACACAAACAGCCAACGGGAGACTGGCAACAAATATAGGATCGGAAAGGATAGGCCAAACCAAAAGGATCGATCATGCTGGACAAAAGGAGCCCGCCATGCCGGATTCCCATCGAGACCGGTCTTGATGGGGAAAATAATATTCAATGAATAACCAATCACACCTCACATGATCTCACCTCAAAAATTGTGACAGCAAACGGGTGTGCCAATTTGTCCTCGTCCATGATCACAGTCCTCCTGTTGCCACCATTTGCATCGATACTGGAGAGGCTGTGCAGTTTGGAGTCCACCCAATACAGACGCTGATTCGCCAAGTCTGAAGAAGACGACAGAGGGCGTGGTTAGTACATCCCCAGCAGGTGCTGCCATGGAGCACTGTGGCCTGGGCATTTCAGGGGTGTCCCAGCAGCCCCCCTGCTTACCTAAAGTGATGCCATTGGGCCATTCAATGCCGTCCTCCACCAGCGTCATGCGGTCTACTCCATTCAATCCCCCCTTCTCGATCTTGGCTGGAAGGCCCCAGTCAGTCCAGTACATGAAGCTAAAAAAAAAAAGGACCAGCAAAAGGTGAGATGTGCGAACTGCATACACCCCTCTATGCCAGATCACCACCCCACACCTGCTCAAGCTCGTGCGCACGCTGCATACACCCATCTATGCGAGATCACCACCCCACACCTGCTCAAGCCTGTGCGCACGCTGCATACACCGCTCTGTGCCATATCACCACCCCACACCTGCCCAAGCCTGTGCTCACGCTGCATACACCGCTCTATGCCAGATCACCACCCCACACCTGCTCAAGCCTGTGCTCACGCTGCATACACCCCTCTATGCCAGATCACCACCCCACACCTGCTCAAGCTCGTGCTCACGCTGCATACACCCCTCTATGCCAGATCACCACCCCACACCTGCTCAAGCCTGTGCTCACGCTGCATACACCGCTCTATGCCAGATCACCACACCTGCTCAAGCCTGTGCTCACGCGGCATACACCCCTCTATGCCAGATCACCACCCCACACCTGCTCAAGCCTGTGCTCACGCTGCATACACCCCTCTATGCCAGATCACCACCCCACACCTGCTCAAGCTCGTGCTCACGCTGCATACACCCCTCTATGCCAGATCACCACCCCACACCTGCTCAAGCCTGTGCTCACGCTGCATACACCGCTCTATGCCAGATCACCACCCCACACCTGCTCAAGCTCGTGCTCACGCTGCATACACCACTCTATGCGAGATCACCACCCCACACCTGCTCAAGCCTGTGCTCACGCTGCATACACCCCTCTATGCCAGATCACCACCCCACACCTGCTCAAGCTCGTGCTCACGCTGCATACACCACTCTATGCGAGATCACCACCCCACACCTACTCAAGCCTGTGTGCACGCTGCATACACCCCTCTATGCCAGATCACCATCCCACACCTGCTCAAGCCTGTGCTCACGCTGCATACACCCCTCTATGCGAGATCACCACCCCACACCTGCTCAAGCTCGTGCTCACGCTGCATACACCCATCTATGCCAGATCACCACCCCACACCTGCTCAAGCTCGTGCTGCATACACCCTTCTATGCCAGATCACCACCCCACACTTGCTCAAGCCTGTGCTCACGCTGCATACACCCCTCTATGCGAGATCACCACCCCACACCTGCTCAAGCTCCATACACCCATCTATGCGAGATCACCACCCCACACCTACTCAAGCCTGTGCGCACGCTGCATACACCCCTCTATGCGAGATCACCACCCCACACCTTCTCAAGCCTCTGCGCACGCTGCACACACCCCTCTATGCCAGATCACCACCCCACACCTGCTCAAGCCTGTGCTCACGCTGCATACGCCCATCTATGCGAGATCACCACCCCACACCTGCTCAAGCCTGTGCTCACGCTGCATACACCCCTCTATGCCAGATCACCACCCCACACCTGCTCAAGCTCGTGCTCACGCTGCATACACCCCTCTATGCCAGATCACCACCCCACACCTGCTCAAGCTCGTGCTCTCGCTGCATACACCCATCTATGCGAGATCACCACCCCAAAGCTGCTCAAGCCTGTGCGCACGCTGCATACACCCATCTATGCCAGATCACCACCCCACACCTGCTCAAGCCCGTGCTCACGCTGCATACACCCATCTATGCCAGATCACCACCCCAAAGCTGCTCAAGCCTGTGCGCACGCTGCATACACCCATCTATGCCAGATCACCACCCCACACCTGCTCAAGCCTGTGCTCACGCTGCATACACCCATCTATGCCACCCCACACCTGCTCAAGCCTGTGCTCACGCTGCATACACCCATCTATGCGGGATCACCACCCCACACCTACTCAAGCCTGTGCTCACGCTGCATGCACCCATCTATGAGAGATCACCACCCCACACCTTCTCAAGCCTGTGCTCACGCCGCATAAGCCCATCTATGCCAGATCACCACCCCACACCTACTCAAGCCTGTGCTCACGCCGCATAAGCCCATCTATGCCAGATCACCACCCCAAAGCTGCTCAAGCCTGTGCGCACGCTGCATACACCCATCTATGCCAGATCACCACCCCACACCTCCTCAAGCCCGTTCTTACGCTGCATACACCCATCTATGCGAGATCACCACCCCACACCTACTCAAGCCTGTGCTCACGCTGCATACACCCATCTATGCCAGATCACCATCCCAAACCTGCTCAAGCCCGTGCTCACGCTGCATACACCCATCTATGCGAGATCACCACCCCAAACCTGCTCAAGCCTGTGCTCACGCTGCATACACCCATCTATTCCAGATCACCACCCCACACCTGCTCAAGCCTGTGCTCACGCTGCATACACCATCTATGCCAGATCACCACCCCATACCATACACCCATCTATGCGAGGCCACCACCCCACACCTGCTCAAGCCCGTGCTCACGCTGCATACACCATCTATGCGAGATCACCACCCCACACCTGCTCAAGCCCGTGCTCACGCTGCATACACCCATCTATGCGAGACCACCCCACACCTGCTCAAGCCTGTGCTCACGCTGCATACACCCCTCTATGCCAGATCACCACCCACACCTACTCAAGCCTGTGCTCACGCCGCATCCACCCATCTATGCGAGATCACCACCCCACACCTGCTCAAGCCCCTGCTCACGCTGCATACACCCATCTATGCGAGATCACCATCCCACACCTGCTCAAGCCCGTGCTCACGCTACATGCACCCATCTATGCGAAATCACCACCCCACACCTGCTCAAGCCCGTGCTCACGCTGCATGCACCCATCTATGCGAGATCACCACCCCACACCTACTCAAGCCCGTGCTCACGTTGCATACACCCCTCTATGCGAGATCACCACCCCACACCTTCTCAAGCCTGTGCTCACGCTGCATGCACCCATCTATGCGAGATCACCACCCCACACCTGCTCAAGCCCGTGCTCACGCTGCATGCACCCATCTATGCGAGGTCACCACCCCACACTGCATACACCCATCTATGCGAGGTCACCACCCCACACTGCATACACCCATCTATGCGAGATCACCACCCCACACCTGCGCAAGCCTGTGCTCACGCAGCATACACCCATCTATGCCAGATCACCACCCCAAAGCTGCTCAAGCCCGTGCTCACGCTGCATGCACCCATCTATGCGAGGTCACCACCCCACACCTGCTCACGCTGCATACACCCATCTATGCGAGGTCACCACCCCACACCTGCTGAAGCCTGTACTCACGCTGCATACACCCATCTATGCGAGATCACCACCCCACACCTGCGCAAGCCTGTGCTCACGCGGCATACACCCATCTATGCCAGATCACCACCCCAAAGCTGCTCAAGCCTGTGCTCACGCGGCATACACCCATCTATGCCAGATCACCACCCCAAAGCTGCTCAAGCCTGTGCGCACGCTGCATACACCCATCTATGAGAGATCACCACCCCACACCTGCTCAAGCCTGTGCTCACGCTGCATACACCCATCTATGCCAGATCACCACCCCACACCTGCTCAAGCCTGTGCGCACGCTGCATACACCCATCTATGCCAGATCACCACCCCACACCTGCTCAAGCCTGTGCTCTCGCTGCATACACCCATCTATGCGAGATCACCACCCCAAAGCTGCTCAAGCCTGTGCGCACGCTGCATACACCCATCTATGCCAGATCACCACCCCACACCTGCTCAAGCCCGTGCTCACGCTGCATACACCCATCTATGCCAGATCACCACCCCAAAGCTGCTCAAGCCTGTGCGCACGCTGCATACACCCATCTATGCCAGATCACCGCCCCACACCTACTCAAGCCTGTGCTCACGCTGCATACACCCATCTATGCCAGATCACCACCCCACACCTGCTCAAGCCTGTGCTCACGCTGCATACACCCATCTATGCCACCCCACACCTGCTCAAGCCTGTGCGCACGCTGCATACACCCATCTATGCGAGATCACCACCCCACACCTACTCAAGCCTGTGCTCACGCTGCATGCACCCATCTATGAGAGATCACCACCCCACACCTTCTCAAGCCTGTGCTCACGCCGCATAAGCCCATCTATGCCAGATCACCACCCCACACCTACTCAAGCCTGTGCTCACGCCGCATAAGCCCATCTATGCCAGATCACCACCCCAAAGCTGCTCAAGCCTGTGCGCACGCTGCATACACCCATCTATGCCAGATCACCACCCCACACCTCCTCAAGCCCGTGCTCACGCTGCATGCACCCATCTATGCCAGATCACCATCCCAAACCTGCTCAAGCCTGTGCTAACGCCGCATACACCCATCTATGCGAGATCACCACCCCACACCTTCTCAAGCCTGTGCGCACGCTGCATACACCCATCTATGCGAGATCACCACCCCACACCTGCTCAAGCCCGTGCTCACGCTGCATACACCCATCTATGCGAGATCACCACCCCAAACCTGCTCAAGCCTGTGCTCACGCTGCATACACCCATCTATTCCAGATCACCACCCCACACCTGCTCAAGCCTGTGCTCACGCTGCATACACCATCTATGCCAGATCACCACCCCATACCATACACCCATCTATGCGAGGTCACCACCCCACACCTGCTCAAGCCCGTGCTCACGCTGCATACACCATCTATGCAAGATCACCATCCCACACCATACACCCATCTATGCGAGATCACCACCCCACACCTGCTCAAGCCTGTGCTCACGCTGCATACACCATCTATGCCAGATCACCACCCCATACCATACACCCATCTATGCGAGGTCACCACCCCACACCTGCTCAAGCCCGTGCTCACGCTGCATACACCATCTATGCAAGATCACCATCCCACACCATACACCCATCTATGCGAGATCACCACCCCACACCTGCTCAAGCCTGTGCTCACGCTGCATACACCCCTCTATGCCAGATCACCACCCACACCTACTCAAGCCTGTGCTCACGCCGCATCCACCCATCTATGCGAGATCACCACCCCACACCTACTTAAGCCTGTGTGCACGCCGCATACACCCATCTATGCGAGATCACCACCCCACACCTGCTCAAGCCCCTGCTCACGCTGCATGCACCCATCTATGCGAGATCACCACCCCACACCTACTCAAGCCTGTGCTCACGCTGCATACACCCCTCTATGCGAGATCACCACCCCACACCTTCTCAAGCCTGTGCTCACGCTGCATGCACCCATCTATGCGAGATCACCACCCCACACCTGCTCAAGCCCGTGCTCACGCTGCATGCACCCATCTATGCGAGGTCACCACCCCACACCTGCTCACGCTGCATACACCCATCTATGCGAGATCACCACCCCACACCTGCTGAAGCCTGTACTCACGCTGCATACACCCATCTATGCGAGACCACCACCCCACACCTGCGCAAGCCTGTGCTCACGCGGCATACACCCATCTATGCCAGATCACCACCCCACACCTGCTCAAGCCTGTGCGCACGCTGCATACACCCATCTATGCGAGATCACCATCCCACACCTGCTCAAGCCTGTGCGCACTCTGGCTAGACAAGAGGGGCAACTGAACTTATTCATGGAGACTCCGTGATCCTTGCAGCTCTCATTGTCTGGAAGTTACCTCTTGTCTAGTAAACAGGGCAGGAGAACTGGCACTTTAAAATAATAAAATGTGTGCACTGCAATCACTACTGCCCAACCATAAATGGCGTCAGCAGAAGCCACATACGTACCCCATGGCAGGGTCCACCACAATGGCCCGGGGCCTGGCAAGGCCATCTGTGATCAGCGTCCTCCTCCTAGAGCCCTCGGTGTTGGCCACAGAGATGGTGCTGAAAGCAGAATCGGTCCAGTAAATGTTGCCGTGGATCCAGTCAACAGCAATGCCATCAGGCGCCTGGATTTCATGCTCGATTACGGTGGAATGGTGAGAGAAGTTATCCGCTTTGTCCATGAGCGCACTGCATGTGGGAAAAGGCAAGCAGTTCTAAGCAAAGGACATGAGCAAGACGACACAAAGGATACAGAATAGCTGGTGACTGACACAGTAAAGACACCATGCTGGGCAGAGTGGGCATGAGAGCCCCATCTATTGGCAGTCACAGTAGGGACCATGCTAGGCGCTGTGGGCATGAACGCCCCATCTATTGACACAGCCACAGTAGAGACCATGCTGGGCAGAGTGGGCATGAGAGCCCATCTATACCACAGTCTACAGAAGAGGTGCCACTTAGCCCCCGCCCCCCAATCTTAGTACCTGTAGATCCTTTTCTGCGATAGGTCCGACCAATAGATCTTGTTGCTTGCGATCTCCATGTCCAGAGCCACCACATTTTTCAGCCGTGGGATCAGGCTGGTGTACTCACTACGGTCCAGCGTCATTTTCCGCACCTCGTGTCGGTTGGTAAAGAAGAGATAGGCCACAGTTCCTGGAAATGGAAAAGCAAGCACGTCACACCCCAAGGTCCTCTGCCTACAAGTCAACTTTGTGGAATCGTGCGGGCAAACGAACATGAATCCCCCCACCTCCTTCCTGGGCACTTCAAAAGAAATGCAAAGAGCCTCCAGCAGTCACTTCTGCAGCTCCGTACAGTAGGCAGGCGCCATGCCAACTTCTAGAGCTTGCAGTCACTTCTGCAGCTCCGTACAGTAGGCAGGCGCCATGCCAACTTCTAGAGCTTGCAGTCACTTCTGCAGCTCCGTACAGTAGGCAGGCGCCACGCCAACTCCTATAGCTTTTCTCGTTTAAGGCAACGCTTCATGGACACCGGAGGTGGATCAGAGGATTCACCAGGGCACGTCACTCAGATGAAGGCCCCCTCGCGCCACTCCGGGTGGGAAGAGGATGGGCTTTTTGACCAGGGTTTTCCCGCCAGTCATTGGGCTGGAATAAGTATTGCACAGTACGGGCATAGATGGATCGTGCTTTCTACACTTCAATGTCCAAGTTCTAAGCAGACAGGTTACACAGTATTTGGGTATTTGTGAGGGCGACCTGGAAGCAGCAAAGCTATTTATAGAGTTGGGGGGGGGGGCACTTAACGAGAGAAGCAGATTGCAAGGGTTTCATACAAGGGAGAGGGGAACCAACAGGGACAGGCAGCTGAAAGAGCTGTGGTGTGGCTCGAGAGGACTTCATGTTCTCAGTTCAAAGGCCCAACATTGTAGCGGTGGGGTAGGCTATGCAGGGTTCATAGATGGTCAAGTCTAGAGGGGGCGGGGGAGGGGGGTCACAGGTTAAATCCCGGACCTGAGGGCGAGCCGCCCGCACTTCATGTTTGAATCCATGTCCCGACTCCCCCCCCCCCCCTTTGTCCTTCAGACGCCAAGAAACAGAGTCGGTTTAAACCGAGTAATAGTGGCCGTGCTCAGATTAGGGATGGCATTCGGCACACAGACACTATCACCCAGAGGCATCAGTAGGTTGTATAGTGTGGAGTTGACCCCAGGAGGCACAGAAGAAACGAGAAGGCGACCCCACGCGAGGAAAGAAAATCCGCCATCTGTGCAAGGTAACATGTTCACTGTCAATTTAGGGCCATTAAGCTTAACACTTTACATTACGCTGTGGCCCCAAGTTGGGATGGATGGGTGTGTGGGCACCCCCTGCCCCCCACATATCCCAGCAGTAAACTAAATCTGGAAAGCGGTCAGTCAAGGACTACATCAAACCCCCTTTGAAGGAAACTCATGAGTACAGGGCTAGGCGTGGCCATCAGACCAATAAGATCTAGGCGACCTGCCTAGCAGGGGAGAGCGGACCCTTCCAACCTCAAGCACTGCGGGAAATCTCTATTCTTGATGCTCACCAATAGCTTTGCAGGTTTTGGTCATGGGATCGATTTGGTAGCCCTCGTTGCAGTCGCACTTGTAACTCCCCTCCAAGTTGTGGCAAATCTGGCTGCAGGTGTCTGGGTTTTGGCACTCATCGATGTCTGGGGAGAAACAGAAAGAAACATGGTGAATGGCACCATTCCAAGAGTCAATGCCGCCACCGCAACCCACAACGGGCTAGGCAAAGAAGCCAGTGTGCAGTCCTAGAACACGCCTGACCCTCAGCCGAAGAGGACCAGTGAAAAGGCTGAAGAATAGCGCCAGCAGAAAGGCACTCAATGCTCTGCCAAGGCCATTCATTGGCAATCCATAACAGTGCCACTAGTCGAAAGCACCAACGAGCGTGTTCCGCTATAGACAATCATTTGCAGACTACGCATGTCTGCAGCATGACTTCAAGTAAGTTTGCTTTCCCACCATCCTACACAAGCGATGAGACGCCAGCCTCCAGTGTTTACCTTCACATCCCTTGCTGTCGACCAGGCGGAAGCCCTCTGGGCACAGGCACTCATAACCAATCTTCAGGTCCTTGCAGGTGTGTGAGCAGCCGCCATTGCTGGCTAGACACTCGTTCTCCCCTGGGAAGACAAACGAAGGGCTCAGTAACAGCATGGTCAGAGATCCTCATCATTGCTTTACAGGAGAGTAGCTCGAGACTTGCTCCCACCAAAGTCAGCTGTGCAGAACCCAAACACCAAGTCCATCAGATCACTGCCTCGCATAAAATATGGCATGAATCCTTCCCCAACGAGAAAGGTGGTCGAGTTTTAGGGGAGCAGGGAAGCAGGCATCCAGCCCATTAGCCAATTCTGCAGAAGAGGGGCAGGAGTAGCCTCTGTGGCAGCAGACTCCCAACTACTGGGAAGGACATTCTACTCACCAGCACCTAGTCAAACAGCTGACCCACTAGATCTCTGAGCAGACAATCTTTCCACTGCAGAGTGTGTGTCCAGGGGTGTGTCCTACTACGTACAGAACCCCATTGCTGACCAGCTAGGCTCAGGCTTGATAAATCCCATACCGGATAACTCTGCACCAGTTAGGCCACACGAGGTAAGGTCCAGAAACCAAGGCTCGAAGGGTCCCTTACCACACTCCTTCAGCGGCTCGTCAGTCCAGTCACGGCAGTCCTTGTGCGTATCACACACTCTGTCCATAGAGATGCACTCCCCGCTGCGGCACTTGAACTTGTCTGGCCCTTCACACTTGGTCACTGGGGGTCAGAGAGGGAAAGTGTTAAAAGCCATCCAACTTTGTCAGCAACAGAGTGGAACATCTTGAGAGCCCCTTCCGCTTCTCCAAGTCTAAAGGAGGCCGGGGATCAGTGCTCCCCCAAGAATCTCCAGAGGGAGACAATGTGCCGGCAGAGCCTGGCATGCAGTGGCCCTCTCCAGGCCTTTTAGATCAGCTTGGTGGGATAGGAAGAGAAGAGCTTTAGAAGCACTCTTCCCATTCAACCTTGCTGGGCTCCAAGCAGCTGGGAGCTTTTTACATCCTTCTCAATCTAGAAAACCCTGGTTAGCCTAATATCAGCTGCCAGGATCCACTTTCCACCATCTTTAGCTCCACCAGGTCACAGTGTAATTGGAGATCTGGTAAGCTGGCAAAACAAACGGTCAGCGAGAAACCCCCCTCCCCTTGATAACATGTCGGCAAACGGTAGCCAATTATTTGACTTGAGGGTGAAAGTACTTGCTAAAATCTGAATGTTGGTCAAGCGAGTGAGGCAGGATCCCTTTGCGACACAGCAGGCCAGCGCATGCCTATTACTCCCCATCCCCTCTCATGGGCTCCATATTTCAAAAGACCCTGGACTTCCCAATTTAGCCATGCACGCTGCAGTGTTACCATGTGGGCTATGTCGAATAAAATCCCCTGAAAGCCTACACGGGTCGAGCTGGAGGCAAGAGGAACTACGTGCTGAAGCAGGCTGGCACGCTCCCACTGCTTGCAGCTTTGCTGTTCTAACTCCCAGTCCAGTCAAATTGAACGGGGGTAACTAGGAGGTGGGCAGAAATACCACCGTGGAATTGCTTATGTAAAGAAAAAAGAAAATTGCCCCAATAACCATAAGCTTTTTACCATTAAACCGATTACACTGGTGAAAAGTCCCTGCCACCCTGAGATTATAAAGTAAACAACTTTTGAGAAAGCTAGTTGTAGCAACCAATCCCAAATCCTGAAAAACCTATAGACCCGAAGGAGACATTACTTTTAGAACTAAGCCAACATTGAAAAAGTTAAAATCTACTACCCAAGCCCCCACCAGCTTGAAGAAACTCAAGAGTGCTCGATTTAAAAAAAAAAAAAAACCTTTTCAATATAAAAGGCAACCTATATTTTGTAATTGTTGTGCTTCACCTTTAAGAAAGGACCCAAAAGTGCAGCTGCCCCGCCACCCCACCCCCATTTACCATTAGCACAGCCAATCTCGTCGCTCGAGTCCTTGCAGTCGTGCTCCTTGTCGCACTGCCGGCTCCCGTGGATGCAAGCGCCATCGGTGCACTGGAACTCATCCGGCCTGCAGGTCGCCTTCACTAAAGGAAGAGAAGAAGAAGAATCACACTCAGTTGTCTAGGAGACCAGAGAGCCACATAGCTCCGGCCTGTCGCTCCGATGAGCCGGCTACCAGGAGCTCTATGCATGGCATCGCTTGGCCTATGTGGCATTGACTGTTGGGAATGCCCACGCTAGAAGAGGTTTCGAGCATCTGCAGAATTGACAAACTCCTAGCTTGCTCCTTATGGAGGCTGCCTACTGGGTGACGCTCGATACCTAGAGCTGCTTTTAGCACCCACTCATCAAGCCTTTATTCCAATCCCTGGATAGTGAGGAGGTAGCCAGGCAGGGATTCTGGGGCTCCCAGATCCAGATGAACCATATATTAAAAGGAAGAGCATGCCACATGCTGACAAAAGTGCTCCTCAAACCGACAAACTGTATAAGGCAGGGGCCTGCGACTTTGGCTCTCCAGACGTTGGGACTGCAACTCCTCTCCACTTGCCAGCATACCCAAAGGTGAGCGATCATGGTAGTTGTAGTCCAACACATCTGGAGAGCCAGAGGTTGCAGATCCCTGGTAAAAGACATTCTTCCTACTACAATTACTTCTACCACGAGGAGCAGCAAAATCAAAGCGACTTTGACTTACGAGACGTATAGCGTGTTGGAGAGACATGGAGTCACATGGCACTTGGTTCCCTGAAAACCAACTAGACTCAAACCCCAAAGTATGAACTATAACCCCAGTCTACTTTCCAAGGCCTCATGCCACCCCAAGTGAGGAGAGTTGAGCAAACACAACATCTACTTGTATACATTCAATCCCAGGACTATGAACTCACCACAATTTGCTTCGTCCGAACCATCTTTGCAGTCGGCACGCCCGTCACAGTGCCAAGTCATGTGGACACATTCACCACTGCTGCAGTGGAACTCCAGCGGTGAGCAGGACTTGATATCCCGTGCCAACGGGGTATAGCCGCAGTGCTCCGGAGACTCATCAGAACCATCATCGCAATCAGGATCCCCGTCGCAAGTCCACAGGTTGGGGATGCAGAGCAGTTTGGTGCCGTGGCATTGGAACATGGTGGGGTTGCAAGTGGAGGCAGGGCAGCCCACCTCGTCACTGCCGTCATCACAGTCATGGTCCTCGTCACACACAAAGGCCAACGAGATGCACTTGCCACTGTGGCACTGGAACTGGTCATCGGCGCATGACTTGGGTGCTGGTCAGGAAGATCAAAAGAATTACCTTTTAGGTACGTAGTAGATAGGTAGAGGACAGACAAGGCTGCATGTACACTAGTTTCTTCCAACACCACCCTCCGATTAGGTCCATGTAGAAGGTCCATGGGGGTTAGTGCTTGCCAAGATACTAGCCAACGGTCAATATGGAAACATACCCACCACCTCCTAGGGAACATCTGTGTGGGACCACAACGCTCAAGAGCCTACCAAAACAAGGCCCTTGGAGCATGTGCGCATCAGTGCCCCCAACTGCCCCAGTCTCTCCATGGACACTTACGACAATCCTTCTCGTCGAAACCATTTTCACAATCCGCCTGGGCATCGCACTTCCACGACATGGGGATGCAACGGTTGACTCGCCCTCCGCAGCTGAATTCTTCCGGCCTGCAGCTAACCGACCCTGGACAAAAAGGGGACACATGACATGAATACACACAGCTCTAAGGGGTGTAGCACAGGGCACAAGGAGGACCTGCCCACAGTCAGACATTAGTCCCAGTAGAGGAGATGGCACAAGACAGCCACATCTTTCAGGACATGCTCCAAACACAAGTGCAAAATTATAGGTTCCCCAGCAGCAAAACCCAGAGAATCACAGCAAAACCCCGAGAATCACAGCAAAACGGAAATCCAACATTTCAAAATGAGCTCATACTCAAGCCTTTTGCTCCAGAAAATGTGGCGCGTCTATCCAGCTAGATATGAAGGTACATTAAAATCGACCCATAACGTGCCATGCGACTGGTCTGGAGTCTGGCCTATGTATCCCTCACTAAGAACATGAACAGCCTGCAGAGCTAGCACGCCCTCTAGGGGATGTGTGCTGCACTGAAAGTGGAGAGGATAAAGACTTGGCACCAGTGTAAAGACAGGAGCTGCACGACTGCTTGAGCCAGGCAGGCATGCGCAGCGCCAGAGCAGCCACCTGGAGCAACCCATTATTATAGGTTAGAAAATGTGCCCCACGCAAACACTATGCTTCTAGTCACCCCAAGGCTTGAAGCCAACTAGTGCCTAAAGCTCCGTTTGCAGAGATTGCCATGGCACCCAATGGGAGTGCCCACCAGCAGTACTCACGGCAGGTGTCCAGGGATTCGTCCGAGCCATCCTTGCACTCGGCACTGCCGTCGCACACCCACTTGTATGGGATACACCGGCCATCGCCGCACTGGAACTCGTTCCGGCTGCACTGTGTCACACCTGCAAGACAATGTAAAGTTCAGACCAGGTGATCACCCAAAAACTAAAAAAACATCGCCACCTACTCTCCCACAGGGGTGCCACGTGCACCTGCCAAGCAAACCCATGCCGCAAGAGTATATTACAAGTCCTGCCATACAGTACAAAGCCGGGCCCAGCTGTTGCCGTCACTTCACAACCAAGATAGCAAATGCTCCCAAACCCAATTTTAATTGCTTAGGCAGGCAGTACTACTACTACTGATGGCAAGAAACAGAACTGCAACTACCAGAATGCAAAGACTTAGTACATTGTTAGGGTTATTTTTAAAAAAAGGTACTCATTTTTATCTGGAAGGATGAAAAGTCTAGGGATTCTACTGCAACTTGGGTGTAACTAACATTTTCTCCTACGCCTGCATTCACTGGCTGTGCTCGTGTTCTCAAAAGAGGAAAGCAAGGGGTTAGCAGCAGGGCCTTTCCTACAACCAAATGTACCTGCATTTCTGCACTAGGCCTCAGTGGCCAGTGCTAGAGCCCAATAAGGAGCTACGGTCCGTGAGATGCCTCCTGAACATCACAGCAATAGTAAAGACCTGAGCAACAGGAGGCTTGGGTGTGGATTGGAAACTTTAGGGTGGGGTGCTTGCAGATAATCAAGTTATGAACTCGAAGCAAAGGCGACTGTTGTATTAAAGACTGTTTGCACAAGCAAATGAACGAGGCGTGGGTTTTCAGGTTTAATCTGACAGCAGAAGACGGTTTAGTTCAAAGTAACACATTGAGACTACAGGCTCGGGTACATCAGTCCATCAGTCGCTTACGCCAAAATCAAACACTTCTATGGAAAAGGCACACACTTTAAACATGGCTACAAGAGATGGTTTGCCACTTGCCCATATCTGGAGCCAAGACATGGCACTCAAGCTACAATAGGGGAGGAGACCCCTAAAAATCCAGGAGCCTACTGAATTCCAGGCTCTCCCAACCCTATCCTTAGCACTTGTCTAACAAGAGAACAAAGTATGCAGAAGTCAACCTTTATATCAAGCAAAGCTTCCACTTAGAACAGTGCCTACTCCATGGAAACTAAGTGCAGACTCCTCTGATCCTGGAAGAGCACTATGCAACATTTTAAGAGCTTGAATTCCACTATCCAAGAAATCACAAACCGGAAACGTCAAAACGGGACAGGGCCGACCAATTTTTGCGATGGCCTTCAGGAAAACAAAAGCAAAACTGTACAGACAAGGGAAAGCGTTAGATGCATACATGTAGAGTAACTAAGAACGGTGTGCACTCTATCAAGCAAGGTGTACTAGGGGCCAAGTGGTCTAAATGGCACCAGGAGACAGAGGTTACTTACTGGTTCACTCACTGTTGAAGGTCACCCCCTTACCCACCAAACTCACTCAGCCAGAGTTCCATTATCTACTAACATTGGAAGCACTTCAAGATAGAGGCCATGATTTTATTTTTCTATAGAATTTACTAGGGGGTTCAGCTAAGAGTTAGCTGGCAAATACTCTACTGAGAATAAATGCCACGTCACGCAAGCACCACCATTGGAGCCACATTCTTGGTTTCCGTTCTCCGCTATGCCATCTACTCAACAAACTGATAATTAGAGCATGGCAGAACTCGGCAGAGTGCTCCCTGGACCATAGGTTGCTGTACCTGGAGAATAGTCAGCTTTGGGCACACCCAGGCAAGACTCAACCTACGCAACCTGGGCTATTCTTCCATCAAAGGGCAGCTTCTCCTTTAGCAAAGAGGGCCTGCCCAAAGGCAAACCGCGCCCAGCTATATTTTGCCCGTGGCTTAGTTGTGCTGAATGCAAACCCAGTGCATAATGAAGGTGGAGCTAGGATCACACCAGAGGCATTCCAGCCAATCTGCAAGCAGACAAATAGTGTCAGGTGCTGTGACCAGGCACTCAAACTCGTCGCTTAAAGACTTGTGAAAGGGTACATCCCGTTGCCAGATTGGCCACATTCTCCTGTCTTGATCCGTTGTCATGACAAACACTGGTTACTTGAAAAATGCACAATATCCTGAAAGTATCAGGCTCAATCCAACCTGCACAGTCATCTGCTGTCAAAGCCCTTAAGGTACTGTTTTATGCACAACATGGACTCGCACACGCACTCACAAGGCCTCAAAACGTGCATTCACTACTAGCCATTGGCGAGTGACAACGGACCGTCGGCGAGTAAGAAATGTGGGGAGGCAAGTACATGTTTATGCATTGCTAGTTGCTTGCCTATAGCAACTTCACCCCTGGAAGAGACCCCTTCGTCCAGTGGGGAAGGAAAACAAAACAATGTACTCTTATTGTGTCCCCCTCAATAGAGATACCCCAGAAAACACTCGTCTGGCAGTAATCTTTCACACAGCACTACAGTGGTGTAAGCTGTGGCCTCTTCTCTACATCCAACTAGTCACTTGCTACGAAACCCCCGTCTTGTTCCAGGTTTGCTACCACATCCCTAAAAGGCTGGACAAAATATTTGCGATGGGGACGATAAAGTGTAGAGTAGCAACCCAGGCAACGTCTACATATGCTAAAAATGGCAGGTTGAGAAAGAGCAAGTGGGTTTTAGTCCTACGGGCACTGCAACATGCTACACGCTGGTGACCCCATTAAAAAAAACCTGTCAAAATCCAAGCTGGCAGTGCTAGCAGATTAATGTAACACTATTTCATAATGTTTACACACCAGAAAGTTAATGAGTATCCTGAATTGGACGGCTACAGGTTGATGAGTTCAATAGGGCAGCAGTTGGGGGAAGATCAATGGGTGACGGTTCATTGCCCCAAAGGGGCAGCAGTTATGCTTAATAAGTGCAGGTAGTGGGAACTCCACGTTACTAACACTTGTTATCTGCACTAAACCCCTGCTGGCCGCACTCCATGTTTTGATCTCATGTCTTGCACTTACCCAGCCTCCCCTTGGCACTTTTCCCCCCTCCCCTCTCCCCTGCACTTGCGCATCTCAATGTCACCTGGCCTAGTACGATCGTTGTCTTGTCCTCCCTTTGTTCCACTCCCTTGCCTCATTGCGCCTTGAAACACTTGTGTTGAAAGCAGAGGTCTTGCAGACAACCCTTTTTACAATATCCCAGAATTTCACCAGCCAGCACACGCAAGTCCTTTTCAGGATTGTTTGAGGCTTACTATGTTACATTGGGAATTGGGTTTTGCCATCTCCATCAACTCGTTATAACCCTTAGAATGTTAATATTCTCATTGGACAATTGCAGGCTGAAGAACCAAAATATATATATACATACAAACATACACACACCTTTTTAAAAAAAATACCCAAGATTGTTAAGAAAACACCATTCAAGGCTAGCAGCAAGGCAAGGATACAATCATACAAATCCAGATTTCACGAGCAATGCGAGTTATAAGGGGGGGGGTCTATAGACACCCAGTCTTGGGCTGTGCGATGGATTATGCTTCTACACCTTGTTGTTAAACACCCTTGCTGTGATCAGGCCTTTAACTACGACTTCAGGGCCCATACCTCCTGTTATGGCCCTCTGCATTACAATAACTGTAAAGCACCTGGAAGTAAGAGGTTCTGGTGACAGCATAAAGGCACAGAGGCCGAAGGTAAAGTGGCTAGGACATGTCATCAGATTCCAATATAACATTAGTTGGGAAACCAGTTCATAGGGCTTAAACAAAAATGCGACGGATGGACGGAGAGGTAGGTAGCTTGATACCCACTTACAAACACTGCTGCAGATGTACAACATCTCTAGCGAGTGCCACCATGTGTCCCTTGCAATGGGGGAGAAACATTAAATTCCGTATGTACATTGTCCCAAAGCCTTCCAAACCCGCCAATGTAAACAAGTTAAGTGTGAGAAACTTTAAAAGGACCTAGGCACAGCACCAACAGCCAGTATGAGACAAGTCTGCTGAACATGCGCATAGGTTCCACCCATCCTGAAGTGGCAGGAAAAGAAAATGTTAATTACAAAGTGGCTGAACAGGTCGAACGTTACTGTTACGCCACCAATGTCCTGTGGATAATGCGTGTGTGCGTTCCTTAGCTGCCTGGCAAGCTACCACGCCTCAAAACTCTGCAGTCGCCATTTTAAGACGCTGCCTGCTCCTAAAGGCTACTCCAACGTGGCCGTTAGACCGTGCAGCCCGCCAAGGGGCTGCAGCTCTGTGGGTTCATGCTACTGTATCCGGTGTCAGCACCAGGCTAGATCAATGCATGATCCCGGGTGACTTTTCATACTACGAGGCCTCATTTATAGATTTTGCCTAGGGAGAAGATTTTTTTTAAAAAACCTATTCTTTTAAAGTGTAGGTCCGCCCCCCATGTGTAAGTCACGGCTGTTGACCACAATAATTGGGGTTGGAGAAAAACACACAAACCACCACAACATGGTCATAACTCTAGGCAACAGGTTTTGCCCTGTGACTTCCTTTAATATGGCTCCCCTTCCGTCGAGTGCCAAATCACACGGAACTGCCCATGTACACTTGATAAACATGTATACCCATTTGTTGCATCTCCAGTTATACTGTGATATTTGTAGGGAGACTGCAAGTCTTAACTGACAGTAAAAGTGCATAATAAATGCCATATCATAACATAACAGGCATTGGATTTGTGTTCCTTGAAAGCACCCACCACGCCACAATGGGAACAGTGAACAGTGATGGGTGTTTTTTTTTTTTAACCCATGACACAGCTGGAGTTGAGGATAACAATTGGCATACATCACAAATCATCATTGAGCTCTCGGCCCCCAATATCTTCAGATTTCATTTAAAAAGGGGCCAGTGCCTGTGCGACATCTTAGTGCTGGTTGGCTTTGGTCTCTTAGGAAGCTGCACTCCCATCACCAACGAAATCCCAAAAATATCCTGCAGCAGTAGCTTGTCCAAAGATCCAACCAGGGAAAGCCAACAGCGAACGACTGCACTGCAACAGTTTGCTTTTTTTTTAATTCAAATTTTAATTCAATACATTTTACAATAATAAACGGATATATATATATATATTTAATATTCTTGCACAGTGACAGGCAAGGCATTTGCAATATGCCATGGCATTTTGGGAAGACTACCTCAAGCACCATACTTTCCAGGACAAACGTGTTGTAAGTCGTGTGTGTTGTAACATGACTCACGCAGGAGGAGCACTCCACAATAGCCCTGCAGAGTGCACTTCAGAGAGCTGCTGCATCTACCCTCATATGTGGAAGGCTTCACAATGGTCACCTGGGGAAAAGCCCACCCAAAGGTCCAGCGACCAATAAACCTACCACGACTGCCTCCAACGCAACCCACGCAAAACAGAGGCGCTGCCTCTAGCACGTCTCCACACCTAGGGAGAGGGAGAGTGCGGCTGCTGCAGGGACCTGCAGCTTGCACTGCCCCACTGCAACTTCTGCTATCAGAGGAAAGATCCTGCAGCCACTGCCCCGGTGTCCTCACGCTCACACTATAGCAACTACTCGCCCCTCTCCCATGCCCACATAATGGGCAGCCTGAAGGGGATTCACAAGCTATCGCCCTAAGCAAGAACCCCATACTCACAACCTGGAGCCAAACACAAAGGCCACATCTCCTCAGGACACCATGCCACACTAATGCAGCTTTCCTGGCGCCACAATTAGACGTGTGACACACGGCAACCCCAAAGCTCTCAGCTTTCCCATGACCTGGGAGAGAGGGTCATCCAGTCCAGGTTCCCCAACACCTCCTTTGCGACCAGTACTTTATTTCCCATTTTAAACTTATAGAAAACTACAAGTCCCAGCATTCCAAGAAAATCGCATTGGGTGGGAGGGGCCTACTCACGCATGGCCACTGGAGAGATGTACAACCCACTCAAAACGACCAGTTTGCTCAGAATAGGAGTGTGCCTGGTGGTGTGTCAATGGCATCCCGCCCGCTAACAAACCTTACATAAGACCAAGTTCAAGTTGGGCATTCAACGCATTCTCCGTAATTCTGGCCAGATTGAGTTATCCTAGCCCAGTCAGAATATAAAATGTATGTCGGCACACAGTCCACACAGACAAGTCAAACTTGGACTTCAATATCTGAATTTCGCTAGTAAGTTGTGTGCAACGCCGGGTGCGCATTATTACATTCCTGATTTTCTAACAGTCCTACACACCCCCAAAACGTGTATATAAGTGCCGGCCGCATTACTCGTTTAACTATCGGTCCAGCTAAGAAATAAAGCCGTTCTTTAGTGGGGAACATTATATATTGACTAACTGGAAGTGCTCCCGAGTGGGCGGGAGACATTCCTGCGGGGCTCCGGGCGGGCCTGACAGGAGAGGAAACTCCTTTCCCGCCGCACGCCTCCTTCTGACAGGAGACTCAGGAGGAGCCAAGGCACCACCCCACACGCCACCAACCGCCACGCCCCCCCTTCCTCGCGCCACCAACCGCCACGCCTCGCGCCGCCCCCAGCGCCAGACGCTGCCCGCGCGCATTGGTCCACAGCGGAGGGCTCGCGATCGCATGTTATGACGTCGTCCAATGGGAGCGGCCGGCGTGTGTGCGTCCTACCCCGCCCTCTCATTCAATTAACGACTGCATAGGCGAAGTGTGGTGGTCTTTTAGGAAAATAAACGTTACGTGAAGGAACCTGCGTTAAAAAAAAGTAAAATAACCTCGTGTGACCACAGGGACTATAAGGAAGTAGCCGTCAAAAAGTTCATGCAGATGCGGATCATCGTATGCTTCAAGAAAAGGTTAAGTGGAGATTAAAAAAATCAGTTCGTGTGAGTAATTAAGCAAGGCGTTGGCGTCCGGCTGTCAGGTCAGGTGTACGGTGTTACTTCCTAAGGCAACCCATTGCAGGGAAGGCGAAACGGGCGACCCTCAACCCGACAACGGGCCATTAACGTCCCGTCAGCCTAGTAGAAGCGAACTTAAATGAACGGGCGCGACGTGCCATCACTCCCACTAAAAGATAGTTTATATCTATTTGAGCCTTTATGCCAGCAAGGGCTGGAAAGTGCAAACAGGCCGTCAAGTTTAACGACTCCGAGTCACACCCCATTTCATCGGCCCAGCAACCCGAGCTCGGTGGGATGCAGCCTGCTGCCAAACAACTAAAAAAATAAATATGACAATCACGTTCAAAAGGAGTTCTCCTTCATTTTTCGTAGCTTGCCACCTAACGGTAATGTATGTGAGATGGCCGCGGTGGGGCTGCTTACCTGAGGCTGCAGCGGCCCAGTGGCAGGCCAGTGCCAGGGTGAGCACGGACAGGGCGCGCATGCTGCGGCGGCTGCTGCTGCTGGGCCGGGCTGGGGGTCTCCTGCGGCCGGGTATCTCTTGCCAGTGGGGCTCTCCTCTTCCGGGCGGCGGCGGCTCCGGCTCTCCCTCCTCGGAAGGCAGCAGGCGTAGTAGTAGTAATGTGTGGAATCAGGCGGGGGCAGCCCGGCAATGTGCTTTTACTGCGCGGGGGTGGGAGGGGTCTGCGAGTGGTGTGATGGCCTCCACGCCTGGGAGGTGGTGCTAAGGCAACATATGATGTGACATCAGCTGCGCCCCACCCGGCCGCGGCCCTCCCCCTGCCCCACCCAGGGCGGGGCGTGCGGCGGGGGGAGGCAGCCGGAGTGGGGGGCCCGGCACCCCAGGAATGACCTTTATCATTATGCGTGGGAAGAGCCGCTTTCATGCCCGGCTGCCACCGTGCTGCGCGGGCTATGTGCCGCACTGTCTGGCGTGGCGACGGGGCGCAGTCCCTTTCCATTATTCCCCAAAAGCGACCCCCTGTTTGCACTTCATAACCCGCTGAACTGCGTGCCTTCTCGCACGAGGGTAGCACGCACGCACGCACGCGCACACACACACACGCACACATGTTATGGTGCTCTCGAAGCTATGAGGATGACATGCGCCCCTCACCACTGCACACGTCTAACAAGGCTCGTCGGCATCGTGGCATGTGGGTGCACCCGCCCGGGGAGTGCGCGGTCTCTATCGCAAGGAGTGAGACTAGGAAAGCGGGCGGGTATGGAACCATCTACAGGGGGTCCACCCAATGGTGATGGGAAAGAAAGGGAGTGCAACTCGGCCAGGGCAGCCTCTACTGCAGCGGCTTCCTGGAGTTACTCCGCGCATGGCCGCCTGCTGCATCATTGCCCCCACACGCTCCTGAAACACCTGCCCTTATTAAGTGCATTGATGGTTAACACAATAAAACCTTAAACCCTATCCCAAACATTAACCCAGGAAGCCATTACTAGAAACATTACATATCTATACGACATACATTTGTATAAAGTTAAAATTTACATTCACTAATCTACTGCCTTAATAAACAACTTTTCAAATGTACACAACATGCAAACTAAGTCTCAATTCCCTCTCCACCATTTTTGCTAAGACTGCTAACGAAGAACTCCAAAAAACACAGTAAAGCTTCGTTGGAAAACAGTGACCTCGCAACTGACCCAATGGAAAACTGCTCATCTGCCAGCTCCGTGGAAAAAACGGATGCTATGCAAAGTAAAAAAAAAATAATTAAAATCAGTTTTCATTGAGAAATCTTTTAGCCACACGGGATATGCGGCATAAGTTTCGAAACAGTGTCCTGGTTGCTTTCTCTGGAAGACTGCTGAGTCACATGTTAGGCAAGCCTAGCTCAGAAGGGCCTACAGAGTGAGTCCATTATACGTCGTGTAGCATAAGAGAAAATACTGAGGTAACAGCAAAGCCGAGCCTCTGCTGTTAAAAATTTAGTGAACTGGAAATCCTAGATATGCTCAATACTTCTTACCTGCAGAAAATGGACCGGTGTAATAAACTCGGAACTCCTCATCTGCAGACCATGGGCCAGCTGAATGGACTGGACTCCACAGTCCTCGTTTTCAGAGAAGATGGGAGCATGCATATTTATTTTATAAGTCATTTATATCAGGATTGATGCCAACTTCTTAGCCCTGTACTGGGGATTTTACCCATGTTGCATAGCATCATCTTGTTCCCAAGGCAAGGGCATTGCCCCAGAGCTATCTTGATTGGTCTATGATCTTGGTACAGGTGGCCCACAGGAAACTCGGGGTCTGATTCAAGGAATTTGTGCGCTGAAAAACAGGGATATGTGCGCCATTATGTCCGCAAATCCCTGTTTAACAAATGGGGATTTGCGGGCAGAATTGTGCACAAATCACATTTTTTTCCACAAACAAATTCCTTGAATCGACCCCTAAATCCGTAGTAGAACAGTCAGTCTGACTGAATTCGGCATATGACATCCTCATCTACAGGACATGTACAGATTGGCTGCCTTGGCGGTATTCATCTACAGGAAGTGCACAGAGCGGATGGGCGTGGAGTTCACTGCAAGAAGTGTGCAGGATGGATGTGGCTAGGGTCAACTGTAGGATTTGGGCTGACTATATAGGGCTTGTGGACCTTTGCTAAATGGGCAGACTGGGGGGTCTAATATCTGCATGTCTAGGTGTTTGAAATGATTTAAGATGTGTCTTTCGAGATGCTGGAACAAGGCAGATAACATTCTCGCCGGAGTGGGGGACTGCACAAACAAAACACAAGATTTTCAGAGCCGAGGGAAGGCATTGGGAAAGGAGAAAGCCCAGAAAACGAAAGGGTAACAGAGCATCACGACCAAATGCAATGTAAGTTGCGATGCACTGAACCAACAGAGAAGCCTAGTTCAAGAGAGGACTCAGCACGAAAGCAAGACTGAACCACAAGTATGGTCACCATGGAAATGAAAGTAGTCTGGGCCGCCACACGTGTATGGAACTTCGACTGCAGGCCTGTGCGTATGTCAAAGACAGATTGTGACACCCATATGAAGAATCCACATCCTGTGGCTTGTGCGATGAAATGGCTATTTTGATGAGGACATTGAAGGTCAGCAGTAGGGGGTCAATTTTCAGCCGTCACCTGGGAAACCTATGGAAGTGTTGTAGTTAGAAGTGCAGCCATTATTGGGAGGCATTGGGGCAGGCATCAGGAAGATGTACATCAGGAAGAAGTGGGGAACAAGGCAGAGAGATTAGCTGAAGCCCTGACTACTGGCACAAAAGTTGGGGCTGCATGGCTTCTAGTGTACAGCCCCATGGAGGCAGGGCCTCTAGTGCATGGCCCCACAGAGTGTGGCTCGAAGATGGGTAGCATTAAGGAGGAAGTGGTCTCCAAGCATCTTGGTGAGGGCGTTCTTGAGGCTGAGGGGGTGGTACATCAAGATGAGGCTTAGAAGGAGGACTAGCCCACGGAGGTGCTGCGGTAGGTGGTGGCCTGCAGAGAGGAGGAACGGTCAAAGGAGTCAATCGAGGAGGTTGCGGAGCAAACTCTTCATGCACCTGCCATGGCGGGGATGGAAAGCCATGCACTGGAAGACCCGCCATGGAGTGGAGACCTCTACTCCCCCCTACACATCCCACATGGTCCTGGGTGTGAGAATATTTTGACCCGCCACCAAGGAAGACCATCATGGGGGAGGAGCCTTAGGTCTTCCGCACAGTGGAGGGCTGTCAGAAGTGGGTTAAGCAAGACAAGGGAGGCCCTAGGGACGATGGCTATCAGGAACCACATCTGCCAGTGGCACAAACAAGTCTGCCTAGCAAAAAAGCCCTATTCCTCTGTTAAAGGTGCTGGCAACCTGACTGACACCACCATCTGCTTCAGCAGGAGAGATCCCTAGCATTCCACAGGCCATGGTGCAGCGCTGCAGTGACATTGGGCATGCCATGCCAAAATTCCCACACAAGTCCAGGCTGCACAATCCGTGTAGCCAGCAGCCCATTTTGCCAGCACCCTCCTCCCCCATAAACTGTTGGGGGCGGTGCGTCAATGGCAGCACCTGTCTTTGGGCAGGACCCAATCAGCTACATTATAACAAATGTATACACCTATTACATTTATGGCAGTCCATTAGCTGGGGGAATTAAGACCATGTAGTCAGTGCTCCAGATAGAATTTTGGCTTAAGAGTATTTTACTCCCAATTTTCGAATTAGAGTGTAAATCCAATTTCAAGAGAGTAAAAATGAGTAGCATTCACAAGAGAGTAAAAAGTGTCTGACAACTATTCAGTTTGTGCGTAAAATCCAAACTGTGTTTGAAACATTAGTGACAAAGAGCGTGTAGGTGCGTACTACCCAGCTTCATCTTCATTATACTTGGACACTAAAACTCTTGAGTACTATTACAGGTGCCAGCTAGTTACATCATAAAGGAAGTCCCTCACTCTACCAGCATCACTTCTCTGCCTCTAGGGCCTACTGTTGCTGCCTGGCACTACCTGCTTGACAGCCACTCCATGTTTTTGCTCCATCTCGCCACTCCTTTGCTACTTGGTTTCCCCAGTCTCTCAATTTCTGATGCTCTGCCTTGTTTTGTGGTCTGTTGCTCTGTCACTCTGTCTTTCCCATCTCTGCATTGTATTATCACTGTTTCCCTAATATATATTGCTGTATCAGTTGATATAATTCCTCTTCCTCCCTCATGTCATCACTTTGGCTATATCTGTTTATTTTTATTTTCTCTGTGTGGTTGCTTCTCCTTTTGATTATCATTCTTGCACTACCCCTGATGATATTGCCCTGCCTTTCTCGAGTCTTGCTTTTCTATTTTCAGCCCTCCCCACCTGCTGCTGATCTGTGTTTTATTTTATTGTCTCTAAATGTCTCTTTTGCTCTACTTCTATCCCTCATTCGTATTGTGTGTGTGTGTGTGCTATTATTTACCTCTGTTTCCCTTTTCACTTTCTTTGTTGCCCTCTCATGTAGCCCATTGGTCTCTCTCTTCCTGTGTCAGGTTCCCTTGGAGGTTCAGCAGATTCCCTTTGAGGCATCCTGTTAGGAAGAGGCTAGTGGCTTAGTAAAATTTATTTTGGGGTTAAGTTGGCTAGAACTGTACTTCTCCTTAACCATGTAAATCAGCCAGCTTCTATTATCCCAATCCAAGACGGAGAATTGCCTGCACAGCATGATTGGTCTAAAGACTATTGTGAGGTAGTCTGAAACCTCTGGGGAGGTTCTAAACTACCTTTCATCCAAGAGAGGTCACAGCAGCAAGAAGCTCCATTAAGAGTAACAGAAAAACGAAAGTAACCAGAGATCTGAAGTAATTCAAGAACTCTAACAGCTGGAAAATCCAGTGAAAACTCTAACTCAGATAAGTGACTGTTACATTACTAAAGAATGCAACTTATTATGACATATGATTGATGGAAAATTGATCAGTAAGTTAGAGGAACTTTTAAACAGAAGACGAGTATGAGAAAACATAAGACTGTCAAGTACATTTTAGCCTTTAAATGGAAAGTCGATTCTGTGATGTTTCAAAGGTTATGAAAATGTACGCACTGTAAATTCGCGCAATGAACAGCTGAAAAGCAAGGAACCTTATTCCATGGCTTGTGCGCGACCAAGTGTAATGTTTATTTTCCAAGGCTTGCATGCTCTTGAATGATTTGTAAATAGTTTGGGAGCTCCATATTGTGTGCACAAGGTCTCATTGTGTCTAATGCACATTAGAGGAAAGTACATAAAGGCGCAGTCCAGCGTCTTGTTGTAACGGAAGCAACACGTCAAGAGTTTCTCAGCCTTCAGAAACTCTGCAGCTGGGAAGCCATGCATCGGATCAAAGGCATTGTGGAAGCTGCCGAGGATTAGTGGAGTATCTGTCCATTTTGCATCGCGCCACATGCACAAACAGAGGTTTCAGTAAAGGCGCATGTAATCTTTCTTCATTTAGTTAGATTTTTCCTCATACAGTAAGAACGTTTTAAGGAGAAGGAGAACATTGAGGCAACCTAACAATTAGGTTTCCCATTAAACTTGTCAAATATATATGCTCTGAGCAAGCTACATAATTGCTGTTTATAAAGAGACTCAAACTTAAAGAGACGCATGTGTTTTCCTCCCAAATGACAACCGCAAAAGTTTCTCAAGCATAAGTAGCGCAAGCATAGAGAAACAGAGATAGAGTGCATAGAAGCTGAAGATTCATTTTCTTTTTCACATTGGCCTCCGTGCTTCGGGCGGAAGCAGTCAGGTAACAAGGGAAGATGGGATAAAATATAGGAAAGTGTACTGGTTTGTTAAGATGTCTAAACATGGAAATATTTATTGCAGGTTTCCTGAACACTTGGAGATTCTGGAGTAGGAGGTTAACGGAGGAGACCTGTTCTTTGTTGTTTTAATAACTTCCCCTTTCCCCCAGCCTGGTCTGCGCATTAGTTGTATGTAACTGACTGCTGAGTGAACCGGACTAAGGGGTCTGGCAGATTACTTGTCTGCTCCTGCCGGTTTTCAGTGCTGGAACCTTACATCATGTTGCTCGAATTCCTTCTTTGGAGTGTCTAGTATATTATCTTTTGCCTCTGCCCCCCACACTTTGTTCTCCTGTATTGCTCAAGTTCAGAGTTACTCTTCCACTCCTGTTTTTCTTTTTGTCTTTTGACATAGCACCAATACATAGTTATAAATGTAGTGCAGCTTTACTATTGAGTGCTCCTTTTAGATGTGTGCAGACCTTCTTTGGGCCATTAGGCTGGCAATTTATAGAGTTAGAGGTTTGTCTCACCAGATGCAGCACTTGCTTGAATGCAGATGCTTTACATTACCAGCACTGCATGCCATTACAAGTATCGCAGCTCAGTTGAGATGTGAGTGTTCTGGTCCATTATAAGTATAGCAGTCCTCATGGGGTTGTGCTTATTGTGAGACATTACAGGTATAGCAGCCCTGGTGAGTGGTGTGTGTTCTGAGCCATTGCATGTATAACAGCTCTGATTAGATGTGTTGTTCTGAGCCATTACAAATATAACAGCCTTCATGGAAAAACACCCTGATGAGAGGTGTGCGTTCTGAGCCATTATATTATAACCCAAAAGGGAGACCTAAAAAGTAGCACCAGCAATTTTTATGGCTTCAACTCAATCTGTAACTATTTACTAAAACTATCAATATCCTTGACGGAAGAACCAAACTCTTCCTGTGTTCTGAGCCATTACAAGTATAGCAGCTGTGAGGGGTCAGAAATGAGAGGCGGACACAACATTGCAATATTTTCGACAACAGACGTCTGTATTAAAGAAAAAGGGTTGGATAATGGCCTTTCTGACCCTATCCTAAAGAGTTTCCCTTCCTGTGAAACTAAAACTAAAGACCAGGCTGTGTCTCTTCGTCAAAATTATGCAAACTGTCCTTGTATCCAAAACGTATCTGACCCTCACACTAAAACAATCTTTATTTATATATTTATTTTACATTTGTAGAGCCCGCCGAACCCAAGGGCTTTTGGGCACCTGTTACATTACAGACATGAAACAGTAAATACAGTAATGTCAGAGTTAGACCAAGTGAAAGGGCTTTCCTAACTGCAGTGGAATATTATCTATAGGTCTTGCATGAAGAGCAATATGATCTATAGGTCTTGCATAAAGAGCCTAGATTTGAATCTTTTACGGAACGACCAGAGAAACAGACATGAAGCAGTAAATACAGTCATTGCAGAGGGAGACCAAGTGGCAGGGCTTATTGATAATGAAATTGATATTTTATTTGTATCACGCACGTACACAAGTGTTTCAGAGCGCGACGAGGCAAGTGAGGGGTTCAAGGGGGAAAAAACAAAACAATGATCTTACTAGGCCCAGTGACATTGGGAACACACAAGTGCATGGGAGGGGAAAAGGGGTAAGTGCAAGGGAGGGAGGGGAGAGGTGGAAAGTGCTGAGCAAAAATAAAAATAAGTAAATAAAACATGAAGTAAATAAATAACAAAGTCAACAAACAGTGGTAGTGAAGCCAGCAAGTGGCAAGTGCTAGGAATAAGGCAACAGACAGGGGGTGTCTGAATACGTGTAGAAAAAGAAAAGGGGGAGCGGGGAACTGCAGGGTTACAGATACAGACCCCAGTGCAAGGGTCTGCCCAGAGGCAGTGCAGGTGCGTGGCAGGGTGAGCAGGTACCTGCCCCCTGAAGACAGAGTGAGACCAGGTACATGATGCCGATACAGAACAGATCAACAGGGGAGGGGAGGAGAGAAGATAAGGCAGAAGCAAAGAGGAAGGTCTTGAGGTGCTTCCGGAACCAGAGGTGGTTCTCCTCAAGTACCTAAAGTACTGCTTACCTAAATGCAGAGCAATATGATATGTAGGTCTTGTGTAAAGAGACAAGTTTTGAGTCTTTTGCGGAAGGACCAGAGAGAGGAGTCTGATCTTGGGGACGGAGGGAGGGCATTCCAATGTTTGGAAGCCACAACTGGGAAGCTACGACCTGCTGCCTTTTCTCATTTGAATTTAGGTATGGTGAGGAGGTGCGAGTGGGTGACCCGGGTGGGTCAGTTGGATTAATGTTTGGCAAAATTGTTAGAGAGATATTTAGGGGCAGTGTTAGCTAAGCAGTTGTGAGTGATGGAGAGGGTTTTGAACATAATCCGGTCTCCAATTGGCAGCCAGTGGGCATTTCATCTGGCCGAAGAGATCTGCTCTTTTTTTGGGGATATTCAATGCTGCTCTTAAGGCATTGTTTTGGATGACCTGTAATGTTTTGATGTTGCCAGCGGCAAAGTCTGCAAAGCAATAATCTAGTCTGGACGAAATAAGAGCTCTCCCTAACGTGATGCAGCTTTCTGGAGTCAGGCATGGTCTGCAGGCATTAATGGGTTTATCAGTGTTGGCTGCCGCCGAAGTCGTTGCATTAACTTGTCTCGTTAGAGAGAGCGAGGAGTCCAGATAGACCCCCAAGGTTTTTACTTCCTTCAGGACGGGGATGGAATTCCCATCTATGGTGAAAGATTTGTAGTGGCCATCCAGTTTATCTAGTCGAGTTTGGGTCCCCACTGAGAGCAGTTCAGTTTTTTCATCATTTAGACAGAGTTTGTGTTGCACCATCCAGGCTTGGGTGATTTGATATATTTTGTTAAGGGCATTGGTGTCAGTGTTATAGGTACCAGAGCCAGAGATGGGGATGTGGATCTGCATATCGTCTGCATAGTTAGTGTAGGAGATGTCTTGTTCATCGAAGAGGTCAAAAAGGGGCTTTGTGAAGATATTGTAAAGTGTTGGTGAGACACCGGAGCCTTGAGGCACACCGTACAGGACTGGGGCTGGGGTGGCAGCAGCTAAATTAGAGAAGACCCCCATTGTATGATTGGATAGGAAGGACTCAATACAGGCTATGGCCTTTGTGGAGAAGTGAGCTGCCGATGAGTGTTGGCATACAATTTTGTGGTTCACTAGATCGAACGCATGAGAGAGGTCAAGGAAGAGGAGGATGGCTAGGTTCCCATTATCTATGATCTCGTCCATTTGGATTTTTAAGTCTAAGAACGCTGACTCAGTACCATTTCCTTGGCGGAAGCCGGATTGGTGTAGGCCAAGTAGGTTGTTGGATTCAAGATGTTTCTGTATTTGCAGGTGTGCTCCTCTGTCTAGAATTTTAAGAAGTAAGGGGACAGTGGTGATGGGACAGTAATTAGTGGGGTTTTAGGGTCTAGTGTGTTTTTTTATTTTAAGAGCGATAGGACCCAGGCCTCTTTTAGGTTGTTGGAGCCAGTAACCTGTGCAAAGGAGTTGTTAATGAGCAATGTGATGAAGGGGGCGAGCTCTGTCACGCATTCTTTGATTAAGGGAGCTGGGAAGATGTCTCCTTGGCATCTTGTGGGCTTCAGGCCTTAGATGATTTTAATGACTTCTTGTATAGAGACTGGTCCAAATTCAAATAGATTGACAGGTTCGGGCGGTGAATCCTCCTGGATTTTTCAATCCCTGGTATACTTCCCTGCCATGTATCTTTCTCCCAAAGGCAAACTGCCTGATGTACTTCTTTCACAAGGACTTCTGACAAAGTTCTCTTCAACTTATTCAAAATGGATTACCTGGTATACTTCCAGGGATCCCCCATCTGGGTGTTGTAGACCCCCTAATATACTCCCTTGCCAGGTATCTTGTTCCCAAAGGTTCACTACCTGATGTGCGTCTTTCACCAGGACTTTCTACAATGTTCTCTTTCAGTATAACACTGTTGTACTCCTTCACTGTGTATACTGTTTTGAATTTAGGTGCTACTTGTTCCAACTTTACCCATCTTGACATCTCATATATGGAGACGTGTACACATTCTGTTAACATCTTCACTGGTATCTATTTGCTTCTGGCAATGCTTGTTCCATTTTCAACAAATGGCATCTCATATATGGATTGAAAACAATGGTTTGAAACAGTGGTGCTCACCAATAGGTTATTGATAGTTTAGTTACAGAAAAAATACCTAGAGGTCTTAGGGTTTATCTAAGACCTACATTCTGCAGTGAAAACAAGGCCTTCGGGGCAAGGTGGGAACACATTTTGAATAAGTGATACTATTGACCATAGAGGAGCTTTCAAAATCCTTGACCAGTATTGACAGTGATATTACATCCTTGAAAGAACAACTATCTAAATTTAAATCGTCAAAAGATCTCTCAGATTTACTTGAGGAAATTGACTTGAAATTGTCTAACTATAAATCAGAGATAGAACAGAGAAAATTAAGAAAATTCAAACGAGATACTTTTGACTACTTAAATGAAATAGTCTTTAACTGGCAAGAATTTTATCATCAGAGGAATCTGAACCGCAACAGATCACAAAATACGGGGTCAACTAATTCAGGCAATAGCAGTGACAGTAGCATTGGGGAACCAATACAAAAAACACCTCAACAACCCACTGATCGGAGTCAGGTAGAGGAAACAGCCCCAACTAGGGATACTACACCACCATTGGATAGGGAAACCGACAGCACTGAAGTTGTTTTTAGGCGTAAGAGAAAGACAAGGAGAGGCAAGAAAGCAAACAACCAAAAAGAAGAACAAGTAAACACTAAGAATTTGGTTGTCAACCTTTCGAGCAAGATAATTTCTACCACCCAACTTAACATACTCAACAGAGGTTTATCGTTTGTCCCAATGTGCAACACCACTCATTTTGAGGAAAAGATCTGTCTCCATAGACTGCTGAGAAAGGTCAGACTGAAAATATTTTTTGACTCTGAAATTCCAATGGAATCCCAACCTATGACGGAAGACATATTGGGAATGCGACCCAAAAGTGTATTTGATCCCCACATCCAGAACTCTGTACTTAATTTGTTTGAAAAATAATTCCTCGCAGACCTAAAGAGGAATAATTATAAAAGGAACACCCCTATCAATGTCAAGAATTGTCAATTAGACCTGGTTGAGAATTTAGCTAAGGACAAAGCTATAACTATTAAATGGGCTGATAAGGGGGGAGCAATTGTTGTGATGGACTCGGACTTCTACCTCAAGAAATGCATGGAGTTATTAGATGATACAAATACTTCCATCACACTTGACAGGGATCCCCTAACCGAGATCAGGAACCTCAATAAGAAGCCACTTGACATAGCTAAGGAGAATGATTGGATCAGTAGTAAGACGCATTAATTCCTTTTTGACACCACCTTCCTATTACTCAAGTGTTTTATGGTCTACCAAAAATTCATAAAAATCAACAAAATCCCCCATTGAGACCTGCCGTCGCAGGCACTGAGAGCATCTTTGACCCACTAGCAGTCTACATTGATAGACTCATCCAACCATTAATACAGGTAACATCAACAAACTTAAAAGATACTACTGACTTTCTAAATTCTCTGAAAGACTTCTCAGCAGTGAGCTCAGAATGCATACTGTTTAGTTTTGATGTGTGTAGTGCATACACCTCAATTCCACACCACGAGGGTATAGACTCAATCGAATGGTTACTCCTGAACTCACCGGATTTAAAGGGTAATGGCCAATTTGTATTAGAATTACTCAACTTAATTCTATACAATAGTTATTTCCGTTTTCAAGCAAAATATTATTTACAAACCTCGGGCACATCAATGGGCTCTTCGATGGCACCAGTATACGCTAATACTTTCATGTTCCATTTTGAGAGTCAATATGTACTAGAACATCCTACATGGTCACCGTACATACTGACCTGGAAAAGATTCATCAACAACATTTTTGCCATTTGGTATGGCACAAAGGAAGAATTAAAACTATTCTTTGATTATCTTAATTCGGTCCATCCAAGAATTAAATTCACCATTGAAATGAGCAATCCTAGATTGCATTTCCTTCACGTGAATCTCATAATTTCCAATAATAACATCATCACCCCAGTCTACCACAAACCTACGGATGTCAACAACCTGCTTCACTACTGCAGTTTCCACCTCAGAGCAATGTTACAAAGCCTACCATATAGCCAGATCTTACGGCTCAAGAGAATTACCTCGAACCCTAGAAACAGAATGCTCTAACCTGCTGAATAGATTTCAAAAGAGAGGTTATCCTCCCGATATCTTAGATGAAGCCAAAAAGAGATCCCTTAACACTACTACAACAGATCTCCTGAAAGCTAAAACGCATACCAAGGAAACACCATTACTTTTTATTTAAAATCTTTCCAGACAAAGCTTTCAAATCTCTAAATGCATTAAAAAACACTGGAGCATCTTGCATAACGATCCCACACTTCTAAGGTTGTTTCCCACACCGCCGATGATGTGTTTCAAGAGAGGCAAAAACATAAGGGAGAAACTGGTGAGGCAAGAAAAACTACCACGAGACAAACAACTATTCTTAACAACTAAGAAACTGGGTACCTTCCCATGTTTAAGTTGCACACATTGCAATACCGTTATCAAGGGCAATATTGTGACACATCCAAGATCGGGAAAAAAAATCAAATTGAGACATTACACCGCCTGTTTAATATCAGGAGTAATATATATGATCACATGTCCCTGTGGGAAAGTATACATTGGCCAGACCAAGAGACCATTTAAGACCAGACTCATTGAACACAAATCTAATATACATTGTAAAAACCAACATTCTCCTTTGGCAAGACACTTCAATTCACAAAATCATACAATTGCTCAATTGAAATTCCAAATTTTGGAAGTGGTGAAATATTCCCCCAGGGGGGGTAATTACCAAGCCCTTCTCCTACAAAGAGAAGCCTATTGGATTGATATGTTGGATTCTGTGCAACCCTGTGGTCTAAATGATGAATTCTCATTGAATTGCTTTTTATAGCATCGTTAATCCTGCCTATTCTTTAAATTCCATTGCTGAATTTAGGTATCTTTTTGCTATCTGTCAATAGTTGCTTCTGTTGATGCATATAGAAATTGTGATCTGAACACAAATCTGTTTTCTTTCCAGGTTAGTGCTGTTATCATATTTATTGGTCTTATTCTACCTGTTCTGGGTGTAATTTCTCTTACCATTGTCTGCTCTGGTTATTTCCGGTTGAGCATGTCGAGTGGGAGCTTTCCTTCATATTTCACTTCACTTGGAGCTTTATATTTCTGATTACTTTTTGGACACTATTCGAATATTTGCCCATCCAGCTCTGATCCTTTTACAAATCCTTCTTCGAGTCTAGATATTCTGCTCTCTTCTCTTGAGATCCTTTTTCCTGCATATCAAACGCGCCAGTAGACATTTGTGTTCTATCTCCACTTCGGTGGTTTGTCCAATACATCATTGCCCCTTATCTTTTATATTGAACGCAACAATAGATACTTGCTATCTCTTTACACTGTGGGGGCCTGCCCCACTCACTATTCCTTTTCTTAAGGATATATATCCTTCCTGGACATGTATAATTTATTTCTTTTCATAGTAAAAATATTTCTTTTCCCTCCCCCCTTTTTTTCCCTTTTTTCCGGTTTATTTATATGTTTTATAATTTCCTCAGGTTTCTTTACATATCCCTCTAACGACTCGAATTTAATCTATTCCATAGTCCCTTTTTTTTCAGTCTCCAGATTAGACTCTACCCGCGCAAATTTGGCTAATTACCTCCCTTTTTCCATTCGAACGATCTTTTGATCTAGAGGGAGCTTTTCAGCTCATTTGTAAATGCTCACCTCCAATATGGCCGATGCTATATTGGTATAAGGATTAGTCCCTCGTCTATGTTTCTACCCTCGAAACGTATAAAGTGCTCTAAAAGATGGCACTGGTTGTTACCGGAGCAACGGTTCCAGACGCCATTTCTAGAGTCTTTGCATTTCGTGCTTAACTCTGAGAGAGACAAGGTAAGCCCTCAGGCAGGGATCGGCTTCAGCCCTAGGGACCGTCTCCAAACGTCATTTATTTCTTATTCTTTCTCTACTTCCGTTGCTTTGCAGTGACTTGAGCCTCAGAGCGGCATCGCATCAGTGATCTTCTTCACTTACCACATTCACTTTGACAGCATGACTGTATTCTTTCGT
The DNA here is from genome assembly GCF_040938575.1 of Ambystoma mexicanum. Taxonomy (NCBI): domain Eukaryota; kingdom Metazoa; phylum Chordata; class Amphibia; order Caudata; family Ambystomatidae; genus Ambystoma; species Ambystoma mexicanum. The sequence continues at coordinate 1,252,145,408 of NC_090926.1, forward strand.
TACTCCATCAGTGAATGATCTTTGACCTCCACAGAAGTATGTTACCCCTCTTAGGGTTTATTTAGCGCTTTGCGTTCTTCTAATTTATACTGTAATCTGTCTGCTAAACTCACTTTATCATATTGTTGTAGGTTTTTTTCAACACGTTGACACTTAACTATAGTACGTGCGGTTGCCTATAAATATAAATATACACGTGACATGAACTATATCAAGCATCTCCTTTTGGAAATCCCTGGCACCTTTAGGGTGGTAGGTTCTTACCTTATCTCTCCGAATTCCTATTTGTATTCAATTCTATTTTTTTCACCCTTAGGGTATCGTCATATGTTTCGATGACTCATACTTACCTATATTTTCAGAGACCATCTAGCTCTGTGAGTTTGCCATGTATTTCAATGACTTTTACTTACCTATATACCCAGAGATCATTTAGCCATGTAACTACACCCAGACGTTTCGATCTATTGACTTTTTTTGCTATCTCTCATGCCTGTACTTTTTCCTCTCTTTTTTTCCCAGATCGGGTTACGCTATTATTTCCCAGAAGGACCCGCCACAGTACTCTGCCTCTGGCATTGAGCGCTTTGGAAGTACTAGACCTTTTTAATGGTCTGACACAGTTAGGAACATTCTTATTTTATGCACTTTGACAGGTCTCTATACTACTGTGCATTGCATCACCCCCACCAGATAACCACCCCTTATATTCTTTGTCTCTAGCTTGCATTACATGAAATGGGAGGTTGCTCCTACTCCATGCTACACGAGGGGCTGTTCAGAGTATGACACTTTATTAACAATGGAATTGATTTTATTTGAACCCTATTTAGAATTAACATGAGTTCTAATGAGTGAAATGGGTTCTCCACATTCTAATGTTTCATGTTTTTTTTAATGAGTATATAACAATCTCTGATGGCATTCTGTCATGTAACAAACTTTGTACTAGACACCCTTACGGCATACACTGAGTTGTATAGGTTGAATCTACAAACTATAAGCAAATCTCATTTCATATGTTCCCTAATAATACTTGAGGTGATGTAATATGATTTTACAAACTGCTATAGGCCTTACAACCTCATTTAAGCATTAGGATTTAAAAATGTTGTTTATAATCCCGAGCTATATTGTAAATAAGTAATATGCGCTTTGAATATGTTGGTTGTAATATTATGAACTCTGTTTCTTTGACATCCGTTTGGGCCATTTGAAGAAGGGGATCCAATCCTCGAAATGCATCGCCCTAGAAAACGGACTTACCTTGGTTTCCTTCTCTGTATAATTATCTATGTTATGTACATATTTTGTATTTATTGCTTTGAATCAATTATACAAACCTTTTTTCCTTGAAATTCTTCTTGTGTGATGTAATTATTTTTATGAGCATTACCTATCACATTTGAACTTCATATAAACTATACAGTATTTGGCTTTATGCACCTGATAGTGTGCAGGGGACGGGAGGATTCCCAGGTTGAATCTTCTTCTATCTTCATCTCATATATGGAGACTTGTAAAAAATGTGCCTTTCAACCTCTTCGTTAATATTCATTTGCTATTGATAACATCTTCTCCAACTTTCTCCATATTGACTTCTTATATGAGGACGTCTGTAAATGTTGGCTTTCTAAGTCACGTGGTCGGTATTCCAAATAAGTGTTCAATTGTTCATACGCTTTTCGGCACGTTATGGGGTCCCCAACACCTATAGGCAGACTCAACAGTGTTTGATGGGATTTCCGAATTGTGGCACGTTGATTAGCAACGTTTTTACTTATCGAAATCGTCCCCTGCGTTGCTGACCCTCACCCAGTTCTCTCGCCAGCTCAGCGTTTCTCTGCCGGCAGAACTGCTGCCGCTCACCAAGACCGCGTCTCCAACAGCCCTGCTGCTGCTACCGGTGTTCCAGCGGTCCCTCCAAGGCATCCGCTGTGCCTCTCCCAGTCTCGCGCCTCTCCGGTAATTTATGCTTCCAAGCGGTTGCTTGGAACCGCTTGCCTTTCTCAGTGCGCTCCATTTTCCAATGTCTGCTTCTGCCTCCGGTACTGCTTTCTGCTTCACACGCTCTGCATCTCTTTCTTTTACTTTCACTCCCACATTGCAGGATTTTCACAATGTTTAAATGTCCCACACAGCTGAGTTGCATCATAACAGCAAGTCTGCACCTTTAGCTTGGGGTTTCCTTCAATCCACATTGACTCCTCTTTCCTCTTCCTCATTGCAGTACTTGAGGCTTTATGGGAGTTGGAGTCCATAGAAATGTGGGATCTTTTAAAGTTACATTGTTTTAGGTTTTCGTTTAAATCAAAAATACCAGAGACAGGAGATGTTAAGTGAGTATTATGTACACAGAAAATATAAATGTTATTCTGCTTGGATTGTTTGGCAAGAAGGGGTTTGGGGTTTACAATGAGAGGGATTTTTAAAGTGACAACATCCCATCAGGAATTTAGGAATTATACGGTCTTCTTCATTAGGACGTGAAGAATGCCACATCTCCCCAATAGCCATCTCCTCCCATGTGATCCTCCCTCATAATACCATCCCCAGGGTCATGTAACCGCTGCCTTCCCCTGGCCACATGTTTCGCGCTCTGAAACACTTGTGTACGAGCGCGATATAAATAAAATATCATTTCATTTCATGTCAGGAGATCGTAGGCTGCGGATCGGTGATGAATCCACAGGATTCGTCACACAGCTCACTTAGCCCTCATGGGATGTGCATGTTCTACTTCTGAGCCCTTACAGGTGTAGCAGCCCTTATGAGAGGTGCGTGTCCGGAGCCATTACAAGTATAGCAGTCCAGAAGTGAGGTGTGTATTCTGACCCATTACAGGTATAGCATCCCCAATGAAATGTGTGTGTTCTGAATCACTGAACATTTAGAAGTCCTTTTGATAAGTCAAAAGCTAGGTCAGCTCTGTTATAATTGAATGTTACCGGCATCTTAAACACATACCTCTGATGCAGACGCATTAACTCACCTGTCAACAGGATTTGAACTAACAGGTGACACAATGAGCTCTGCAGCAGGCTTATTGACCCACTCAGCTACCTTTCCCACCAAGTTGTTGACTCCGAAGGGTACATAGAGTTAGGGCACTGGCAGTTCCATGTGAGGCTTTCCTGACATAGCTGGATTGTCAAAATCTCTAAGCCTGTTTGGACTATCCTACATGAGTCAGAAGGTTCATAATGAGTCTTTGAAATGTGCTAGATATTTGGGCAGTGGGACAGCAATGACATCTTCTCACACTGTCCACCAGTGTGTATCACGCCAGCTCAGGAGGATGGTGGGAAGAGCTCCGACTTTTCTGCAGAAAAGTCCATCACATGTTGGTGCTGTTTCATTACAGCAGCTCTGTTAAGAACTGTAGGTACTGTCCCAAAACATAGCAGTCCTGCTAAGAAATGTGGGCATGATGCAATCAGCCCTGCTGTGAATAATTGGCATTGTGCCATGACATATGTAAAGCAGCTTCACTGATAAATTGGGCTACTTTGCCTAAATATATAGCAGTCCTGTTGAGAGGTAATGGTACAATCTGTGCCACTGAAAATATATACAGCATTTCTTCTACCTGTATCCAATATGCCTGCTCGCGGAGGGTGGGGGAGCAGAAAGGGAGTTAATGTAGTTCAGACCACATGCCCAGTTATTCCAAGCTATCTAAGACAACACACTAGGTACAGTGCCCTTTCATGCATGCACATGCACGCAAACACAATCTTAAGACTAATAAAAACACATCTTCATATAGAACACAAAAAGCTTTTCCTTCTCACAAATGCCAAATAATTACTTGCTGGGAGGCTCTTCTAAAACATCAAGAACCCAAAGCCGTTGAATGCAATTGATGTGCTTCTGTTACAAAAAGAAAACAACGTATGAAATGCTGATGCTGCTGCAGCTGCGCTGCTTCTATTAAAGCTGATGAAAACAGATGAAAATGAAGCAGAAATGCAGCCCTTGTTTAAGACAATTTTAATTTTACACAGTACTAAATGTGTCCTAAAGCAATGTGAAAAGCAGGTTCATGATTCAAAATGCTTTACTAGCACTGTAACCTACAAAACGCAAGCAGTTGAAAGTGGACAAAACACAAATTCCCTTCTACATTGCTCAGAAAGTATTATCTTGATAGAATTATTAACAGAGGAGAGTTAAAAAAAATAAACAGACCAGCACTCATCCCAGTTGCTTCTTTCAAGGAATTATGTGGATTGCTAAAGTAAAGAGTGGATTTGCAAGCGGCTGCCGGCCAGGCTGTCACCAGTGAACTACATGATTTATGGGGGTGCGGCTATAAATAGCCTACATAAGTGGTACGCAAGGAAGAATGAAAAGTGTTGTATTGACAAGATTACTGTGCGTAAAAAGTACTGCTGTGCACCTTATCTGTAGGGCTGCATGTAGTGATGATGGGAATTTGACAAGCTGACACAAGCGTAGCTTGTTTGTGGTTATAAACCTTTATTGATAGGAAAAGAACCTTCACTATCCGTACCTATAAGAGGAGTTCCCTGCTTCAAACTAATAATAAGGATCTGTCAGAATGTCTGTCTAAATGAAAGTCCACTGTCCTGTGTCGCAACCTACTTATATCCCTTACTCTATAACTAAATACTATTATAATCCAATCCGAAAGTTCCTTCTGCACGAGAATGACTCTCTTCTCCTTTTATACGTGTGGTGTTTCCGAAGTGGTCTCTTGCAAAAGGTACCAGGGGGATTTACTCCCTTCCCTGGCTTGAAGCAATCTAACAGAAACAGAAAGTTCTTTTCGCAGACAATGACTCCCGCCTTCTGGTATGGGGGTGGTGTTTCCAAAATGTCTTCTTTAAACAAATGTCAGGGGGAATGACTCCCTTTCCCTGGCTGGCAGTTCCAGCACTTTGTAAAGTCAGCTTTCTGGACTCTGAGAATGACTCTCGTCTCCTGGTACTGGTCAGTACCTTTCAATGTAGTTCACAACAAGGCTTCACAAGGCCAGTGGGAATGACTCCTTTCCCATGGTGTCTCTTCAGTGTACTTGAAAGGATTCCGTTTTCCTACCAGGAGAATGAATCCCTTCTGCTGGTGTTTGACAGTTCTTTCTCAACTCGGGTTTTATCTTGACACTTTTTAACTATATCAGCAAAGTTCCACATCTTACTTATATCAGGGTCCCAGACCCTTCTCTGATGGTCAGTGTGCTTATCTCTGCCACTGATATGAGGAGGACGTCCTTGGATGCTTGGCTCTCTTCTGTTGTTTGGGGTCCCAGACCCTTCTCTGCTGGTCAGCGGCCTATCTCCACTACTGGTATGAGGAAGAATTCCTTGGATGCTGGGCTCTCTTCGGTCTGGGCCCCAGACCTTACTCTGGTGGTCAGTTGGCTTATCTCCACCACTGGTATGAGGAAGATTTCCCCGGGTGCTTGGCTTTCTTCTCTTAGGGTCCCAGACCATTCTCTGTTGGTCGTTGGGCTTATCTCTGCCACTGGTACGAGGAAGGTTTCCTCATATGCACTCTTCACCCTGCGATGGCCCTCTGATCGGTCTTACGCTTGCACCAGCATGAAGTGGCAACCTCTCTACTCCCCCACATCCCTACCGATCCACCCTCTCCAAGGACTGGGATCGGTCTTCTTCCGCTTCCTGCAGCTGTCTGCTTTGTTACTGTTTCTGCTGCGGCTTTGCGTGTTGTGGCTCTTTGCAGTCTTCGCACGGTTGGGGCACTGTGCGGTGTACCTCCCCCTGGAGGCCGCGCCACTACCTCACCTGCTGCGCTGGGTCCTGCCGTCACATGACGCGCCATGGACTCCCTCAGCCACTTGCCAGCATCCTCTGCAGAGCCCTCGCTTCAGGTCGAGTGCAGACTACGAAACTTCCGGGTTCTACAATGAGGATGGAAGACGAAGCAGCACAGGTCTTCTTTTTCTACTTTATAGGGCTTGCTCCAACCCAGCATAACGTCAACACCTGTTGTCAGTGGCTCGTGGGTTTTCCTCATGCCTCCTGTGAGCCACCTCATCTCAGTACTAGCATAGTCCGTACTCCTCATGTTTTCTTTGCTCTTCTTCGTCCTTGTATTTTCCGTCTTGGTTATACCCCAGGCACTATGGAAAGACAGGTTTGCTTTCAATGTAGTGGTTTGAAATGGAGGGGGGGTGGTCTAAGGCATGTGCGGGTTAAATGTACAATGGTTGTACTCAACATGGTTGCCATTTTCCATAGGTCTAGGGGAGTCCCTCGCCATGAGGTCCTCCCACATGAAACCACCCCTAAGGGGACTATTGGGTAGCGGCTGCACCTCTTTAGCCTCATGGGAAAGGGCTCCCCCTTGGGGAGAATTAACGATACCTGGTGAATCGTCACACGGGGAATATTTTTAAGAGGTGGCTGCACCCTAGATACCCTGCTTGGCTGCGCTCTGTGAAAAACCTGAGAAATGTAAGGGGTGGCTCAACCCTCTGGGAGCCCATGAGAACCTTAGTGGGTAGATGGGCTCTGTGAAAAAACTTAAGAACCTTAAGGGTTGACGTCATAGTAGGAGAGTTCGGGAGAGGGGAGATAGCTGTGTTCAAAGGGGCGAAGAGGTAGGCAGAGAAGTAAGGCTCTGATTAGGGGACAAATGCAGCCAACAGGCACAAAGAAGATGACCAAGAGAGCACAGAGTTAAGAATTAATATGCTGAAATGTGTTTAGGATCGGAGAGGATTCTGAAAAGAAGACGAGGAGGTAGTTGAAAGTCTGATCGCTGAGACTGACAATTTAATCAGGGGAACAAGAACAAGTGAAAGCAGGGAGCCTAGGAGAGGAATAGGAAAGCAGGACTTTCATGTTCGCGTTGGACTAAGGTCTAGGTAGATGGCCACTCCATCATCCTACCGAGTTTCTTTAGCCCACATCCTGGATACTGGAAAGTGCCATGCTTGACATACAGGCCCCTATATCCACTTGTGTTGGAGAGCGCTCCCCCATCCCCCAGGTGGAAACTTCCTCAAAGACCACACCAAGGGAATGAAGGGATGAAGCAAAAGACACCTGTGACAACCTCAACCCTCACAGAATCCAGGTGAAGGCAAGCCCTGGCTACTGAGAGCTAGAGAGTTTTTTGTTTCTGAAAAAGACTTTACTTTGTGCATCGTTTTCATTTTCTTGAGGGGAATCCCAGTACTTTCTGAGACTGAGGGGCACTGTGAATATTTATTTTTCCTTACATTTTTGTTAGAAATCACCATACCTATTGCGGCACATTTTCAGTTGCACTGCATGCATTGCTGTTTTCCATGCACTGCAAAAGTACCATAATAAACCACCTTACATTTCCTTTGGGTGTGTTTATCACGTCATTGACCCTCGCTACCTACCTGATGCATCGGCTGACAATTGCTGGTAGATCATGTGACCACAATGTGAAGGGCATGTGCCAAGCACGGTACGTATTTTGTCTTGCCAATTTGTAAGGCAGTTATGACATTTCTCCATTTTGCTACTGCAGCAAAGCTCAAATGCAGACTACAAGGCTTTATTCTTCTCTGTGCTCCCTGGTAGCTTCAGCCCTGAAACCTTTACATATAAAATGTTGTCTAGTGCCGAATTGCATACACCTGCTTCCTCCTTGAATTACTCTGGGAGCACTGGTGGCTCTACGAGCAATGAAAGGAAACCCATTGCTGTGATAGCCATATAGTCAATGCACTGACCATCAGTCCAGGATGCAGTGGACCTTTTGACTCGGGGACTACTGTAGTACATTCCACACTATAGCCATATTCCGGTAATGCTTTGTAAGAGAAAAATGTCAGCCGGGAACTTCCCAGCAGTCATCGGTTTTTCCTATAAGCCACCAGGTTCAGGGGATTTCCACAAAAGAGTAGGGCAAGAGGTCCATTGACAACATTGTAGCCAATGTAGCATTGCGGAGGTGCTGACTGTCTTTGGACTTGTAATATTTTCGGCCACTATCAAACACTTCCACAACACTCTCCTGGGGTAATGAGGGTTCAATACTATGTGCCGCTACGGGACAGGAGGTAGAATGTGGTGTCCGACTCCCAAGCACTAACACTGCTGTAGTTTTTTTAGGGGTCATCGTCCAGACTTGGGAAAGTATGGTAGTATTGTATTGCAGTAGTCATTTATATAGCGCCTTTTCCTATTTGTATGGCCTCAACATGCTTTTTGGTAGGAACGCCTTCGGGGCGCAAAGTCGATGTATGGGAAATAAAGCATTAATATGCGTGTTTGCATTTGGCCCATATTAGGATTTAGGGGCTGGCTAGGCTGTAATAAGCAATCCGGCAGGTCAGGCACATGGATGGGTGCTGAGGGAGGTCACGACAAAGCGCTCCTGGCTGTGATCAGGGTGGTTTATTGAAGGTAATTTGGGTAGGGAAGGTTGGAATGGTTTTTGCATAGGGTGGGAAGTGTGGGGGGGTTGACCGCATATACTTTCACAACCCGGGAATAGGTAGGTGAATATAATCAGTTGACGTGTTTAGCTAGGGATAGGATGGTAGGGTTCCTTGGCACTGCTAAACCAATAAGACATAGGTGACAAAATAAATGTTTTCTTGTTGAAATATCCACGGAGAAAAACCCATCGTCGATTCATCCCGTGATGAAATGACATGGAACCAAATATATATCCACAGATATATATATTTGGTTTAAACATGTCATTAAAGTTTATAAACATTTGCACTGCTGATTTAGAAGAAAAAATAATAACACATTATTTTTTGTTCTTCAGTAAAGATTTCTATACATTACATTTCAAAGTTAATTCTCTTCGTTTTTACTGCTTTATTTTCAGTCTGGGTTATTATTCCGAGGATATTATATGATAGAACTGTCATTCTCATCCTCTTCTCCTCAGTACCACTGTTTTCCAGAAGCAACGCTCAGTCCATTCTAGACTCTGATGGATCATAATATTTGTCTTGATCATCTTCATTATTGTCTGACTTATCAGTGGATGGGGTGGTGGAGGCGGAGACTTAGAATTTTCAAACTCTTTCGGCTTTTCAAGTATTCTGTGTGTTGTCCTTACCTGATCTTCTGTAGATAAAGCCTGCCCCATCCCCCTTCTTCCCCATAGATGGTGGATGGAACTTAATGTGAAACCTCTGTTGTTCTCGATAGATGCCCATATCATGGCTCAATACCATGCAGTTACTTGTACTGGTGCATGTACCCCAGTGTGACTTGCGTCTGGGCTGTACGAAATGCGGGGCAAATGCAGCCTCAGGAGTAAAAAGAGCCTGAGCAACATGCCTCCCCCTGCCTCCGACTCATTTTGTTATTGGCATGTGCCAATAGAGTCATGCACTTACTGACTGCTGCCCACCCACCTCCCTTAATAGCTGCTCCCTCCTAAAAGCTGCGCTCATGGATTCCAATGTCCTCCCACTTATCTTCCCAGGTGTTACCTGATGGCACATGTCTCATACACGCGCTTCAAGTGACGGACACTAACTGGTGTATCCCCTAACTTCCAAAGGTGAGTCACTGTCTGATGATGGCACTTATGTTGTTTGCTCATTTCAAAAAACAAACTGAATGCATCACACAGTGCTGTTTATGCAAAACCTAACCTAAATCTACTAGCTGCTGCCTGACCCTGAGCTCCACCCATGTATCCCCCTTTAATTCATGTGTCAGAAAGTTTGTCTGGTTTTCGACCTGGTCAAAATTGCTTGAGAGTCTGATAATTCAAGGCTGTTAGGAGGGTATTTCAAAGTCACTACCTTGGGTAGGACTTAGAGAAGCCAACCTAGGGAAAAAAGATTGTCTCCGCCAAAGTTTAACCTTGTTAAGGTAGCAAGTGTGAGCAGTCAGGCTGAACTAAGGAGTGGGGGGATTGTTTTGCAGTTTACACTTACAAAGATAATAAATAAACGGAAGGGTTTAGCGCATCCGGCTTGGTACCGGTCGAAGCCGGCTGAGGTATTGGACCAACAGAGCCGCCTGCCAGGGCCACTGTCCTTAGGTCTTCCCCCAGGGGTCCTCCGACCCTCACGGAGGTTAGACCACTCGCCGAGGCGGTATCGAGGCATGTGGCGCTGGGAAGTACAAAAATACCACAGTATGTTACACTTCTACACTTAATCCCACTTCATGAATTTAAAGGTAAGTCCGTGAGCAGAGTCCAGTCTGCAGCAGTGAGAGAAGGAGTGAGGAGCTGCAGCTACGACCCACAAACTTTGCTTTTTGTTCTGTGTGCCTTTAAGGAAAATAAGCACAATTTTCCTTAAAAACCCTTGGAGAGCGCGGAGCGCGCGCGGAGTCAGTGAGCAGAGTCCAGTCTGCAGCAGTCCGTTGCAGGTCGCGAAGAGGGAGGCGGAGGGAGGCGGAGGCCGCCAGTCGACACCAGCGAAGAGGTAGGCAGTTTCAAGCACCGCTTCCCATTGACTCTTACCGTGACTTTTTGAGCCTGCCCGCCCGCTCGCCTGCACGCCACTGCTCCTCATCTTATCGGATCTTATCGGATCGGTTCGGTCCTAGTGCTCTATCTCCAGTGCAGGGGGAAACAGTATCCCCCTTTGTCTGAGGCGGATCGTGCCCTTCTGCTTCCTCATCCCCCCTCCTTCCTTCCTCTCCCTTCCCCTTTCTCCCGTTTCCGCCCACCTGCACTCATCGCTGCTTCCTGCGGCACTCTTCCGGCCCTTGACCCTCCTTTGCAACCCCTCTTCCCCTGCCCCTTCACGTGCCCATCCTTACCTCTCGTTCCCCTTTGGCGCCCTCTGGAGATGGAAGAAGACCCGGAAAAGCAACTTCTACGAAGTGATGCAAAAAGAAATCGAATCATAACGCAGGCTGGTCCATCCACACATCTTACCACGGATATGCCGGTGGCTGCTTTGACTGCTTCACTGTCTAACCCAGGCCAAGGGATGAACAGCTTGATTACTAACCCGGCTATGGAGCAAACTGGCCCCAGTGGAACAAATGCGGCTAACTTGATTACGCTTTCCGGAGGAGTTTCCTCCACATTAAATTCTACAGCATCCAAATGTGTCTTCAATGGGCCTTTGTTACAGGCCACTGCTACAGGCCCCAGTGACAATTTAACCGGCTCCGCTGTTAGCCGCGGTCAACACACTTTGCCGTTAACCAGCGCCACATGCCTCGATACCGCCTCGGCGAGTGGTCTAACCTCCGTTAGGGTTGGAGGACCCCTGGGGGAAGACCTGAGGACAGTGTCCCTGGCAGGCGGCTCTGTTGGTCCAATACCTCAGCCGGCTTCGACCGGTACCAAGCCGGATGCGCTAAACCCTCCGGAATTGCATCCCCAGATGCAGCCGCAGTTACAGGATGGAACATCCCCCGGGAGGTGCGCTCAACCAACAGCACGTTTAGAAGCTCCACCTACTCAAACCATCACGGCCATGATCCACGTTCCGGTGGAGACCTTGCCCATAGAAACCATTGGCTCAAGGAAAACTCTACCGCGGCTGTCCTCTGCAGTCCCGGCAACTCTGCCCTTGCATCTTGAGGATCTAACACACTTGCCTATGGTGGATACACCCATGGTCCCGCCCTCTTCTAGGACCAACGAGCAGGACAGAGTGGTCCACCCGCTCCCCCAAATGATGAAAGGCTCTGTAGAAGCCTCCTCTGATTCAGACTCTATCTCGGACCTCTCCGCTTCATCTAGGGGGAGTCCTAAGCTGCCCCTACAGTCTAATATAAAAAAACCTCTATACAAAAAAAAGGGAAGGCATTCCAGAGAAATGTCCCGTCTCAAGGCCTTATTAGCAAAAGCCTCCCGGCCAGCAAACCAAATCAAAATCAGGCGGTTCCCAAAAGAAAGAACCCCAAACAGATGAAACAAACGGGTTCTCTCACAGCCCAGAAGAAAAATCCCTTGGGGAAACATTTCCTCTCTACCCCTATGTTGTCAAATGCCCTTTTGAACTTCTTCAAGACACAGGGGAAAAGAAAAGTATTTATCGACTCATCGGATGCTGAGATTCTCGAAGCTTTGGAGCCATCCCCTCCAGCTTCTACGTGTAGGAAAACAGCAGGGGTGACAGCACCGAGCACATTGACAGCTGACCCAGAGGCAGCCCAGGCGCGGGACACTCGGCTTCCTACAACAGCGGCCCAACTGACGGCCACACCGCTGCCACAAACCTCAACGACTTCCACTTCAGATCAACCTACATCTCTGCAACCGGGTTTAGTGGCTTCCAACCTTACCATCCCGCCGTCTATAGGACCGCATTCCCCTTCACAGGAAGATAGACCTCTTCGGAATGGGGTTTCAGAGATTTTGGATCTTCTACAGCCCAAAGTCTACCCACCTCATAGAGGGACGTCTGCACAAGCATGGGCCCCAGCCCATTTGAACACACCAAAACCGGTTTCTTCGTCACAGGAATCGACTTTGAGACGCAGACACTCAATCGCCAACTCAACATCGACAGAACTGAAATCCACACCAGTCAGAAACGGAAGACCCTTTGAAGCCGAATTCTCGAGTCACAAAGAATCACCCACCGTGAGGAAGGACATGACAACGATCATGTCTGCCATTACAATAGCATTGGCACCATTCTGCAAACTCTATGAGGCCCTGGGGGACACATTAAAAGACAATACTGCCACCCTAGCTATTATTCAATCCAAGCTGACCTTTTTGGAGGGCTTCATCACCGCCATTGATTTAAAATATGACATTCAATATCAAAAAAAGGGATCGCCACAGACACCTGAGCTTTGTTCCTCGTGGGACGCGGTGGACCATAAATCCACACAGACCTCTGTATTTACAGACAGGAAGGACCTTGCACCTCTGTTCCGTAGCAAACCTTCAACTACAACCCTGTCAAACAGAGCCATGGCAAAAGAAGCACAAAAGCCGAAAGAAGTATTGACGGGGGATCAGGTTTGGGCCAGAGGCTCCCTCTGACTGAGGGGAAAAAAACATTAGAAAATAAAACCCTAAAAGTAAACAGAAAAGAAGAGACGATACGGTCGAACGCTCAGCCCAGTTTTAAACAACCAGAGCCAAACGGGACACCCTCCCAGGTCCTTCCAAAAGGAAGCACACCGTCTGCCAGGGGTAATTTGGCTTTTACCACTACTGACCTAACTCAGTCGCCTGAATCAGAAGAAGACTTCTTGGACTCAAGCCTTTTAGTAGACACTGACGTTGATTCAGACGAAACTCCAGCAGCCCCAGACATCAAGTCTACAGAAGCTCAGAAACGACCTAGAGTCTTAACTACCCCGCCACGGAAAGCTCGCTCTGGAAGTATTTTAACATCCGAGAAAGCGTCCTCGCATGAAATTGTGTCTCATTCACTGGCCCCAAGGGACACCTCAGCAAAGCCAAACCGTCAAAATAGATCTCCAGAAGTTCATCAGAACAACCCACACAACCATGTGCAATCTCGAGAGACAGATGAGAACAGGAAACTTCAGATCCGCACGTTCAAAATAGAACAAATCTCGAGTAAAGACAATTACATGATCTTAAATAGAAGAACAATTTTGAAAATTACATCTTCGACAGACTGTCTAAAAAAATTGAAATCCGCTGACTTTAAGTGGATCCAGCCTTACCATTTCAACACCAAGGCCTAGGCATATTTGTTCATACACGCGGCACCATTACAGGACCTTTCCAAAAGGGCAGGAGACGAATTAAAATCCATGGGGTTCTTGCTAACAGAAATAATAGATCCGGAAAATACCACTGCCAAGACAGAAGACAGGGTCGCTACTAGCAGTCATAAACCCCGAACTCCGGCCCATAACCTTTCGGCACGGAGAGAAGTCCTAAAAGCGCATTTTTTCGACTCAGCGGCCAAAACCATACCATCTAGGGGCCAAAATCAACACACACGCCGGTCACCAGAAGTATCCCGCTGGACAGATAAGTATGCCTGCTCTCTGGAACCATCTCGACGAACAGATCATCATGCCTGAACATATGCGGCAGTAGCATCGGACTTCGCCAATAGAAGAGACCATTATGAGAAGAACAGGAATACCCTGCCAGAACGACGTAAGGACAAATTGCGTGCATACGGCTCGAGACACTCCACCAGAGCCTATTCACCGGCTACAAAAAACGACACCCAAAGAAAACATCGGCAAGTCTCACCAAACAGGCACAGCAAAGATACATCTGAGATCTTGGAAAAACCATTGCTATCAGGGGGTCCCTGGAACTGGATCAAGGACGCCCTAAGTGTTAAACGCCCAAGATATCAACCATCCTCCGAGACCGGCGATTTGTGTCTCCAAAAGACTTTGACGCTGGCATCTTGGAATACGAGATGACACTCCCATTTAGTGGAACCCAGTTCTGTAGTGCTATCATCATTTGACATTTTCTGTCTTCAAGAGACCTGGCTCCAAGAAAAACCATCTATGGACGGCTATGAAATTGAGATCTCGCCTGCTATCAAGGGCATGCTAGGCCGCACGTCCGCCGGTCTCTTAATTGCGGTCCGCTCAGGGCAGAACCTGAGAATCATCAAGACCATGAAAAAGTCATATGGGGTTCTGGCAGTCCTTTTAGAGTGGAACTATGGAGGTGACACTACATGTCGAAACAGTGTAAGCCGTACCAATCACCCTTTAGCCTTAATAACTACTTACTGGAATCCGCAAAGAACAACAGCAACCGACTTCTGACAAGTTATGGCAGAAATCATGGATGAAATAAAACTGGAATGGAACTCCCCCTTTGCGATAGTTTGTGGAGACCTTAATGCTAACTGCATCCACCCTAACCAACAAGCCTTTGCGGATGCTCCCACGACCCAAGCAGATCACAGAGGCAAAGCATGGATGAACCTTATGACTGCCAGAGGGCTCCACAATGCGGCCTGGATTCTGGGCAAAGACACTCATATCCCAACTTGGGAAAGAGGCCAGTCGATGGCCACTCTAGACTACATCTTTGTCTCGCAGGCCTTAATCGCTGAAACTCGCCAATATCAGGTGGTGAAAACCGAGGCAAGTGATCATAACATGCTCACTCTGGAATGGTCAGCATATGTCAAGATGTGTAACCAGTATTCACCATCAATCGAAACGAATTTCCAACAGACCAGGCTTCGCCTCACCGCGGCTAATGTGCGATCTTTTACGCAGCAATATGCGGAGACAGCAAATACGTCTAACACTTCCGCAAAGGTACAGAGGCCGAACTACCTCCCTCTTCTGATTGAACACAGAACCAAGCCGGGGCCAGGGAAGACCATTGCCCCAGCTTTTACTCATAACTATGACAAATTCATAGCAGCGAAAAAGAAGGAGCTAATAAAGCAAAAACGCAGAGCAACTTCTGAAAATACACGGGCAGCGTGGGACGTCTGGGAGCACCATAAGAAAATCTATAAAGCTTGGATAAGATCAAGGAGAGCAGCCATGTATCAAAACGATGCAGAAAAAATGCTAAGAGTTATCATTTAAAAAAAAACTGCCGACTTTTGGAATTTGATAAATCACTCGCAGAGCAATATAGATAACAACATGATTAATGCAGTGGCGGAAACAGCCTGGGTTCAATTCTTTACAGCACTGTTTGCGCCCCCGCACTCTACAAGAAACCTGCGAGTAGAGCCGACGCAGTGCCCTTGGGTCGATTTATCCGATAAAGCAGACATATCCAGGGCCATTCAGAAGTTGAAATCCTATAGAGCCCCGGGCCCTAATGGCCTTTCAAACTTGGATCTTAAAACCCATATCAAGGAATGGGTTCCCTTCGTTAGCCTCCTGTTCAAACACTGCGCTGACACCAAGAAAATCCCACTATCCTGGACCAAAGCCATAGTTTTACCCATCTACAAAAAAGGAAGCCGAGAAGAACCAGGTAACTATCGGCCCATTGCGTTGCTGGATATTCTGGGAAAACTCTTTGCCTCCCTACTGCTGGACCACTTTCGCCGATGGGCGCTCTCGGCTCCCTGCAGAGATCCCTTTCAAGTCGGTTTCAAGAAGAACGGAAACACAACGGTTAACATCTTTATTCTAAACATCCTGAAGGCAAAAATTAAACAAGGGGCTCCGACGGTATACTCAGCTTTCATCGACCTATCGCAGGCTTTCGACAAAGTAGATAGAAAGCTGCTGTGGAATAAACTGAAACATTGGAATTGCCCTGAGACCATCCTGAACCCAATAATGGCGCTGCATTCGAACACCACGCTTATGGTTCGTCTGAACAAACAAGGGTCGCTGTCGAAGGAAATTACAGCCAAAAGAGGAGTCAAGCAGGGATGTCCCTTGGCCCCGGCTTTGTTTTTGGCCTTTTTAGGTGATTTCAAAGACTCAGAACCCATGGTGCATTCGTTTCCCCCGAATTTTGGTGGTACCAAGCTATCCCGCATCTGATATGCGGATGACATGATTCTGCTTGATCAGACGCCCATTGGTCTCCAACGCCAGCTGGAAAACGTAGCCCAATACATGGAAGCAAACAACTTGTCCATAAACAAGCAAAAAACTAAAATCATGATCTTCTCAAAAAACCGCCCGTCGACAAAAATCATCAGGCCCTGGTCGGTCCACCAAACAAAAATTGAAGTGGTTTCCCAATTTAAATATCTGGGAGTAATTCTTGATGGCAGCACCCATGAGGCTAAAATGCAGGAACATCTCTGGGCAAAAGCAAACTCTTTAACTGCGCAACTAAGAATGATGGACCGCAAGTATGGCAAATTCTCTTTGATTCCGGCCATTAATTTTTACAAAGGAAAAATGGTCCCGGCACTGACTTACGGTATGAATGCCACACTTTCCATACCTACTTCTTTTTGGCAGAAACTGGAAGGCTTCATCTGGAAATCTGTTCTCGGCCTTCCTAATTCTGTTCCTATTGCGGCCGTAAGAAGAGAGCTGGGCCTCCTATCACTAAGTGCCATGGTGAATGCTTTGTCTTTAGCTCTATTTAGAAAGACTCTTGTAACAGACGGTCTCCCTATCTTCAACATCATCGCCCAAGAGATGGCTTCCTCAGAATGCAAGACTCTTGTGAACTGGGTCAAACGCCAAAAAAATAAACTGCAGGAGATTATGTGCTCCGTGGACGATCTGATCACCAACCCAGTTAGAGTTGCCAAAAAACTGAAGGATCTGGACTGGATAACAACCAACGACCAAGTACAAGCATGCAAGCTACTGACCCATCTTCCTCCTACGTTCAATAGACTGCACATTCCTCTAGCCTATTGCTCGAAATTTCCAGACAAAAAACTAAGATCTACCTTCTTAAGAGCACGTTTGAATTTACTCCACACAAGAGAAATCTTGACAATAAGACAACAAACAGCCACAAAAAGCTGCAGGCTATGCAAAGCCTCAGACTCTATTGAGACAGTTTGTCACCTTCTTTTGCATTGTCCCTCCTTAACGAATGAACGCACCGCTTTCCTATCACCATGCTGGCTCGACCCACGTCTGATAGAAGAAAATACTTGGTGGTGTCGTCTCATTTCAGGGGAGAAAACCCGTTGGGTGATAGCCTCAGCTAAACTGTTGGAAGCAGCGTTTAGTAAAATCAACGCTCAGGGACGTAGCGAAACTTCTTGATGTTTGATGCTCAGCCTTGTAAAAATCATACATTTTGATTATACACAAGTAAATAAATAAATAAATAAATAATACTATAAATCTATAAAAGGGAACACATTTCCATCCAAAAAATAATTTAAATATACCTTTATTTAATTATAAATGTAGTCATTGTAGGAAGCAGCTATCACTCTTATGGTCCAAAAGTACTTAGCCCGGAGTGCTAGTGAAGCCACCACCGATTCCAGGTTAGCCCTGGATAGTGCTGAAGTAATCAAGACTTCTGGGGAAGGCTCGTCTCACCATCATTGTGGTCATGCTGTGTGATTTGGTCGTGAGTTTGAGGGGTCCACTGGTGGTTGACTGCTTGTTTCTCTGGATACCTCAGTCTGGAGTGGAGTCATCCTGGACAACCGAGCAGAGACCCTCACAGATGACTGGATGGATGCTTGTTTTACATTGACCCCTGACACAGTCGGCAAGGCCTCTACAGCTTTGCAGTTAGACATTTGGTTCCTGGCAGGCACCTCTTCTAGTGAAGGTCCTCATAGCAGGGCTCCAGCATTGCAGATGAACACTGCGGATGAACACAAAGGTCCCAGCCTCTCGGCTGGATATAAGGCCTTGCAGCGGAGCAAAGTGGGTGGTGTAGGCAAATTGCAAGCCTGCAAACTACATTGGCCTACGGATAGCAATGCAGCATGAGTACTACAGCTGATTAGTTATGCCCACCAATCAAAGTGAGGGCGGTATCTTGCAAAAGTCTCCCATGTCGAGCAGAAGAGCAAGGTCCAAAAAGTGGTGGTGTTGGCTGAACCGATGCTGCTTCCTGTAGCAGTCCTCTGGCATACCTTGGTCGTCTTATTCATATTCCTTCAGGTTCCACTGGTCAACTTTAATTCCTGCGTCAAGCTCCCTTCCCTTTGTTCAGAAATCAAGCTGGGGGTTAGCCCAGCCCACCAATAAGGAACCTTGCAACATTCAAACCAATACTGGACATCCAGCTTCTCACAATCTGCCCAGCGACAGTGATACCCCTAGAGGAATTTTGATTAGGGCTACATGCCCCCTCTCCATTTCATGCCACCTAACACACTTTGGGCATATATCCCCAGTTTCATGATTAAAGCTAGCAAAAGTGCATGAAGAGCTCGGACCCTCACCCACCTGGAAAGGCATAGGCAGTCAACAAAGGCCATGACACCAGTGACAAGGCCAGTCCTCTGGACTTGTCAAATGGGGTAAAAGAGGTCCCGGTGCGAGGCCCTGCACCCCCATATGTATCTCTGGGCCCACTTTTGTGCCTGTGTGTTTTGGTATGGGCCCTTACCTCCAGTCATACCCCTCCTCCAGAGCTTTGCCAGTGGATCCTGGATTTCTGTGGAGCACCGGACGGGCGCCTAACCAGGGAGTGGATGGGGTGAGGAGACCAGCCATGACTGAAGAAGAGCTGCTGTGTTCCACAGTGACTCCCGTATCCTGTGGAGACAGGTGCACACCGCCACAGGAGTAAGATCTTTTGAGGGGGCGGGTCCATGCAATGTACACTGGCTGGGGCAGAGAGAGTGAGATGCTGGGTGGGGGCGCCTGCCCAAGAAACAGGCGTGGCAGGGGAGCGAAGTGAGGCCGGGCGGGACGGCAGATCTGCGAGCGGGGGGGCAGCGCAGAAGAAATGTGGCAGAAGCTTGGGCGGCCCACATGACAGTAATGGCGGGGTCCTGCCTGTGGTAGGTGTGGTAGGTCAGAAAGAGACAGATCAGATGTTGGCATTTGCAGTTTTATTGAAATTAGTAAAAGGTCTCACTATCCCTAATCTTTGGATTTCCCTGCCTAACAAAACCAAATAGGGTGCTCGTCATCTGTTGTGTAGTCCAAAGCAAACAGTCTGGCCTCCATCCAAAACTAAGTTACACTGACCCTCTCTAAGACAAAACAACTAAAGCCCAGGAGAATGACTCCCTTCTCCCGGAAAAGCTTCCCCAGCCTCAATATATAATTATTAGATAGCTTTTGCTTATCTGCTGTATTTACTCATTCAGTTCCTTTAGGAGACTTTTCAAATTCCCTGGTTTCCCTTTCTCTTGACTTTTTAAAGTCCTCTTCTACAGCGTTCCTTGCCTTTGAATTCATTTTGTAGTGCTTTTCTCAAGTGTCTCTCATGTCTCTCTTTCTCTAGTATCACCGGGGAAATAGAACCTATCTTTATGTTGTTCCAGCTTTCCGTCTTATTTCTGGTATTACTGGGACGAGTAGGATGAGTCCCGTAATGATTCTCACTCTCTCGGTTCGCTCTCGTATTACTGGGATGAGTAGACTGAGTCTTGTGATGATGTTCACTCTCTGGATTCTCTTTCGTATCACTGGGACGAGTAGGATGAGTCCTGTGATTATTCTCTCTCTCTCTGTTCTCTCTCATATTGCTTGGACGCATAGGATGAGTCCTGTGATGAACCTCACTCTATTGCTTCTTTCTTGTATCACTGGGATGAGTAGGATAAGTCCTGTGATGATTCTCACTCTATTGCTTCGTTCTTGTATCACTGGGATGAGTAGAACAAGTCCCCTGATGATTCTCACTCTCTCTGCTACCTCTCCGTAATTTCTTGTATCACTGGTGTGAGAAACCTGAAGGTACTCTCACATCTACTCCAGAGGGATCTTCTTTTCAGGTGGCCAGGGAAGGGCCATCGCTTTTAGATCCCGACCCCGGGGGTGGACTAGCAAGGGAGGGTCACCTGGGTAGAGGGTCCTTGGGGATTGGGGAGACAGCACCTGAGAGTGAGGCATGGTGTATCCCCTTTCCAAACAATGATCGATCTAACCCCTCTTCAGCCTTTATCGGTTATATGCAATCCCAACCCATAATTCTCCATTCACCCTTACCTGGTACTGACACGAAGAAGAAGGGACTAGGAGTAATGAAGACTACTTACAGGAAACCTCACTATAGTACTGGGATGAAGAAGAGGGATCCTGATGATTACAGGGCTGAAGTTCAAGCATGTCCCAGTAATTGCCCTAATGGAATCAGGCAAACCAGGTCAGTGAAACACACCTGAAACCCCTTGATGGGGCTCAGGTGTATAAAAGGAGGAGCACCAGAGAACTCATAGAGTCGTTGGGCAGAGAGAGAGAGAGGTGCCTTGGGGGAAGGAGAGACAGCAGCAGGAAGGCCAGCCCAACCCGCAAGAAGGCAAAGGCGAACAGAACGCTGAGACGATGAAGGACTGCATGGTGAAGCAGAGTGGAACTGAGTGGCAAGGAAGCCGTGTCTCCAGGGAGCCGGTGAAGGCAGGAGGACACTGTGGACAGTGTCGGTTCCTTCGCTGTGGCCAAAGAGTGCTGGGTCCCCTGAATGGAAGTTCCAGTCCAGGGGAGTGGAAGGGCAGGCAGTGAGACCCTGACCTCAAGGCAGCTAAAGAACAGAGTGCCGCAACCAGTGAG
This sequence comes from Ambystoma mexicanum, assembly GCF_040938575.1. Taxonomy (NCBI): domain Eukaryota; kingdom Metazoa; phylum Chordata; class Amphibia; order Caudata; family Ambystomatidae; genus Ambystoma; species Ambystoma mexicanum. Next base: position 1,252,166,383 of record NC_090926.1, read on the forward strand.
TTTCAGAGAATGCGAGAAACCCAGGGCGCGTATGTAAGTTGCTGAGTAACACTGTATCGGAGTGGTTGCGTGCAGAAGAGCGAACCGAAATGAATAAAATGCTAAAAGTGCACTATGTTGAAACAATATATCAAAGTGGTCACATCTGCAGGAATAATATGTGTTTAAAGGTTTCTGATTAATCAGGGATATTAAAAAAGTAATATGAACTAAAAATGCTGTGAAAACAGGAATGAAAGCTGTGATCGAGCAGCCGAGGGGAACTTGTGAAGTGTGAGCAAAATGCTGACCGAGCAAAAGTAAGCCGAATGAGTGTAAGTGAAGGCTGTAAATAAAAGCTAATAAAGTAGAACTTGGAAAATAGAGCCAAGTAGGTTCCAAGAAAGAGAAACCATTACTCTATGAACTTGTATTTTTCTGAGTTGGTTGGGAACTGCCAAATCAATCTAAGTCAAGGTGGCAGAAAGCTGGGGCAAGGGTAACTGGTTGCATGACGTGTAATGGGTGGGCCGTGCAGACTGTCAACTGACGCGGAAGCCCCAACAAATCAAGGAGAATTATGAACACAACCCTGAAACAAGATAAGCTGATCATTGTGAAGTTGTCTCATGAACTTATGCTTGAAGCTTGGGGAAGGGAAACCTGAGCTCCTTTTGAACATTGTTTTGTGAACCTGTGCTTGAAGCTTGGGGAAACCCTCAGCTCCTTTGGAACTTTGTATCCTAAAACAAAGTGTGCTTGAAACTCGGGGAAGAGAAACCTGTATCCTGATGGAACATTTGAAACCCCTAATTGTTGGAGCTGTATTCTCAACTTGGGAAAGGGAGCTAGAGGCTGTTCCAGATTTTATGTTGAACACTATTGTGTTAGAATAACACTACACTACATTTTTGTATTAAACGTGAGGGCGGGCATAGGTTTTGACACAGAAAGGCTTTTGATTTGGATTTACGGACATCGACTGTCCTTAGTTTCTTTAGGTAGGGAAATCCCCACCATAGCTATAAGGCAAGTTAGGCATTACACCCATCCTGATACTTAATAAAGATTCTACTGTCAAATTCACAATCTGTTGTTTGTGTCATCTCTTGATACCATGCCTGTCTCATATATGGTGTCAGGTGTGGGATGCAGTTCAACTCAAACAGGTTGGGGGACCCTGAAATATGAAAATCTAAGTGACAAAGCATTGAATCCACCAGTAGCCACAAAAGACTCCTTCGGATTCGATATCAGTAGTAGCAGGGATAAAATAATTCCCCCAGGAGAAAGGAAATTGATACCTACTGACCTAATATTAATTCCACCCCCCTACTTCATATATGAGACTCGCACCCCAGTTAGGGTTGGCATGTCGATTTGGGATTGATGTCTTGGCAGGGATAATAGACCCAAATTTCAGAGGTGAAGTTAAAGTATTAATACAAAACCATGGGAAGAACCCCTTCTATGTTTACCAGGACCTGGGTCCTCAATACCGCCAACTCTCTCTTCGTAAATACCTTTCTACTCAAACTCTTCGCTCCTCCACCTCTAACTCCCTCAGGGTCAGTCGCTTCTCCAAGCAACGAGTTGGTGGTAGATCTCTTTCTTCGGCTGGGGCCTCCCTCTAGAACAGCCTCCCTGCCTCTCTGAAACTTGACAAGAACCATCTCTAGTTCCGGAAGCACCTCAAGACCTTTCTCTTTGCTTCTGCCTTCTCTCTTCCTCTCCCCTGCTGATTTCCTGTCTGATACTGCACTGGTCACCTGGCTACCCTCTGAAATCAGGCCCAGGTCCCTGCCCACCCAGTTGCACACCCGCACTGTCTCCCGGCAACCCTTGCACTTGGGTCTGTGTCTATAACCCTACAGCCCCCCTACTTGCCCATTTGGACACCTGCTGTCTGCACTTACCCTTGCAACTGCCACCTGTTGGCTGCATTTCTTGTTATTGTTTTGATCCCATGTGCAGCATCGCCCCCTCCCCTTTCCCCTGGCACTTTTCCCCTCCCTCCTCCTCTGCACTTGCGCAATCTGAATGTCACTTGGCCTAGTAAGATCGTTGTCTCTGACCTCCCTCTGTTCTCCCTTCCTTGCCTCGTCGCGCCTTGAAACACTTGTCTATAAGCGCGTTACAAATATCATATCGAGGCCATAGGATTGCTCAAGGGGTGGTTGAGAAGGTAACGCTTCCCAGGATAGCAGAGAAAGAAGACACTGACACTGAGAGACTCAGAATTCTGGGGAAGAGAAGGTAGCTACAAATGACTTCCCCTTCTCAGAGTCTGAAAGATAAGGTCCTGGAGCATTAAATGCCCCTCCAGACTTAGCCGTGGCCCAGGGAAAAGATCCCCTTCTAACCAAACATTTTTCATAAGTGGTTTCAGAAAAGGAAGGATGTGAAAGAAGGGAGCCGTTTTTCCTTTTGAAAGAAGGATTTCTTTATAGGGGAAAGACCATCCCAGCAGATAAGCTAAAATTACAATTGGTGATTGCAGGACGTCATAAAAATATGGTCTTGGAAAAAGTTCAGACCCATCAAACAAAAGATCATACAAACCTTAGGAAACTTAAAAAATATTTAAGAGAAAGTTTTTTTAGTGTGGAATGTAGACTGATATTAAAACCCTGATGCAGACCTGTATGACTTGTCAGAAAGTTGATACACCTATCCGACCTGTAGGTCCCCATAATGTAGGGCTAGATACAAGTCAAGATTCTCTTGATGGAACAATCTCACAAAACCTGAATGGTGAAGAAAAGGGCAATCCTTCCAGCCAGAATGCTAATCAGGTGGGGTTAACCTTTTGGGCTTTGAACACACAGGCCATACTTCCCATTAGAAAATCTGTAGAGGGAAATGATTATCATCTTTTTTGTCTTTATGAATATTGAATACCGGAGACAGATTGTGTGTTGCTGACAATGCATTGGAGGTATAAGGCCTGCGTGTCCTTGTCCTGTACTCCCTTATCACGTGTGTTCTGTGATGTTTTATGTACAGGAGTCTAGTTGGGAATTCTGGCAGTACAGCTCTTCCTCTTTTTGGTCATGGTGAACAGAGACTCTTGGCATACCCTTATGGCACCCAAGGGTGGGGGTACAACCCTGTTCCCTGTACCCCTAGTGTATGTTTTGGGGCACATCTGTGTGGCCCACAGAGCAGGGTATGGGCTGGTGGCAGCTCCTTATAGAAGGCAAAATGGCCCCTGTGGCCTCTTGGTTTTGATTACCTATTACCTTGTTTCCCAAAGTCCTGGGAAGCCCTGACTCTGTCCCTTCCCCTGACTGGTTATTGGGTGGAAGAACCATATATGGTGTTGTGGGGAAGTCCAGGCCAGACTGGCTGGAGCCTTCCCAGGGACTGTATGTCGTAGGTACACCCTTTGGGTAGGACCTGTGTGAGAAGAGTGTGTGACCAATATGCATTCTATGTAATGGGTGTCTGGTTTCTGTGTGGATGACACAATGAATGAGACAGCCCTGCCTAAAACAGACATGAATGCAGTGTGGTGTGCTGAAAGGCTGGGTGCTTACCCCAATCCACATTCCTTGTTATGGGTGATTGGGTGGAAGTGAATAGCCTGAATGCCTGTGAGCCTGATTGGCTGCCTGCATGAATTCCCTTCTGTCTGATTGGCTGACTAAGCTTGATTCAGAAGAATGAATGAGGGTCAGATGTGTATATCTGGCGACCTCTCACTTCCCAATTTGTTCAGAAGCTGAAGTGGAAACTTGAAGATGCTTATCCTTGAAGCTCAGCTGGAAGAAGAATAATTGCTGCTGCTTTCCTTCGACCCAATCTAAAAACTGTCGAGTCTGTGGAGGAGTAATTCAAGAGAGGACCTGACTAGGAGACCTCTCCCCGAGCTAAGAGGGAACATAGTGCAGAAGCTGATCTTCATCGGGGCACCCTGGAAGCCAGTCCCGATAGGCTGTCGACTGGAGATGAGGTCTGCCGAGAAATCACCAGGACATCGAGACCGTTGAAGTCCATCGCCGTCGACCGGGGTTCAGAGGATTTCTGTGACCGCTGGAAGCCAGTCGAGTCGTGTTGCTATTACTCCTACCCCTATCAGGTACCTATGACATAGACGTAGCCAGGATTAATGAAATCTATACCATCATTCAGGCATGGATGGCCCTTCACGGCCTCTGCCTGAATGATGATAAGACTGTGATTCTAATGGTTGGATCACATACAAACCTACAGGAACTCAGCCCAAACTTCACCAGCATTTGCATAGACAGGAATAACATACCCATCGCCAAAAATTCTAAATTTGCTAAAAACGTAAATATGACTGCTTCAGCTACTGCCTACACAGGTAAGATGATCAGGGCATGCAGAACCTTATTATCACCCAACAACTGTCTTATATTATCCAGAGCACTTATACAATCCAAATTGGACTACTGCAACGGTCTTTACCTTGGCGCCAATAAGTCCATCCTGAACAAATTGCAGATTCTGCAAAATAATGCTCTTAGAGCTGCCCTAAATATACCTAGAAGAGAGCACATATCAGCAACTAGAAAACATTGCAAATGGCTCTTCATTCAAGACAAAATCAACTTGAAAACTCTATGCCTCACACACAAAGCATTGAACCACAGAGCCCCACCCTACCTTACTGACAAATTCACCCTGAGATCATCTACCCGCACCACGAGATCCTCTAACTCTTCCTGCCTCTCAGAACCAAGATACAATCTCAAAGGAGCTGGCTCTAGTTTCCCTGTCCTAGCCACCCAACTATGGAACACTCTCCCACAGGACATAAAAACTATCAAAGCATTAGAAACATTCAGAAGATGTGCTATTACCTGTCTACTCAATAAGCACTAACCTCATCTCCACACTAGCCTCTTGTACCGTGCCTGCCCATACTTGTCATCACTTGTTCATGTATGACTGGACCATTCTTATTGTACTCATGCTTGCACCAATTCACAGTTGGAAACAAATGCCCTGTATATTATGCACTATGTATTACTCTGTTTGACCTATTAAGCAACCTTTGTAATCTTATTGATTGTAACATGTATTAAGTGACAAATGTAACTTTCTAAGATATGAAGCATGTAACCAAATTCCTATCTACTAGCCCCCAGATACCCACGGGTCAGGTGCGCTCTACAAATAAAATAAACAGACAAACAAAACAACCCCCTCCTGCCAGGCCGTGGTCCCCTGAACCCATGACCCCTGTTCCCTTTGAACGCATCTGGTCCCCAGACCCTACCCTCGCACCACCTCAAATTCACCTCCCATTTACCTAATCAGGAGTGGTCATATATTTTGGTAACACTGACACCTATCCCCACTGCGTTTGAAATCGTAGGACTCTAAAGGCCGCAAATAAAAGATCGGCCCCTCGATTAGGCATCCAATAGCAACAACCCCTAACACATGCCCCCATAAAAATATAGGTCAGAATGCACCTAATTCACACCAATGCGTTGTTTTGCTTACAGTCAGTAGTTCTTGCGTGCCAAGTTTCTTATCTAGCCTAGGTCTCATTCCTTTGTGGAACGCATATTTATTTAGCTATTTGGACACATGCTTAGTCAGGCAACTGCAGACCCCGCAGTCGCTTTCATGCTGATATCCAACTGACCCTCCCCTCATCAGTGAAGGACCCACAAGAGCTTGACGAAAGCGGGAAATGTGAAAGCACAGCGTTACACTGTATGGCATCCTCCAAAAGGCACTTCTTGCAAAGAAAATTGACAAAGAGGATACATTACAAAAGACAATTTGGATGCTTTATTTGGACAATTGACAAAGAGGATACATTTGAAAAGACAATTTGAATGCTCTGTTTGGACAATTGACAAAGAGGATACATTTGAAAAGACAATTTGAATGCTCTGTTTGGACAATTGACAAAGAGGATACATTTGAAAAGACAATTTGGACGCTTTATTTGGACAATTTATATAAACATTGTTGAACAAATAAATAGTTGCTAATCATTTGAACCGGGAAGTGAACTGTTCCACAAGGTCTGCGTTCGGTGGACAGGGTACGTTTGCAATGTTTTGTGGCAATTTATGTGTCCTAGGAACAAAATCATGAGCGATTCCATGAGTATGCATATCCAACACAGTCAAAGTGAGATCTTTCACAAAATCGAATTCAATTTCCTGCTATATTGGCTTGACCACCCATTTTTTGCTTCTGTTCGCAAAGGCCATTGTGTAACGAAGCATCCCAAAGTTTTCTGGAGTCCTCGATTGTTCTCTCCCTACGTTCTCATTATGCGCTAATACCGCTAGTAATGTTCAATAATGCATCCTGTCTATGCCGAAATGCAATCTCTTGGGCCTGTACTTTAGGCACATATTGTGGAACACCTCCAAATCTCCCATGTGACAGAATTCTGTGAGTCCCTCCAGATCTCTTCATAGAGTTTTGTCAAACACGATCTTCTCAAGAGCTTTGTGTGGAGGTGAAGATGAAATCAACCACTTCTTTTTGCGTCCTGCTCCTCCGATAAAGGGCCATGTGCACATTGGTGAAAATGTAGGTTTTCTGTTCAAGAGTCAACGTTGGTACAGTGGTGCATTAATGAGCCCCATTTTTCAAGTAGAATTTCCACAGACCCACCACAAGTTTTGGAGCCCCACCAAAGATGGTTGCTCAAAGACTGGGACCACTGTAAAATATTTTCAGAACCCTTTTTTTACCAGCAGCTTTGATTTGTTTTTATTGATTGATTTGGCAACATGCCATACATCAAATTGATGGTGAATGTTTTGAAACTGCTCTCGCATGGCCTTGGCTATTGAAATGTCCGTCGGTGGCTATGAGGTCTATTCGCATTCCCTCGATGGGAGATCTTCCAGGGATTATATAAAACCATGTTTCTCCATAGCCACTGAGGTTTTACATTCAGAAACCGAACTCACAATTTCCTTAGTTTCCATGTCCTGAAAGTGGTATGTGCAGTACTTTGCTGAAAATCCGGGGCTGTGACACTGTCCATCGCCAGCTAGCCTGAACCGTTTATCAGAGAATGTCATTTCAATTGACATTTGTTCAATTTTCCAGGCTTCACTAATAGCAGGGAATAAATATTTTCGTTGATATTTGTAGTACTGCATTTTCGAAAGGAACTGAAGTCCCACAAATTGACAGAAACTGGACAACTTACTAAAAGTAGAGCCACTGAAAAGTAAAAGCTGCTGCACACAGTAGATTTCCAGCTGGCACTTTGCCCAGCATTGGTTGAGTGGACCATAAAAATGTAGCATGGAGCTGGGCACAGGTGGCTTGGATTTTTAGGTTAGTGCCTTGTGATACACGAGTCACATTCACTAATGGCTGCCCGCATACTTCCCCCCCCTCCCCGTCACTGGATGGACAGATTTCAGCATCAGTATAAACTCTACCAGGCAACTGTCGAATACAATGTATTTGTGCTCCTTTATTGGACTATCGTCCTGCATGAATGTGGTTTGTGACTCAACTGTGGTGGACATATTGGCTGAACAGGACACACTGAAGTCGAGATCTTTGGCAAGTTCCTCGGTCAATTGCGTTGAGGCTTCAGCATCTGTTATTTCAGCTTGTGTTATTTGCACACAAATTGGAGAAACCATCAATGTCGATTGTTTATTGGGTGGCCCTTTTTTTGCGGGTGTAGATTTGCTTGCTTCGCCGGTCAGATTCAATTCATTTTCTGGCCATTGGGCATAAGCATCTCGAGTCTGCTTATTGACTGGACTACGCCGCGCCTCAAATAATAGTTGCTCCATGGTGAAATCTGTTTGGCAAGCAGCATCTTTGGTTTCATTTGTTGTCTGTGTATTTATACTTCTTTTCCTTCTGGGCCTCTAGGAACTGGGTTGTAAAAACATGTTCAATGTAAATCCAACATACAGTATACAGCACTTTAGATTAAAAAAAAAATGTTATGAAGGCAACACCAGCCCAAAACACTTTTCATAAACAAAATTGTAAGTTACCCTTGTTTTCTTTATTTTCTGTGAAACCGTGTTCTTCACTGTAACAACCGTACCAGCAAGCTGGTCAGCCACCTCTGATCCATTTGCCTCCCCTTCTAATTCCCAACCTTGTATCCATCCCTTGAATAGAATATTCATTAAAAAATGTCAATCGTATTTGAAATCAAATTCTTTCATGGCACACATCGGTTACATACATACCCTCGTTAACAGTGTACGTCATTTAGTCAAAATAGACATTTCAAATTTCACCTGATTGATGGCATGTGTACTCTTTCAGAGATCACTGTGCAAAACCTACTGATTGTAATGTTGCACTCAAGCATTTTGCATTGTATTCGGCATTAGGGTAGAATTGTAATGTGAGAACTGAAATGATAAAAGTTTGAAAAACTGCACGTTTATATGAACGTCACTGTCTAATAGTATCAGATGTAGGATTTCCTTTCTTTCATTCAAGGGAACTGTCAGTATGCATACCTCATACTCTGGACCAGCTCCAAAGGATGGTGTAATTGTAGTTGAATTACCAGCATCCCCCTGTAACACAGTACTTGTTTTAGTATGGATGAAAACAGTGAAATTGAACAGAGACAATCGGATGCAGACAATGATACATATAAATAAAAACCCATAAATGAAACATTATGTAAAGAAACAGGATACGTAAACTATTTCATATTATCTAAAATTCCATGCATAATACATTTCCGTAATCGAAAAGCGAAATAAAACTACCTGTTAGGCGCTCAAAGTTGTTGTTGACTCCGGAAAAGAAATGGATGCATAATCTTGCTCCTTCATTTTCAGTGCATTGTCTCAAAGTGTTAAAGGGAAAATTAGATTTGCTTTAGATATGTGGGAAGATCCAACTCTCAAGAATATCAACTTGAGCAAGTCTGTATGGCTCACCATTGGTATACTGGACGTGTCAGTGATGTCATCCCTACCGATAGTCTGTGCTTCGGTCAATATGCTCACCTAAAAGAATTGGCATCTGAAGCAACCGATTATGAAAAGATTATGCTTATTTTGAATGGCACTATGGCATAGTTTCTGAGTTCACAAATAATTTTCTATGATGCTCCTAAAACCAGGTACAGATGTCTAGAAAAATGGGGTATAGTTATAAAGCAATACAATCTGGTAAATATGCAAAGATTAGTAAGAAACATTTATACCAAAATCATAAATCCGTTCATGTAGTTACATGTTCAGTACCCCAAGGCCTACAGCTAATTCATGAACCGTGACTCATCTGAGGCATTGTGTGCATGAATAGAGTTGGAATTGCATTTTTAAGCAATTTATGAGACGTTGCTTCTTTGTGTACTGCGATTGGTCGTACATATCCGGGGTAAAGTGCAGGCTGCAGATGCAGAATCGATCACCCCTCAAGTCCCCCAAGACATCCTGGGCTCTACTTTCAAGCTCGCCCGGCACAAATTCACAATATCTGACCCATACTCTTATATTCCTCGGGAATATATGCATTATTGTGCCCTTAGTTTTGGTATAGGGCCCTAGAACGTCAACCGTAAACAATACATGCAGGCATTGTTGAAAAAACCTTAAAAAAAGTACACATAGTTAAAGAATTATTTTACATGAATGCGTGAGAAAGATGGAATTATATCATACATTTTTGTTTTGGTCACAGAAGCAAAGCCTGTGTAGCGTAGTCGACTATACACTAGGATAACTTTCATACAGAATTGATTGATGTGACGCAAATCGTAATGTGTTACTCTTCCGTTGAATGTACTTTCATGCATCGAAAGGAAACATGCTTATAGACACGGTCCGCAAAGGATGCAATTCTATCCCAATTGACGCTGATGACAATTGCTATATATCGAGAATAGAACAAATTAAACATAAGTCAATGCTAATGGCAATGAGATGAATGAACATTACACTACTGGGTACATTCGTTCCAAATAGATTAAAATTTAGAGATCAAGAAGAGATGATTAGGTGACCTGCCCTTACCTTGACCAACAAACAGTTAGATTCAGCAAGCATGGTAGATAGTAGCAGGAGAACAGGTAGCACGATCACAAGTGGACTTCCAATGCTCAGAGATGTTCACAGGTAGCACGATGACGAGCTGACTATCAGTGGTCACAGATGTTCTCAGGTAGCACGATCATGAGTTAACTTGCAGTGCTCACAGATGTTCTCATGATAAATATCAAGGGGTTTATAAAGAATTAGAAAAGTGGGTGTGTATGTGAATCAGTGACGTGTTTATGGCGTTGTCTTATGTGGATAGCTGGGGTGCGGCCTGCTTCAGGGGAGCCTGCCTGGAGACACTGGTTCTGTGAAGGCCATGTGTAAAATGGCTCCTCCGCCTAAAATACCTTTGAAGTGTACATGGTGTTTGACACCTTAGCCGTTCCCACCCAGTCAGCCCTGCCAGGACAAGTGAGCGTGTCCTTGATTCACTAAAAAATGGAAACAGCCATTCATAAAAGTTCAGTTGTATTTTATTTTGTTGCTGATGTTGATGGCACAAATGTACTACACATTATATACTTTGGGTTGCAGCACAGTGTGGGAAAATCCCCTGTACTGACCGCTGTCACTGGGGAATGTAGCTCTAATGGCACCAACAACACAGGTGGGTATTACTCGTCGAACGCGGTATCCAAGCCTCCCATGAAGCCACCATGTAAATGCACGATAGGCCACCAGCCTGTACCACCTGTGGAAGAGAAACATACAAGGCTGTGAGCAGAACTTTAGTGTGAATTTGGACGCAATAACTGGAGTGTTGCATTTTTTAAAATCTGTGACTGCATTTGCCTGCCAGCTCTCCCTCCAGCAGCACTGCAAGCATTGGGCTCTTGTTGCATAGAGGGAGCTGGAGCCGCCGGGGAGCACGTGACCGTGTCATGTGACAATGCTCGTCACTTCAAAAGCACCTTTTCGCCGCCCAAGTGGCGATGTGAGCAGAACTTTAGTGTGAATTTGGACGCAGTAACTGGAGTGCTGTATTTTTTCTAATCTGTGACTGAATTTGCCTGCCATCTCCCCCCTCCAGCAGCACTGCGAGCGTTGGGCACTTGTTGCATAGAGGGCGGTGGAGCCGACGAGGAGAACGTGACTGTGTCACGTGACAACGCTCGTCACTTCAAAAGCACCTTTTCGCCACCCGAGTGGCTCTGTGAGCAGAACTTTAGTGTGAATTTGGACGCAATACTGGAGTGCTGCATTGTTTCTAATCTCTGACTGCATTTGCCTGCCAGCTACCCCCTCCAGCAGCACTGTGGGCATTGGGCTCTTGTTGCATAGAGGGAGGTGGAGCCGCCGAGGAGCATGTGACTGTGTCACGTAACACTGGTGTCACTTCAAAAGCACCTTTTCGCCACCTTTGTGGCGTAAGCCCTGGTGGCAGAAGGGCTGGTGCTGTTTCGCTGTTTGGCTGTGACCTGTGCCTGTTCTGTGAGTACTCCAGACTGGGGGCTACGCTGCATTAGCACTTGCCCTAACTTCTACATGTCACTAGGGTAAGGGGGGAGAGTCGGACTCTGGCAGCTCCTTAAGCTATCGGGCGTTCCTTACCCTGGGACTGGGTGTTCCCCGAGATCTTTGCTGATTTACGAGACTCTGTACTTTGTTTACAAGTTTTCTGTTCTATTTCTCAAGGAACATACTTCAGGATACATCCCTCCCTATTTATTCCCCAATTCTATGACAGGGTCCATATTTGTTTCTACCTCATTCTAATGTGTATTTGCGGTAGTTTCAAGTTTTTTTCTTTTTTCTTTTCTTATGTATCTTAACTACCTCATCTATTCAGTGCATTTTTAAATATAGTGTATTGTTATAAAGGCGTGAGTACCCTTTTTAACCTGTGTTTTTCCACCTTAAGATACAGATACTAACCAAGTGGCCCTGAAGTCCTAGCTCCTAACCACTCATAGAGCTATTTTTATTTTTTCTACTGTTATTATTTGTGTTTTTGGGCATTTACTTCTATAGGCTCAGTCCCTGTCTGGATGACACGTAAGGGACTCAGGAGCCAGTCAGTTATGGAGGCTTCTTTTGACTCCACTCAACCTGCTGTGGGAGCTCTCTCTTCTGTTCTGAAAGATTGTACCCCTCTTGGGATCCCCCTCCCTAATTCTCTGGGTAAGCCACCTCACACTCCAGTAGATAGCTCTCTGGATTCCCTTGCCCCCAAAAGCATGGCCCATGCTCAAATCCATTCACAAGATAGGGCTGAGATATTTACTATGATGGGTGTTATCCCACATACTCCAGCTAATAATAGCTGTATTTTTTTGTGGAAAACAAGATATTTCCATTGATGCTCAGGAAGAACACTTAGCAGCTACTATAGCCTTCAATTTGGAGGAAGGGGGTAGCTTAGTAGGGGTAAGGGCGGCCTTTGTTATATCATATCATATCTTTGTTTACCCGAACAACAACATGGCGAATACTTCCCATCTAACCCCCGTCCCCCCACAAACAAAGCTGCTTCTCTCTGCCTCCATGTTAGATGACTCTGGTGCAAATTCTACAGAACTTCCTGCTGCCCCCAAGGAGAATTTTGCTCCTCAGTTTCCCCTATTAGAGGGCAATAGGAATCATAATATCTCCCCCGCTAATCTTTCACGGGAGGTGTCTTCCTCTGATGGTTTAGTTAAACATACCTCCTCTATTCATGTTAATCTCTCTGCTTTACCTGTTGATAGTGCTGTTACTCCCACAGTGAAACCTATAGTCTTTAAAACCCCACTTACTAAACCACTGATCTATACTCCCAAAACTAAACCTAATTTGGGCACTCCGTGTAAACCTATCCAAGGGGAAAAAATCTCCAACTACTTGGGAAAAAGGACAGCCACCAGTACCCTTATTAAACCTCTGCATTCAGCTTTAATAGTGGCTACTCCAAACCAAATCTATCTGGCGGATGTAGCAAAAAAATTGGAGACTGAATATTTCGTAGATAATGATATTGACGATATTAGTATTATCGAGTGTGCGCATAAGGCATTAGCTGAGAGTGAGCTGGAACCTAATTCTATTAACACAAATAATGTAACCCAACAAACGTGTGATGCCTCTTACGTTGGTTCTCCCTCTGAACTCACTAATTTTATTGATGAGTACACAGAGAAGCAAAATTGGCTCAGGGAAAGGGGTCTTCTTCCAGATATAAAAAAGGAACACGTTAGCAAGTCTATACTGCATCATACCCTCAAAGAGGCAGATGATAGAATAAAGCTGACTCAATCAACGGTCTCTGCCCCGAATATGGTCTTAAGCTCCTTTGTGAGTCTCTAGGACAATATCTGGTCAGAGGTTAGATCACATTCTCTTCTACTCTCCGAAATGTATACTAGGCTAGAAGGCCTAGACAGGTTTGAAGAGCTGGTAAAAATGATTAAGGAAGACAATCCCTCAATAATAAAACAGTGTCCGGACTCTATTCTCCCAAGTCAACCGATCATAGAAGGGCAATCAGAAAAAAAAGCCCCTAATGTGGAAAGGGATAGCATCCGGGGGGAAGTTTCCAACATGATCCCTGCAATAACTGCACCATCTTGTCCGGACAGTGGTATATGTGGCCAACCCTCCGCTACTCCCCCTTTGAAGGTTGAGGGCATTCATCTAGATCATGCCCTAGATGCAAAAGAGGCTACTATTCCCATAAAAGCGACTATTAATCCCCAGTGGGAACAGTCCCAGAGGGGTTGTCTGCCAATTCCGATGGTTCTATTCCTCAGGTGTCGGCATGTGGATGTACGATACTAGAAATGGCTAAACCATTCAAGGGAGACAATGTTGCCCCTTCTCTAGATACTAACGCTCATCTCATTCTGGAGTCCTCTGACTTTATTGACCTTACTGAAGGTACGCATGCATATGTAATGTTGTGCTCACACTTGGAGTTTGTACTAATCACCATATGTGTTAAAAGAATGTACCCTTTTGTTAAAAGAAGAGGCATTCTCTTTATACAGCGGCGTTTAAGACCTGCTGACCTGGCAAGAACTTGTTTTTAACAGAAGAATTGTGTTTGGTCACTGTATGTCGAAGCATGCTGAGCCTGCTAAAACTATCTGCAGATTACGGGTGGGGGAAGGAATGAGTAAGCATAGCCTCGTGCACAGAGATAAGGACACAGAGGGGCACGAGAGAGAGCGAATAACAGATAACAGGAAACCACAATAGCAGATGTTGAACTGTTGACCGTTGATGCAAAGTCATGACTGGCAGGAACCGCCTTGTGGTGGACATAATCTATGTGCAGCAATGTATGACAATGTAAAACAGATGGGTATAAAAGGACCACGATGTGCAGGGGAAAGGGAGGCTTTGCGAGACGTTTGAACTTGCAGCCCATTCGCGAATGCTTGTGCATTAATAAAGTAATGTTTACTTGGCTCTTTTCTGTCTGAGTTATTGCAGGGTCCCTCTTGTACTGGTTATGGTGACGGCGAGAAATCGCACCCACAATTTTGGTGTCAGAAGTGGGATGCGAAGGAGCGACAGTCCGTCACTGGGTGAGGAACGCCGCGGCAGAACCGGAGAAGGAATTGATCACGGGGCCCCAACAACTGAATCCGCACCTTTGATTGCAACCAACGCGTCATCCTTGTTTTTCCGGCTCCGTCGGCGGTGGAACAGCAGGCTGTCGCCCTTCGGGTCCGGAACACTCTGGCGGGACCCTTAAGATAAGTGGTATAGACGGATGCATGATGGAATAAGGAAATAATGATTCAGGGTTTGTGAAGAGGACGGTGGTAAGTCCGTCTATGAAGAAGTAATGTTGAAATGATGATATGATATGTTAGATACGCCAGGAGGATGTATTATTATTGTTAGCCAATAGGTGCATATTTGGGAAAGGTGAGTGTTTTAGGCAATTGCGGTATACCGCCAAGATGGGTCAAACGGCTTCCCACAAGGGAGGTATAGGCAAGAGACACTATGCCCCTCCTGAAGGAACCCCTGCATTTGATATGTTGATTAAACATGGATTGAATTCAACATTGTTCTTAAGAGAGTGGTCTGAATATACAAAAGATTTGATTGAGCATAAATTGCCAGACACTGGGTCCTTTGATGTGGACCGCATATCCAAAGTAGAAATAGAATTAGTAAAAAGACGGGTCAGACCAGCACAGTTTGAGGCTATACGACTATGGAGGGTAGAAGCAATGCGCAGGCACAATGCTCAGAATAAACAAAAAGCAAAGGAGCAGAAGAGAACGGTAAATCAAAAATTACATGATCTAGAGATAAAAGAGAAGGGTGAGAGGCTAGATCAGTTGGATAGACATATGATGATTAAGAACAGTGGGGGTATGTATCCTGCCGTGCCGGTGCCTCGATATGAAGATGTGATAGGGCTAGAAGCAGAACAAACAGCGACTGAATTATTGTTTCCAGGAGCTACAGCTCCACCGGCAGACAGTGAGGGTGAAAGGGTGGAATTCCCAATGAAGTATGGAGACCCAGATAGGTTGATAGACCATAGGAGAACGACTACTGTAGAAAAGGATAGAGATGGAGACTTGCAAATCCTTATGACCGGGCTGTATGGCACACCCCTCAATGACAGCCTACGGGACCAATTGGGGCGTTTGACACCTTTGGAATTTAGGACAGTGGCCACTAAACTATATACCTTTCATGAGGGTAACTGTAAATTGAGAGGACAGAGTACTGCGGATCTGCCCTCAGCATATCAGGACGCTGTCGCGTTACTACCAGTGACTGCGTCCAGTGTTCAGTTATGGGGATGTATGTCCGACATAATAGCGGAAGTCATAAGGGGCGGTGTTGAATGGGAGAAGGAAAAGAGGGCATGGGAAAGAGAGGTGAGGGAAAGAGAGGCTAAACTCAAAAATGCAGACCAGGCGGGCCAAAACGTAGCTAATCGTATGATAGCATCCATACACTCGCAGTCCATGTCCACCCTGGTGAGTCTGATGGAGGGCCTTGGCTGGCCTATACAAGTAAACGTAATTAAATATCTTCTTATTAGGGTGGATGATATAGAAGAGGAAAAGGAGCCTAGATATGTGTCCCAGTGGAATAGGATTAGGACGGAATTGGATAAGAAACTGCTATCTAATATAAGAGTGGATGATTCAGGGGCGGAAGAATGGAGGATGGCTAAGGTGGAGAAACTATTAAAAGATTATAAAAAAATAAAAGCGAAAGCTCTTAGTCATCAATCCTCTGTTTCGCCACCAGTGCAGGCCCCTGTGAGTGAACAAACAAATACGGAAAAGTTACTATTAATGCCAATGAGAGAGTGCCAACCCACCATAGAGGCAGCCACTGGTAACATGATGCGCACCTATGTGTATGTCCCTTTATCCCGAATTGAATTGATGCATATCACCAAGTCCATCCCCGACCCCCGTATAGACCCGGCAGGATTCTACAAAGAAGTGGGAAAGCTATTCAGACCCGGGTTATTTACTGTAGAGGATGTAGATAACATATTGTTAGCTATTGTCCCAGAGGAGATATGGACCCCCTTTCGTGCCAAAGACAATGATACAATAAAATGAAAAGATGTAATGGAGGCGAGTAAAAATAGGAAACTGCATGAGGAATATCCTGAACCCCTAAGGGGGCATGGCATGGCAGTCCTGAGGGCTCTAGAAAAGGTATTACCCCCATTTGATGTGAATGTGGAGAAACTGTCTGCTGTGATACAGGGCGCAAGTGAGGAAGTAGCACAGTACTTTCTGCGTTATGAAGCAGCATTCAAAGCGCACAGTGGGCTAGAGATAGGGTCTGAAACGGGCCAACGGTACTTTGCCACAAACTTTGTAGAGGGGCTCCACGGGCCAATTCAGGAGAACATTAGGAGGGCAGAAAGTACATGGATGACTAGAAACCCCCGGGATCTCCTCGAAATGGCTAGGTATTACGAAAGAGGGGAAAGAGTGAAGGGACAACAAAAGGCACGACAAGAGAAGGATTTAAAAACCAAAGTGCTGATGCAACAGTTGCATCAAGGGCCCAAGGCAGGTATAACTACAATTATAACGGCCCGTCACAGGGCTATAGTAGCAACATGGTAGGGGGCCAAGGGACAGGAAGAGGTACAGTGCAAGGAGGTGTGCTATATGGGAGGAGGGATGGGCTACCCCAAGATGTATGTGCCTTCTGCAAGAGACCCGGACACTGGAAATCCCAGTGTCCCCAGAGTGGTGGGAGAGGAAGGGGCGTACGGCCCCCTTCACAGACAACATTTGCCCCAGGAAATAGGACTGGTGGGTACGGCAACCAAGACAATAGAATGTTTAAACCCCCTCAACCCAATGCCTTTGACGGACAAGCAAGAGGGGATGTTCCCTGGCCGGCCCCGCCTCCCCCCAATCTACTGTATCAGCCACGACAAACGACATAAGTACAAGGTGTATGCCAGGGTGAAGAATGTGGAGAAGGGGTATACTATAACGATGATTTTCAGGATAACACAAGCGATATGTCCTGAGGATGCCGGAATGAGATAGCGGGAGTGGTGCAGGTTCCTATAGACCAAAGGGGGCCTTATGCCTCTATTAGGATCGGCCCCCACCGAAACTTGAGATGTCTGGTAGACACGGGAGCTGGAAACAGTTCTGTGAATATCAGAGCCGTCCCCGCTGTCCCATTATCGGATAAAAGCAAGGTATCAGTTGGATTTGGGGGAAATCCAATAAAGACTCCTGTAAGTGAAATAGTAGAAGCGGAACTTCATGGGGTAAAATGGGAGAATGGGTGGCTGTTGACCAATCACTGCCCAGAAAACTTGTTAGGTATTGATGCATTAAAAACGCTAGGGGCCACAATATATTGCTCCCCCCAGGGAGTGAGAATGACCATAAGCAAACCTATGAGTATGATAGGAGTAATGCAAACCCTGCCCCCGGAACTCCAAGACATCCCGAATGAACTATGGACCACTCATGGGAATGATGTAGGAGTGTTGGATGCTTCCCCAGTAGTAATCAAACTAAAGCCCGGTGCCAGGTTGCCCAGGATAAAACAATATCGCATATCACACGAGGGAGAGCAGGCACTATATCAAATAGTACAGGACATGATACGGTTAGGGGTGGTAGAGCCAACAAATGATAGCCCTTGTAACTCTCCGATCCTTCCAGTACACAAGAAAGGTGATGAAGCCGTACCCTATCGTTTTATTATTTTTTTTATTTATTTTTTTTTTTATTTGTTTTGGCTTAAGCCTTTATTTGAGAGAAATAAACAAAATAGTAGAACCCAGATATCCAGTTGTCCCTAATATTTCAAGTGTACTCACTTTAATTCCCAAAACAGCGAAATGGTTCACGGTAATTGATTTGAAAAATGCCTTCTTCAGCATTCCTATTGCCGAAGAAAGCAGGTACCTGTTTAGTTTCACTCTTCGAGATAGACAGTACCAATTTACTAGAGCCCCGCAGGGATATACAGAAAGTCCCGCCATATTCAGCCAAGCACTAAAAACACAGATGGATAACCTAGCCCTACCCGCTAACACTGCTCTGATACAATATGTTGATGATTTGCTATTATGTGCAGCCACCGAAGAGGAATGCCATTATGTGACCAGATTGGTGCTAATGCACTTAGCAGAGAATAAGCACAAGGTAGCCCTAGCCAAAATGCAGTATGTAAATCAAAAGGTCCATTATTTAGGCTTTGAGCTGTCCGAAGAGGGGCGAACCCTGTCTACTGATCGCATTGCTTTGATACAGTCCATAAAAGGTCCAGACACGGCAAAGGGTCTCCGAAGGATAATTGGTGTTTTATCCTACTGTAGGCACTGGATTCCTGAATTCTCTGTATTGATCCAGCCCATGCTAAAAGCCTTAAAAGAAGTACAAGAAAACGGCCCATTAGAATGGACACCTGAGATGGAAAAAGCCCTGACAGCTATGAAAGATGTTCTATGCCACGCACCGGCCTTAGGCACACCTGATTATACTAAGAGATTTTGCCTTTTTGTTGATGAACAGGAAGGTTGCGCTGTGTCAGTCTTGACACAGGAACAAGGGGGTAAACAGAGACCATGTGCATATTTTTCTAGCACTCTGGACTCAGTAGCTCGAGGCCTACCCCCATGCATGAGAGCAGTAGCTGCAGCAGCGACAGCCCTAAAACAAAGTGCAGGTATCATCCTAGGGAGTGAAGTAACAGTAAAGGTTCCACATACGGTAGATGTTCTTCTGAATAGAGTGCATACACAGCATTTGACTACAGCTAGACTCACACAGTTTGAGATGATCCTGTTTGCCAGTAATGTAAAAATTGAACGGTGTAACACTTTGAATCCAGCGACACTGCTTCCTTTGCCCGTCTCACCTAATGACATTAGGCATGATTGTGTGATCCAAATGGAAGAACACACTAAGGGTAGAGCAGACCTGCAAGACACCGCGCTGGTTGATAATGAGGGTATATTATTCTGTGATGGTTCCTGTTTCAAACTGCCAAATGGGGAGACAACAGCAGGGTATGCAGTAACTACAGGGGAACGGTTGATTGAGAGTGGCAAAGTGTGTGAAAAATCGTCACAGGCAGCAGAATTGATTGCGCTAACGAGAGCATTAGTGTTAAGCAGCGGTATGAAAGTGACAATTTATACTGATTCAGCCTACGCTCATGGGGTGGTTTCCAGTTTTGGTAAACTCTGGAGAGAGCGTGGGTTTTTAACCTCCCAAGGTGATACTATTAAACATGCCCGATTGATTGCTGAATTATTGCAAGCCCTTACGCTGCCCAAAATGGTGGCCGTAGTGAAGTGCTCAGCGCATAAAAAAAACACTGGATTATGTCACGCAGGGAAATTCTTTGGCTGACCAGATGGCTAAACTAGCTGCCACAAGGGACACTCGGTGGGAAGCCCGACAGCTCATAGTGGGGAGGGATGTAACTATGGAAGGGACGAAGGAGCGCGTAAAGGAAATCCAAGCAGATGCAACCATTGAAGAAAGACTATCTTGGCACAAGGATGATCAATATGAGGAGACGGTAGATGGGCTATGGGCACATACCAAAACGAACACCTGGGTACTACCTGATGCATACTTACCTGTGATAGTGAGCGTGGCTCATGGTCCAACCCACATTAACGCAAGAACTATGGAAGAAGTTTTAAGTACTGTGTGGTACAACAAAAGATTGGGAATGTATTGTCGTCAATGGGCAAAACAATGTGAAATATGTGTTCTATACAATGTGGGGAAAGGTGTACCGGCCCCGGCGGGCCACAGTAAGTTACCCACCTGCCCTTTTGAGGTGGTGTATATGGACTTTATACAGCTGGAGCCTGTAAATAAACATTCCTACTGTTTGGTGATGAGATGTGGCTTCCCAGGATGGGTGGAAGCATATCCCCTGTGGGACAATAGTGCCACCTCCACAGCACAATGCATATTGAAACACTGGATGCCCTTGACTGAAATGGCCGGATGCATTGCCTATTGCATTATTGAGTATGTGTACTATGCCTAAGCGTACACATGGTTTATCTCCTTTCGAAATTGTTATGGGGCGTCCACCAAGTATTGGGACCCCCATATCACCTAAGAGATTGTCTGAGCAAGTATGGCCTGCATTACAACAGTATTGTATTGGGTTAACTAATAGACTGATTTCTATTAATGCACAGGTGAACGCAGTAGCTCCATCTCCTCTGATAGGAGAAGGTCACGACGTGCAGCCCGGTGACTGGGTTGTTATAAAAGCCTTCGATCGCACCAGCGGACTGCAACCCAGATGGAGGGGCCCGTTTCAGGTGCTCCTCGCAACACAAACTGCGGTAAAAGTGAACGGCAAATCGCACTGGTACCATGTGAATCACGTCAAGAAGACGCTTCCATTACTGATTCCTCCAGAAAAGGGAACCAACCAACCCCAGGTTGCAACAGTACTGCCAGACGCCATTAGTAGGTGTGCCCATCGTCTCCGATCCCGTGACGTGTATGTGCCAAGCAACGTGTAAGGACACTGTTTTGAACTTTGATCATTAGGGAGATGAACATTTGGACTCTCTTGTTGGTTTTAGCAGGATTGTGCCTTACTGAAGACAACGGGCTTGTAGCCTGAAGGGCCTCCGGCGTTCCCCTCATGGGACAGGCACTACGAGACGTGGGACAGATCGGATGAAGGTTTTCAGTGAGACCTACCACTATTAGAGTAATAAGGACACTGGTGCTTTAAATAGGGGATACAGCTATATCGCTAGGTTGCATCTGATACGCATACGTACCTATAATTGAGCCACATACTGAATTATGTCTGCACCCGTATATGCTGGTTTAATCCCTGAGCAGATAAATGTATGCTCCCCAAACACAGAAGGTAAGAGAAAAACACCACTTTGCACCACAAGGAATAAAATCTTATTTTTTGTATGCTCGATAGTAGGCAACTTCTAACGCCTATACTGGTTCTAGCGGCAATAGTTGTAGGAATTTGTCTCTGCATCCAATGCTTCCCGGTATGTGTGTCGTGCTGTGTTTCCATGTGTTCTTCCAGCATAACGCGCCTAAATCCAATGGATAAAAGCCATGTACAACAGGAATTTTTTGACATGGGAGGCCTGGAGAAGATTATGGTACATACAGTATGTGATGATGTTGCTTTCCTGCCATCTGCTTATGCTAGGACTGTTTAGATTGATGCTCAAGTGTGAGCAAAGGGTGGATTGAAGATACGCATGCATATGTAATGTTGTGCTCACACTTGGAGTTTGTACTAATCACCATATGTGTTAAAAGAATGTACCCTTTTGTTAAAAGAAGAGGCATTCTCTTTATACAGCGGCGTTTAAGACCTGCTGACCTGGCAAGAACTTGTTTTTAACAGAAGAATTGTGTTTGGTCACTGTATGTCGAAGCATGCTGAGCCTGCTAAAACTATCTGCAGATTACGGGTGGGGGAAGGAATGAGTAAGCATAGCCTCGTGCACAGAGATAAGGACACAGAGGGGCACGAGAGAGAGCGAATAACAGATAACAGGAAACCACAATAGCAGATGTTGAACTGTTGACCGTTGATGCAAAGTCATGACTGGGAGGAACCGCCTTGTGGTGGACATAATCTATGTGCAGCAATGTATGACAATGTAAAACAGATGGGTATAAAAGGACCACGATGTGCAGGGGAAAGGGCGGCACTTCGACGACTTGCTTTGCGAGACGTTTGAACTTGCAGCCCATTCGCGAATGCTTGTGCATTAATAAAGTAATGTTTACTTGGCTCTTTTCTGTCTGAGTTATTGCAGGGTCCCTCTTGTACTGGTTATGGTGACGGCGAGAAATCGCACCCACATTACGAAAGAAACAGTAAACGTAAAGGGCTCTGCTCATATAGGTAATAAAAAACCTTATCAAGAAATAAAGAAAAATAAAAACCAGAAAAATATGAAAAAAATAAACTCACTTAACAATACATTTTTTAAAAATCTGCCCCTGTCAAGTGCCCCTGTGTTTGCGACAAATGTTACCCTTCTAATGTGGCTAATATTCCCCTGGATTTAGCCGTACCTTCGGCTGCTATTCCAACTGTGGCCCCGCTTCTGCTGGACCAATTTCAATACCTACTACTTCCACTGCATCCAGTCAGACTGAATCATTGTCAGATAGTTCTGTGCCAAAGGATAGTACCCCCCTGTGGTGGTGGGGAATGCTGTGCGGCCTGAGGAAATGCATGTTATCTGCCCTCCAAAAATACTATTAATCTCCCAGAAGTCTACAAATAATATTGCTCCAGTCATTGGAAACGCTCAAACTTCCTCTAATTTGATGACATCTTTCCAGGACATAGAACCTTCAACTGTCCCGGACAACTCTCGACCCAACTCTAATTTTACTCACTCTGTACCCATTACTACTCCAATATATGTGAACCTGGTTAACCTCGACAAGGAGAAACTATTATTCTAGGAGTTCTTTAGCACAAAACCACTTATTGGCGTGGACCCTATTCCTACTCCAGGTTCATCTCTGGACAGGGCCCCTTCAATTAGCTCTTCCTCTATAGATGCTCAACCACTCTGAAACCTTGATGGTTCTCTGCCCAATGCAGAGTCTCTTATGGGGAGCGTCCTTTGGGATTTAGACCAGTGGCAGATCTCTATGTCCC
Organism: Ambystoma mexicanum; assembly: GCF_040938575.1. Lineage (NCBI taxonomy): Eukaryota > Metazoa > Chordata > Amphibia > Caudata > Ambystomatidae > Ambystoma > Ambystoma mexicanum. Next base: position 1,252,189,455 of record NC_090926.1, read on the forward strand.
TAATTCTCTTAACTTTGTTCGCTCAATGCCACCAAATGGGGGCTCTAAAAGGTTTTGAAGGATCTCCTGTTGTGCTTCATACCTCCCAATATAGGACCTCTTCTAATGGGAATGAAAGATTTCCTGCTGGACCCCGTGTATCCCAAAATACAACTATATTAAGGGGTGCAAGAGGTACTGATTTGGAAGCTGATTCCTTAAGCCAATTTACCAAACATAAAGCCGAATCAATAACTCAACCTCTGGAGGCTAAAGTCTCTCTGGAGACTCTGCAACTTACTAGCCTCTGGGACAGGATATGTCTATCTGTTTTAATCATGGAAATCTACTAAAGATATTTCATCAACTTCCTTCTCTTTTACTTATTTCCAGCTATGACATTGAAAGGATTTTCTTTTCATCTAAAGACCGCATAGATATGAGTAACATTGTTTTGAAATCAAGAGTAGTATTGGTATTAATAATGGCCCATAAAGAGGGTTTATTGCAGCTAGGCTTCGAAGTAAGTCTGCTACAATCCAGTCAGCTCACCGGTAAATATGGAGAGTGTGAAGAGTATAGGGGAAATCTTACAATGGTATATCATCCGGAAAGAGCGTCTGTTACGCTCACCTGGCTCCCACAGGGGCGTCGATCTGAACTGGACAGCTGCGGTCTCCACCAATGTGACGCATAGTGCCGAGATGACAGACTGGACTGGCCCACCTAGCTTAGTTTGCTCGGCCCGTAGGAGTATTCTTCTGCAAATGGAGAAAGGGAATTAACCCCCCGTGGAGTTGAGTGTTAACCCCCACCCCCGCTGTTCTCCCCACTGATAACCTTTAATGTCCCCTCTTATAGTCTCACCTGATGGTTTGGAAAGATGAGCTCTCCATCCTGCATTGAGCGCAGGGGCGCGTAGATAACCAGTTGCTTCACTGGTTCGAAGGAATTGGTGAGTTCCAGAACAATATTGACTCTGAGATTTCCGGCGAGACGCCGTAAGTATATAGTTCTTAAGAGTTCAAATGTCTGACTTTCAGTCTTGTGAGTGCAGCTTGACCCTAGCGAAGAGTTCCTCGTGGCAACCGGTAACATTCAGGTAAGGATTTGTATTATCCAACACAGTTCGATAAAATAATGTCAGTATGTAACCTGTTGCTTTCTCCCTTATTCAGGTGCTGAGAGAAATTATGAAGTCTTGGGGAATAATGCCTCCGGCGGTAAAATTAGGTAAGTCTATTGTGGTGAGAAGGATTCCCCTTGTTTGTCCCTTTGTTTCACCTTGCTGTCCTTTTGTTCCCCTTAGGGGCCGGGGTGCGGCAAAGATGCGGTGGAGGCTGCGCCGACCCGTGAAGAGGAATAGTACCCCCGGCGGTAAAATCAGGTAAGTCTATGGGGGGTAACTAATATTGCCTCTGTTTATTCTCTTGGCTCACCTTGCTGTTCTTGTGTTCCCCTTAGGTGCTGGAGTGCGGCGGGAACATGCAGAAGGATGCGATGTATAGTGAAGATGCTGCAAAGGCCGGTGAGTTCAGCGCGGCGCTGCAGCAGACGAGGCGACGCGCATAGAATAGAATAACTTCTTTCTTCCAGCTCGAAGGCGCGGTGGATCGGGAATTCAGGTAAGGATTAAAGGTATTGCTTTTGTTCTATTAACATCCCAAACCTTAGAGGTTCGGGGCTGCCTACTGGATAGAATCTTTCTACTTTTGATGTTTTCGGTTTCAAATGCAAATGCACTTATACGATGTGCATGTAATTATTTGTAAGTTTAGTTCCGCACACTACCAAAATGTAAAACATGTGTCTTTATGTTTTTTCATTTAGGGTTTTCAACCCAAGGTTTGCACCCTTTTGGACTTTTCTCGTGGTACGACACAACATCGTCCAAGACGCTTATGTTTGGAATGTCGTCTATTCTATCTACATTTTAGTCCACTGGCGAGATGACCAGATTGTGAAAAATTGAATACTTAAAGGTTAGTGACAGAAGGAAATTTAGTGTTCTACTCCCTGTGGAGACAGGGGACATTGTGTGTCAGCATTGGAAGTTTGAGATAATCTTGTGATATCTCATAAGCTTCATATCTTTGTTTCTTCAGATGTAAATTCAATTTCATCTTCAGTCCTGCTTGGGTGGCGGATTCGAAACAATTATACTATTTTCGGCACCATACGTGGACTTATTCAGGTGAATATATATCCCTAGGTCTTTTCAATGGCTAGAGGTGGCAGGTATTAGGAGGCTCTTTCATTTCATGTTTTATTCTAATATATGTATTTGTTTTTTTCTTATATGTTTGTCTCAACGTGATTCACCAAGGCTTAAGGCTTCTAACAGACTTCAAGATCTACAATCAAGTCTTTTGAATTGTTTAAAGCTTTACCTGTGAAAACCACTGTGTCATTGTTAAAAATTTAGCACCAATATTTACAGCATATCGTGCGCCCTGAAGAAGGCGACTACTGGCTCACTTAATTGAGCCAGATAGGTTGATTTCGCCGAAACTGTAATGACATTTGAATATCATGTATGTACAGTAGGCACTTAGCACTTTTTTTTGTACTTAGCACTTTATTCCATTGGCAGCAATTTCCTTTCCAACAGCATCTTTATCATTCAAATGAAATTTTAAAAAACATGAGACAACGATGCTTTATTTGGATTAGGCACTCATTACCCTTTTGCACCTAGCACTTTATTCCATTGGCAGTAATTTCCGGTTTCATAGCATCCTTATCATTCGAATGAAATTCAAAAATATGAAGATAGTGATGCTTTACCCTGACTAATACTGAGTCATGAATTGTGGTAACTAAATTGCGATTGAATGGTTTAATGTATTAGACTTGACAAGTATTTTATACTAACATTAATTCATCTATTTTATTGTCGTTATACTGTTTATGTATTATGTAATTTTATAATGTTTTTTGATGATTATTAAAATATGAAAATATGAATCTGTTATGATTGGGCCACTATTCCTTTCCACCTCTATTCCTATAAATTGGGTACTTAAATTAATATAGTACTCCTCCATGTGAACTTCCCCCTCCGGGGTTATTGTTGTCTTATTGCTTTTGTTCTAACCTTTTCTCCTTCTTTCTCCCTCTTTCTAGGAGCTCCAGCCTCGATGCGGGCGTGGCAGAAGACTGGATGCACACTTGCAGGCACGGTGAGCGTTACGCTGCTGGGTGCAGAATAACGCGAAGTTTGTGCTGTTCTGTTCGGGCATGGTTTAAATAGCCTCCAAAGTAGTCCCAGGTAAGTATTCTTCCTCGACCCCACCCGAGTAAAAAGTAGTCCCTAGGTAAAGAAGTCCCTTCCAAGCCTCTTTTGGCTTGGAGCTCTTGCAGCATGGTCTGCATCAGGTAAGTTTGCAGCATGGTCTGCATCAGGTAAGTTTTAATCTATGAGCCTATGGCGCCAGGACTGACTCTCCATATGAGCCTGGCGCCATAGACGCCAGGACTGCACCCAAACAGCCCCTAGCAGAGGTTGTTGGGCTTGCTTGGAATAACTTGATGCCTGCTTCCGGGGTTGCTGGACTTGATCTGGATTCCCCGGGGGTAGGCATCATGACAGCGTCACAACCTCAATGGAGGCAATTCACGCCCAGATTTAATGGTAATGCCAGAAACTGGGCACAGGTTACCTCAGGTCTGTGGAAATGAGCATTCTCTCAAGAGTCCTGCTCTATCCACAAATGTCATGGCCCCAAACAAATTAACTTTTCTCTCCTGGAATTCCAGGGATAATCTACATCTTTTTACGAATACTGATACAGTACATATGATTAGGGCCTCAGACAGTTTTTTCCTACAGGAAACCTGGCTGCTTTCACCCCCCCCCCCCCGTTGTTGATGATTTGGTATCAATTCCCAAAATGCTAAATCTAATTTAGGAGGGAGGGCCTCAGGGGGCCTTCTTATTGGAATCAGAGCCTCTCTTGGCCTTAGGAATGAGGTCCTTTTGGACACGCCTTTTGGTATATTGGCTTTGGAGTTTGCTTCTGTAGATGGACTGGTCAACCTTCTTTTGATTAATGTCTATTGGCACAAGGGCATTCCTGGCCTTGAGCCGTTTTTGGAAAGCCTTACGGATATGGCCCTTACTTGGAGATCCTTATATCCCAGGGGGAAAGTGATCCTGGATGGTGATCTTAACTCTGACTGTTCCATTTCATCCGAGGCCAACTGTGATGACCTGCAATTGGTTTTGGAGGATAATAATCAAAGAGGTCAGAAATTTGTTTGGGGTAGACTCTGGAATCTCGCCTTGGATTCGGTTGGTCTAATTTGTCTCAATGGCTCCCATGATGTCGATTTTCCGCCTTGCCCTACATGGCATAGAGGCCTGTCAACGTCTACTTTAGACTATGGGCCTCATTACACAGATGGCGATGAACCATGGCGCTAAAATACCAGCACCGCCTTGGTGGAAAGGGGAATTACTGCCCTATTCCAAGGTTGGCGGGGCGGTAATTCCCCCTTCCACCATTGCCCTTCTCCATTCCCATTTCTGCCCCATAGGGCTCTATGGGAATGGGGAAGACGCTAATTACGGTACCGCAAATTGCGGTACCGTAATTAGCTCCCTGGCCCCTTTGCGGGTTGGTTTTTAACGCCTGCAAAAAGCAGGCGTTAAATTCCCCAACCCGCAAAGGGACCTCGTAGTAAGGCGGTAAGGATTTACCGGTACCGGTAAAATACTGGTACCGGTAAACCCTTACCGCCATCCGTGTAATGAGGCCCTATGTCTTTGTAGATCATTCCCTGTCTTACTTCTCGTCTGAGGTTCAGTTCTCCTTCAACCCATGGAGTGACCATGGGTCTCTGGTGGTTACATTCTCCTCCCTTTCCCCATGAAGCCTTTGCCTGCAGGGGTACCATGTTATCTTAATACTGTGAGACAAGGGACTGGGGATTCGTTGGTCACCTGCTAATATTGACCTTTTAAATTGCCAACTTATCTCCTCGCTCAATCATACCTCTTTCTCCTGGAAACAGGCAGTATTTAACACTTTGTACTTTGATACTTTCCTTAAGGCTCTCTATAGTACTATCTCTGGCTCTCTCAGGAAGGGTAACCCTAAAAAATCTCATGTTCATAGGTCTGATCAGGAGTTGGCCAATGAAAAGGCCTATACTCGGAAACATATCAAGGAGGTCCAAGCACTTGATATTGACTGGGATAATAAAAAAGCAAAAATTAAAACCATCCGTCAAAAATATAAGAATGATTGCAAATCAAAGAAATGTAGTCTGCTACAAAATGACGCGGAGTGTATGCTTAGAGTCCTGGTCAAAAGAGATCTTAGGGCATTCTGGGCTATTTTTTCAGCCCGAAATGATAGCATTGTGGTCGGCCAGTTGAATGCCATCCCTGAGGTTCAATGGGTAGATCATTACACCAAACTGTTTGGTACAGGGGAAGAGGGGCTACAACTGTGCACAGGGGGGGTGAATGCAATAAATTATACTTGGGGGCCTGTTATTGACTATGAGTCAATACTTTGCCTTATTGCCAAAGCTAAGAAATCCAGGGCCCCTGGCCCTAATGGCTTAACAAACAATACACTGAAAGTGGAACCACAAATCTGGGCTAAACTTCTCTGCCTGCTTTACCAGGACGTAGTAAATACTGGTAACGTCCCCACCAGTTGGCAGACCGCCCATATTGTTCCCATCTTTATGAGAGGCCAACAAACCCTGGTCAAGAATTACAGACCAATCTCTCTTATCGATGCAGACTGTAAGCTTTTTGCTTCCATGCTTCTCTCCCATCTTAATGTGTGGATCAAGGAAAATAACATCCTACCGAAGCAACAAACAGGCTTCAGGGTTGGACATTCAACTAATCTCAATGTGTTTATTCTAACTGCCCTACAAAGTACAACATGGGGAAAATATGGTGGTTCCCTTTACGTTGCCTCAATTGACCTGTCAAATGCATTTGACTTGGTGATTAGAGACTTTGGGGAAAACTATCAATGTGGGGGATCCCGGCAGGGCTTCTCAATTTAATCATGGCAATGTATGAGAACGTGGGGTCCATATTAGGATTGATCTGGATGGAACGCTCTCTAGAAGGATAAGAACACGTATTAGCGTCAGACAGGGCTGTTCCTTAGCCCCGTGCCTTTTTATCCTCTATCTGGCTGATGTTGGGGAGTTTCTTGGAAATGCAGGTATGGTGAATGCAAAATTGGGGGATCTCAGGCTCTCTTGGTTGGCATATGCTGACGATTTCATTCTCTTTGATCAGACCAAAGTCGGCCTGCAAAGACTGGTATGCAGGTTTGAAGAATACGCTACACTTAACGGGCTAAAAATCAACCCAAGTAAAACCCGTACAATGGTCTTTTCAAAGGGGAAAAAAGGAAATAAACAAGTGTGGAAAAGTGGTGGTGAAAACATTATAAGAGCACACAAAATCGTCTTATCTGTGAATCCTTATTCTGGCCCAACCATCGGTCGCCGAATTAAGACGTTCCCTTAGACATAAAATACTCCCGCTTATCTCACAATCTATTAAGTTAGATAATAAATATGGCAGGTTTTCCTTTAAGCCAATTATAGACTTCTTCAAGGGAAAGGTGACTCCAAAACTAATATACAGAATGGAACTACACTATTTAGCTGTCCTGACCTTTTGGGACACCCTTGAGGGTATCTATTGGAGAAAGGTTATGAAACTGCCTAACTGTGTCCCAATAGCGGCCATAAGGTATGAATTGGGTTTAGTTTCTCTGCGAGCAAGAATCCTTTGGAGGGCTCTTGTACTTTTCTCTGCTTTACTCTCTCCTAAACAGGACACTCTTTATGCTGATGTTGGTACGATTCTCTTTTCACAATGATCTCCAGACCGTATCCTGTATCTCTCAAACTTTAGGGACATTTGTGATAAGATGCTATTAGATCTCTCCACTGATAGGGATACCCTGTTGACTAATCCTAACAAAGTTAAAGAGTGTCTTTTCTGTTGTGACTGGAGCAATATGCTGGAAAAACTGCATGCCTATCCATCTCTCTGCGACTTACAATTTGATCATAAGAAGAGAGGCTGCTTGTCTTTTATTTTGACACAATTTCCCAACCGCCACTATCGCTCACTTCTCCTGAAACTTAGATGGAAACCTTTACCTACCAAGGAAGTTATACATAGAAGGAAGGAGATTAGTGATTTGGATCTTACATGCCGCTTCTGCCAGATTCCTGGGGTTATAGAATCTGCCCGGTAATTATTTTTAGATTGTGTTGCTCTGAAAGGTACTAGGGCCACTTACTTAGGCAGATTCAATACTCTGGGACTATTGGGGGCAGAAAATCTCATTTGGTTTCAGTGTCTTTCCATCTCTAAAACCATAGATGGACTTGCTGTGGCAGGTTTTTATTAAATCATTAGATTTGAATGCCCTTTCCTTATGATCATCTTATATGATGAATTTTAATTCCAATATCATTGACTGTCCTGTGTATCTATATAAAATTGGGAATTATTTTACTGAAATCCTACCAAAATCTGAATATACACAGAGGGAAGCTTGACTTCTAAAATGTTCTTTTAAATATTGTATCAAATCTTATTTCTGCACCGATTTTTAACGGTCTGTTTAATGTTTCCTGTTTTAGAATAACGATCCTGGGGTTGTAATGTATCTTTAATGAAATTGGATTTGTAATGTATGTTCTTTTATGCTTTTTTGATACTGATGTTTTGATATTGATGTTTCTTCTTTCATTTAATGTATTTGTAAATGTTTCTTTTGTAAACCATATACAATAAAAAAAAAAAAAAAAAAGAGAAACATACAAACTGTATTTAAATGAACATGATAAGTGTATCAAACCTTAGTTGAAAATGCAATGTTGTACCCTATGGCATAGTTGCCAGTACAAATGTTACTTCATGGATCAATCGACTTGGGCTTTAAAGTGTAGACACAATACAAAAGTGAATAGCTATGCATTCCGTAATGTTGGGGGCACAGAGAAATATTGTTTCTTGGTTGTACATGAAAGACACATAAGATGACCAGTATGATTTGCCCAAATCGCGGGTGATGTATAGAAATGCAGGACTACATTAATTTGGCGGTGATAGATCAAAGTTACGACAATATAGGAGACAAACAAGAAATGTAAAAGGCCTCAGTGGGCAAAGTGACATCAAATCTAGAGTACACTTACTCGTTACTCGGATTGCGAGGACGAACTGTTGTGCGAAGTTCGTGCATAAGCACCATCATAATCCTCAACACGGATTGTGTGAGGCAGGCTGCCCTGAAGTCATGCAGCTTGGTAACGCATTGTGGCCGTGTCTCATCTTCCGATATGTAGGCCAAGCATCCAAAGTTTTCTCGGCAGCAGCAGTTCTCCTCCCCGGTTGGCATGACCTTGCACCGATTGCAGGTACACCAGGTGGAAGCGCTTCCATGCGGCTAGGTTCAGGCTCTTGATCCAGTGATTCGTCCTCCCAACTGTCGGCCGAAGCCCCATCGTTTCTGCATCTTTCTCTTTCGACTAATTCCACCTCGGAATACTCCGGCCCGTACTGGTAGGACTGTATTGTTGCCATTATGCGACAAAATTAAAATTGATAGTACTAGTATCTGTTCGCACGGGCTACGAGCAACGAAGATAGCTGAACAGAGCAGAAATGGCCCACAGGATACACAAAAAAAGAAAGTGAAACGATTTGAAAAAAGCAACTCTGATGTTGTCTGATGAGAAGCGGTCTGTTTATACTAATTGAGGAAAGATGCGTCCGGCCATTTCCATGGAGACACGTCATTAACTGGAGCGTAGAGAACGTTGACACGAGACGTGCATTGGCGTTGTGAAATGGGCCATACCCGTATAGTGTGATGTCTGCTTCAGGGGCGGGGGATATGATTTAGTGCCGCAGGGAAGTTCACCTTAGGGCGATGCGGCAATGGATAACAATAGCACAAGATGGCCACACCCTGCTGCCTGATTTCGCATGCATAAAAGTGAGGAAAACTACGGTAAGGAGCATAGGAAATGTTTGTTCAATCGATCAACGTATGCTTAAAAACACATATCACAACACTCGGGACAATAATATTTTTGAGCGCACTATTCCTTTAAGCCATGGTTGCTTGTCAATAGCTATCCTATAGACAACCTTGGCTGGGGTGCTCTGTGCATCTACTCTGCCATATCGAGGGCAGGAGTACAGATACCCCACTCCGGCTTTTACAGATCGGTCCTACAAATTGCTTTGCCCTTGATTTAGACATATATATATATATATATATATATATATATATATATATATATATATATATATATATATATTTTTTTTTTTTTTTTCCGCCAAAAGGAACAGGATTAAAAATGCAGCCTGTGCTCTCATGGGAGGAGTTAAAATGTGTCCTTTTGAATTTTTCTGATGACCACATTGAGATGGGAATTCTGAGGTATGAGGTTTCATGGAAAAACCTTCTTCTATTCAAAATCAAAAGAAAATTATAAAAAAACTATCTCCGCAAAGGAAATAAATAAAGATATGGACCTGAATTAAAGCTGAACAAAAAAAGGTATTTTATCCTAAAGAGGAGGATTGTTTTTTGCTTAATACATGAATATTTCTGGCTGCGCTAAGAATGGCGGGACACTAAAGAGGCCGCTGCAATTTACTCATTCTGCCTGTATTATACATATATCGGTGCATTATAAAGGCTGCAGACAAGGCATAAACTATTGAAGTTACTCCTTTGTACGATGGCTACTACCTGATAGACACAGAAATACATTGGTTGGGATTAAGTAACTTGGCTTTGTCCTGATGAATGCTGCAATTGACAGGAGCAGGAACATAGACTCCAGAGACGGCAGAAACACACTGGGCCTCATTACGGGTTTGGAGGCAGCCATGGTGCTGTTAGCACCATGGCTGCCTCCAAACCGGGCTACATTACCGGGTTCCTTCAATGAGGAATAAATGGGTCATGCCAACATTGGAGGACCCGGTAATTCCTCCTTGAAGGAAACATTCCCCATTCCCATTTGAGCCCCAATAGGGCTCAATGGGAATGGGGAGGGAGGTAATACCGGGCACATTACGAATGGCCCGTTATTACCTCCCTCTTCCCCTCGCGGGACCCGGAAAAGACGTCTGGTTTTACCAGACATCTGGTCCGGGTCCCGCAGAGGGAACCTCGTAATCGGCGCTCCGGTGATGAAGGGTGCCGGTCCCGTACCGGCACCCTTCATTACAGGAGCGCCACCCTTGTAATGAGGCCCACTGTGTTGACTTTTTTAAGAACTACCTACGACACTGCAAATAAAGGGCAGGTCAAAAACAAGACAAAGACTAAAACTTTTGGATTGATCCCTGAACAAAACAGGGTTTTCTCTACATTGTACACATATAGGTTGGACCATGGTTGGGTCGTAAAGTGCCTACTGACATATTTTGTGTCTGAATAAGTGGAATTTTATGAGAACGTTATCACAGAAAGTATGTTGAATGATTTAAATGTTGTCTGTGAAATATGTATAGATCACCTATGTTATTTTGTTTGGCATATGAATAAAACATGTTTCGAATAAACCACTATGAGAAATCCGATGGTTTAACGGGAAGTGTTTATGACATGATGGCCTTGATCATGATGTTTTGGATATGCTGATAATAGCCTGGAAGACTAAGGCCTACCAGGCACCCTGAGTTTAGAAATGTGGCTCTGCTGTGCCAGTGTCACAGTGGTCTTGGCGTAATTACCAGACTGCACAGTCCACCTTCCTTGGTACGCACCACCACTCAAGACTGGCTTTCTTCTTTGGGGTTTCCTTCTCCTGCTCTCATATGTCTTCAGCTCTCCTAGTGCTTCCCCCACACGCCAGCTGGTTCAATACAGAGGATCTCCTGATTTCGATCAGCTTCAACGACAGATGTGGCTTGAAACTCCTGGGTTTCACTTCTCACTGATAATGGTCCTTCTTCCCTTTTTATGATACACTGATGGGCACCACCCAGTGGAGGATTGTGGTCCCTTTTCTCTTCCAGTTGAGTGTTGTCCATCACTCGTTCATTCCTACTTGTCACAGCATTGCTGGTTTCTACCCACTGATCAATCTGTATTTCTCGCTCACTCTTCTTCTTCTGGGTAGTCTTACAGGGGTATTTCTTTAGGCTGGATCTTGGATCCTGTGGCACAATAACAGACAGTGGCTTGGTCAGCTGGACCTTTCTGAAGTCATGATGTTACTGTTGGTCCAGGAGTGTGAGATTGTGGGTGTTCCTCTGTGGAATGGGAGTCCTTTTCCTCAAACGGGAAGTCTCTCCATGGGAGGTCCCGCTAATCGTCACCGCTAGTGGGAATATCACGTAGCAGTTTCATCTCCCTAGCCTCACAATGAAAGGCTCCACCTTGGTGAGAAGTGACTGAATCCCACGATTCGTCACATAGGATACCTACTAAACCACCAGGGAGCCATCGGGCTTACCCAAATTAGCCAGGAAGAGGATTTCCCAAACACGTACTCTCTTCAAGGGCTGGATTCATCTCCAAGGAATAGTAAATGGGAGTAGAGTTTAGGACTCTGTTTGAACCCTTCATTAATCCTACACCTCCAGAGGAATAGAAAAGGGGAAAATGGGACTACATTGGCTAGGGAGAGACAACCAATCAGAGAAAGAGGAGGGGGATATAAGAAGAAAAGGCAAACAGGAAAAGGGTGGTGGTGACATTGGCGAGGTCAGCAGTGGAGTGGAGGAGGACCCAGAGACCAGCAGGAGAATGGGCAGATGGAGTGTGGAGGCTGTTATTGGAGAGAGGGTACTGCAGGGTGACTGTGCGCAAATGAGTGTCATGAACCATCGTCTGCATCCCTTCTGGACTTCCTGGTCCCTGACCCATAGGGGATTGAATACAGTGATCCTTCCAACATGGCTGCTTGAAACAGAATGCTGCTGGCCAGTCTCTACGCTCCATGGTGTACGCTCTACTAAACAGACACGCCCCTGTGGCTCTGCGTGTCTCAACGCTACCGCTTGCTGTAGTCGGACGTGTGTTGCCAGAGTTCGCTCGGGGCTCTCTTCTGATTTCTGGTTCCTTGAATCCCCCTTCCTTCCTCCCATTCCTCTACCTTACCTCCGATCTTCCTGGATTTTCTTCCGCGCTTGGGTCACGGCGTTCTGTGCCTCCGAGTGCGAACATCGTTCCTTCCTGGTATCCACCCTGGACTTCTGAACGTTCCCGGAAGTTGGATAGCGAACCTCACGCTGGAATCTGAGGACCAGCGCTCGGGTTTGTACAAATCCCGGACCGTGAGAAAGAAGACATCACAGAAGGTCGTAAGCAAACAACAAAAGCAGGTGAGAAGGGGAGAGACTTGTGACAATGAGTGAAACAAGCAATAGAAAGAGGAGCAGAAGTAGGGTGGGGCAGACCCCTATTTACCCCCACCCGGATCCATGACCTGAGGAGTGCACACTTTGTACATAAAGCAGGTTTTATTAGCTTTTTTGTTTTGTTTATTCTGCATTGATCAAGATTGTATCTTTCACAAAATGTATCAAAACATTAAAAAATGTAAATATGATACACAACAATCAATTATAATTGATTTATATAAAAAATGAAATTAGTGGAACATAATTCATCACAATTTAATAGTTGAATACAGTTTATCAAATCTTTTACTACTTATCTAATTCATAAGACCTATTCCTTTCAGCTTTCTTAGTACTACTGTCGTTAGAAAGATTTCATTCCCAGCCCTCAGACGATTCCATATTTCCTCTAAAAGCGACTCATCTGGAATTTCAAAGAACCGTCTTAAGTACTTATTTCTTGGTTCAACTAGACCAAGACATTCCACAAAAATATGTCTAAAAATCTGTTCTAAATCTGGATTACTACAATAATTACAAGTTCCATTAGAAAGGTTTCCATTTTTCTTTTGATGGGCATGCATGATCTTCCCGGTGGGCAGAAGATTTAAACAAAATGTGGATACGTTTGCAAATAATTTAGTAGAAATCTTATTGGTTTATCTTTTCTTGAAAATGTAGTATGTAGATGATAATTCCTTGTTTTATCTATAGTATTCAACCAGTACATATTTCTTAGACAGTTCTTTACCCACTGCAGGTTTATCGTTAAATCAGCTACATTTCTACTGCATGCATCTAAGACAGATTCAATATATACTTTTATTACACACAGAACATTAGATGCATTATTATCCACCATTACTGTAAGATCTTCTAACATAGACAATCTATTTGGTGTTACTAGTTTGCTATACAGAGAGATCAGCTGCCATTGGAACCACGCTTGCAACGACAATAATACATTCAAATCGCAGTGATGGCATAGGTAACAATAAAGGGAGATTCAACATTTTCTTCCAGATTCTACCTCATAATATCTCCCAATTTTACCCATATTCCTTTGGCTCTATTTCCAAACCACAAAAAATCTTTGGAACACTTTTACCTTTATAAAAAGAAATCACAGGTTTAATAGAAAACTTACAAAATCTGCAATACATTTTCTTCATTTGAAATACCAATTGGTCTATTCTACCCACTATTTTCATTCTAATCACAAACCTAAAAAAACAATTTCTCTTGCTAAAACAATTCCTTTATCATTAATCAACCATATGAATATCTTCCCTTGTTTCAGCTGCTTTGAAAAGTGAATTACATCACAATTTTCGGGTAATCACCAAATCAATTGTTTTGGCATATACACCCAATGTTGTTAATAACTGATGGAGGCCTATTGATGTTGCATCTAATAGACCAATATCATCGGCATATGCCATCCAACAAATCCTTTACTGTCCTATCTTACGGGTAACAACCCCGTCATACTCAAGTTCTCCTACATGTCTGCTAAATATAAATTGAAAAGACAAGGTGACAGTATACAACCTTGTCTGAGGCCTCTAGTTATTTATATATATGTTTTCCTTTATTAAGTGCTTACTGCTGTCATCAGCCTTTTACACAAAAACCATTCAAATTCATTTTCTTTTACATTTCACATAAACCTAATAGCACTATTACTTAAATGACAACAACAACTTTGTTAATAATAGGTATACAATTCAATTTTTAAAAACCATTTGATTTAAAAGCCTAAAAATAAGTTTCAACAAAGTTCATCCTACATTTCATATTACATGTTACACTTGTAAACATCAAGTTCTGATTTAAAGCCATCAATACCCAATGGGTCTTCACTACATAAAATTGTAGTGTATGATTGCCTTCCAAGAGAACAGTGGCCTAAGCCATACGTGATAGGCTGCTGCGGCCGTGACATATGACTCAGCCTCATTCAACATACACTAAAATTGATCCGCCTCTTGCATGTCAGAATTTGCATTACATTTAGCATAGGAATCTCCCATTTTAGGGCAGTGCATTGGGATGTGTCGTACAGTTTCAATTTGTGTACCGCATAACCGGCACAAACGCTTCTCCATAGGGATAGACTGCCAAGCTCCCCTTACCGCGTTTGCTGGCAGAATAATATTGGCAAAGGCTCATCTTAGAACCCCCTGATAGGAGTAAGCCACATATTTACACCTTTCTGCCAGTGTCACCAATGTAAGAACCCAATTGTAATCCTGGCTCCTGGCCATAAGATTGCACAAAAACACCGGGACCTCATGCTCGTTAGTACAAGTCAAGGATATTTCTGAACAGTGTAAGGCAATCATCATCTCCAACTCCTTGAACCAGACACTGACAGAAAATCTCTTAGCATGGGCCATAGTGTCATGCACTAATGACTTATGCGTCTTCCCTCCAAATCTTATGTTTACCCAGAGTCTGCAAGCTGCAACAGTCCATGGGGAAGACAGAGATTGAAGTCCCAGCTCCAGACTTCCATGGGCACAGTACCCGGCAGGCTCAATAGCGACCGCAATATCCTACCCTCAATCTTGAGTAACCAACTGACAGCCTTACTAAGCAGAACCTCTAGGGCATACATAATTCCAGATATTATGGCTGTTTTATATGCCAACAGCTTTGGTTCCACAGGGCGCCTCCCCCCCAATTATTGATCACTTTTCTAATGGCTAACCATTTTGCCCAGGCTTTAGACGCAACAACCTCATATACACGAGAAGATCTTATTGGTACCTTTACCTGTATTCCCAAATATTTGTGTCGGTTTGTATTAGCTTTGTTGTACCTAAATGCCAGCTGAACGCATTACCTCTGTATGCCTTTTTACCAACTACCATGACCATGGTCTTCTGCATGTTTATATGTAGGCTATTCTGCTTGGCATAGGAATATAGCGCATCCAAAGAATGTTGAAGCCCTATCGCTTTTCTATCAATTAGGACAATATCATCTACATAGGTGAGAGAACTTACCAGGGTATTACCATAGCGTGGAGGATTATTATGCACTAGTCTTTGGGCAATGTCTATGTCCACCATATAAAGATTATATACTATCGGCGCCAGGACGCAGCCTTTTCTTAGCCCAACGTTAGTCACCACAGGAGAGGATAGTGAGCCATCCTGGGACAATCGGGCCCTGACATGTGTGACGTGGTATAGCTGTTTCACAAAATAGAGAACCGAAGGGTGTACGCCCCAGTTTTCAAGCTTCTGCCACAGTCTAGATCGAACAACGGTGTCAGACGCTGAGCTGAAATCCACAAAACACACATAGAGCGAAGTCCCAGGATACTCGTAAATGTCAGAAATCAAGGTCAGAATAACCCATAATGGGTGCTGAGTAGAAAACCCTTTCCTGAAGCCAAACTGATGTTTGTCTAATAGTTGGTTTGAGTATGCCCAGTTTGATAGCATTTCCAGATAGATTATCGCAAAGATTTTATAGCTACAATCTGACATTGCTAACCATCTTTAGGAGTGAGAATCGTCCCTGTTACCCTGTTTATGCACTTGGATCAAAATAGAGCTAGGCAAGGACTCTGGGATTCGCCCCACTATGCAAATATGCAACAAATAGGACCTTAAAAGTCTAGCCCACATTTGCGGATCATCTTTCAATACAATAAGACCATCTGGTCCCGTGGCCTGTGTTGGCTTCGGGCTCCTAATTATCGCCATTAAATCACTCTCAGACAATACCAGACCGCAGAACCTTCCATAGAGGAGATTGTATTTCTATCCAGTGTCTCATTTTCATCCCAAAAATATTTGTTTAATTGTGCCCCCGGGCCTCTTTCACTATGGGGCATACTTCCATAACCCCCCGGCCACTTCTAAAACTCCTAATTATATGCCAGAATTTTTGGTATCGTGGGTCCGGAGCATCCTATTGATGTATTTCCATTTGGCAGTGGATTCCTATATTCACATATCCAATTTGTATAGGTTATTTTAATTTTTCTCAGTCTAAGTATAAACCATCAGCAGCCACAGATGTTGCCTTTTTTAGACCTTGGGGGTTCCAGGGGAGGCTACTGGGGCCCTCCCCAATTCCAGCCCATGTGTCGCGTTTCGAGGGTTCCACGATCAGTCTGAGGAATCACTTGGGTCAGATGCCGCTAAAGTAATTCAGACTTCCTTCCTGAGAGCACAGCTTGCAGGGAAAAGAAACACCTGTCAGGCCAAGGGCTCAGGCAAAAAGGCAGAACGCACAGCGGAGCTAGAGGGAAGAAAACAAACAAAGCAAATATTACATACCGTTTGTTGACAATTCCAGTCCCTCTACCCCCTCCGAGCCCCACAAGCTTACCTGTGTATTCTTTTCCTTCAGGCGGAATACCTACTTGTGACAATACACAAGAATGGGAGTGCGTGAAGGTCAGAGGAAATTTTCTTGCTTGAATGAAGGGGGACCATAGACTTCCCTCAATGATGGATTAGTGATGTCAACAGTAGAGCGTCCCTCATTCCAATGAGTGAAAACAAAATCAAATGTTCCAAGAGCAAGTAGGCAAAAGAAAACAGCAGAGCGTCCCACTATCCAAGGAGTGAAGCCAAGTGTCTCAAGATCCAAGGGGGCGGAGTAAATGATGAGCACAGCGAAGCGTCCCAAAAAATCCCACAAGTGATGAGCACAGCAAAGCGTCCCAAAAAATCCCACAAGTGATGAGCACAGCAAAGCGTCCCAAAAAATCCCACAAGTGATGAGCACAGCAAAGCGTCCCAAAAAATAACCAAGAAGTGAGGTTTCTCCACTCGGGGAGCGGGTGGCCAGGAGTGATGACTACGGGGTTGAAGGGAGCCGGAAACCAGACATGAGAAGCAGAATCCAAAATAAGTCCGAGGTGTATTCCGTGGTCGAGCAGGGGAGTTGATCAAACGAAGGTCTAAGGCAGAACCAAGGAGACGATAACAAGGTCCAAGGTCCAAGGTAAGCATAGAATTCAGGAACCAGAAAGGCAAGGAAAAGGGGAGAAGGAACTTATTCCAAGAGCGTAGCTCGCGTAACGCAATGGTTTAGGAGCACCGGCTTACTGGGGGCGTGGCCAATTATAGGAAGTGAAATGCAAGCGAGGCGTGGAACGCACGCAAAAAGAAAGTAAAAAACGTTCCAAAGGTTCCTTGCGGGCATCGTCCTCTTGGGAGATGTAGTTGATTACCGGCGGTGGCGTCGGCGTTGTCGCAAACGCCAAGTTAAACGCCACGGGCTTCTCCCCTGGGCATAAGAATACCCTAAGAAACCGGGGAACGTGACACCATGCCTCCATACAACTACCCACGATGGAGGACATCGAACCCCAACAGGAGACGGAGGAGATATTAGAAACCATACCGATCTTCAACCTCTCAGGAAGTACACGTACCAAAGAGGAGAAATCTGTATTATCCAAAGGACTGTCATTTGTCCCCACTAATCACACTGATTGGTTCAGACTCGACCAGGAACTTTCCTACTTTTACAGAACCATCAGAAGAAAAGTCTTCTTTCAGAACAAAGAAAGTCCCCTAGAACCTGAAGATTCAGGATTGAGGAAAAAATCGGACTTCCTTCCCAATGACAATGAAATGCCAGCATCTGTCCTTGCATTTGAAAAATGCATCAAGCAAGAAATGAAAAAAGCTCAGCGTACCACCTCGCATAAAAGAAATAATCTCACGCAGGGAGAACAACAAGCCCTTAAGGCACTGTCAGAAAATCCTTCTATCGTTATTAAAGCGGCGGACAAAGGAGGAGGAGTTGTCGTCCAGAGCAAAAACCAATACAAAGCAATGGTAATGTCATTACTTAATGAAGAGGGCAATTATAAAAAACTGCGCAAAGATCCCACATCAGAAATCAAAAAGAAGATTAAAGATACAACCGACTTTGCCTTGGAGAACAACTGGATATCGGAGAAAGAGGAAATCTTTCTCAATAACTTCGAGGGACGCATTCCAGCATTCTATGCTTTACCCAAAATCCACAAGAACCAGTTTACACCCCTAGGAAGACCTATCGTATCAGGGTGCGGTTCAGTGCTTGAACCCGTCTGCAAATTTATTGATTTTTTCTTAAAACCTTTAAGTCAGAAAACTCCGACATACCTGCGAGATACCATGGCGACTATAAACAGATTTGAACATCAACCTTTCAACCCTTCTGAAGATATACTAGTCACCATGGATATCAACAGTCTCTACACGAGCATCCCCCAAGAAGCAGCGGTCGAATGCATCAGACACCATCTAACCCACCATATGTCACAAACCAGAGTTCCGGTCAACCTAATAGTTGAACTAGTGGAACTAGCTCTTACTAACAACTTTTTTCAATTCGAAGAAACTTTTTACCTACAAATTCGTGGAACTGCCATGGGGGCGGCTTTTGCCCCGAGCATGGCAGTCATATTCATGGCAGAATATGAATACAATCATGTCCTCAACTTATGTAATCCATTCCTCGACAACATTGTACTCTGGCACAGTTATATCGATGACATTATCTTCATCTGGAAAGGAGAAAACAATACCCTGTCAGACTTCTTTGGATGGATCAATAATCGCACGGATGAGATTAGATTTACCATCAACATCAGCATTAATTTCCTGGATCTTACCATCAGACCTAAGAATAACATCTTGGAATGCACTATGTTTAAAAAAGAGACAGATCGCAACACAGTGCTCCATTATAAAAGCAATCACCCGTGGAACTTAAGAAATAACCTTCCTTACGGTCAGTTTCTCAGAGTACGGAGAAATTGTACAGACACAGAAGAGTACAAAGTGAATGCGGCAGCTCTTGAAACCAGATTGAAAGCTCGTGGTTACCCCAGAAAGCTCCTTAGAGACACACAGAAGAGAGCGAGATTTACACCTAGAGAAGCACTCCTCACACCCAAAATTCAGGACACCCAACAAGAAACTATCATGGCATGTGTAACCACTTTCGGCCCTAACACCACTAAACTCAGAGGGGCCATAAGAAAATTCTGGCCACTGATACAGCTTAGCCTACCCCAGGAACCGTTACCAAGGATGGCACTTAAAAGATCCAAGAATCTTAGAGACATGCTCACGCATGCAAGAATGACCAAAACCAGCTCAAGTTCTGCCTTGTTGAACCTGAGAGAGATCAACGGCCACCATCCGTGCGGTAATTGCACTGCATGTAAACAAACCAAAAAAATGAACTCGTTCATGATTGGTGACAAGGAATGGAAACTAAAGCACTTTACTAACTGTAAGACCTGCAACGTAATTTACATTATAGAATGCCCCTGCGAATTACGCTATGTGGGACAAACATCCAGGCCAGTTCACAAAAGAATTGGGGAACATCGTTCCAGAATCCGTTGTAAAACTCTGACAGCCCCACTTGTGGCACATTCCCTTGAACTGCAGCATGGCCCTGACAGCTTTACTTGGTGGGTGGCTGACAAGGTTTTTAATACCTATAACATCACCAACTCCCTCAATTTTAAAGAGAGTTGGTGGGTGTACAAACTTCAATCTACCTCTTTGGGGCTTAATTAAATAGAACCACATCACTATTTTTAGACTTGCCTCTTTTGACATTCTATTACATCCAAAGCTCGGGTCATGTGCCCATTTTACTTTGACCCCGAGCCCCTTAGTGCAGCCCATTATTCAACGGGGTACTCTGAAGGCTCCAGTACCCTCCCCCTCCAGAGCCCAAGCGCTGCAGCTTTCTCCAAGTGCTTGTCCCTCCACATTCTTGCTGCGTGTATACTAACATTTCCAGCATTTGCTTAAGCCCGCCGACTTAGCGGGTTTATGGGTATTATTTCGCCCTCCTTACAATCAGCACCTGGTTGCTATGACACCGCATTTCCTTTTCCTCCCCCGCGCATGCGCCGGGAAGCGGCGTCTCTCATTTCTACACATGCGCATTTTACCACTGTGCATACAGCTTCATTCTGTACTGATCTTCACTCACGAACGCACACGTTTGCTGCGGCTCGCATGTACAAGGTAACAGCAGCTCTTGCTCTACATTTTTAGGCCCCTGCTTATGCTCGCAGCCTTTTCAAACCCTTACCATATTTCGGGGTGTCTGTTTTTGTTTCCCCAGACTCGAGTTATTCCGGTCTTACACTGGCCATTTCAGCCCGCTTTTCATTTCCACTCGTAACCTCAAGTCACCTACCTGTTGGGAATTCAGCTCTCATACCAAGGTAATCAGCTCCTGCATTCCCGGATGTGTTTCCACAATTGGCTTTTACCGATTTCCCACATAACATTTATCCACTTGTGCCTTACTGCACTTTCCTGTTTCTTCCAGCTACATGTTGTGAGAAGCTTTCGACTTACTTCCATGAAAGTTTTCCGTCGGAATCCTTTAAAGTCAGCCACCTGGCTAGCACCCAGGTTCCAGTCCTGTGTAAGGTCAGTTATTGACCAACAATATGAGTTTACCAGAGCCTTTCTAATTTGTTTGTCCTTTAGTATCTTCTCATTTGAATATTTGATTGTATTATACACTGCACCCTGACATCACATATGGTGTATTAACCATAGTTCCCCTTCATCTTTCACAGGGGATCTCATACCTTGGCTCCATGAAGAAGGCTGTGACCCACTGTTTAGCCGAAACGTCCAGGGACCCTTCCACCTTCTGCTGTTAGGTCCCCCCTCCCCCTTTACAATCTTGGGTTCGGTTTATGTCAGGGACGTCGATCCACTTTGGTCACCCTCTACCCTGGCTTTTGTCAGACCTATTTAAGGTCTTGTGTTTAGAGCAATAATTGTTTATCTTGTTTCTATCCGTTTGAGGTAAATGTGTAACTTACCTGGTGTTGATATTAGATGAATTATGAGAAAACAAGTAATGTACTAAATACAAGAAAAATCTGCCTGTACATGGGTCCTTCTCAAAGAATGTCAGCATACGGCATATTCATGTATCCATTCATTCAGGTTCTGTTTTATAAATGCCGAAAAAGTCTCCATGCACCATGTTTTTGAATATGCGGAACAATTGTATCAATGTATAAATGCAATTTTTGTCTTTCATATTGGAATTGACAATCCAATTTTTGTTTCCTTTTTAAAAAAAGTGATTTAATGACTGAGGAGAGAAAATAAAAACCACTCTCAGGTTTAATTTAATTTACACGAGTGCATGTGTATCATTACTCCTTTGTTTGTACACCTATCCTTTGGATATGCATAAATAAGGCTACAATAGAGGATCAGATACACCTCAAATTTCTTTTGCATATAATCAAATTGCAATTAGCTTTGACTCCATAGACAGGACTCTCCCTTGCGTTTTCTAAGTATATACTCCCCCTGTGTCAACCACTGGTATTTCTTAAGATTACAGATATCTTTATTCCTTTGTCGTTTGTGCTTTGTAATCCCCATATCGTATGGGGCCCAGGTGTTAGAGCCCTGTCCAGCAACCACCCTATAGGCATTGTCCGAGCTGATAATTGAGCCAATCATATCAGTGAGGTCCCAATCACCACTTCTTAGTATGTCTTCCCCATCAGACACCTGTTTCTTAATAGCAAGATTCACTTTCCTAACATTGCGATACAACCAACAAAGTCCGTTACCCTGCAGATTTACCTTTGAGATCATGTTGATTTTTTGGCGAGATGAAGGCAGCACTACTTCACAAGTCATCTTCAGCATCACATGATCATTCATTGGCACCTCTTTAGTTTGTAGGTCGGGGGCGATATCTAATATCACTTGATTTACAAAAACAAAATCAACCTGGAAGAAAAGACTACCATTAGACTAGGTACATTTTTTATTTGTAGTTTTTGAAGTCAGGGGACATGATCGAATTCAGCCAATTTGTCCAATCATTTCCTACCACGGCAGGGGCAAGATTCCACCACCATTACTAAGAGAAGGGTAAGAGTCTGTATTTAAATCCCCAGCTAAGATAATATCACCATTACTATTACAGTCCAACCATGAGAAAACCTTCATGAGATCCCCTGTTAGCTTTCCCCCAGGGGTATCGTAGAGAGTCGCCACAAGGGTGTCTCCTGTACTATATGGGAAACCAACCATTATCACAAAGAGAAAGTTGGAATGTTCACCAGCAACCTGGTACGGGGAAATGTTATGGTGGTTTCTGGCCCCAATACATAGTCCACCCCTTGGTCATCCTAAGGTGACGGGAGCAGACATCCGAAACAAGGAAACATAGCCGTCCATATAAAAGGACATTGTTGACCATATTTCTTGGATAAGGAAGAGGCTTGAATTAAATAGTTCCTGCATACCCAACTGATTTACCAAGAATGATTTATAATGATAATGATAATTATGTGTTATTTAAATAGCGCCTTAATCATTTATGGCCTTGTGAATTCCAAAACAGCATTTGTAGAGCACTATTTAGACAGACATTAGGTCAGTCTCGGTACTCAGGGGTTCTTACCCATCCTCCTTTGATCCTATCGTTTCCAGCTGATCCCCCACTTAGTTTCCGTACTGTAGCCATAGGACATTTACTTAGAGCCACGTGCTGCATTAGCAAAACCTCTCGACCACCCGTGGGCTCCCTCCTTTTGGCCAAAACACTTAGATGGGCTAAATATAGAGATCTCAAACCCTAGTGCATGCAATTGCTAAGCAATGCCTATACACATATTCAGCGACCATCGGGGAGACGAAAGACATTACCACCCAGTTGCTCAGACTATGGAATTTAGTATTCAATGTGCCCAGGTGTAATTATTTTCAAATCTTTTTTTTAAACCTTTATTTATTCGACTTGACAACACACAGACAGACAGAGATGCTCACAGCATAACAACAAGATCCATCATTACAGGATGCACACCTCACAGTAAAGTGCTGGCTTTCGGGTGCATTAGGAGGGTTGGGGAACTAGGAGATGCCATGGGTATAAAGCTTAAGAATCACTATTCACAGGATGGTAATTGTGAGGAAAAAGGGCAGGGGTGGAGAATTCGGTGTCCGAGTTCGAGGTCATGGCAGACATATAACTACGAAACCTCCGTCAAATATCCCTCGGCCTTGAGTGCGGGTGTTGCAGTGCACCCAATTATTTTCAAATCTGCCATTGTATGCAGCAGTCCCAAAAACCACGATCTATTTATAAAAGGACTGTTCACCATAGGCTCAATTTCCATAATTTAGCAAATTATGGCATTTTCGAGGTACCGGACAATGAAAAATGCCTTTACTTTGGGTATATTTCAAATTCACTGGGTCATTAATTCTTATGGGTTAGCAGGTCAGTCCTCCCACTCGGTTCCCACTCTACCTGTGCATTAATTTGCCCTCCAGATCCCAACCGTGGCTGAGTTGGCTCACTGTATGCACCTTGTAACTGACCAGTGGTTCCATCTTGGGGATGGTCTAATGTGGCCAAATTCTCTGCAACCACCTTCCCACTTTTATCCGCAGGGGGTAGCAGTGCACCAATTCTTAACTTCGGATGGAAGGAGAGGACCCAGTTATCCCATGGGCCCTGTAAACCCACTTGCCGTAATATACCATCACCCAAAGCATTATTCACAAATAATTTCCCATCTTCCATGGTTTTCATACTCAACATGGGAAAGTTTTTACTTTTACCACAAAGATTCCCTTTACGACCAGTGACTCCACTTTTCCCCCTCATATTGTTTGTTTGTTCTTTTTAGGTTTGGGTAGTGGAGTAGGGGCAAGAAATAGGGATTGTTCTGCACTGATGGCCTCCAGTGAATGTTCCCTGATCAACGCCGTAACCCTCACAAATTCACTGGCTTCATTAGGAGTAGCAAGATCAACGACTTCAAGACTGTTACTTATCATAGTATTGGCAATTTGGTCTTTAGAGAGTTCATCACACATGCTATTTCTTAAAGTTGCAGAGCCAGGGACCATTTTGACTTGGAAACATGTAGGGCCCAAAGGTTCTTGTTTTAGGGGCTCATGGCCACTAGAGCTAGAATCAATCATAATGTCCACAACAAGTGCCAAAATCCTATCTCTTTCACTCTGTTCTTCAGACATTTTTGCACACAAAAGTAATAAAGCATCAAGTTTAGAAGCAAGCTGATTATGGTACATTATGTGAGCCCCCTCCCTGCCAAAAGAGTGCAGTGAATCAGAATGATATACTGAGAAACCCACATCACTATCACTCCCTTCAGAGGAGGAGCCTGATGAAGAGGCTAGCACTGCCAGATCAGGAGTTGCTGAAAGGTTCATACCTATGATGGTCTCTTGATTTATTGAGCTGGCCAGTCATGAATTTCGTTTCATATCCAAGACCATATTTAATAGAGAACCATTATTGTCAATCGTAAAGGACTTTTGCCGTATTAAGTGTGGAGCTGGGGTTTATTGGAGGAAGAGACAGTAATGCCCCATTTCCATCCAAGCCCTGCACCTCCTTATTCTCAAAGAACCCCGTTATTCGACGCTGGGCCAGCAACCTACTAGTCATTCACCCTTTCTTCACTTTGTTCACACATGGAGGCAAAATGGTCCCACTTTTCCCTACAGACTGGCACAGAACACCTTTCTCAGTACTTGGGCGAGCACTGCATCTCGATGGTTTACCACGAGGCATTCCCAGCCAAACAGGACAGATGGAAAGGCATCTTGGGTATAGCGTCCCTGGCTTTGTTAGCATTCTTTGTTAGCCAAATGGGGTGCAGGGGGCAGGGAGGGATTAAACCCTGTAGTCCATGCCGATCCTAGAAAGCAAACTCAGCTAGGCACAGGAATCCTCCTTGCCACAGCGCACAAAACGCCAAAGCCCCACAGTTCTCCTCACGTGCCACTCGGCTAGGGTCAAGTTTGCATCGCTGCGCTACACCTCACTTAGAATTCCGGAATCTGGGAAGAGGCCTCAAGATACACGCACATCAAGCCGCGCCTTCCAAGAAGACTCACTGGCCACTTCCAATGGTGCAATCAGCATTCCTTCTTTATTAAAATAAATAAATAATCCAAAATACACGTGATTAAATAAGCGCAACAAATTGCTCCGGCTCCACAATTCACTCCCTGTAAATGCTGTTACCGTGACGCTAAGTACACTCGCAGAAAACAGGGTATTGCGGCTCGTACACCATATCATGGTAATAATGGTAGTCCTAAGGCACAGAGTAGCAAACTTAAACTGCCACCAACTTACTACAGGCTTACCACGGGTCAAGCTTTCTCAGCTCCCATCTTGACTCAAGTAAGTGTCGGCAGGCAGCTACTACGAGCTGCGATCTTCAGCGAGTGACAACAGAGGGCTACGGAGTGTACAGTGGAAGTTATTGGAGGCACCCTTTTCCGCCATCCTGCTCTGTACCACTCTTCCGACTATGGCCATGGACAAGGGGCAGTTTGTCCAGACCCCGCTATCCCTCTTTGCTCTCCGCGTTTCCTTCCCAGAAGAAAGAACCGAGGAAAGGACCTCTAGACATGCAGTGCCTTGACTCTCTCATAGAAACAGCGAGACAGGACGGTGTCAAGCCGCACCTCAGGGAATTCAGCTCCAAACTCTGAAACTCACAGGCAGTGATCAGAGGCTGCTTCCATCACTCGTCCCTCGCTCGGTCGGTCCGCTTTACTATGGCGGGAGCAGTTGATGAAGCTACTTGTCTGAGGCCTCTAGTTATATCAATTGAGCAAGTCAGATTGCCCCCATCATTCAGTTTAACCTGAACTCATGTATCCTCATAAAGGGATTCAAGAATTGCGACACCCCAGTGCCTCAGCTTGACGGTATCAAGGGCTTTATAAAAATCTATCATCGCCATGTATAGAGACAGACTATTATTAGACCATGCACCGTCCCTAAAAACAGTAAGCATGAACCCATTTAGATTCATTGACATAACTTTTCTAAAGCATATCTTTTTTTTTTCGAAAGGATGCCCTTCTCCATTACCCAGGACTCTAGTTTTTCTAAAACTAACACAGCAAAATGTTTACTGTCGCCATCTACGAGCGTGTATAGTTTGCTGGGTCTGCTCGATCTCCCTTTTTAAAAATTGTGATTATTACGGAATGCTTCCATGTCTCAGGAATAGTTCTTTGGGACAGAATATCTCTAAACAACACAGATAATACCATTGCCCCCATCTCTTTATCCATCTTCAATATGCTATTGGTCAAACCATTTGGACCCGCAGCATTAGAGCTTGACGCTTTAGTTATGAACCAATCTCCAACTTCTTTCAAAAAGTCCAGCTCCCATATTGAGCGATTGTTCCGCTTCTGATGTTACATGGTTCACCATTCAACAATTATCGGATGTGCAGACCATCTAGCCTCAGTCATTGCATTACTAAGGAGAGTCACATCCGCTCTTGCTTCTTTGTTAATCAGTGGCCAAAAGTTCTGTGTTTTATTTTGAATCAATGTATATAACATTGTCTCACCATGTTTCTCGGCCATAAGGTGCCTATGCGCTCAACACCAATGTGTACACTCTCTCATTATTTCTCTTTTCCTATTTTGAAAAGTCCATACATCCACCTTGTTAACTCTAAACCAGCGGAGCTCTTTGCGATAGAGCTTCTTTCTAAACTAGACAGCACTGTTAAATCTATTAGTATGAATCACTTTACCAGCACACACAAAACTAGGCTGTTCTTTATCCCACAGGATATCTTTAAACTTCTGGCTACTGCACATCACCTTTAATAAATCCTCTCCAGTGTTCTGTACATAGTTATTCAACTTTTCGGTCAGCATTGTTCTATCTCTTCTAAATTTATTAATTCAGTTTCCTCCACAGTTAACCACTAAACCAGCATGGTTTTTAGACATATATGTTTTGGTACACAGTTTCATATTTGCTGCCAGCATATTATGGTCACTTAGATGTGAATCCTTAACTGCAAAGGAGGAACATATTTCCAACACAGACCTTGAGAAAACAAAATAATCTGTTATTGAGCAGTTAGAACCATTTTTCTATGTCGGTTACAGACCAATTTCTCCACCCACATTCCCATAATCGGATCCCATTCCTTGAACATGGCTCTCCATTTTCTCCTATTCACATTGCTACACAATGTAATTAAACTACTATGAAGGTTCTCCGTACAGTTCTCCATACAGTTAGAATTAAAGTCTCCTGCCATAATAATATTAGGAGAGTAAATCCTAAGCCAGTTTCCCAGAGGTTCTTCTACTTTATGCAGGAAATTCGACCTCTAAGGATTCCAATATAAATTTACAAGAGTATGTGAGAATTATCTCTCTTGTATTGGGGTTAATTTCTATTGCTAAAATACAAAATGTGTATTTTCCCAAATAATCTCCATACTTTTTATTTTTGAATTTCCCGTGGTTATAAGAAGGCCGCCCAAAGGTCTTCCTCCATTACCATTTATCGCGGCTTGTTGAACAATGGAAAACCCATCTAAATATATATCTAATGAGAGCCATGTTTTTTTAATAGGATTATATATATTAGATATATCATAGTCAGAGAAGATGTGCTTGTCTTTCTCATGTTTTTGAAAACTGTTGAAACCCCTCGTGTTCCAATCTAAAATGCACTGATCCTCTGATACTAAAGCTCCTTTTGAGAATCATTTCTCTTATTAAATGCCTGTTTCATCATATTCAACACCCATGCCCAGCAAGCATGACCTTCTTCCTCCTCTATCGTGCTAAGCCCCTTTAAGTATTTAACATCGCCTTTACCATCTAGACCTTCTTTCACGTATTCTCTACTCCCATCTCTCTCATCCCGGGAGCTCCCTTCCATCCCGTCTTGATTTTCCTCCTCCATCCTCTTCACCGAGACCGTACAACCACATTTTTGCACATCATTTAAATTCTCAAGAATGGCTTTCACTACAAAGACAGATCTAACGAACACTTCCCCCAAATCCATTCTAACTTCACCTGGGAAACTTATATAGTCAATATCTATAGATAAAATAGTGCATAATGCAGGTACTTCTTGGAACAGTTTTAAGATATTGGTACAATTTAAAATAATTTCATATTCAAGTTAGACTTCAGTTCAAAGTATAACCTCCTTACACATTTCTCTTAATTTGCCTTTCACTTTCCACTTTTCTTACATTGTCCCTGAGTATTTGACACCAATTCGTTCCCCTTCTCTCCCCATCACACATTTCTTTGAACAAAAGAATCTTATAGGGACATTCTGTGTTGTCACTATTTCTGTCTTTTGCACTCTCAGCACACAAATGCTGTACAGCTAAATCCCTCATTGGGCCGCCCACTGGTTTTTGTGCTATTACCTGATTTGTTTGGGAGAGGCTTTTTTATTCATGTTAAAAACGGGCTCCCAGCCTTGTTCATTAAGTTTCTGCGCCTTTTCATCTTCACTAGAATGTTTAGCTATAGAAAGAATCTCTGTCTGTACAACTAGGTGCACCTTGGTGGCTATGCTACTGGAAAAGGTTTTCTCCTTGAGTGGAAGCGCCAACTAAAGCAACTCACCCTATATCAGTCTGCATAGTATTATCTAAGCGATTAATAAATAATGGGAATATATTTTTTACACCACTTGAAATTATTGTTTCCCCCCTCGATTTTAAAACCTGTTCTGACGGTTTATTACCCATCAGATCAACAAACTCACCAGGGGGGAACTGTGGTTTGAGTAGTTCTCTCGTTATATTGCTTAGAACTGTCTTAGCAGATGCACCCTCTTCATTTACCAAAAGGAGATCTTCAGACTCGCGCAGTACATGGGCTCCATCTGCCTCTTCCTCAGTATAATGCAAGTTTCTTAGAAATGTAATAGAATTCATTCTCAGCTGATTTTTCTTTCTGTTTTTTGATTTTATTCCTATTCCTTCTCCCTCACCTTTATTTAATTCCACCCTCTTTTGTTCTTTATCATTCTGCGCAACTACATCAGGGTTAGAGATAACATTTTCCTCTCGCTCACTAGTCTTCCTACCTTGGGAATTATCATTCAAAACATTTACAGATGTTACATGGGGCTGTTCTGAACTTCCAATCAACCTTTTCCCCTGTATTTGTTCAGCCCCTTTCAGTAGGAATGTATTTTCATTAACAGTATTTGTTTATCTGACCTAGACACTGGTATTCTTTTATTTAACTGTGCCCAATTACTTAAAATATCAATCTTCACACTTAGTTCACACAAAATCAACGTGTGGGCTTTCACTTCATCCCTAATATATATATATATATATATATATATATATATATATATATATATATATATATATATATATATATATATATATATATTTTAATTTAAGGCAGGGGTTACAGCAGGCATGCATGTCGGAGCAAATTATGTAGTAGATGCATTACTGGTACACAGTATACATAGAAACAGGTAAAAGCCGAACAGAAAGAGAAAACAGTTACTCATAAGGCATTATGCCGCTCCGGTGCATCTCTGCGAGGCTCCAGGTGAGTCATCGTCGGACACACTTTCAGCCTGATTAACAAGATAACTATTAAAGGCAGCCCATATGTTCCTGGGGCGAGTATATAGTCCTACTATTAATCTTGTCCGCAGCTAGAGTTTCTAATTTGACATGCGGGCGAGTCAGGGTGCTTGGGTACCAGTACGTGGCATAATAGGATTGTGCAGCTATCCAATACAACGTTAGGTCCGGTGCAGTAAATCCTCCCTTATCATATGGAAGCACCATGACCGACCATTTCTTTCGAACTGCACCCAAGTGCCATAGGAACGGTGCACATATGGTATGCAATTTCGTAAAGTATTGTCTCCCAGGCCAGATTGGTACATTACTAAAGACATAAAGAAGTTTGGGGACCAGAACTATAGGGAGAGTTTCCTAGCAAGTGACAACAGGAGAGAACGCCATCTAGTCATTTTTGACTCAGCTAGTTGTGCCACGGCTGTATAATTATCCGCTAGCAAAGTGGATCTAGACTGGGACATCCGGACCCCCAAGTATGTAATACCACTGGGGGACCAGAGGAGCGAATATGCAGAGACTGGTTGTTGGGTCGTAGAAGTAAGTGGGAACATTTCCGACTTGCGTGTGATATCTCGCAAAATGGGATCAAGGTGGGTTACGGGGTCCCTGATGTACAAGAGCACATCATCGGCATATAAGGATATTAATTCACGGGCGTCCCTCAATCGTACACCTCTGTGGGTGTGCCGTGCTCGGACATGGTCAGCCATTGGCTCTATTACTAGTGCAAAAAGAATCGGGGCGAATGGGCAGCCTTGGTGGGTGCCCCTAAATAGGTGTGAATAGCGTGGATGTTAGGGAATTGACTCAAACTCGAGCCAATGGGGCGGTATACAGTAGCTTAATGTATCTGATCATATTGGGAACAATCCCCATTATCTCCAAGACCAGCCACATATATTTCCACGAGACCATGTCAAATGCTTTTTGAGCATCAAGGGAGCAATGACCTTTGTGTCTTGGTCGATTCTGGCCAGTACATTGAAAAGTCACCGGATGTGTGGGAGGTGGACCCTCCCCGGTACAAAACCCCCTTGGCCTTCGTTGACCAGCTGTGCCATTATTGGGAGGAATTGATTGTCTATCACCTTTGCGAAGATGTTCATAAGCGATAGTGGCCTGTACGAGCCACATTCATCGCTTGGTTTATCGGGCCTGAGCAGTACTGTGATGACAGCCTCGCGCAGGGAGGGAGGCAGGAACGCCAGTAGGAGGGATTCATCCCAGACCTCTAACAATTTGGGTGCTAGGATAGCGACATGCTCCTGGCAAAATTCGGGAGTGAGCCTGTCAGGGCCGGGCGCCCTGCCTTTCGAGAGGTCTGAGATGGCTTTGACGATCTCTTCCAACATGATAGGGGAATACAGCAGGTCCCTAGTTGCGTCGGAGACATAAGCCATGTTGATCTGGGTGAGAAGATCTCTCATGTGCTGTTGCTCGTGTTCCGGGGCCTGTGCGTAAAGACCAGTGTAAAAGTCGGCGAATATTTGCAGGTCCGACCACTGAGGCATACCTTGCGAATCTTAACAGATATGATCTGGGTTTGGCCCCATTCCCCTCTCATTAACCTAGCTAGTTTCTTGCCCAGTCTTTGACCCTCCCCATATTTCCGTGCTGCATGCGGGTGGCTGAAATAGCGAACCTCCCTAGCGGCATGTGATTCAAAGATCTTAAGTTCCTCACTGATTAGTGCCAGTTTAGTGAGGTCTGATTCAGACGTGCAGTCCCGCCCCAGCTCCCGCAGCTTAGATTCAGAACGGCTGAGGTCGTTCCTTATCTCTTTCAACACTCCCGCCTCCCTCGAGATGTACATCCTTCGAATGTAAACCTTGAATGCGTCCCAGCGGACTCCGGAAGTGGTGCCCTGTAAGGAATTACATTTAAAGAAGGTCGTAATATCTGCCAAAATGTCAGCTTTGAATACTATATCTAGGATGGCTGCTGATTTAAAGCGTCAAGTGCTACATGTAGGTGCAGGTGGTTCAAGTTCCAACAACAGGGTGATCGGTGCATGGTCGGATAGTGTCCGGGTCAGTATGTGGGCCTTGCCTTTTTTCCCTATTAAATCACTGGACACCAAGAAGAGGTCAATCCTGGACAAGCTATCATGTACGGTCGAGTAATAGGTGTATTCACGTAACTGAGAGTGGAGGGCCCTCCAGACGTCGCGGATACCAAGTGTAACACTGTGTGCGTGTAGTCTACGCGCTGCCGGGAAAGGTGCCCTTTGGCGCCGACCCTATTCTGTCCAGGCCCATATCCACGTAACCCAGCAAGATCGAGGCGACAGTGTCAAAGAAATCAGGTGAGTCCGCATTGGGGCCACACGTGTTCACCAGGAGGTACTCTCTGTTCACTAACATGCAATGCAGTATGACATATCTGCCCTCGGGATCTACGTGACTTTTTAAGAGTGTGAATTTGATAGATTTGTGGACCAAAGTCAGCACTCCCCTGGCCTGTGTAGAGTAAGTTGTATAGAATCTGTTAGGTCTCCAGGAAGGTGCAACACTCGACGCAAAGCGGCTACGGGCATGCGTCTCCTGCAGCATGAGTATCTTGACACTGCGTATCTGGGCATAAGCGATAATCTTACGTGCCTTGGAGAAGTTACTTAGGCCCCGGACATTCCAGGACATTATCTTAGTGGACATTCCGTAGGTCTAGGGTACATCCAGAAAGTATGATTCAGTTTGTACCTATAAATATGGTCTTTTCCATTGTGTCGCTCTACCATGACATGAAATGCCGCCCAGCCCCTGCCATTTTTGCTGTTATCATCCCCAACATGTCCACCCCCCTCCCCCACCATCCAAAAACGGTTGATAGTGTCCCCTCCCACCCCCCTTCCACAAATGTAAACATTTCCCCCCAACAGAAGGTCAGCAGACTTGGTCCAACATGAGCTAGTCCAACCATAGGCCCAACCGGGACCAATACCCAACAATACCTCTAACATGCCTGTTGCAACTGCAATGGGGTACACTGTTGCTGTGCAGTCAACCAAACAGGAGCAATAAAGTACCAGATTTGGTACACGTTATGGCGGTATACGTCACTATGACACAGGTTTATCACACCAGTATATGTGGCAAGGGAGCGGAATACCAACACGCCAGTGGACACGGTCTATCAGCTTAGGGTAGCATTAGTAACAGCTGATTTGGTAACAGGTGTTAGCCTCAGTTAGCATCACAGAGATGCTGGATGCAGTAGGTCGCAAGGATAATTGGGTTAAACACAGATGATGAGGCCTAACACAACAACAGACCGTGCACAATGTTCTGAAGTGTCAAAATGCTTGATACTACTATCAACCCAGAGGCTAACAGATCCCGCTCATCGACCTGCCGATTGTGCTAAGACAAGCCGGTCACGATTCAATCATTATCCACGGGGTCTGCAGGTGGGTTATGAAGCGGAATCCGTGCCTCTATAAATTTCACCGCCTCACCAGGCACAGTAAAGAAGTACAGTTTTTCTTGAAAGGTGAACTTGAGTCGCGCTGGGAACAATATTGCGTAAGGAATATTCCGCTCTCTCAGCAGCTTTTTTACAGCAAGGAATTGGTGCCTCTCCTGCTGTACTCCCACAGAGAAGTTGGGGAAAATCCTAATGATTTGGGAGCTAAGGCGCAGGTCACCTTTCTCGCACGCCAGACGGAGGATGAGATCTCTGTCTCTATAATTAAGAATTTTAGTGATGACATGCCTAGGGAAGTCACCAGGTTTGGGTCGTGGTTATAGGGCGCGATGGGCTCGCTCTACCGTGAAGAAGGGGGACAAATCAGGATTGTCCAGTAGTTCCTTGAGCAAGTTCTCGACTGCCAACTCAGTACAGCATTTTCAGGGACACCAACGAGTCGTATGTTGTTTCTATGTGACCTGGATTCCAAGTCATCACATTTAGCTTTCACAGACTTCATGTCACGGGTAAGGGATGCAACTGTGTCTCGGACGGTGTGCAGTTGGCCCCAATTCTGGATTCAGCTTCAGTGATCCTGGTGCCCGCCTGATCGATTTGAGTTTTGAGCGATGCGACGCTGGCATTTATATCGCCTAGCTTTTCATGGAAGGAGGCGAAGTTATTAGCCATGGGCTCCATTAGTGTAGTGAGGTCAGGAGTCGGCGTACCTGAGCGTGAGTCAAGTTCCTCCTGAATGGGGGATTCATGCTCCGATTCTGGCCTTGGTGCCACCTTGGTGAACTTGTCCATGGCCCCCACTTGATTGGCGCCGTGGGAACTGTTCGACATCCCTATGCCGTGAAGAGTGTGACTGTGCCAGGTAGATGGTGGTTGGTGATGGTATTCGCTGCCGCAGCCCAGGAGAGAATCAGTCTACGACGGGCGGGGGTCACTGGAGGATGGGGAGGACCAAGATCGGAGGTGTGATTGCCCAGGGTCCTCCAGGCCACTGGGATGGACTAGACAATATACCAGCAGGGCCAGTGCAGTTGTGTTGTGGCCAGGTAGGCAGATGGTTGCCAGGTATACAGAGACAAAGATAAAGCAGTCTGCAGTGGTAGGAGTGGGGCAGGTGGTAGAATCTGTATGTGCACTGGTCACTGCAGCAAGTTCGCCGTGAGAGGTAAGGTCCAGGCACACCCAATTGCTGAGATAGGCCTGCCCAAATGATGTCAGGAGCTTTTCACTATAGTGTTAAGGCCGGGCAGTGCGCAATCACAAGGTACGCAGGAGTTGGGAGGAGGCAGTTCACGGTAGCGTAAGTGGAGCAGGTGGTCGTAGGGGGGGCAATTTTCTATGCGCTCTGATCACTGCCGCCAGCCCAGCGCGGTAGATACCGTCCAGCCAGACCTTCACAGAGCCATGGGAAATGATATACCTCGACAATTTGATAGGGTGTGTGTGTGGTCTGAACAACCTGGTGTGATGGGGAAGCACTGATCCCAAAGATACGGGCCCCAGTGATATGAACATTTGTGTTACATTGGCCACGATTCATCCTCTGCTTATTCCGGACAACCTGCCGCCTGCCCTGAATACCCAAATCTGAGCATATGACCTGGACTAGCTCCTCATCAGAGACGGCAACTAATGGAGTAAGGGGTCTTATTAGCGTTTCTACTCCCCTCTCTGTATTCTCCTCAGGGACCATGTCTCTCTGCTCGTACTGTTGAGCCGTTTCAAACTCTTTGTTCCTTCCCGATATCTGTTCTTCGTCTGCAAGTAATTGTCTGTCACTTATATGACCTGTTTGGACCGAGTGACTTCTTAATCTGCGTATGTGCTGTGCAGCAATACTGGTTGTAGCGGGAGTATGCAAAACAATATCAATGTCGAAAATGAATGATCGGAAGCCCGAGTGGGGGTACTAATCCTCCAAACAGTGAGCAAGCCAAAACATAATTTAAAGTTTCACTTTTATCTTTCCACATAGTTACAATGCAAAGTTAACTGCAGCTCACCTCCTTACGCTACATCAATCGTACTGTTAAGTTAGTTACAGCACTGTAGTGCACTTCCCCTCAGTCGGTCGGAACCACAAACCTCCTCTGTGGACCACGGCAGACCACTCTCTGCTTCACTCTCCGTGCCACCCTCCATGCACAGAATGAGGTTTGAAAGATGATTCCTCTGCAAGCAGGTAGCACAGCTCTGCCTCACCAATGAAGCTGAATGACAGACTCAGTTTATTCAGCAAATTCAAATATCCACGACAGACCACTCTCTGCTTCGCTCTCCTCGCCACGCTCTGTGCTCCGGTCACAGAATAGGGTTTTAAAGATGATTTCTCTGCAGGTAAGTTTATTGTACAATTATCCAGGGAGCAGTTAGATGGTGTTTTAGGAACAAACTAATCCACGTCTCAACTAACCACATCAATTCACATCTTATGTACATTTTTGCAACAGTTAAAACACTCCCACTTTATTACACTCCACCCCCCACATATGATTGGACAAAGCCCTCTTCAAAGAAACCCTATCTTTTCCCAGTTACTACGTTTTCATTGGCCAGTTGTATCTTAATTGTCATCTTCAGATCTTATGTAGAACACACCTCTTCTTAGGATTTGTCTGTGGTAGGCCATGACATCAGCACACATTAAACGCTGGTCTTGAAACATAATTCATTACTAGCAATAACTGGCCCAAGCTCCTTAGCCTTTACCTTTAATTTGCACATCGTTAGCGTAAATATTTCAAGCAATATGAGGAACGCTAGGTAAATAAATTCTCTTTGAGTTAGCAATACTATCTCATTCCCCAGGTCAACGTTCCAGTGTAACTTTCCAATCTACAAAACTGCCACTTTATTGCACAATTGAAACTCCTGGGTAGTCTTGGTAATTGAATTATCCCCGCGTTTTACTGCTGACCAGAATAAATAACAAAACCCCTTATGTTATGCTCTCAGGCAGCAGGAGATTACATCTACAATCTGCAATACTTATTAGATCATAAAACTCATGGCTAGTTCCTGCAGCTGTGCCGATCGTGAAGTTTGCAAAGTTACTTATTCACCCATCCCCTGGATTCTAAAACCTCACAGAACCACTTTCAAGGTTCACTTTGCAAAGCAGCCCATGACTACTGTGTTTTTGATTCATTAGTGAAAAGCCCACCCGTTCGAGATTCATGAATTCCCAATGTATTTGTATTAATGTGCATGTATATTTTTATATTTGGTGGGTTTGACATTTTATCTTTTTACACACGTGCACGCATATATCTATCAATTCTAGACAACATTAACACTAAAGTAACATATCCCACCCATAATTAAGTACAATTCGATATATGAAATTGCAACATCGCGCCCAGTTTGCCGCCATACCCAGTTATTAATATGGCGCATTCAACATGCACCACTCATAATAATGGGGACCTTTCCTAACTGCCCCAACATTCCCCTCTTTTGTTAATACTTTAACTAACGAAACACAATCCTCTTCTTGGGGAACAACTGTACAACCCTCTCTCACGCTGGTCTCAATATGGGCATACTCCTCCGCCGAACAATCCCTACTCATCCCCCCACCATTTCCGCAATCTACCGGCTGCTCCACACACGCTTGCCAAGTTGGTGGAGGACACAAGACTACTTTAATCTGAGTACCCATATGGGATGAAGTGGTGGTTACCCTAGTTGTGGGTTACATGGGTTTTCTACCTTCATTCCTGGTGGGAATCTGTCAGATTCTGCTATCCTTTTTCTTAGTCTTTCTCTTTCTTTTATGATGTCATCCATTGCCTCTCCCTTCTCCAGCTCCATTAGTAGCTGCATTCCAACTACCTCTTCTGCTATTTTCTTGCAGCTTGCAATGCATATCTTTATTCCATACAATGATGCTGCTCCCAGTATCAGTCCCCCAGCCAGTACTTTCAGGCAATCTTGCAGTTTGGAAGGTGAACCAGCTCTTGTCCTTTCCCGTCCCCCTTTCTTCTTCTTCCATTTTCGTGTGCATGTGGGCCAACTGGGCAACTGCGTCTGACAGTGTTCCATTATCTTTGTCGTTGGCAAGTATGAATGTGCAACAGGAACTCCCTATTTTTGCGCAAACTCCTCCTTCCATAGTTGTGAGGAGATCCAGAACATATCTATTCTGGAGCGCGACCAACCTTATCGCTCTGAGCTCTTCGTTTATTGCAGTGAATCTGTTCACCGTCGAGTTAATGGTGACCATCAACTCCCATCTAGTGATTTGCAATCATTTGGCATTTGTACTCCAGGAAATTGTGATGCAAAGAGCATCTGTGTCCTGCTGAACAATCTGTGAGATGCTGGTACTTCATCCAGTGCTGCCTCTGATCTTCCCCATAAGTAGTTGCCCTCCCTTTTCACCCTGCTGTGCTTTTCGTGCTGGTCGGTGCTGTCTGGTTGGACAGTTGTGGAAGTGTTGTGCAATCTTTTCTTCCTTTTGTTGGGCTGCATTTTCTGGAATTCGTCGAGCTGAATGTCCTTCTTTTGTACCAAGAGAGAGGGTATGTTGGCCTGCGCTACGGAGCACACTCCTCCCCAGTTTGGTGGCAGCTTGTCATATGCCTTCGTTCCACAAGCCCAATAATGGTCCATCATTACAACTGTTCCTGCCCCCGTCTCTGGTATTGTTTCTATTCTCTTGCACCTGACGTTTTCTCCTACTTCTTCTTCGCCATTGTGTTGGTAACACAGTGCTGGTGTTGTAAGGGGAACTATTTGCATAGGTCCAGGATCGTCGTCCACCCATGTCACTAGTTTTGCACTCTTGTCCCACTCCTTGAGGCACTTATGTATTTTTCTTGCACCTTGTTCACTGCTGCTTTTGCGATTGATACTGCTTTGCTCCCCACCACTCCATCTACCCAGCCATCATCTGTGTATACTTCTCCATGGATCAATATTTGTGGTCTTTCCCAGCACCCTGGATCTCCTCCTATTTCTCTCGCTCTCCACTTGCATGCTAAGTATTGCAATGTTGTCTTTGTTTCTCCTTTCTCAGTTCCTTCCGTTATGTACTTCAGCCCCTCAGCGAGTTGCCAGTAATTGTCCATCATAGGTAACATCTTAATGTAATTGTCTTCGTATGGGAAGGTTGCCTTGGACATCCATCTCAAGGTGGCTGTTCATCCTTGGAATCTTCCTCATGTTTGGAACATTGCTAAATACAGCAGGCATTGTGCTGTTGCTGCGGGTATTTCTGTTTCTAGGAAGGTTCTGTAAGCACTCATGGCATAGGGGATCAATGAGCAGACATAGCATCTCTCCCCGGTTGTGTCCCTACCAATTTTGGACATGTGCTTGTACCACATGTTGTTTGTTACGTGTGCAGTGTCTGTGAGATACGTGTCAACTCCCTTCATGTCTGTGCTGACACTGCGCTTACCTCTCCTTACCTTATCAGCAGTGTCTTCTGTACCACCTGACACAGTAGTCCATGCAGCTTGGGTCGGGGGAGTGTTAGGGTGGAGTACAGCGGAAACATGCAAAGCAAGATATAACTATCGTACGAAGGGAAAGAGAGGTGCACAGCCTAGTTTGATAGACACATTTTTGCTGGTTCAACTTGGAACCCTAATATAATAAAATTCAATGTCCCTATATATGTCTTTCTATTCTTCTAGGTATCACTTCTGGTGTAGGAGGTAAGGTCTCTAGGCCACCAGCGACCCTTAATAAGAACATACAAACATACAAACCCCAAGGCCCTAGTTTTAATCCTACTGTACCCCTAAACCTTCAATGAGATAACATTTGGAGGAAAGAATCCCCCACAAAACAATAATTTCATATAGTGTCATTCAATGCATCTCATGTTTCAGAAAGATTCATGTTTTTAAAAAAAATCATGTTTCAAAAAAATCAAACGATGATGAGATAACATTCTATACAATAGTAAATAGCAATCACATATATCGGTGTTGTGGTTACACAGAGGACCCTATTCAACATTCCCATTGATAGTGTGCCGTTAAGTTGGTTCTTAAGGTACAGAAGGAAACATCTCGTATGCTGATGAATGCAGACGACAGGCGAGCACATTGGAAGCTACATATTTGGAGAGAGGCTATCAACCCTCCTCCATCACAGCAATAGCAAGACAAGTGGAGGAAGTACATCGGGACACGTTGCTGGACCCAAAACCAGTAAAACCTGAAGAACAAGGTCTATGTGACGACTCAATGCATACAGAGTAATAGAATTAAGAAGATTATAAAAAAGAACTGGTCCATGTTACAACTGGATCCACAACTTCAGAATTTCTTTCCCTCAAGAACCGAAATTCGCTTATAGGAATAGCAAAGCACTTTTTGAGAATGTACACTTTGAATTCTCAGTCTAATTTGGATGATTTCCACAAGGCTATTGAATGTATGTACATTTCATACAGAGCTTTAGCTCGATAGGAGTGCAAGAGGGAGTGCCGGTTGGCAACAGCGGGCCTTGGGGTTTGTAAGCAAGATATAGCTGCCAGAGGGTAGTGGCTAAGAGTCCAGTACATAGCAGTAACCACACAACAGACATAACAATTTGTATTACTTTTGCCATAATTACTTACACTGCTATTGAGCAGCTGATGAGATGATAAAGTTGCCAGCCTGAAAATTGCAATAAAAAGCGTTATTATGTTAGTATTTGTGAGTACGTTCAAGCTCCGTGAACGAAATCATCACCAAGTGATCATGCAAACATCTCTTCCCAAATCTTTTGTATGGACGAGTTTCGTACCATGGGTAGGACAGGGTATGCACTTTTTTCAAGTTGTGGGTATGCTTGGGCCAGGTATTCTATAAATACTAGGAAGTAAATCTTGGTTGATCGCGCTCTAAAATATAATAATAATAATTTAGCATTTATATAGCGCTACGAACCCTCAGGTATCTGAGCGCTGCTTATTATTACCCACAGTGTGTGGTGATCATTTATCGACCTCGGAAGAATGAAAGGCTGAGTTTGGCCTTCCCGGGATTCAAACCTGAGCCAGCAGGCTCTGCACAGATGTCAAAGCGAGCGCTCTACTCGCTGTGCTATGGGACCGGCTATCTGGGTCTTCTTATAGCATGGAAAAATTGGTTGGAGAAAGCTTCAGGGCGGTCAACAGGAGGCAACATCAAGGATTTTTTGAACACTTTCCTAACACTGTACATCAACAGTCGCAGAACCCTGCATGTGCGAAGAAGGAGAAATGTTAAGACAGTGTTACTGCTGTAGTCGGTAATACAAAGTGCGTGTGTGCAATGGACAAGTTAACTTGTGTTACTGCAATACATTTGTCAGAATTGTTCCTGTTTATTGGAGGGAGTTTGGGCAGGGTAACGTTCAAATTTCAATTTCTTGGGGACAGGACAATGTTTTTCATTGGTCAATTTGCACCAATGTTGCTGTGGGAATTTCAGGGGCTTGGAAGCGCCTGTCCATAGGGTGGCCAGTAGTTTCTAGTTCATTTGTGTTTGGGACATTTGAGCTTTCCTGTTGACCGCTGGTTAGTGCAGCGTTGGCCCTGTCGATTTCTGCAGTCACGCGTTGGGGTGAGGCCGATGCTTTGTAGGGCTTGACGTCCTGCAGGTGATTCCAGACGGTCTTGCCTTGTAGCTTTACTTCTCATTCAGTGATCGCCTCAACAAGGTGGGGGCCAGTGAAGCGGGGTACATTCCAGCGCCTGGTCAAATTTTTCAGGAGGACGAAGTCCCCAATTTGTACAGGTGCTTCTTTGTGTACTTCTTGATCGTTGTTGCTTTCTTGTGTGTTGTCTTCCGGCCTCCCCTGTGTCTGCTGTATCTGGTGAGAGATAAAAGAGGCGCTAGAAACAAGTGAAGTTACATAGTCAAACATTTATTTTCTAAGTACTTCAGCTACATTCTCACAGTCACTCTGTGCCCTTGTGTGCGGCGCCAATGGGAGGTGCATGCGCCGTCCTGTTACCACCTCGTGGGGCGTTAAATGGTGGTCGGACTCTCGTTTATTGCGCAGTTCGAACAAGGCTAAGGGTAGGCAGTGAAGCCAATTCTTCTTGGTGCTTTGCTCGGTTTTTGCTATGCTCTCTTTCAGGTGGCCAATGGGGCGTTCACACTTCCCGTTTGCTTGCGGGTGGTATGCACATGCATATTTGTGTTTTATTCCTAGCAGGGCAGTGTTGTGTTGGAACATTTCATTGGCAAAGTGAGGGCCATTGTCAGACCGCAGGACCTCACAAACGCCCCATCTTGGGAATGCCTCCCAGACTAGAGATTTTGCAGCTTGGAGGGGGTCTGCATGGGACCATGGTCCAGCCTCTAGCCATCTCGAGAAAGTACAAACCACCACAATCATGTAGCGGTTACCTTGATATACTTGGATCATGTCCACATAGTCAACATGAAGGTGCAGAAACTGGCCTTCAGGTCTAGGTATGGTTCCTCTCGCAACTCTCAGGGTGTGCCCAGCAGTAAACTGCTGGCACATCAACTATTGCTAATAAAGTATGCTAAATTGGTGTTTAGGTCAGGACAGAACCATGATTCCACAATGCCTGCTGCAATGACCCCCTTCCCTGTGTGCGCGGGATGGTTTAATTGTGTTAGTGCTGTTTGACCGCTTTTCCTGTGTTGTTTGACCGCCATAGGGCGTCGGCAGGACACACTGAACATCCTCTCTTTACCCAAAGTTCGTTCTCATCTTTTGGTGCAGCTGCCTGCAGCTCCATTACCTGAGTTTCTGGTAGGTGATTGTATCCATCCATCAATAGCATCTGTCCCACCCCTCCCATTTGCGTTTGCCTTTCCTTCAAGTCCCACATTTCTCCGAAATATGATGCACATTTTGCCTGATAGTCTGCAGCTTCTTTACCCCTTGAGATGGTGTCCTCCCCATTGGTGTGTGCTCGGTACTTCACCAATGCTAGTTCTTGTGGGCATGATACTACTTTGATTTGTTCTCCTAACAGCAGGGCATGCTGTACTGGAGTCCCACCCGCTCTCCTGAACCCCCTTCTGAGCCACCTTGCCAGTCCTGAATGTACTGTTGAGATGATATACGCACTGAGTTCATTGTCACCCTCTTCCCTTCATATTTTTGTAGTGCCAATATTAGTGCCACAAAATTCAGCTGCTTGTGCTCAGTAATGAGGAGGTAAGCGAGCACTCTTAACTACCTCGCTTGTCCCATCTTCCTTCAATCTCACTGCAGCTGCTCCAGTTCTCCTGATCCCATCACTTTGGTCAATAGTTGAAGACACATCAATGTACAGTACCTCTGCCCCTCAGGTGCATTTTCCTCTACTTTGCGTGTCTCTGTGAAGAACTCCATGTGTTTTGTGCAGTCATGAGCCCACTCTCCTGGTTGGTAGACATCTACCATGAATAGTGCTGGATTTACATTTTTGCATCTCACTATCCTCAATTCTGGTTTTGATAGGATAATCTCATACCCTGATGCTCTTTGGGTTGTCAGTGTGCTCTTTGGCTTATGCAGTATCACAAAGAGGGCATGTTCCACGTAGAGGGTTGTTGTACAACCCATTGTTATTGATGAAGCACTTTCTACTGCGAAAGCTGTAGCAGCCAAGTGTTGTTTGCATGGAAAATATCCTTTCATTACTGGGCCTAGTTGTTCGCTGTAATAAGCAATTGGCTTATGGCCCATGCCTGTTTTATGGGTCAGTACTGCTTTCATAACCACACCATCACCGCGTGAGAAGAGGAAGAATTCCTTTTTGTAGTCTGGGGTCCCCAACACTGGAGCTCTCGTCCAACACAGTGGTGTTGCTCCCTTTTGTGCTTCCTTGAGGGAAGTTAGAAGTTGACACGTGTAAGTGCTGTAGTCGAAAACCCATGCTCTGGAGTAATTACACAAGCCAAGTGTTAGGCAGAATCATATGCAGTGCCCCTAGGGACCACTGCACAGAATTAAGACCACAAGTGGCAATACAAGTTCATCTTTGGTACAAGCCTGTACTACACAGAAAGAGCGGTAGCAATGGCTGAGCAGCCAGGCCTATCTCAAGAGCAAATGAGCAGTAGTAGAGATTGCACAAATGACTACAATTACTGTACTCAAGCAGACACTGACTCAAGGTTTCTGGTTAGAAAATATAAGTACATTTATTTTTAAACCATCTGTTCACAAAACACTTCACGTCTAGTAAAAAAAACACACTTCAAGTATACTAGACACAACCAATTCCCCTTGTGCAGAACAATTCAAGGAAAGTACCTTAGGATTTGACAGACCGGTGTTGGGAAACAAAGACGTTACCAGGAGTACATACACGATCACTTCTTAACAGTAATGACAGTTCGGTTTTACGAAAGATAAGCGTACCCACGAGAAGAAATGTAACCGAAGTCAAACACACTTAGCACATGAATTAACACAAGAGGGGATAAAAATCATAGGCAATCCTTTTGTCAAGGCAGATAGAATCAGAGGACACTTACTAACTAGTGAATAAAAGTCAATAGGCCTGCACCAGTATGAAGTGGAACAGGATTCCTGTTGCCGAGGATCACACGGTTAGAGCAGTTCACGATTCGAGATTGCCAGGAGTACTTAGATATTGTCACAAAGGGAAGCAAAAGTTATAAGAGGGAAGGAAGAAAAGGACAAGCCTTTGGTGAGGAAAAAGGGTTCACCCCAATTCCTCGAAGTTGGAGACAGTACCTTATTCGTTGAAGCAAGCTGGTTCCACAGCAGTTGTTCCTGGTAGTTCCTGCAGACTCTCGGTTCCTGGAGCTTCAGTCGTGGGGACAAGAAGGAGGACGTCTGGAGCGATCTGCACTACCAAGGGATGAGGCCAGCAGCAGCGAAGCAATGGTGAATAAAAGGTGCACTCCTTTAAAACAGGAGAGGCTCTTCAGATGGCTATCCAGACCACTACAGCTGTGTGCAGCGATTTTGACCAAGAAGAGAATCCTCTGGCTGTGGAGGGTGAGCTGGTTGATCCCACCAGGCTCAAGGGAAGAAGACTCCGGACTGGATCTTCTCTGTCGTTGAAGGGTAGATAGCTCAGGACTGCAGCAGGGCTTCACCGGGACTCGGGAGTTGCAGCAGCTGTCTTCTTCTCTGCTTCTCTTCGGTTCTTGCAGTTCCAGTGGCGACTCTGACTTCCAGCCCAAGAGTCCTGCCTTTTATGCCAAAATCCCCTATTCGCACAGCCTGGCTGTCAATCACTCAGCAAGGGGGTGTCCAGCTCGGACAACCAACTCAGCCAATCGACACAAAGTGCGACTTGGGTCTCCAAGGAGACCCTGTGCAGGGGGTGACTAAACCCCTCCCTCACATTCAGCCCACCTAGAAACCCAGACGCCAAAGGAGGGCTTCTGGACAGAAGCCCGCCAAAGGTCGGCGAACAAAGAAGGCAAACCTGGTTTGGCGCGAAAAGTAAAACACAAGAAGGACCTTAGTAAAAAGAAATGGTGACTAAACCTGACCGGAGCCAAAATAAAAAGCATTTGGTCAAGCGGGTTTATGTTCGAGGCTAATACAGTAGCCTAAAACAGTACCACGTTTATATAATATAATCGCGGTAGAAAAGTTAGGGTAGATACCACTGCCACCAGCCAAGTCTAAATGTTAAGATAGCGAAACAAGGCTCCAAGAGGCACAGACAAAAAGGGGTAGGGATTAGCCCTTTCCAATACTCCATGTAAGAGGGGGTGTACTGGGTCTGTAATTTAAAAAGACTACATAAAGTTAATGGCAACTTTACATGTTTCTGGGGGACAGTAGT
Organism: Ambystoma mexicanum; assembly: GCF_040938575.1. Lineage (NCBI taxonomy): Eukaryota > Metazoa > Chordata > Amphibia > Caudata > Ambystomatidae > Ambystoma > Ambystoma mexicanum. Next base: position 1,252,234,398 of record NC_090926.1, read on the forward strand.
CAGCCCCAGAAAAATGGAGTCAGTGGGAAGTCTCGAAGACAACCCTGTGTCACTGCACTGAAGGTGCTGTGTAACACACAGAAAAGTGTGGCTCATGGAGTGGTGTGGCTCCAGAACCCAAGATCACACAAAAAGTAGAAATGCACATGGCAAAACACACGTAAGAGTGGGAATAAAAGCTCACACTCTAATCCAGCAAAGCTGCTGAGGGACTCACTAGGTGAGGGAAATTAGCCATAAAGGAGAATTCTCCCTAACACCAAGGAACTGTTGCAGCTCTCACACTGTTTTGGGTTGTGGTGTGTTCTGTATTGCCTGAGCTCTTTTTGGGGAAATGTGTCAACCATTTTTGAATATTAACTGCCCAATATATAGCACTTCCTTTTGACAGTACTGGAGTTTGATCTTATCTACCTTGTACCCCTTTTCTGCTAGTACTGTGAGCATGTGTATTGAGTCTTTTCTGCATTCCTCCTCTGTTTTACTTTTACTACAGATGAGTATGTCATCTACATACTGCAAAACCATGCTTTCTGTGCATACATTTCCTAGGTCCATCTGTATTACTCTGTTAAAGGTAGACGGTGACTCGCAGTCCCCTTGTGGCAATCTAGTGTGTTTCCATTTCTGGTTGCGGTACATAAAGCTGGTCAAATCTATGAGTCTGGGTGTAATGGTACTGAGAAAAAAGTTTTTTCGAGGTCAAAAACAGTAAAACTGGTTGCCTCTGCTGGTATGCCACATAGGATCATAGGATCGTTGCAGGGTTTGCTGCTACAGGATACTCTGCTTCTACAATGCGGTTGAGAGGGTGTAAATCCTGAATAAAATGCCATGACCCCCCATTTGCTTTGTGTACGGGGTACACTGCACTGTTGCATGGAGATTCTGATGGTACCAAAATGCCTCTTTCAATGAGGGCGTTCATTGTTTCATAAATGGCCTTATCTACCTCTTTCATCAGGGGTTGTTGGTTTACCCGTGGTAGTACTGCACCAGTTTTCAGTTTTAACTTCACTCCACCTATGCTGTTAATGCACCCCATATCATAGGGACATGTGGTCCATAAGTTGTCTGGTACCTTGGCCAGATCCTCCTGCCAGAATGGTAGTGGCACTTCTAGTGCCAGTGCCATTTTCTGTGAAACCACTCTGTACGTGATGTGTCGCCAGAAATTCACACTCATTTCTAACATAATTTCTGCCTCTCCTATGTCTTCTGAAAAGAGCTCCTCATCTGTCACGTGTGTCATTATGCATCCTTCTGCAACTGCAATTATTGCTCTCCATGCCTTCCCCAGGTCATCGACTGCATGTACTGCAACCCAAACCTCTCTTGCCACAACTCCCTCGATGTCTATAGATACAACTGTTCCTTCTGTCTCATCGGATGGTGTCTCCGGTCTGAATAGGTACTCACCTGGTCTGCTCCATTCCTTCCCTGCAATTCCTGGCAACCATGCAAGGGCCATGTCTGTCCCGTATTGGAACAGCTCGGGTCATTTGGCTCCCCCCTCAGTACCGTGTTTCTACAATATGCCTGAACGATTTGTCTTACAGTGAGCATGTGTATTCCTGGTGTGGAGCATACTATACCCTTGTCTGTGAATGAGATGGTCATGTTTAGTCTGCTCAATATGTTGCGTCCCAATATGTTTACAGGTGCTTGTTTGGAGTAAGGTAAGGGTAAAGCTAAGTCGTGATCTCCTACAGATAGGGAGATTTGATCAGTAAAGGAAACCACTTCTCGAGCCCCAGAGAACCCTTGAGTGTTCATGGCATCAACTGACAACGCAAATGCCCCTTCCTGGATACATGACCTAGTCGCCCCAGTGTAAAAAGAAAGGAAAGAATTGTGTCACTTATCGTCACCCTTATGGGAGGTTCCTCCGCAGGATTGGGTGTGACCAACAGGATGGGACAAAACAAGTTTGTCAGTGGCATTTCTGGGGTGTAGTAGTCGTTCTGCCCTCCCTGGCACCCCTGCTCCCCCACCCTTCTTGTGCCCCCCATGTTTCTGCATGCATGAGAAATGTGTCCTAGCTGCTTGCAGGTCCAGCACTGGGGTGGCTCCCTCTCTTGCCATGGGAATCTTCCTCCTCCCTCACCTAGTCCCTGTGACAATTGCTGTGGAAATCCCCGAACCCTCCTGTGTTTTGGTACAATAGTGGTCCAAACCCCTGCCCCCTTGAAAAACCTTCCCTCCCTCTGAAATTCCATTGGTAACCGCCCCACCCCATGTATCCTCCTCCCATGGGTGGTACATATTGTTGCATGGAGCTGTATTGCTGCTGTGGTTGGTACTGAGGCTGCGGCTGAGAAGTCGCTGTCTGTGTCTGTGGGCCGGGGCTTGTTATTAATACTCCTTCTAGCGTGTAGTTTGACAATTTCCTTTGTACAAGCTTTGCTTCAACTGCCTTCTGTTTCACCTTTACTTGCCATAACCTGCAATGATGCACTATGGTGAGTTGTATTTCCGGCCATGCCTTTGCCTCCATCCCTACCAGTTTTTTCAAATTCCTCTGTACTGGCTCTGGTAATCCTTATATCAAGAAATGATAACGATTGCTATCATTTTGTCCCACGGCTCTCGAGTTCCGAGGCACCAAAGCTCTTGAATCTTTTGGATGTAGTTAACGGGATCCTCATTTTGTGTGACGTAATTGCTCCTATGTCTGACGTATCAGGGTATTGTGTCTGCAGCACCTACCATACTGCGGCTCTGCAATTTGCAAATGGTAACCCGTCATGTGGTGCATTTTGGGTGGTTACCCCCGAGAACCCTGCCCTCTTCCAGATGTCATCGGCTGCGTCACCCAGTACTGACACCAGCAAGCCCTTAACATCACTATTTCATAAATCCATTTCCCACCTCCTCCACTTATTCAGGGTAATCTGTATTTAATATTTTCCTTATCTGTGTGAATACTGTGGCCTTGTCCCTCCCCTTTTCAATAAAAGGTGTTTGTCTGTACTGTCGGATCTGGATCTAGATGGGCCCCCTCCGTTGTCAATATCTGCACATATGTCTATTGGCTCTATTGCGTGTGTCTGTTGTGGTGTCGGGTCCCGTCCCCCTGATGGTCACCCCCTCGAACAGGGCTATCCTCTGGATTGTGCGATCGTTGTCCCGCCCCTCTGCGCCCTGGGAGGTCTCTTAGTCTGTTGCTGTATGGTGTTTGCGAGGCTACCCCTTCTGCTAAGTCTTGGGTTGGTTTGTCGGTGTTGTGCCCTCCACCCTTCTGTTCCTGCGACCTGCACTCCCACAAAGTCTTTTCACCTGTCCTTGTTAGGTAGAGTTTGCTGGGCCCCACCCTTTCCTCGTCACTATATTTTTTTAATTGCATCACTTACCGGTTCCAATACCCTCGCCTCTTCACCTTCCCTGTATCGTTCCCTTGTCCACCTTTCCAACCTCAACTGCTTCAACCGCTTCTGCTCATACTAACGTGTTGTGTTGCCTGCGACAATATTTTCTTCCCCCATAACGCCATCTCCCTCTCCCTTTTCTCTACTCCCAGCTTCTCTATTTCCTCCCTCTTCTTATCCATCTCTTCCTGTTGCCTTTCCTCCCGCGTGTCCCTTTCCACCATGTCCCTTCGGTCCCTCTCTAAGATGGTCAGGTGCTCTCTGTGTCCCTATTCTCGTAGCTCTAGTTCCTTTGCTAATTCTAGCTTGTGTTCCAGGTCCTCCCGTTCCAGTCTCACTTCCTCGTCTCCTTGAGGTTGCACCTCCCCCTCTACCTGCGCTGCCCTCCACGACATCCTTGTCCCAACACCAAGCTTTCTATTTACTTTGTTGCACCTTCTGCTACCCCTGTTGCGGCCCCATTTAATTTCAGTAGTACCTCTGCAGCTATCCGTTATTCTGGTCTGATTCCTGCAAACTCTGTTTTCACACACTGCAGCCCCTCCTTGTCGAGTTCGGAGCTGATGGCCGCTTGCCCTATGTTTTTCTGTTGTTTGCTTTTGGCGTATGGGTGTGGTTTATACATAGAGTTTGAGTATCCCTCTGTGGCTTTTAGTTCTCTTAATGGGTATATGCCCTACTCCTCCTCTGTGTCATCAGATATTACGCTGGGTGCTGCGGGAGGCAGAGCTGAAGGATACGCTCCCTCCCCCTTTACCTTCTTCTGGCTCATCAACCATGGCCTGTTCTCCTGGAACACATGCCACAGTTAAAATATTTACATGCCGTTAGTTAACTTCTTTCCCTTGTATGTGCTCTGTAAGTGGGTAAATAGTGATTGCAGCACTTCTCTATTTCCTCCCTCTTCTTCTCCATCTCTTCCCATTGCCTTTCCTCCCGCGTGTCCCTTTCTACCATGTCCCTTTAGTCCCTCTCTAACATGGCCAGCTGCTCTCTGCATCCCTGTTCTCGTAGCTCTAGCTCCTTTGCTAATTCTCGCTTCCATTCCAGGTCCTTGCGTTCCAGTCTCGCTTCCTCGCCGTGCCTTTGGACCACAGAATAATATATTTCCCTATTTTATCTTTATACGGGGCAGGGTCTTTCAAAGGTGTTGTATGAGTGTTACCGCCCCGCTATACACGGTCCACGTCCCACCGTACGAATACACAACAACATTTGCCTTTTACTTGACCTCTAGTCCAGGTTTTCGATACTCTGCTGGGAGAAAGGTTATAATGTAATATTTATCACTTTAGTTTACTACGAGCCCCAGTGGCTCTAAACCTTACATGGCGTGCTCCGCGTGCAACCCCGCCTTCACCATCACTGCCATTGTCTGGCACACCACCTCAATCATGCTCATGCTCCTTCCACGCACTGTCAATGTTTCACCTCTCTACCAATCCCAGTCCAGCAATGCTAGCTCCTCCCCATCATAACACACCGTCCTATGTACCGAATTGTGGGTGACGTCACCAAGCTAAAGTTTGAACAGATGTATAGACAATTTTTGTGCGCACAGAACAATGACCTGTTGCTTCAACCCCACACCGAGAACCCACAAACCCAAAACCCCACAGCTGTCTTCCCACCTCTCCAGGGTGGAGTATGCTATTTTACTTCTATGATTAACTGTATCCGCTGCGTCGCCAGACGTGTGAAACGCCTCTCTCCAGGAGGCTTAACCGCTAACACCGTCTGCAAACTAGGATAGCTTCAGCTAACCCTTACTAGGATCCTTCATCTATGTTCTGAACTAAAACATCCAACTCATAGGAATACCACATATATATATATATATATATATATATATATATATATATATATTCACAGTCCAAGCCTATCGAGTTTATGGTCCCTGCTTATCATCAGAACCCTTTTAACTCGCAACCCGAATGTTTCTCAAACATAGAAAAGGGACTTCTACCTCCGCTCAGGTCTCTACCACCATGCACGTGCTACCACAACTTCACTACCAATATTGATGACAGTGTACACCTCCCTCCTCCTGCATACATGGAACCCATCCACATGACATGTTGATTTTTATGTGGACCCATACTTACGTTCTGCGTTCGTCGGCGCTGCTCGGCCGCTGGCTCCCCGTCATCCGCTCGTCTCACCCCTTGGGACTGCGTGGACTCCTCGCTGACTGCGGGCGGATATATTCTCAAGACGACCCCCGACGGCCTATCTCCGGTTGCGCTGTCCAGTTGTCTCGCAATCCGCCATGGTCCTGCAGCCTTCAGGGTCCGGTGGCTAAGGAGGCAGTTTCGGGCCGGGCTGACGTCACAAATGATCTCAGCAGTGCCTCCAAACTGTTAGGGATGGAATCCCAGGCAGGCCAAGCCATGCTAGTGGTCCGCGGATGCCGAACTCACAGAAGGCCTAACTCCTTCCTCTGCCCAAAAGAACACAAGGTCCACCCAAATAGCAAGGTTCAGCTGATGTTTATTACAGCCAACAAAACCAGAGGGATTACATGCGTGGAGGGAAGTCCAGGCACATCTTGCCGTACTCAGGCTCGCAGGCCAGTTTTAATGACGTGTGACATCATAAATTGCATCACATTCTAGGCCTTCTCCAAAACCTAACCCTGCTCCGGATAGGTTGCTGAGTGGTTGTTCCCATATAGGAGCCTATGTAGAAGTGGTATTATTGTACAAGGCTGTGTTAGGCTTGGACCCTCCCCAAAAACTGATACTAACTATTTGTTACAGTATGCAGACCCTGTGATTAGTCAGTGACCACTGCTACCCACCACTAGGGCCATGATTTCTAATTGGCTGAGCCGCGGGCCCCCAAGCCTGGGACAACCTTAGTTCCCAGCCGACTAGACACCTGTTCATGGTGCATGTGCAACTATGTGTTGGTGATGTGCAACAATGTGTAAACCATAACTACCATGAGAGCACTCCGTTTCCCAACGCAGAACTGTAGCTTGAGTTTAACGACTTTGTTCCGACCATTGTCTGATCTGTGAGACTGTTGGCTCTTCCCAGCCACCAATTCTTGGCTCCTAGTCAGCTTGGCCGGATCACATGCTTGGAGACCACGTTTGTGAGCACAGGAGCTCTGAATTATTCTGTATTTGTCGGAGAGTGCGCCTCTCCTGCAGCCGGTGTCACTTTGGTTCAGGGTGAGGCATGTCATTTGCAACATTACGACCTTGGCAGTGGCTTCGTTCCCACTGCGGTGGTTCTGCTTGCACAGCAGTCTGTGAGATTTGAGGTTTCTCTGAGACGATTGTGGCCTACTAGATTTTCCTACGCCATGGTCTGGCTTCTACTATATGCGTCTTCCATAGTGTCCATAGGTTAGTGCATCATGGCTGTCAGGTCCCTCGGGTGCTTCTGCCATACCATGGGGTTATTTGCCTGTAAGCATCTGCAAGCATTTACACAAGCTCTTCTTTGCTTCTTGCGTTGCGGCGTTGCTGTAGCAAGCCTAATGGAAAAATAATAAACGTGCAGACAGTATGTATATGTCACTGTCCGCTAACTCATAGAGCTGTAAACCTGTGTTCTTTATGTAGTTAGGTGTGTGTGTCCCAACTGTGCAGATGGCACGTGTGCTTCATCTTTGGCATAGCTATGTCGTTGTGATGTCTCTAACAACTTAAGGCATGGCTTCTCTTTGCTATAGTCGGTTCTGTCCATGTAGCAGTTTCAATCTCCTTCTTGTGTGTCTTCATCCACTCTAGGTAGGGTTTGAACTGCTACAGGGTTGTAGGGCCTACTGAGAGGGTATCTTTCATAGTAGTTGACAATCGTAGGAGCAGTGGAGATTGATATGAGCTCATATGATCGGCAGCCATATTGCCTTTGATGCTTCTTCCAGTTGGGGTGGTCTTTCAGGACGAAGGGCATTATCTGATCTTCCCTCTTCAAGACTGCCCTTGCCCCAGGAAAGGGGTAGCCCAGACCAGGATCGAGAAGAGACGAGAGACCTGGGCTGCACCGGCTAAACCATGGGGGAAAAGGGCTGAGGGTTAGCTTAACAGGGTTGGAGATCAGGCAGAAAGACCCATCCCAAGGAATGACCTGGAAGGGGGCCGAAAATCCACAGTCAGAAGATTCATCTGAGACCAGGAAGGTATCATTACCTAAAGAGGAAGAGCACTAAAAGAGCTACATGGAGGTTGATGTCAAACCCCTTTCACTACGGCTGGAATATCTCTCCATCGAGGATGTAGGATCTTCCCTGAAGGAAATAGCACAACTTGGGACTCGAGCCCCACAATATTGGTCTGAAGAAGAAGAGGGATTTACCCTCCCATAAACCAGCGAGGACATGACAAAGGAAATATTGTTTAGTCTATGGAGTGAGGGGGCCCATTGAAAATATTTGCCCTTTTGCCATATGCCAACAACCAGATCTTACCCCTTTATCAAAACCAACACCACAATGGAAGAGCAAGGGAGAGGCTTCCAAGGGGGGCATCCACCATAGGCATATGTATGCTTGGGGTGAGCCACCTAAAGAAACCTTATGGGTGCCGGTTCAGATGCAGGGGGGGATGATCTGGGCCTTATTAGACTTGGGCATCAGAAGCAGCACCATACCACAGGGATTGGTTGACCTACAGCACAACGAAGGATCCAACCCAGGTGGGCGATGCAATCTGGAGCACCAATGTTCTGGTGATCCAGAATCTCACCAAGGATGTGGTGTTTATGACCCTGTCAGAGGGGAACAGGGATCACTCCTGCCCTGGGGTAGGTCACCTAACCGGGCGCATATCAGAGCTGGTACAGAGTAACATGTACCTTCTTAAAAAAGCCTGCTGGAATCAAAATTCACATACAGGGGCCTCCTAAAGTCTAACAGTCATGGGCTTCCTTTAAAAGTGCTGGCGCCCATGTTTTCAAAACCCTTTAACTGCCTCTCCTCAATGCTGGTGGCATTTCTTTGGCTAACAATCAAATAAGCTATACCCGTTCTTCTCAATAATGCCTGTTGGGGCTTGCTCTAGGCCGTTAAACTACTAAGAGAATGCTCTTTAAAGATAATAAGTAGTGTATGTGGGAGATCAACATATAAAGCAATATGCTTGATATCCTTGAAAATGTATTGCAGAAAACGGTCAACAAACCTTTCGGGACTATGCCACACATTAATCAGGACTTACACTGTTATTCAGTTTTCTCTGTCTGCCACTTTATCATCGACGCTCTGGCCTATATGTATTTTAGGATGGCAGAGTAAAGACGAGAAGTCTCCCAAAGAATGTATAGAAATGGTACATGAGTTCATTTGCTTTAATAGATTAATCATTTCTTTCTAAATAATGTACTGGTTTAACTTTTTTGGTGTTTGGGTTTCCACACCATTTCACAAGATCCTGTTTTTCATATGATTATGTATGTATGGTTGCGAGCGTGCTACTGCCTATTGGACAGGCGCTGGACACGTATGCTGGCCTAGGGAAAGGAGCTCTCAATAGGAAAGGTTCTTCAGTGTTCTGCATAAGATCTAGAAGTTGGGAGTGTTCTACGCTGTACATGTTAAATGCATAGCTACATCCTTCCTTAGAAGTGCCCCTGGGTTTTGGGCTTGGATATTTCCACTTTGACATAAGGAATAACTTGGCCTTTGTTGATTGATAAAATATTTACTATTGATTATCTTATTGAGAACTCATTCAACCCCCCACACCGCTCTACGGAGCTCAGCCTTGATCTTTCTCACAGGTGACTGCAGCGGAAGCCAGAAGCTATTGCTTCTCCTATGATCAGTTTCAATGTTCAATCTTTCAAGATTTCAGTTTCGATCCTCAGCTATTCAAGCCTATTGCCCCTTTAGTTGCCTCTCACCTCGCTGGACTCTTCAACCTGTCCTGTGACTCTGCTTGCTTTCCCTCTATTTTCAAAACCGCCACGGTCATCCCACTCCTAAAAACGCAAGGGGCTGTCCCGAACCTATCGGCTAACTTTTGCACTGTCTCTCTCCTTCTGCACTACTCTAAAGTGCTCAAAAGGGCTGTGTTCAACCGTTTTACCAATTTCTTAGACATCCACAACCTTCAAGACCCCCTACAAGCAGGTTACCGCTCATGTCAGTTCACAGAAACTGCTCTCATGAATGTGTCCAACTTTTTAATCGCCTCTGCTAAGCACGCCAACCTATCCGCTAGCCTAATTCTCTTTGACTTGCCTGCTGCTTTTGACACTGTAAATCACTCTGATCTCCTTAATACTCTTTATTCTTGGGATTCACAATCAAGCCCTTGCCCGGATTGAATCCTACGTAGCGCCTCACCAATTCTCTGTCTCCTGGAGCAACAACGCCTCTCAATTCACTCTTCTAACAACTGTTGGTTCCACAAGGTTATGTCTTGGCTCTGTTCCTCCTTACACTCTACACCTCGGTTCTTGGAGCACTGATTTCCTCCTTTGGGTTCTGATACCACTCTTTGCGAACACCCAAATCTTCTTCTCTTTCCCTAAACTCTCCTCTGATCTCTCTATCAAATGGTTCAACTGTCTCTCTGACCTTAAATATTGGATGGTTTCTCACTCCCTTATGTTAAACTCGACTAAAACAGAGGTGCTCTTCTTGCCTGACAAACGCTCCCTCTCATCTCTTCCTCTGCCAATCCAGTTCCCTCCTGACACTCCCCCTTACTATTCTTCAGCTAGAAACCTCAATGTTATCTATAATCCTTCTCACACCTACTCTACTTTTGTCTCCAAACCTGTAACAGAAGCTTCCCTCAACCTCCTAAATATTAGTTAAATCAGGCACCTCCCTGCTTTCAACTCTGCCAACCATCTCTTGACCACTCTTGTTTTCTCTAAACTGGACTACTGGATCAGCATCCACTTTGGTCTCCCCAACTATGCGTTGTGTCCTCTCGACAAGATCATTAACTTTGCTAGCATTAACTGCCTCACTTCACACCTACTTCCTCGTACGGTCACCAGGCAGGATGGCTGACAATGCAAAACAGGAAACAATTTAAATGTCTTCTCTTGTTTCACAAATCCATCCACGGTAATGCACCACTGTATCTATCCTCCTCTATCCAACTCTATAAGCCTTCTCGCAATCTCCGCTCCCCAACTACCCTTGTGGCTCCTCGCCCTCCCTGTGCTTTCTCTCCCCCCACTCTTTCTCGCTTCTTGCTCCACTTGCATGGAATTCTCTTCCCCTGGACATCTGAGAAACTGTCCAGACAGATTTGTTTAAAACCACACCACCTATCATCTTCTTTCTAGCTAACATTTTTCCCTCGCCTCTAACCTGCCTCTGTCCCTCACTTCCTCTGCCTCTACTCTAGCACTTCATCCATAATGGTCACATCTTGATCACACCTGGCCGTACTGCCATGAATATATGAAAGATACCAACATTGCAGAAGTAGAGTTTATATTTCCTTTGCTTCCAGGTCTCAGTGATAGGTTCTTCCTCTCTGGTTTGAGTGTAAGAACCATATACAAGGCCCTTCGAAAAGTCACGTCTAAGCGTGCTCAACGAGCAGGGACGGCATAAGGGCCTTTCAAAATGTTCAAATGAAAGGGGCCTTGAGCCTCGGGGGAGGAGGGACATGAACTGCCCCCATGCTTTCAGTCAACATTCTTCTGACAGCAATATATTCTTTTCATTCATGGCTATTAATGTGCACTTTGCTGTGTGACTATTACAAGCTGCACTTGCTTCAGCCCTTCAACCTGTCTCCTCCCTTGGGCTTACAGAAGTGTGCTTACCACATCATTCACCTTTTACTCGGGTTTCTCTGCATCTGCCCAAAGAAGCATTAATAGCTTTTGAGTGGATGCTTATTGTTTCAGCTACCTGCTGGGTGCTCGTCCATGGATGTTTCTTTGTCTCCTTTCTCAGCATGAGCCGACAGTTCCATATCAACAATCGGGTTCTTCGATGACCAAGGGCCTCATTACGACCCAGGCGGTAAGTTACCGCCTGGGCCGTGACTTTACCACCATGGCGTAAACTATGTTTACGCCATGGTGGTAGGCGGACTTACCGCCCCATTCCAACCTTGGCGGGGCGGTAAATCCCCATTTTCCCATTTTCCCTTCCCCATTCCCATTTTGCCCCATAGGGCATAATGGGAGTGGGGAAGGCGTTAATTGCGCCACCGTAAATTACGGTGGCGTAATTAACTCCATGGTCCCTTAGCGCCATGGATTTTAACACCTGCTAAAAGCAGGTGTTAAGTCCGCCATTGCGCTAAGGGACCTCGTACTCAGGCGGTAAGGGTCGGCGCTGTTTACGCCGCCGTAAAACCCTTACCGCCTGAGTCGTAATGAGGCCCCAAGTCTCTTTTCAATAAAAAATGTCTTGCCGTCGAGGCTTTATGTATCCAACAAACAAGCACAAAGTTCTGTATCATGTATACTTTCGGTGATGGCTTCACCCCTAGGTCCCCCTCTACTGGGCGTAGAATCTTCACAAAATCGTATTCAACAAATCAACTAAACAGTTGCTATTCCAATGAACTTTGGGTGATAACGTTCCACCCCAGATCGCCCTCTTGCATGCTCGGACCCCTTTCACACGTAGCCTCCCTCCTTCGGGGTCACTGTTGCTTTTTTTACTTTCACAAATCCAAATGTCTTTTTAAACAGTTCTTCGGGCTTTGCCCCTTTTGTCGGCTTCCCCCTGCTGGGTTCACTCTTGACAACTTTTACAACACATTGTTCATACGCTCATTTCACCAATTGGGACTCATTTCCCTTAGCTTCGTAATCATCTGTCAGTCAAAGACTTTCAACGGTACAGAGGATTTTACAAGACCCCTGTATGACCACTTTGACCTCTTCTCGCCTATCCCCAAAGGCTTCTGGATAGTTTCTACCATCGGGTAATCGCCCAGAGTTTCCTGCCTGAGCACCGACATGGTGCCTGACTCCTCTGTTGCTGGTTTTCCCCATCTTTCATCGATCGTATAAATTTTAGCTGTTCAATTTAGTCATTGGTTATATATCGTCCAGCACTGTTCTGTTTCTTATTGACTCTTCCCTCAACTCGCTGGCTGTGATGAACTGCTTGGCTTTCTTCTCCTTCGAGTCAAGGTTGCTACCATCGAGACCTGCGTCTCTCCTCAGCTTGGTTTTCAGCGGAGGAGGGTCTCAAGTACCGTAGACATCTGCTGCAACACACCCTGGCTATTGTTTGCTGTCTTATAATTCCTTCTGCAGAGGTTTCACAGGTCTTGGTTGGAAAAGGCAAGGTTGCTTCTCTCCTTGTTGCCCCCTCGCTATGCGCCGTCTTTCTCCTCCTCTTGAACTGCTGTGCTGAGTTAGCTCTCACATCGTGCCATCTGCCTTGCTTGCCTTATGCTCCACCTTTTACTCATTCTACTTATCGGCAACCCACTCCCTCCTTCCCTGAAGCTCTCTGGCCGGCCTCTTTTGGCCTTCTTCCTGCTCCTACCTGCAAGGCAAAAAACCTCGGGGTCATCTTCGACTCCACACTCTCCCTCTCTCCTCACATTTCTGATGTCTCAAAGAAGTCACACTACCAGCTGCACCTCCTCAGAGGTATTCTTCCTTTCCTCTCCTTCCCCCAGAAGCTCACTGTCTCCAGAGCCCTGGTTCTCTCTAAGCTGGACTACTGTAACAGCCTCTATCTAAATCTGCCTGCCTCTACTCTACGCCCTCTGCAACTCATCCAGAATAGGACTGAGTGACTCGTCCTTGGCCTCAAGCCCAGGGACCGTATCTCTCCAGGACTGAAATCTCTGCACTGGCTCCCAGTGGCTCCAAGGATTAAGTTCAAAACCCTCTGCATTGTCCACAAGGCCTTCTGGGACCTGGGGCCGAAATACCTTCAACTCTCTCTTACTAAATATCTTCCTTCTCGAGCTCTTCGCTCATCCGCCTCCAACTCCCTCAGGGTCAGCCGCTTCACCAAGCAACGAGCTGGGGGTAGATCTCTCTCCTCGGCTGGGGCCTCCCTCTGGAACAGCCTTCCTGCCTCCCTGAAACTTGAGGAGAACCATCTCCGGTTCCAGAAGCACCTCAAAACCATCCTCTTTGCTTCTGCTTTCTCTCCCCCTCTCCCCTGCTAAATTCCTGATTGAAACTGCATTGAATCTGCACTGGGCCACTCTCACTGTTCTCGGTCCCTGGCCCAGCTACTTGCCCCCTGCTCTGCCTCCTTGGCAACCCCTACACTGCGGGACTGTCTCTGTATCCCTACAGCCCCCCTCCCAGCAATTGTCTGCACTTACCTTGCACTTGCCACCAGCTGGCCCTTATTATTTATCTTGTTATTCTATTACCCCTGTACTGCACTTCCCCTCTCCCTTTCCCCTTGCACTTTCCCTTCCCCGCTTCCCATGCACGTGCGTGATCTAAATGACACCTAGTCTAGTAAGATCGTTGTCTGTCTTCCCTTTGTCCCCCCTCCTGCCTCATCGCGCCTTGAAACACTTGTGTATAGGCGCGTTATAAATGCCATATCATATCATATCATATCCCTGTGGGGAAGGGAAATGGCCATCAGGGAATGGCCGTCAGGTGTGTGTGATTCTGGTCAATTGCATGACTTTGTCTGACCCTTGTATTGGGACATGTCAAGTAAATGGCTCTGGTGTTAGTCCATTGTCTTCTATGTTGTGCAAAAGTTTTTGTGTCAGGAAATGGGGGGCAGTGTTTTGGAATATCCTACGTGGTAGGATGGGGAAAAGGTGTTGAAAGAAGGGGGATATCGCATCTTGTCTGTCGGTGTCCCACTCCTACTCCCTAAGGACCCCCATCCAGGTGATCATCCCTCACTGGTCCACCCCCAGGAACTAGATCCAATAGCGATGGCCGCGTCCTGGCCACCTGGATGACTAGCTAGGGAGACACCTTCAGGTTTCTCACACCTGCCAACAAGCAAAGTGTCCAACCAGACGAGAGATGGTGAAGCCCGCCATGGTAGAAAACGAGTAAGACCAGTCCAAAACTTTGAACCTAGAGCGCATACTAATGCCTGCACTACAGTACATACTAATGCCAGTGTCTCGGGAGGATAGCCCAGGGGCAACGCGCTCGCCTTGGAAGCAAGACGACAGCAGAGCAGCACAGGTTCGATCCCCGGGTCCGCACTTAGAAACCTCTGGGTATTAAGCGCATTATAAATAACCAATTACAATTACCTAGGAGCAGGCAACTCATTCGCTGGGTTGAGTCTCACACCTTGAAGCACAGTCTTGCTTAGAGGCAGTCTCACAGCCAGGCTGCAGTAACACTAATCGCATCTCACACCCACACCCTGGAGCACAGCCTCAATGGGTGTTTTGTTGTGTTCATACCATGCCCATTACCACTATGGGTTGTCAGGAGGGTCTCATATGGTGCCCGGGTTGACCCTGATAGTGGTATGTATGGGAACAGGGTTTAAGGATAAGAGAAGATGCGAGTGGGATAGAAACAAATGGAAAGGTACACAGAATGTTGATGGATCTCTGAGCACCCTTTAGCTATTGTGTATATAGCAGATACGTGGATGTTGAAGGCAGTTCAGGTGCTTAATTGATGTGTTCCTAATCAAGTTTCAGAGCAATATGTAAAAGGAGGCAGGCGTGCTATCAACCTTCCTACCTTCATCAATGCAGGTCAGGCTACCTGCTTGGATAGGTGCTGTTATTAACCAAGTGTATGTCCTTGGGTTTGCAATAGGGCTATATATAGCGCAGAAGCAATGAAACATATGTGGTAAGCAGGGGTGGTTACAATATGTGGCATGGATGCTCCAGCATGGGACTGGGATGTGCTGCGGGAACAGGAGGAGTCTAGGTGGCACCTAGGTACTCACTGAAGAGTAAGGTCTTGAGTTCTTAAACCTCATGGTCTGGTGACCTCAGAAGGATGCCAACACGTGACTTGCAAGAAATTAACCACTTGAGATAGTCCAACCTGTGACCTTTGTGTTGTATATAGATGTGTCTTGCCCACGAACTGACCCACTGAACCATCTTGCCAGGATGTGAACTTGTGATCTGCAGGTTAGAAACATGCCCGTGCAGCAGGCACGTTAACCCGCTGGGCCCTAGGAATTTCCCTTGCCTTCCTAGTGACGCTGATCTGTCTGAAGGCGTCAAGAAAAGTGTCATTTCACACCAACTCCAAACCCGTCTAGACCATTCATAAGTGTAAGCGAGCCATGGACTGAGGGCGCAGAGATGAAGTAATCATCTGCCCAAGGCCACACAATGTGCTCACATCGAGAAGCCGGAATGGCCAGTCAGGTTGCCCGGGCCGACAGTCGACAACTTTATCCTTCAGAGCACATCTCCAAGTGCTTACTTTAAGCCACACCTCCCGGATACTGCAGGTTGTGGTTACACCTGAGTTACAGTCACCATGACAACTAAATCACAACAGGACGCAGGCAATAATGCGGCCTCTTGACTCGCTCCCTTCCTGCAAAGGGGAATTCACTGCAGCACTGGCGCCAGAAATAGCTCATCACAGAGCAAAAAGACACCTTCCGAGTTTGGAGGAGTTTACCACTCTGCCAAATTTACCTCCAGCGTCATCATAAATCCTCCACTTTACTGTTGAAAAATTGGAAAAAGTGGTGGAATTACCACCGGCAAAATTACTGCCGTCGATAATTGGTCTGAATTCCCCATGGAGTCCTGCTCCATAAAATGGGGATTTACAGCGCCTACCACCATTGTAATCCCGCCATTAATCCGCGGGACCAAGTGGCAGTAACGGTAATTCCGTTTGGCGGTAGTTCAATGAATTACTGCCGAACTCCCACCAAACTCGTAATGAGGGTCATAATTATGGATGGTTTTTTATAACACGCTTAATGCCGAAGAGGTTTCTAAGCGCAGACCCGAGATTCAAACCTGTGCTGCTCTGCGCCTCATTACAAGTTTGGCGGTAGTCTTGCCAGTAAAACCGGCAGGCTGCCGCCAAACCTGCAATATTTTCCAGCACCCGCGGATGGGCAATTACTGGGTCATTACGACCGTGGCTGGAACCGGTATTTGCCCATTCGCGGGCGCTCCCCATTCCCATTCGGCCCCATAGGACTGAATGGGAATGGGGAGGTTGGATGTACTGGCACCGTTAAAAACGGTGCCGGTATGTCCAACATGCTGTGCTCACGGGTGCCGCTCTGCCCACCAGGTCCGACTTAGCGACATCAACTTGTTCATAGTGATACATTGGCCCAATTAATGTATACATTTTCCAAAATGTGGAAAAAAATAATAACTTGGCAGAATATAAGGTGTGTCTCAATTAAAATGACCCGGTTGCTTACCAGTAATCTTCATTACTCCTAGTCCCACTCTTCCTCGTCACATTGTTTACTGTGACGAGGAAGAGTGGAACTAGGATTAATGAAGATTACCGGCAAGGAACCAGGTTATTACCTCCTATGCGGCATACCAAAGACAGCAGTGGAAAATATGATCCATGAAAACAAAAACACAGACCAACCAGAGGGCTTTTCCAACACCCCATCACCAGATGTATTCCCAAACACCACAGCAAATCAACCATGACCATGTGTACCAGCACTCAACACTCCCTGCCCAAAGGAGGAAGACCCTTGCAGCGGCAAAGTGAGGTGATTGTTAAATGCCTGTCTCCCGGAGGCCCAGCACGTGGGGCTGGCTCCGGTCCAGGAGGTCGCGCGGCCTTGGGCGCGGCCTGGGCAGGAGCGCTGAAGAAAACACACACACACGCTGGTATGCATTCGCCCGGAACTGCCTCCCACTCCAGGGGGCGGGGCTTTTATTTAGCTGCCCTACGTCACCGCGCTGCAAGACGTAGGGCAGATATAACATTCCTCCTTTATTTCAAACAACTTAACAAACAACATAAACAACGTGCTCAACTATAAACTCCTGCCACTGTTCTTAGCTTAACATACATAGTCATTCAGCCTCGCAGGCGGTCTCGTGGTCTTCCTCAGACTGTACCGCTTCGCTTGGGGGCTGTCCCTGCTCGGTTCGTAAGTCTGCTCACCTTCGCTGCATGTGTCCTCACTGCTGGGCAGTCGCGGTGATTCCCAGCTGCGATCCCCTGCTGATTCTTCCTCAGGGTCTTGCACCGGCACGTCGCTGCTTTGCTGCTCGTTGTCGTCGTGAGGCCCCTCGCAATCCGTCCAGAGACGCTGGGGGACGGGCTTGAACCAAGAGGCATTCCTTGTTACTTTCCGCCCTCCCCGGGTGACAGTTATCATGGTCCCACGCCGGTTGCTGATAGTCCATGGCAGTTCCTCGTACCTGGTGTCTAGCTTGGATTTCGTGGGGTTTCGCAGCATGATGACTTGGTCACCCACTCTGTGGTTTGAGGGCCTCGCTCTTCTCTTGGCGCTCATGTGAGCGTTGGCACGTGTTCTCCTCGTTTCCACGCGTGCATTGTCGACGTCGTCAGGGGTCCTGCTTGGATGATGGGGAATCGATGATTTGATGATAGTTCCAAACATGAGGTCAACAGGTGGTACGCCCGTGGTGCTGTGGGGGGTGACCCGATAGTTCCTTAGGAACCGGAATAGGTCAATCCTCCACGGGGTGGCGTTTGCCTTTGATACTCTGAGTACCTTGTTGATGGTCCTCATGAATCGCTCGACGTCCCCGTTAGCTTGTGGCCACCTTGGCATGATGTGGTGGTATTTGATGCCCAGTTCCTGTAGGTATGACCTGATATCCTCCCCTGTGAACGGGGGTCCATTGTCACTCTTAATGGTCGTGGGCAGACCATGGGTGGCAAACATCTTTTCTATCACCGGGATGACCACTTCCGCGGCGGTGGACTCCAGTATCTCGACCTCCGGATAGCGTGAGTGGTCATCGATCGCCACCAGTAGGTGTAGACCCTCTTTGATTTTGCAAAAGTCAATGCTGATCGCTTCCCATCGTGCCCTGCCACGCTCGGCCGATAGGATTGGTTCTGGGTCTGGTGGTCCACTTGTTATTTGGCAGGGTAGACATGTGTTCACTAGGTCCTCGACGCGATCGTCGATGTGAGGGAACCATACCCTGTGTCTGACCCGGGCCTTTGTTCTTGCAAGTCCTTGGTGTCCTTCATGTGCTAGGGCAACTATCCTGTCTTGCAGCCTTGGGGGTATGATGATGCGGTCACCCCTTAGCAGGAGCCCACCCTCAGTGATTGAGAGGTCTTGACGAACCGTGAACATGCCTGCTAGGAACTCCTTGGCCCCCTCGGTTCTGTTGCGTGTGTGCGACATGAATTCTTTCCAGTTGCCCGACATGATGGCATCTTTCACCAGATCGCAACAGGGGTCATTTTGGGTTTCTGTTGCGATGTCCTCAATGTTTATCGCTTTGGGCCTCATTGTGTGGACAACTTGACAAATGTGTTCCTCAGTTTCTTCGGCGACTAGCACTTCCTGCTGGGTGGCTGGTCGTGGGTGTCTCGACAGGTAGTCCGCGGGGTTGCCACTGCCCGGTTGGTAGACAAGTTCGAAATCATATTGCTCTAGGTGTAGCAGCCACTTGGTGATTCTGGCTGGTGGGTGCGCCGATGACCCAACGAAGATTGGTAGTAGGGGCTTGTGGTCGGTGATCGCCGTGAACTTGCGCCCATATAGGTACATGTGGAAGTGTCGACACCCCCATAGGACGGCGATGGGCTCCTTTTCTATGTGGGAATACCTTTGTTCCGTTGCTGTGAGCGCCCTGGAGGCATATGCAATCGACCTTTTTGTGCCGTCTTTTGCGACCTGCATCAGGATCGCTCCAAGTCCCACTGGGCTGGCATCCACAAATAGTTCTGTGGGAAGGTCCGTATCGTAGTAGGCCATCTTGGTGTCAGTTGATAGGGAGTCTTTTATGCTCTCAAATGCTTTCTGGCATTCGGGCCCCCAGTCCCACTTGGTGCTGGCCTTTGTTAGCTCCCGCAGCGGTTCGGAGAGGGTTGCTAAGTTCCGAATGAATCTGCCACAGTAGGTGGCCATTCCCAGAAAACTGCGCACCTCGGTGGGGTTTGCTGGGCGACTGGCAGCTTGGATGTCCGCCACTTTCTGTGGGTCTGGTGATATGCCGGTGCGGTCGAACCTGTATCCAAAAAAGGTTATTTCTGGTTTTAGGAACTCGCACTTCTCTCGATGAATTGTGAGTCCGGCGTTTTCCAACCTGCCCAGTAGTGTCTTGAGTCTCGTGATGTGTTCCTTTGCACTCCGGTATGCGTCTTGGCCGTCATCCACATCGAGGGAGTTGAAAATGCGCTGAGGAGTAGATGAGCTTTCATCTTTCTGGACGACGTGATGTCCTTACATTCCATGGCCATCTCGAACTTTTGTAGCCATAGCTGCCATCTGGGCCCACTGGATGATGGGTCTGTGAAGGGGTCGAATGGTTGGATCAACGTCGACGAATTTCCCTGCGTGCGAGGCGGTGGTGACGCCATCGACAGGTTTGCCGCCATCCTGGATGGTGTCGAGGGTCCAGGGGTGGATGACCCAGTCGCCATGGTGTTGCGTGCGCTTGGTCAACGATTTTCCGCCTTCTGGGTTTGTGCGCACCCTGTGGTGATGCAGTGTCCCACGTGGTGACAGTTCCTACCGGCACCCGTACTCCGATCGATTGGCGCTTCGTGGCACGTGTGCCATGCCGGAGACGTTGTGCGGGTGATCACCGGGAGAGAACGAGAGAAAAAAAAAATTCACCCCCTGAGGATGAGGTGTGGAAGGGGGATGAAGAGAAAAAAACATTTTTTTTTTGTTTTTTTTTTTTTTTGGGGTGGGTGTCGCGTGGGGGCCCCCACCAGGTGTCCAAAAATGTACACGGAGTGTCCGTGTGGCATCCGCGTGTGAAGTGGTGGTGGAGCGCGTGGATGCTCGCTCACTTCCTCGTCGCCATTGTGAAATGCCTGTCTCCCGGAGGCCCAGCACGTGGGGCTGGCTCCGGTCCAGGAGGTTGCGCGGCCTTGGGCGCGGCCTGGGCAGGAGCGCTGAAGATAACACACACACACGCTGGTATGCATTCGCCCGGAACTGCCTCCCACTCCAGGGGGCGGGGCTTTTATTTAGCTGCCCTACGTCACCGCGCTGCAGGACGTAGGGCGGATATAACAGTGATAGTGTCCGGTAAAAGTATTCGGATAGGCCCAGGTCTCAGACCTGCAGATGTTCTAAACAGGCACTTACTGTGCCTCATCCCAAGACGCCGCCATGCCTCTAGTACAGCGACCGTGCGCAGAAGCCAGTAAAGAACCCTCCACTCCAGAATAGGCCAAGGCACTAGCCTGCTGAATCCAATAGTAACAGCCTATGAACTGCCAAATGTTACAAACAAACCGTTTGACTGACGAAAGGAAAACGTTCTGTCCAGGTAAGACAAGACAGACCTTTTAACCTTCATTTGAGCCACTGCTGTTCCTATGTAGAGGTGGGACCGGGAAAAAAGGATGGAAGCACAATATCCTGCGCCTAATGGAACTCAGATATGGCTGTAGGAAGGAACCCCGAACACACCGGAGAACCAGGGAATCCAAGAGTAATAAATGCAGTTATGGAGCCTTTTCCCCAACCTCCTCACTGAGGTTATGGCCATCAGGAACCCTGTTTTCCACGTGAAAAACCGGATGTCGATCGACTCCACTGGTTCCAATGGAGAGTCCTGTAAACTCACAAAACTAGGTGAAGGTCCCATGGAGGAACCCCAGCACACACCATGGGCTTGGACAACAGGAAATCTCTCAACAGCAATAAGACCAATGGCTCACATCCAGAACTGAGAACCCTGGGCCCCCTGAAGCCTGGATCAGCACCCACTGGGCCCTAAGATATGATACCGCCAGAATCATGTCCCAGCTGCCTTTCAGGAACTGCAAAATCATGGGCCCCGAGCAGTCCAGAGTCCGCCCAGACGTCTTGGCGTGCCACTGTTCGAAGTTCCTCTAATGCGCCTCGTCGACCTTCAGAGTGGACAGCCGCCTGGACTGTATCATCATCGCCAACTGTGGGATCATACCCGGACTGAGCAATCCCTGCCTCTCAACTTCCAATCCCTCCAATTTGGAATCCGAGATGCAGAATACCCCAGCCCCATCCAAAGGGGGTACGTGGATGAGGGCAGCAATCCTCTATGAGCCACTGCCAGGTCGGGTAGAAGAGGCTACCAGGAACGTCTTAGCCACACCGGCGCAACCTGAATCCGGAATCTTCAGCAGCACCTTGGGTGACAGTGGAATTGGAGGAACTGTATAAGGAAGCCCGTTTGGTCAGTTCAGCATCAAGGAATCTGCTCCCCAAGCTGCTGGAGAGGATACCTGGAGCAAAACTGAGGCTGTTGAGCATCGAGCGGCGTATGCCGATGTGTTGTCTGGCCGCACCACAACAGCCAACCCCAGGATGGAAAGGGGAAACGTTTTCAGGGCCAGGAAGATCACTGCCAACTCCTTCGTTTGGACGATTGCAAAGCCTGCATCAGCGTCCAACGCCTTTGAGCACTTTGGGCCCCAAGCACTACCCCCCACCCAAGGCCACTGGTGTCGGTAGTAACGATGTTCAGCAAGGGGTGAACAAATGGAAAACCCTGCAAAAGATTGCCCAAGTCCATCAACCACTGGAGCTGAACCCACAGATCTGGGCGAATGGCAATACATTCCTTGTACATCTGGATATCCATCCTGCAAGACCGGTGCAAGTGTGACACTAGAGGAAACATGTGAAGCCTTGCCCACTGAACCGCAGACACACGCACCACCATGTGACCCTGTGCTCAGATGACCTCCTCGGCCGTAGCCCAGCCTTGGCCAGTAGACGCCCCAAGAAACGCAGCAGGGGGACGGCCCGATCCATCTGTAGTAGCTCCTGCCCCTACACTGTCCAAAAGTGGGCCCCTATGTACTGTAGATCCTGGGAAGGTTCCAAACAAGATTTGTCCCGATTAATCAGGATCCCCAGAGATTCCCACACACCACAGACGAATGCTATATGTTCCATCAAAAGCCTTCTGGAAGAAGCCTTGAGTAGCCAGTTGTCCAGGTAAGGAAGCACCTGTATCCCTGGCACGAAGGAGAGCCACCACTGGACCCAGCACCTTCGTAAATACCCTGGGAGCTGTCTTTAGTCCAAAGGGAAGGGGCCGGAATTGGATAGGCCTGCCCAGAAAGAGAAATCACACATACCTCTGATGAGACGTCCGAATGGGCACATCAAAGTACACGTCCTGGAGATCCAGGGACGCCAAAAAAGTCCAACTCCTCTGCAGGCTCTCCATCTTGAAATGCAGAGTCTGCAAACACATTCAGTCTCTTGATGTCCATGACCAGTCAGACCTTGCCATTTGGTTTGGACACCACACATATGACAGAGTAGAAACCCATAGCCCTCTCCTTCCTGGAACTCCCCTTTCTCTAACAATTCCAGGACACTGCGTCATGGCCAGAGCATTCTCCACTCTCCTGGAAAATGGAATCACCAATGTTATGTTATGTTATGTTATAAGTATTTATAGATTGAACGGTCACCCAAAGGTATCATGGCACTGTGGAGAGAGGACTCGAGGCCTCCAATGCTCTCGAGCATGGCGGAGGTGAGACAAACTCGGCCTGGTATCTCCAATGAACATCCTGTTCACCCAAATGTCGGAAGACACAGCACTCCAAGCAAGCCAGAACCAGCAGAGCCTGGTTCCAATTAATTTGGCATCAGGTCTTCTGCGATGGTGCTAGAACAAAGGGGTTGCCAGACATTGGCAGTCCTTTAGACCGACCGCCACCAGAGGGTTTCCGAAGACTCCTTCTTGACACTGTGTAAAGTACCAACCCGGGGCTTAACGTCAAGGCGTCAACATAGCTTGTCAGTGTGCGTATCTGCCTTGAACACACAATGCACCCTGTCCTCCAGAGATTTGCCAAACAACACCTTTCCTTCAAACAGAATTTTCAGGGCCACGCCTTCTGATGCCCACCAGAATCTCGGTCTCAGAGGTGCAAATGACGGAGGACTGAGAATGCAGCCCCCATGGTCACTGATGTGGCGCAAATACCATCATATGCCACAGTCGTCTGGAGCCTGCACCAGGGGAGCACAGGCCTTCATTCACCAGCTCAGCCAACTTCCTTCACCACCCTACATAGTCTCAGCTATTGCAGCCCAAAAGGCCATCTGCACCCCAGCCTAAGACCTTTTCAATGCCAAATCCACCTTTTGGTCCACAGGATCCCGGACGGCCGTCTACTCAGCCACCACCCTCCTCCCTGTGTAAGGGATAAAGCTTAAGCATAAAGCAAGGAACCACCCCTTTTCCAGCTCCCGCCTGTCTCTGACAACTTCCTCCCGAATCTCAGGAAGTAACGGCAGTCACACCTTGATTGTATGTTTAAACTGGCATGGAGGAGACCAGGATCCAGATGCCACACTAGCCACAGGAGCGGCTGTTGAAACCCCATGGATTCCACCTCCTGTACCAACACCGCAGCCAACACTTCTGTGTCCAGCTATTTCACCTTAGGATCCTCAGCAATACCAGGCACCGCCCCTAAGGAAGAAGAGGTCAACTCCCCGTCAGAGGAAAAAACAGATGATAGCACTAGAGCCCTAGACCGCCTGGACTTCTTCCTCACACCAACCTCTCTCCTCAGGGCCTTCTGGCAAATGCAGACCAATTGCTTATCCGACATCGACTTACGTCTGGTGGAGGTCTCCATGTCGACATGTTCCAATTTACACATTCGCTTGGCAGGAGCCATGTCAGGCAGATGTCCAATAGGACAGAGGACACCCAGAAGAGCTTCAGTCATACACCAGCAAACAGAACTGCAGCAGGACCACGTCAGGACAGCAAGAGCAGAGCACCAGATACCAGCGCAGTCAAGCACCAGCATCAAAGGAACCTAGCAAAGCCCCTACATAAAGCCCAACAATGGCCAAACAGGTGCACCGACTTTTCCAATTAAGCCAGCCACACGTGCCAGCCCAACGTTCCCCGTTCCGCACCTGGGCAAGCGAACAGACTAACCGACTCAGTAGCCTCTCTAAACCAGGAAGATACATTCTTGACAGACTATAGAGCACATGCTGTGGTTTTCATTATTGCTTTTATTATTATTTTTAAATTCTCCAAGCAACCTTGCAGAAGCACTTGGCACCGCCCACAACCCTGCGAGGCTAAGGAAGCATCCGTGGCCTCCCCAAAGCACCGGCTGGTCCGCTGTGCACACCGAAGCCCCAACCCCCCTCTCTGCACAATTAAAAACGGCATCAGAGACGGGGACTGCCACCATACGGTACGCCCAGACGGAGTCCCCGAAGGAGGGAGCCGCAGCAGCCAAACCCTCCTACAGACATAAACAGCGTCCTTCCCCTGCAACAAAGAGGAACACTGAGGGCTCCGTCATCAGCCTCCACTCAACTACGCCTGGGCACGGAATGACTCTCCATTCCAGGTAGAAGAAAGCTCAGGACATCCCGGCCAGCCCAACCAGCAGGATCTTCCAGGATAGAAAGCTCAATCATGCCCTCTGCCCAGCAAAATGGCCTGGGAGACCAAAGACCTCCCAACCCCCATGCACCCAGAAGCCCAGCAGGGAGTGCAGTGGGAAGGGGAAGACACAGGTGCCCCTCCAGGCCAAGCAGGGAGAGGAAACAACGGAGCAGTAGGTGGCTCAACCACCCACCCAAGATCCTGACCGGCAGGCAGGAAAATGAACTATGATATGGTGGGGGTGGGCGAGTATTGTACTCTTAGGGGAAGGGTATGGCAGGTATATGTATTAGTATAAAGATGGAATAGATACTTAAAATCGAGGTTGGGATCTCACAAGTAAGTACTAGGATGAGGAAGAGGGATGCAAAGCTAATGCCAGAACAGAAGAAGAAACAAGAGAAGTCCCGAACCAAGAGAGTAGGAACCAGGCTACGAGGGTTCTCTGGTTTTGTCTGGGAAAGGTTCCCTTTGGATGCCTGGGCGAACAAGACATCCGCGTTTGCTACAGAATAGAGTTTGAATCCCTTCCAGAGGACTCAATGGGTAGTACAGACACTGCTTCACAGAGGCAAAGCCAAGAGGAAAGTGATGGCCCAGCATGGTGGGCCTTTTGTTCAAAAGGGAGCAACCACCTTGGTTAATCGGAATTCCAGGCTTTTCACCAAAGTTCTGAGTCTGGTGGTAGCACATCCTCATCTTCTAGAGCTTCACATCTTTCCGTACCTAGACGACTAGTTAATCAAGTCAGTCTCTCATGTATAACTGGAGGAACGTGTCTGTAGAACATGCCAGAACCTTGGAGTCTCTGGAGTTCCTGCTGAACTTACTACTACTACTACTACTACTTTAGGATTATGTGCCCGCTTTTGCCAAGACTCTGCTCCGCGTACATCTATTGCTGGTGGGAGAATGAAGGGAGCCGCAGCAGATTCCTGATTCAGGAGCAGTTTTGGGAGACTGCCATGAGTCACCCAAAACTCATTTTCTTTAAATAAAAAAGAACAAGGACTGGGAAAGCCAACAGTTTTGGCATGGGATAGGCATTTTCTAGACAACGCCATAATGATACTGCCTACTGTAAGGAAGGCACGACATCAAACAGTAAGACAGACACAAGTGACCACAGTTCAAGGGTATTTATTGAACTTCAATGGGGTTTGAAAAATGCATATCTCATCTTAAATCTAAGGATGGGAGCAAGCTACGACCACCCAATAATAACACATTGGGCCTCATTAGGACCCTGGCGGAGAGGGTTTTACGCCAGCGTAGTGCATGGCGTACCTCTCCGCCATACTACGAGTTCCCGTAGCGCCATGGCGGCCTTTTCCGGCTGGTTTTACCAGGCGGAGAAAACCATGGCGCTACGGGACCTCGTTGTTAATTACGCCACCGTATTTTACGGTGGCGTAATTAACTCCTTCCCCACTCCCATTATACCCTATGGGGCAAAAATGGGAATGGGGAAGGGTAAAATGGGGAATGGGGATTCACCGCTCCGCCAAGGTCGGAATGGGGCGGTGAATCCGCCAACCCCCATGGCGCTATCGGCGGCTTTCCGCCATGCTTCGCGGTGCATTTAGCACCGCGAAATCCGCCTGGGTCGTAATGAGGCCCATTGTCATGAACCATCGAACTCGCCCCTTCTGGACCTCCTGGTCCCTGACACGTCGGGCCTTACACTCCATAATACTACCAACATGGCGGCAAGCTCAGAACGCTGCTCGCCAGTCTTCACGCTCTACGCAGCGTCCTCTATAAAGAAGCCACACCTCTGCGGCCCCACGCGTCTCTACGCTGCTACTAACTGTGATCGGACGTGTGCTCCGAACCTTCTCTAGTGCTACTTGTTATCCCCTGGCCCCTGGATTCCCTTCTCCCGACTTCTTCCCTCTTTCCTAACTTC
Source organism: Ambystoma mexicanum (assembly GCF_040938575.1). Classification (NCBI taxonomy): domain Eukaryota; kingdom Metazoa; phylum Chordata; class Amphibia; order Caudata; family Ambystomatidae; genus Ambystoma; species Ambystoma mexicanum. The sequence continues at coordinate 1,252,261,087 of NC_090926.1, forward strand.
CCAGAATCCCTGCGTCGCTTCCGCATGCCCCCCAACTCCTTCTTGAATACTCCTGGAGTTTCCCGTGATCCTGGACATCGAAGCTGAACGTAATCTGGAAGCCGAGGACGGCCGAGCGGGCTTATTTATGTCCCGAATCATACGAAAGAAGACTCCACCTAAAGAGGACATCTTCAACATGGACAGGTGAGAAGGGGGGAAACCTGTGACAGATTGAGACGCCACCTGACCGAAGTCGATACAGTCATGGAGGCGGCCATCCAGGATCTTATGCGTGGCATGCAAGAACTATCGACCAAAGTACAGAACTTGAAAGTGGAGAACGCCGCGCTGAAACAATTGCTACTTTCACGCAACTCTGCCTCAAAGGACAGCGTGCTATTGGGCGGCATTGTTGACAAATATGACGGCTGTGCAAAAACCCTCCGAGGATTCCTGGATTCTTGTTTGGTCCACTTTACCTTTAAACCTTATTATTTTTCCACCCCAGGGCTAAAGTGGGCTTTATTATTTCTCACCTCTCCGGGAATGCCTTAGCCTGGGCCACACCATTAGTTAACACTGGAGATTCACTTTTGGATGATTATGATGGATTCATTCAAGCACTAAAGACTATGTTTGACCGCCCAGAACAGGTCTCAAGTTCTTAGTGCTCAAGAACGTTTACTCGATTTCCAGCAAGACTCTCAGGACATGCTCACCTACGTAACTCGATTCAAGCAATTGGCTAAAGAAGCGGGTTGGCCTTCTGAAGCTTGCTTCACCCTCTTTTGAAGAGGGCTAAATGAAGATGTTAAGGATGAATTAGCCAGGGTAGCACGTCCTAGTTCTTACCAGGCACTTATGGATCTTGCTGTACAGATTGATTTCCGCATCCAGGGAAGAAAGGCAGAGAAAAGGAAGAACAAGTCAACCATCCAAAAAAAATCCTCTGTGAGCCCTTCAAAATCCGAAGATTCTCCTGTTCCTACAAATGAACCCGAACCCATGCAGCTAGGGGCCTTCCGTGGACCCATATCCCCCCAAGAAAGGCTGAGAAGGATCCATACTGGCTTATGCATTTACTGTGCCTCGGACAAGCATTTAGTCAGAAAATGTCCCTTAGCCCCTCCACGGCGTTCGGGAAACGCCAGCTCCCGATCATAGATGGAGCTCAGTTTCGGGAGAGAGATCCAGGCTCCACATCTATACCATCCTTGAACTCTCCTGGACAAAACTCTCTGATAGTCTTACAGGCTTTTCTATCGTCATCTAAGAAGGAATCCTACCCCATTCTGGCATTAGTGGACTGTGGGGCCATGGGAATATTCATAGATCAGGAATGGGTCCTTAAACATCATATTCCTTACGAATCCCGGAACGTCCTGCAACCTGTAGAAGCAATTGATGGAAGACCTCTTTTTTCTGGACCCATAACCCTTCAGACTAACGAAATTGAGCTTGCTATAAACCATCACCGAGAAAGGATAAAGTTTGACATCATAAAATCTGCCCATTACCCAATGGTTTTGGGAATGCCCTGGCTACAAAAACACAACCCATACATCAATAGGACAGCTGGTTCCCTGTTCCTAGGTTCCGAATTTTGCATGTCCCATTGTCTGCTCCAGGATCCTTCACCGACAACATCAGAAGAACATTCAACAACTCAGCAAGATCCTCTTATGGTCTCCAACATCATCCAGGTTCCGAAAACCTACCAGGAATACACTGATGTGTTCTCTTCTGCTATTGTCCAAGCCTTACCACCCGATAGGCCTGAGGACTGTGCTATTGAAACCGAACTTTCAGCCGTGATTCCCTTTGGAAGGATGTTTATCCTGTCTGAACCAGAGAAAAAGGCCCTTCGTGAATACCTAGATACTAACCTAAAAAACGGAACCATACGCCCATCCAAGTCTCCGGCTGGAGCCTCATTATTTTTTGTTCCTAAAAAAGACACCAAGGAACTCAGACCTTGTCTTGATTATCGAGGTCTTAATCAGTGCACCCTTAAGGATCGTTATCCATTACCCTTGATCTCGGATATCCTGGGAGCCGTAAGAGGTGCTGTAATATTCACCAAATTGGATCTCAGGGGTGCTTATCACTTGATTCGTATTAGAGAAGGTGACGAATGGAAGACAGCATTCAGAACACCCTTTGGTCATTACGAATACTTGGTCATGCCCTTTGGACTCTCTAAGGCTCTGGCAATCTTCCAACACTTTATGGACCGGGTGTTTTCGGATATGCTATTTCTTTTCGTCATCGTCTACTTGGACGATATTTTGATATTCTCTAAGGATCCTCTCAAGCATGAAGAACATGTTAAACCAGTGTTACAACGGCTACGTGAACACAAGCTTCTAGCAAAACCCGAGAAATGCCTTTTTCATGTTTCCACTGTTCACTATCTAGGGTTTGTCCTTAGCCCAGATGGCATAGGCATGGATCAATCCAAGGTTAAGGCCATACTATCCTGGCCAACTCCGACCTCCGTAAAACAGATCCAATCTTTCCTGGGCTTGGCCAATTTCTATCGGAAGTTTATACCATCCTTCTCCGAGATTGTTCAACCGATCATATCCTTGTTGAAGAAAGATACTCCCTATCATTGGACCCCAGCCCAGGAGAAGGCCTTCCAACGCCTGAAAACAGAATTTACACAAGCCCCCAGCCTGGTTCAACCTGAAATAAATCGACCATTCCTAGTGGGAACAGATGCCTCTAACTATGCCATCGGAGCAGTTCTGAAACAGGAACTAGATGACGGGCTGGAACATCCTATTGCCTATCTTTCACGGACATTGACCTCATTACTGAGTCTTAGAAAAGGAACTTCTAGCCATCCGTCAAGCCTTCACCGAGTGGCGTCATTTACTTCTAGGAGCTAAACATCCTGTCCAGGTTCGGACGGACCATCGAAATCTCCAAGTGTTACAGGCCCTGGAATGCAGGAACAGCCGTCAGGCCCGTTGGGCGTTCTTCTTTGCTCAATACCAGTTTCAAATTCACCATGTTCCGGGAACACAAAGCGTAATTGCTGACGCCTTGTCTCGGCGCCCTGACTATGAACCTCCTGATGACCGAACATTTCCCAAGATGTTTCCCCACACAATAATTGTAGCCCAGGCGTCCAGCCTCCTAGATGAAGTCCGCAGTCAGACTCAATCCTCGGATCTCTGGAAAGATATCTCGGACAAGAACCAGTGGAAACTGAAGACCAAAAATGGATACTTGTTCAAAGACAATGCCTTGGTCATCCCAACACAAAAACTACAGCAAAGGATAATAAATCTATGTCACGATACTCTTTGCTCCGGGAATCGTGGTATTACCAATACCCTCCAATTAATACAAAGGCAATTTTGGTGGCCTGGAGTGAAAGCTGATGTACAAAGGTATATCCAGGCATGCTCTGTCTGTAATCAAAACAAATATGACAACAAGAGGCCAGCGGGTCTATTGCAGCAACCTCCACTTCCAACAAGGCATTGGGAATCCATAGCAACAGACTTCATGGTGGAATTACCACCTTCCAGGGGATACACAACCAACATGGTCACCATTGATTTGTTCACCCATGTGGCCCATTTTACACCTCTGTTTAAACTGCCATCCTCGTCAGAACTTGCTGGAATTTTCCTGGAACACATATTCCGACTGCATGGACTTCCTTCCAAGATCATATCAGACAGAGGGCCCCAATACATTTCTCAGTTCTGGAAACATCTTTGCCAAATACTAGGAATCCAACGCGCTCTTTCCTCAGGATATCATCCCCAAACGAACGGAGCCACAGAGCGCGTAAACCAAACCTTGGAACAATACCTCCGTTGCTTCGTTACCAAGGTCCAGGACGATTGGTCCCTTTTAATACCAGTGGCAGAATTTGCCTTTAATAACTCGGACCACTCTGCTATTAAGACCAGTCCTTTTTTCTGTAGCCAAGGATTCCACCCTTCGGTTATACCCTCCATCCTTCCTCATCCTACACCAGTTCCAACAGTCGATTCCTGGATTGAAATGCTCATTAATGTTCAAAGAGAAGCCAAAGAACAATTGGAAAAGGCCAGGACCCAGACCAAACTGTATGCGGACTCCAAACGAAGACCAAGCCCCTCCTACACAATAGGGGATAAGGTTTGGCTGTCCTCGAAACTGCTACCACGGCATTTGCGACCAAATAAATTGGCTCCTCTATATTATGGGCCATTCCTTATAAAGGAAATCATCAACCCAGTGGCCTACCGACTCAAGCTTCCAGACTCCTGGAAGAAAATCCACCCAGTCTTTCACACGTCCTTAATGAAGCCATATGTTCAGACCTCTCGAACTAACCTTCGGCCCAAACCAGTACTCATCAGTGACCAACTGGAGTATGAGGTCTCCTGGATTTGCGATTCTAGATATAGACGTGGCAAACTCCAGTACCTAGTGGAATGGAAAGGATATCCCCACAGTGAACGCACTTGGGAACCTATCTCAAATCTAAATACCCCAAGGCTACTCAGAAGGTTCCATCTCATATACCCGGGCAAACCCGGTGAAACGAGTTTCCGGAGGAGGCATGCTGTCATGAACCATCAAACTCGCCCCTTCTGGGCCTCCTGGTCCCTGACACGTCGGGCCTTACACTCCATAATACTACCAACATGGCGGCAAGCTCAGAACGCTGCTCGCCAGTCTTCACGTTCTATGCAGCGTCCTCTATGAAGAAGCCACACCCCCGCAGCCCCGCGCCTCTCAACGCTGCTACTAGCTGTGATCGGACTTGTGCTCCAAACCTTCTCTAGTGCTACTTGCTTTCCCCTGGCCCCTGGATTCCCTTCTCCCGACTTCTTCCCTCTTTCTTAACTTCACGGAATCCCTGCGTCGCTTACGCATGCTCCCCAACTCCTTGAATACTCCCGGAGTTTCCCGTGATCCTGGACATCGAAGCTGAACGTAATCTGGAAGCCGAGGACCGCCGAGCAGGCTTATTTAAGTCCCGAACCATACGAAAGAAGACTACACCAAAAGAGGACATCAGGCAACATAGACAGGTGAGAAGGGGGGAAACTTGTGACACATTTCTAATGGAGTCTTGTAAAAATAAAAGGGCCTATACTAATAAACCTATTGCCAATCCTTACTTCTAAATACAAATAGTGTGGTAAAAAATGTTATGCAAAATGAAAAGTGTTTAATAAATGATATGTCAAGATAGTCAAGCCATTTGGCCTCCCGACCCATTTTTTTCAGAACGGGACAAGGTGGCACAATCGAGCTTAGAACTGGTCTCTAGCTTCTCTAGCACAAGGATGCAGTTCAGATCTCAGTATCTTGGCCTTCTATGTCAAAGTCTCTTTTCCATTCAAAGTCTCTTACCCTAATTTGTACCATTACCGGTGACCATTAACCCTTACCGCCTACCGTGTAATGAGGCCCATTGACTTTCATGCAATATAATTTCCTGCCAACATCTGGGAGAAAACGGCTTACAGAGAGCTCGTGCATGAGCAAATAAAAAGACAAAACTCGTGGTCAGAAACCCTAAAACGTAAAGGGGTTGAAAAGGTTGTGGAGCCTGAAGAATGGGCAGAATCTGGATAAGGAGAGTGTTAAAGAGTGTGTGTGTTGGTGTTGGTGGGGCATGCACCTGGTTAGGCCCAGGGCAGCAGAACGCATTACACCACTGTACATGAGCAGGTCCTGGGAACCCTGTTTAATCTCCCTAAGCTGATTCTGGGCTTTCGAGATCTGGTTGGGGGATTGAAATGTGTCTAGAAATACCTTTTCAAAGTCCTGAAAGTTATTCAGTATAGGGCTGTTTGTCGACACACAGGATGCAGCCCATACTAATGCATTTCCTACCAGGTTGCTCAAAATATATCCGATCCTTGCTTTGTCATGTGCAAAATGAGCCGGCCTGAACAAGAACTGGATCTTGCAATGGTCCACGTATTCGGTTAATTTCCTCGGGTCCCCATCAAACTTTATTGTGGTGGAATGGGCTACAGTGTTTTCGGAGGCTGTTCTGCAACGTCATGTGCTATGGCTGCACGGAGGCTGCTGCTTTCTTGTTTCAATGAGGCTACCTCCAAGCGTAAAGCCTGCAATTCTTTCCGCAATTCTTGCAACGCCTCCATGTTCTGTTCGGTATTAGGGCGTCTAAATCTGTCATGGGCTTGATCGCTAGGGCATTGCTCACTGTGTCCTGGCTGTGACGATCCTTTCCCCTTCTTCTTGGAGGCACCGGGTCGCAGGTCGTTCAGGATGAACCGAGGCCTATGCAGCCCCCTTCCGTCCCAAGTTGATGTTAACGTATCCATGGTCAGGACCAATTCCCCCGCCCCACGGGCTGTGCAGCTTCCTGGAATTAACGTGGTGCAAGACAGTGGAACCACGAGGGCCCCACTGGACCGGGAAGTTCTGTTGGTATTTCAGTAGTCTATCAAAGGAGCCACCCTCTGAAGAAGTCACATTAACAGGAAAGAATTGGAAAGTAGGAGGGAGCTGGAGCAAAGCAGGTGGAGCAGGGACTGGACGGCAGTAAATGAGGAAATAAGCAACTAGGGCAGAAAAGAGTGTCAGCAGGCAGATTACAGGAGGCAGAGAATAGAGCAAGTAGGCAGGCAATTTGGGCAAGGTAATGACCCCAAAAGACCATGGAGAGGCAAGGAAACAGACCTTGGCCATAGGAGCATTAAGACGCACTGATCTGAAAAACTTCCAGACTTAAATAGCGGCGCAAATATATTGTTCAAATTCAATTGCTTAAGTAGTTTTTCATTTTGTATTCGTAACCCAGGGTCATCAGGGCGCTGTTGATGAAACCAATTGCACACATATCTTACAGGCATGAAATGCGGGGCATGAGATTCTCCACACTAGCACAGTCATTTCGGTAGATGAGCTTGACCGTGCTGCATTGTCGTTAGGCAAAGAGCCACGTCTTTAAGGCCTTGCAGAAGGGCCAGTAGGATTCCTCTGCCCTTAGGGCAGGGGGCAGGCCATTCCAGTGCTGCACGGCCACTGCAGGGAAGCTAAAGCCACCTCCTCGGACTTTTGTGAAGGTAGGAGTGCTCAGGCGCTGGGTGTGGAAGGACCTCACCGGTCTGGTGGACTTGGATCACACAACATTGTGCGATAGGTATTCGGGGGCAAGCGTTGGCAAGACATTTGTGTATGATGGAGAGTGTTTTAAAAATGATTCTTTCTCGAATTGGGAGACAATGTGCTTCCTTCCTGGCTGCTGAGGTGTGTTCTTTTCTCGGGATGTTGAGTGCTGCACGTAGGGCATTGTTTTAGATTACCTGTAATCTGTTCATGTTCTGTTTGGGTGTTCCTGCAAAGAGGACGTTGCAATAGTCAAGTCTTGCTCCTGTGATTGCTCTAGCGATGTTGAGGCAGCTAGTTGGTGTAGCAAATTGTCTGGATGAGTTGATGAGCCTGGCTGTATATGCAGCAGAAGAGGCGATAGCGTTTACTTGTCTATTGAGGGAGAGGGAGCATGGGCGTATTTTTAGGGGGGACAGGGGTGTTTGCCCCCCCCAACTTTCATGGCACACCATATTGTCCCCATTCATTTGTCTTGGGCACCTTTTCTTCAGATGTCATGTCCTCCCCAACATTTTCAGCAAAGTTACTCCACTGAGAGGGAGGTATCCAAATAGACCCACAGGGGTTTTACAGATGCTTAGACGGAGATGTGGATGCCATCTATGGTGAAGGCTGAGAATTGGGCTTGAGATTTTTTAGTGTGGCCGGTGACCTAACCAGTAGGATTTCCACCTTGTCAACGTTGAGGCATAGGTGTTCGTTGCCATCCAGGCTTTTATTGTTGAGTATATTTTGTTCATGGTGAGGGAGTCTGTGTCGTAAATACCTGACAGATGGATGATGATTTGGGTGTCATCGGCATAGTTGGTGTAGGCTATGCCGATGGAGTCCAGGAGGACGAATAGGGGTTTGGTGAAGATATTGTAGAGGGATGGGGAGACGCAGGATCCTTGTGGAACTCCTCATGGCATGACCATGTGAGGGGCGCTGGCAAGGTCTGAGAAGACTCTCATGGATCTTCCTTCTAGGAAGCAGGTGACCCAGGTCATGCACTCCTGGGAGAAGTTGGCAGTTGCCATAAGATGCTGGCAGTGTGTTTTGTGGTCCACCAGGTCAAAGGCGGCAGAGAGATCTAAGAGGAGCAGGAGGGCTGGTTTACTGTCATCTGAGAAGGCATCAAGTTGGTTTTTCAAGTCTAATAATGCCAATTCCGTTCCATTACCCGGCTGGGAGCCTGATTGACGCAACCCAAGGATGTGATTGAACATACAGGAACTCTGGAGAGCTACATATATGTGTGCCTGGCCCCGTGGGATGATCCCATTTACATGTTTTCACTTCTGTGGCACAACAGTAATCTATGTGCAAAGTAACTTCTCCATATGAGAATTCCAAAGCTGAGCAAAACTAGTGATGCCAACAAATGGTTGCTACTTTTTTCACCTAATAACATTACTTCAGTCCTGCTCCATTTGCTAAACAAAATCTGTGGAAACCAAGCTCTATAACAGGTTACGGTGAATTCTGCCTGTTTAAGAAGTACATGCAATTTTGCATTTCTTTACACATTATAAAAGCTGCACTTCAAGTACCAGGATGCAACATGATATGAGCCTGAAAGCCAGGAATGGGGAATTATTTGACACCTCCATTGGACAAATTGAGATCTCTTTAAACCACCCTATTTATCTTGCTGGTTTCAAGATTTAAAATGTACCCTCCAAAGAGCATTTGGGATAACCACATCTGATTGCAGTTAGTGTTTGACAACTGTCTTCCTGGCCTCTATGCAGTCGGTCTTTATGCTTCTTGGGGAGCGTCTTTAAATAGTACCATTGAAAATTAAAAAGGGGGTTTGCCCTTTTTTCGGCTGAGTGATCTGGCCTGGAGTTTAAGCGGCTAGCAGGTTTTATTTGATTTTGAGGAACCTGAGTACTTTGGGGGGCATACGCACTAACTTTCACAGGACTGGATAGCGCTTGCGTTGAAAGTTCTCGTGCAGCTCCCTACACAAGAGCCCTAGGCAGGTAGATTTAATGTACTGAAAGGTCGCATGAGCTAAGGTTTCTGCTTTTAGGACATGTTAGTGAATTCACATGTCCATCCATATTTATCAGTGTATATTTATTTTAGTTCTTACGTGTATTTCTTCTTCTATGAACATTGCAACTAGTATTTTTGCCTGTAATGAGATTCACAATGAATGCAGCGCCTACACATCCAAGCTAAGCCCTGTTTCCCCTTCAAGGCACATGAGAGTTCTGTGTGATAACATGTTTTATTTCCTTATATCAAAAAGCACATGTTCCCACATAGTCTAGAACTGGGCTAATTTACTAGTCTACCACCAGTCCTAGAATATAAGTGCTGCACTGTGGTCAGGGAACAATTAGGACAAAACATTCTTTCAAAAACTACTTTGTGTTCCATCAGTCGTACTAGTGGATACCCAGGCAGACCCACCCTTCAGAGGCAATTACCATTTTTGTGTAACCTCTTGTGGGGGATACATGGAGATGGCCTTCCACAGTACACAGCATGTGAACAGCTGTCCACCCAGACCTGGCACACGCTAAATAGATTTACTGTGGTCTGTGGCCCGCTCCAAGAAGCCTCCATCACGCTTTAGCTGCCTGTGCCTGCCACAGAGGAGAATATCTCTGCAAGTAGCAACCCCACACAGGTGCTTCTACCTTTTGGGCGTCATCAATGGAGTGCAGCTAGTAAACAGAGAACATAGGGTTCCCAGCTGGATTATCCCAACAGAATTAAGGTGAAACCCACATAAAATACACACACAATGTGAAAAAGTCTCAAGCAAGAGCGAGCGAGCGAAACCTAACCTACTCGGTGGGCTGTGGCCTAGCTGCGGGTGTGTGAGTACCTTTCGCAGAGGAGAATATGATTTGCATATCAGTCTTGTTCTCCTGCCCACAAGGGCAGTCCAGCTCCGAAATGCCAGGCAATGCCCTCTGAGCAAGAGTACCATCAGCAACCCCAGACACATGTTTCTGCCGATTGGTCTCCAAGAGATGAAGCACATTTCCATGGCTTCTTCTCCCACGCACATTTGTTAAAAACAAAATAGAACTGGCTTCTTGCACATCAGTAAAACAAAATAGGTGATGGCTGGAATGTTTAGACTTAATCTTAACCTCTAGCATGGCTCTGGGCGACCCCTCGTACCATCGTTCTTTGCCTGCCAAGTCATTAAAAACTATTTTTTTCCCCGCCATAACCTCATGTGTTTTACTTAGTCATATCGACTGGGACTGGTATGCCCATACATGGGTCCCGTGACTGCTGGGCCTAAAGACCTAAGCTACTCCTCACTAATGAGGCCCAATGAGGCAAAAACATGTCTGGGGATGCCTCTGTTCTCGTGTACAAGTGATGTCACCAAGCATTTCGGGCTGGACTGCCCCTTTGGTGTGGGACCAAGCCTAATTCCTATATGGTCTTTCCCCTTCTGTAATGGCTTGGCAGGCGAAGAACGGTGGTCGGGAAGGTTGCCCTGAGCAACGCCAGAGGTTGAGATTAATTCTAAACCTTCCAGCCATCACCTCTTTTGCTTACTCAGCCCAAGTGGGACGGGTATACCCAGACGTGGGCCCCTTGCCCGCTGGGCCTAGAGACCAAAGCTACTCCTCACTGATGAGGCCAAGGCATGTCTGGGGATGCTTGTGGTCTCGTGCAGAAGTGATATGGCCAAGCAGTACGGGATTAAGTACCTCCTACTCTCCATTATAAGGATACTGCAAGCCACGAAGGAGTTTGGTGACCAAATAGAGGAACGAGGCCAAAGGCTGAGTTCCTTATTAAAGGCATGGTAAGGTGACTTGCAATAGCCTTTCTGTCTATGGTAGGGGGTATTCTATTCCTTATAATGCTTAGTGTAAAGAAGGTGTGGCATCAAAGTAAGACAGACACACGTGATCACAATTCAAGGATGTTTATTAAACTGTAAAAATGGGTGAGATAAACACCTAATCTAAACCTAAATCTAAGATGGGAGCAAGCTACACCCATCAAATAATAATAATACAGTCCTAGTAGAGTCTAGTCAAATAAACAGGGCCTATACTGAAAAAAACCAATTGCCAATCCCTCCCTCAGTCGGGCTCAGACCAGCCACTCACTGTGAACATACCTCAGGCAGGTCCACAATGTTCACAGGTGTATTACTGCTTACCCTAATTCGCAGGCATCCCTTACCGGGGTTCACATTTGCCAAAATACACAGGTCACTTTGCTTTACCACAATGCAGGATTCACTTCCCTTGCCTTTCTCCTGGTATCCCTCCGTCGGGTTCACATTACCATCTTAGGATAGTTCATCAGAAAGTCATTCTAGTCCCCTCAGGTTCTTCCCTTACCTAAGTCCGGGTCTTAGCCCTGAGTCGGGCTTTCCCTCAAGCCCCCAGTCAGGCGTTCACACTTGCCTCAATTACACAGTTCACTTTGCTTCCACAACGTGTCAAAGACTTTCGACTGTACAACGGGTTTGTCTTGACCCTCATATGACCCCTTTGACACCTCCTGCCGGCCTCCCCTAAGGCCTCTGGGTACTTGTAGTTTTATCAATATTAGTTCAGTGCTTTCCTTGTTCAGGAGAGGGACACCAGCCAGAGACGTTGGAATGAGCACCCCCATGACGCCGGACCACTCTGTTTCCAGAGGGAGGCCTTTTATGAACCTTGGCAGAGGGGTCCGAGCTGGCAGAGACAGACCCCTTGTGGACTTTGGGAGAGAACATTTGGGAGCAGGGTCTGAGCCCGGAAGAGGAAGGCCATAAAAGGGGTCCGAGCACGGCGCAGGGAGACCCTTACAAATTTTGTGAGTGACATTGGCACCGGAAACAGAGTGGTCCGGCGTCATGGGGCCGCATAATAAAGCTCCTGAACCTCACCTTGTGCCTTGCCTCGTTTACTTCAATTGGCGACGAGGAGGTGAACCGGCCCCCGGAGCGCATCGGGCTGTTTCTGCTGCCAGCCTCATCTCACGGCAATGAGCGAACAACATCCCCGCCTGCCGCCGCTGTATACATGCTGCCGCGCCCCTCCCTTATTCCGGGTGAGAGGCGCAGCGCGGCTTCAGCGTACAACTATAGGAAGGTGTCCCTTGCAGTGCGACTGGCCCCGGCACCCGCCACGCAACTGAGCTACTGTTTTGAATTATTTGGGGTTTCGGGCATCTCCGCCCACGCGCCATTCCGCCCATGCGCTGCCCACTATATGACAAGCGCGTCCTTCGGATTGCTAACCGACGGTGATTAGAAAAAAGGACCTTAGCACGTGCCATTGCGTGCAGCCATCTTTGTCTTCTGTCTCCATTGCCATGGTAACAACGCTATCGGGCACTTCCCGATCCTCTAGAGCCGTGAAACAAATTCATTGCCTGGAATAGGGGCCCTGTCAGGGACACTAACAAAAAAAAATATATTGTGGCCTGCCTTATAAAACATCAAATTTTCAGCACAATTTTGTCCACAGTCTCTACTCTCCTGTCGACCATCCCAAGACCGCCCCGCCATCTTCCACCATGCAAAACATCCCTCATCCTGCCAAATTTCTCCCTTGACCTGGGACACCAGCCTCCCCCTGGGAACATTGGATTGATGGGTTCCACATCTACCTGAGGGCCATCGGGGGCAACAAATTCAATGATGACCTCAAGGAAGCAACCCTCTTGGATTGCATTGGAGCCGAATGTCACGCCCTCACACACACCCCATCTGCCACTTCCCCCCCTCACACCTGTCTCTCCCATCAGGTGCTTCTCGCCGTCCTGTTCTCCATTCACATCAGCAGGGGAAGCACGGCAGGCGGGATACCATGTTGGGCGGACCCGCCTCTTTTCGCCCTTTTCCGCGTTGGCGGTTGCCATGGCGCCTCCTGCACAGCCGGCGACGCCAGGATACCAGGAAGTACCGGCAGCCCCAATCGCTGGCCGCGTTGCGCTCCACGTAACGCGTGCGAGCGGTCACGTGATACGTCACGTGACACCGCTCGCCGCTTCAAAAGAAGCCGGCAAACTAAACACTTTGCTTCACAGCTACTTCTACGGAGGACTGCCAGGCGTTATCTTTGCTTCTTGTTACTCTCCTTGCCTCGACCTTGGAACGTTTCACTTGGACCTGCTCTCGGATTACCCTTGGACTCTGGCGTGCTCTCTGATCTCCCGGACGCCTGACACCTGTTTGTACTCTGGACTTGCCTTTGGATTACCCTTCTGTTTCTGCAAACCTCGGATTGCTTCAAGTTTTGCCACGGATCAAGTTCTTGCTCCACCAGGTGTTTTCAGGAGTGCCAAGTACATCATCTCAGCCTGCTGTGGGTTCCCCTGCTGTCTGTTTAGGTCTCTTACCTATACTCCACCCCTTTTAGGTAAGCTGGTGTCACTGCATCTTGTTTGCTCCCTCTGCCAATTGCCTTTTGGGTGTTTCCTTGATTATAACCCTTTGCCTTACAGCACTCAGGGGTCCTTCCGGCATTCCTGGTACCAGGCTGATGACGACACTCCCACCTGTGGCCTCAAAGATTGCTAGGGCAGTGTTTACATTCTGCTCGAGTGGTACTTGGGGACAGAGGCATTACATAACTGCACGACCATCAAGTCGGACCCATCAAGTTAGAACAGACTGTGAAGCCTTATGGTCGTCCAGTTATGGATGTTTCAGCCGGGGACCCTGTGACTGCCTTAATGCAAGCAGTGACATTGCTTAGGGCAGATATGGCAGCTGCTACCACTGCCCTCCGCACTGACCTGGCCACTGCCACCACTGCACTGAACCACCGTCTTGATGCCATGCAAAGCACACGACATCCCTTACCTGTTGACGCCGAGTTCGGCGATGCCGCCCCACCCCAAAACCCAATCCCTGTCACACCACCCACTCTGCCAGCCCCGTCTGTGGTGGTTCAGACCCCATTTCCTCTAGCAGCCCCTGAGAGGTATCAGGGGGATCCTTTGAAATATCGCACCTTCATAAATCAGTGCAAACTGCATTTCTTGTGCCGACCCCAGGCTTTCTCTGATTCTGTCTCTAAGGCGGTTTTTCTTCTCTCCCATTTGTCGGGTGTGGCAGCCACGTGGGCTAACCCATTGTTGGAGGGCGACCATCCTGTCCTGTACGATTTCGAGTTATTGACCCAAGAAATGGCCAAGGTTTTTGACACTAGATGTAAAGACCAATCCAGAGACATGGAACTCTTAGATCTTACTCAAGGCCGGTCCACCCTCATTGAGTATATCAACAAGTTCAACCAACTCGCTACTGAGACCTCCTGGCCAGAGAACAAAAAGGCAGTGATCTACAATCAGGGCTTGTGTGGTTCCATGAAGGATGCTTTATCTGTGGTGCCTTCTCTTCCCTCACTCTATATCGACCTAGTTGATTTGACCTTGCAAATCAACGCCAGACGGGCAGAACGTAAGGGGGAAGCAGTGCTATCCCATACCTCACTTTCAACCACATCCGGCACCTCACCCGAACCCATGCAGATCGGCGGGGTACGCAGCCCCATTACTCATGCCGAACGAGAGCGCAGAAGGGCGGACAATGCTTGCTTCTACTGCGGTCTCAACAGGCATTTTGTGAAGGAGTGTCCCCGTCGGCCAAGGAACAAAATTCCGGGTTTTCCAAAGACTCGCCCTTGAGATCAGGGGTTGGGGCGAGTCCTATACAAAATTCCTCTGATCCGGCTTTTGGTCCCGTCCGACCTGTGGTGGTACAAGCTTCCTTAAACCCTGCTGCAGGTATCTCCCATGCAGTACGAATAGTGATCGACTCGGGAGCTACAGGCTGCTTTATAGATATAGCGCTAGCCAGTTCACTAAACTTGCCTTTGATCAAAAAGAAACACCCCGAACCGGTTCATGCAGTAGATGGGACGTCCCTAGCCTCTGGACCAATCTTGCAACAGACAGCCCCATTGGAATTAGTCATACAGGAAGTCCATAGAGAGACCATGGGCCTCATCACGACCCAGGCGGTAAGTTACCGCCTGGGCCGTGACTTTACCACCATGGCGTAAACTACGTTTACGCCATGGTGGTTGGCGGACTTACCGCCCCATTCCGACCTTGGCGGGGCGGTAAGTCCCCAATCCCCATTTACCCTTCCCCATTCCCATTTTTGCCCCATAGGGCATAATGGGAGTGGGGAAGGCGTTAATTACGCCACCGTAAATTACGGTGGCGTAATTAACTCCATGGTCCCTTAGCGCCATGGATTTTAACACCTGCTAAAAGCAGGTGTTAAATTCGCCATGGCGCTAAGGGACCTCGTACTCAGGCGGTAAGGGTCAGCGCTGTTTACGGCGCCGTAAACCCCTTACCGCCTGGGTCGTAATGAGGCCCCATGTCATTTGATCTCATAGCCACGCCTCAGTTCGGAGTTATGCTGGGCATTCCTTGGCTAAAGAGGCACAATCCTCTGATTAACTGGGGCACGGGTCCGGTCTCCTTCGAATCAGAAACGTGCCAATACTACTGCCTGCTCAAGACACCTCGGGTTTCCAGCCCCGCAGACATCCTAGGTGTAGTCGCTTCTTTAGCCATAGAAGACAGATCCGACACCCAGGACACTCACATGAGAGGGGCGGTCACGAACAATATACCTCCTGAGGATTATGAATTCCGGGCTGTGTTTGACAAAGGCTCTGCGGAAGGTCTTCTTCCGCATCAACCCTACGACTGCCCCATTGATTTAGTCCCGGTCGCCCCCATCCCAAAGGGCCGGATCTACTCCCTAACCCAGACGTAAGAGCGAGTCCTGCAAGAATACATACAGCAGGCCCTGCGTCTGGGTCACATTCGCCCATCAACATCCCCAGCTGCAAGGCCTATCTTCTTTGTGCCAAAGAAGGAAGGGGATCTCTGTCCTTGCATAGATTACAGGCGTTTGAACGCCATCACGGTAAAAAAACGCTATCCCATACCTCTTATTACCCCGTTGTTAGACAAACTCACTCATGCCACGATTTACACCAAATTGGATCTTCGGGGTGCGTACAAACTCGTACGCATGCGTGATGGAGATGAATGGAAGACGGCCTTCTGCTCACGACAAGGGTTGTTTGAGTATACAGTTATGCCGTTTGGCCTCTGTAATGCTCCTGTTACGTTTCAGCGCTTCATGGATGACATATTTAGCGATATCCTGAACGTCTACGTGGTAGTGTACTTAGATGACATATTGGGTTTCTCTTCCTCCCTCGATGAACACATCACGCATGTTAAGGAACTGTTGTTATGTCTCCAAGCCAACGCACTAGTTGCTAAACCCGAGAAGTGCATTTTCCACACCAGTCAGGTTGAGTTCTTGGGGTTCCATATCTCTCCCGGGGGTCTCTCTATGAATCAGTCCAAAGTCCGAGCAATCAACGAATGGCCAATTCCGACCACACTCAAGCAACTGCAGTCATTTTTGGGTTTCGCTAACTTTTACCGACGATTCATTGCTGGGTTCTCCTCTATCGTAGCACCACTCACTGCGCTCACTAGCCCTTCCATCCCCTATGTCTGGTCCGTGACACAACAAAACGCCTTTGACTCTCTGAAAACCATGTTCACTACTGCTCCGGTGTTACAACACCCTGATCCTGAACTCCCATTTATCCTCGAGGCAGACGCATCCTCCTATACACTAGGCGCTGTATTGTCCCAACCATGTCCTGCCACTGGTCATCTGCATTCGGTTGCATTTCACTCTCGTAAGTTCACGGCAAGCGAATTGCACTACACAGTTACAGAAAAAGAACTATTAGCCATTAAGGACGTTCTACAGACCAGGAGACACCACCTCCTGGGCGCAAAACACCAGACGGTGGTGTTCTCCGATCATAAGAATCTCCAGGACCTTGCCTCTCTGAAATGTACAAACAGCCGACAGGTACGTTGGCATCTCTTCTTTGCCACGTTCGACTTCGTGGTCAAACATAGACCTGGTATCGGGCATGGAAAGCAGACGCTTTATCTCGTTCCCCTGGAGGGAGGTTCTCCCATCCTTCCCTGAAACCTTGTTGAGTGAGACTCATGTAGTTTGTGTCTGCACCCCGTCACCTTCTTTACAGTCCACCATACGACAGTGGGTCTCCCACTATCCACAATCACTAACAGAATGGGATCCGGTTATGCAGGATGGGCTGCCCTTTGTACACGGGAAGCTCTTTCTTCCCACAAGCGAAACCAGGAACCTGGCATTAGAGTGGTCTCATGATGCTGCCATTAATGGTCACCCCGGGCAGCATCGCACTCTGGACCTACTCAAACGCTGGTGTTGGTGGCCGACTATGAAACGCGACGTACAGAACTACGTCAATACCTGCTCAGTCTGTGCCCAGGGCAAGTCACGCAGGGGCCGACCTCTGGATCTTCTTCTCCCTCTCCCCGTTCCTCCACGACCCTGGCACACGGTCTCAATGGACCGGATTACCGATCTGCCACGTACACAGGGTTTCGATACTATTTGGGTCGTTGTATACTCCTATACCAAACTGGCCCGTTTCATACCATGCAAGTGGGTACCCTCAGCCCTGGTCTTGGCCAAGCATTTCTTTAGGTCTGTGTTCTGTCTCTTTGGCCTGCCCCATGTTTTGGTGTCCGATCGAGGCACGCAGTTCACCTCCCGTTTCAGGCGGGCCCTCACCTCTCTGTTGGGTATTGATGCTCATTATTCCTCTGCTTACCATCCAGAGAGCAACGGGCAAACCGAGAGGGTCAATCAGACATTGGAGCAGTACCTACGCTGTCTAACGTTACAGTATCAGGACACTTGGCTTAACCTGTTGCATCTCGCTGAGTTCGTTTATAACAATACACTTCACTCTGCTACTCTGCTACTGGGTTCTCACCTTTCTTCGCCCTCTATGGCCAACACCCCGTACTCTCCCCATTCCGGACTTCTCCTCTTCTGATACCCCCGTCGCTTCGGCCTGTTCTCGGGATTTGGTCTCAGTCCATGCCCAAACGTTGGTCCACCTGCGCAAGGCCCAGACCTCCATGAAAACCGCTGCTGACAGGACGAGGGCGGAGGCGCCTGCTTACAAAGTGGGGGACCAGGTTTGGCTCTCTACCCGCCATTTGCACATCCCTGGCTGTCGCAAACTTCTCCCTCGCTTTGTGGGTCCATATGAGGTGGTCAAGGTCCTGAACCCGTTGGCAATGCGCCTGGCGGATCCACCCGGTATTCACGTCTCCCTGCTTAAGCCATGCCCTGGCCCTACCCGGTTGGCTGCCCCTCCTGCCCCGGTCTCTGTCTCGTCCCCCGATGTATTTGAGGTGTGGGCTATTATGGGTTCCCGTATATACAGGGGCGGGTTGCAATATCTAGTAGACTGGCTGGGTTACGGCCCTGAGGACCGCTCCTGGGTTGCCTCCCGGGATGTTCACGCTCCTCACCTGGTGGCCCGATTTCACTGTGAACATCCACCCAGCCCACGCGGTCGTGGGCCTTTGAGGGGAGGCTCTGTCACGCCCTCACACACACCCCATCTCCCACTCCCCCCCCCCCACACCTGTCTCTCCCATCAGGCGCTTCTCGCCGTCGTGTTCTCCATTCACATCAGCAGGGGAAGCAAGGCAGGCGGGATACCATGTTGGGCGGACCCGCCTCTTTTCATCCTTTTCCGCGTTGGCGGTTGCCATGGCGCCTCCTGCACAGCCGGCGATGCCAGGATACCAGGAAGTACCGGCAGCCCCAATTGCTGGCCGCGTTGCGCTCCACGTAACGCGTGCGAGCGGTCACGTGATGTGTCATGTGACACCGTTCGCCGCTTCAAAAGAAGCCGGCAAACTAAACACTTTGCTTCACAGCTACTTCTATGGAGGACTGCCAGGCGTTATCTTTGCTTCTTGTTACTCTCCTTGCCTCGACCTTGGAACGTTTCACTTGGACCTGCTCTCGGATTACCCTTGGACTCTGGCGTGCTCTCTGATCTCCCGGACACCTGACACCTGTTTGTACTCTGGACTTGCCTTTGGATTACCCTTCTGTTTCTGCAAACCTCGGATTGCTTCAAGTTTTGCCACGGATCAAGTTCTTGCTCCACCAGGTGTTTTCAGGAGTGCCAAGTACATAATCTCAGCCTGCTGTGGATTCCCCTGCTGTCTGTATAGGTCTCTTACCTATACTCCACCCCTTTTAGGTAAGCTGGTGTCACTGCATCTTGTTTGCTCCCTCTGCCAATTGCCTTTTGGGTGTTTCCTTGATTATAACCCTTTGCCTTACAGCACTCAGGGGTCCTTTCCGGCGTTCCCGGTACCAGGCTGACGACGACACTCCCACCTGTGGCCTCAAAGATTGCTAGGGCAGTGTTTACATTCTGCTCGAGTGGTACTTGGGGACGGAGGCATTACATAACTGCACGACCATCAAGTCGGACCCATCAAGTTAGAACACCGAAGCCCTAAGACTGTTTAGGGCATTGCCAGAACTGGATGATGTTGGGGGTGATGGCAACCACAACCACAAATTTGACACGGCTTCAACTAAGCTTGCCAAGCATTTTGGTAACAAGACCAACATTGTACTGGAGAGGTACAGGTTCTTTACCAGGAAGCAGCAGAAGGGCGAGTCGATCAACTCTTACATCGCATCATTGAGAGTACTAATGTCAACTGAGTTCACTGGGGTCAGCGATGAGTACCTGAGGGACCAGCTTGTCCTCAATGTGGCTGACCCTCACATTCAGCAGAAATTGTGGCAGATGAGGAATCCTTCCCTTGACCAAGCCATTGAGACAGCAAGGAGCCTGGAGTTTGGTGACCACTGCCTGAAGGAGAGACTCGCTCAAAGGGATTGTGTTGAGGTGAAATCTGTTGAGACCAATTCAGAAGTCGACAACACTGATGGCTTGATCGCCTTAGTCAGGAGGGCTCCAGCCTTCCGGGGCTCAAGATTTAATTCCAGGAGAGGCAGGGGTTCAACCAATGACTACAGGGACCCTGCCCATTGCCAGCGATGTGGATGGTTTAAACACGAAGATCCCGAGAAGACGTGTCCCGCAATTAATGCAGAGTGTTATAAGTGTGGCCGCTGTGGACACTTCGCCAAGGTTTGCAACAGTACTAGGGGTAGAACAACCAGATCCCCCAGATACAACAGAGGTTCGTCCATCAGATCCGGCTATGTAAGATCTATAGAGAACGATTCCGGTTACGACAACATGCTATTCATCGATTGAACCTCCCCTCCGATACAGATACTCACCATCACCTCCTCACACGACCCCAAGGGCCCGTGGGTCGACATGTACATGTATGGGACGCTTCTTCAAGAAATGGTAGATATGGGTTCCCCTTACACAATGATGGATGTCCAAACATTTTTGGGAATTCTCTCCAGGAAGATACAAGACCTACGCTGCACGCCGATAAGGGCCACAGGCTATGGTAAGACTCCTATCGAAATAATTGGTTACACCTGGGTCAAACATATTGTAAACCCTTCGTGACCAAAAATGGTTCTTCAGTTGTTGGTTGGGAGGAACAGGCTGCCTTACAAATAAAGATCCATCCTGGAGAAGAGATTCCTGTTTTGAGTGTGCTGAGTGACACCGATGTCACTGCTGGTATGGAGCCCACCAACATAAAGTCTACTTTGGCCAAGATGTTCCCCAAGGTATTCAACAACAAAGTGGGACTCCTCCAAGGTTTTCAACATAAGATAGTCTTGAAGAAAGACACTGTTCCTGTAGCCCATCGTGTTTGAGGAATTACCTTTGGCACCAAAGACGCTTTAAGGAAGGAACTCACCTGCTTTTGTGAGGAAAACATCATCCAACCCATTGAGAGTTCTGAGTGGCTCGCTCCCATTGTCCTTGTGGGCAAACCTGACAATTCGATAAGAATGTGTGTTGATCTACGTGACTAGAATAATAATATATGGGTGGACAGACACCCCCTCCCCAACATATCAGAACTTCTTTCAACCATGAAACCGGCCAACTACTTCAGCACTCTTGACCTCTCGTCGGCGTATCATTAGATCGCATTGGAAGAGACCTCAAAGAACCTCACCTCTTTTGTAACACCTTTGGGGGCGTTCATGCAAATATGGACTTGGCGGTGTCCTGGAACAACAACAAAAAGGGGGCATTGTGACCATCGCTTTTGCCTCAAGGGTGTTGCGAGGTGCAGAACTAAATTATTCAACCATTGAGAGAGAAGCCTTGGGGGTGAAGTGGATTTTACAGCATTTCAGGAACTTAATATGGGGTTTACCTATAATACTCAAAACTGATCACAAACCTTTAGTAAACATCCTTCAATCAAAAACACCACACCTCATTTCACCAAGAATTAGGCGTTGGTTTCTTGATATCATGCAGTACAATCTTCAAGTTTGCTACACTCCCGGTCTCTCAAACGGAGTAGCCAATTGCCTCTCCAGACTCTCCACCAACCAGGAAGATGAGATGGGCCACCCCCATGAAGGCATTATAGCTACTATCAATCCTGCTGTTTCCAAAGATGATTGGCTGAACATCACCAACAACGACACAGAGCAACAAGAAATGAGAGAAGCTATAATCAACGACTGGATCGAACCAAACCGTATCTTAGCAGATTTCATACCATTCACAGATGAAATAACTATGAACGAAAAACACATATTCAGAGGCGATAAACTAATTCCTCCCGTATTACTCAGAAAGAAACTCCTCGAGCTAGCTCATGAAGGCCATTTGGGGAGAAGCCTGATGAAGAATAGACTGAGGAGCAATTACTGGTGGCCGCACATGTGGAAAGAAGCAGAAGAGACTGTAAAAAACTGTGCCGCCTGTGCCTCAAGCGATAAATCTAAGATTGTAAGGAAGACTCCTCTCCAGACCATAAAACCCACCCAAAGATGTGTGGTCAAAAGTTGCTGTAGACATTATGGGTCCCTTCGAGAACATTGAAGCTGAAAAAATATACATACTAGTCCTTGTAGATTATACCACAAAATGGACTGAATGTGGATTAGCTGAAACAAACATCACCACCAAGAAAGTCACAGAATTCCTGACGGAAATATTCAACAGGGAAGGAGATCCCAAAGAACTGGTCTCAGACAATGGATCCCAGTTTATATCATCTGAGTTCCAGGAATTCCTCAAGCACAGATCCATCAAACACATGACCACGTCCCTATACCACCCAATATCCAACGGATTGGTAGAAAGGATGAATAGGCTCGTAAAAAGCATAATACAACTGGCTATTGCCAACACTCTTCCATGGAGAGAAACTCTCAAAGAGGCCTTGTGTGCGTACAGAATAACACCACACACCACCACCAACATCGAACCATTTACCCTGATGCGAGGTAGAGCTGCAATCAACCGTCTAAGACCAGCTTGGATATTCATGAATGGTGGAGAAGTTAAGCTTAACATGGAACAAATCCGGAAGAGAATATTTGAGAAACAGGCAAAATACAAAACATAGTACGACTCAAAAAACGCAGTAAAAGAAATGCAAGTGCAAGAAGGAGACTGGGTCTGTGTCAAAGAACCAAAAAAGACACTCAAGGGCGAAACCAAGTTCAGACCCCCACAAAAAGTCATCCAATGTCACGGTAAATCAGTCACACTTGATGATGGAAAGAAGTGGTCAGGAGATGACCTAGTAAAGATAACAACAGACGTTCACAGACCTAGCACATCCAAGCACGCACCACATGAGACTCCGTCAGAGACAATTCCTCCTTCCACGGGAGCACCTCAGCACAGTCAATGTGAAGATAATGGTTTCCACAGAGACACTGAGAAAACCTTCAACAGTAGACTGTCGAGGAGGAATCGGAAGATCATCCAAAACTTCAACCAAGATTTCTTATATTACTCACAGTTCTAATATGTAATCTTTACTAACCCACCCTCATGTTTCTCCTCCCCCCCCTCCTTCCTTCCTCTAGTTTCTCCTAGTAGCGGAGATGTTATATAATATACTCTATGACGCGTTCATAGAGCCCTGCATTCCGCGAGCCCAGTGTTCCACCCCAGATCCCTTAACCCAACATTCCCTTGTTTTCTGTTGACACTGGTCCGACCTCTGAGGCCGCATAATAAAGCTCCTGAACCTCACCTTGTGCCTCGCCTCGTTTACTTCACAGGAGCTAAAAGGGGATATTGTTCGTTCTGCGGTCAGTGTCTCTTCTACTGACTCTCAGAGACCTGGGTTCGCCTGACTGGTCCAGGGGAGGAGTCTTGATGTGGGGACTGCCAGTGAATGAAGGGGATTCTGGGAAATGTAGTGAGTTGTATATTTTGGGAGAAAATCAGCTGAATATCTATAAAAATGTTTGTCAACAAAAGAACAGGGATCATGGGGTGTGTAGTGTTCAACTGAAGAGGAGGGCAGGTTATTGTCAGAAAGGGTAGAACAGATGTGTCGTCGTGGATGAATGGGTTTTCTCTTGCCATTTCTTAAAGGAAAGCACTAGGGTAGGATGGGACTGTGGTGGCAATATCCTAAAAAGACTGAGGGGAGGTCGGGTAGGGGGTATCACAGGAAAGGGGAAACTGCATCTTTCCTTCCACGGTCCCCAAGGGCCCGTTGCCCAGGTGATTCTCCCTCGCTGGTTCGCCCCCAGGTTCGGGATCCAAGCGCAACTGCCCTCCCTGGCCACCTAAGCAAAGGATCCCCGGCGTCTACCAGGAGGAACACTCTCAGGTTTCTCAAGTTAGCCACACATGTCATTCCCTTTAATGTCTCACCTCTTGCAAAATATACACCATAACAGATCTTGCAGTCGCTGATCCATATAATGAATAAAGAATCTGCTTGGATTTTTTAAAAAAAGCAAAAATGCAGCTCCTAATGTGTTGCGGAAAAATAGTTTCAAGGAGTTTCAATAAATGTACCCAAAACAAATAAATAAGTAATAACATGCATATTCTTGCTCACATGAGTAAATCTCCAGCAGCGCAAAAATAAAGAGGCCGATTCATGGAATAATTAGCGCGGCGCAAGTGGGCAAAAACGTGCGAATCGCAGTGGAATAGCGAAAATCGCAGTGCAATTGCGAAAATCGCACGAAAAGCAGCGCACGTCGATTCATGGAAGGCCGTGCGCGAGAAAACCAGCGGATGTGCGATAAAAAGTGCGCGGCGCACGTTGGCGCACAGGCCATCTAACAGTGTGCGCCAGGTCACTGCGAAAATCGCACAGGCCACAGCGAAAATCGCACATAGCGCGGCGCACGCAACAAAAGTAGGCGGAACACGGGCGTAACACTCGGAATGGGGAACAACTTGCCAAAACGTGGGCGTCACGGGGGAAGTACAGGGCACAAG
Source organism: Ambystoma mexicanum (assembly GCF_040938575.1). Classification (NCBI taxonomy): domain Eukaryota; kingdom Metazoa; phylum Chordata; class Amphibia; order Caudata; family Ambystomatidae; genus Ambystoma; species Ambystoma mexicanum. The sequence continues at coordinate 1,252,285,398 of NC_090926.1, forward strand.
TGCGCGGAACGCCCACACGCTCGCCTACAACACGTATTCATGGAATAGAATAGGGGAAAAAAGCGCACGCTCAAACCAGCGCACAGGCACAAACACGACCGCCACAAGAAAGCAGGCGGTAGCGTCTCTGCGGCTGGAAGAAATGTGCGCCAAAAGGTGCGCCAACAAATCGCACCTATATACTGCCATGATGAATGTCCCATACTGTGGCCCTCCAGGAAAAAAGACGTGCAAAGGGGTACCCACAAACACGGACACCCGCTGACAAAAAATACGTGTGCGTGTATACCGGGGTGCGGGAAGTCTAACACGCGATTTCAGCAGGGTACGTGCATCACAGGGTTTCGCGTGAAGTTTCACACGCGATCGGGTCTGGGGGAGCGGGCTACGTGTATATCAGGGGTTCGCGTGAAGTTCCACACGCGAACAGCCTGGGCGCGTGTATTTCAGGGGTGCGCGGGAAGTTCCACACGCGAACAGCCTGGGCGCGTGTATTTCAGGCGTGCGGGGGAAGTTCCACACGCGAACAGCCTGGGCGCGTGTATTTCAGGGGTGCGCGGGAAGTTCCACACGCGAACAGCCTGGGCGCGTGTATTCCAGGGGTGCGCGGGAAGTTCCACACGCGAACAGCCTGGGCGCGTGTATTTCAGGGGTGCGCGGGAAGTTCCACACGCGAACAGCCTGGGCGCGTGTATTTCAGGGGTGCGCGGGAAGTTCCACACGCGAACAGCCTGGGCGCGTGTATTTCAGGGGTGCGCGGGAAGTTCCACACGCGAACAGCCTGGGCGCGTGTATTTCAGGGGTGCGCGGGAAGTTCCACACGCGAACAGCCTGGGCGCGTGTATTTCAGGGGTGCGGGGGAAGTTCCACACGCGAACAGCCTGGGCGCGTGTATTTCAGGGGTGCGGGGGAAGTTCCACACGCGAACAGCCTGGGCGCGTGTATTTCAGGGGTGCGGGGGAAGTTCCACACGCGAACAGCCTGGGCGCGTGTATTTCAGGGGTGCGCGGGAAGTTCCACACGCGAACAGCCTGGGCGCGTGTATTTCAGGGGTGCGCGGGAAGTTCCACACGCGAACAGCCTGGGCGCGTGTATTTCAGGGGTGCGCGGGAAGTTCCACACGCGAACAGCCTGGGCGCGTGTATTTCAGGGGTGCGGGGGAAGTTCCACACGCGAACAGCCTGGGCGCGTGTATTTCAGGGGTGCGGGGGAAGTTCCACACGCGAACAGCCTGGGCGCGTGTATTTCAGGGGTGCGGGGGAAGTTCCACACGCGAACAGCCTGGGCGCGTGTATTTCAGGGGTGCGGGGGAAGTTCCACACGCGAACAGCCTGGGCGCGTGTATTTCAGGGGTGCGCGGGAAGTTCCACACGCGAACAGCCTGGGCGCGTGTATTTCAGGGGTGCGGGGGAAGTTCCACACGCGAACAGCCTGGGCGCGTGTATTTCAGGGGTGCGCGGGAAGTTCCACACGCGAACAGCCTGGCCGCGTGTATTCCAGGGGTGCGCGGGAAGTTCCACACGCGAACAGCCTGGGCGCGTGTATTTCAGGGGTGCGCGGGAAGTTCCACACGCGAACAGCCTGGGCGCGTGTATTTCAGGGGTGCGCGGGAAGTTCCACACGCGAACAGCCTGGGCGCGTGTATTTCAGGGGTGCGCGGGAAGTTCCACACGCGAACAGCCTGGGCGCGTGTATTTCAGGGGTGCGGGGGAAGTTCCACACGCGAACAGCCTGGGCGCGTGTATTTCAGGGGTGCGCGGGAAGTTCCACATGTGATTTGACAGTGTGGGTCCTCCCAGGTGTACCCTGTACACCCTCCACGGCCCCTGCAGGCAGCCCACACCACAGGGGACTACCCTGCATCCCTGGTCATGTCCCGCAGGCAGCCCACCCACCATGGGCATGCCCCCCAGCAAAGGCACATGTCTCCTTGAACTAATGAACACCAACTCATGTCCCCTTGCACCCCCACCCCCCAGCACTGTGGGGCACCTGCCAGCAGGCCCCCACCCATGTCCAACTCATGTGTCCCACCCCCCCACCACCCCCCAGCACTGTGGTGCACCTGCCAGCAGGCCCCCACCCATGTCCAACTCATGTCTCCCACCACCCCCACACCCCAGCACTGTGGGGCACCTGCCAGCAGGCCCCCACCCATGTCCAACTCATGTCTCCCACCACCCCCACACCCCAGCACTGTGGGGCACCTGCCAGCAGGCCCCCACCCATGTCCAACTCATGTCTCCCACCACCCCCACCCCCCAGCCACCAGGGTCACCCTCCACCAGGCCCCCACTCATGTCTACCACCACCCCCAACCCCCAGCCACCAGGGTCACCCTCCACCAGGCCCCCACTCATGTCTACCACCACCCCCACCCCCCAGCCACCAGGGCCACCCTCCATCAGGCCCCCACTCATGTCTCCCACCACCCCCACCCCCCAGCACTGTGGGGCACCTGCCAGCAGGCCCCCACCCATGTCCAACTCATGTATCCCACCACCCCCACACCCCAGCACTGTGGGGCACCTGCCAGCAGGCCCCCACCCATGTCCAACTCATGTCTCCCACCACCCCCACCCCCCAGCCACCAGGGTCACCCTCCACCAGGCCCCCACTCATGTCTCCCACCACCCCCACCCCCCAGCACTGTGTGGGACCTGCCAGCAGGCCCCCACCCATGTCCAATCCATGCCCCCCTGCACCTGGGTCCCAACATTCCCCAATCATGTCCGTAATGCCCATCCTCCCCTGCCAAAAGGCCCAACCAACTATCACACCCACCCACATATCAAAGGCAATTACATGTTACACCCCCAATGTAAATAATGCAATTTAACACATGTCTGTCACACACAATGGCTGCAAGTGAATGACAAAACACCCAACATGACATGCCTGAAAGCAATGAGATGATACGACACATTGAAGATTAAAAAAATAATATGTATTGAACAGCAAATAAGAAAAAACACAAAGCAAATCAAACAAAACAAGATGAATGTCCAAGAAAAAAATCTGAAAAATTAAAATAAGCCAATTAAGAAGATCATCCTGGGTCCATGAGCCCTACCAAATTAAACCTAACTGACTACTAACTAAAAAGTGAACTATATACAAAAAAGTGGTGCATTGTCCAATCGCAACCAAAAAAAAATCAAAAAAACAAAGGAAACCTAACCCTAACTATACAACTATATACAAAGGCAGCGGGCTATTCGGACGGCTCACTGGTTGTTGTCATGGGCCAGGGCATCATCGAACTCCTGGTCAATGGCTTGGAGGCGGGCATGTTCCCTGGCCCCGAGGTCCCGCAGGGATAACGCAGTGTCCAGCTCAAACTCCCTGCGAAGACCCTCGAGGCACTCAGCCCGCCTCAGCGCCCTCCGCATGGAGTCCTCCGCCCTGACCATCGTGAGCCGTTCCTCCTCTGCCCGCTGCCGCTCCGCACCTATCCGCTGGCACAACCTCTCCCACACGGAAGCCACTCCCATTCCAGGGTTCTCCTGCCCTCCGGCCGATGCCTGCACCCCTGATGTTGATGGCCCCGAGCCATGATGCCTCCCACGTTGAGCCTGCTGCTGCCTCCGACGCAACTGCCTGTGCCAGCACGACGGCATCCAGGCTGATGGAAACCACCGACGCCGTCGTGCACGTGCCCTGCCCGATGATGCCGTCACATCCTCCATCTGCTGGGGTCCAGTTGCTCTGGTGTCCACCCCTGCTGGATCTCTGACTCCCGACTGTGGCAGGGATGGGATCCCCACCGAGCTGGCTGCATTGGTCGGGGCAGGTCCACAGGGGGCCCTGGTGGCATCTGGGCTGGAAGACGGCAAGGAGAACGACTGGTGGATAGCCTGCACAGAGGAGGAGAGGGCCGCCACATTGGCCAACACATGCAGGAAACCCCCGAACATGGCCGATCCCAATTGGGCCACGTCGGCACGGTGCACTTCGTGATGACGTGCGTGCTCCTCCCGGGAAGCACGCACGGCATCACGAATCACAGCCGTGCGCATCGCGACCCCAATCAGGACCTTCTCCGCACGGCCAGGGGTTCCCACGTCCGCAGGTGGAGGGGAGTCAGGTGACATGGACATCCCCTCTACCTGCGGACAGGCCTGGGACGGGGCATCCCTGCCGGTGCATGGTGGTGCACTCACAGGGTCAGGGACAGCGACATGCACAGGCCCCTCCACGGTGACCTGTGCTGCCTCCTGCCCCTGGCCCTGGACTGCACCACTTGCACCAGCAGGGATGCCCCCCACCAGGCCCCATGTGTGCCCCAGTGGCGGCCTCCTCCTCCTCTGTGCAAACCACCAACCTGGATGGCTCCTCACCGTCTCCCACCGTAGCAGGCCCCTGTGGGGGCTCACACACCCCTTCCGCTGCAGCCGTGGGGGCATCCCCGCCGCCTTGCTCCACAGCGCCGTCTCCGCCCTCTTCTTCACTAGCCGCTGCGTAGAGGGAGACAAAGAACACAAGCATCAGGGCACTGTACAATGGTCCCCTAGACAGGAAGCAATAGCAGATGAGCACCACTGTCAAAGTACACTTCCATCATGTCCCTCCACAACACATGGGTCAGTCCAGGCAAAACACACACAGTAACAGGCATGGTGCATGCCATGGACATTTCCATACATGTCCAATGGACTCTTGAAACATTCAATGATATGTAACTCACATGCATCATGCCTCATGCCCATCACATGCACACACTTCACCTCAGTCACATCCATCTGGCCCCAAACACACCAAACACAGCGGTTACAAGGGTAATTTGGCTGCTTTACTGAATCTGTGCATTGTCACACACATGTGTCATGCATCCATGGCATGCACAAGTCACAGACACGCAGGTCAGGCACACAGACATGGCTACCATATATGTACCTGGCATCAGCACCCATCCCTCACCCCCACCCATGTCCAGGTACAGAGACTGGCATGCTCTCATGTTCAAAATCTGAATAGGGCTCCCCATGCGGCATTTCAACACATGCAACAACCATGTGCATCACACATCACTGGTCGCACATGCATTACCATGATGTCCCTGCACACATACATGCATACATGGCCTATGGCACACATACAGGCAAGTATCATAGAACCAGCACACCGCAACATGCCCTGTCTCACACAGTAATGCATGGACACTTACCGCTCAACTCCAGACGGGCCTCCCTCTCAAGGATCTGGGCGTGGAGCGCTGGGCGTACGCGTTCCAGGACCCTCATCTGGATGGAACTCATGCGGCCCCGGCCGGGCCTTCACAAGGGTCCTGGACCTCAAGTCCTCCCAGCACTTCTTGATCTTCAGGACGTCGCGGGTTGCCACCCCCTCCGCGTTGATGGCAACCACACAGTCGGCCCAGATCCTCTGCCGTCCTTCCTTGCTGGCGCGGGACGATCCAAAGAGGGCATCATACTGCCCCAGGACATGCTCCACCAGGACACCAACTTCGGTGACAGTGAAGCTGGTGCCCCTCTGCCCCTCTGGCCTGGGGTTGCCACTGGTGCCAGATGTGGAAGTGCCCGACATGGCAACCCCAGAGGCAGGTGTGGGTGGGCAACTGGGTCCTGGGGCTGGGCTGTGGAGCGATGTAATACCAGTCGGGAGTCTTCAGTTCCAGCAGGGGTGGACACAGCAACTGGACCCCTGCAGATGGCTGATGTGCAGGCACCAAATGGCAGGGCACGGTGGCAGCAGGCAGGCAGGCAGGCAGGCAGCAGCAGATGGCACGTGGGAGGCTGCTCGGGGCACTGGGGGGCAGTAACTCGGCCTTCTGGGCAGGAGCGTGGGCTTCCGTGTGTTTTCGCGTGGCCAGCTTGATACGGAGTGATTTGGCACGTGAAAATCCTGCACGTCAGCGTGAAATCCGAGGAAAGGCCCTTAGCGCGTAAGCGCGTCAGCACGCATACGCGATTCTATTGGACCAGAGTCCCTCAGCGCGTAAGCGCGTCTGTGACGTGACCCGCACGGGTGTTCCCCACTCAGCACGTGATGACGGGGCACACGTGGAGATACTGCACGTCAGAGTGTCATCGCGTGTAATTGGACAAAAGTGCGCGTACACGCGATTGGCCTATGTACGTGTATTTAATGGGTGCGCGGCCACTTACAAACGCAAGTACGTCAGCGAACCTGTATCACGTGGTGCGTGTGAATTTCCGCACGCTATTGGACTGGGAACTGGATTCCAGGGGTGCGCGGGTCACACGCTGTATCCCGTGGTGCGTGTGAATTTCCACACGCTATTGGACTGGGAACTGGATTCCAGGGGTGCGCGGGTCACACGCTGTATCCCGTGGTGCGTGTGAATTTCCACACGCTATTGGACTGGGAACTGGATTCCAGGGGTGCGCGGGTCACACGCTGTATCCCGTGGTGCGTGTGAATTTCCACACGCTATTGGACTGGGAACTGGATTCCAGGGGTGCGCGGGTCACACGCTGTATCCCGTGGTGCGTGTGAATTTCCACACGCTATTGGACTGGGAACTGGATTCCAGGGGTGCGCGGGTCACACGCTGTATCCCGTGGTGCGTGTGAATTTCCACACGCTATTGGACTGGGAACTGGATTCCAGGGGTGCGCGGGTCACACGCTGTATCCCGTGGTGCGTGTGAATTTCCACACGCTATTGGACTGGGAACTGGATTCCAGGGGTGCGCGGGTCACACGCTCGCCTAGAACACGCGCTAAGCATAAATTGCGGACTTTAACAATAACAAGCTCAGACGCCAGGATGAACATACCGTTCCTAGCAGCAGTGGCAGTGGGCTACCAAAGGAGGAGGAGGAGGATAGTCAGGGCCAGAATATTCACACCCAGAACCAGCCTTTTCGGGATGCCTGATGACCAGGTGTATGGGAGGTACAGGTTTCCACCACACATCATACTGGACCTGGTGAGTGAGTGGGAGGATGACCTCACATCACCCACCCTGTGCTCCCAAGCACTCAGCCCCCTGGAGAAGGTCCTCAATGTACTGCACTTCTTAGCCACTGGATCATTTCAGCGGACAAGTGCCATAGTGGGTGGGGTGTCACAGGCCACCCAGTCACGCTGCCTACACCAGGTCTTGAACATCATGACTGCACGCCCATCAGTCCGCAGGCACATATACCTGCCCAGAACACCTGCAGAAAGGCATGCTGCCGCCCTGGATTTTTACGCAGTGGCACGATTCCCCAAAGTGCTAGGTGCCATCGACTGCACCCATGTGGCTCTACGTCCCCCCAGGGCATCTGAGCACATCTATAGGAACCGCAAGCACTGGCATTCCATCAACGTGCAGGTAGCATGTAATGCCAAGGGAATCATCACCTCAGTATATGCCAACTATCCCGGCTCCACCCACGACAGCTTCATTTACCGAATGTCCACCCTAAGCCGGGACCTAGAAGCTGGGCGGCATGGCGATACATGGCTGCTTGGTGAGTATGTATGCCACTGCACATGCATGCATGTTGGATACTGAGCAAGGTCACAACCTCACCAATGATACCAATCCCCACCTCCACAGGGGACAGTGCCTACCCTCTCAGCCCCCACATGATGACGCCAATTCGGAACCCCACCACGCCACCCCAGGTAAGATTTAACACAGCCCACATTACAACCAGGGGCATAGTGGAGCGCACATTCGGAGTGCTGAAGTCACGCTTTCGCTCCCTTGACCGTTCTGGCGGGCAGCTGTTATACGCTCCCCCAGTAGTGTGCAGGATCATAGTGGCAGCATGTGTCCTGCACAACGTTGCAACACGCCGGGGCCTGGCCGTGGACATGGTGGTGGCCCCACATCCCCAACCACATGCACAGCCGCTGCGCATGGGAGGGGAAAGGGCACGGGGGGAGGCATCCCGTACACAGCTAGTGGCTAATTACTTCACATAGAAATCACACCCCTGTGGAGTGCACACTGCCCTGGCACATTCCATCTGACAATCAATGATGACTCAACCTGACACTGATCCTGAATGTGTGGAGAATGAACCGGGAATTCCATGTCAGCCTGAGATTGTTCACCTGGAAGTGTCACAATGTGTGCATCCCTACCCACACAGACACCACCAATGCAGTTTTGTGAAGTTACACATTGAAGCAGCTAAAATGAATACCCACTTGCAAAATGCAACAAGAGGACAGTGCCATGTCAGCCAACCCAACCCCAGCACTGCCACACGACACACCGTGCCATGTCATGCTAATTGCAGGTAAACAAAGTAATCCCCACAACATGACATCACTCTCACTATGTACAGTGGCACTATTAGAAACCTGCAACACCTGAAATGCTCACAGCAATGCCGGACCAACAACATACTTGAGCACGTAGTACCATTAACATGACATCAAAAATGTTACATATTAGTAGTCTCACCACCTGGAAATGCCTGCACTCCCACCACTACCAACTGTGCAGTGTTGGCGCCATGTAGAGTTGTAGGTGCACTGCTGCCAACATGGTCCCCATCGCCAGACTAGAGGTCCTTGTGTGGACTTGAGGAAGGGACCTGCAAATTGGGAGGTAGACACAGAAGAAGAGTTACACATCAATGCAACATGCAGTGTACAACACAACAGCAATATGCACTATGAATGTATACACAGTATTGACTACAGACTGGCCACACAGCTCATGGGAGTCCAACGCCACTGTGTAATTCACTGTCACTTGGGCACACCCTTTGCAAGCCCATGGAAACGGGAAGCAGGAGGGGTGGGTGTGACTCAAACCCAAGCATCTGAACCAAATACATTACAAGCCTGCATGTGCCCAGCCACAATGCAGCGTATGCCCACAGGAACCACGGAAGCCAACACATCGAAGCCAACACATCAGAGCCAACAGATCGGAGCCAACAGATCGGAGCCAACAGATCGGAGCCAACAGATCGGAGCCAACAGATCGAAGCCAACAGATCGGAGCCAACAGATCGTCCCAAAAAAATTGGGAATAAAAGAAATCAAAATAAAAATAAAAATAAGAAACAATCAAAAATGGCCATTGATGAGCCCGGGGGGGTTGGGGAGGCCACCCAGGAGGTCCGAGGACAGGATGCACACCAGAACCCACCTGCGTGGATCCTGGGAAGATAAAACACCTCCATGGGCTCATGGCCCACACGGCTACCCTATTGTGGGAGTATCACTGCTGTCGCTATTATCACCCTGTGCAGCTGCATCCGGAGGTGGTTGCACTATGGGAGGCAGCCCACGCAAGGCCCTAGTCTGCTCCTCCATGGCTGCAAGCATGCGGGTGTGGTAGGTCTGGTTCTGGAGGATGAGTGTGCGGAGGTCCCCATGCAACAACTCACGGGATGCCCGGACCTCCGCCCTCGTTGCCTGCATCTCAGCTGAGAGCGTACGGGTGAGACGCTCCAGCTGCTGTTCTGTCCTTTGGTGTGTTGAAGCCTCAAGCTCAACAAGAGTCGTCCTGAGGTGAAGGAGCTCCTGCCTCAGGGCTTCCCTGTGGCCCTGGGACTCAATGGAGATGGCCTCCTGCAGAGTCGCCAGTGCCGCCCACCTGTCCCTGTTGGACCCCAACATGTCCTCCCTGTGTGACTGGCAGATGGAGTCGGTTGCCTGCTCTAGTCGCTCCATCAGCCTTTCTGGGGGGACAATGGAAGTGGCCACCCTATCCATGGCCTGAGCCATCATCTCGGATGATGCAGCCTGTTGGGTAGCCATACCGTAAATGGATTGCTCCCATGCGGTATTGCCGGGTGGCGTACAGCCACCACGTCGGCGGGCACCACACCTGTCTGGGGCAAGGCAAACTGCGCCTTGCTGTGCCGGCACTGCCTGAGGCTGCAGGACTGCATTCCCCCTCTGATCTGCTGGCCCAGGAACAGGATCAGATGTCGCGGAGTGTGACCCTGCATCCGTAACCACCGAAGGCGTAGCTGCCAACACTGACATCCCCATGGAGGGTACTGACCCTGGTGCAGGTGGGTGAGACAGAACAGAATCCCTCCCTGGAACACTCACCTGCGACGGCACGTAGGTCTCATCCGAATCAACACCTGAGTACAGCTCGGGGGAGGTGCAGCCAGAGACACCCCTTGAGAGCACGACCTGCAGCACTTGTGGGTTCTCCCCCACCACCACACCACGTCCCTCACTGGTGGTTGGTCGGCCCTGGGACACCTCCTGGGTCTGCGCCATCTCCACAACCCCAGCAGTATCAGGTGCGTCTTCCCCTGCAAAGACATGAAAACAAAGTAATGGAAACAGGCATTAGCACCATGGCACACATTGAGGGCTGAGAAGCAAGAGAACCAGTACTTGATTGACACATGTCCCACATGACTAAAACCCTCCCATGCATGCACCCTCACTGCGTATGAAGTGCAGGCAAATGGCACACACTGATGACACCAAGATGGAAGATGAACACATTTTCTGCATGCTGCCTGGCAGTGGCATCACACATTGGCCTGTGATTGGCAGGTGAAACACACATGCCATCACACAGATGGCATGTACCATTGCTATTGAGTGAAGATGGAGAGGAGGGCAGCACCTATTCATTCAGTCCAGTTCCCGCATGTAATAGCTTTTCTGATTCTAACAGGTCAGATTTTTCACCTGGAGCTGCCAGTCTAAAATGGTCAAATTGCACAGGGACATGTGTGTACAAATGATATCCAGGTAACAAAGTCACTCCACTTTACCATACCCATGTCAGACATGTGACTAGTGGACAGCGACATGCCTAGTGAAAGTGGTGGAATGCAAACAAACTGACTGAATGAACAGTGAAAAATAAGCAAATATGTTGTGTCAAGGTGACACTTCAAGGGCAACTGGCGTGCAGTTGTGCTAGATGTCTACTGTTGGCAGAAGGGATACTGCTATGGCCAAATGCAGCTGCGCAGGAAGTATTGCATGAAGCACATGGCTGACCCATACGACTGAGGCGCACACACTCTCACCTGGCACCCAAACAGAAGCCCTCACACACACACCATGCACATGGATGACACACACATGCATGTGCACTCACCGGACAATGCCTCGTAATCAGCCAGATCTCCCACGCCTTGGATCTGTTCCTCCGTGACGTAGGTCCCAGCGACTGACTCATGTGGAGTGAGTTCCATGTCTACTACTGGAGACCCACCTCCAGTCACTAGAGTTGCGGCATGACTTGAGGCCAGCTTACTCTTTGCCCTGCGCTTTAGGTCATTCCAGCGCTTATAGCAATCATTGGCTGTGCGCCTCACGATTCCAAGGGCACTTACGATGTCCGCAACGGTCTGCCAGTGTGCCTGGCGTTGTGCAGGTGTGGTCTTGGATCCTGCAACAATGACCATCTCGTTGTCATGTCCGGACACATACTCGACAAGTGCATTCAGTTCGTCATCCGTGAAGCTGGGCTTCCTGGACGGGCCGGACTGTGTAGCCGTGTCTGGGGCATCAGCCTGTGCCGGACGAGCACTCTTCCTCTTCCGCTTGGAAGGTGGTGGTGATCCTGAGTGTCCTGCGCCGCTCTGGACACTAGGGGCAGGAGCCCTGGTGGACTCTGTATCAGGAGTGTGGGATTGCACACTCAGCATGGGAGTTGGTGCAGGCATTGGCTCTAGTGTGATGGTGTCAGGGGGAATGTCAGCAGCATGGACTAGGACCGACACTGTCCTGGCTGGGTGTGTGAGGGCTGGGGTGGATGGAGCCGCAGCTGCCCCTGCAGCCACTCCGCCCTGCCTCCTTGGTGCAGCAGATGACCTTGCTGCCCCAGATCCACGTGGCATGATGGCATCAACGTGCACCAGCGCACGTGTCGTAGCCCTGCTGACCTGGAAGTCAGCCATGGAGTCAGCCAGGTCTGGTGCCACAATGGGCTGGTCCAACAAGGGCTGAGCATGGATGGTGTCAGCCACTTCAGCCTCAACGGGAGGTGGGGTGGGGGGGAGGGGGAGGGATGATGGGTGCCCTTGACTGGTCCTCCACACATGGGAGGACAGGCTCACCCTGCAAGTTACGACCACGTCCCCTACCGGATCCACCACGGCCACCACTTGTGGCTCTTCCACCTTTGCCACCCTTACGGAATCCTCGCCTCCCAGCCATGGCACTGATATTAATGTGCGTATGGGAGTGGCTGTAGACAATTGTCCTGGGCAATTGGGGGTCAAAGGGGTTGGGTACCAGATGGTAATTGTACCCTAGTGCTCTAGCACGGCTGATTGTAACCCCTGGGGAAAGATGACGGGTCACGCAACGCACAGGAGGCCCAAAAAAGGGAGATGACGTGCACGCAACCCCTCCTAGACCACGTGTGCAGAAAGAAAAACCTGCACTACGCTGTGGCACCCAGTAACACAAGAATGAACGTATGCGTGTCACACGCAGCCTAGAATGACCTCTGAAGGGGTAGGCTACACACGGGGCAAGCACAGAAGTTGGATACGTGCGTGACTCACCGTCTGCCAGGTAAAAGAGCGTGAAGAATGAGCGCGTTTGGCTGGCTAAACCCCCGCCAAAAGAAGATGTGTACGCTGTCTGAGAAGACAGGACAACAGTAGAAGGGGACACTGTTTGAGGGAACAGGCCCAGGTAAACCAGTAAAAGAGAAAAAAGAGAAAAAGCTGTCAGAGGTAACAGGGAATACGAACTGGAAACGCCGTGAAGTAAATCGCGTGTGAAACGACAAGAAGTACAGAATTCACCCACTCGCTCTCCACGAAAAGCATGTACAAGGAAATGGTGTTCTACATGTACCTTATATACAGGCCCACACGTACAGCGTCACTTACGCGGCGTGTACGTTCACCAATCACACGCTTTGTCACTTCTGCGTGTAGATCCATTTTCACCAATCACACGCTTTGTCACTTCTGCGTGTACATCCATTTTCACCAATCACACGCTTTGACACTGGGACGTGTCACGCAACAATTTCCTGCACGTGCAGGTGACTATAGGCGCGCATATGCTGTTGACGGGTTTACGCGCTAAGGGCCTTTGCTGACGTGTGGGATTTCACTCCCTATCAGGCTGTCCACGCGTTCACACACGAGAGACCACGCTCCTGGCCAGGAGGCCAAATTACTGCCCCCCAGAGCCCTGAGCACGCTCCCACCTGCCATCTGCTGCTGCCTGACTGCCTGCTGGCCACGTGCCCCACAGTGCTGGTGGGTGGGGGTGTTGGGAGACATGGGTGGGGGCCTGGTGGAGGGTGCCCCTGCACTGGTGGGGGTGGTGGGAGACATGGGTGGGGGCTTGGTGGAGAGTGCCCCTGGTGGCGGGGGGGTGGGTGTGGTGGGAGACATGGGTGGGGGCCTGGTGGAGGCTGCCCCTGGTGGCGGGAGGGTGGGGGTGGTGGGAGACATGAGTGGGGGCCTGGTGGAGGCTGCCCCTGCACTGCTGGGGGGTGGGGGTGCAGGGGGACATGAGCAGGTGTGCAGGGTAGTCCCCTGTTTTGTAGGCTGCCTGCAGGGGCCGTGGAGGGTGTACAGGGAACACCTGTGAGGACCCACCCAGCCTAATCGCGTGTGATGATTCCCACGCACCCCTGTAATACATGTACCCTGGCCAATCGCGTGTTAAACTTCCCGCGTACCCCTGTAATACACGTACCCTGGCTAATCGCGTGTTAAACTTCCCGCGTACCCCTGTAATACACTTACCCTGGCTAATCGCGTGTTAAACTTCCCGCGTACCCCTGTAATACACGTACCCTGGCCAATCGCGTGTTAAACTTCCCGAATACCCCTGTAATACACGTACCCTGGCCAATCGCGTGTTAAACTTCCCGCGTACCCCTGTAATACACGTACCCTGGCTAATCGCGTGTTAAACTTCCCGCATACCCCTGTAATACACGTACCCTGGCCAATCGCGTGTTAAACTTCCCGCGTACCCCTGTAATACACGTACCCTGCCTAATCGCGTGTTAAACTTCCCGCGTACCCCTGTAATACACGTACCCTGCCCAATCGCGTGTTAAACTTCCCGCGTACCCCTGTAATACACGTACCCTGGCTAATCGCGTGTATAACTTCCCGCGTACCCCTGTAATACACGTACCCTGGCCAATCGCGTGTTAAACTTCCCGCGTACCCCTGTAATACACGTACCCTGGCCAATCGCGTGTTAAACTTCCCGCGTACCCCTGTAATACACGTACCCTGGCTAATCGCGTGTTAAACTTCCCGTGTACCCCTGTAATACACTTACCCTGGCTAATCGCGTGTTAAACTTCCCGCGTACCCCTGTAATACACGTACCCTGGCCAATCGCGTGTTAAACTTCCCGAATACCCCTGTAATACACGTACCCTGGCCAATCGCGTGTTAAACTTCCCGCGTACCCCTGTAATACACGTACCCTGGCCAATCGCGTGTTAAACTTCCCGCGTACCCCTGTAATACACGTACCCTGGCCAATCGCGTGTTAAACTTCCCGCGTACCCCTGTAATACACTTACCCTGGCTAATCGCGTGTTAAACTTCCCGCGTACCCCTGTAATACACGTACCCTGGCCAATCGCGTGTTAAACTTCCCGCGTACCCCTGTAATACACGTACCCTGGCTAATCGCGTGTATAACTTCACGCGTACCCCTGATATGCACGTTACCCGCTTTGCGTTCCTTGTTTGGCAGCCCTGTAAACTGGTCCAGGGTTAGCGCAGCCCTTTGCGATGATTTAGCGATTTTGATGGCTTTTCCTTGCGCGAGGGCGTTCTTGGGGGCGTTACTGGCGCTGCTGCAGGGTCGCTGCGATACTCTGCGCCACGGCTGGTTTGGGAGCATGAAATCCATGAATACGCTGTGCGCGGAAATCGGTTTTAGCGCACGTGCCTGGCGCAGTCAATCGCACGCGGACACTCTGCGCCAGCCGCTTGCGACACTTTTCAACGAAATTCTATGAATTACCCTGTAAATATTCTACATTTCCTTAGCAATTCATGGCTGTAAAGTGACATGGAAAACTATTCTGCAAGCGAGAAATCTGAACAGCGTTTTCTGGGCTTTTATGAAGTGCTGCAGTGACAGCTGGAATTCTGACCTTTGTTGGCTCATCCAGCAGGCATTGTGACGTCACAACTGACACTCAATAACTGATCATCACAGAGCTGGTGTGATGTGTTTTCTTGTTACAGGTCAGTTGTGATGTCACAATAAGCCTGTAGTAAGGAAGTTATTTCCGGGCTTTTATACGGATGTTGCAAGCTGCCATGTATTATAACAATAAACCCATTCCCCAGCACAGGGACTGCATCTGCAGACTCCCATTCTGATAGGATTGCCAATGCCAACCGCACACCATAACATTCATTTGCTGTGCCCATAGCTCCAAAGGTCTGGTGGGAACCGGGTCATCTCTGCCGCTGGCGCCCACCTCCGGAATCCTTTGTCTTGACAATGAGGGAGAGAGCGCCTCAGTAATGTAATTCTTGTGGGTATTCTGTATCAAACACTGTATGTTCAGTGCCCTTAACAATCTCCGTATGCGTGGGCATTGCGCCGCCTGCTTATTCAAACCCTGGACAATGGGCCAGCTGCCTGGCCGAAAGAGACGCTGCTGCTGTTTGCCAGCTGTTCGCCCCTGATTGCTACTGCCAGGCAGAAGGGGGGGCAGCTCGAGGGAAATAAATGCATGCATGCTTGTGGCCAGCTTGCTTTCCAGGCAACTCCCCGGCTATTCAGGGCACACCAAATGCTTTCCTAGAATAGCGCTGCAGCCTTAGCCCTGGCACATCTGCTGGAAGCTGCAGACCCACACTGCTGGTCCTGGCACCCGTCCACAGTGGCACAGCATTGCCGCCGGCATGAGTTACACACAGGGCCAGCCTGAGCACTTTTGGGGCCAGGGGCATGGGCACCTTTGAGGCCCCCCCCCCCAAAGGAATGAATGGACCCAGAAGAACTGCTCACGGCCCCCTCGTCGCAATCACTAGGCACAGTGTAATATGCTGCCTCCCAGAGATCACAATGAACACGGCGAACTCACTTTTGGTCCCCTAGCCCTCTTCGTTCTTGCTGTAACCAGAATGATAAAGAAGAAGCATTCCATGGCCACAATGAGGGTACTTGTGCTCCAGCAAAGGTACAGAAAACATGCCATGAACAGGTGCAGCAGGTCCAGAATAGACAGACTCGGATCAGCCGCCTCGCAGAATGCCGAGGTAGAGACCAGAGCATGCATAGTGGATGAAGATTAGGAGCTACCAGGAAGGTGTCCGTATCCAGACAGACGGCCATGGGTTTCAAGTGGTGTTGCCATTAGTGAGCAAAGAAACAGCCGGCTCTGGTGTGAGTACATCAACGCTCACCATTAATAAAATGGAAGGAGCAAGACCTTAGCCAGTGAAATCATGTGTGAGGCTTTTTTGAAGGTCGTACCGTGAAACGGAAATCACTGTGAAGGGGGGCAATTTTGACCGGTTAGGCAGTACGAGATTAAATGAGATGCCCAGGATGACACGTTGGTTAAGAGGTGAAGCTGGGTTTTGCAATCACTAATCAGTTTCTGCACTTTACCACTTTCTTTCCAATTCGTGCCATGAACTAAACCCTTTTTATAGACCTGACTGGGAAGGTGCACAAATCAATATCACCCAACATGGCAATGTTTTAAAACAAAACGTTATAGAAGCATGCTATTATAATTTTTAGTATTTTTTTTACTTGATTTAATTGAAATTTAAACAATTTTTTCAAGAAGTTTTCCTAAGTCTTCATAAGTGTCTTTCATCAGTTCCGGAGGTCTTTGCGAAATCCAACTTCTAGAAATTTACCAGACTCTGGCCAACCCAAGACCTTGTCTCCACTGAATCAGTGTATGCTAGATGTAATCAGCAATTCTTTACTTAGTTTTTTCTGTAATGGGTCTATCCAGTAGGCCAGTCTCCCAAAAGAAGCCAACCACTGCAATTACCCAAAAGGTTTTCTCTCCACTCAATACACCACCATTCTTCTTCGTCATAGAACTGAAGATCTTTAAACAGTTTTCCTAAGTGACGAGAACGTATCCCGGTCAGGCCACGGCAGCGTAGGAGAAGATGTTTTATGGTTTCTTTCGTGTCCTTCTGGGTGCAGAAGCGGCAGTCTGGTGAAGCGCTTAGTTTTCGCCTAGCAAGCATCTCATTTGTATGCAAGATGTTCAAGCGAATACGCAGAAAGTGTTTGCAGAACTTCCTATCTTGGCATTTTGCAAAATAGGTGCGGGTTATGTTGATTTTCATCAAGTCAATTGCAAGGTCCATCATCGACTTGACCGAGCTGGCGTCTTCCAACGTTTTGGATCCAGTCGGTTTCAAGGATCCGTTTTTTTACCCGTTCAGGTTTTGGATAAGTTCAACTTCAGAACTGTCAACCTTTTCCAACAGGAGCCTGTTCCTGACAGTCCATTCGCATAGCATTCTACAGGATCCTGCTTCAATTTATTTACCGATAGCTTTGAGGATATAGGGTGACGATGGTAGCAGGATTTTTCTATACAACAGAAGTTCGTTCTTTTCCACTATTGAGCTTAAAGATTGAAGTGAAAGCTCCCTCCTGATCACTGAAATCGAGGTAGATGAAGGCAAGTTCAAGACTTTCTTCCAATATAATCCTTCCATCTTTGGCCATATTTTGCCTGGAAGGCTAGGCATGGCTTCAATTCCATAGGTGAGACTGGGAATGACTTTGGATTTGTAAAAGGTCAGAAGCGGGGAAATTGTAAATCGTCCATATTTCCTGTTGATTACGATGGACTGAGAGATCAAGAGGCGTGTTTTTGTCACCAACCTTTCTTGCATCGGGCCACCAACCTTTCTTGCATCGGGAGTAATCCTAAGTATTTAAATTCTTCCACTATAGAAGCATGCTATGCAAAATAGGAATGATTCAAGCTTCATTGTCTCCATTATCAAGGGAACTATATACCTACCCGCATACTAACGGGATGTGATCTTAAAAGATTTCACCTGGGTTTCTCTTTTGTATTTTGAAGCTTTAAATACATAAAAAACGCAGGTTTGTGAAATTGTTATTTAAAAACATGCAGAAAAAACGTTGAATTGTACAAAAAAAAAGAAGCTGTGTTTTGTGTCATATAAGCAGACTTTAAAATATGCTTGCCAGAGGCCTGCGATATCTGGTATGCTCTCCTCTGTCTAGAACCCCTTCCACTGAAATGACCTACCTAAAAAGAAAGACCAGGTGATTGACTAACCAAGGCCACCAGCAGATGGAAATCAAACGAGTGTGCAACTCGGAGTGTTTTGGTCGTTGGCATTTTCTTGCGCTGACATTGGTGACTGCAACCTCTACGAGAGGGAAGCTGTAGTGGAGGCGCCCTATTGATGTGAGACCGCAATTTAGGCGGACAGGACTACGGTGGATGAGTTCAGCAGGCTTTGGCAACAGAATAGGAGGACCGACAGCTATTGAATAGCAGTGAAGAAACCTATAAGAGACTTGATAAATGAAGTCTGAAGCTATTGAAGGGTGTATTGAGACACCAGCACTACGAACTGTACATTAAGAGGAGTCATCTTCTGTTTTGAAATTGGAATCTTTTATGTGGCTCTGGATTGCATGGTGGTAACTAAGAAAATCGTGGTTTTCCCTGAAGAAAGTTCATGCAATTATCACTAAAAAGAACTGAAACATGTCAGGATCGATTTATTTTGTCTGAGTTAGAAAACTCAGAAAACGTATGATGTGTTAAAACCATTTGTATGTCTTTTTCTACAATTGTTAAATGTGGTTATATGTATGCTTAGTGATCTAGTGGTATTTTATATCTACCATGGGTTTTATGTTGGGGCATGTTCATGTTGAACAGTTTTTTTTATCCTTTTGTAAACTATATTAAAACATTTTGAGTACTGTGTATAAATATTACGTACTTGGTCTATTTTTTACAAGACTGTAGGTACAGGGAGGTTTGTCCACCAGACTATTTGTATAGATTAGTAAATTTAAAATGTTTTCAAACTGTCGCCTTTATATATAAATATGAGCTAATTTAGGAAACATCTGGTATTGCAAGAAGCCAAACTAGATGGGAAAGGTGTTTCCAGTAGTAACTTAAACATTATAATTCCCTCTAAGACTTTATCTCCTTGGCAAGTACAGAGATGGACGTGTGTCCAAAAGAAGCTTGAGCCTATGGACAAACCCAAGGATAATTACCATGTAAAAGTAGCAAAGCTAGTTGGTTCAATCTTATTACAAGAACTAGGGGTAGTAATGCATGCATAATTGCTACAGGGGGTATGTCAAAGGAGCATAAACGCATAGCAGTAAAACATATAGATCTGATCCTGTGGTGTACCCTGGGGTTCGGCTTTATCCCATCTCTTGTTTGATCTTTATTTACAGCCACTGGCAAAGCATTGGTGAGGCATAAGATCAGCTTTTATATCTAAGGGGATGGCATGTGCACGCTTCTTTATTTAGAGGGGCATCCGGAATTAGGTAGAGCACATTTGACTTTGTTTCTGCTGTTTTTTAAAGCATTAGATTGCTTCAAGGCTGCTTAGTGAGTTCCCAGCATATGCATGACAGAGGTGTGAGAGCAGATGCACAGGAAATCCCTACACCCATCCCAAGACAAATAGGTGTACCTTGACCTCCCCCCCGGTACCAGCCACAGAGGCGCATAACCTAGTTGGTCTTCTCGATGTCCTACCAACCTTTGGTTTTGCCAGAAAATAAGGGTCAAGAAAGGCTGTTTCTTCAGATGCCGAGGGTAAGGAGAATGGCCTCTGCATTTCATTTCACTCATCGGATGAGGCTGGTCAATGCATTTATTTCATCCAGGAAACTCAGCTTATCTGTGGTTGGCAAAATCATCAATTTCCTGTCTCCAGCTGGTGCAGCTTGCAGCTGCTCATGCGTTGCTTCACTTGGGAAGGAGCAACCATATAATACTGGGTGCAAGCAAGTAAAACAATGCACTTCAAAGCAGCCTGCCCATAGAGACCTTCCTAGGTCTACGCAAACATTATTGTCGAGATTGCCCAGTGAGGTAGGCGCCTGCTTCAGAGATCTGTATTTGTATTTATTTAGAGAAAGCAAGCCCAGCACTTTGAGTATAAGAACTGTACATATGAGGATAAGACTACAGGTGGAGCATTCCCATTGGTGTGTGCTTTACAATGAGTAGGAGTGGAAAGGTGGGTGCAACATGAACCAAGTTGTGGACGGGCACGTTTGGAAACATAGACCAAGCAGTGCCCAAACAGAAAGATTGATAAAACACATGCTGTCAAATTATACAGAGGTGGGTATGTGGTTGAAACCCAATAGAGAGGAGTGCTTTTCAGGAGAGGCGTCAAGACTGAAAGGCGTAGTTATTTGGAGCGATGAGGGATAGCGGAGTCAATCCCATCAAGTGGAGCGTCTTAAAAGCAGAGGTGAGAGAGAGTGGGATAGGAAAGATAACCAAACGTGTCAGAGGCTGCACAGAGACCAGCAAGGACCGGGATGGAACGCTAATGTTGGGTCTGGTGGGACTCGGGCTAGCTAGCCTTTTGGTTGTAGCCTCTGAGCTTCTATCTGGGGCTGCAACCTAAAGACCCGGGGCTACAGGCCCCCATCATCCCACTAGGGACACCTCTGACTGACGGGGTTCTTTAGGTCCGCTGTCGTATGAGTAAGATAGTAGCAGGCGTGTAGCAGGCTGGGAAGGAGGCATCAGCAAGTAAGGTGAATAGGGAAAAGAAGAAATGCCAGCTCTTTAACCCCCGGCCATTGGCAGAACGGAGAATGAGATCCAGTGTAGCTTGGCTCCGGTTGCGGAATGATCATAGATAGACTGAGACCGGGGATAGATAGGGGTGTGCAGGGGGGTTCCTGGGTTCAGTGATCTTTGAGGAGAGGTAGGAGATAAAGTCATCAGCGTGGAGCCAAGTTAGGGAGCAAAGAGTGGAGAGGAGGCAGATGTCATTAATTCATGAATCAATATCGCGGGACCGGGATTCAAACCTGTGTTGCTCTGCGTTGTCTTGCTTCCAAGACAAGCCTTTTGCCTCTGAGCTATCCTCCTGGCTGTAGGCATACCAATAGGATCTGGTATTCCAGTACAGTGGAGAGTTAGGAAGGATGCCTCCTGGGAGGAGGGTGGAACAGTGAATCAGATTAGCGGGAGGCCCAGGGTCAATAAAACAGGCATTGGAGGGAGAGAGAGAGCCTGAAGGCAAGAGCCGCCTCAAACCAGAGGAGGAGCCATTGGGTTGGGGTTGAATTGAGTTGAGTGTTGCGTTGGGTGGTTGAGAGACAAAGAGTAGCTGGGATGGAGATGAAAAGGTTCAGGAGGGACTCGTCAGAGAAGGACGGATCAATGGTGGCGGGAAGAGCTGAGGGAGGGAGAGAGCAATGCAAGGCCATGTGAGCTTTTCAGAGTTGTGAGTTCGCTGGTTGGGAATTGTAACTAAGAAGTGGTCAAGCAGGTTGGAGGTAAGCTGCAGATGATGGGCCTAATGTGAGTTTGCTACCCAACCTTGCTATGTTGCTTCTCAATAGGTAGGAATCGTTTGGGAGGTCAAGTTCTGGAAGAAGGACCTGAAAGTTCCAGTGGTTGTTAGATGAGGTGAGTGGCGTGAGGACTCGTGCAAGGGGGTGGATGGTGGTGATGTGTTCGAAAGTAGAAGGGAGAAGGTGAGGAAAGCAGAAGGGCACTCTTGCTAAAACAATGTTTTTCTTTTTTCTTCTTATGGAATGCTTCATGAATGTGCGTGTCATCCTTGCGCAGGGGCCATGCTAATCTTCTCTGTATCATTCCAATTTTAGTATATGTGCTGTTGAAGTGAGCACACTCTTGCTCATATTGAAGCCATCCCTGCCAACACTCTTTGCCAGCCAGGAATAGTGGCAGAAGGTGGTTGTGGCAGGTGTCTGGAGAGCGGTGGAGATCAATGAAAGAGTGGATTTGGAGGAGCTTGCGGCGAGATGGGGAGAAGGAACTGCAGGAGGTGGTAGGGGAAGTGGTAGTCAAGAGGATGAGGTGGTAACACCATGAGGCGATGTTAGTCACGTGGCGGTGGTAATAATAAGGAGAGGTGGTAGTCAAGTGGTGTATGAGGCAACATCAGAAGGAGCTTTTAATCGAGAGGAGGGAACACCAGACAGAGGTAGTAGTGTAGAGGATGATGAAGATGTCATGAAGAAGATAAATGAGGAGATACAGAAATAATATGAAAATACAAGAGTGATGAGGTAACTGAAGCAACAAGAGAAACATGTGTGAAATGATAAAGTAATCATGAATGCAAAAGAAGATAAAGTAACTTGCTGACCAATAAGTGTAAATACTCAGTAACGCAAGGTAGATGAGACATATAGAAGCTTGCTATAGAGGAAAATATAACATGGATAGTGCAACAATGATGGAAAGATGGACGCCAGACTCGTATTGAAACCAATTAAGCTACCTCGGAGACAGACCAGGGATGCAGAGTCAAGAGATGCTGGAAAACGGTCTGTGTTGGCCTGGGATCAAGGATGCTATTTCAAGGAACAAATGCACAACACAAAGGGAGGCAGATGGATAAGCCATGAACGAGAGGCATATTTCTCTTAGATTAAAGAAAAAAAAAAGAGCCAAGTATTGGACAATTAACAGTGAATAAAGCTCCGACAAGATGGAGTGAGCAAGTCTTTAGGGGCCAAGACGAGCAATGACACCCAGCATAATTGAATCAAATAGCAGTAAATAAGAGATCGAAATTGACAAATTTGTGGTCTTCTCACACATGATTCAGAATTCGAAAACAAGGGCTATTCATTATCCCTCGGTTGAAGATAGTGATGTGCTTATACTCCCTCGAATGTCCCAGAACAAAGAGAAGACTACTAGGTCAACTACAGATTGGAAACTTTGGCTCATGGTTGGAATGATCAAAGACGATCGACTAATGGGGAAAGTGGGGAGTAATCTGACGTGACTCAAGCATCTCGGTTTCATATCGCTTACTCTGAGGAATTAGACCATCCTCACTGGAGTGTGCGCGCTCACCTGGGATTTTTTAAAGTTTTGTAATGAAAATGAATGATGGGAAATTAACCTCAGAAAATGTGTGGGGCTAATCCTCTGCTCACGCACAATAAAGACATAGTCATGTGTACTCTGGGCTGACACATCCTACAGTCACAGTCCTCCCTGTCACATTTAGCTGGAATGCGACAGCCATGGGTATATCAACACATCTCTGAAGGGGGGAGGCAACAGCTTCATTCGGCCATGGCAGCCCTAATTAAAATATCAAAGGCTCCATGGATCCGCTATGTTCTATTGTCAAAGTTCTGTGTGGTGGCAGCGCATACTGATGAAAGTTAAATGAAAACAGGCCTGGTCACACGGAACACAAGGGACAGGAAACAGCAACTCCTCTTTGATATGCAATGTGTCAGTTTGAAGCTAGCTCCCACCCCTCTGTATGAAGGGCAGTGAATGTCATGTCTGGGTCAACAGTTTACAGTAGGCAACCCCTGCAGGGGACCCCCTTTCAGAGGGAAAAGGTATGTAATTTGATGGAGACAGAACGTCTGTTCTCGCCGCAAACCTTAAGGGACACCTGCGCTTTGATCAGGAGTCACAGAGAGCTCAATGAACCAGAGAGACACTTTGATCCACAACAGACAGGAAGATGGGTGGAACTTAGTAGTACATGTTGTCACCCCTTACCTTTCCTGTTGCAAATCACTTTGGTTATGACCTTACGCGTAACCGAAGATTGTTGGTGGGGACCCAGGATTGGCTCATTAAGGTAGGTTTGGCCTGCACTAATCACTGGGGCCCATTTGGCTTTAAAAGAGAGTTGAGCCCCTTTTTTGGCAGATCATCCAACGACTTTGACAGGAGTATTAAGAAGGACTCATTTGGACCCTGGCTAAAGGTTCAGTCTTCCTTACAGCTTCCGCCAGTGAAGCAAGCCAGGATTTCCAAGAGGGAAGAAAAATCCCTCCCTTAAACATTTCCCAGGGAACAGAGGGAGATACCGGACTCAGAGGACCCGTCCAGCAGCTCCAGAACCGGTACCCAGCCAGCACACAGCATGCCCTGCTAGGTTCTACCAGCATGCTTCCTAGGTAGGAAGTGCCAGAGAGTCTCTGACCAAAGGACAAGGCCATTGCCTGCAAACACTCTCCTCAGCTTTGGGCCGTCCACCTTAAAGGACGACACAAGCCCTGCGAAGAAGCTAGGAGGAGTGCCACAACAAGCATCAACCAGCATCCGGCTTTTATAAGGACATTTTTGGGACAGTCGAGCCCCTTGAGCTGCTACCAGCTGCACCGCTGACTGTTATCATGCTGCAGCCACTAAAGCCATCCGAGATGCGCCTCGACCAGTGTTCCAGATCCGCCAACCACCTGATACCCGCAGCTGCCTCCCATCTCGAACTCTGTTGCAGAAGCTGCAAAGCATCCTGGAACTGACTTGACATTGTCGAGCATCAAGATCCTCTCAAGCACTGAAGGCCCCTAGTGACATTTACGACCCCTTGCTGCCTTTGTGCCCAAACCAAATAACCTTGACTAATTAAGACTGATTGCTTTACCAACTATCCTCCTGTCAGTATCCAGAGTGCACCCATTTCCTTCGTGAAACTGTCTGTCCTCTGTGTTCCTTTACAGGGTGGGCTGTATTTTGTAGTGTGCTAGAACTGTCTGTTGTAATAATAATAAAGTAGATGTTTGTATACAACCTTGACTGGACAGTCCCTTTTATCATTGGGTAATAATTGTATTTTCGCTGGGTTGCAACTAACCAACGATGCACAACCTTGCAGAGATAAGCCTGCCGTTCCATCCATGTTATCAAAAATTGGACATGAAGGTTTATAATTTACTGGTGTTCCACTCTGTTCAGATCCCTTCTGGTGTACTAGATGTGTGGGGCTGATTGATGGTTTAGAAACCGATGTTCATCCCTGGACCACTGGTGTCCCGGAAGTTTATTCGTCACACTTACGTGCTGCTAGCTGAGCTGGAAGTCCAAGGTTGGGTGGAAATGCCAACCAATCAGTGGGTCTATCGGGCAACCTGCTATACAATGTTGCATAGACCAATCCGATGTCATTTTTTCTGCTATCATCATTATTATACGTATTTAGAGGTAGTTTGAGGCGTGTCCGACAGATAAGGTGCAGCCAATGAAGTACTAACCGATATATATTCTATATGTAGATATGTTCCCCTATCCAATCCATCCCATCAATAGGTTTTACAGTTTGCCACGTAGGATGATGTCATAAACGACGCATATTGGGGTATAAGACGTCTGTGTAAACAAGTTTGTGAGTGTGCGAGCATCAGTCCGATGTCTGCCAGTTTGCCCTGCTTTATTGAATTGTGAGAACTTTGTAGTGTAGTACTTTGCCATATTCTTTGAGTCTGCTTGGTTATTTGGTCTGAGATCAGGAGGAGGTGGTGATATGAGAATGAGGTGGTGTTTAGGAGGCAGAGGATGTGAAGGGCAGTTTCCACATCTCGATAGAAAAGGAAGGAACTTGGAGGCCTGTTTGGCCAAAGGCAGGTGGAAAAAGCAGGTGGAGGTGTGAGATCTAGTAAAGGACGCCAGAGGAGTATCATCCAGCCGCCCAGAGAGTGGGAGGCCCTGAGTAAAGAGGGAATAGGAGGAGAGGTGTGGGAGTCTGAGGAAGAGGAAGAAGACGATGTGTGGCTTCATCTCACCCCTTCAGTAAAGTTGTTGTCCAAGAGACTAGTGAATGACCTTTCACGATTGGTCCAAAGACTATTGACTGCCTTTTGGAGAGTTTTGAGGTACAGAATCTTCCCTCTGGATAGCCTACAGAAGAAGGTTGCGACGCCAGTGGGACGTGAGGAGCTGTCACACCCAATTCGGGAGACATGGTTCTGTTCCTTTCCGGTTGTTTGAGCTAGTGTTATTCTTTGGTTTGACTCTAAATATAGTGCTCCATCTATATCGCCGGGGTCTAACCATTTGTGCATCTTTTGGGGCGTTCCTGAAAGTTTACAAACTCATAATCAGATGTACAATACAACGGGTGGCGATATGGTTAAGTTATTTCTAGTCTCGTAATGAGGCCCCAGAGTTAATGTCACACAGGTATGTTTGAAGAGTCAAAACTAGCTTCTGGCGCTAAGCTGCTCAGAGCTCTTCTGTTCTGCAAGCAGGAGCTCACTGATTCTAGTCATTTTGTTCCCTGGTGTGGTGCAAACCGATTTAGCTTTCAACATCATCTTCGATCAATAGGCAGTTTTGCACTGGGCCTAAAAAAGACATTTTGTTATGTTATGTTATGTTAAAGGGTATTATACTGCGCAATCTTGCCTACCGCTTGGTTTCTTGGCACTGTGGAGGATCTGTAAAGCAAGGTGGGGGTGGGGTGGGATAAGTTAGTAGGACTGAGCGGGAGAAAAGAGCAAGAGAGCGGTGACACCACTTTTCAAACGTGGAAGTAAGTTCGAGGCCAAATCAGCCTTCTCAGGTTCACAAGATGCAACCAGAAAAACTGCACCGGAGGCCAAGGGGACTCAACTCAAGCAGGCGAAGGTCCGATCAGGCATGCTCGAGACAATATGATTCTAAGATTCCAAAATTCCCCAAAAAGACATACAGGATATGATATGGCATTTATAACGCGCCTATACACAAGTGTTTCAAGGTGCGCTGAGGCAAGGGAGGGGAAGCAGAGGGAAGACAGAGACAGCGATCCTACAAGCCCAGATGACATTGAGATCGCGGAAAAGCAGGGGACTCATTTTGGGCCTTGTTATTAGTGTGGTGGTATGTCCAGAATACCACCAAACCAGTCCACTTGGCCCACAACAGGAAATGGAGGTTACTCTTCGAGATTCTGAGTTGCTGAGATCCTCCATTTCTCCAGAGCCGAGTGCTAGAGGTCTTTCCTCCAACTTACCTCCAAAGTTGGGATCATGCGGTGCAGTAAGTGACTGCCATTTTCTACACCACCGCCATGCCTGTAATAAGGTCCATAACGTAATGCACCATGCACGCCCGAGACTACCGCAGAGGAAATATTGGACACCTCTGCTACGTCAGAGCATTGCCCTAATGGTCACCACGTTCCCTTTTTCTTGATTTTTCAAGAAGTTACTTATGTGCCGAAGAACATTTCCTTCTGTGACCAAACAAAAACCATGACTGCAATAACTGAGTCTATTTCCAAATATGCAAAACATGCTTTCTTTCGCAATAATGCTGTGCCCTGCTGAGAAGCAGTTCCCCTGGCCGGTCAGACACCTCGGTGAGTTGAGACTTGGAAGGGCCAGCCCAGCCTTTGATAATCGGATGGTTCATAAAACCAGCTTCATCAGGTTGGGTAATATTAAAATGTGTTCTTCAGAGCGCTGCAAGGGCCGCCTACGACGTGCACTCCAGGGGTAACTATTGATCTAAAGGTCCTCTGGTACACACGACGAAGTGCGGGGGACCTTCCTCAAAAGTGATCCGCGGGCTCCCGCAAATCTCCTAGTAAGATCGGTCGGCGGGTTCCTATGGATCTGACTTCCAGCCTGAAGCTGCCAATTCTATCTTAAGAGCCATACATCTTCAGGGAAGTTCAAGCTGAGTTTTGAGGAAACAACATGTACTAAATAAGTAAAAAGGCTCCAGGAAGAGAGAGAATAGTTAGGGGAGAGGAAGGGATCCGATGACGCTGGGTGGGGGGGATAGCTAGAGGAAGTGGAGTCACGTGCATGTGAGAACGTTACCCAAGAAGGACAGCACATTACACTTTGCAGTAAGCTATCTCAGTTCATCAATGCACCTACCTCAGAGGTCTATGTGTAACCCGCAGGTCCTAGGTTTGAATAGGGATAAGAAGAACTCAGCCTTTCACCCTTCTGAAGTTGATCAAGTTAGCAAAGTTGAAGTGGGATTGCACATCATAGCAGCAGGTCAATCAAATGTCAGGATACCGGTGTCTGCTTCACATAAGTTCATAGGTCAACACATTGTGTACTTTTTAGGTTTATCATATTACAATATAGGGAGATTACGGCCGGCATGGACCCTACCATTGAAAATCCTATATGTCTGGGGAAGAATCATTAGGGGTGCATGAACATGCATCCTGCTGAGTTTGCTTCCATGGCAAATACTGAGGATATTGATTTAATTCTAAGGAGAGTCTATGGGTACAGGTTCATGACCTCAGAAAGGCGGAGTCAGTCACATATCAAGCACAAGTCAAGCATTCATGTTGCAGACTCTGACCTTAAAGGAGTACCACTTAGTCAGGCATGATTGCAATGTTATGAGGTTTGTACCTGAGAAAAACTACAAAACATACCTACAGGCCTATGGGTGAAGCAGTGACGCACATGTTGGCAGACTGCATTTCTCAAAACAATGCAAATAAATAAAATGCATCCTCAGCTCATTTTTAATTTGTATTCGTTTTTGTTTATTTTGCAGTTTTATTATAATTTATGCTTCAGCAGCCAATAAACATTTTAGTTTCTATAATAAAGAAACAGCCAGGTGCATGGCCGTAATTTTAGGAAGGGACAGGGGTGTTTGTCCCCCCCCAACTTTCATGGCAGACCATTTTGTCCCCATTCATTTGGCTGGGGCACCTTTTCTTCAGATGCCATGTCCCCCCCCCCCCCCCCCCCCCCCCCCCCCGCAACATTTTCAGCAAAGTTACTCCAATGGCCAGGTGCAAGACATTCGTCATTTAGATCCTTTGTTTCCTTTGAGCACCCCTGGCAGGAAAGGTTCAGAACATGTGAGCTATGCCATTAACTCTGTACTTTGTTTGCTTGGAACATGTGCTGGCAGGACAAAGTCTGACCTCTTCAACCTAATGTTTACAGGACATTTCATCAGAATGAATTGTCATAAGCTTTTTCCGAATCTGTGATCGAATCACTTAGGAGTTTTGCTGAACCCAAATCACCAGAATATAGTGAAAATTCAGGTGATTGAGGGTTCAGCCAAATGTAATTGGGAGGTGGAGAGGAAGGCTAGCTCAGGGGCAACGCAGCGTAGCGCAACACAGGTTTGTATCCCAATCCCGCGCTTAGATACCACTCCTGGTATTAAGCGCGTTATAAATGAACACATTGTATTCATTATTATTCATCCAGGTTTATAGATGACAACCTATGCGCTAGTGACAGTAGGATACTATGGCAACACTCAATATTCCAAAGGGCAGTAGGTAAAATACATACGATGAGTTTTAAAATACAGTATATGCGACATTGTTTTGTATAAAACTGTACAAGGATCGACACTGCACTTGCACGCTGGGGTGATAGTGACCATTATGAACCACTCATGCTGCAGTGCAGGGCTCTCCACTGTACTAGTGTAGTATACGGCAGGGGTGTCTGGAAAAGATCTGTGGCTACGCTCATTTTGGGGCTGTCGGGACTGGGGTCTAGCTAGCCTTTTTGGTTGTAACCCCTGAGCTTCTGTCCGGGGCTACAATCAAAAGACCAGGGGCTATAGTCCCCTCACCCCTTACTCCCTAGCAACGCCTCTGGACTATACAGCCACGGCAACAGCCCCCTCAATAAAGCACGTATCCATCATTCTATCTGGTACTACACCCCACAGCTTTTAGCCTCAAGCAGAACAGAGTTAACCTTCTGCCACCACGTGCACATCCCTCCCATCCATGAACCAACACGCAGAAAACTCTACACCTCATCCACCGACCCACCGCCATGCGACCCACATCCAAGCATGATTACCTTTGCCCTAATGTCACTGCCTTAGAATGATAAAAGCCCACAGCAGCTGAGTGCCCAATCATGCTTACAGGGCAGCAAGTAATCAAGCAGGATTACAACACCTGGGGTTCCTTTTGGCAACACCGGCGCCAGGTGCCCTAACCCAACTCATCTATCAGAAACCATCAACACCTCAGATTTCACATCCTCCCTCTCTCCCTCCCTCCCCCACCACAAGCTCTCTCTCTTACCCAGCTCAGACTAGCCAACCAAATTGCAGAAATGATGCTATAGAAGGCCCAGTTCCATTGCATTACATTACAGGCAAAACGTGTCACAGGCCGGCGTAGGACTTAAGGGAGGCGTGGAAGTTTGAAAGACGTCTAGCGCAAAGTTAGGCGGTATGTTATCAACACGGGTCCTTTTCCGGCATATTACACCAGAGAGCACTGCTTGCCTTGGCGCTTGGGGCAACAGAGCCGATCCTCGTCCCTCACAGTGGCACGGCTAAGTGTATTGCCCTCACACAAGTCTTTCCCCACAGTGCTGGTCAAAGGAAACGATCGCGGTAGGGTCCTGTCTTCTAATGACCGACGGAACGAGGCCGTTCTGGTGATGCCGTTAATCTTGCTATAAAGAAATACCTGATGAGGGCTAAGTTCATTTCTCGCCACTGTCTACCTCTCTTGAGGCAGTACTCCCATTGTTGGGCCAAGTTCTCCCTCGCTACGTTTTGCCAGTTGATACTTAGCCTTTTTTTTATTGTTGACCTTCATTGCTATTACGTTTCAGTTAAGAAGGAGAAGGAGTTCCACTCCCCTTCCTTTAAACAGCTCACTTCTCTCTGAATAAGACTTATCCTTCTTGGTAACTCTTAGGTTCCAGGCAGGTCCACAGTTATACTTCGGTGAATCTCGGGAGCGGTACATATGGGGGTTAAGTGAATGTCATTGTCCTCGGAGTGTTGTAGCCCTCAGTGAGCAGGATTCTCTTAGTTACTGGAGTGTGTCGCTTCATGATGTTGTAATCCTCAGTGAGCAGGATTCTCTTAGTTACTGGAGTGTGTCGCTTCATGATGTTGTAATCCTCAGTGAGCAGGATTCTCTTAGTTACTGGAGTGTGTCGCTTCATGATGTTGTAATCCTCAGTGAGCAGGATTCTCTTAGTTACTGGAGTGTGTCGCTTCATGATGTTGTAATCCTCAGTGAGCAGGATTCTCTTAGTTACTGGAGTGTGTCGCTTCATGATGTTGTAATCCTCAGTGAGCAGGATTCTCTTAGTTACTGGAGTGTGTCGCTTCATGATGTTGTAATCCTGAGTGAGCAGGATTCTCTTAGTTACTGGAGTTTGTCGCTTCATGATGTTGTCATCCTCAGTGAGAAGGATTCTCTTAGTTACTGGAGTGTGTCGCTTCATGATGTTGTCATCCTCAGTGAGCAGGATTCTCTTAGTTACTGGAGTGTGTCGCTTCATGATGTTGTAATCCTCAGTGAGCAGGATTCTCTTAGTTACTGGAGTGTGTCGCTTCATGATGTTGTAATCCTCAGTGAGCAGGATTCTCTTAGTTACTGGAGTGTGTCGCTTCATGATGTTGTAATCCTCAGTGAACAGGATTCTCTTAGTTACTGGAGTGTGTCGCTTCATGATGTTGTAGTCCTCATTGAGCAGGATTCTCTTAGTTACTGGAGTGTGTCGCTTCATGATGTTGTAATCCTCAGTGAGCAGGATTCTCTTAGTTACTGGAGTGTGTCGCTTCATGATGTTGTAATCCTCAGTGAGCAGGATTCTCTTAGTTACTGGAGTGTGTCGCTTCATGATGTTGTAGTCCTCAGTGAGCAGGATTCTCTTAGTTACTGGAGTGTGTCGCTTCATGATGTTGTAATCCTCAGTGAGCAGGATTCTCTTAGTTACTGGAGTTTGTCGCTTCATGATGTTGTAGTCCTGAGTGAGCAGGATTCTCTTAGTTACTGGAGTGTGTCGCTTCATGATGTTGTAATCCTCAGTGAGCAGGATTCTCTTAGTTACTGGAGTGTGTCGCTTCATGATGTTGTAATCCTCAGTGAGCAGGATTCTCTTAGTTACTGGAGTGTGTCGCTTCATGATGTTGTAGTCCTCAGTGAGAAGGATTCCCTTAGTTACTGGAGTGTGTCGCTTCATGATGTTGTAGTCCTCATTGAGCAGGATTCTCTTAGTTACTGGAGTGTGTCGCTTCATGATGTTGTAGTCCTCAGTGAGCAGGATTCTCTTAGTTACTGGAGTGTGTCGCTTCATGATGTTGTAATCCTCAGTGAGCAGGATTCTCTTAGTTACTGGAGTGTGTCGCTTCATGATGTTGTAATCCTCAGTGAGCAGGATTCTCTTAGTTACTGGAGTGTGTCGCTTCATGATGTTGTAGTCCTCATTGAGCAGGATTCTCTTAGTTACTGGAGTGTGTCGCTTCATGATGTTGTAGTCCTCAGTGAGCAGGATTCTCTTAGTTACTGGAGTTTGTCGCTTCATGATGTTGTCATCCTCAGTGAGAAGGATTCTCTTAGTTACTGGAGTGTGTCGCTTCATGATGTTGTAATCCTCAGTGAGCAGGATTCTCTTAGTTACTGGAGTTTGTCGCTTCATGATGTTGTCATCCGCAGTGAGCAGGATACTCTTAGTTACTGGAGTGTGTCGCTTCATGATGTTGTAGTCCTCATTGAGCAGGATTCTCTTAGTTACTGGAGTGTGTCGCTTCATGATGTTGTAATCCTCAGTGAGCAGGATACTCTTAGTTACTGGAGTGTGTCGCTTCATGATGTTGTAGTCCTCATTGAGCAGGATTCTCTTAGTTACTGGAGTGTGTCGCTTCATGATGTTGTTGCCCTCAGTGAGCAGGATTCTCTTAGTTACTGGAGTGTGTCGCTTCATGATGTTGTAGCCCTCAGTGAGCAGGATTCTCTTAGTTGCTGGAGTGTGTCGCTTCATGATGTTGTAATCCTCAGTGAGCAGGATACTCTTAGTTGCTGGAGTGTGTCGCTTCATGATGTTGTAGCCCTCAGTGAGCAGGATTCTCTTAGTTACTGGAGTGTGTCGCTTCATGATGTTGTAATCCTCAGTGAGCAGGATACTCTTAGTTACTGGAGTGTGTCGCTTCATGATGTTGTAGTCCTCATTGAGCAGGATTCGCTTAGTTACTGGAGTGTGTCGCTTCATGATGTTGTAGTCCTGAGTGAGCAGGATTCTCTTAGTTACTGGAGTTTGTCGCTTCATGATGTTGTCATCCTCAGTGAGCAGGATTCTCTTAGTTACTGGAGTGTGTCGCTTCATGATGTTGTAATCCTCAGTGAGCAGGATTCTCTTAGTTACTGGAGTTTGTCGCTTCATGATGTTGTCATCCGCAGTGAGCAGGATACTCTTAGTTACCCGTGTGTGTCGCTTCATGATTACTGAGAGCGCTGCCTCTCTACCATCTGACACCGTAAGAGAGATCTCCTGTGTGGCACTGGATCTACGATAGTGGGCCAGATGGACCCTTAACCGTGTTCTTTCTATTCGCCTTGGTAAATCAGGGGTGCAGCAATGCAAGCATTAGTGCACATCATTGCTTGACCTCCTGATTCCTAGTACGCGCGTTGTTAGCTGCATCCGCCTGCGGCTTTCTTAATTCTGCTATTGTGTTTGGCATTTTTGCACCTTTTTCCAGAGTTCTGGATCTTCTCAGTGACCCATTTTCCATGAAGATGGTTTAAAAAAAGCAACAGTGTTTGTATTCTGACTCTGATGATTGGCTAAACATGCCGATGCACGGTCATGGTGCCGTGAACCTTTTACCCATTTCGAGCCTCCTTTGGAACAACACCACTGAAGTTTTGTGATGTTGGGCCAATTATTAGCTCAGGTCCTGCTCTATTTAAAGTAACTTATCCTGATAGTCAGTGTTAGAAGCATGCCAAAAAACATAGTTGGACTGTGGCTCCGGCAGGGGACGGGGTAGGCGGGAAGGAGCAAAGGGCAACACATGTTTCAAGGGTTTGTGGATGGGCCAGATTGACAGACACATGGGTGGAGCAGGCAAAAGAAGAAGGCCCATCGTATTGGTTTTAATACATTTCTCTAAGTTGCAACATATATATAGATCGCCTTTGTGAAATCAATCAGCGCTACTTGGTGATCTTAACTCGGCTGGAACCCATACTTAACATAGCAGCTTCTCCAACAGGGGCCTGCCACTAGAACAATGTGTGCTGCCATGGACAGAAGTTGTCAATTTCTAACAAAGCCTGGATCCCTAGACTGAAAGCCTGAGGGATGAATAGTCTGTGGCCTGAAGTATCCCACAGGAGTGTATTACACTAGTCCCAGCAGCTAGTCCCCAAGGCTGCTACGACCAATGCACACTTGTCCGGTGGCACAGAAGGGTAGACCCCATAGAGCCGCCTAACTTTAAAATAAAATCCTGTGGACATGGCTCAGGTATTTATGAGCTGTACCTTGTAAGCATTTAATACAAGATAACAATTTCACAACTTTTCCAAATGTCAGGGGGAGATACAGGGTCATAAGATGCATGTCTTAGTGTT
Organism: Ambystoma mexicanum; assembly: GCF_040938575.1. Classification (NCBI taxonomy): domain Eukaryota; kingdom Metazoa; phylum Chordata; class Amphibia; order Caudata; family Ambystomatidae; genus Ambystoma; species Ambystoma mexicanum. The sequence continues at coordinate 1,252,319,590 of NC_090926.1, forward strand.
AGCAGGACCTCCTCCATCTTCCCATCTTCCAATAGTTAAGATGAAGCCAAGTAGAATCCATCCAGGATGAGAGGTCATTCATGAATGCAGTGAAACAGATGTCCATTCGCTGCAACAGCTAGAGGGGGGTAGAATGAAGGGACATGCTTTACCTTCAAAAGGAACACCTTTGGAATGGTGAAATGGGTTGGTAAAAGTAGTGGAACTAGTAACAGTAAGAAAGTGCCAATAAAATGTAGTGGTACTCCACTCCCGATACCTTCCGCTCACGTCAACCTCTGCTGATAGTGGGTGTGTGAGTGTTACCCACAGTCTTGCTTTGATGAGGAAAACACTGCTGGACAACCAGCGGTAGTGGTAGAGCCTAACATGGCATGTTGCACCGAGAAAGGCAGTAACATGTGAGCCGGAGTGTTTACAAGAGTTGCAGCAACTCTGAAAATCCCAGATCACAAGATTCCATTTAAGGAGTAATTAGGGGAAATCTTCAAGTGTACGCTAGTGGGGACGTGGAAATCCAGCTTGTACTGCTAGGCTGGGTTTATCATCAAATAAGACTGGCCCTGTGGCTCTGTGGACTAATGCATTCACTACAGGCACCTGTATTTAACCTCATGGTCACAGGTTCGAATCCCAGCATGTCCACTCAGCCCTTCATCATTACGAGGTTGATAATGAGTACCGTTAAGTTAAGTTGGATAACAAGAAACATCTGTTATCTGTCAATAGCACCAAAATGCCTCTCTGTGGGTGACGGTGTGCTCTATGCATGTTATGTTATTTTGCATTATGTTAAGAGCAGACTCTCACCAGGGTAACATGACTGAGAAGCTAGACTTCACTCTTTGGAGTGGAACAGGGTTGGATTATCAACACACAAGCACAGAATAAAGAATTGTCCACACAGTATACTTACTAATAAAATATACTTAGCTAGGAGTAAAGCATTTGAAGATTATATCCATTTCGAGATAAGTATTAAGGTTAGGTTCAAGTAATATAAAAAAGGGTAGAGGAGTCTGCACCAAGACCCACAACCCTTCTAAAGTCAGTAGAACAATTGATGATGTTGCCAGTACCCCTCTATTTCGCAGGACGTGTAGGAGTGAAGAGCAGAGGTTTGGAGACCGTAACACCTATACAAGAGCAGGCAGGGAGGAGAAATCAAATGAATTGTTAAAAGAACAACAGGGGGTCTGTTACAACTAAAGATCACCTTTCAAACCAGTAGAAAATATATTACACGGGTAAGTATACTTTGAACTATTTTACAACGCCAAAAAAGTCCAAAAAAGCATTGAATAACTACAGGAGTATTTTCAATGTACAGGTATTGCTACCGCAACAAGAGCAAAGGGACAATTGCAGATTACAGACAAATAAATAAAGAAAGTTTCTCCATAGAGCTTAATGGGAGACAACCAATAGTTCTGCTGCTGTTACGGTGAAAATGTAAGTATTTGTTCCTTACAGTCCATAAGTGCGGGGATACCATCAACCATCCTGCTGAGGCTTCCAAGGGACACCTCCAGAGGAGCACAGGTTCCAGGTTCCATCACCAAAGGCCCAGAGAAGTGTTAAAGAGGCTACTATGTTAAAGAAGTATTTCATATTCATAACCCCTTACAATCAGCCATCCTTGAAGACACATACAAAAAAAGAAACCCTCACTCTTTTTGTGCATACCCCATGCCTTTATAGGATGACAAGCATTACACATCAGTTCTGTTCTGAAAATGAACCATAGAATACAATTGGTCGCATTTCTACAAGCAAAGTGTATTAACATTTTTCATTGGACGTAAACGCTTCCTGAAACACATGATTTCTTCTTTCTTGCAATGACCTAATTTATGTAAATCAGCACGACTGGTTGTTTTCCAAATTCATTGAATTATAGGGCATATGTTGCAACTTTAAAATTGAAAAAAAGTGGTTCTGGAATGACGCACGCTAGAGCACACTCTGCTAAGGACATGAGATGTGTTGCCGCATTTTTATTGGTTACCTCGCCTAGCTTATCTACTATATTATAAACCTTGAGCACCAACACTGAAAAACTGTATATTTCTACCATTTAAACTGCTAAATCACTGCACCCTGGCTTCTGTCCAGGCCCTCCCATTTCTCAATAACCTTGGCTTGGGTTGCTATTTGTCTGAGCTAAACACAGCCCTATATGTTATGTTTGTTCAGCACTTTTAAATGTCCATAAGACTGAAGGCCTATAGCCATTTGTAATGCATGCTGTGTTGTTCATTTTAAAAGGAATGGACGTCTGTGCTGTAATATGTCTTATGTCAGGGAGCTATATTCTCTGTTTTCCTAAATGAATGTGTGCCTTGTAATATGTTCCATATCTCTTAAATAAATGTGTACATGTATTCCTCTTTCACCTATTCTATGCCACCTTCAATTTACTCTGTACCTATTTCCTAATGTACCTGCTTGGAATAAGGGCAGCATGGCTGCCTCAATGGACAAAGTTTCTGAGTTTTACAAGCCCCACCCACCTTCTTAGCCCTGCCTCTTCCTTCCTGCTCTTAAGTCTTAGATCAAGGGCATCTCTCGCCCGGGCATCCGAAGCGAAGGGCTGACAAAGGAAAGGGCAAATCCTGTTTGGACCTGCTCGGACCAGGGGGACCCAGGGCCCGACCCCCTGCACAGACATCAGGTAAGCATGCACCAACATGTGTTAACTCCCTCTGTCCCCACAGGCCATCCCCACCCCTCTGGTTCCCCGTGATGTTTCCTTGTGCCCCCCCTCCCTTCTCGCACACAAGTGTTGCCTGTTTTGCTTGATTCTTCTTCCTTGCACCCCCTGCCCTCCTCCAGCCTACTTCTGCAGGAGTCTGTCCTGATACATTCTGGTTTCACCATCACCGTCTTGTGGCCAATGCAGGATTTTACTTTTATGCACTTTATTGATTCACGGTGCGTCACCCTTTCTCAACTCTCATGCTGGACTTCCTTTGCATCCTGTACTTATAGTGGCCCTGAATCATGCTGTTCCCATCTTCACCTTGTATTCTGGCTTGCAACATTATGTGTTACTACTGACTTCTGCAATTGCATGCGCTCTCCACTCTTGCTTCTCCACTCTTTTTGACTGCTTACTCTCTGTTCTCTCCTCCTCTCCCTTTCTCTCTTTTCCTATTTCCTCCCCTTACTTTCTTCTATGCACTTACTCTATCAGAATTTTCCCTGGGCCTAACATGATAGCAACCTCGTCTGTCTCCTCCTCTCTCTCCTTGTTTTTTTCCTCCCACCCCCTATATCAGTGGCACTATCTGAAATGCCATCAGGCCTAGTACAGTAGTCGCCTGTCTGTTTCCATTTCCTTCCCACTCTCCCCCTCCCTTCCTTATCTATGTCTTAGCTCTTGCACTATCTGAAATGTCGTCAGGCCGAGTACGATAGTTAATTTCACATCTTTACTGTTCATGGCCTGTAAGAATGTCATTGTATTTGCCCTTGTTCCCTCCCTTGCCTTGAAGCGCTTTGAAACACATTGTGTATAGGCGCTCTATAAATAAACTATCATATCATATCAAACTATCATATCAATGTTAGACAGGAGGGCGGGGCATGGGACCTGCGAGACATGTTCACCAGAGGGAGGAAGGGTCTACTCCTCGTCAGGAGAATGTTTGCAGAGTGGAAGGCAATCCAGAGAAGGGTTGGCAAAAGAAGGACAGCGAGGTTCAGCGCAATGACCTATGTAATATGGAATGGTGTGGAAAGCGCTGCAGGTGGATGTAGGGGTGGGGACTTACCACGTCCTACCACAAGAAGGAACAAAGAAGAATGGCTTTTTACAAACACACTGCGCACACACAAAAAATTAATTGTAATTGGTGTATATTTAATCTGCAAGAAGGTAGCCTGACACGTGTTTTGAGTGACTTGCTCTTTTACTGAGGCTACAGATTTGTATACATGCAAGGTAAGCCAGTACATGGAAATAAAAAAACAAAAACAAATGATCAACCCAAACAAGGAGGCATAGACCAAGTGGGCAGTCAACAAACCAAAACGAGATAAACAATTAAAAGGCAAAAGGTTATCTGCCACATTGTAAGGATAAATGCATGGTATATCCAGTTATGCATTAGCAAATCAAGAAATCCCAATTCATGATTGAAAGAACAATGTAATACAAACAATGTCATAATAAAACATACAATTGATAAAAAAGCAAAGGAGGGTGGGGGTGGAAAAGGGCGAGAGAAAAATAACAGAAAGTTGCGTTAGCAATATTGTTCAAGGTTGGACACACAGGTAGTTATTGAGTAAACAAAAACTAGGTTAGGTACCTGTGAATGGGGTTCCCTTTGAGTTGAACACTAAACCATGAGATAAGAGAAAAATGGTTATGAAATTGGGAATTACCGTGGGGGGAGGCCATAGATGCCATGTAAAGAAAACCTATAAATGGACTTACCAAAAGTATGTGGTAAGCGAAGAAGCAAAGATTAACATGGGCTCCACTGTAAATATAACGTGCAATGAATTAATATGTATGCTTAACATGAGCGCAAGCCAAGTAAATACAGCTTGAATAATACGCTTGGACAAGGTTATAACCAAGATCCGTACATACCTGAGATTGCAGTTGCAAGAATTAATTTGGATGCGAAATCGCGCTGGACCTAAATGCACGAACAATAATTAAACCGGCCAGGAGAGTACAAGCCCATCATGTGGGAGGGAGAGAAAATACAGAAAAAACCCATCAGCAATTGGCCAAAGGTGCGCGTTTAGACGTTCGTTAACGAGGCGCACAGACCCTCTAAGGAGCTAGGGGTCTGCGCGAAGTGTCTCCTCTGTGACTGAGAACAGGAGCCGAGCGTGCGCGGCTCCCGCTTACCTTAATAGATGCAAGACCCAAACGCTGCAACAACGTCTGGGTAGCAGAGGGGACGCCATCTTAGGTAAGTATCCATTAAAAGCTTAGCAGTGCGCATACAATGCGCTTACCGCCTGAAGTGGCGGTTGCCCAGGAGTTTGTGTGAACACAAACCGCTGAATTTAGTAATTAAAGATGAATAAGCCATGACAAAGCAAAATTAATTGCAAAATTCTTGAATTCCCAAATAAGAAGAACAGTTTGAAAGAAGGAAACGATGTATATTGAAGGATATTCAATTATGCAAAAACAGCTTGCGAGCAAAAGACCAGATAAATTGCCCGCATATCTAACAATGCAACGTACTAAATACATTTAAGATCTCCACTGATAAAGGAGGGGGACGGCTGAGGGGGGACCGTGTTGCCCATGAAAAATATAAGGAAGGAGGAGAATTAGTAACCAGTGGCGGCAGCCATGTAATGGAAGACTGTGATGATAAAATTAGTGGGAGTAAATTAGCCTCAATATGTCTGTCTTATTCCCCCACCTCATGTGGGCAGGTTGAAATTCTAACATCTGAATAGGCTCCAAACTAGTTGTGTGACCAACATTGAACAAACACTGACAATCTATTTTGTTGAACATGAAGACGGAATTGCGCATGAGATTACACAGTAAGGGCACAATGCGCATAGAAATACAGATAATTTATGGTCCGTATTGAGACCTTGTGTGACAGTACGGTATTGGCAAATGAGGCGAGCCTCTAATTGTCTCACTTTAAGGACTAAATTGCCTCCACGTTGTGACAGGGTTACTTTCGCCATCCCAGTAAATTTAATTTGCGCCTTATCGTCCATTTGATGAGTTTGTTGCCAATGTACCGACAATGGGTACTTAGAGTCTACCTGGGAGATGGATGTCAAGTGTTCCCTTATCCTGATCTTGAGCGGTCGAATTGTGCTGCCAATATAGCACTGTCCACAAACACATATAATGCAATATACACAAAATTTAGTGTTACAGTTAATAAAGGATTGAATTTTATGAATGCCCAACTGACCAAATTCAATTCTACAAGGTTCATATGCATAGCCGCACATAGAGCACCCCCCCACATTTGCGGATGCCTTTGTTGTCAGGTAGGTGTAACCAAGTTGGTTTATGTTGTGGATTAGACATGAAAGAAGGTGAGAGGATGCTCTTAAGGTTGTTAGCCTTGGTGTAGATGAAGTTGGGTGAATCGTCTACCCAGGAGCCAATATCTCTATCAAGTTGTAAAATATGCCAATATTTGTTTACAATTTTATACAGACTAGAACTATCTGCATTGTATCTCCTGATAAATTTCAATTTGTTGCTGTGAGTACTGTGGGGACGTACTTTGGGGGTAAGCAGAACCTCTCTCTTCATAGACTTAGCCTCCCGTTGAGCCTTGTCAAGTAGGCTGCTGTCATTGCCTCTTGTCAAGAATCGATTACGGATAAGTGCACATTCCGAAATGAAATCCTTGTTTAAGAAACAATTGCGTCTAGCATGTATAAATTCCCCTTTTGGGATGTTCTTGGAGACAGATTTTTTATGGCAGCTGCTTGCATGTAATACTGCATTAACTGATGTAGATTTGCAATAAGTCTTTGTTACAATTTTGTTGTCGGAGATACTAATAGACAAGTCCAAGAAATTAATACTGCTGGAACTGGACATGTGAGTAAATTGAATCCCCCATGTTAAGATACGACACAAACTCATTGAAGGAGTCACAGGGACTTTTCCAAATCAGAACCACGTCATCTATGTATCTTTTCCATGTGTGAATATACGGTAAGAACATAGCATTGGTAAAGACAAACAGTTGCTCGTAATGATGCATAAATATATTGGCAAGGGCTGGGGCCCATTGCTATACCTATCAGTTGTCTGTAATAGGAATTGTTAAACAAGAACACATTGTTGGAAAGTGCACAAGATTATATTTCTTTGACCAGTTCTATATGCTCAAAGAAGGAAGCCGAATGTTCTCGAAAAATGTAATCAACACTGGCAATTGCCCTCTGGTGATTAATGGAAGTGTATAGAGCTTTCACATCAAGCGTCACTAATAGCATGTTTGGAAGCACTGGAAGTTGATCTATGATCTGTAAAATATGCATGGTATCACGAATATAAGTGGGAATGGAGGGTACCAAGGGTGCAAGACATTCATTGATATAAATGGAGATGGGCTCGAAAATGCCACCACCCCCACTCAAGATAGATCTCCCTACTGGTATATTTGTGAATGTTTTGTGTATCTTGGGTAGGAAGTAGGCTGTAGGCATGATTGGGCCATCCACAATAAGAAATTGTTTTTCAACATCCGTTAGCAAACCTTTATTCTGCCATCTGCACACAAGTGAGTTCACTTCTGTCTTTAGTCGATTTGTTGGATTGGATGCCAGAACCTCATAGCATCCAGGAGAATTCAGGTGATCTGAGGCCATGGTGATATAATCGTTCTTATTCATAATCACCACATTACCCCCTTTATCTGCTTATATTCTCATTGGATGTTAGCTTACGTAACGCTATTTGTTCTCTAGATGATAGGTTGTGTTTGTTAGCATTCCTCTTTCTGGCTTTCTCTTGCAAATTATGAATGTCTATTAAGGCAATGCAGTCGTTATCAAGGGGGAAAAAAAGATGCACTGTAGACAGATCCCGGAGAAGAACTCCAGTGATAAGAAGGGGGTCATAGGACCTAGGAGTAGCTGTTGCCAGAAGGAAAATGGCTATAAGGCATATAAGGCATGTCCAAGAAGCGTGGATGCAGAGGTCTATCCAGATGTCAAGATTGGGTGCAGCTAGATGCTAGTTTAGGACTCCTGGGCAGGTCAAAGAGTCACAGAGGTGTGAAACCCAGAACCACAGGACCCAGGAGGAAAGAGGGCCTCTTCCAAGTGACCAAGGGTGGGGAGGGCACGGCATCAGCAGCAGCAGTGACCGAGTGAACAGAGGTGACTCTCTCAGGGAGGTGTAAAGGGCCCTGGACTGGCAGCAGGATGGTCATTCGATGAGGAGCAGCTACAGGCATGTGAGTTCAGAAGCCCTACAACATGGAGCTCAGAGTTTTGTGGGGCAGCAGCAAGGCAACCGACTAGCCACAGACAAAGGTGGCAGGACCTTTAAATGAGGCAGAAAGCGGTGCCGTGAAGGGCGGTAGAGCTGTTTCTGCTGGATCACAGGGAGGAAGACCCTGAGACAAGGTTCCCCTGCGTGGAAAGGACTAACTGCAAGGATGGGATTCCTGGTAGGATCTGATGTAATGTCTCAAGATCCCCCACCCATTCACACTAATGCAACACTGGGGGCCACCCAACCCTCCAATCAGCATGCAGTCAGCCTTCAAAGTTTTGGTGGACATCTTATCCAGACAAGCTAGCCAAACTGCACATTCAGGAATGTATTGGGATGTCTGGGAGAGGTGCATCCAATGAGAACTAGATGCCATGAAACACCCAGTGGTCCTGTGTAGCATCTAGGAAAGAGCTAACATAGGCAGAACAGCCATTTTGCCCAGTCTGCATCATCCAAACACATAATAAAAGGCCATAGATCAACACAGCAGACTGTCAGGTTTTTAAAATGCATTCGTAGCCCAATCTCCCCACCATGCAATAGGCATATAGCAACCAATGCAGTGAAAAGGCTAGAAGGTAGTGTAAACAAAAATAACACATATAGATGTGTCACTTTCTAGCTGGAAAACCTAATCCAGGGACAAAATGCAGTGCTCATAAGGTCTAGTACGGGCAGCGCACCATGAATGAGTTGCAGTTGCAGTTGGACTTCTGTGGGAGACAGCCTGACAGCAAAGTGAAGTTTAACAAAAGCAAAAGCCAGCAGAAAGACAAAGGCACAAATAGAACTAGCAAAAAAAGAGTTTAAATTACTTTCTGACCTAACAAAGGGTCAAAACTAACAAGCAGTGGTGATCCTCACACAAGGCAATAGAAACAGATGTACTTTTAGAACTTGGTGCATGCTAGACCCCTGTAATATAATGCTCAGCATGTAGGAATAGCCTACTTCACCAGGCAGGGATTTATGTTATGCGCGTCGCCCTGAGGATACCGGTTGAAGCGGGTCAGGAGCTGCAGTGGATGAAAGAAAGTAAAGAGAGATTAGGTTTCTCTAACCAGAATTTCTACCGCCAGCTACCTATATTAAGGTAGCTGGGAGTGCCCAGGCCGCCTCTCTCATAGGAATACTGCCTCCTTTCCATGCTGACTTCACAGAGGCTTCAGGGGAGCCTATGTAGAGACTTCAGAAAGCTGTATGAGACCAGGCTGGTCTCCACGTAACAGTACTCAGAGACCAGGTTGGTCTCAGAGTAACATAACTCCAAAACAGGGAAGAGTAAGGCAGGAGAGATGGTGTAATAGACAGAAGCCAGAAGAGTCTGGTTCAAAAGGATATTGGAAACAAAGCACTTATTACCTAGAATGGAAGGAGATGTGGTCCAAGCATAATCATTGGGATCTGGGATCAGTTGCAAGATTCTGCAGCACTACTCATGGTTCCTTTTGCTTCTGATTGAACGGAACAACCGGAAGCAGACAAACACGTTGCACCGATCTCGGTGTGGCAGCCATTTTTGAATGGGACGATACAGTGGCCATCTTTGAACGGGAAGGGGTCTCCCTGTCTGAATCCTGCCTACATATGCAGATGACACACAGTTGTATATGCATGTAAACAATTCTTCCGAATATTTTATTTAAATTTCTTTATTGTATTTTTAAACATTCAACATAAATAACAAAACTACAAATACGATAACATAACATACGGATGGCACTGCTTGCGGGGAGTCTCTCACAATTGTGATAATCGTGGCGCTTGCACCTTTCACTATGCACAATTTTCGGGTCTTCGATTTCTGGCTGCATGTCATTTTGCCCAACCTCGTGGACTAATGTTCGGATGGCACTCCCGGCTGGTTAGACGCCTTCATTAGGGCTTTCCTCTTGATCTGTCGGGTTTGTAACCACGCTATCCGACCCATCCAGGTCCTCAATATCTCTGTCTTCTCTGGATCCCAGCATGTCCTGTAGGAGTGTGTTCCAAGCCAATAACTTGTCGCTACTTTCTCTTGACCCTCTCTGTACTGCACTGGCCCCATACTACTGTCTCTGCCAATGACCAATGATTCAAGTCGGTCCACCATGCTTCTATACTGGGCCCTATCTCGGTCTTCCATGCCATAGCAATCCGGCATTTCGCCAAGATGCACATCAAGTCCTTCATCTTGGCTATATGTGTCCTTTGTTTGCCACCCCTTGGGAATAGTCCCAACAAGTAGCTTTCTGGTGTCCATCGTTGCATTTGCACTCCGCCCGTTGTTGCCCTTGCTTTGATGTCTTCCCAAAATGTTTGTATTACTGGGCACCACCAGAACATGTGGAGCATGTCTGCATTTTCCGTGGCCCATCTGGGGCAGTTTTGAGTGTCTTTGTTCCCCATTTTAGATAGTCTTTTTGGGGTGATGTACGCTATGCTGGTGACATACAGCTGCGTCTGCTTGAATCTTGCATTTCCTGAGACCATTTTTGTATATTGTAAGACCCTCGACCATTCTTGATCCGTAAAGGGCTTCTGGAGTTCCACTCACATTGGACCCGCACCTGCAGTTTCTTGGTATTATTAGTTTTCATGAGCTATTTATACAGCCTTGATGTTGTGTGTCCTGCTTCTGAGATGTCATACCACATATCTAGGTCTTCCTGCAGTTCCCCCTCCTCAGTAACGTCCGGCCACCTCCTCTTGATAGTGTTGCCCAAGCTATTGTGTAGCATGAACTGTCCTTTGTGAATATCGTTTTCTTCTGTAAGGGTGTTCAAATCTACCCTTTTCCCTTATTTCCAAAGGTCTCCGACCTGTGCCACTCCTTTAGCTTCCTAGTGTGTCCTGTATGCAGCCAGTGCTTCCGGTCTAATGCCCGCAAGTCCCGCCCGGGGGATCTGCAGGGAGCATGGGTCTTGGGTTCCCTGAATCTTCCACACCCTTTTCCATAGTGCTAGCCCCAATCTGAGCAGGGTAGGCAGCCCCTTGGCCCAGGATTTTTCCATCCAGATGAGTTCTCGTAAGTAGCAGTTCTGCAGTGCCAGCTGGAGTAGTAGTGAATCTATGGATTCTTCATCCTCTATCCATCAGACCACAAATTGCCACTGTCCTGCTAGATAGTATCTCTCGTATTCCCGCACATTGATTCCCCATTCCCCAGACAGGTAGTCCCTTTGTAGAGCATGTAGAACCAGTCCATTCTGCGCTCCACCCCACAAGAATTGTTGCACTAGCATATCGTCAGCATATTATGACAGGAGGTGCATGACATTGTCTATGCGTATCCCTGTGTCTGCATATGTTGCTCCCAGGAAGACCGCGAGGGGTTCCAAAGCTAATATATAGAACATCTGGGATTGCGGGCATCCCTGTTTCCTGCTCCTGTATATCCTCCATGCTTCTGACAAATGCCTCCCTGTCTTGACTCTAGCCTTAGGGTCTTAGTACAGTAACCTGATCCATGTAAGGAAGCCCTCGCCCACACCAAAGTGGGCCAGCACTCTGAGCAGCCAATTCCAATTCAGTCGAAGGTCTTAAACACATCTAAAGACGGTATTGCGCTTTGGCCCTGTTTATCGTTTGTTTGATCCACCACGTGGTGTAGCCTCTGCAAGTTCCACGTGGTGTTACGCCCCGGGACATAGCCCGTTTGGTCCGGGTGCTCTAGCGTGTCTATTATCCTTTTGAGCCTGTTGGCTAGGGCTGCCGTTAGGATTTTGCAGTCCTGATTTATGAATAGAGCCTGCGTCTTCCGAATATTTCTAACGCATTTTTGATTGTACACTGAAAATAAAAAACTGGATGATGCTCAATAAATTGCAGCTAAATCTCACAATAATTGAGGTCATTCTTCTTGGCTCTAAACATCTTTTGAGCAACCCATCTTAATTGAACCCCTGTGCCTCCTTTTTCAGCCTTCCCACAGCCTATGCACATCATGTTATGCTTTATTTGGCAATCTAACCTGGATTGGAATTCCCAGGTTAGTGAAACAGTGAAGTCCATCTACAATAGCCTTAGACTTCTGCGACCAATACTCTCCCGATCCCCCAGGGTGATGGACTGGTAGTCGTGGGCTCACTGATCGACTCCAAACTGGATTATTGCAATGTCATTCTTGTTTACAAAAATCTCAAAATCCAGCTGTGAGACACTTGCTTCATGTCCCAAAATCTGCACCCATCTCTCCCCATCATAAGGCACTTCATTGATTGCCTTCACTTTAAGTGCCTCTATGGTCTCGCCCGCGCTTACCTCATAGCTAAACTTGTACTCTATCACCATGTATGGTCGCTTCGATCCTCAGACCAACACCTTGTATTTGTACCATCTTCTCATTTTGTGCACAGAGGTCGTAGTAGTAGTCATTTATATAGTGCTGTTTCTTATTAATATGGTCTGAACGCGCATTTGGTGGGAATGCCCTCAGGGACCGCAGCCCAAGGTATGGGAATATTGTCTAAATAATGAGAGTGCGTGTGCGCATTAGGCCTGGATAGGGGTTAGGTGGGCTGGCCGGGATCCAGTAAGCAACCCATGAGATCAGGCATGTGGACGGTTGCTGAGAGAGGTCAGGCGAATGCGTGAGTGCAAGAGACTCGCTATGTGTCCAGCTGGACTGTATTTTTGTCGTAGGTCGACACTGGATTCTGATGGCAGTGGTGTTGAGGCTTAAACTGATGTAAGGAGGCGAAAACATTATCTGCCCAGCTAGACCGAATTTGTTGCCGGTCATCGCTGCATTCTGAGGCGTGCGTGTGGGCAGCACCGGAGTGGTGCAATTATAAGTACCTTGAGGATCAGATGGGGCTTTGTTATTGATGCCACTGTTCAATGAGGTTGGCCGTGTGTGTGAGTCCTCTAGGCGCACTGGCCGTGTTGCCATAATAGGTCTTCTAAGCGCCATGAACAAGCTATCATAATACATCTTCTAAGCATAATAGACCGGTTGCCCTACTGTCTTCTAGGCGGTACGTGTTTCTCAGTTGCACGGCCTCATATGTCGAACTCACTCCCTAATGATCTTCGTAAGCTCGATTCCTACTTAACATTTCGGGAAAAAACTAAAAACCCATCTTTTTCAATGATTTATAAACCCCTGTTCTTGTTTTACTGTTGTTCTCATATCTTGGACAAGACCTGCGCCCAGATACACTTTGCTATGTCCTGTTTCTCTCCCTCAACGGAGTGAATAAATAAAATGAACATGAAAACAAATGTGTGGGGCTGTGGTGAGGTGTGTGTTTGGCGCTGTCAATTGCTAGTGCTGGGTGCCAGCCAGGATATGGGGCCGGAATTAAGCAAAACCTTGGCCGGGAGTTCCTCGGCCGAGTGGGCTTCTACACCTGCTTGGGGCTAGTCTCTGCTTGGAAAGGAATAGCAATGAAACACCAGATGTTAAGAGGGCGAAAAAGGGGGGGAGAACCCTCGCCGAGGATATTGTGTGTGGGCTGGGCGAGGCGCATAGCTGGGAAGGCCAGGGTTCGGCCCCGAGTCTTGTGTGTTTTGATACATTCTCGGGGTGTCAGGAATAGCTGGAATTTTAGACACATGTTTAATGTGTGCCTCCCTTTCCTCCCTGTAGCTTTGAAAGATGCTAAAGCATGTTTACTGGAGTGGAGGGCCATAGATTACAATGTAGTGCCTATTTTCCGGTGAGTGGCCATTAATTGTTAGGTGCCTTATCCCAGCTGTTTCAGAAAGGGGACCCCCTATTAAACCCCCACTAACCTTACCGACTAGCCTTCCCATTCCTTACTTACTTGCCTTAGGGCGCTTCTGCGCTATTGTTAAAAGATGCCAGCCCAAATGCCGTCTACTCACAGTGTACAGCGCTCTGCGGCTCTCGAGCTAGGTCCACGCGTTACACAAAAAAACAAAGCAAAAAGGGGCTGCTTTAAAACGCTATAGGCGAAGACATAAAATGGAGTGGTGAGGGGGGTAATGGGAGAGGGAAAAGATGGGGGAAGAGGGCAGGGTGAGGGGTGGTGTGTTCTGACAGCGAGTTCTAGCTTAGTCTGGGGAGCGCAGTAAATAGGCACCAAGATAGGGAGGGCCTAGGAATATACCACTCTCAACTTTCCCAGAGGGTGCCTGCAAACAGCGCCCTCCAGTGGACTCGCTCTATCCCCGAAGGATCCCTTTACCTGCAGAGCTCAAAGCTAGGCCGCGTTTGAAGAACAGACAGCTTGCTGCCCAGCCATTAGGGTACCGCTCGATCCAAAATAAGCCAGTCCTAATCACACTTGGCCCATCTGGTACCCAAATATGACACACTGTGCTTCAACAAAAAACCTAACCCACCACAATTGGGCACACCCTCCCACCTCTCATTCAGACCGCTTTGTAATTGATTGTAATTTATTTTTATTAAGTGCTTAATACCCTGAGGTTTCTAAGCGCAGATCCGGAGATCGGAGGCTTCCAAGGCGAGCACGTTGCCCCTGAGCTATTCTCTCGAGACTATCGCACAGGCGCCAGTGCTGCTTTATTTTGGAAGGAGTTATTTTACAGGTGATCCGTAACAATGTCACAACCTCAGGATCTATGTAATTAATTCGTCCTTGCCAATTATTTGGGGTCTGGGTGTTTTTCCAGACCCGCTCTTATGTTCCACGAATTGCATTCACTAAGGCCCCAAAGGGTCAGTCCGCTAAGAGCTTCAACCATCAAGGACTCCTGAGGGTCTCAATAGCTGCTGTCAGGTAGGAGCGCCAACCACCAAGCCCTCCCAAGTGTCAGCACAGCTGCTGGCTGCTAAGAGAGACAACCATCAAGGCCTTTTGAGGGTCAGCGCGGCTGTTTGTTGGTAGGAGCAACAACCAAAAAGACTTTCTTAGGGTCTGCTTGGCTGCTGGCCGCTAAGAATGGAAACCACCAAGGCCTCCAAAGGGTCAGCCCACTAACAGCGGCAACCATCAAGGCCTCCTGATTGACTATGCGCCTGCTGGCCGCTAAGGGTGGCAACCACCAAGGCCTTGCGAGGGTCGGCGTAGCTGCTGGCAACTAAAAGCGGCAACCACCAAGGCCTTGCAAGGGTCGGCATAGCTGCTGGCAGCTACAAGCGGCAACCAGTGAGGCCTCCTGAGGGTCGACACAGATGCTATCAGCAAGGAGCGCCAACCACCAAGGCATGCCAAGGGTCGGCACAGCTGCTGGCTGCTAAGAGAGACAACCATCAAGGCCTTTTGAGGGTCAGCGCAGCTGTTTGTTGGTAGGAGCAACAAGCAAAAAGACCTTCTTAGGGTCTGCGTGGCTGCTGGCCGCTAAGAATGGAAACCCACAAGACCTCCAAAGGGTCAGCCCGCTAACAGCAGCAACCATCAAGGCCTCCTGATTGACTATGCGCCTGCTGGCCGCTAAGGGTGGCAACCACCAAGGCCTCGCGAGGGTCGGCGTAGCTGCTGGCAACTAAAAGCGGCAACCACCAAGGCCTTGCGAGGGTCAGCATAGCTGCTATCAGCTAGGAGCGCCAACCACCAAGGCCTGCCAAGGGTCGGCACAGCTGCTGGCTGCTAAGAAAGACAACCATCAAGGCCTTTGGAGGGTCAGCGCGGCTGTTTGTTGGTAGGAGCAACAACCAAAAAGACCTTCTTAGGGTCTGTTTGGCTGCTGGCCGCTAAGAATGGAAACCGCCAAGGCCTCCAAAGGGTCAGCCCGCTAACAGCAGCAACCCTCAAGGCCTCCTGAGGGTTGGTGCAGTTGCTGGCAGCTAAGAGCGGTAACAACCAAGGCCTCCCAAGGGGCTGCATAGCTGCTGCCTGATAAGAGCAGCAACCAAAAAGACTTTCTTAGGGTCTGCTTGGCTGTTGGCCGCTAAGAATGGAAACCACCAAGGCCTCCAAAGGGTCAGCCCGCTAAGAGCGGCAACCATCAAGGCTTCATGATTGTCTATGCGGCTGCTGGCCGCTAAGGGTGGCAACCACCAAGGCCTTGCGAGGGTCGGTGTAGCTGCTGGCAACTAAAAGCGGCAACCACCAAGGCCTCGCGAGGGTCGGCGTAGCTGCTGGCAGCTAAAAGCGGCAACCAGTGAGGCCTCTTGATTGTCCATGCAGCTGCTGGCCGCTAAGGGTGGCAACCACCAAGGCCTCGCAAGGACCAGCGCAGCTGAAAGCGGCGACCACCAAGGCATCCTGGGGGACATGGCAGGCTCATTTCGAGGGCCCACGCACTTTTTGGAGAGGGCGGACGCCGTCTCCTGTGTGTTCAAGGAATAAAAATAAGAAATAAAGAATAACAACCGACTGCTGCCGAGTTTCACTCCCTGGCCCGGAATCTACCGCTGTCCTCGAGCCTCTAAAACCAGAGTCTTCACCAGAAGACCAGGGCAATAGCGAAAGGTAGACTTGCAAAATGTCTCATATTGGCATCTTTCCACACCGACATGTTTTGATGCAGCTTCTCGGATTTACAAGGTGCCTGCGTTGTATTCTTGAGCCGCAAGGTAATGTGAACATCTGACCCCTTGGCAAATGCTCTTTTGTCGTGTGGGTCCTTTTTTTTTTTATCAATCAGACGAGACCGAATGGAATGTGCACATTTCACGACTTCCTATTACTTCACTTCCCCTCTGTTTATTTGTGTTTAGGAGTAGGACGTTAGCCTTGGGCGTGGGCATGGTTTCCCCAGACCCGAGGATCCGGAGAGAGAATTACACCTGAGCCGGATTCCAATCCAGGCAAATCCAACCCAGCTCCATCTTTTTTTTATTTTTTTTATTACGAGTGTATAATCACCGTGGTGATTTTTACAAGAAGATGAACGAAAAACACTCCCCAGTTCCAACAATTATCTGTCAAACTGTCTAACTGTGGCCAGGCCCGTTAAGACGGGGGTACATGTACGAAGATCTGATCCAAAATTTTTGTGGCTGCAATAGACCAAGATGTTCTCAAGCCTCCTATTAGGCGCTCCCACCAGAGCTCTTCCTCCCTCAGATAGGAGTTTTTTAAGTGATGGAGAATGTATGGTGATCTAAATTTGTCAGTACCTGGACATAGTAGTAAAAGGTGCCGTAAAGTTTCGCTTTGTTCAATGTTATTACAAAAGCGGCAAGTATTTGTTGTTGAAAGGCCCCTTGTGTACAGAATCTCATTTGTAGGTAGCAAATTTAGCCTCGCACGGAGTAGGGTGTTCCTAGTTTTTTTGTCTGGGTGCTTTGTCAGGAAGGGTTGGAGTACATTCAGTTTTCTGTTTGTTGGTGGAAGGTGGCTAGTTAACTTGTACTCAGATGCCTTTTCCAATGTATTTATCCAGTCCAATTCTTCTAATCGGGTTTTAGTTTTTGTCGGGTTCCCCAGAAGTTCTTCAATCGAGCTGCCGCAGATATCAAGTTGCTGTAAACACATTTGCTCCCATTTGGACAATAACATGGATTTGCTTGAATTCATCTCTTCATGGACCATCTGGAAAATTGCAGAGGAAGAAGGATCTATTATTTTCCGATATAACATAACTGACGCTCTTTTCACAATTGACTCTAAGGAGGAGAGGGAAAGTTCACGTCTAATCAGAGCAATAGGAGTAGAAGATGGCATGTTCAGTACTGAGCGCCAGAACTGACTCTCCAGTCTGGCCCATATGAAGTGAGGTAAAGATGGCATGGCCTCGGCTCCATAGGTGATGGCCGGGATAACTTTGCCCCTGTAGAATTTAAGTAGTGGCAACAATGAAAAACGTCCGTATTTGTTGTCCAGTATTTTTGCTTGCGAGGCTAGAGTTTTCATTTTTCCAGAAAGATGGTGCTGCATCGCTGAGTCATTGGCCGTGGAGTCAATGAGGACTCCAAGATATTTAAATTCAGCCACTTGTTCGATTTTGTTTGTGGCCAGATACCACGAGATATTCTTCATCTTTGTCTTTTTTTGATTCTTTCCAAATACCATTATCTTCGTTTTCTGTTTGTTTACTTCTAGGTCGTTGGCGGCTGTATATGTAGTCAATGCAGACAGCTGCCGTTGTAAACCAATTGGGGTCTGGTCCAATTGAATGAGGTCGTCTGCATACAGGAGTCTCGGGATCTTCTCTTTACCCAGTTCTGGGGGGAATACTCGTGTGCTGATTAGAGAATCTTTATAGTCCCCAAAATAGGACAGAAAAAGGGCTGGTGCTAGTGGGCAGCCTTGTTTGACCCCTCTGTCTGTTGTTATGGATGACGAGAGTAGGCCACTGGTGTTCAGTCGTACCTGCATTGATGTGGCAGCGTGCAGGGCCTTGATGGGATTCAGGATCTCCTGAGGGCAGTCCCAACTGGAAAGTTTTCCCCAGAGCTTCCTTCGGTTGACCAAGTCGAAGGCCTGGGACAGATCTATAAATGCCAAAAACAGGTTCCGATTTTTTTTGCGAGCTTTTGCTTTTAAGAGGCTGAGGATAAAGATGTTTATACTAGTTCCTACTCCTTTTTTAAACCCCGATTGGAGAGGGTCATTACAGGGCGCACTTTTTGCCCACTGATTAAAGTGATCCAACAGAAGGGAACCATAAACTTTCCCTATAACATCTAAGAGGGCCACCGGGCGAAAATTTCTAGGGTCGTCCTTCCTTCCTTTTTTGAATATGGGAATAATGACTCCTGAGGTCCAAGTGGGCGGGATTGAGCGGGAGGTAGTGCATTTGTAGAAAATTATGCTCAGCAGGTTTGCCCATTCTTCTGGCGCGGATTTCAAGTTCTCGTTTGACAGACCGTCAGGCCCTGGAGCCCTTGATTTCTTTAGCTTGAATATTTTGTCCAGAATTTCAGCTCTGTCCGAAAGGTCGACCCACCGAGCTGTCGTCTGGGGATGTAAAGGTCCTTCCTCAGAGTCTGGAGATTTGAAGAGTGTTGAGTAGAACCCAGTCCATGCTGGTTCCGATATACTGTTTAGCATCATTGTAGATGCCTCCTTAGCTCGTGGGTTAACCAGACTCCAAAAGTCTCTAGAGTTGGATTTTCCAATTTGTTCTAACATGTTTTCAGAGTCTTGTTGGTGTAGTTTTAAACGGTGGCCCCGTAGCCAGTTTTTATAGGCTCTTGTTGTCTCCTTCATGTAAGCCCTAGTAGCGGGCGAGTTGTTTCTTGCAGCCATTCTTTTAGCTCTGCGGAGGATGTTTCGCTGTGCCACCAAAAGCGAGTCAAAAGTATGTGCATGGTAGGTCTGGGTTGTATTGGGCCCCTTCGATCTTTTTAACGAGGCTCTATAAGGTTCCAAAAATGGTCTGTAATCCACCTTTGCGGCCTCCTTGCTGCTTCCATACAAACAAGTAATTTCTTGAATGTTGGTCCGTGAGATCCTTACCCGGTTGCCTTTTCCTACCGGTTCGATTCTTTCAGAGTAATGATCTGTATCTGGTTTTGTGGAGGCCCATTTAATGGCCAGCAGGTTGTGGTCGCTTTGCTGTGACTGGCAAATGTTGAAGTCTATCAACCGGGCTAACAGCAAATCAGAGACAAATATGTAGTCTATTGTTGAGCTGGTCAAACCTCTTTTCCATGTTGGTAGAGAGATAGAATCAAGAAATGTAGTTGCAGAGTTGAAAAGATGTCTGGCCGTCATCAGCTTCTGCCAGGCTAAGCCTTGTTTACAAGGCTTACTCTGTGCGGGGTCTGTGGTGCTATTATTAATCAATGGGCACTTGATGTTTAAGTCCCCACATATTATAACATCGCATACCCCAAACTCTAAGTAGACTGAGTCCAATGTGGAGGTTACTATATCAAACAGTGAGGTCTGTTGAATCCCTTTGTGGTTCCAATAGATCGACATCACCAACAGGGGGGTGCATGTTTGATGTTCTTCCTCAGCCTCCTTTCGTTGCCACGAGATGAGTACCGCGATGGCATATGGGGTCTTCAAGATGGTTTTGGTTATTTCTAAACCCACACCCATCCGGACTGCGACGATTAGGCCTGAAGATGGTCTTCCTTTAGGGCCCGCTAATGGTTCTGAGAAGGCAATCTCAAAACCATCCAATGTTGGTTTGGTTTGTAACCAGACTTCTTGGAGGCATAAGATGTCATAGTCCCCTAAGTTGATGTCTCCAGAAGTTGTCAAATGTAGAAACCCTCTTGTGTTCCATGTTGCCAGAATCAGTTGATGTAGGTCTTGGTCAGTTTTTGTAGATTCTGATGGCTATTTCTGGAGGCGTGTGGATAAAGCTTTTGGTAGCCAGGCCCATGAAGACGATTCAAAAGACGGTCTGGTCTGAGTCACTTTTTGGGTCTCTTCTAAGGTTGTGGGAGCCTTTGTGTTAGAAGAGATACTAGGGGAATTTGCTTTCCCCTGAGGAATAGAGTCGATCGTGTTGGACTTAAGAGTAGCTGGTGGTTTCTTTACGGAATTTTCCTTTGAGTTAGTGGACTGACATTCTTCGTTTGATCTTTCCTCCATTGTACGATCCTTTGTCTTGTCATTATCTGTTCTAGGTGGTCTGGTTATTGTTAGCTCAAACCCTTGTTTGAATAGTACTTCCTCTGCTGCTAGTAGTGCTGTAGTCACATCAGCTGATGATGTGTATAGCAGACAATATGCTGTATGGTCCTTGTGGAAAGGTTCCACCGTTGTAAGGTCCTCTGATTTTAAATTTCTTAAAGAGGAGATACTATGTAGCAGTCTCAACACCGTACGTCTATTTAGTACCAGATATTTTTGGTTCCCAGACCGTTGACGTATTTTGACCGCTGGATTCTTGTTGTGATGTTTCAAGTCTTGGTGCGGCTTCTTCGTATGATGGAATCTATGATCCCCATTCTCATGTTGTTTATATTCTTGAGGTCCCTTTCTCTTATGAGAATACGTCAAGTCTTTAGAATTATCCGGTAGGTCAGGTTTTGTTTGAGTGTGAACTCTTGATCTATATGTCACTTGAGGCCGATGAGAAGGTGGGACCACTTCACAATTTTGTTCAGGACGCTTTTCAGTAAATTTCCTGAATTGATCCCCTTGAGTGCTACGTAGAGATTTGAAGCGCTCATCCAGTGAACTGAAGCCTGAAAGGTCTCTCGTGACTGACTGCTGGTTGTATGTCATCTTAGTTAGATGAGAGTTCGCCCCTTTCTGTTTGTCCGGGGAGTCGTCAAAGTGTTGACTTATGTCCATCAAGTCCTTTTGCATAAGAAAATCTTCTGATGTTTTTGGTGACTGCGATGGGACTTCTAGATGTGCCTCTGTGTCTGTCACTTTTGTTGTCACTGGTTTCATCCCTCCCCAGTTTTGGGGCGTCTTTGGTAAGGGATCTTTTTGTTGGAGATCACATTGCGGCGTTACTGGAGATGCTTTAAACAAAGGAGCCGTCTTGAGGCATGTGTGCGTTTTGAGAGTCTGTTGCTTTGGTCTCATGTCCAAATTCCCCTCAAAACGCGGCCCTGGGTTCATTGGTTTGTGGCCTGGGCCTTGGGTGAGTTTCGATCCTAAGTGGTCTTTCTGTGGGAGGATGGCGTCTAAACAAATTACATCGTTTACGCTCAGATTGTTAGATGTCAGATTTGCTCTGATTGGCAGTGTATTGAGAGAGCCTGACATGGAGGTTGAGCCCGCTTTTGGCCTTGTCCCACAATCAGTGTAGGATACGTCGCTGCACGGAGTGACTGGTGCTGTTATTTGGGTACTTACATCCATCCCTAGGCTATCTTTGTTGGTTTTTCTTAAGCTTGATAGGGCTTCCATGAACTCAACTTGCTGGAGCTGCAAAGCACCAATTGGGTCAGTTTTTCTTTTCTCTAAAGCGTTGATGTAACCTTCTAAGTAAATGAGCTTAGAGTTCATCATCGCGAAGATAGAAGTATGGTCTTTCAAAGAGTCGTTTATTGCCTCATAGAGTTTGCAAAAAGGTGCTAGAGCGATGGTTACAGCAGACATGATGTACATAAAATCCGCTTTTTTTGACGGAGTCTCCTTAGGGATAGTGTAAGAAGCCTCACTTGATCTTCTATTAGATGCGGAACTCACAGGTGTTGAAGGCGGCCATAGCCGCGGCAGTTCCTTTGATTTCTGTTGGGAGGTCGTCAACCTTGGGATGGAGCCCTCTCGGGGGTCCAGCAGGACCTCTTTGTTTCCATTTTCCTCGTGTGCTTCCCTGGCCGAAGGAGCCACCGAAGGGGTGGGCTTGTATCCCGAGTTGCTTTTCTCAAAAG
This sequence comes from Ambystoma mexicanum, assembly GCF_040938575.1. NCBI lineage: Eukaryota > Metazoa > Chordata > Amphibia > Caudata > Ambystomatidae > Ambystoma > Ambystoma mexicanum. The sequence continues at coordinate 1,252,341,654 of NC_090926.1, forward strand.
GGTACTCCGTCAGACTTTGACTGTCAGCTAGCCCCAACCTGTTTAGATCCGGTGACACTGGAAGAGGTGGTATTGATCCTGTACTGTCTGACTGGGGTAAGAAATTCTTACTTCCCAGTAGAGGTTCAATTAAAGGCTCAGCCTCCAAGACAGTTGGGGCTTCACTGTGAGACTCCTGGACTTCACCACAAGGCTCATTATGCACTAGTGATGGTGGTGGAGTTACCGATTTCTCTATCCCAGTTTTTTGTAGTTCCAAGATAGTTGGTGAGCCTGATGGTCCAAAGTTAGGAGTATCTAATAGATGCGCCTTTGTATGAGTTGATGGAGCCATAAACCCACTGCTAGAGGAATTCTTCTGAGAGCCCGATGATGCAGTGAGTAGAGGTTCTAGGAGAGCTTCCAAAAGGTCTGCGTCTGAAATTTCCCCAAGCCCTGCATGGTGCAATTTCTTTATGGCTTGTCTGTGAAAAAGCGTTTTTAGTGAGTTTTCCAAACGCTGACTCGCAATTGGTATTGCTAATCTCGGAGGTTTTTTTGCAGCTGTTCGCTTGGTAGACTTTGGAAGGTCAAAATTTTTCTTAGAAAGCAGTCTAGATGGGATTCCATGTAATTGGCGAGTTGGATCCCCCTGTTTGCTACCCCTCCTCAAGTCTATAGATTTGACAACCTCAGGTTCGATGGGCTCAAGACTTATGGGGGCCAAAGGAGAGAAGGTTAGTGCGGGCGAGGTTGAAATTGTCTCAACTGAGTGTTCAAGAGTCTTGTCCCCTCCCTCTGGCGACTTTAGGCCATTTCTTTCATAAATGGACAATTCTGCACGTTCTGCTGGTGGTGAAGAAAGTTTATTATGAACTTGAGCCTTAGTTAGAATTTGTAGTGGGGGCTCTGTCACAATATCCGTGTCCGCCTGATGGCGCTGTGGGGCAGCTAAACCAGGAGGAGTCAAGTTTAAGGGCTTCTCTGCCCCACAGACTCTGGTTTCCTCATCCGGATGCTGGAGTGTGCACGAAGCTCCCTTGAGTGCAACAGGACCTGTGCAGCCCAGCCGCGGCTCCCCCCGGTCCACGACCCGGGAGGCCTCCCCTCCTCCGAGGGACGGCTCCTCCGAGTCATCCACCGGGACTGGACACCGGGCCTCAGCCTGCCCAGCTCCTGTGCAAATCCGTCCGCGCTCGGCCCCAGCCTCCAACAGCTGTTCAAACGAGGCTTTCCCGCAGCTCCGTTGATCCGGGGAGCCGCGGCTAGCCCTGCCGCCAGCCCTGCTCGTGAGCTCTTCGCCGACGCCATCTGACCCCAGCCCCACCCGGTCTCCAGCCCGGGAGGCCTCCCCTCCTACGAGGGGGGGACCCCCCACGCTCTCCACCGATGCAGCCGGGGGTCGTGGCACCGCGGCTCCTCTGGGGCTGGAGCCCATCACCGGCTCTAAGGCGAAAATGCTACATTGCTCCAGTCTCCTCGATCTGCCAGCGGCGTCCCCAGCCGTGGGGAAACCAGAGGTATGTTCGATCCACTCCTCTGGTAGTAGTTGTTGTTTGTGCTTCTGTATGGAGATGTTGTTTTTAGTGGCATGCTGTTGCACAGTTGATTGCACAGTTGATTTGAGTAACTTCTTTGATGGGATGTTTTGTAGTTTGCCTCCTGATCTTTTCAAAGAGCCTGCACAGGCTAGAGTGTTAGAAAGCAGGGTAGAGTGAATTTCTCTAGAAGGTGAGGGAGCCAACAAAAGGGCAGACGAACTGTTGGCACTCCGCAGTCTTCGTGGAGCATCCTCCTCTTCAAAGATGTTGTGTCTCAGGTCCAGGGTCTCTCCCCCATCCGCCCTAGACGCCATTAGACTGCCGCAGACTGCCCACTCTCACACCACTCCGCTCCGCTTCGCTGCTGCCTTCTGATTTTGAAGGAAAAAGGCGCCAAAAATGTCTCTGTAGCCACTGTAGAAAGACTGTAGAAAGGCTGAGAGGGACTGCCGCAGACTGCCCACTCTCACACCACTCCGCTCCGCTTCGCTGCTGCCTTCTGATTTTGAAGGAAAAAGGCGCCAAAAATGTCTCTGTAGCCACTGTAGAAAGACTGTAGAAAGGCTGAGAGGGACTGCCGCAGACTGCCCACTCTCACACCACTCCGCCACACCACTCCGCTCCATCACTGGTGCTGCCCACGCGGGGTGGCAGATGATACGGGGTTCTGAAGAACTGCTCCTGCTCCCCAGTGTATGCATACTGCCCTCCACCTCGGTGCTGTTTCATGTTGGGTGCTAGGGTTGCCTGCGCGTCCTTATTTAGTAGAGGTCGTGTAACTCACTGACATGCAACCGCGAGGCGTCAGGGTGCTGGGCGTGAGAGGGGGCGAGCGACGGAGCAGGAGGGGAGGCAACATGTGCAGCTTATTAAACGCAAGCCTTGTCTTTGCATTCCCGAAAAACCAGACATAACACATATTAGGTTTCTCCAGAAATCACGTGTTCAGCAGGGGGAGGGGGGGTTTGGTTGCTGGGCTGCGGGGGGGGGGGGGAGGGGGTCCCTGCTCGCAAGAAGGTTCTGCAGGGTGACTGCAGAGTCTGTTTCCTAAAATACTATTCTCAGACTGTGGCAAATCCACGAGAAACACTGGGGCAGACTGGCAGTGCTGCCGCCATCATTAGACGTGGGAAGTAACGATGCGAGGGTGCCAGACAGTGGGAGACTAGGTGCCCGTGTCCCTCGTGTCATTGCACATTAGACTAGTGTACGAACGGCTTCTAAGAGCCCCCACTTGTTTGCAGATTAAAACACTCGAGGGCTATATAGGTAAACATACAAAACAGTCTGGGACAGAACCCCAACATACTTGGCGGCTAAACTCCAATCTCTGCTCAGCACCCCAGGTAGAAAAACGATTAAAAGGTTGGAGTCAAAGCTAGCCCACAAACAGAAGACTCACACGCGTCCTTCTCCTGCCACGCCCCCACCCTCTGGAACTCAATCCTGGCAGAATTCCTCCAGTTCCACGAAACGCTGAACACCTGGCACTGGCATTAATACCTGCCTGGCAAATGAAAATACCTCCCACCCTCCACCAAAAGTACTGCGCTGCTGTATGAAAAGCCACGCCAAAGCTGCAAGGGCGCCCTGCTGCGCTGAAGCTAGGATCGCACTACAGGCAATGGAATAATAGTACTACTGTGATTTACCACAGATCACACACTGTGTCCGGTGGGGAAGCTAGGATTGGAGACCATGCTTTCTGGTCCCCCAGCCTATGACTTAACCCGTACTCTGCTTCTGCTCCCTGGAACCATTGCATGTCCTGTCCCACAGGCTCACCCGTTCCAGCTGCCCAAGGACACCCAGAAGGCCTTGCCATCTCTCCGTCAAGACTCCGCGAGCGTCAGGCCGGTCCTTGATGGCCTGATTTCATCACCGGTAGTCCTTGTACTCAATGGCAAGTACTGCCAGAGCACTCAGGCACTCTGTGCACCCAGTTATCTTAACTGCAACGGCGATACCATGGCTGGCGGGTGCACAGATTTTAATAAAGTACAAATGTATTGGTGCCGCACAGGAATTGGCGTGAAATCGCCATAATGGCAGGGGGTGCTTTGACCCGGTTGACAGTAAGTCATGTCATGTGGCATTTGAGCCTCTATGACAGGGGTCTACAACCTTTGGTTCTCCAGATGTTTTGGACTGCAACTTCCATCATCCTTAGCCAGCATATTCAATGGTGAGGGATCAAGGACCCCTGCTCTATGATGCCACAATTAGTGACAGCTCAACTAAGTTAATGAACTAAAATAAGTTAATAAAATAAAACAAGATGCACGCTATGTTTTTTTAATAATGGTGCCCAGAAAGGCCAGGGCATTCCTCCAAGTTGCGCGTGTCCATGCAGTAGAAAGCCTTCCAGTATTGTTTAAGCTTTGCATTCTGGGACTTGTAGTGTGCCTAAATTTCAAAGGGGAAAGAATAAACGTCAAGTCCCAGAATACAGCGGGAAACAAACAGGACCGTATGGCCTGCTCATGCATGGGCTTGGGAAACTTGAGAACTTTCTGATGCTTTTCTCTTCGGCGCTGTGGAGTGGTGTGTGGCAGGTCAGGCATAGGCGTGCAGCGGCGACTTCCGCTCCCTCGCTTGGCAGGTCACCACGGCAAAGCGTACGGCGTGGGGCACTACTGGGTTGCTTTTCTTTTGCTGCTCTCTCGTTACAGCTGCCATGTGGTTTTCAGTTCTGCAAACAAGCATTTGTGACAGGAGGAATGGAGTGATGCAGATGAGTACTGACCAAGTATGAACAGGCCCTTGGGGTGGGGAAAGGACGTGGTGCCCACTGAACTGTCACCGTCCCCCTCTGGGGTAGGACTGGCTCTGGCTTGTGGCCTGGTAGGCTTCTCACCCCAGGCTGAGAGTAGCTCCTATCCCTTCTTTAACGAGTAGCAAAATGGTATCTGTGTTCCTGGGTGTGTAGTGTACTCATCTAGAGGACCGCTCCAACAACAGGAACATATGTTAACCTGCATTTCTGCTGGGTACAGAGAGTTCTCTTAGCAAGTTCATTATCCATTTGTGCTATCATACCATGGTTGAAACCAGTCTCCTGCAGATTGTACAATCACATCTCTGCAGGGCGGCACCAGACCCACTGAGCACCCTTTCCAGTATTCCAACCTGTGACTTGGGGGGGGGACACTAATCCCATTGCGTAATGTTTAAAAATATAGCAACCTTAGGCCTGCAGGTTAAACAAAGATGTCTGCAGAAATTGCTAAATCTACTAAGCTACTTTACAGATATATAAAGATGGGACGTGCCATATAGACATGTGTGTGTCTCTGGCAGGTCACATCTTCATACATCTGTGCAGCATGTGCAACAATCCACTGAGCTATAGGCCTTCATGGCTGAAAATCTGAAGGAATTACTGGCAAGCACGGTTACCGTTTCTGCCACCCATTATGATTGGCGGCATTATGGCCACGTTAGTCCCCATTCCTGGAATCAATAGACCTCCATGGGGAGTTTAGAGGCATTACCGCAGCTGGTAATTCCACCCGTGGTAAACCCGCCACCAGATGGGCAGACGTGTAATTTGACATGTTAGGCAGAATTGCATGCAGTACCCTCTGGGACCACCACATACAATTAGGACTACTGGTGTAAGCAAAACCAACCTTTGGTATAGGTTTGTACTACACAGTTTTGTGGTAGCGAGCTGAGCAGCCAGGCTTATCTCAAGAGGGAATGTGAGCTGTACAAGGATGTTACACAGAGGTCTGACAATCCAAGTGGTTCAAGTAGGCACTTATACTCAAGGTTTCTTGGTAAAACAATTATTAACTTATTACACAATCATTTCGAATACATTCACTAGAAGGAAGCAACATAATATTATACACAAATACACTTCAGTACCAAACCAATACGTTTCTGAGTAAATTAGGCTCTCCGGAAATAGGTAAAAATAGCATTGAATAGGAGGGAAAAGGCACAAGTTAACAGAATAGATCACAAATACTTTCTTAGGCTGTGCAAATAGTTTCAGTTCACTAGAGGACTCGATTCACTTCAATAGGCCTAGGCCAAAGTCAATGGATAGAAAAGAGCAGTTCTTGTAGTAAATGGTAAAGTCTTTGCCAAAGTTCTCAGAAGTAGTTTGTACGAAAAAGAATCATATGTTGGGTCACAAGCTGATTAGGCCTGCAAGTTGGGAAAGTTTCACAAACTTTCACCGCGAGAGTTAAGTCCTCTCAATCGGGTTGGCACAGTAGCTTAATATGAAGAAGAGGATGCAGCTGAAGACATTGGTTCCTGGCATTCCTGCAGATCTTGCTGTTCCTGAGCCTCAGTCGTGGGGACAAGAGGCAGAACGTCGAGGGATTCCTGCACTGTACGGGGACGGGTCAAACAAGCTCACAAAATGGAAGATCTTCGGTTCGAGTAGCTGTCGTCAAGCACACAAGCTGGTGTCCTTCTCCCTGGTTAATCCTAACCAGTTCCGAGAATGGTATCCAGGTGGCTTACGAGTTGATTGGTCCCACCAACTCAAAGGAAGAAGTGGTCCTTGAAGGGCTTCTCTGTCGAAAGGAGCTTTGGCGATTCGGACCTGCAGCAGGGCTTCACTGGGCAAATCAACGTTCCAGGAGTTGCATTAGCCGTGCTCTTCCAGCTCGTCTTCGGTTCTTCCGTTCCAGTGGTCGACTCTCCTTTCCAGTCCAAGAGACTCGCCTTTTAAACAGTTTTCTCCCATTCATTCCAGCCTAGCTGCCACTCACCCAGCAGGGTGGCTGTCCTTGCCGGACAGTAAGCCAGCCAATCACGCCAGGGTGCGTTTGGGTCTCATAGGAGACTAAGCACAGGGAGTTTCAGGCACCTCCCTCACTTCCTGCCCACTCCAGACACTCAAGATGCCAGAGGCGGTCTTCAGTCTTCAGTCCTGAAGCCCGCCAAAGGCGTAGGAACAAAAGGACCAAACCTAGTTTGGAGCGCAGAGATAAACACTAGAAGGACCTTTCCATAAGGAAATGGCAAAAAAAGACCGGGACCGGTTTAAACAAAGGGGCTTAAGGCGCCATCTTGAAAAACATGGTTCCCGCGATTTGTAGCTACCGGTGTTCCCGGTCGGGAAAAATCATGGTAGTTTGTTGTAAAACCACTACCATCAGCCATTTCATTAGGAAAGGGCAGCATTTGACTCTTACGTGAGTTTCTAGACACAGGGGATACTAGGTAACCCCTCCAGCACTCTATAGGAAGATAGTGTGTGCTGGGTCTAGGAATTTAAAAAGACTAGTAAAGTCAATTTAACCTTACATTCTCTGGGAAACAGTATTCAATCTAAAAGGCCATAAGCGATCCACGAACATTACAAGAAAAAGTCGCTCTAAAAGGCATTTACAACAAAAAAAGACCCTAAGCTCCTGTGTGAGAAGATACAGGAAAAAAACCTAGAGAATGATAGAGTGAGTGAAGAATCTGCATCAGAAACAGACGACGAGGCCTCTTCCATCGATCTCCTGAATATGAACATATATTCACTAGAATATTCAGAACCTGAACTGACTATCAATCAACCATCAAAGCGAAAAATTGAGGAAACTGATGCGGAGGCAGTCGCCCATGAACCTCCAGCAAAACTACCATTTATTGAAGATACGCCGCTGGCCCCTAGGAAGTCCGTAAAAGAGTTAAATGATAAGGGAAAGAACGACCACAGACTGGACCAGATCACCAAACCTTCTACTCAAGATAAAGGGGCGTACGCCAGGAGGCACACCAACCACAGGGGTAGTTGTGGAGACAACAATTGGGAGACAAGACCCAAAGAGACTAAACAACCCAGGCGAAGATCACCCTCAATTTGGTAGACAGTTCCCTTAAAGATGATGTCGAAAAGAGGGCCCCTTCAAAACACCATGAGTTAGGTGTAAGGGAACGTAACCAAAGAAAGAAGCAACCAGCCACGGAAGTTAGGTCACACAAGTCTAGCAAGCATCCTGAAATGATGAGATCACTCAAGACTGTTAATCAAGGGCCGCCCCTGCTGGTTCCTCAACATAGGTGAACTTCCCTTTTGGAGAGAACAAGAGCAGCGAAGGATAATTTGATTCTTAATCGCCGAACCATCGCCGGCATCTTTAATCAAATCCCGAGTTTAAGACTCCTTGTATCTAATGACCTCAAGGTGATGGAACCCAATGTGACCAGAGGTAACGACAGCTGGTTTCTTAATGTGGCTTCACCCATAATCAAAAGAATGCTATTGGAAGCGACAAACTATCTTCTTGACCTGGGTTACAACATGAGTGAAACTAACCCTAACAACACCATAAAGTTGGATTCTAATTTAAGGAGCTGAAGGCGGAGTGGCTTGAGCAAGGAGAGAATATTTAAAGGCCATACGGACAAAAGGGCCCAAAAAGACCTCTCAGGTGACATGATAGAGAGGCAGTTTCAGGTCCAATCTGGAAATTCTAAGGTCCACCGAACCTCTGGAAATTCTTTTAAAAGTACACAGGACCACAAGCGATCAAATCAGGAAACGAGAAATAAGATTCAGTGGGCCAAAGATAAGGACAAACAGGTTTCAGAGCGCTAGCCTTCGAGGGAAAGAGCGCCTAAAGGCCCTTACCCGCAAAGTGAACCTACTGCATCTCATCAGTTGGAGGAAAGGCCCAGGAAGAGGGACGGTACAAGCAGGAGTCGGGACATTTATCGTTCATCGCCTACTTACTGGTCATGGAAGGCAGTCGACAAAAGGAGTAATCGTAGATTTTAGCCACCAGAGAGGAAGACAATGGCAGCTTTGGCAGGATTTCTACCTAAGAAATCGCCAAAGCCACCAGAAAATGCCCTCAAATTAGGCTCTTGTAACACAAGAGGTTTCAGTCATCTAACTTCTAACAATGATGCCAACTTGGGAAGTTTCGACCTTTTGAGTCTCCAGGAGACCTGGCTTTGCACACAACCAACTCTTGAGGGATAGGATATTTTTTTTTCCTGTGCAAAAGAAAGGATTGAAAGGGCGCCACAGGTCGGTATTACTTACTGCAGTCCAAAGAGGGTGCGGCCTATCAATAAAGTCCCGCCTCCAAGCAACAGAATCTATATTAGCTAACTGTTTGGACTGGCAGCAAGCCCCCACTGTCGACTGCAGCTAAATCTGAGCTAATCCTTCTGATAAATACCTATTGGAACCCCACCGCTATAACCACCAAATCTTTCTTGGAGATCATGAAAATGACAATAGAGGACGCACTAGATGGTTTTCAAATAAATCACGTAATCATCAAAGGGGATAATAAATGTCATTTGTCATAATCCTGCAAAACAGACAAAGAGAAAGCTTATTTTAGCGGATGGAGCAGCCCGGGGCCGGTGGTGGGAATCCCTAATGAACGCTAAGGATCTTCACAACTTGCACTGGCTGGAATTAGCTAAAACATCTAACATCCCCACATGGGAATGACAGGTGAATGGCTTTAACACCAATCACACATATGTATCAAGAGAGCTTCTGGCCCAAATAACGGCCTTTGAAGTTTTGCGAACCTCACATAGTGATCACAACTTATTAATGACGACATGGCATTCAGTCTCGTTTTTGAAGCGAGAAATGGCTGCAAAGATCGAATCCTGTGGTAAGGGAGTTCGACTCAAACTAACGGAGGAAGCAATCTCAACCCTTATGGTTAGAAATGCTGGGCTCACCACAAATAAGGAAGGCAAGACACGCATCCAGTGGACTATTACAGGTTTATAAGAAATCATCAAACCGGGGTAGATCCAAACCTCAGTCTCACCTACATGAATTTCATTCACAGTTGGTTGAGCAAAGAAGGCTTGTAAGGAAAGCCAAAAGACTTGCCTCAACTCCTAAGTCCGCGGAAACATACGCAGAAGCGTTGGCGGTGAAAAAAGGTACAAAGCATGGCTTAGACATCATCATGTAACTCTGTACCAATTAGATTCGGAAACAATGCTGAGAGCAGTGAGTGGCAAGGCACCGACAGCCTTCTGGTCACTTATTAAAAAACTAACGAACGCCTCCACAAATGAGCTGCAGAACAATGTGTCGAAAAAAAAATGGATCGACCACTTCGCCAACTTATACAGGAAGCCATTGAATGAATGCCCCACTACAGCCAGTTCAACACCCTCGTGTGGCCTCTGGGACATATCATTTGACAAAATAAAAAAGCAAAACAACTCGAGAGCAGGGGGGCCTGATGGGATATCCAATTTGGACCTGAAACAGCACCCAGAGGCCTGGGTTGCATTTATAAGTAGGGTCTTTGAAAATTGAAAGAGGGCAAGAAAAATCCCGACCTCTTGGGAAAAAGCTTACATAGTTCCGATTTTCAAGAAAGGAGCCTGAGACGATCCTAGGAAGTATAGGCCAATTTCTCTTTTAGACACCATAGGTAAGATCTTCGGATCACTGGTCTTGGATAAGCTAAAAGATTGGATTTTGGATAGCAAAACAGCAGACCCAATGCAAGCGGGTTTTGTAAAAGAGCTGGGGTCTCCGGCAAATATACTGGCACTGAGTACCCTGAAAGCGAGAAGCAAAGAAAACAAACCACCTGTTTTTTTGTCATTTGTTGACCTGGTCGAGGCATTCGACCCGGTCAGCAGGGAAACTTTGTGTAAAAAACTGAAGGCAAACAACTGTCCAGATACAATTTTGGACCCCATCCGAGCCCTTTATACAGAAACAGCAATCCAAGTCAGGCTGAATAACGCAGGACTTTTATCAACAGAAGTAAAGACGGAAAGGGGTGTGAAGCAGGGGTGCCTTGGGCCCCAGCATTATACAACGAAAACACCACCGATTATAAAGACACAGAAAGTGAAGCTAGAATGTTTCCACCTTCCCTGGGATCGGACAAAATATCAAGGATTATATATGCAGATTACATCATATTAATGGACATGACTATGATTGGCCTACAAAGACAGCTGGTACCTGACCCATAACAACTTGGAACTTAATAGGGACAAAACGAAATTAATGTCTTTTGATAAACAAACTAAAAAAAGGAAAATAAGGCTCGAAGGGAACTTGCTAGAAAAGGTGGAGCTTTTTCGTTATTTGGGAGTAATTATCAGCAAACTGAAACCCCAATGCAGGAGCACCTTTACGGGAAAACAAAAAACCTGGCAGCTCTGGCAAAAATTTTCAACAAGAAATATGGTAATTTCACCTTGATACCTATCATCAAATTTTACAAGTCAAAGGTGGTCCCTCACCTGACTTATGGCGCGGAAGCCATCCTCAGACAATTGTACTGATTTACCACCCTCCTCCTCACCTGGACTTTCAGCCGAACTGCCCTTGGACTCTGTTAGATTCTTCTTCCTTGGTCTCTTGTGGTCGGTGAGCACATTTTCCTAGGACTTCTTCTTGTCGTGTAAGTAGGGTCTAGCTTCCCCAGAGGCCACCTTGACAGGGATAGGGAACTGTCTAAGGGGAACCCCAGACCCCAAAGAACAGGGAAAAAGCCTGTGGGCAATAAAAAAAACACTGGTAGAAGTGGCAGAGGTAAGGTTCTTCTTTAGATGCTCCTATGGTGAGGTAAGGTGGATTTCTGTCCACAAAGAAGTCTTACAGGAGTCCTGAGCTGGATGAAGAGCTGGACCAAGAACCAATGATGAGGAAATGGATTCACGGGCTGAAGAGGTCTGTATTATGGGAAGTCCTGGATGGTGCAAAGAGGACAGAAAGTATATTCCCTGGACCGTATACTGAGATCTAGGAAGTCGAGAAGTACAGGACGGAGATCTCCAAAACTACAGAGCCCAGAATGCAGTTTGGGAAAGGTAAAAATAATAATAGTCGGAAGAGGTGCGGAAAGCGGCCGAATGAGGAGTCCACTTACCGGAGATGAAGAAGCAACACCGCGCATGAATGGTAAATATAAGGAAGCGTGAATGATAGGGAAAGTAAGAACGCTACATACCGAATAATCAGTGTGGGCGGACGTTGTGAACGAGAGAAAGATCAGAGCAGCGAGAGAAAGAACTTAAGATGAGATATTACCGGAGTATTAAAGAAAGGGAGAACAAAGCTGTAGAATGTAGTGTGAGGGAACAACTGGCAAAACCGGAATAGAAAGGAAGGAGAGTTCAAAGCTGTAGAATGTAAGGCAGAGTATCGAAGCACTGAAAGTAATAAAACCACGATCAACAGATGCAAAGCCAGGGGTTGAGGGTGTAGTTATCCTTTATAGTCTCAGCAGCCATTTTGGATGAGGACTAGACCGGGGAGTCTATTCCTTGGAATTCTGTATGCGCCAGGCATTCCACAGCTTCCATGGACGGTGAATCCTGACAATCACGCCACAGTTGCCTGAAAATCTCTGGCCTAAATTGGAAGGGCTCTTCTGGCGCAGAGTATTGCATTTATTTATTTATTTATTTATTTATTTATTTATTTATATTTATGTAGCGTGCAAGCTGCCCAGGGGCATTGAGGCGCTGTTACTTGCAATAACTTAGTTACATGGTACAGGCATGATAGCGATTGTTGACACATTATGAATACTACAAGACATCATACTGTTGTTACAGATATTGCATTTGGTCGTATATTACAACATATATGATAAGTATTCGTGCTGGTGTGTCGGGCCTTATGTGAAGAGGGTAGTTTTCAGAGTTTTGCGGAAGGTGGTGAGGGTGTCCTCACCACGGATAGTGGGAGGTAGGGCATTCCAATGAGTGGGCGCGAGATAGGGGAAGCTGGATCCGCCCGCTTTTACTCTTTTTACTAGTGGCACAGAGAGCATGTTGGTGTACGGTGATCTGGTTGGCCTGGTAGTGGAGACGGGGTGGATCCTTTGAGAGAGGTATGCTGGAGCAGTGAAGTGAATGCACTTGTGGGTCAGTGTTAGGGCTTTGAATACGATCCTTTCCTTTATAGGGAGCCAGTGGGCTAGTTTTCTGGCTTCAGAGATGTGTTCTCTTTTAGCAATGCCTTGGGCTGCCCGGAGAGCATTGTTCTGTATTACTTGTAGTCTCTCTAAGTTTTTGTTGGAGGTTCCTAGAAAGAGTACGTTGCAGTAGTCTAGCCTGGTGCCGGCGATGGCTCTGGCTATGTTGGTGCAGTTCTCTTTGGAGAGAAAGGTCTGACTGCGTTGATAAGTTTGGCATGATATGCAGCTGCGGATGCTATTGCGTTGACTTGTCTATCCATGGATAGGCTGGAATCCAGGTAGACTCCCAGAGTTTTGACAGAATCGGAGACCGGAATTTTAATGGAGTCAATGGTGAAGTGGCTGAATTGGGCATCTAGATTTTTTAGCGTGTCGGGGGAACCTACCAGGAGGAGTTCCGTCTTGTCAGAGTTGAGGCATAGTCCGTTGTCTGCCATCCAGGCTTGGATGGTATTGTAGAGGTTGTTGAGGGTCAGGGAGTCAGTGTCATAGTTACCTGTGAGAGTGAGGAGGATCTGAGTGTCGTCGGCGTAGTTGGTATATGATATGCCCATAGCGTCGAAGATGAGGAAGAGGGGTCGTGTGAAGATGTTGTATAGGGTGGGGGAGAGACAGGAGCCTTGGGTGGGGTACACCACAATGTATAGTGGTTGGTGATGCAGCAGCTAGGTCAGAGAATACTTGCATGGTTCTGTCTTGTAAGAAGGAGGTGATCCATGATGTGGCCTATGGGGAGAATTTGGCAGTGGAGGAAAGGTGGTGGCATAGGACACCACCATCCACGAGGGCGAAGGCCGCGGATAGGTCAAGGAGTAGGAGAAGTGCTGGTTTACCCATGTCTCTAGCATCATCCATCTGGTTTTTCAAGTCAAGTAGGGCGGTTTCGGTCCTGTGTCTGGGGCGGAAGCCAGATTGGCGGAGTCCAAGGAGTTTGTTCTCTTCAATGAAGTGCTGGACCTGCAGGTAGGCTGCTTTGTCCAATATTTTGAGGAGGAATGGGACAGTGGTGATGGGTCTGTAGTTGTTGGGGGAGGTGGTATCGAGAGTTGGCTTTTTCAAAAGAGGGCGGACCCAAGCTTCCTTGAGGGAGGCGGGGACTTTCCCTGTGGTAAAGGAAAAGTTGAGTTGGCATCTCCCCAACTCAACCCCTGTGGCAATAATTTGTAAAGAATTGAGCCTTATGTCACTGAAATCTACAGTGGCTCGAAATAGGTTGATGCTCTACAGGAAACCACACTTACACAATCATCCAAAGATCTTGAGGGAGTTACAGAATGAACTAATTAAAGGATCATGCAAAAAACTACTAAACTGGGGAGAAACTAATTGAGCTCTTTTGAAGGCAATTGAAAGCTCGGAGGAGGAATTGATAAGCAAACCCACCAAGGTTTGTAAGTGTCTACTCCAACCAGATTGGATCACAATCTTGGAAGAAACAACAAAGGTAACATTGTCATCATTTCTGCCTTATTTTCTGATCAAGGTAAATGAAGTGAGAACCTATCTGGCAAAGTTCCCTGATTGTACTATCCGACAGAGCTTTTTGAGGATTCGAATGAACCTGTTACTTACTAATGAAATTCTGTCAGCAAGAGGCCAATCTAGCACAAACCACTGTAGATTTTGTAACAAGAAGGAGGTCATGGAGAATATCAAACATCTGCTTCTCGAATGCCTGGATACAAACTTGGCACGTATGGTGCATTTGGGACCTTTATTTCGATATTTATGCTGCTTTGACAGAGAGGAATGGTGGCCAGGCTATTGAGTGGGGAGAAGGTCAGGTGGGTGATGGCAACTGCCCATTTCTTTCATTCGTTAGGTCTTGACAGCCACGGGTGATAACCTGAGTTGGCAGCTAAGCTTTAAAGAAAGTTCTTGGGTGCTCGCTAATTTAACTCTAGTACTTTTGGCAGAATTTCATGAGAAAAGATGTCCAACGTAAGTTAATCGGAAATTGAAAAATTGAAAATGAAATGCCAGTTTGAAACTCCTTTCTCCACTGTGGCAATCAATCATGAAAAGAGTAGATTGATTAAGAAATGTCAAATGCTGAGATTTAATAGCTGTTCTGGACGATGGTTTGAAGTTAATGGAAACAAACTGAGGAATAATTTTGTAAAAATTGAAATTCAATTAAATCAAATAATAAAAACATAATAAATAAAACCCCTGTAGGTTGATTGACCATCTTAACAATTTAGGATTCTCCCCCTTCATCTGCATTAACCATCTCAAGGGTTGGTGGTCAGTCTGAATCACAAAAGTAGATCCATACAGTATGGTCTAAACTTCTTCAGTGACCACACAATAGCAAAACATTCTCTCTCAATGGTTGCCCACCTTGTTTCTGGTTCCTTCAGCTTTCTGCTGATGAAGCAGATGGGGTGCTCCCTACCTTTCTCATCCAGTTGACTCAGAACTGCACCAATACCTGTATTGGAAGCATTTGTTTGCACAATGAAGGGTTGTCTCTAGTCCGGAGCTCTTAAGACTGGTGCTTGACAAAGGGCTTTCTTAAGTCCTTCAAATGCCTTGTTGCACTCCTCATTCCACCTGACCTTTTTTGTAAATTTGGGTGAGGAGACCACATTCCAGGGAGAAGCTATGGACCCATAGTTCTCTATGAAGTTCCTATAATAACCAGTGAGACCTAAGAAGGCTCTCACTTGGGTTTGAGTAGTAGGGGTGGCCCATTCTTATACAGCTTGTACTTTTCTAGGCAATGGCCTTATTTCACCTCCTCCTACCTCTAGCCCTAGGTAGACCATTTTTCTCTACCAATTTGACATTTACTTGCATTTATGGTCAGATGGGCCTGCTCAAGAGCCTGCAAATCATATCCTAAGTGGTCAATATGTTCTTTCCAAGCAGGGCTGAACACTGCAATGTCATCCAAGTATGCCATTCAGAAGTCCTCCATCCCACTCAGAACTTGATTAACCATCCTTTGGAATGTTGCAGGTGCATTCTTTCATCCAAAAGGCATTACCTGAAACTGGTAGAGGCCTGCTGGGGTTGAAAATGCAGTTTTCTCCTTTGCATGGTCTGTCAGGGCTATTTGCCAATAGCCAGCCGTTAGGTCAAATGTACTGAGCTACTTGGCCAAACCAAGTTTGTCCACCAGCTCATCTGTCCTAGGTAAAGGATCGGCATCAGTGTTAGTGACTGCATTTAGAGCTCTACAGTCCACACAGAATCTCAACTCCTTGGATCCTGCCTTTGGTACTAGTACAACTGGACTAGACCATGGACTGGTAGAGGGTTCTATTATCCCAAGATCAATCATCTTGTTGACCTCTTCCTTTATGTGGGTTCTTACATGATCCGACATCCTGTAACCTCTGCTTTTAACAAGTAAACAGTCACCAGTGAGTATATCATGCTGGCCCCAAGGGGTCAAGCCTGGTGATAGCGAAACCATGGAGGCAAACTGGTTTAACCGAAATGTGCACTCCTCCTGTTGTTCCAGTGTCAGATTAGAAGAGAGATTAACTCCTTCTATTTTCTATTCTAAAGGTTGTCCCCTGAGGAGACCAGGTAGAGGTTCACTCTCTTCCTCCTCTTGAGCTGAAGCTAAAAGCAAAGCTCCCACTTCTGGTCTTGAGACATAGGCTTTTAGACAGTTGGTGTGACAGACCCTGGGGGCTTCTTTAGGATTGCCTAAGTCCACCAGATAATTGACCTCTCCAAGTTTTCCCACAACCTTGAAGGGTCCAATTCATTTGTCCTGTAAGGCCCTCTGCCTTGTGGGTACCATAACTAATACTTGCTAGCCTTGAGTAAACTCAACCATGTTGGCCTTCTTGTCATGCCAATGCTTCACCAAAGCCTGACCTGATTTTAAGTTATCAGATGCTTCTGTCATCATGTGCGTCACTCTCCTCCGGAGACCTAACACTTAGTCAGTGACTCTCACTAGCTTGGGAGAAGGAGCACTCTCCAACACCTTCTTAATTAGGGCCAATGGACCTTTAACCGGACCTCTAACTGGATTTGTATTTGTATTTGTATTTGTATTTATTGGTTTATAAAGTGCTTTACACCAAAGCGCTGTACAAGTGAACAACTTGATACATAAAACACAAACGTAAACAATATAACAGTCGAAGCAAAGTTACAATATGAATCAGTCAACAAAACAGCAAGAAGAGCAATTAACTGAAGGGAATAGGGAAAGTAGTGGAGTGGGACTGGGTAGGGAGGGGACGGGTGAAGGGGTAGGAGGAGGGGAAGGGAGAGAGTGGGGAGGTTGGGGAGGGGAGGGAAATAGTCAAGGGAAAGGATAAGGGAGGGAGGGGAGGCAGGAAGGGGAAGGGGTTTCAAGGAGGGGAGTGGAAAAAGAGATTTAAGGGAGGTGCGGAATGAGGAGAAGGTGGGGGTGTGGATATGGGTATGGTATGGGTATGGGTATGGATGACCATAGAGAAGCTCAAAGGGACTAAATCCAACTTCCTCCTTCTCTATAAGCAAATAGAAGGCATGGCAGTAGAAAGTCCCACTTTCATCTAAGGGGTTGCTCTAAAGCACCTATCATGCTCTTCATAGTACGGTTAAAACTGTCTACCAACCCATTCGTCTGAGGATGGTAGGCAGTTGAGAACTTGTTAGTCACTCCACAGTTTTTCCACATGGCCTGCATGTAGTGGGACATACAATTTGACCCCCTGTCAGAGATGACTTCCTTAGGAAAACCTACCCTGGCATAAATACCAAGTAAGGCCTTAGCCACAGCCTGAGCTGTAACAGTCCTCATAGGTATTGCTTCAGGCTGCTTAGTAGCATGCTCTACTACAAGCAATATAAATCGATTGCCTGAAAAGGTTGGAGGGTCTAAGGGACCAACAGTGTTGATTCCTACCCTCTCAAAAGGGACTCCCACCACATTCTTGGCTCCACTCTTGCCAGAGGTTTGACATGTGTGACAGGTCCTGGTCCTACAGAATGTATCTATATCAGACACCAATGTAGGCCAGTAGAAATATAGAGAAAGCCTTTTCTTGGTCTTCTTGAAACTCAAGTGACCAGCCAAAGGAATCTCGTGGGCTAACTGGAAGAACTGATGTCTTGTCTCTGGAGGCACTACAAGTCTTCTGGGATAGACTTGGTTGGTTCACTATAGAAGAGGCCATCTTCCCAGTACAACCTATGCTTCCCTGGCTCTTGCCCATCCAGCTGGGAAGCTGCCTGTTGGTGAAGGCCTTCAAGAGTAGGGCACTCTCCTTGACTTCTGCTGAAGTCTGCCCTACAGGGGCCACCTTCTGCCAGTAAAGACTGTAGCTCAGGATTGTCTTTAGGATCCAGATCTCCAACAGGGGTAAAGTCTTCTTCCAGCTCTGAATCCTCAGCAGCTAATTCAACCTTTCCTGTGTATTCCTCACACTCAGCCTCAGCTGGTGGAGCAGTCACAGGTGTGACTTTGGAGAGTCCTCTCAGGG
The DNA here is from genome assembly GCF_040938575.1 of Ambystoma mexicanum. NCBI lineage: Eukaryota > Metazoa > Chordata > Amphibia > Caudata > Ambystomatidae > Ambystoma > Ambystoma mexicanum. Next base: position 1,252,359,507 of record NC_090926.1, read on the forward strand.
ATGTACTTGTTGGTAGCACAATGTGCTTTCTGGCTTTTTCTTTGAGACCTTGGGTTTCCCCTTTGTCTCATTCTTCCTTGAAACAGCAGTTAGTAGCTCCTGTGGACTGGGTGTTATAGATTCCTCTTTAACATCCACTAGAGAGTCAGTTAAGGTACTCTTTCTGGCCTTCCTGGTTTGCTCCTGTTTCCTTTTGCAGGAGGCCTGGGGGTGCTTGATACAACTCCAAGAGTCTTTAAGTCATTCCCCAACAGGACTCTCCCAGGCACCTCACTGTGTACACTATCAGGTATCTTGACAGTCATGTTGTTGCACTGGATGAGAGCTGGTAGTCAAGGAAGCATTTGGACAGGGTCTCCAGCAGCTTAGTGAGGCCTTTGGGTGCCTTAGAAACATCCTCAGGTTTGAAAAAAGATTCATCCACCACTGTAATGCTGGCCCTAGTGTCTCGTATGGTAGGGGTCTCCTGGCCATTCACAAGTACACTGTCCTTGTAATATTCTTTTGTGTTATCTGGAATTGAATTATAGAAATCTAAATTCTGCTGTTCCCACAGACCCAGGGACACTGAAGAAACACTGGCAGAGACTCCAATGGGGTCTTCGGCCAGTAATTGAAAGTTGTCACTGGCCATTTGTACTTCTCCCTCTGGGGAAAAGGCTAAGGAGATAGTGTGGACCCCTGAAGGTTTACCCTTGCATCTGGGATCCCTTTTCACATGGTCAGTAGACCCACAAGCATAACATTTTCCAAATGTTTTGACAAATGGGGGTTTCTGCTGACCTCTCTCTGGTTTGGCACCAGAGGTTTCACTAGCTTGATTCGGTTTCCCATGTGGCTTACCCTTTTTCTGTTTGGGGCCCTCTTTTGGATTGGTGGTATTAGAATTCTCTTTGCCATCTTTCTTTTGCTGCTTCCCATCATCCTTTTTCTGAGTTGCCCCAGAATCCTTGTGAGTAGCCCTGTTGGCATCCCACAAGTCTGCAGCCTTTGCTAATTTCTTTGGATCAATTTCCTTAGAGTCAGCCAAGTGCTGTCTCAGCTCAGGAGAGCAGGCATCAAAAATAGATTCTAACCAAAATAGATTTCTCATTCCTCCAGAAGTGTTAACTCTGTAACCCTGTACCCAAACTTCTAATTTCTTCAAAAATTCATACACCCATGTAGCCCAAGTGGTACCATCATGCTTTTTGAGGGTCCTAAACCTCTTAAGGTACAGGGAAGGAGTTTTCCCAAATCTAGCTATTAAAGCTAGCTTCACATTTTCATACTCCAATCTTTCAAGTTCCCCCACCTCCATTACAGCATCAGTTGCAACCTGGGGGAGCCTAGACAAAAGCCAAGGAATCAACTGATTCCCTGTGAATCCCCAAATCCCATAGTTATATTCAAAAGCAGCCAACCAATCTAAAATATCAAGTCTTACCTCATGCATACCCACAGCTTCTTTAGGCATGCAAGGCCTCTTAGGACTGAAAGATCTAGAAGACTCTGGGATAGAGACAATTTCTTCCTTTCAAGAGCATGATGCATTTCCATTTCTCTGGGTTTGATTTCTTGATGTTTACTTTCAGTTTGCATTTGGAGCCTTTTGAACTCTAACTCAAGTCTCATTCTTTCAAGAGAGACAAATTCTGGACTCAGTACTGCACCTGGTAGGGTCCCTGTGGCTATAGGTTGAGGGCCTAAAGCAGGTAGAGGTGCAGTGGGGCTCACATCCAGAGTCTCCTCGGACTCTTCTAGCCCCTCAATAACATTAGAATTAGACTCTGAATCATTATCATCCTCATAAACGCTATCCACATTTGCTGATGGGGGTCGGGGTTATAGCTCTACCTCTCAGACTGATGATTCAACAACTTTTCAATCAATTCATTTTTCTTGCCTTTAACAGAGAGAGACCTGACCTTACGCATATATTTCAGTTGATCTACTGTTAAACTGATCAGGGCTTCCTGTCTGTAGTTATCCATATCTGGCATTATAAAACAATTGCTTTTCTAGTGGTGCTTAGCCTTGTGAAGGTTATTTGAACAAAAGTAAGAGCAGAACTCTCAATGTAACAACTATACATTATCCTCACCGCTTGCCACCAGTGTTAGGCAGAATTGCATGCAGTACCCTCTGGGACCACCACATACAACTAGGACTACAGATGTAAGCAAAACCAACCTTTGGTATAAGTCTGTACTACACAGTTTTGTGGTATCGAGCTGAGCAGCCAGGCTTATCTCAAGAGGGAATGTGAGCTGTACAAGGATGTTACACAGAGGTCGTACAATCACAGTGGTTCAAGTAGACACTTACACTCAAGGTTTCTTGCTAAAAAACCTATTCATTTATTACACAATCATTTAGAAAACATTCACTAGAAGTAGGCAACTTAATATTATACACAAATACACCTCAGTACCAAACCAATACGTTTTTTGAGTAAATTAGGCTCTCCGGAAATAGGAGCAGAATGGCATTTTAGTTACTTTGAAAGGAAGTAAAAAGGCCCAAGTTAACAGAATCGATCACAAATACTTTCTTAGGCAGTGCAAATGGTTTCAGTTCACTAGAGGACTCGATTCAGTTCAATAGTCCTAGGCCAAAGTCAATGGGCTAGTGTCTTGGATAGGAAAGAGCAGTTCTTGTAGTAAACGGTAAAGTCTTTGCCAAAGTTCTCAGAAGTAGTTTATACGAAAAAGAATCATTTGTTGGGTCACAAGCTGATTAGGCCTGTAAGTTGGGAAAGTTCCACGAACTTTCACCGCGAGAGATGCGTTCTCTCAATCGGGTTGGCACAGTACCTTAATATGAAGCAAAAGATGCAGCTGAAGATGTTGGTTCCTGGCCGTTCCTGCAGATCTCACTCACAGTCGTGGGGACAAGAAGGAGGACGTCGGGGGACTCCTGCACTGCACAGGGATGGGTAAAACAAGCTGGCAAAATAGAAGATCTTCGGTTCGAGTAGCTGTCATCAAGCACACAAGCTGGTGTCCTTCCCCCTGGTTAATCCTAACCAGCTCGGATAATGGTATCCAAGTGGCGTACGAGTTGATTGGTCCCACCAACTCAAAGGAAGAAGTTGTCCTTGAAGGGCTTCTCTGTCGAAAGGAGCTTTGGCGATTCGGACCTGCCGCAGGGCTTCACCGGGCAAACCAACGGTCCAGTAGCTGCAGCAGCCGTCCTCTTCCAGCTCGTCTTTGGTTCTTTCGTTCCAGTGGTCGACTCTGCCTTCCAGTCCTGGAGGCTCGCCTTTTAAATTCAGCCTAGCTGCCACTCACCCGGCAGGGTGGCTGTCCTTGCTGGTCAGTCAGCCACCAATCACACCAGAGTGCATTTGGGTCTCCTAGGAGACTAAGCACAGGGAGTGTTGGGCACTTCCCTCACTTCCTGCTCACTCCAGAGACTCAGACGCCAGAGGCGGTCTTCAATCCTGAAGCCTGCCAAAGGCATGGAAACAAAGAAACCCAGTTTGGCGCACAGAGACAAACTCTATAAGGACGTTTCCAAAAGGAAATGGCGAAAAACGAAGACCGGGACCTGTTTAAACAAAGGGGCTTAAGGCACCATCTTGAAAAACATGGCTCCCGCGATTTTTAGCAACCAGTGTTCGCGGTTGTGAAAAATCATGGTAGTTCGTTGTAAAACCACTGCCACCAGCCATTTTGTTAGGAAAGGGAAGCATTTGACTGCTACATGAGTTTCTAGACACAGAAATAACTAGAAAATCTCCCCAGCACTCTATAGGAAGATAGAGTGTGCTGGGTCTAGAAAATTAAAAAGACTAGTAAAGTCAATTTAACCTTACATTCTCTGGGAAACAGTAGTTTATCCCAGAAAAGGTATTTAAATCTTTGGGAAGTCTAAACGAACATCCCTGTGCCACTGCACTGAAGGTGCTGTGTGACACACAAGAAAAAGATGATGTCTATGGAGTTATCTTAAAACTCCATAATCTAAGAACACAAGAGTAAAACACACATCAAAATACATGAAAGAGTGGGAAAAAAGGGCCACACGCTTTACAGGTAAAAAAAACAAGTCTTAAAAATCTAGCAAAGTTGCTGGGGGTCTCTAAGGTGAAGGGAATTAGCACATTTATGAGAATTTTCCCTAACATGGCGGTGCGCTAAAAATGGCAGCTATTCCGTTAGTGCCAAAAAACGGTGGCAACAAAATGACTGCCATTTTATTACTGCACCGCCAAACTTGCAATGGCCCCAGACTGCCAGGTTGCAAATCTGTGACTTTCAGATTTCATACAAATCTTTACAATGGTGTATTAGCCCACTGACCTAGGTTAACAGATATGGACTTGTGACCAGTATTATAGCATGTGCAATAACCCACTGAACTATATTAACATGTTTTGAGATCTGTGCAGTTTATGCTGGAAATACTTTAGCCGGGTGGATACCAGAGGTCTGCAGATTACACGCGGATCGCTGTGTAACAGGGTTCCAAAGTGCTGGGTGCGGTTTGGCTCCTGATTATTTTGGCAGCAACAGATACTTATGGCTCCCACAAGCCAACAAGTACCTTGCAAACATCATTATGTGACGTTAACTCTGTGTGCTTGGGAGTGTGTACAAAAGAGCATTAGGACAAATTTAGAAGACATTTAGCGAATAATGGGTGGTATGTAATTGATAGCCTGCAGTAAGCTAGATTTGCAACACGCTAGGTACAAGCTCCTCGGTTCCCAGAGGCTACTCCTCTTACTGGGTGATGCCTGATACCCTGAGGTTGGGTTAGCACTCGGATGATGGACAAAGGGCGATTGGGCCCTGCCGTGTCCTGGTGACCCCTTCCAGATCTCTTCACACCAGCCGCAACACAAAGGCCCTCATCCCTCCGTGCTGGCGGTCAGGCACAGAGGAATAACAAAGAGCAGTCGTTGCGCTCGCTCACGGGGCCCGGCGAAACATTTCTCAGCGCTCGTGATGCTGTGCCAACAGTTAGGGGGTTGGACACCGTCTGTGGCCCCCTTGGGTTGCGTAAATAACAATGGATACAAAAGAATGCTGTTTAATCTCACGGGGCAGGCAGCCAAAGCTGAAACACTAAACGGCCACTGAAAAGTTAGTAATTGCTCTGTCAGCAAGGTGCTAACGCACATGAAACCAGAGTAAAAGAGGTGAGAACACTGCTGGATGCTGGGTGCTATCAAAGCCAGTCTGTTACCTGCTGCAAAGTGCACATTTAAAGTCTTCAGTTAAGGTGACAGCAGCCAGCAAAGGGCAGCCGGTCACATGCACGCATGGCAAATTGCCCATGTAATGCCATGAAAGTTAGAAATATGTTGCTGTGTAGTAGCCACAATGGGGGCAGCTGCTTGGGCCCTCCCCCTTCCCTGAGGCAAAATCACAACACTGTGGGAGGGTTAGGCATACAAGGCGTTGATATGTTCTGATTTGTCTTCCGGACCGGTCCAGCAAAAGATATGCAGAACCCTAATTTGCACATTATAGATTGACATGATCAGTAGATAACAGTACAAGCAGGGGCGTCAGTCTTCAGTACTCTAGGACACCACTGGTAAAGACATTAAAATACATTTTCACATGTAAGGCAAGCGATTAATGTGCTGTGCAATACTCATATATTCACTATTACTAATATTGAACAACTCAATAGTTTAGGAAGCCTTGAGGGCTTGTCTTCACAGGAATAAATGCAAACTAAATCACTTCTAGCAGCACCCAATCTCAGCTGATCAGGCACAGTGAGATTAAAAGACTTACCCAGCATCACACACTTCATTAAAGTGGTAAAATCAGTATTTGGACCCAGGTGTGATTTAAGCTCGTGGCTACATAGCTTCCCAGTGATAGACCACAAATATTGTTTACGGTTGGGTTTCCAAAAAACGAAATAATTCGTTTTTCTATCAATGTATTGAAAAGTATACAAATACCTTAAGGAACCAACCTGACATTATATATATGCTTATAGAACTAGGTCATGCAAAGTATAGACACGTAGAGCTTTGCTTTTCACCACCCTGAATGCAAGATTGCAGCAGCCTGCAAAAGAACGTGGACCTAAAAACAATATCATTTGGTTTTTACAAAGGTATTCACAGTGAAAGGGAATTCAATATAAGGTCATCAGCTTGAGGCAGTATTTTACACAGCAGGCAGCGTTATACTCCCCACCATTTATTATCACCCGCAAGTTGCACCTTGTAAGCGACAACAGTCCTTACCCAGGCACCACTGTGTGCGGATCATCAACCTCTAATCGATTTATTGAAATGAGGTTCACAAAAAGCTGAACCTAAGGGTACTGGGGGCTCAGTGGGAAAGGCGCTGTGCTAACCTGCACTTTTAACTGTCACATGAAAAGTGTGAGCTGGGAAGACTTTGGACAGCTGATCCTGCTTCAGAGGAACACAGTCCAGCCTTTTTCTTGTCCCGAGTTAGCTGTGTGCGAGATGCGGGACAAAGCCAATGAAATTGGGACAGTCCCGCAAAGTGACGGGATGGTTGGCCGCCTTACAGACACACCCATTCCAGTTCCCCGGACGCGGGCTTCATCTGGGCTTGCTTAGCTGCCAGCTTGGTATAAGGTGAACAGAGAGAACTCGCACAAAGGGGATTTTCATCAACCATGTGGATCTTTTTGTCCCATTTCACTACAGCCTCATCTAAGAAGCTGCATTTGATTGTTTCCCTGTTCATGTATCTCTTGCAGCTGTGACTGCGTTTAGGTGGGACGCTAGGGCAAACAGCTGCCCACCTCGCATCACAAACATGCTCCCCTTTACCTCCTGCTTCCTTTCTCTCCCATACAGCAATTTTTTTGCCCTCTCTTATTTTCTTACCAGCAATTTCCTCTCTACTATCCTACTCTTTCCTGCTCTGTTTGAACACTACACCGTCCCCTGTTCTTGCCTCATTCCCTTAATCCTCCTTCCTTTTTCTTTCTCTATTTCTGCCAAAGGTGCTTTGATATAAAGATCCTGCTCTCATCCTCATTTTGCTGCTATTCGCATACTCACCTGCCTTCCTTCCCTCAATGTGCCCCTCCCTGTTTACCACATCACAAACCATTTGCCTTTACATTGCTGCCCCTCCGCGCCCCATTCCTCACTCACTTGCCTCCCTTCTCTCCCTTTCTCCTGCCCTCCCTCAGTCTCCACTTCTTCCTTACTCTTTAGACTTCCATTATTCCCCATTCTCCTTACATTCCTGAGCCCCCTGCTCTCTATTTCCCCTCCCTGTAATCCTCTTTATCCTGCATTTCTCCCACTCCTGTGCCTCAATAACTATTGCCCCATTCTCCTGCCTGCGTTCGTTCTCTCTACCCATTCACCCTTCTACCCTCATCGGGTTCCCTTAAATCACATTGTGCCTCAACACGACCTCGGTGGTAATCCTTAAATCCGGCGGTAGCGCTATTACCGCCGGATTTAAGGGTCTGCCGAATCAGGGCCTCTCTGGATTTCAACCCAGCTCTGAGCTGGTGTGAAATCCCCTGAGAATTCGCGCTCATACCGCCGGCGGGAAATCTGCCGGCGGTATGAGCGCGAAATTTCCCCATTGAGCCCAATGGGGAATGGGGCATTCCCGAATGGGCTCAATGGGGAATGGGGACTTCCAAGTCCGCCCAACTCGTGATCCCGCGCTATTAGCGCCGGGGGCTATGGCGGTCGCGCTAATAGCGCCAGCGTTACCCCCGAGGTCGTGATGAGGCCCATTATCTCCTGCCTTCCCTCACTCTCAATCTCTCCTCATGCTTCTGCCCTCCTTCATTCTCCACTCTCCTGTCCCATCAGTGTTCATGTTACTTGCTCCTTCTCTACATTTGTTTGTTTGCTTGGTTGTTTCTTTGTTCGTTCCTCACTCTCCTGCCCTCATTCCCACTCCATTTCCATTCACTGCCCTGCAGCAGGGCCCTGTGGATCTGGGGGTATATGGGGGTGGTGGGTTGGAGTTAAGGGCTTTTCAAGTGCCAAAAGCAACACCCACAAGAAAGGTAAGCCCTGGTATGTTTTGAGATTAAAAGGTGCACTCCTTTAAGTCTGTGATGTTCAAGGGCATTTCAAGTGTGTGGGGTATGAACACCGGAGACATGCACACAAAGGTTCTGCACCCCGTGATATCACCTCCTGTAATGCCCCTTCCCATTGCCCATGTCATTGCCCATTGCCTTGAACCCTATAATTTCCTATATTAGCAGCAGGCGTGATCATTCAATATTACCACCATTGACAGCAAAACCCGGTGGGGAGGCCCAGCTGTCTCCAGCTAGAGTCAGATCCCCAAACACAGAAAACTGTAAAAAAAAAACACAAAATGAAGCATTTATCCCTAAAGTTCATCATTGTGCAACTCCACCCACTCCAGGCTCCGCCTCCATTACCCGCCCACTTGTGACCCTCTGTCATTTTTGCCCCGGGGCCCTTTGCCTTAAACCTGCCAGTGCTGATACCCAGGGGCTGCTTTTATCTCCTGCTCATCAAATCCTCATTGTGTGCCCTGCAAAAGTTGCTAAACCTACTCAGCGATGTGATTAGAGCTATGAAAGCAGGCGCATTAACCCACTGAACTATGTTAGTAGGATGTAACATTGTGACCTGCAAATCTCGCACCACAGTACACACGCACACACACACGAAATGTCCCTTTGGCTGCAAGTGCAATCATTCCACTAAGCTATGTTACCAGGCCATTTGTATTTGTATTTTATTTATTTATAACGCACGCCAGGCCCAGAGGTATCAGTGAGACCTGTATGCTAGCAGGCACATTAACCCACTGTTCTATTGTTACTGGGATGTAACACAAACTTGTGATCTCATACTCGAGCACACATCTAAGCACACTGCACTTGGCGGCAAGTTCAATAACCCACTGAGCTGTTGTAGCAGGCCATGCACCGACAATACATGTATGCTAGCAGACACAGTAACCCACTGTTCTATTGTTACTGGGATGTAACACAAAATTGTGATCTCATACTCGAGCACACATCTAAGCACACTGCACTTGGCGGCAAGTTCAATAACCCACTGAGCTATGGTAGCAGGCCATGCACCGACAATACATGTATGCTAGCAGGCACTGTAACCCACTGTTCTATTGTTACCAGGCTGTAAACGTCTGGCCTGCAAATAACAAAGCCACGCACACGCGTGCGCACGCCAACATACCATTTGGCGTCCAGTGCAACAGCCCACTGAGCTATTTTGCCATCGTAAATGATGAAACGCACGATTACTCTTCCCCGGTACAACCTCACCACCAATGTTGAAGAAAGAAGGAGGTGGGGTTGGCTTGGTGACGCAGCGCAGGCCGTGGCGTGAGTCGGCCCACCGGCCCTGGGCGTCACTGCCAGGAGGCCACCGCCAGGGCAAGGCCACGGCGTCCACGCTATCGCCCAGTGCCACCCGCGCCCGTCTATGGCCCGCATTCATCGCGGCTGAGCGAGGACAGGCCCTTATCTCGGGGAGGCGTCGAGGGAGGCGCAGAGCGCGGCCCTTTGCCAGCCTCCCATGTGCCTGGAGGACAGGGCCGCACCGTCCCTACCTCACGACAAGGCCGGCGACGTCGCGGATTCAAATGTGTGGGGGCTCACGGATTCCATACTTTAGAGACGTCACTGCTGCCATTTTCCAAACTCCCAATCATAAGAATTTACAAAATGGCCGAGTCTGGACTGCCATTTCACAAAGTCTGCCCCACATCTCATGAGAGAGCTGTAATGTCACACACTGCACATGTTTGGGGGTGACGGGGCTTACCTCTCAAATGTACAATGCTGAAAATCAAAATCTGTACATTTTAGGCGCCAGTGGGGCTGTATTTCCAAAAAACCCATTTCATAGGTCAATATAGCAATAGGATGTCATTTCCAAAAGCCCATATTTTATTAGGCCTGCAATTTCCCAAACTCAAGTTTAGGGATGGATTGGAGTGTAATGCTCGAAAGTGCTAAATGTAGGCCCCAGAAAGAGATGAAATGTGGTTAGTGATGAAAGGGCGGTATTTTTCAAAACTCCCATGTTTAGGGGTATGGACATGACTGTCATTTTCCAAGTGTCTAATTATTCGGACCAATAGGGCTGTAGTTCCCCAAAATGCCAAGTTAAGGGACTGATAGTGCTTTAATGTCCATGTATACCAAGATTAGAGATGACAGGGCTGTTATTTCCTAAAGTCTCAACTTTAGGGAGTGAGAGCTCTGCTATTTCTCCCAAGGTTAGGGGCGATAGGGCTGCAATATCTGGAATTCCGGGTGATAGGGCTGCAATATCTGAAACTCCCAAGTAGGGCTGCAATATCTGAAACTCCCAAGTTTCGGGGCGATAGGGCTGCAATATCTGAAACTCCCAAGTAGGGCTGCAATATCTGAAACTCCCATGTTTCGAGGCAAAAGGGCTGCAAGATCTGAAATTCCGGGCGATAGGACTGCAATATCTGAAACTCCCAAGTTTTGGGGCGATAGGACTGCAATATGTGAAATTCCCAAGTTTCAGGGCGATAGGGCTGCAATATCTGAAACTCCCAAGTTTCCAGACGATAGGGCTGCAATATCTGAAACTCCCAAGTTTCGGGGCGATAGGGCTGCAATATCTGAAACTCCCAAGTTTCAGGGCGATAGGGCTGCAATATCTGAAACTCCCAAGTTTCCAGACGATAGGGCTGCAATATCTGAAACTCCCAAGTTTCCGGACAACAGGGTTGCAATATCTGAAACTCCCAAGTTTCCAGACGATAGGGCTGCAATATCTGGAATTCCGGGTGATAGCGCTGCAATATCTGAAACTCCCAAGTAGGGCTGCAATATCTGAAACTCCCAAGTTTCGGGGCGATAGGGCTACAATATCTGAAACTCCCAAGTAGGGCTGCAATATCTGAAACTCCCATGTTTCGAGGCAAAAGGGCTGCAATATCTGAAATTCCGGGCGATGAGGCTGCAATAGCTGAAACTCCCAAGTTTTGGGGCGATAGGACTGCAATATGTGAAATTCCCAAGTTTCAGGGCGATAGGGCTGCAATATCTGAAACTCCCAAGTTTCCAGATGATAGGGCTGCAATATCTGAAACTCCCAAGTTTCGGGGCGATAGGGCTGCAATATCTGAAACTCCCAAGTTTCAGGGCGACAGGGCTGCAATATCTGAAACTTCCAAGTTTCCAGACGATAGGGCTGCAATATCTGAAACTCCCAAGTTTCCGGACGATAGGGTTGCAATATCTGAAACTCCCAAGTTTCCAGACGATAGGGCTGCAATATCTGACACTCCCAAGTTTCGGAGGCGATAGGGCTGCAATATCTGAAACTCCCAAGTTTCAGGGCGATAGGGCTGCAATATCTGAAACTCCCAAGTTTCCAGACGATAGGGCTGCAATATCTGAAACTCCCAAGTTTCGGGGCGATAGGGCTGCAATATCTGAAACTCCCAAGTTTCAGGGCGATATGGCTGCAATATCTGAAACTCCCAAGTTTCCAGACAATAGGGCTGCAATATCTGAAATTCCCAGGTTTCAGGGCGATAGGGCTGCAATATCTGAAACTCCCAAGTTTCCAGACGATAGGGCTGCAATATCTGAAACACCCAAGTTTCGGGGCGATAGGGCTGCAATCTCTGAAACTCCCAAGTTTCCAGACGATAGGGCTGCAATATCTGAAACTCCCAAGTTTCGGGGCGATAGGGCTGCAATCTCTGAAACTCCCAAGTTTCAGGGCGATAGGGTTGCAATATCTGAAACTCCCAAGTTTCCAGACGATAGGGCTGCAATCTCTGAAACTCCCAAGTTTCCGGACGATAGGGTTGCAATATCTGAAACTCCCAAGTTTCGAGGCGATAGGGCTGCAATATCTGAAACTCCCAAGTTTCAGGGCGATAGGGCTGCAATATCTGAAACTCCCAAGTTTCCAGACGATAGGGTTGCAATATCTGAAACTCCCAAGTTTCCAGACGATAGGGATGCAATATCTGAAACTCCCAAGTTTCGGGGCGATAGGGCTGCAATATCTGAAAGTCCCAAGTTTCCAGACGATAGGGCTGCAATATCTGAAACTCCCAAGTTTCGGGGCGATAGGGCTGCAATATCTGGAATTCCAGGCGATAGGGCTGCAATATCTGAAACTCCCAAGTAGGGCTGCAATATCTGAAACTCGCAAGTTTCAGGGCGATAGGGCTGCAATATCTGAAACTCCCAAGTAGGGCTGCAATATCTGAAACTCCCAAGTTTCGAGGCAAAAGGGCTGCAAAATCTGAAATTCCGGGCGATAGGGCTGCAATATCTGAAACTCCCAAGTTTCGGGGCGATAGGGCTGCAATATCTGAAACTCCCAAGTTTGAGGGCGATAGGGCTGCAATATCTGAAACTCCCAAGTTTCCAGACGATAGGGCTGAAATATCTGAAATTCCCATGTTTCGGGGCGATAGGGCTGCAATATCTGAAACTCCCAAGTTTCGGGGCGATAGGGCTGCAATATCTGAAACTCCCAAGTTTCGGGGCGATAGGGCTGCAATATCTGAAACTCCCAAGTTTCCAGACGATAGGGCTGCAATATCTGAAACTCCCAAGTTTCGGGGCGATAGGGCTGCAATATCTGAAACTCCCAAGTTTCAGGGCGATAGGGCTGCAATATCTGAAACTCCCAAGTTTCCAGACGATAGGACTGCAATATCTGAAACTCCCAAGTCTCCAGACGATAGGGTTGCAATATCTGAAACTCCCAAGTTTCCAGACGATAGGGCTGCAATAGCTGAAACTCCCAAGTTTCGGGGCGATAGGGCTGCAATATCTGAAACTCCCAAGTTTCCAGACGATAGGGCTGCAATATCTGAAACTCCCAAGTAGGGCTGCAATATCTGAAACTCCCAAGTTCCGGGGCGATAGGGCTGCAATATCTGAAACTCCCAAGTTTCGGGGCGATAGGGCTGCAATATCTGAAACTCCCAAGTTTCCAGACGATAGGGCTGCAATATCTGAAACTCCCAAGTTTCGGGGTGATAGGGCTGCAATATCTGAAACTCCCAAGTTTCCAGACGATAGGGCTGCAATATCTGAAATTCCCAAGTTTCCAGACGATAGGGCTGCAATAGCTGAAACTCCCAAGTTTCGGGGCGATAGGGCTGCAATATCTGAAACTCCCAAGTTTCCAGACGATAGGGTTGCAATATCTGAAACTCCCAAGTTTCCAGACGATAGGGCTGCAATAGCTGAAACTCCCAAGTTTCAGGGCGATAGGGCTGCAATATCTGAAACTCCCAAGTTTCCAGACGATAGGGCTGCAATATCTGAAACTCCCAAGTAGGGCTGCAATATCTGAAACTCCCAAGTTCCGGGGCGATAGGGCTGCAATATCTGAAACTCCCAAGTTTTGGGGCGATAGGGCTGCAATATCTGAAACTCCCAAGTTTCCAGACGATAGGGCTGCAATATCTGAAATTCCCAAGTTTCCAGACGATAGGGCTGCAATAGCTGAAACTCCCAAGTTTCGGGGCGATAGGGCTGCAATATCTGAAACTCCCAAGTTTCCAGACGATAGGGTTGCAATATCTGAAACTCCCAAGTTTCCAGACGATAGGGCTGCAATAGCTGAAACTCCCAAGTTTCGGGGCGATAGGGCTGCAATATCTGAAACTCCCAAGTTTCCAGACGATAGGGCTGCAATATCTGAAACTCCCAAGTAGGGCTGCAATATCTGAAACTCCCAAGTTCCGGGGCGATAGGGCTGCAATATCTGAAACTCCCAAGTTTCGGGGCGATAGGGCTGCAATATCTGAAACTCCCAAGTTTCCAGACGATAGGGGTGCAATATCTGAAATTCCCAAGTTTCCAGACGATAGGGCTGCAATAGCTGAAACTCCCAAGTTTCGGGGCGATAGGGCTGCAATATCTGAAACTCCCAAGTTTCCAGACGATAGGGTTGCAATATCTGAAACTCCCAAGTTTCCAGACGATAGGGCTGCAATAGCTGAAACTCCCAAGTTTCCAGACGATAGGGCTGCAATATCTGAAACTCCCAAGTAGGGCTGCAATATCTGAAACTCCCAAGTTCCGGGGCGATAGGGCTGCAATATCTGAAACTCCCAAGTTTCGGGGCGATAGGGCTGCAATATCTGAAACTCCCAAGTTTCCAGACGATAGGGCTGCAATATCTGAAATTCCCAAGTTTCCAGACGATAGGGCTGCAATAGCTGAAACTCCCAAGTTTCGGGGCGATAGGGCTGCAATATCTGAAACTCCCAAGTTTCCAGACGATAGGGTTGCAATATCTGAAACTCCCAAGTTTCCAGACGATAGGGCTGCAATAGCTGAAACTCCCAAGTTTTGGGGCGATAGGGCTGCAATATCTGAAACTCCCAAGTTTCCAGACGATAGGGCTGCAATATCTGAAACTCCCAAGTAGGGCTGCAATATCTGAAACTCCCAAGTTCCGGGGCGATAGGGCTGCAATATCTGAAACTCCCAAGTTTCGGGGCGATAGGGCTGCAATATCTGAAACTCCCAAGTTTCCAGACGATAGGGCTGCAATATCTGAAATTCCCAAGTTTCGGGGCGATAGGGCTGCAATATCTGAAACTCCCAAGTTTCCAGACGATAGGGCTGCAATATCTGAAACTCCCAAGTTTCGGGGCGATAGGGCTGCAATATCTGATACTCCCAAGTTTCCAGACGATAGGGCTGCAATATCTGAAACTCCCAAGTTTCGGGGCGATAGGGCTGCAATATCTGAAACTCCCAAGTTTCAGGGCGATAGGGCTGCAATATCTGAAACTCCCAAGTTACCAGACGATAGGGCTGCAATATCTGAAACTCCCAAGTTTCCGGACGATAGGGTTGCAATATCTGAAACTCCCAAGTTTCGGGGCGATAGGGCTGCAATATCTGAAACTCCCAAGTTTCAGGGCGACAGGGCTGCAATATCTGAAACTCCCAAGTTTCGGGGCGATAGGGCTGCAATATCTGAAACTCCCAAGTTTCCGGACGATAGGGTTGCAATATCTGAAACTCCCAAGTTTCGGGGCGATAGGGCTGCAATATAGGCCCACAATCTCTAAAACTGCCAAGTTTCGCACCGCGATATCTGAAACTCCCAAGTTTCGGGGCGATACGGGTGTCTTTTCTCAAGGTCGATGGTTTTGGGGCCGTCAATTGCCCATTTTAGAGTTTAGGGGCGTTTGGGCTGTAATCTTCCCAAACTCACAATTTCAGGGGCCAATCGGGCTGTAGTTTACCCAACTCTCAGGTTCGGAATCCGATAGAGCTGCATTTTAAAGAAAATCTCAAATTTAGGGACGATAGAGCTGCCATTTCGTAAACTCTCAAGTTAAGTGACAGTGGGGCTGTCTTTTCTGAAAGCCACATGTTTTGGTGCCACTTAGGCCGTCCTTTCTCAACATCCCAAGTTTAGATGCAATTGTGCTATAATTGCCCCAAGTTTAGGGAAAATATGGCTGGAATTTCCCGAACTCACAATTGTAGGGACCATTGTTTATTTTTATTTTTTATTTTGGTTATACGCTACACGCCCATGGGCCTCAGAGCACAAAGAGGGAAGGAGGGGAGAACAGATTTAGATGGGTAGGTTAGATCAAATTAAAAAAGTTTTTACTGATTGTTTAAAAATCATCAGAGAAGAGGATGCTCTTATGCTCAACAGGAGTTAATTCCATTCCCTGGATGCCTGACCCTCAAAGTTTCGACCGCCACATTTCTCCAGGCGGTAGCACGGTTGGATCAATGAGAGGGTATCTGGTGGGTTGTTTAGCGGATATCCTGTCCAGGAGATATTGGGGAGTTGCACTATGTATGCATTTGTATGTCAGGGATAGGACCTTGTGCCTGATTCTGTTTTACGGGAAGCCAATGTAAACTTTTCCTGAATGAGGAGATGTGTTCACGTTTAGGATCTTGTGCCTGATTCTCTGTTTTATGGGAAGCCAATGTAAACATTTCCTGAATGAGGAAATGTGTTCACGTTTAGGATCTTGTGCCTGATTCTCTGTTTTACTGGAAGCCAATGTAAACATTTCCTGAATGAGGAGATGTGTTCACGTTTAGGATCTTGTGCCTGATTCTCAGTTTTACGGGAAGCCAATGTAAACATTTCCTGGATGAGGAGATGTGTTCACGTTTTGGATCTTGTGCCCGATTCTCAGTTTAACGGGAAGCCAATGTAAACATTTCCTGAATGAGGAGATGTGTTCACGTTTAGGATCTTGTGCCCGATTCTCAGTTTTACGGGAAGCCAATGTAAACATTTCCTGAATGAGGAGATGTGTTCACGTTTAGGATCTTGTGCCTGATTCTCAGTTTTACGGGAAGCCAATGTAAACATTTCCTGAATGAGGAGATGTGTTCACGTTTTGGATCTTGTGCCTGATTCTCTGTTTTACGGGAAGGCAATGTAAACTTTAACTGAATGAGGATATGTGTTCACGTTTAGGATCTTGTGCCTGATTCTCTGTTTTACGGGAAGCCAATGTAAACCTTTCCTGAATGAGGAGATGTGTTCATGTTTAGTGAGTCCAAAAAGTAGAACTCTAAATTCCCAAACATCCAACTTTGGGGTCCAAAAGTGCTTTACTTTCCCAAATTCCCAAGTTGAGGGATGAAAGGGCTGTCATTTCCCCAGGCCACATGGCCAGTGGCCAGCTGGGCATCAATTTGCCACATTTCCCATGTTTAGGGACGGAGGGGGCTGTATATTCTACACGATTCCAAGTTTGGGGACCAGCTGTGTTGTCCTTCCCAAACACCCACATTTAGGAACACAGAGAGCAGTAATTCCCATACTCCCAACGTTTTGGGACTGATTAGACTGTCATTTACCACACTCCCAGGTTTTGGGGCTGACCGCCTTGTAATTACCCAAACGCCCAGATTGATGGCTAATATTTTTATGATGCACAAACCCTCCGGGCCTATTTATGTGTAGTTTTTGTGTGTTTTTATGCCCTCTTAGAATAGCGCAAAGGGGCTGTAGTGAAGCAAACTCTCAGATTTGGAGACCAACAGGTCTGTAGTTTACCAAACTGTCTCTGTAATTAGCTGTGCGCTCTATCAGGAGCCTGGCGGTATCCCAGTGGTAATTCCACTGGGATACCACCAGCACAAATTGCGTTACCGCAACTCTGTAAGGTGCTATTAGCACCAGATCCGAGTTGTGGGGGAGTGGTAAACCCCCTTTCCACTAGTTCCATCGGACCCAATGAGACATTCTGGGCGATATTAGCGCAGCGCTAATGGCGGCGAGCTAATAACGCTGAAAATGGGCAGAAAGGTGAGAATTCTAACCCCCAGCAAAAAAGCACTGGAAGGAATGGTGGTGAGGTAGGGCGGATGGGAGGGCGGACGGGGTACTCTTTAAAGAGATGTACAGTCAGGCTGCCTCTAAATTGTGATGGGCGCGGGTTCCGTTGGAGTGGAGCAAGTAGGGAGAAAGAGCGGGTGTGAGAGGAGACAAAGGTGCATGGAACAGTGAGGTTGATTGCAGAGGGAACAAGATGGTGAGTGGACAGAGATATGCTCAAACATGTACTGAGGCGCAGAACCATTGATAGCTTTGTAGACTATGAGAAAAGGGAGCCGTTGTGCACAGAGAGTCACCGAGTATGTTGTCAGTAGGCAGAATTGAAGGGAGGATCTAACTAAATTGTAAGCCTTCTCGTAATCTCTGCCCTGCCTCCTCGACTACCCATGTGGCTCCTCGACCCACCCTCTGGCTTCCGCCCTTTCTCTCTTCTCACTCCACTGGCATGGAATTCTCTTCCCCTGGAAATCTGAGAAACCGTCCATCAAACTAAAAGCCTACCTTCTCGCCTCTGAATTACCCTCCTAACCTACCTCTCATCTGCCTGCTAGCAAACATGTTTCCCTCGCCTCTAACCTGCCTCTGTCCCTCACTTTCTCTTCCTCCAGACTAGTGCTACACCCATCATGGTCACATCCCGAGCAGAGCTGGCCGTACCACCTACCTGCACTTAAAAATGTCCAATGTTGGTTGTCCTTAATCTATGTCTGTCCACTTATGTATTGCCCCCGGTGAACGTTCCTTTTACTCCCCTTCACAACCTGGTCAGAATGTCCCTCAAACTCACCGCATTGTAAGAAGCTCAATGCTTCCCGTCAAATCAGTGTTCTTATCTATTGTACAGCCCTTTGAAAGCAAAAGAGCATTGTTTCTCACATATATAAATAAATAAATATATATAGAAAATGTGGCTAGCGTGTGGACATTGTCAAGAGGGAGGAAGGAGTGAAGAGGAAGGTCAAGGAGTTGGCTCAAGCAATAGTTGAGCTTGCTGAGTACGAGGGTCAAGATTAGAGTCTTTGTAGAGAGATGAGTAAGAAATGGACACATTACCAACAGTAGAGACAGTGGTAGTGATGGATCGTTGCAGTCAGAGGGGGCTAACAAAGAGGACACCAAGGTTGCAAGCTGAGGGCGAGGGAACGAGGTGGTCAGATCTGGAAGCGATAGGAAAGGGGAGGGATGGCATTGGAAGCTGGGAGAAAGATTGCTTTTGTTTTTGAAGAGTTCAACATGAGACAGCGGAAAGCTATCAAGTGATGGTTTACAGTGAGACGGTTCATAATCCGTTCCAAGATGGATGGCGTGAAGGAGGTAAAAGAGAAAAAAATGTGGGCATCATCAGCAAAGCGGTGATGGTGAAAGCCAAAGGACAAGGTCAGTCTTCCTAGGGCAGAGGTACAGAGGGCGGAGAGCAGAGGCCCAAAAACCAATTGTTGGGAAATGCCGACAGAAAGATGGGGTGAGGTCAGTGGGTTGAGAGTCCCAGGAGATTTTCAAGGAGCCTTGTTGCAGGCAAGAGGTTTGCAAAACAAGTCCTAGAAAGTGGAGAGGAGAGAGAAGTGTTGGACATTGTCGAAAGGTCTGAAGCGGTCCAAAAGAATGAGTATAGACGAGAATTTGGAGTGGTGAGTATGGGAGAGACAATTGGAGACATGCCGAGTGTTTACTAGCGATGGGGAGCAGGTGCAAGTGGATCTAGGTTACCTGGCCTAAGCCCCGCCCACCTGGTGCCTTCCTGCCTGCCACTCTTTTTCACCATTTAGCAAGCCTCGCCCACCTGGTGCCTTCCTGCTTACTGCTCTTTTTCACCACTTAGCAAGCCCCGCCATCCTGGTGCCTTCCTGCCTGCTGCTCTTTTTCACCACATAGCAAGCCCCGCCCACCAGCTGACTTCCTGCTTGCCGCTCTTTTTTACCACTTAGTAAGCCCTGCCCACCTGGTGCCTTCCTGCTTGCTGCTCTTTTTCCCTACTTAAGGAGCCCTCCAGCCTCTTTTCCTTTGCTGATGGGGAGGAGGTGCAAGTGGATCTAGGTTACCTGGCCTAAGCCCCGCCCACCTGGTGCCTTCCTGCCTGCCGCTCTTTTTCACCACTTAGCAAGCCCCGCCCACCTGGTGCCTTCCTGCCTGCCACTCTTTTTCACCATTTAGCAAGCCTCGCCCACCTGGTGCCTTCCTGCTTACTGCTCTTTTTCACCACTTAGCAAGCCCCGCCCTCCTGGTGCCTTCCTGCCTGCTGCTCTTTTTCACCACTTAGCAAGCCCCGCCCACCTGCTGACTTCCTGCTTGCCGCTCTTTTTCACCACTTAGTAAGCCCTGCCCACCTGGTGCCTTCCTGCTTGCTGCTCTTTTTCCCTACTTAAGGAGCCCTCCAGCCTCTTTTCCTTTGCAGATGGGGAGCAGGTGCAAGTGGATCTAGGTCACCTGGTAGTCACCGTCTTGTGGCCAATGCAGGATTTGACTTGTATGGACTTCATTCATTCACGGTGCGTCACCCTTTCTCAACTCCCATGCTGGACTTCCTTTGCATCTTGTAATCATGGTGGCCCTGAATTATGCTGTTCCCATCTTCATCTTGTATCCAGGCTTGCAACAATATGTGTTACTACTGACTTCAGCAATTGTAATCATTCTCCCCTCCTGCTTCTCCACTCTTTTGACTGCTATCCCTCTGTTCTCTCCTCCTTTCCCTTCTCTCTTGTCCTATCTCCTCCCCTTACTTTCCTCTATGCACTTACTCTATCAGAATTGTCCCTGGACCTAGTATGATAGCAACCTTTTCTGTCCCCTCCCCCTATCCTTACTGGTTTTGTCCTCCCCACACCCCTCCAGCACTATCTTAAATGTCGTCAGGCCTAGTATGATAGTCGCTTGTTTTGTTCCTCCCCTAACTATCTGCACCCCTCTCCCTCACCTTTTGTTTTTCTCCGGCTCTACCAGAAATGTCGCCAGGCCTGCTACGGTAGTCGCCTGTCTGTTTCCATTTCCTTCCCACTCTCCCCCTCCCTTCCTTATCTATGTTTTAGCTCTTGCACTATCTGAAATGTCATCAGGCCGAGTATGATAGTTAGTTTCACATCTTTACTGTTCATGGCCTGTAAGAATGTCATTGTGTTTTCGCGTGTTCCCTCCCTTACCTTGAAGCGCTTTGAAACACATTGTGAATAGGCGCTATATAAATAAACTATCATATTATATCATATCAAGCCGGATTGAAATGGATCTCCATGGCCATTATCCTCAAGCTACTTAGTAATTCAGTTGAAGGCCATCAGCACAATGTACTTATGTATCAGGAGAGGAAAGCAGCCTTAGTTTACTGGGATGTTTGGGTCAGCAGAGGATTTCTTAAAAAGGGATAGGACAGCTGCAGATTAAAAATGGAAGGGAAGAGACCAAAGGAGAGGGAGAGGTTAAAGAGCTCTGGTCGAATCGAAAGAAATGTTTGACCATTTGTAGAGCAAACGGGTTGCTAGGAACTCAAGATGGGTGCCAGTGCGGTAGAAGAGAATAGAAGGGAGTCAAAAGTAGAAGGAGTCAGGAGAGAGCTGACGAAGAGAAGGAAGGTAAAGAAGGAGCAGAGAGGAGGGCTGTGGGAGTGTTGCAAATTTAGAGATGTTGGAGGATTAGAGGGAAAGTATTGGGAAAGCGCTTACTTTCTTTGGTTGATGTGACATTATTTCGTAGACTCAGAGGTTTGCAGCCTGCCAGGACCCTATGTCCCTAACTCAGAGGTTCGGTGCTCACCTTGGCTTCTAGATCCCTAACCTAGAGCTTTTCTGACACCCAGGCACAACATTTTGGTTACTATCTTCTATGTTTCGAAATGTATAGGACTTGGGGTAACCTGGGACGCTTTACCAAATCACCAAGTCTTGGTAACTAACTAATCTCTGGTTTCCAAATGTATAGGTTTAGGGTAGCCAGGGACACTTTATCAAATCACCAAGTCTTGGTAACTAACTCATCTCTGGTTTACAAATGTATAGGTTTAGGGTAGCCAGGGACACTTTATTAAATCACCAAGTCTTGGTAACTAACTCATCTCTGGTTTACAAATGTATAGGTTTAGGGTAGCCAGGGACACTTTATCAAATCACCAAGTCTTGGTAACTAACTCATCTCTGGTTTACAAATGTATAGGATTAGGGTAGCCAGGGACACTTTATCAAATCACCAAGTCTTGGTAACTAACTAATCTCTGGTTTAAAAATGTATAGGTTTAGGGTAGCCAGGGACACTTTATCAAATCACCAAGTCTTGGTAACTAACTCATCTCTGGTTTACAAATGTATAGGTTTAGGGTAGCCAGGGACACTTTATCAAATCACCAAGTCTTGGTAACTAACTCATCTCTGGTTTACAAATGTATAGGTTTAGGGTAGCCAGGGACACTTTATCAAATCAACAAGTCTTGGTAACTAACTCATCTCTGGTTTACAAATGTATAGGTTTAGGGTAGCCAGGGACACTTTATCAAATCACCAAGTCTTGGTAACTAACTCATCTCTGGTTTAAAAATGTATAGGATTAGGGTAGCCAGGGACACTTTATCAAATCACCAAGTCTTGGTAACTAACTAATCTCTGGTTTACAAATGTATAGGTTTAGGGTAGACAGGGACCCTTTATCAAAACACCAAGTCTTGGTAACTAACTCATCTCTGGTTTACAAATGTATAGGTTTAGGGTAGCCAGGGACACTTTATCAAATCACCAAGTCTTGGTAACTAACTCATCTCTGGTTTACAAATGTATAGGTTTAGGGTAGCCAGGGACACTTTATCAAATCACCAAGTCTTGGTAACTAACTCATCTCTGGTTTACAAATGTATAGGTTTAGGGTAGCCAGGGACACTTTATCAAATCACTAAGTCTTGGTAACTAAGTCATCTCTGGTTTACAAATGTATAGGTTTAGGGTTGTCAGGGACACTTTATCAAATCACCAAGTCTTGGTAACTAACTCATCTCTGGTTTACAAATGTTTAGGTTTAGGGTAGCCAGGGACACTTTATCAAATCACCAGGTCTTGGTAACTAACTCATCTCTGGTTTACAAATGTATAGGATTAGGGTAGCCAGGGACACTTAATCAAATCACCAAGTCTTGGTAACTAACTAATCTCTGGTTTACAAATGTATAGGTTTAGGGTAACCAGGGACACATTATCAAATCACCAAGTCTTGGTAACTAACTCATCTCTGGTTTACAAATGTACAGGTTTAGGGTAGACAGGGACCCTTTATCAAAACACCAAGTCTTGGTAACTAATCTCTGGTTTACAAATGTACAGGTTTAGGGTAGCCAGGGACACTTTATCAAATCACCAAGTCTTGGTAACTAATCTCTGGTTTACAAATGTATAGGATTCGGGTAGACAGGGACCCTTTATCAAAACACCAAGTCTTGGTAACTAATCTCTGTTTTACAAATGTATATGTTTTGGTATGCCAAAGCATGTTTTCAAATCTCATAGGTTTAGGGATTGCTAGGTCCATATTTTCGCAAAATCTTGAGGTTTCAAAGCTGATAAGAGTGTCACGCTCAGGGGTTACACCCTGGTGGGATGTCAGTTTCCATTCTCCCAGGTTTGAGCATAAGGCATGCATTTAGATCCGTTGTTATGGAACTGATAAAACAATGATTTTAAAAATGGGAGATTTGAGGCCTACCAAAATGGGTGAAATGTCTCAGTCTTCCATTTTCGAAGCCCGATAGGGCTGCATTTTTCCAAACTCTCAGTGTAAGGGGTTGTTAGAGCACTCATTTCTCAACCTCCGCAGGTTGTGCCTAACCCCTTGGTTTGGTGGCAGGTTGTTCCCTAATATCCCAACCTTCTATTTTTGAGTGAGAACCGAACCAGTAGTCATTTTCAAACTTCTTGGTTTGGGGACCAGTGGGGATGCAATTTACCAAACTATTCAATTTGAATGCTGAGTTGGCCACACTTTCCTAAACGCTTACGTTTTGTGACTGAGAGAGCTGCAGTTTACTAAGCTGGCTGCAATCTAGCAGGTTTTTCAGTTTGGGGACCACGTGGGGGAGGAAAACCAAAATTCCTAGGTTTTGGAACCGTCATGGTTGTTTTTACTGTCCAAAATTCTGAGACTTCAGCCATTGAAGACGAACATCAGCCCCCCAACTCCTCCTCCTCCCCTCTCCCCCTCCCTTGCTAATGTCCTTCTGCCGCAGAGACTGTTGCCTGGTCCCTTATGAGTCTTCGGGCGCAAAGCCCTCCTTTGACCAGTCTCCCCCAGCATTCCTTACCAGCCCTTGCCTACGGGCACCCTTTCCCGGGCTAACCTAAATCTGATCCACCATGTCCACTGCACTTAGTTTTCCCTCTCCCACTTATCCTCCGGCACTTGCCCCCCGCTCCCGCACTTCACCCTCCCCACCGCCCTCCTTCACAGCCCTTTCCGCTACTTCCAAACCCTCCTCCACACCCCCTGTGCACTTCATTGTCTCTGTACTTGCACGGTAAGAATGTCACATGGCCTAGTACGATGGTAAATGTTGTCTTATTTTCCTTTGTTGCCCCCTCCCCCTTTTAGCCTTGTTGCGCCTGGAAACACTTGTGTATAGGCGCCATGCAAATGTCCAATAAATAATTAAATAACAGTAGTCAATGCCAACAGAGAGTGCATACCACATACTAGTCACTGACAAAGCCAAAAGGTCTGGCTTAAAAAAAGAATACCCTCTATATGCTTTTTACGATGGAAGCCATGATGGTTTGGGGGCATTGGAAAAGGGTATATAAAACTCTCCCAATCCATCATTGACACATTCTTTAACAACACGAAGAGTGGACTCCCTGCGTATCTGCGAGGTTTCAGCCTCTCTCACAAGTTCAATTCAATTGGTTTTGGGGATCAGATCAGTCTACCAGTGCACGGGGCACCCTGTCCCTGGTTGATTATTTTGTGTAATACAATTACCTCCTTTAAGCAATAGCAGTGCAGTGGCCCCCTGGGCTCCCTTGCGTGTATCTTGCACTAAAGCAGTGTAGTCGAGAATGACTGATGGCAGTGGCACCCTGGGCCCCCTTGCTCCTTACCTTAAGTCTATCGTGCACTAAAGCAGTGTAGTCGAGACAGACTGGTGGCAGTGGCACCCTGGGCTCCCTTGCGTGTATCTTGCACTAAAGCAGTGTAGTCGAGACAGATTGGTGGCAGTGGCACCCTGGGCCCCCTTGCTCCTTACCTTAAGTCTATCGTGCACTAAAGCAGTGTAGTCGAGACAGACTGGTGGCAGTGGCACCCTGGGCTCCCTTGCGTGTATCTTGCACTAAAGCAGTGTAGACAGACTGGTGGCAGTGGCCCCCTGGGCTCCTTTGCTCCTTACTTTAAGTCTATTGTGCACTAAAGCAGTGTAGTCTGGGCTCCTTTGCTCCAGACTGGTGGCAGTTGCACCCTGGGCTCCCTTGCTCCTTGCCTTATGTGTATCTTGCACTAAAGCAGTGTAGTCGAGACAGACTGATGGCAGTGGCACCCTGGGCTCCCTTGCTCCTTGCCTTATGTGTATCTTGCACTAAAGCAGTGTAGTCGAGACAGACTGGTGGCAGTTGCACCCTGGGCTCTCTTGCTCCTTGCCTTATGTGTATCTTGCACTAAAGCAGTGTAGTCGAGACAGACTGGTGGCAGTGGCACCCTGGGCTCCCTTGCTCCTTACCTTAAGTGTATCTTGCACTAAAGCAGTGTAGTCGCGACAGACTGGTGGCAGTGGCCCCCTGGGCTCCCTTGCTCCTTACCTTATGTGTATCTTGCACTAAAGCAGTGTAGTCGAGACTGACTGGTGGCAGTGGCACCCTGGGCTCCCTTGCTCCTTACCTTAAGTGTATCTTGCACTAAAGCAGTGTAGTCGAGACAGACTGGTGGCAGTGGCCCCCTGGACTCCCTTGCTCCTTACCTTAAGTGTATCTTGCACTAAAGCAGTGTAGTCGCGACAGACTGGTGGCAGTGGCCCCCTGGGCTCCCTTGCTCCTTACCTCATGTGTATCTTGCACTAAAGCAGTGTAGTCGCGACAGACTGGTGGCAGTGGCACCCTGGGCTCCCTTGCTCCTTAACTTATGTGTATCTTGCACTAAAGCAGTGTAGTCGAGACAGACTGATGGCAGTGGCACCCTGGGCTCCCTTGCTCCTTACCTTAAGTGTATCTTGCACTAAAGCAGTGTAGTCGAGACAGACTGATGGCAGTGGCACCCTGGGCCCCCTTGCTCCTTACCTTAAGTGTATCTTGCACTAAAGCAGTGTAGTCGAGACAGACCGGTGGCAGTCGCACCCTGGGCCCCCTTGCTCCTTACCTTAAATGTATCTTGCACTAAAGCAGTGTAGTCGAGACAGACCGGTGGCAGTGGCACCCTGGGATCCCTTTCTCCTTACCTTAAGTGTATCGTGCACTAAAGAAGTGTAGTCGAGACAGACCGGTGGCAGTGGCACCCTGGGCCCCCTTGCTCCTTACCTTAAGTGCATCTTGCACTAAAGCAGTGTAGTCGAGACAGACTGATGGCAGTGGCACCCTGGGCCCCCTTTAAAGCAGTGTAGTCGAGACAGACTGATGGCAGTGGCACCCTGGGCCCCCTTGCTCCTTAACTTAAGTGCATCTTGACAGACTGCTGGCAGTGGCACCCTGGGCCCCCTTGCTCCTTACAGACTGATGGCAGTGGCACCCTGGGCTCCCTTGCTCCTTACAGACTGCTGGCAGTGGCACCCTGGTCCCCCTTGCTCCTTACCGACTGATGGCAGTGGCACCCTGGGCTCCCTTGCTCCTTACAGACTGATGGCAGTGGCACCCTGGGCTCCCTTGCTCCTTACAGACTGATGGCAGTGGCATCCTGGGCTCCCTTGCTCCTTACAGACTGATGGCAGTGGCACCCTGGGCTCCCTTGCTCCTTACAGACTGATGGCAGTGGCACCCTGGGCTCCCCTGCTCCTTACAGACTGATGGCAGTGGTACCCTGAGCTCCCTTGCTCCTTACCTTAAGTCTATCCTGCACTAAAGCAGTGTGGTCGAGACAGAGTGATGGCAGTGGCACCCTGGGCTCCCTTGCTCCTTACCTTAAGTCTATCTTGCACTAAAGCAGTGTGGTCGAGACAGACTGATGGCAGTGGCACCCCCCTGGGCTCCCTTGCTCCTTACAGACTGATGGCAGTGGCACCCTGGGCTCCCTTGCTCCTTACAGACTGCTGGCAGTGGCACCCTGGGCTCCCTTGCTCTTTACCTAAAGTGCATCTTGCACTAAAGCAGTGTATCTTGACAGACTGCTGGCAGTGGCACCCTGGGCCCCCTTGCTCCTTACAGACTGGTGGCAGTGGCACCCTGGGCTCCCTTGCTCCTTACAGACTGATGGCAGTGGCACCCTGGGCTCCCTTGCTCCTTACCTTAAGTGTATCCTGACAGACTGGTGGCAGTGGCACCCTCCCGGGCTCCCTTGCTCCTTACAGACTGATGGCAGTGGCACCTTGGGCTCCCTTGCTACTTACCCTAAGTCTATCTTGCACTAAAGCAGTGTAGTCGAGACAGACTGATGGCAGTGGCACCCTCCTGGGCTCCCTTGCTCCTTACCTTAAGTGTATCTTGACAGACTGGTGGCAGTGGCACCCTCCTGGGCTCCCTTGCTCCTTACAGACTGATGGCAGTGGCACCCTGGGCTCCTTTGCTCCTTACCTTAAGTGTATCTTGACAGACTGATGGCAGTGGCACCCCCCTGGGCTCCCTTGCTCCTTACAGACTGATAGCAGTGGCACCCTGGGCTCCCTTGCTCCTTACAGACTGATGGCAGTGGCACCCTGGCCCCCCTCGCTCCTTACAGACTGATGGCAGTGGCACCCTGGCCCCCCTCGCTCCTTACAGACTGATGGCAGTGGCACCCTGGGCTCCCTCGCTCCTTACAGACTGCTGGCAGTGGCACCCTGGGCTCCCTTGCTCCTTACAGACTGATGGCAGTGGCACCCTGGGCTCCCTCGCTCCTTACAGACCGGTGGCAGTGGCACCCTGGGCCCCCTTGCTCCTTACAGACCGATGGCAGTGGCACCCTGGGCTCCCTTGCTCCTTACAGACTGATGGCAGTGGCACCCTGGGCTCCTTTGCTCCTTACAGACTGATGGCAGTGGCACCCTGGGCTCCCTTGCTCCTTACAGACTGCTGGCAGTGGCACCCGTGTTTTACCCTTTTTAGGTACAATCCTGTGCATCTTCATTTTATTTTTACCACCTGGTCGTCGTTTGTACTATGGTGGTCAAAATGACTGCGCTTGTTGTTTAAGTCCCGTTTTAGTGGCTCACTGGTTTCGTTGCCTGCCTTCTTCACGCGCAAGGTAGGCGTATGAAGGGAAGCCCTGTGGCTGGGCTCTGTTCAGACCCCTGAGAAGTGTGGAGGAGTGTTTGGAATTTGCTTGGACTGGGTAGGGGCTTGCCAACACCCCGACACCCATCCAAACCCAAGTGATGTCCCAGGATTGTCTAGCCCCTCAGAGCCTGAACGTTGCAGGTCTCCCCCAGCCCAGGTTTCTAAATATTGAGAGTGGGTCTGGAGTCATTCAGCAGTGTGGAGACTGGAACTTTGACCCTGAAGCTCAAGAGGTGAAGCTCTGTCCTCTTTTAAGCCTGGGGGGAAGAGGGGAGGCATTCAGGGGGTCTACCTTGTGTGCACTTGGCTGGAAGTCCTGCACCTGCTCCTGCAGCGCATGGAGGCCATAGACCTGTATCTGATCGTCATCATTCGGGGTTGGGGGGGTGGGGGAGGGGGTACATTCACTCTGTATCTAATCATGCATCCTGTGTTGTGCAACTTGCAGGCCGCCTTGTGAAGGGACTCTGACATCTTGACTCTGCTGCTGCTACTCTCCACCAGGTAGAGGGGCATTGCTGGTGATGAAGGCCTTTGTCCTCCAGCCCTGTTGCCTGAAAACTCTTGCTGGGTCAACGACACTGCTTCCTCTTGCGGCATCTGTTTTTTATGTGGGATAGACTTATAAAGGATTGTGTTAAAATAATAGACAGCAAATAAATAACTCAAAATCTCAGGTCTCTCAAACCTGAGGCTAACCGCTTCCTGGAAAGGGTGTATGGTTCAGCCCCCAAGGCTCCCAAAGGGAGTCCTCTCAGTCTCTGACTCTTAGGGTTTCCTGCATACAATGGGGGTGATTACGACTTTGGAGGCAGCCATGGTGCTATTAGTACCATGGCTGCCTCCAAAGTCGTGTCTGGGTCCGGGTAGTCGGAATGGAGACTTACCGGGTCATTCCAACCTTGGAGGACCCGATAAGTCCCCATTCTGAAAACCATTCCCCATTCCCATTCGAGCCCCCATAGGGCTCAATGGGAATGGGGAAGGAGCTAATAACGGGCCTGCAACTAGCGGGCCCGTTATTAGCTCCCTGGTCCCTTAGTGGCTCCTGCTATGGGCGGCTGGTAAAACCAGCCGGCCTTAGTGGGACCCGCTAAGGGACCTTGGAATGCGGCGGTAGGGGGTTAATGGCACTGGCACCCTTGCCGGTGCCGTTAACCCCTTACCGCCAGCCTCGTAATGAGGCCCAATGTCTCTGTTTTTCTGGATTTTAGGGTTGCACACACCCTGCTTCCGCGCACCTGTCCACTGTGCCCTTTAAAGGGGTCCCCGCAACCGTCTTCGATAATGCCCATGGCTGGGTTTATCCGATTGCCCTGCAATGTGTTAAGTTCTTAAAGGAGCCGGCCTTCCTATGTATGGGAGAGCCACGCAGTGGCAGAAGCAGCTTTTGGTGTCTGGGGCGGTGGGGGGGTTGTAATACGGTGCAAGCGGGAGGCTGGCGGACGATCCACTGGAGCTGCAGTGGAGTGCCTAGAGGCTGAGCTTACCAAATCTGCCAGTCTCTCTCTCCCTCCCCTGGTCTTGGTCTCGCTGATTTTATGCTACGCTCCCGCCCAGTGCGCCTTCCTCCTCCCGCCTCGACAACATGCCTTGGCATGGAAGGACTGGCAACTGTTGGTCTGGGTGGCAAGCACAGCAAAGTGGTCCAAGGTGCAGTTGCCTAGGCCCAAGCTGTAGTGGCCCCCAACCCACATTCTGACTGTATATTCAGAGGATGAAGGGGAAGAGGAGACGCAACCGACCACAGCCTGTGAGTGCAAGGGGGAACGCTTCAGTGGTTCCCCTGATCAGTGTTGCCAGGCACTCCACGAGTTAACACACTCGGCCCCCTCCGTTGGGGAGGCGGAGTGTTAGGGTGACGTAGGAGCAGGGAAGCGGGGGTTTGCTGGGAAGGCGCGTAAAGGCGCCAGTTAGTCTGTTACGTTTGAAGAATAAAGAGGTCCTTTACATCTCCGTGTGTGCGTCCTTTTTGTGCTGCGCAACCGGCAACATTGGCGACGAAGGTTTTTCCCTCGCACACCGGAGTCCTCCAGCGGCAATCCGCCGCGTCCATGCTCGCGTGTTGGTGATCACGCGGAGCCTCCTCCTCCTCCTCCTCCACAAACACGCCTGGTCCTCATCCCACACCTGGCCGGCCGCCAAACTCCCGACGGTGCATGCGGCCCGGTGAACCCGCCCACGCACACGGCTGCCGGCTCATCCTCCTTTCGCGGGCCGGTGATCCCGCCCACGCACACGGCTACCGTTTCATCCTCCTTCCACTGAGCCATGGACCACGCCAGAGACGCAGTTTAGGGGTCACCTCACTCCTTTAAAGGCCTACGGCCGGTCCTGTTTCCAGACGCTTGGGTGAGTGTGGTGGTGCACGCCTGCACTTCAATATCTACGCACACGACTGAGCCACGCAGAGAGTGTGGATCATTTAACCCCGAAAGCTACCCATTTTCCCACGTGGTGGCAGCTCGCTCACGGAGCCTCACTTTTCCAACACCATGAGCAACCAGGGGTCCAACCCTGGGTCCCCGCAGCCTGCTCGTGCGGCGAAGTCGATACAGCTGAGGTTGCCACCGCCATTCACCATGACGCCCCAAGCCACCAAAGGGCCCAGGTGGACTGACTGGATGGAGGATTTTCATCATTTCGTGAGGGGGTCCGGCGATGGAGACTCCCCCAACATCAGAGACATCTTTCTCAACCTGGTAGGGGGAGAAATAAAGACGGTAGTAAAAACAATCCCAGCTGCCGAACAAAACACTTTCCCTAACTTGATTAATGCCCTGGACAAGCTACTCATCATTGAAGTCAACCGAGATTATGAGAGGTATTTGTTCAACAAGTGCACCCAGCTGCCACACGAGACTGTTGATGAGTTCATAACTCGCCTAAGAGTGAAGGGTGCAAACTGCCAATTTGACGCATTCTCCCTAGAAGAGGCAATACGGCTGAGGGTGATAGAAGGCTGCCTCTCCCCAGCACTCAAGAAGCAACTCTTAAAAAAACCACTCACCATCCCCGAAGTAAGCGAACTTGCCCGCATACATGAGAGAGTCGATGCACAAGCCTCGTCAATGGGCAACACAAGTAACCCCAAACAAGATACCAATGACCTCATAGCTGCCATACAGCCACCTCGCCAAGGTGACAGAGGACCACAACAGTACAGAGCATCTGGGGCGCAGGTCCCACGCCAGCAAAGACAGTGCTATCGCTGCGGGATGTCCTTCCCACACTCCGGGACGTGCCCAGCCCTATCCCAACGCTGCACGAACTGCGGGAGGGAGGGGCATTTTCACTCTGTATGCAGAGAAGGCATACCATTTCCCCTAATGCGTCCACAAGCACCCAACAGAACGCCGTTTCGGCCACCCCTCCCACAATACAATCAGCCAAGGCAGTACCAACAAGGACAAAGCCAGAGACGATATGTCAGAGCAATCGATGAGTACCAAACACCAGGATATTACGTCCAGCCTGACCAGGCGGACCAGCCCAGGTACTTCACAGATGAATACGAGAACCCACCAGTGGAACCAAGGCCTGAGACATATTACCACGAAGTTCAAGAGGAGACCTACAATGCGCCGTATGATCCGTATGACCAGGACGAGTTCGTCAATCTCATCCTTGATAACGAAGAGGCGAGGGAAGCCCCGAAAATCCCAATCAAGATGGGAAACTGCCAATTCCAGTTCATGATCGACTCGGGCGCTACCGTGAATATCATGGGCGAACAGGACTATGGCAGGATGTCAAACCCACCGCCGCTCGAGCCATCACACTCGAGAATCTTCCAGTGGGGCGCTGCAAACCCCCTGCTGACTGTGGGACAGTTCACTCAACGTTTTCTCCTGAAGGGACGACAAGTGGACACAAACATCCACGTTATTCGCTCGCTCGCCAGGAGCAGATGTCTACTCAGCTACCACACAGCGTCCCGCCTGGGGCTGATCGAGATCCACGTGAAAGCAGGAGATACCATTACCGCAACCCCAAACGACCTGGACCTGAAGAACTCGATCGGCGCAATAGCCTGTTTCCAAAACCACAATCTCATCACACAAGACGACGTGATGAAAAGATTTCCCAAGCTGTGTACAGGACTGGGTAAACTCAATGCCCCCCCTATCAGGCTGCACATTGACCCGCTGGTACGCCCAGTGCCACAGCACCCCAGACGTGTCGGGTTTCACCTCCAAGAGGCTGTGTCTGAGGCCCTCCAGCAGTTGCTCTCTGATGGCATTATAGAACCCGCGACAGGCCCGACCCCATGGGTCTCTCCCCTGGTGGTCGTTCCCAAGGAAGGTGGAAAAATTCGTCTGTGCGTGGACATGAGGGTGGCCAACACAGCTATCCAGCGGGAGAGGCACCCGGGACCATGTATAGAGGACATGATCGTGCAGTTGAACAACGCCCAGATGTTTTCCAAGCTCGATCTGATTCAGGGCTACCATCAGCTGGAGTTGCACCCTGACTCCCGTGTCATCACGACATTTGCGACACACGATGGCCTTTTTAGGTATCGCAGATTGAATTTCGGGATCTCGTCCGCTGCGGAGATTTTCCAGGAAGCCATACGCCAAATTATCAGGCCCATAAAGGGTGTTCTGAATTATAGCGACAATATACTTGTGTTCGGGGCTTCCAAGGAGTCCCATGACGCAGCGCTGCATGCCACGTGTGAGGCGCTTCAAGCCGCTGGCCTCACGCTCAACATCTCCAAATGCAGATTCAGCAAGACTAAACTCAAATTTTTCGGCCATATCTTCTCCAGGGATGGGATAATGCCGGATCCCGACAAAGTCGACACGATCACCAACTTCGGCGAGCCTCAGCAGGTTGCAGATGTCCGCTCTTTCCTTGGCATGGCGGGATACTGTGCGAGGTACATTCCCCACTTTGCCTCCCTCACCGACCCGTTGAGAAAACTTCTGCAGAAAGAGTCGTCATTCGAGTGGACCCCCGCATGCCAACAGGCGTTCACGGCCATTAAGCAGGCCCTCACGGAAGCTCACCGCCTTGCATACTTCAACCCTGCTTGGAACACTGAGGTGGTGGTGGACGCAAGCCCAGTCGGCCTCGGAGCCATTTTGGCTCAAACTAGCGGTGCGGACATTAACCCAAGGCATGTGGTCGCCTACGCGAGCAGAGCACTGTCAACACCGGAGCTGGCCTACTCCCAGGCCGAGAAGGAGAGTTTGGCTGCGGTGTGGGCATGTGAGCATTTTCACAACTTCCTCATTGGGAAGAAATTCACGCTGATCACTGACCACCAGGCACTTCTGTCCTTGTTCGGAAACCCGCACACCAAGATGCCGCCAAGGATTGAGCGGTGGGGCATCCGGCTACAAGAATACAACTATGATATCATACACCGCCCCGGGGGTGAATTGAACCCTGCGGATTATCTATCACGACACCCTGTTGGGCCCCCGCTAACGAGGAAGGGAGATGTAGCCTATGTGCAATATGTAGCAGATCACTCGCTGCCACCAGCGTTATCCCTTGAAAGGGTGGCCGCCGCATCTGCTGCTGACCCGACGACTGCGCTTGCTATCAGCCTGACCTTAACCAGCAAATGGAAGGACCACCACAGAGCGATGTTAGCCCATCCGGGCGTCAACAACCAGGAGATCGCACGACTGGCCAGGGTGCACAGTGAACTGGCCGTGATGGACAACAACATCCTTCTACGAGGCTGCAGGATTGTCATTCCTGCCACACTACGAAGTGAGGTGGTCCACACAGCCCATGAAGGTCACAGAGGGGCTGAGAACACTAAAAAACTGTTGAGATGCCATGTCTGGTTCCCCTTCCTGGAGGTGGCGGTTGATGAATGGGTGAGAAACTGCCATGCGTGCCAGTGCACCGCCCCGATGGAACGTCCACCCCCGCTGCAACACACACAGATACCTGATCGTCCTTGGGAACGAGTAGCCGTGGATTTCTACGGGCCTACCGAAGCTGGCGAGTACCTCCTGCTACTAATTGACGAACATTCGAGATTCCCGATAGTCAAAACAGTTTCCACCACAGCGTTTCCCCAGGTGGCGGCGGTGCTAGAGGAAGTGTTCAGCGAGTGGGGGGTTCCCAAAACCGTCAAGTCTGACAATGGACCACCATTCTGTGGGCACGAGTTCGGGGCGCTGGCAATGCATTTGGGTTTCAAGCACATGAAAATAACCCCCCGGCACCCGCAAGCGAATGGAATGGCAGAACGCTTTATGGCTTCAATCAAGAAAGCAATACAGAGAGCCAAGGTGGAGGCAGTCCACCCGCATCAGGCGTTATGCCGCCTCCTGAGAGCTTACAGGAATACCCCTCATGAAGCTACAAACAAGACACCTGCTGAACTAATGTTTCGCTATGAGGTGCGGACCCGCATCCCACGTAGGTCGTCAAGTGAAGAACCACTTGACACGGACACACTCCAACGTGATGCTGAAACAAAGGAGAAGGCGAGACGTGACACTGATGCGAGGCGCCATGCTGAAATAAAAGATTTCCAGGTAGGAGACGACGTACTTGTGCAACAACCGATAAACAGGAAGACAGATCCGCGGTTTGCCCCAAGTCCCATGAGGGTAGTCGCAGTGAAAGGCACTATGGTGACGGCTGAGGATCAGAATAGAGCTGTCACCAGGAACTGTCAACAGTTTAGACATTATGTCAAGAGGGAAGGCACAGAAGTGCCGCAGAGGTCTACTTCCCCAGAACCTCGCATGCAGAGAGACGACCTCTGGACCCCTCCGGTCGGGGATCCGGGAGGGACCAGCCAGGGAGTGAATGACCCCATGGCCCTACAGCCAAGTGCTCAAGAGGAAAGGCCACAACGAGTCATCAAGAAACCAATGAGACTTGTTGAAGAGTGTTAAGTTGATGTTAGGATATAATGTTCGGGGGTAGTGTTGCCAGGCACTCCACGAGTTAACACACTCGGCCCCCTCCGTTGGGGAGGCGGAGTGTTAGGGTGACGTAGGAGCAGGGAAGCGGGGGTTTGCTGGGAAGGCGCGTAAAGGCGCCGGTTAGTCTGTTACGTTTGAAGAATAAAGAGGTCCTTTACATCTCCGTGTGTGCGTCCTTTTTGTGCTGCGCAACCGGCAACAATCAGAAGCACAGAATGCATGCGTGAATACTCTAATGTGCTCCATCCCCACCATCTTGAATTTCTGGTGGCCATATTAGGCCAGGCATGCAGCGCGCTATGCGAAGGCCAGGTAATGAAGGCATGGTCCATATAGTACATAAGATTAGTAGATTGACCTTCAGGGCTGTACAAAATGGCATCCCACGCACACGTATTCTTGGGTTCTTTCCTTGCATTCTTTTTAACGTTGCACGTCACACCACGTGGGTTGAAAGCATCAATAATTGTTAAAATAGAGAATTCCTGTGGACACTGCACTGAAGGATTGCAAGCAGAACCACCCGCCCCCCTCCCCCCAGCCATCTCAGCACAGCAGGAAGATCCTGTCTTTACACTGCCTCTAGATCTACCAGTGGGGACTCTGCTTTGCGCTCTGAATAAACAAATAAGTGAATTGTAACCCAAGTCTCCTGTGTCTAAATTATATGCATCTCCTCCTGCAACAGTTTGAAACAGCAATGCATTTCCAGAGCAAGTAAACTCAGTACCAACTTCCCCACCCCCACACTCTGCAATATATCCATGTGCAATGATTGTGGAGAAAGGATTGACGTCAGTTTCCTTTCCATTTCAGGACAGAATGCAACATATCCTTCAGATTCTGCAAAATCCCAGGAAAGCCCCTCCCCAAACATGGCAGTAGACCAGCATTTATTTTACTTTCTACAAATGAACAATGGCTAGCAAGGGGGTCTGGCCCTTACACTGTAAATATGGCCATAAATGGAGCAACACTGTCGCATACTACACCGCGCACATCTCTGCAGCAGTGGAGTTGGCCAGCGGGATAACATCACTGGTGAAGTGGGGAAGCTGGGATTTGACTCTTATCTCCCCTAGCTGCAATGTTTACATCTTGGCAGTAGATTGCACCTGCTATTGGTGCCTCGTGGCACCTTTGAAATCGCGCATGTTGCACGCTACCAATCACAGGCCTTCCTTGTGGAGGTTCATCTCGCTGAGGTGCCACCATTGCACTCCCCAGGGAAGGGGTAGGAGTGCAGGAGGGCAGTGTGCAGAAAGCAGAACCTCTGCTACTCCACATACACGTTATGAACGTCCACTCTCGACGTATCAATCTACCTAAGTACACATAAAGAAAGGCAGAATGTAATCGGGAAGAGCCTATCAGGCTAGATACACTAGGCCTGACAGCAGGTCTCCTAGTGCAAGTGCAGAAGTGGTACAGTTGGGACCAAGCTCGGGAGGGGAGGGCGATGGGAAAAAGCAAAACGATGGGGGGTTGGGGGGGATACAGGACAGATGAACTAACTAGTCCTAATACATTTAGGTCTTGCATGCATACAGACGGAGGTGCAAAGGTGGGGGGTGTGGTCGGGCATAGAGTTCAGTCAATCAGGGCCCTGGGTTAAGTGCAGAACACACTGTTATCAACACACTGTTTCTTGGGACTATAGACTTGCCCCCTTCTCGTCAGCATCCCTCTTCCAGGTTCACTCTTGCCAACTTAACATTCACAAATGTTTGCAGGATTCACTTCCCTTACTTTCTCACAGATCATATATCAAAGGTTTTCGACTGTACAGGAATTTTGCTTGACCTCTTGTATGACCACTCTGACCTATCTTGGCAGCTCTTCTGGTATTTGTAGTTTCACTCAGACGGGGATCGACCAGAGTCTCTCTAGTTAGCACCCACGTGGTGCTGGTTCCCTCTACAGCTGGTCTCCCCTCAACACCTTTACAGTTCTTTGACCTTGGTTCAACTTGCCACTTTGCGTCTTTCATTCACCACAGCCTGGCTATTATCGGCTCTCCCCATGACTCACCGGCTGTGATGAACCGCTTGGCTTTCCTCATAACTGGAGTCAAGGGCGGTACCACGGTAGCAGCAGTTTTCCCTCGCTCCTGCGTATCAGCTTCTACACACTCTGTGTACCGTTGCCATCTGCTGCAGCACACTTGGCCTAATGTCCTCGGCCTTACAATTCTTTCAGCAGAGAGTTGGCAGGGTTTTGTCGGAGAGGGCAAGGTCATGTCTCTCTTCATCAGCCTCTTGATATTTGCCGACTTTCTCCTCTTCTTGAACTGCAGAGTCTGGATAGCTGTCTTGTCGTGTGGTCTGCCTTGCTTGTACTGTGCCCTCTTGCTCTGCCTTTTATCCCTGTGGGGAAAGGAAAGGGCCGTGATATGTGTGTGATTCTGATCAATTGCCTGACTTTGCCTGACCCTTGTATCGTAACATGTCTGGTAAATCGCTCTGGTGTTAGTCCGTTCTGTGGTGTGTCGTGCGGAAGTGTTTGTGTCGGAAAAGGAAGGGGGTGGGCAGTGCTTTTGAATGTCTTGCGTGGTAGGATGGAGAGAAGGTGTTGAAAGAAGGGGGATACCGCGTCTCACCCATCAGTGTCCCACTTCCAAACCCCGAGGACCACCCCTCCAGGTGATCCTCCCTCACTGGTCCACCCCCAGGAACTAGATCGAATAGCGATAGCCGTATCCTGGCCACCTGGATAACAGATCCCCGGGGAATAGCTGGGGAGGCACCTTCAGGTTTCTCACAGTGGTTATGACTAATGTGGATGAACTTTAAGCAAAGCCTGAAGATGACAGAATGATGTCATAAAGGAGATGCATGTACCTATGCCGAAGTAACGTGCAGACCAATAACTGTAAATACACTGTAACACAAGGTAGAAATTATGCATATAACCTTGCTAAAAAGAGGTATACATACAACGTTTAGGACGGCCATTGGAGGAAAGTGGACAACGTCCTGTGTTGAGAATCAACCCTGTTGCCTCAAAAGATGAGCCAAGGATTACAAAGTGAAGAACTGATGACAAGGCAGTTTTCATGTGCAGAATAAGGGAGTACCTTGGCCTGGGATCAAGAAGGCTATTTCCAGTGAAGTCACTGCTGAAAATGTTAGGGGGGACCTGATATCTAAATGAAAGGGGCCCCAGCTAAATGAGTGGGACAAAATGGCATGCCATAAAAGTTGGGGGGAACAAACACCCTTGCACCCCCCTAAAATTATGCCCATGGCTGTTTTGAGTGATAGGTACATGGCACAAAAGGAGTCGAAGGAACGGTCCACGTGCATAAGACTTATTTCTGCTAAGATTAGGAGAGACAAGGACATTTGCAAGTGCCAAGTGTTGAAAATCACAAGGGCAAAAGCCTAAGTAAGGTGGAGTGAGCAGGTCTCGAAAGGCAAGGGTAATGTGACAAACCCAAGGGTGTTCTCACTGGTCGACCTCAGGGATCCTTTGTTCAGGTGGCCAGGGAAGGCCCATCGCTCTTGGATCCCAACCCGGGGGGTGGACGAGTGAGGGAGGATCACCTGGGAAAGGGGTCGTTGGGGACTGCAGAAGGAATGCCCTCAGGTGAGACGCAGTAGCCCCTTTCTTTTGACTTTACCCTAGCCGACATCCCCTCTGTCTGTATGGGATATTGTCACCAAAGACTCATCACGCCCCGACCTTTCCCTATACCGAAAAGAAGGCGAAACCGTCCGGGAAAACCAAAATTATCCCAACATACGTTTTACCCCTTTCTCCTCGACACCAACTTCTCAACAACCCTACACTCGGACCTCCTTTTCTGATAAAAATCCACAACATTTTTATCCCTTTTTGTAGAATACCACAACTCCCATAATTCCTCTCAACTGATGTTTCCAAAAACCACTGGGACGAAGAAGAGGAAAAAGAGAGCTGTAAAGATTACCCACAGGAACCAATGCACCAGGGATTCCTATGGGCAGTCACCATTGTGTCCCAATAGCGAGGCCAGGCAAGGTCAGGCCTCCCCCTACAACCATTTCCACCTGAAATCTATCAAGACTCCCAGTCACTATAAAAAGCAGAACACACAAGCACACTTTGGGTGAGCTCAGGATGCTGGATGGAGCACAGAGGCCAGGAGGAAAATTCTAGCTGGAGAGACTCTGGAAGGCTTGGAGGATCAAAGACTGATTGCTGGGCCTGTGAGTACAGGGGACGCTGCAGTGTGGCGAGGGAGTGCCAACTCCAGGGATCCAAAACCAGGGGCAGCCGGGGGTTTCCTGGCTGTGCCCACACCAGAGATCCTCCCCTGGGCAAACAGGAGAGCCCAGGACTTTGAGAGGCAGGTGGTAGGCCACTGACCTAAACAAACTTCCCTGTGTGCTTTCGCTGCTCCCAAAACGCGAGAAGGTAGTTTTCGGGGAGCTAGCAAAGTGGGAGCGAAATAAAGAGAAGTGCATTCTGGGACTGGAAGTCCAAATACATTTATTTTGTAACTTTAAGAGGGGTCTGAGCCTGACTGAGGAAGACCCTGAGAGGAGAACGAAGCTACAAACTAGAAAACCCTTTGGCCAGAAAGCATTGTATCCTGAATGCCGCAAGGGTTACACAAGCCTGCCCAGCTGGGAAGAGAAAATTGCTTCAAGTGCTACCAAGTTAATAGCTGTCCTCCCGGGTGAATGGTAGAGTTGGGGAGGTGCCAAGAGAGCAAGAATAACGGCCTTGACTTTACATCAAAAGACGTGAAGGTGGCAAGCCTCCCAATGCAACCGGTGAGTCGATTGAAGAGATGAAAGCCCGGTTTGTGCTTGTAACAGTTGCCAAGAGAAATGAAGGTTGCACGTGTAGAAATGAACCCCGAGGGAAAATGAACCGATTGTTCTGTACATTTGTGTATAAATACTAAGTAGCAGAGTGCTCCGGCGAGAAGGAAGTTGCCCAATCGAATGTCTCTGCATGGTTTGATCCCGGCAGAGGGAAACCGCAATTAAAAGGGAACTCTAAATACCAGGATGCATTGTAAAGGCAAATAGAAGTTGAAGTGGTCATGTGGAGGGAAAATAAAAGTCCTTGCAGTTTCGAAAGTCTTCGTCGAGGAGAAAGAGACTCTAACCCGATGGAGGGAAGTCTTAATTTTATTTATTTATTTTGTCTTTTGTAAAGCACACCTAACCTTGAGGCATATGGGCACTGTTTTTTTGTAAAGACAGTACAGCATAAAGTACATACATGTATGCGTAGTAATTTTAGGTAATGTATACAGTAACAGTTCTGGTGAGAATACAAGGTAATGCATATGGTTAACCATACTGGACATAGCATATATTTCGGGTGGTTTGTCAGAGAGAGCTATTTTAGCCGCTCTTGTGTGCATAGCCAGGTTAATGAGATGAGGAAAGCTAGGACAAGAGACCACTGACAAGTAATGTGGAAAAAAGGTTTGAGCCCGAATGAGGGGAGCTCATGCTGAACTGTGACCAAATTGAGAGATATTGTTTTGTTGAACCTTTGCTTTGAAGGGTCCGAGCCCAACTGAAGGAGATCTACGTGAACATTTTGGTTGAACTTTTACTTTGAAAGGTCTGAGGCTGACTGAGGGAGACTAGTGTGAACCTTTTGTTGAACTATGCAGAAGATAAGGGGGTTATCTTGGACTTGGGAGAAGGGAAACCCGAGAGGTTGAAACCTCCAATTTGTGACTGGCAATGCGAGAACCCATGAGGCTCTGGAAGGCAGAACAGGCTGTCAACGTATATTCGCAGTGTTGCACGTGCTATACAACATGGGAAAGATAAGACATAGTGAAACATTTTTGCCATTCTGACCATTTTGTTCAACACTGACTTTCCTTTTTGAAACCACATTTCCGTTTGCACAGTTATTGTAATAGAGTGAGGGCAGGCATTTGGTTTTTCTAGTTTAAATATTATGATTTTGGACACGACTGACTAGGACTGTTTACCTTTTATTTGATGGTACAGCATGCTGCCATCTTAGCTATAGGGCTAGGCAGGTGTTTTTGAACCTCTTTCACTTTGAATAAAAATTGACAACTTTGCATCTTTTCTGTCAGTGTATTCCTTGTGATACCATGCCTCTCTCACAGTAATGGCACCCTATTTAATAAAATAAAATAGTCCTAAATAAGAGGCTGAAATTGACAAAATTGTGGTCTCCTAACATGTGACTCAGAAGTCAAAAACAAGGACTATTCATTCAAACCCAGATGTTCCTGAACAGTGAGCAACTACAAACAGAAGGCCTTGGCTAAGGATCAGGTTGATGATATACGATGGACTAATTTGAAAACAAGCAATGAATTTACGCATCTTCAGCACCTAGGTTTTGTTTCCATTCGTGCTCCTAAACAAGGCGAAAGTCCAAGGTTGGATGGGGTTGCCAACCAATCATAAAGCCTGCCACATACTTTCACATACAATGTTGCAGTTACAAACACGCTGCCATATTCTCTGCAATAATCAGTATACTACGGATGTAGAAGTAGCCCAGGGCGTGTCCTACAGACAAGGGACAGCCAATGAGCTATTAACACATATGATTATATAAGTAGACACGTTCCCCTAAACCAATCCCTCCCGGTAGTAGGTTTTGCAAAATGCCACGTAGGATGACGTCATCCTACTAGTTACCTGGCCACCATCTGAACCTTAATGGGCACCAGGCTCCTTCACGACCAGTAGCCCCTAGCACTGCCTCCGGGCCTCCCATGCACTAAGGGACTGTTTCTACAACCCTACAATCCCCTGCCTCCTTGTACTTACTTGA
This sequence comes from Ambystoma mexicanum, assembly GCF_040938575.1. NCBI lineage: Eukaryota > Metazoa > Chordata > Amphibia > Caudata > Ambystomatidae > Ambystoma > Ambystoma mexicanum. The sequence goes on from NC_090926.1 coordinate 1,252,400,810, forward strand.
GCCGGCCACCCCGGCAGCACTTGCATGAGCTTGCCTAATGCACTCTCCCTCCTCCCTCCACCTAGCACTTCTGCTCTCCCTTACCCCATGCACTCCTTCAATCTGAATGACACATGGTCGAGTAAGATTGTTTGTTTTGTCCTCCCTTTGTCTCCCCTTCCTTGTCTTGTCGCGCCTAGAAACACTCTGTACAGGCGCATTATAAATTACTTATCATATCATAAATGACGTATGAATAAGTATATCAACGCTGTACAAACAAGAGGCAGTGTGATTAGGCATGCGTCTATTTTGATAGCTGTACAACTCCTTCCTTTCGTTCATTGAGATTAAAACAGTATTATACCATCTTCCTTGGGTCCGTCCGGTTAGTTGGTCTAAGAAATGTACTGGTAATTCCATCCAGCGCATAGAGGATGCTTGAAAGTGCTAGAGCACATTTGGTAGCAGTGTGTAGAGGAGGTCCCAAATAAAGCCTGAACTCCCATTGCCCATTTTGAAGTACCAGGAACATTCACACCAAAATATGTGACGTATGATGGGCAAATAAACCAGCAGAGACCCGCAGTAGGGCTCTGCCCAGTACCCATTAGAAGAGCAACACCTAGTGAAGTACCAATAACCAGACAAGCATGGACAGTAAGGTACCCATTGAGAAAACCCTACCAACAAATGAGACGGAATGAAGATTGCCTAAGTACCGTCCCGGAAGAAACCAAAAAGGTCTTAATGGAAGACGAATGGTGACGTCACGAGATCCTGGACAGACTCACAGATAGAACAAATGACGAACCAAGAATGACACAAGGAGACGAAACGCCATGAGAAAAGAGATTGTGAGCTTAAGTGATAGGAAGCTATCAAAGCGTAAGAGAGTTAAGCTGTAAGCAGGATGAAGATATTCAACCAGCTAACACCTGTACATATGCTTGAAACCGCAAGAAAGCTAAGAAAACAGTACGGCTTGCTACGCTAAGTAGAAGAATAGCGTGGCAAGCGTCATTGTACATAATCTACCTCAAAATGAAGCACAGCATTATAAGTGCGATTCCACTTTACGCGAAAAGCAGAATCAACTCAGGTTACTAGAGGCCAAACAAGACAAGATTCATAATCTAACAAAATGAGAAGAGACAGCTGAATTGAAAATCTGCAGATGCAACTCATGCCAAGAGAGCCAAGGTCATACCAATCGAAGGAACGAACAGTAGCTACATCTAATTGAAACCTAAGAACAGAATATCCTGTCTCTGAAAGGTCAAGATAAGGAAGCTTAGGCAGGTGGCAAGCCGAATAAGAATTAAATGCACAAATTGACTCAACCTAGGAAACTTCACGGTGTCTGCATCACGTGACCATCCGAGCGAGGAGAAGCACGAGTTCACACCAACGCCTGGCATCCACCCAGGAGAAGATATCAGAACTTTCATAGACAGAAGATGCAGTTTCGAGGCCTACCACAGTAACATAATTGACACGTTGTTTAAATGATGATTGATTGTAATCTTAATCGGAGGAAGGCCGGGTAGCTGAGTGGGGCACCCTGCACCTGGCTGACCATTCTGCGTGCTGCTAAGTAAAGTGGAAATTTATGCTTAGGGTTGGTGCCAACCCAGTCACAATGGACCACACAATCTAGAGTCCTATAGTAGTAGAACCAATGGGACGTCATACTTTTAGTGATGTCTACAGTAGTCATTTTGAAGGAAGGGCTTAGATGCCCACCTGACAGTATTTACCCAATCCCCTCACTCCGTTACCATATACAGATATATCACCTATATTACAGTTACCTTTTCAGAACCAATAGAAATGCTTATTAACCTTTGAGTGTTACACGTCACTTATGATGAATTTTCAGTATAAATGACGTGTTTTTTATGAAGTTCATTGGTGTTGAAGCGAGACGGACTATCGCATCACTGCTGATTGCCATGACTCCCCGTTTTTTGTACTTGTCATTAAACGGCCTCCCTTTGCCAAACCATTGAGTTGTCCTTATTGATTGGTGTTGGAGTAATAAATATGCCCCCTATCCATCTCAAGGTGCTATCTCGTCTTAAAGTACTCTTGGAGCAAACCTCGGCTATATGGGCCGGGCGGGGGGTCTCCTGAGTACAAGTGGATTGCTCTGGTCTAACAACCTAGGCCAGGCCCAGATTCAGACCACGAACGATCGCCTGTTCCTACCATTAGCTAGACGATTGTAGATTTTCCTTCGGTGAGCGGCGCATAAAAGAACACGTGTTCAAGATTTGGTTGGCAGGTCACCTTTTGATGAAATTCCTGTCCGGTCTCGACAGGCACCCACTGACTGAAGGCTAACTGGTTGATTGCTGGAAAGTCGATGCCGACGGACTCATGCTGAATAGCGGATGTAAGTAGACCACTGAATGTGGTAAAAGAGAGAAGGGAAGGGATTGTAGTGTGGTGTTGTATATACATATAGAAAGAGTAACTGGATTTTTGGGGATTTTAAAGAGAAAAGGAAACCTCAATTTCACGGGCCCACGAGGGACGGAAAGAATAGACGCCATAAATCCATATAGTAGTGTTAAGGATTCCTGAGGCATAGAGCCAATAAGAAGGGCGTGTATTAAACTCTTGAGACGGAGTGTATAATAAGAGACGAGACACATTTACTAAGAATGGTAAAGGAAGATGTACGTAGGGTAACAAATTGAAAATTGCACATATGTAGGGGATGTAATATGTTTCTATAACGATTTCTGCATGTTTAAATTGATAGATATGAAACAGCGAAATAAATAAAAGTGATTTTTGGTACTTTTTGTAAATAAAGTATTGATGTCAATCAGAAGGTTAAAATGAGATCAAATTAATATGAAAATAAAGAAGAGAACTTTAAGATACTGAAAAAACATAGATCGATATAAACATAATTGATAGAAAGTGTAAATGAAGGAGGGAGAAGAACAGTGGTGCAAAGAGTTTTTGAAATATTTTAATTTACAGATAATGAGCAGCGATTAAAACGATATACTTAATAAACCTAGGAAGAAGAAGAATAGACTGGGTAAGTATTGGGTGTCTGTACTGACTTGCTGTTATGAAGGACACACCTCTTTTACACCTATGCAGAACATTACCGAGATATACAGTCAAAATGAGGAAATATCATTTTGAGTGGGTCAAGGGCACGATTAATAAAACACCCATGTCGTGGTCCACAGAGTTCATTATCAAAACCGATATTTCGTCACATGACAACATACTTACATGCCACTCATAAAGGAAAGAAGTTAGAGAAAAGGTTGGCAGTTTTAGAACTCTGGAAAATTTATCAGAGTGAGAAAGAAGACCCAGCTGAGAGGGAGTGGATGCCTAATTAGCATAAAGGGAAGATGTAATGCCTTTGGCTCCTCTTTCCCGTCCTGAAAAGCAAGACGCAATGGATACAGAAGACATAGAGCAGAGGCTTGGGAACCTATAGAGGCAAATGAGGGATAGAGCAAGGTAGGGAACGCATGAGAACACGGAATGCCCCCGATTAAAGGGATCTGAAAGTAGATCAGGGGACGTCATGACAGACGTTCATAGAACAATGGCTTTAACCAGGTTAGATGTTATTGATGTAGAAGAGGATAACAGTCACACAAGTTGGGGCATAATAATGTCAGATGAAGAAAAGAAAGAAGATGAGAAAGTATAAAGAAAAGGTGCATATCGGTTTTCTAGAGAATCGAGCATAGATAAAGGGTTAAAACGGTCGGATTTAGAAGACTCCATAGAAGAAACATCAAACCGACACCAAATACTGAAGGACCACAAGTACGATTGCGCAGTGCAGGAAATATATCACTGCCTTATGTAAGCAGATTAAGGACATTACCAGGACGAAAACTAACAGGCGAGGACAAGGGGAGTGGGCAGGTATGATTATGAACCAGGATTGACATAATTCCCACTATTAGAGAAAGGAGGGGTCGACCACAATATATTCCATATCCTCAAATGGATAAGGAGAATTTAAAGTGCTCACTACCAAGTTTAACTTCTGGTGTGGGAAAGTGGTTCTCTGAATTAGAGAAAAGAACGTCAGGAGCGACTTTAGCCATAGGTGACATTAAAGGCCTATTATCAGCTATTCTAGGGGAGAGAGCTGATGACATTTGGAAAAGAGAAGGATATCCGAAAGTCACAGTGCAAAACACGGTACACGATGGACCACAATTTATTAATTGTAGAGCAGATGTATGGTGATCACTCTGAGTACAATATCCTGATACATCTGATATTGGGGCAATAATGACTAGGAAAATTGGAGAGACTAAAGAGCCCATTGCCTTTATTCTGGAGATTCAGGACAGATGGAATTTGGAAACGCATGAATCATGGAATAAAGCATTATTTTATCACATTTCATGTCAGGGGCTGCCAGAACTGGGCTGCCAGAATATGTTTTTGTGCAGGCCAGAGATCCCTATGGACGAGGAAGGGCAAATTATCCCTTTAGAACTAGAAGCAGCAATAGTTAGAGAAGAAAGGATGAGACTTCATGAGACAGACGATGAGGGAACGGGATGGAGAACCGTGATAGCCCTTGTTGAAGGATACGGGTTGACAGACAAGGAACTATTTGGTTATGACTATTCAAATTATGAGTTGGTATTTTCCATATATCTCACTTATTGGCTCAAAGTAGAGAATGTAGAAAAACAGCAGAGAATAGCATTGGTAAAAAAAGGAAGCCGTCATTTTTTCAGGAAGATTTAGAAAAGGTAGCAACTATCTTATGGACTAAAAGTTCATATGACGTGGGCTTATTGAGAGGAGTAGGAGCAGTTAAAATTAAGCTTAAACCAGAAGCAATTCTGACACGTGCAAAGCAGCCTCCCGTGTCTAGAGAAGTGGATGAAGGTATATTTGAAAACATATCCACTTTAATAAAGCAAGGCATTTTGGTACCATCTGATTCCCTTTGTAACAGGGCCATGTACCCTGTCAAAGAAATCAACAGAGGGGTTGTAGAGATTTATCCAGGACCTTTGCCCTCTTAACAATATAGTCGAAGCAGAGTTTCCCGTAGTTCAACACCCTGCGACAATTTTGTGCAATATCCCAAAGAAAGCAAAGTATTTACTGTTGTAGATTTAAAAAAATGAATTTTTCTCAATCCCCCTTCAGGAAGACTCACAAGACTTGACTTCCTTTTCATATAGAACAATATGCCTGAAACACTTGTTTGCCCCAAGGGTACTGTGAGTCCCCATCAATTTTTAATAGAGTCCTTCAAATGGACTTGGATAATGTCCAACTTGAAAGTACCATATTTCAATGGGTTGATGGCATTTTAGTGTGCAGTGAGACAGAAGAAAGCTGCAGAGAAGACTGTCAAACTCATGACTATACTGGCAGAGAAAGGGTACCAAGTAGATGAGGACACCTTACAATATTGTCAAGAAGAAGCAATGCATATAGGACAGTTGATCCCGTACAAAGGAAGAAAAGTGACACTTGAAAGGGCAGAGGCTATAGAGAACTGAACAGCAAATAACAGTGAGACAAATGCAACAATTTGTAGGCCTATGCAATTATTGCAGGCCCTGGGTCTTTGATTAAAGTACATATACTCGTCCACATTTAAAAGGACTCAAAGAGGCACAGATGGCTAAAAATAAAATAATATCGACAGAAGAAATGGCTGAGAGAATTCATGAATTAAAAAAACAGCACAGCTCCTGTGTTATAAATTCCAAACTATAGTGAAGAATGTTACTTACTCTCTCATTCAAATGGAGAAGTCATGACAGCAGTACTGATACAGAAAACACCACTAGGACATGGCCATAAACCTTTGGCTTATTATAGTGGGATCTTAGATCCAGTCATGAAATGACATTATCCTTGTGAGCAGTCTTTATCAGCAGTTGTATTTGCGATTGAAAAGGCCTCAAGTATAACCACAGGGTGTTCAGTAATGTTATTCGTAGAGCATGCGTTATATGCCATTCTAGAGAAGCCCAAAAGTGCATTGACCACACAAAGAGCGTCGGGGTATGAGGTCATTATCTCAAACCCTGCAATTAAAATTATTAAGTGGAGCACAGTGAATCCAGCAATGTTTATAGTTGAACCAGTGGGAGAAGATGATGATGTGAATGACGTATACTGAATGTTATGATGAAATTCCCCGAGTTAGAGAAAATGCTTTAGGGAGGGGAGAAGTGGCTTTCATTGATGGGTCATCGACAATTAATCAAAAGACAAGGGTGAGACATACGGCATCGGCAGTAGTAAAACTGAACCGAGAGGGTCAATTTGAGGTGATGATTAGCACAAGATTGTCCCCAAATTATTCAGCACAGGCGGCAGAATTTGCAGTCCTTATTGATGCGCTACGAAGCTTTGAGAATGAGAAAGTGACGCTGTACTCTGACTCTGCCTACGTGACATCAACTGCACACGCAGAACTGTCACGTTGGTAAAGGAGGGGCTTCTTCTGCGCAGACAGCAATTCAGTGCAACATGCCTGCTTATTAGAAAAATGTATTGAAGCTTTGAGTTTCCCAGAGACAATAGCAATCGTAAAATGCACAGCCCATTCACAGAGAACAGATTTCTTTTGTCGCGGAAACGAAGCTGCAGATTTAAAGGCCAATAAAGCAGCCTATTAACCAACCACGTTTGAAAGTGAAGTAAAAAATATAAGGCAGACAACAGGGCGATGCATGCTGGTTAAGGAAAATTAATATGATGTTCATTGTACAGTTAATTGAAATGCAAGGATGAGCATTGCAGGAAGAAAAAGAGTAATGGAAAAAAACAGGATGTTCTCTATCCCCTACAGTGCTCCATATCCAACCTCAAAAGCGTTCAATCCGAGTTTGGAGCGCATATCATTCTTGCCGACACAGTGGGGGTCATTACGAGGTTGGAGGTAAGTAACAGTCCTTACCGGCATGGAGCAAATACCATGTCCATGTAGTAAAGAGCCCGCTAACAGTGGGCTATTACGAGTTCGCGTGCACGCGCTTAGCGGCATGCCAGTAACGACAGTACCGGCATGCCGCTAAGGTCCCAAAAATGCCCCTTGTGCGCAGACAGCACTACCGCCGCCGTCCTCCTCCAAATAACGTGACCAGCATCAATGGATGCGGCATTAGCGAGCACCGCTATTAGCAGAGACTGCTAATAGCGTTGCCCGCTAATAAGCGGAACCGGAAGTAGCGTTATCGCACAGGAATGGGAAAGAGCCCGGTGGCCATCTTGAAAAACACAATCCATTGCCATGCCATCCTCACCACACAGGACCTGGAACCTATTTCCAACTGCATAAATCTACCTATGGCACCAGCATCATGCCCAAGGCTGTAAAAAAAAGGCGCATCCCGGCAGCGCAAAGAGCGCTTTAATGAGGACGAGCTGACTATGCTGGCAGAGACACTGGCAGACAATGCAGAGGTAGTTTTTGCCAACAGCCTCAAGAGAGAGGCACATATTAAGAAATAAGAGATCTGGCAACTTATTGCCCAAAAAGTCAGTGCTGTAGGGAACATCCCCCGCACAATCAAGGATGTTAGCAAGCGATGGGACGACCTGCGCCTGAGAGTCAGGAACATCATGTCTGCAAACCGGAGCCAGGCCATGGATACTGGCGGTGGTCCCAGCTCACCCATCAACCTAAGCCGGTGGGAGGAAATCTGCGCCAGCACTATTGGCATCGAGGCCATAGAAGGTGAGGTTGAACGTGGCGCCACCTCATCGGCGGATGGAGGTGAGTGTCCTAAGAAAACACACTGTAATGCAAAGTATGATGATAGTCCACCATTTTGTCCGTCCAAAGAGGAAATGCATGGCCCATTACATACACATATGACACATCCCTGCCTAGATGCCGTCCGCAGCACAGACACATGCACATGCATGCAGCATGGCAATGCCATACCTGACACACAACACACATATATGAAAACGGCATAAGTCACACTGCATGCAGTCCACAACAGAAATGCATGTCACAAAGCATATGCCAGCTCCAACATGAGTGACCCTGATGGATGCCTGCATGCTCCACCCATATAGCAAGTCCCACAGACTCTGATCCTGACAGCGAGGCCTGGGACTCTGCCCCACAGGCAACAACACCCTGGAAGAGGGCCAGGGAAGAAGGCAACAGGTCTTCGACATCCAAAGTGCCAGCCAGGCTACGACAGGCAAGAAGGGGCAAACACCACTGGATTCCACAGCACTGCTGTCGCTAAGGGCCACTGCTACAGTCCCCACAACACCTGTGTCCCCTGCACAGGAGATAGTGGCCGATGGGGCCCTTTCAGCAGAAACCAGCTCTGTTGGGGAGGTGGCATCTATGACACCCTTGACAGATGAGGACACACAGAGCCAGGGCCAGGTGTGTATCCCTGTGGAGGACGACTCCTCGGAATCACCTGCCACACGCATTCCCACACCATCACCACAGGTCTCACCTATGTACCCCTACCATGACAGCACACCGGAGCAGTCTGGAGGGGAGACAGTTGAAGGGAGCATGAGCCCCACAGAGGAGCCACACGGATCGGGGAATGTGACACATGGACCATCCACCTCCACTGGTGTTCGGGCAGGGGTGCAGCAGATCGAACACACTGTGCACCCTCAGGAGGAGCTGACTGCCCTAGTCAGGCAGTTTGTGTCAGACAGTGCCCGGGCAAGGCAAGAGGGGCGCGACAACACTGCGTACCTGAGGCAGGCCATTGAGGCCAGCACTACGTGCATATGCAAAGTTGTGTCTGCTCTGAGGCAGGTCCTCTCCCGCATAGCAGATTCCTTGGAGGCGGAGCGTCCGGCCCCCAGACTGGAGCAAGCTGGCACCGCATCATCCTCCAGCTCCACTCAAACCAGCCCCCTTCGCAGGTCAGTGCGCACCTTACGGAGACCTGACATGCCGCCACCAGGTGTGGGAAGTGGACGTCTGTAGATGTGGCAGCCAAATTAGGACAATAGATGCAGACACCCTTTGCATTTCCTTGGACACCATGTGTGTGGGAGTTGTGGGGGGAGGTGGAGGGGGGAGAGGGTGTGTGTCAGAGATGTGGGGGGAGGGGGAAGAGGGTGTGTGAGGGAGTTGTGGGGGAGTTGTGGGGGGAGAGGGGAGAGGGTGTGTGAGGTGAAGGGTTTGGCACTTTGTACTATTGAACAGTTAAATACACCTGTTGTGTAGCAGAAAAAATACTTGACTGGACATTCCTTATTGCATAAGTGTCATTTATTGATATACAGTGCATAGTGTCCATGTACTCCCACACCCAGTGCCCTCTGTCCCACTTTCATGTCACCCTCTGCACCCATGTGTGTTAAAATTGTTGTGCAATCACTGACTGACGCACAGCACGTCCCTCCTGTGCATCTGCACCGCGATGATGTGCGCCCACATCTTCTTCATCCCCTTCATCATCACCAGGTGGTTGCAGTTCAATGTCAGGGGGCAGGGGCTTGTTCCGTCGGATACACATGTTGTGCAGCATGACACATGCTATGATGATCTTGGCCACCTTCTCATGCCTGTAGAGGAGTGCCCCACACGACCGGCTAAGGCAGCGAAACCGTGCCTTCAACAGGCCAAAGGTCTGCTCGATGACCACACGGGTATGGGTATGGGAACGATTGTAGTCGTGCCTGTTCTGCGGGTTTTGGATATGGGTGAGGAGCCACAGCTTCAAGGGATAGCCACTATCACCTAAATGAGATGAAAGAAAAGGTATATGTTACTCGATTCATGATGGACAGCTGTACTTGTCACACACGCCTGCAGATATTTATTGGTCACATGCACACGTCCCTGGTTGTATGCACACATTTTTCATGCCCTCAATTTGTTCTGTGCCATGGACTTATGGTGTGTATTGCATCTTCAAGATACACTGCCTTGATGTTGCTCATGCATTGTGGTCGCATACCGCTGTGTTTGTGTTAAATATGTGATGTGTAGTGTTCTATATGATTTTCTAACTGGCAGAGTTTGCAGTAGTCTCTGCATTATTTGCCATTCAGCGCTGATTATTCCCATGGTGACATGCTGCACTTCTGTGGTGGTGGCCCTGTGACAAGCAGTGGATTCCCTTGGTGGTTTTGTTCAGTGCACTCTCATGGATGCTTATCCAGTGTGGTGATTTTCTGCAGGCATTTACATAGTGAATACTCACAGCATGTTGCTTGATTGTGTTACGGAGGGTGAGATACCATGATGGGTGGTGCACGTGTTGTGGGATGTGGGGTGGTTTTTAAGTTTGGCATGTTGTGATAGGTGTGCAGCTTACTTCATTGCTATGGGAATTGGTTGTCATTTTCAGTTTGGGATGCTTTGGGGCACAGTGTTTTGGGATGTGCACATCGTGCTGTCACCACAACAATGACACCATGGTGGTGTGTGCACCTATCCCCCCATTTCACTGCCATTTGCCTGTCATGCAACTTACCAAGCTGCCAGGCATGTCGTCCTGCATGTCGCTCCATGTAGCATGGTAGCGTGGGGGTCCGCAGAACCATTGAGTCATGAGTTGATCCGGGAAATCGGGCACAACAAAGTATGATGATCTTGCTGGCATCACATACCATCTACACATTGATGGACTGGTATTGCTTGCGATTGCGGTACACCACGTCCATGGTATGCGGGACCACCAACTCCACGTGGGTGCAGTCGAGGGTACCAATACAATTTGGCATGCCTGCCAGTGCATGGAAGCCAACTTTTGTATCAAAGATCTCCTGGGGAGTCTGTGGTAGGGATATGTAGTCCCTTGTGTGCTTCAGGAGGGCATCCAGCACTTGGTTCAGCATGCGAGAAAATAAGGGTTGTGATATGCCATGCATATGCCCCACTGTGTGCTGGTAGGTGCCTGTGGCCAGGAAGTGGAGCACTGACACTACCTTCAGTAGAGGGGGGATGGCGGTGCATATTTCAATGAGGCTGACAATGTCGTCGTGTATCATGTCCACAATGGTGGTGATGGTGTCACAGTCCAGACGGTACAGGGTGTGGTTCTGCTCAGGGGTTAGGTTGAATGGACTGGCTCTGATGCGAGGGATTGGCGGCTGCCTGCGTGGTACCACTGGCTGCACTGGTGGGGCATGCTGGGCCTGTCTCACCCTCATTCTCCTCCTGCGTCTCCTCTGTAGTGCCAGCTGTTGTTGTTGTTGCTGCTGTTGTGGCAATGCAAGCATGTCCTCCAGCCCCAGTATTGCTACTACTAGTGGAATCATTTTGGTGTGGGAAGGGGTGTGGTGTGTGGGTGTGCTCCTTTTGTGCTGGCCCAGACTCCATTGTCTCTGCCTGTGCTGATTGTGTGCACCTGTGGCAGTTGGGAACACTGCACATAGCAGTTTACGGGTGGTTTGCGATACCGGTATTGCCGGCATGCCGGTATCCTGTATTAGCGCCTTCATGATGCCGGTATTTGCATGTCCGCCTGACTTGTCATGTCCTCCTGTTAGCCAGGCATCCCGGTATTGCTGGCCTGAAGGGCTGCGTGCCCTCGCCCATGCCGCTATTAGCGGCAACGTTATTAGCTTCGCCTCTAATACGGGGTTCTTGGGTTGGAATAGCCCGGAGAGGTATGCGGTGCGTGCCGGTAATCCTTTACCAGCATCGTTTTTCCATTACCTTCAACCTCGTAATGACCCCCAGTGTCTTTTGTCAGAGATGATATGGCAATGTCCCTTTTTCCTGGATAGAAGGTCCAGGAGGGTCCACAGAAAGCTGGCGGTTGCCTCATCTGTTCCTGGCTTTCTGCTGCGAGGCTCTGTATGGAATCTCTGGACTTTTGCGTGAGATTCCACACAGAGCCTCGCAGCAGAAAGCCAGGAACAGATGAGGCAATAGCCAGTTTTCTGTGGCAAGAATGATACGTGCTCCAAACTCAGATTGAACACGTTTGAGGTTGGATATGGAGCACCGTCACTCCTGACGGATGGATGACTGACGCTTCTTATAAAGAAATTGCTCCTGACAAAGATGATCCAAATAAACACATCATCGAAACCGGTCGGCCCAAGACTTCATGGAGGTTTCTACTTTACAAGAGACACGTGCTACAAACAACCAAGCGTCTATATGATACACGACTGGCCTTTTATGATATATGCTGTACCCTGCGAATTTTGTCTACGAGACTATGCAATATCTCTTATCGTAGACTTGGTTGTGCAAAACGTAATAGACACACACGAAAAAATAACAAAGGCAATAGGCTTTACAAGTATGGTGTGAACTGTACGTGGGTAGGTGGAGCACACTTCGCGGAGGGTGAATAAACTCTCTGAAATGACTCCCCCGTGAACTGTTTGACCACATCAACCTGCTTTTTATTCTCCTCTGGGACGGCTTCCCAGATTGAGCAGTTTTTGTAAATCCACTACTCATTGTAGAGTTAGGGCGAGCTTATCTCCTTTCCTATCCTTTCAGACAGGCGGTGCACCATCGCAACCCAGGGCGAGACCACCTTGCAGGCCTAGGGTGTTCCTCTGGCTAGGGTTAAAACGGGGAACACAACAGTAGTTTTGGTAATTTATGAGTTACAATAATGACCCCATCCCTGCTCCTGTTTTGTGTGATACTGTAATGCACTTTGACAGGAAGGTCTACATCCTCAGACGAGGCTTATTGATTAGAAAACATAAACCCCTCAGTGCTTTGTGTCCTCCAAATCTTTACCACCTCTTCTATAACCACATCCTTAAACTCTCCCCAACGTCTCATGGGTTCTCCCCTCTCCTGATATCCTTCACTCCCACAGTCTCCTGGTCTTTACCCATCTTCTAGTCCCCATCCTTCACCTTCTGCAACCCCCACTGCCAGATTGAATTGCCTGGATTATACATGAAAGGACCCCCTCCTCCTGGTCAGGTCTTTCCTTCAGTGGCTCTGTAGTGTGTGCTGAACTGTAGTTGGACCATGTGCCTGGTGCCATGTAGGGAGAGAGGGGATTGTGCTAAGCATATACGAACACTGGTGGCCGTCTTCGATTGCAGGTGTGTGTATGAAGATCCAGGCCAGTTGTTATAAACTGGTGCAGGGGCGTGGCTTGGAAGCCATGTGAAAGGACGTGCCTGTACGGGAGCTCCCGCTGATATGTACATAATCCGACTGATATCGCGGAAGGACCGCTGTGATTTGGCGGAAAGTGGGAAGACTGTGAACATGAAGTCCGGCTGCACGCGAGGACACATTTTTACACGGGTCCGTGGTGCGCACGTGTACTTAAGAGCCGAATGAAGCACTGGTGGTGAGATCTCAACGGACGACAAAATGGCCGCCGCCGCTTGACGAGGGGACAAAGGAGCGGTAGATTGGGACCACAGCATACGTGCGCCCTCTCAGCGGAACGAAGGGGGCAGCGCGACCCTGCCCATCTGGGGGGAGCGCCGTACAACAGCGGTGCCTGAGGCTGTTGGGCGAGCTGGGACTCTCAACTGAGTCGTGGTGTATGGGCACGGTGCCTCCCTGGCCTGGACCGGAGCGCGGCCAGAAGGACGCTCCTGACTGGAGATATGTCGAACAAACCTCTGAGGGCGAAGAATAAACAGCCTACGCTCGACGAATACGCCAAGACGGCGCCCGGCCTGGAAGGTGCCAGGAGCAAGGATAAGGCTCAGACCAGGGAGATGGCCGCCGGGGGTGCGAACCAGGAGGTCCTCGCTGCGATCGCGGACCTGAAGGCGACGTGGGAGACCAAGCTCCAACTTGCTGTGGTCGAATTGAAAACTGCGTTGGAACTACAGGTCGGGGCGGTGCAGGAGGACGTGAACCTCCTGAGGCAGGATGTACGAGCCCTGGCTGAGCGCACGGAAACTCTGGAAAAGGAGATGGGCCCTACTGTGGCGGACTGCGCTGCATATAAGCACGATATCCATGCCCTGGTGCAGCGGGTGGGTAACTTGGAAAGTAGGGCTGAAGAGGCGGAAGGACGCGCTCGGAGAAATAACGTTCGCATCGTGGGCCTGCCGGAGGGGGCTGAAGGCCAGAATCCCACAGAGTTTATTGAGAACTTGCTGCTGCAGGAGATCACTGGGGGAGCCCTGTCGCAGGGGTTTGCGGTGGAGAGGGCGCATAGGGCCTTGAACAGAAGACCACTGCCGGGGAACCCACCTAGGCCTGTGATCGTCAAGATCCTTAACTATCGGGATTGGGAAAGGATCCTTGAGCACTTTCGTAAGGGGGGCACCATACAGCGAGGAGAGGCGACCATTACTGCTTACCCCGATTACACCCTGCAAGTGCAGTGTAGTCGCATGAACTTTTGGGCGGTCAAGAGGCGACTGCGGGCAGCGGGGTACAAGTATATGTTGCTTTACCCGGCCAGATTGAAGATATTCTTCAAGACTAAGACACTGTTTTTTGACACTCCGGAGGAGGCCATGGAATGGCTCGATGCACAAAATTGTCCTCAAGAGCCAGATGAGCGGATGGCGGATGGAACGGGAAGAGATAAGTGACGCTGCGGGCCCGGTTGGGCTATGAATATTGGGACTGGAATATAGTTGGTGGGACTTGGTTATGGTAGTGTATGCGTTAGGACTTTGAAACATGGTCCGTGTGCGCGGATACGGAAGCGTGGGAGGGGAGCCTCCGGGGGATGTTCTTTGTACCCCAGTTTGAGTTTAGGTTAGTCACGGTGTGTGGGGTGACACCCTGTCGGGTTCTCTACTTGGGTTCCAGAGAGAACCGAACACAGGGATGCCTGAGATCAAGGGATGGAGCTGGGCAGTTGGTTGGGTTAGGGGGGTGGGGTGGGTCAGTTTTTATATGAGCCTGGGAGAGAAACTGGGGATGGGGGCCCTTGCGGGAGGGGGGAGGCGAGTGGACCTGGGAGAGGGATGGGAGCTACTGATACATCATGGGGGACCTTAGGATACTAACGTGGAACGTTAGAGGGCTTAACAGCTACCTTAAGCGTAACAAGGTCATGTTGTACCTAAAAAGACAAAAGATAGATATCGCCTTGTTACAGGAGACACATCTGACACGGGATAAACTGGAACTGGTGGGGAGAAAGTGGAGAGGGACAGTAGTTGGATCTACATATTCTGCCTATGCTAGAGGTGTGCTGATTTGGGTTGCACCACATGTCCCGTTTAAGCTACTTGGGGAGGTTGTGGAGTCTGATGGGAGGCTGGTCATGGTAAGGGGGCTTGTGGAAAATAAAGTAGTGTGCATTATAAATACTTATGCTCCCAACCGTGACACGGCGACATACTTTAGGACACTGACCACTAGACTGGGTGAAGGGATGGGGGGGTCCTGTGATTTGGGGAGGGGACTTTAATTGTGTACTAAACCCCAAGGAGGACAGGTCGGATGACAGGGTGGACAGGCCCAGCCCGGCGGCTAGGGTACTGCAGGCGCTGCTGGTAGACCTTGGCCTGGCAGACGTGTGGAGGACGAGACACCCTGGTGTGAGGCAATATTCGCATTACTCGGCCCCGCACCAGTTACACACAAGGCTAGATTACTTTTTCGCCACGCCGGACGTCGTCGCGGAGTGTGACCAGATAGACTACAGGGCGAGAGTCCTTTCGGACCACTCGCCCCTGGTCATGCGTTGGCAGCTTTGTCCCCCACGAGCGCGAATTCCAACATGGCGCCTTAGGGCGGAAGCGCTCAGGGACCCAGTCTTCAGAGAGGAAGTGAGGGAGGAGATAGTTGCTTACTTTGAAGCGAACACAGGCAGCGTCAAGTCGGCTGGTACTTTGTGGGAGGCCTTTAAGGTTGTAATGAGGGGGGTTGCCATTGCTAAATCCAAGGGATTAATGGGAGGAGTCCTGGCAGATCTGCGTAGAGCCGAGATTGAGTTGGAGAGAGAGCTGGGGGAGGGTGGGACGGACACGGAGGAGGTCATTAATCTGCAACAGAGGTGCGCAGAACATTGGGACAGGCTTTGTAATCTGAATTACAGGAAGTACATTGAGAGGTTGCATGCGGGGGAGACAAGACGGGCAGGCTTCTTGCTTGGCTGTATGAGAGCGAGACCCCAAGATCCCCGATCCGATCAGTTATCACCGAAAAGGGAGTGGAGGAGGACACCCAGGAAGGGGTGAATGGAGCATTTGCGGAATATTATCAAGCATTATATGAGGATCGAGAGGGGGGAAGCCGGGAGGAGATAGAGGTAGTACTTGAAGACATAGGCCTGCCCAAGATAAGTGACGAAGAGCGAGAGGAGATGGATGCTCCGATCACTCTGGAGGAGCTGCAGGAGATTGTGCGGCAGCTACCCACTTGCAAGGCCCCAGGAGCGGACGGGTTCCCCAGTGAGTTTTATAAAGCATATGGGGAGGAGGTGCTCCCGCCCATGCTGGAGATGTTTAATGAAGCGTTCGAGGTGGGGCGGCTGCCGGAATCACTCAGGGAGGCGATTATAGTACCGCTCCCCAAACCCAATAAACCGGGGCATGATTGTGGCTCCTACCGGCCCCTGTCGATGCTGAACCAGGACAGCAAGATCCTGACAGCTGTCCTGGCGGCCAGAATGCGGAGGGTAATAGGCAAGCTGATCCATCCTGACCAGACGGGCTATGTCCCGAACAGGAATATTACTCACAATCACAGACGCCTTCACAGGGTGGTGGAATGGGGGGGCAGTGAGGACAGCGAAATGGCGATAGTGGCGCTGGACGCGGTTAAAGCGTTCGACTCTGTTCGATGGCCATGGCTGCTGGCGGCTTTGGGGCAGTTCGGACTGGGACCATGCTACATGAGGTGGGCCGAGCTATTATATAGTGCGCCTCTGGCTAGGGTCCGTACGGGTGCAGTGGTGTCAGATAGATGGCAGTTAGGTAGGGGCACTAGGCAAGGGGGTCCTTGGTCCCCAATGTTGTACATACTGGCCCTCGAACCCTTAGCAGTTTACCTCCGGCAGCAGTATGATCCGGTGGGCATAGAGGTGGGAGGAGAGTGCCATCTTATATCCCTGTATGCAGACGATATGCTGTTATACCTGAAACATCCGGAAGAGAATTTGCAGTATATCTTGGAGGTATTGGAGAGGTACGCCTGGTTGTCCGGCATAGCGGTTAACCCTCAGAAATCCGTACTATTCCCGCTAGGCAGTTATGTGGGGATACCGGCGGAGAGGTTTCCAGTGCTGCGGATTCCGTGGGCAACGAGCTCCTTCCGGTACTTGGGCATTGACGTGTATCACACGACCGAGGAAGAACACAGGTATAATACTGAACTAGCTGTGGGAAAGATTGAGAGGTGCATGAGGTTCTGGGAAAGATTGCCTTTAGCTATGATGGGTCGCGGAGCTATGCTTAAAATGGTGGTGCTGCCCAGGCTCCTGCATTACTTTAATAACATCCCGCATATGATACCTAGGAAGTTTTTCGCTAAGTTACATATCGTGTGTAGGAATTTCCTGTGGCACGGCACGCGCAACAGGGTCGCATTATAGAAATTGCAGAACTCTTACTAGAAAGGTGGCGTGAAGCTGCCGAACTTTGAGGCCTATTATATTGCGGCACAACTGCAATATGTGGCCAGGTGGCTTTCAGATGAAGAGACCCCCGAACATAGGCTGCTAGGGAGAGACTGTTCCCCCTTCTATCTGCGGGAGGTGATTTGGGTGACTGGCTCATGGATGAGAGAGCGTCCTAAAATGCTAGCCCTTGGCAGGAATATATGGCGGCGTGCCTGTCGGATGATGGGTGACCCCTTGCCGTGTATGCCGCAGTTGCCTCTGATCGCCCTGGCAAAGGAGGACGGGCAGCTGAGAACTATTATCCGGACGTATTGGGAGTCAGTGGGATTGATCACTATGGGCGACATCTGGCAGGATGGGACCCTGATGGAGTTCGATGAACTGGAGGCAGGGTCGGGGTTACACAGGGGTCAATATGTAACATATCATAGGGTGGTCCGGGAGGTCCGGAGCATGTGGCCCGAAACTACTTTGGCCGATGAACCGGATGCCACGCTGGAGACAATGTATGACGCATCAGAGGGTGGACACGAGGTCTCTAGGTTGTATGAGATGTTGATGACAAAGGTTGGGAAGGATTTGGGGCACCTGAGACTGGAGTGGGAAGCGGAGATGGGGGCCCTGATGTCGGATGGGATGTGGGAGCGCGCCCTGGGGTAGCACAAAAAAGTATCGAGGAACGCCAGGTTCAAGCAGATACAGCTCTATATTACGCACAGGGCATATATGACCCCCCTTAGAATTTCCAAATTTCTTGGTAGTGGGCGCCAGGCGTGCCCCAAGTGTAAACAAGAGAATGTGGACATGATACATATGTTCTGGGCGTGCCCAGTGATTGCAACTTATTGGGGTGAAGTGGCGCGGAGGCTGGCAGGGAGGGGTATCACACTTAAGGTGGATTCGGCTTGGGCTTGTCTGCTGGGAGGGTATCCCAGGGCGCGTAAGCTTCGACATGTTGAGAAACTTAAAGATCTGGCCTATGTGCTTGCCAAACGTAGGATAGCCATGGAGTGGAAGAAATGTCACAAGCCGCGAGTGGAGGTCTGGTGGCGGGATCTCCAAAAATGGGCGGATGCCGAAACGACAGCGTGGCAAGATGGCAGTATGGCAGGGGATGAGGAAGAAATAGGCTCTCTCACGGCGTGGAAGTTATTGTTAGCTGAGCTGTTTGGTGCGGGATCGGCCTCGGCTGGACTTGAGAGCGATGAGGCCCCACCGCACGGAACGGACACTGATGGCGGACACTCTACAGGCTCATAGGGGGGAGGGATGGGGATTGCAGTGCCTTACTTTTTGTTTGTTTGGTTTTGTTGTTTGAAAAAACTGGTGCAAGGGTAGACGAGTAGCCTCTGATCCCTAGTGGAGGGCGTGGGCTGCTTATGCAAATGGCCCCTTCCAAGCAGTCGGGACCAAGGGAGAGTGAGCCCTGGATCCACCCCATTCCACCCCGGCGCTCATCATTCACTGGCTCCCTAATGTATCTAAAACCATAAGTCACTCTCCTGACTACCTACAAAGCCAAGCATGAGAGTTCCTCTCACATGGCAGAATGCCAGTCTGGCTCCTGGGGACAAAGAGTGTGGGACATGCCCCTCAGGCCACAACTGCCTACTCCGCTGCCTGTAACAATCATAAGACACTCTCCTTGTGCCCAAGGTGCTCCTGAACATCACAAGGAATGCCAACAGACAAAAAGAATTGGTTTGGCAACTCAGCCAGTAGTACCAAAGTACATAGGCGGGGTGCACGAAGTGACACGTAAATAAAGTGCCTGCGCTTTGCCTTCCATTTGATTTCCTGTGAAATGTAGAGTTTCCTGTGTGTTTCTCTTTAGGTGACTAGTCAACACATAATTTGCCACACCCTCTGCTGTTCACGTCATTTCCCTTAAGAATGAGGAAGAGCAAAGGAAGTCATTATTTCCCCATATTTCCCCTTTTGAATGTGGGGGAGTCCGCCTCCACAGTGACTTTTCACTTAGGGCTGAGCAGGACGACATGTCCCTCAGTCTCTGCTTCCTCCAGGTCAGACTGGTAATAGACTCTGTCTCTGGTTTGGGATGACTCTATCTGTAGTTATTTAACATTTCTTTGTTGCTTGCATTTTAGACAACAGGCTTTGATACGTTTCAAGTTGCATTCCACAGTTCTTTATACTCTATTTCACTGTGTTGCCCTAGCTGTGCCCCACACTTGGCATGATGTTACCCGAGCGGTGTCTCCCAGTGGGACTGGCATTGCCCCTGCAATTTCCTATGGTAGGCCGGGTGCTGCCTGACCTTGGCGTCCCAGGGTTAGCCCTGCTGTGTCTCCCAGTGGGACTGGCGTTGCCCCTGCAATTTCCTATGGTAGGCCGGGTGCTGCCTGACCTTGGCGTCCCAGGGTTAGCCCTGCTGTGCCTCCCAGTGGGACTGGCGTTGCCCTTGCTATTTCCTATGGCAGGCCGGGTGCTGCCTGACCTTGGCGTCCCAGGGTTAGCCCTGCTGTGTCTCCCAGTGGGACTGGCGTTGCCCCTGCTACTCCCTATGGCAGGCCGGGTGCTGCCTGACGTTGGCGTCCCAGGGTTAGCCCTGCTGTGCCTCCCAGTGGGACTGGCGTTGCCCTTGCTATTTCCTATGGTAGGCCAGGTGCTGCCTGACCTTGGCGTCCCAGGGTTAGCCCTGCTGTGTCTCCCAGTGGGACTGGCGTTGCCCCTGCAATTTCCTATGGTAGGCCGGGTGCTGCCTGACCTTGGCGTCCCAGGGTTAGCCCTGCTGTGCCTCCCAGTGGGACTGGCGTTGCCCTTGCTATTTCCTATGGCAGGCCGGGTGCTGCCTGACCTTGGCGTCCCAGGGTTAGCCCTGCTGTGTCTCCCAGTGGGACTGGCGTTGCCCCTGTTATTTCCTATGGTAGGCCAGGTGCTGCCTGACCTTGGCGTCCCAGGGTTAGCCCTGCTGTGTCTCCCAGTGGGACTGGCGTTGCCCCTGCTATTTCCTATGGCAGGCCAGGTGCTGCCTGACTTTGGCGTCCCATGGGGTAGCCCTGCTGTGTCTCCCAGTGGGACTGGCGTTGCCCCTGCTATTTCCTATGGCAGGCCAGGGGCTGCCTGACCTTGGCGTCCCAGGGTTAGCTCTGCTGTGTCTCTCAGTGGGACTGGCGTTGCCCCTGCTATTTCCTATGGTAGGCCAGGTGCTGCCTGACCTTGGCGTCCCAGGGTTAGCCCTGCTGTGTCTTTCAGTGGGACTGGCGTTGCCCCTGCTATTTCCTATGGTAGGCCAGGTGCTGCCTGACCTTGGCGTCCCAGGGTTAGCCCTGCTGTGTCTCCCAGTGGGACTGGCGTTGCCCCTGCTACTCCCTATGGTAGGCCAGGTGCTGCCTGACCTTAGCGTCCCAGGGTTAGCCCTGCTGTGTCTCCCAGTGGGACTGGCGTTGCCCCTGCTACTCCCTATGGTAGGCCGGGTGCTGCCTGACGTTGGCGTCCCAGGGTTAGCCCTGCTGTGTCTCCCAGTGGGACTGGCGTTGCCCCTGCTATTTCCTATGGCAGGCCGGGTGCTGCCTGACCTTGGCGTCCCAGGGTTAGCCCTGCTGTGTCTCCCAGTGGGACTGGCGTTGCCCCTGCTATTTCCTATGACAGGCCGGGTGCTGACTGACCTTGGCGTCCCAGGGTTAGCCCTGCTGTGCCTCCCAGTGGGACTGGCATTGCCCTTGCTATTTCCTGTGGCAGGCCGGCTGCTGCCTGACCTTGGCGTCCCAGGGTTAGCCCTGCTGTGCCTCCCAGTGGGACTGGCGTTGCCCTTGCTATTTCCTATGGCAGGCCGGGTGCTGCCTGACCTTGGCGTCCCAGGGTTAGCCCTGCTGTGTCTCCCTGTGGGACTGGCGTTGCCCCTGCTATTTCCTATGGCAGGCCAGGTGCTGCCTGACCTTGGCGTCCCAGGGTTAGCCCTGCTGTGTCTCCCAGTGGGACTGGCGTTGCCCCTGCTATTTCCTATGGCAGGCCAGGTGCTGCCTGACCTTGGCGTCCCAGGGTTATCCCTGCTGTGTCTCCCAGTGGGACTGGCGTTGCCCCTGCTATTTCCTATGGCAGACCAGGGGCTGCCTGACCTTGGCGTCCCATGGGGTAGCCCTGCTGTGTCTCCCAGTGGGACTGGCGTTGCCCCTGCTATTTGCTATGGGAGGCCAGGGGCTGCCTGACCTTGGCGTCCCAGGGTTAGCTCTGCTGTGTCTCCCAGTGGGACTGGCGTTGCCCCTGCTACTCCCTATGGTAGGCCAGGTGCTGCCTGGCCTTCGCGTCCCAGGGTTAGCCCTGCTGTGTCTTTCAGTGGGACTGGCGTTGCCCCTGCTATTTCCTATGGTAGGCCAGGTGCTGCCTGACCTTGGCGTCCCAGGGTTAGCCCTGCTGTGTCTTTCAGTGGGACTGGCGTTGCCCCTGCTATTTCCTATGGTAGGCCAGGTGCTGCCTGACCTTGGCGTCCCAGGGTTAGCCCTGCTGTGTCTCCCAGTGGGACTGGCGTTGCCCCTGCTACTCCCTATGGTAGGCCAGGTGCTGCCTGACCTTGGCGTCCCAGGGTTAGCCCTGCTGTGTCTCCCAGTGGGACTGGCGTTGCCCCTGCTATTTCCTATGGCAGGCCGGGTGCTGCCTGACCTTGGCGTCCCAGGGTTAGCCCTGCTGTGTCTCCCAGTGGGACTGGCATTGCCCCTGCTATTTCCTATGACAGGCCGGGTACTGCCTGACCTTGGCGTCCCAGGGTTAGCCCTGCTGTGTCTCCCAGTGGGACCGCCGTTGCCCCTGCTATTTCCTATGGCAGGCCAGGTGCTGCGTGACCTTGGCGTCCCAGGGTTAGCCCTGCTGTGTCTCCCAGTGGGACCGGCGTTGCCCCTGCTACTTACTATGGCACGCCAGGTGCTGCCTGACCTTGGCGTCCCAGGGTTAGCCCTGCTGTGTCTCCCAGTGGGACCGGCGTTGCCCCTGCTATTTCCTATGGCAGGCCAGGTGCTGCCTGACCTTGGCGTCCCAGGGTTAGCCCTGCTGTGTCTCCCAGTGGGACTGGCGTTGCCCCTGCTACTCCCTATGGTAGGCCAGGTGCTGCCTGACCTTGGCGTCCCAGGGTTAGCCCTGCTGTGTCTCCCAGTGGGACTGGCGTTGCCCCTGCTACTCCCTATGGTAGGCCGGGTGCTGCCTGACGTTGGCGTCCCAGGGTTAGCCCTGCTGTGTCTCCCAGTGGGACTGGCGTTGCCCCTGCTATTTCCTATGGCAGGCCGGGTGCTGCCTGACCTTGGCGTCCCAGGGTTAGCCCTGCTGTGTCTCCCAGTGGGACTGGCGTTGCCCCTGCTATTTCCTATGACAGGCCGGGTGCTGCCTGACCTTGGCGTCCCAGGGTTAGCCCTGCTGTGCCTCCCAGTGGGACTGGCATTGCCCTTGCTATTTCCTATGGCAGGCCGGGTGCTGCCTGACCTTGGCGTCCCAGGGTTAGCTCTGCTGTGCCTCCCAGTGGGACTGGCGTTGCCCTTGCTATTTCCTATGGCAGGCCGGGTGCTGCCTGACCTTGGCGTCCCAGGGTTATCCCTGCTGTGTCTCCCTGTGGGACTGGCGTTGCCCCTGCTATTTCCTATGGCAGGCCAGGTGCTGCCTGACCTTGGCGTCCCAGGGTTAGCCCTGCTGTGTCTCCCAGTGGGACTGGCGTTGCCCCTGCTATTTCCTATGGCAGGCCAGGTGCTGCCTGACCTTGGCGTCCCAGGGTTATCCCTGCTGTGTCTCCCAGTGGGACTGGCGTTGCCCCTGCTATTTCCTATGGCAGACCAGGGGCTGCCTGACCTTGGCGTCCCATGGGGTAGCCCTGCTGTGTCTCCCAGTGGGACTGGCGTTGCCCCTGCTATTTGCTATGGGAGGCCAGGGGCTGCCTGACCTTGGCGTCCCAGGGTTAGCTCTGCTGTGTCTCCCAGTGGGACTGGCGTTGCCCCTGCTACTCCCTATGGTAGGCCAGGTGCTGCCTGGCCTTCGCGTCCCAGGGTTAGCCCTGCTGTGTCTTTCAGTGGGACTGGCGTTGCCCCTGCTATTTCCTATGGTAGGCCAGGTGCTGCCTGACCTTGGCGTCCTAGGGTTAGCCCTGCTGTGTCTCCCAGTGGGACTGGCGTTGCCCCTGCTATTTCCTATGGCAGGCCGGGTGCTGCCTGACCTTGGCGTCCCAGGGTTAGCCCTGCTGTGTCTCCCAGTGGGACTGGCATTGCCCCTGCTATTTCCTATGACAGGCCGGGTACTGCCTGACCTTGGCGTCCCAGGGTTAGCCCTGCTGTGTCTCCCAGTGGGACCGCCGTTGCCCCTGCTATTTCCTATGGCAGGCCAGGTGCTGCCTGACCTTGGCGTCCCAGGGTTAGCCCTGCTGTGTCTCCCAGTGGGACCGGCGTTGCCCCTGCTACTTCCTATGGCACGCCAGGTGCTGCCTGACCTTGGCGTCCCAGGGTTAGCCCTGCTGTGTCTCCCAGTGGGACCGGCGTTGCCCCTGCTATTTCCTATGGCAGGCCAGGTGCTGCCTGACCTTGGCGTCCCAGGGTTAGCCCTGCTGTGTCTCCCAGTGGGACTGGCGTTGCCCCTGCTACTCCCTAGACCAGGTGCTGCCTGACCTTGGCGTCCCAGGGTTAGCCCTGCTGTGTCTTTCAGTGGGACTGGCATTGCCCCTGCTATTTCCTATGGCAGGCCAGGTGCCGCCTGACCTTGGCGTCCCAGGGTTAGCCCTGCTGTGTCTCCCAGTGGGACTGGCGTTGCCCCTGCTATTTCCTATGGCAGGCCAGGTGCCGCCTGACCTTGGCGTCCCAGGGTTAGCCCTGCTGTGTCTCCCAGTGGGACTGGCGTTGCCCCTGCTATTTCCTATGGCAGGTCAGGTGCCGCCTGACCTTGGCGTCCCAGGGTTAGCCCTGCTGTGTCTCCCAGTGGGACTGGCGTTGCCCCTGCTATTTCCTACGGCAGGCCATGTGCCGCCTGACCTTGGCGTCCCAGGGTTAGCCCTGCTGTGTCTCCCAGTGGGACTGGCGTTGCCCCTGCTATTTCCTACGGCAGGCCAGGTGCCGCCTGAACTTGGCGTCCCAGGGTTAGCCCTGCTGTGTCTCCCAGTGGGACTGGCGTTGCCCCTGCTATTTCCTACGGTAGGCCAGGTGCTGCCTGACCTTGGCGTCCCAGGGTTAGCCCTGCTGTGTCTCCCAGTGGGACTGGCGTTGCCCCTGCTATTTCCTACGGTAGGCCAGGTGCTGCCTGACCTTGGCGTCCCAGGGTTAGCCCTGCTGTGTCTCCCAGTGGGATTGGCGTTGCCCCTGCTATTTCCTACGGCAGGCCAGGTGCTGCCTGACCTTGGCGTCCCAGGGTTAGCCCTGCTGTGTCTCCCAGTGGGACTGGCGTTGCCCCTGCTATTTCCTACGGCAGGCCAGGTGCTGCCTGACCTTGGCGTCCCAGGGTTAGCCCTGATGTGTCTCCCAGTGGGACTGGCGTTGCCCCTGCTATTTCCTACGGCAGGCCAGGTGCTGCCTGACCTTGGCGTCCCATGGTTAGCCCTGCTGTGTCTCCCAGTGGGACTGGCGTTGCCCCTGCTATTTCCTACGGCAGGCCAGGTGCTGCCTGACCTTGGCGTCCCAGGGTTAGCCCTACTGTGTCTCCCAGTAGGACTGGCGTTGCCCCTGCTATTTCCTACGGTAGGCCAGGTGCTGCCTGACCTTGGCGTCCCAGGGTTAGCCCTGCTGTGTCTCCCAGTGGGATTGGCGTTGCCCCTGCTATTTCCTACGGCAGGCCAGGTGCTGCCCGACCTTGGCGTCCCAGGGTTAGCCCTGCTGTGTCTCCCAGTGGGAATGGCGTTGCCCCTGCTATTTCCTACGGCAGGCCAGGTGCTGCCTGACCTTGGCGTCCCAGGGTTAGCCCTGCTGTGTCTCCCAGTGGGACTGGCGTTGCCCCTGCTATTTCCTACGGCAGGCCAGGTGCTGCCTGACCTTGGCGTCCCAGGGTTAGCCCTGCTGTGTCTCCCAGTGGGACTGGCGTTGCCCCTGCTATTTCCTATGGTAGGCCTGGTGCTGCCTGACCCTGGCGTCCCCTGGCATTGCCCCTGCTATTTCCTATGGCAGGCAAGGTGCTGCCTGACCTTGGCGTCCCAGGATTAGCCCTGCTGTGTCTCCCAGTCGGACTGGCGTTGCCCCTGCTATTTCCTACGGCAGGCCAGGTGCTGCCTGACCTTGGCGTCCCAGGGTTAGCCCTGCTGTGTCTCCCAGTCGGACTGGCGTTGCCCCTGCTATTTCCTACGGCAGGCCAGGTGCTGCCTGACCTTGGCGTCCCAGGGTTAGCCCTGCTGTGTCTCCCAGTGGGACTGGCGTTGCCCCTGCTACTCCCTAGACCAGGTGCTGCCTGACCTTGGCGTCCCAGGGTTAGCCCTGCTGTGTCTTTCAGTGGGACTGGCATTGCCCCTGCTATTTCCTATGGCAGGCCAGGTGCCGCCTGACCTTGGCGTCCCAGGGTTAGCCCTGCTGTGTC
Source organism: Ambystoma mexicanum (assembly GCF_040938575.1). NCBI lineage: Eukaryota > Metazoa > Chordata > Amphibia > Caudata > Ambystomatidae > Ambystoma > Ambystoma mexicanum. Next base: position 1,252,426,729 of record NC_090926.1, read on the forward strand.
TCCCAGTGGGACTGGCGTTGCCCCTGCTATTTCCTATGGCAGGCCAGGTGCCGCCTGACCTTGGCGTCCCAGGGTTAGCCCTGCTGTGTCTCCCAGTGGGACTGGCGTTGCCCCTGCTATTTCCTATGGCAGGTCAGGTGCCGCCTGACCTTGGCGTCCCAGGGTTAGCCCTGCTGTGTCTCCCAGTGGGACTGGCGTTGCCCCTGCTATTTCCTACGGCAGGCCATGTGCCGCCTGACCTTGGCGTCCCAGGGTTAGCCCTGCTGTGTCTCCCAGTGGGACTGGCGTTGCCCCTGCTATTTCCTACGGCAGGCCAGGTGCTGCCTGACCTTGGCGTCCCAGGGTTAGCCCTACTGTGTCTCCCAGTAGGACTGGCGTTGCCCCTGCTATTTCCTACGGTAGGCCAGGTGCTGCCTGACCTTGGCGTCCCAGGGTTAGCCCTGCTGTGTCTCCCAGTGGGATTGGCATTGCCCCTGCTATTTCCTACGGCAGGCCAGGTGCTGCCCGACCTTGGCGTCCCAGGGTTAGCCCTGCTGTGTCTCCCAGTGGGAATGGCGTTGCCCCTGCTATTTCCTACGGCAGGCCAGGTGCTGCCTGACCTTGGCGTCCCAGGGTTAGCCCTGCTGTGTCTCCCAGTGGGACTGGCGTTGCCCCTGCTATTTCCTACGGCAGGCCAGGTGCTGCCTGACCTTGGCGTCCCAGGGTTAGCCCTGCTGTGTCTCCCAGTGGGACTGGCGTTGCCCCTGCTATTTCCTATGGTGGGCCTGGTGCTGCCTGACCCTGGCGTCCCCTGGCATTGCCCCTGCTATTTCCTATGGCAGGCAAGGTGCTGCCTGACCTTGGCGTCCCAGGATTAGCCCTGCTGTGTCTCCCAGTCGGACTGGCGTTGCCCCTGCTATTTCCTACGGCAGGCCAGGTGCTGCCTGACCTTGGCGTCCCAGGGTTAGCCCTGCTGTGTCTCCCAGTCGGACTGGCGTTGCCCCTGCTATTTCCTACGGCAGGCCAGGTGCTGCCTGACCTTGGCGTCCCAGGGTTAGCCCTGCTGTGTCTCCCAGTGGGACTGGCGTTGCCCCTGCTATTTCCTACGGTAGGCCAGGTGCTGCCTGACCTTTGCGTCCCAGAGTTAGCCCTGCTGTGTCTCCCAGTGGGACTGGCGTTGCCCCTGCTATTTCCTATGGTAGGCCATGTGCCGCCTGACCTTGGCGTCCCAGGGTTAGCCCTGCTGTGTCTTTCAGTGGGACTGGCGTTGCCCCTGCTATTTCCTATGGTAGGCCGGGTGCTGCCTGACCTTGGCGTCCCAGGGTTAGCCCTGCTGTGTCTTTCAGTGGGACTGGCGTTGCCCCTGCTATTTCCGATGGTAGGCCGGGTGCTGCCTGACCTTGGCGTCCCAGGGTTAGCCCTGCTGTGTCTCCCACTGGGACTGGCGTTGACCCTGCTATTTCCTATGGCAGGCCGGGTGCTGCCTGACCTTGGCGTCCCAGGGTTAGCCCTGCTGTGTCTCCCAGTGGGACTGGCGTTGCCCCCGCTACTCCCTATGGTAGGCCGGGTGCTGCCTGACCTTCGTGTCCCAGGGTTAGCCCTGCTGTGTCTCCCAGTGGGACTGGCGTTGCCCCCGCTACTCCCTATGGTAGTCCGGGTGCTGCCTGACCTTCGTGTCCCAGGGTTAGCCCTGCTGTTTCTTTCAGTGGGACTGGCGTTGCCCCTGCTATTTCCTATGGTAGGCCGGGTGCTGCCTGACCTTGGCGTCCCAGGGTTAGCCCTGCTGTGCCTCCCAGTGGGACTGGCGTTGCCCCAGCTATTTCCTATGGCAGGCCGGGTGCTGCCTGACCTTGGCGTCCCAGGGTTAGCCCTGCTGTGTCTCCCAGTGGGACTGGCGTTGCCCCAGCTATTTCCTATGGCAGGCCAGGTGCTGCCTGACCTTGGCGTCCCAGGGTTAGCCCTGCTGTGTCTTTCAGTGGGACTGGCGTTGCCCCTGCTATTTCCTATGGCAGGCCAGGTGCTGCCTGACCTTGGCGTCCCAGGGTTAGCCCTGCTGTGTCTTTCAGTGGGACTGGCGTTGCCCCTGCTATTTCCTATGGCAGGCCAGGTGCTGCCTGACCTTGGCGTCCCAGGGTTAGCCCTGCTGTGTCTCCCAGTGGGACTGGCGTTGCCCCTGCTACTGCCTATGGTAGGCCAGGTGCTGCCTGACCTTGGCGTCCAAGGGTTGGCCCTGCTGTGTCTCCCAGTGGGACTGGCGTTGCCCCTGCTATTTCCTACGGCAGGCCAGGTGCTGCCTGACCTTGGCGTCCCAGGGTTAGCCCTGCTGTGTCTCCCAGTGGGACTGGCGTTGCCCCTGCTATTTCCTATGGTAGGCCAGGTGCTGCCTGACCTTGGCGTCCCAGGGTGTGCCCTGCTGTGTCACCCAGTGGGACTGGCGTTGCCCCTGCTATTTCCTATGGTAGGCCAGGTGCTGCCTGACCTTGGCGTCCCAGGGTTGGCCCTGCTGTGTCTTTCAGTGGGACTGGCGTTGCCCCTGCTATTTCCTATGGCAGGCTAGGTGCTGCCTGACCTTGGCGTCCCAGGGTTGGCCCTGCTGTGTCTTTCAGTGGGACTGGCGTTGCCCCTGCTATTTCCTATGGCAGGCTAGGTGCTGCCTGACCTTGGCGTCCCAGGGTTGTCCCTGCAGTGTCTTTCAGTGGGACTGGCGTTGCCCCTGCTATTTCCTATGGCAGGCCAGGTGCTGCCTGACCTTGGCGTCCCAGGGTTGGCCCTGCTGTGTCTTTCAGTGGGACTGGCGTTGCCCCTGCTATTTCCTATGGCAGGCTAGGTGCTGCCTGACCTTGGCGTCCCAGGGTTAGCCCTGCTGTGTCTTTCAGTGGGACTGGCGTTGCCCCTGCTATTTCCTATGGCAGGCCAGGTGCTGCCTGACCTTGGCGTCCCAGGGTTAGCCCTGCTGTGTCTTTCAGTGGGACTGGCATTGCCCCTGCTATTTCCTATGGTAGGCCAGGTGCTGCCTGACCTTGGCGTCCCAGGGTTAGCCCTGCTGTGTCTCCCAGTGGGACTGGCGTTGCCCCTGCTACTGCCTATGGTAGGCCAGGTGCTGCCTGACCTTGGCGTCCAAGGGTTGGCCCTGCTGTGTCTCCCAGTGGGACTGGCGTTGCCCCTGCTATTTCCTACGGCAGGCCAGGTGCTGCCTGACCTTGGCGTCCCAGGGTTAGCCCTGCTGTGTCTCCCAGTGGGACTGGCGTTGCCCCTGCTATTTCCTATGGTAGGCCAGGTGCTGCCTGACCTTGGCGTCCCAGGGTGTGCCCTGCTGTGTCACCCAGTGGGACTGGCGTTGCCCCTGCTATTTCCTATGGTAGGCCAGGTGCTGCCTGACCTTGGCGTCCCAGGGTTGGCCCTGCTGTGTCTTTCAGTGGGACTAGCGTTGCCCCTGCTATTTCCTATGGCAGGCTAGGTGCTGCCTGACCTTGGCGTCCCAGGGTTGGCCCTGCTGTGTCTTTCAGTGGGACTGGCGTTGCCCCTGCTATTTCCTATGGCAGGCTAGGTGCTGCCTGACCTTGGCGTCCCAGGGTTGTCCCTGCTGTGTCTTTCAGTGGGACTGGCGTTGCCCCTGCTATTTCCTATGGCAGGCCAGGTGCTGCCTGACCTTGGCGTCCCAGGGTTGGCCCTGCTGTGTCTTTCAGTGGGACTGGCGTTGCCCCTGCTATTTCCTATGGCAGGCTAGGTGCTGCCTGACCTTGGTGTCCCAGGGTTGGCCCTGCTGTGTCTTTCAGTGGATCCAATATTACCCCACAGGTTGTCTCCTGGTAAGCCTGCTATTACTGCAGCTTTGTGCCCAAGTAGGCCCTGTATTACCCTAGTTGTGTCCCAGCAGGCCCAGTGCTGCCTGTTGTATGTCTGGTTTGTAGGCTCAGGATGATTCCTCTGGCTTTCTCTCCCAGCAGGCACAATATTGGTACCACGGTGTCTCCTGGTAGGTGCACAGTTGCCCTAGCTGTTGTCTTCCAGTAGGTCCAGTTCTGCCCCAGGTATTACCATATATTGCTCCGACTCTTTCTCTAAGTAGGCCCCGTATTACCCCAGCTGCTGGCCCTGTATTGCACTAGCTGTGTCTCCCTAGAGGTCCTGTATTGCACTTGCTTTGTCTCCCTAGAGGTCCTGTATTGCACTAGCTGTGTCTCCCTAGAGGTCCTGTATTGCACTAGCTGTGTCTCCCTAGAGGTCCTGTATTGCACTAGCTGTGTCTCCCTAGAGGTCCTGTATTGCACTTGCTTTGTCTCCCTAGAGGTCCTGTATTGCACTAGCTGTGTCTCCCTAAAGGTCCTGTATTGCACTAGCTGTGTCTCCCTAGAGGTCCTGTATTGCACTAGCTGTGTCTCCCTAGAGGTCCTGTATTGCACTTGCTTTGTCTCCCTAGAGGTCCTGTATTGCACTAGCTGTGTCTCCCTAGAGGTCCTGTATTGCACTAGCTGTGTCTCCCTAGAGGTCCTGTATTGCACTAGCTGTGTCTCCCTAGAGGTCCTGTATTGCACTTGCTTTGTCTCCCTAGAGGTCCTGTATTGCACTAGCTGTGTCTCCCTAAAGGTCCTGTATTGCGCTAGCTGTGTCTCCCTAGAGGTCCTGTATTGCACTTGCTTTGTCTCCCTAGAGGTCCTGTATTGCACTAGCTGTGTCTCCCTAGAGGTCCTGTATTGCACTAGCTGTGTCTCCCTAGAGATCCTGTATTGCACTTGCTTTGTCTCCCTAGAGGTCCTGTATTGCACTAGCTGTGTCTCCCTAAAGGTCCTGTATTGCGCTAGCTGTGTCTCCCTAAAGGTCCTGTAGTGCGCTAACTGTGTCTCCCTAGAGGTCCTGAATTGCACTAGCTGTGTCTACCTAAAGGTCCTGTATTGCACTAGCTGTGTCTCCCTAAAGGTCCTGTATTGCACTAGCTGTGTCTCCTTAGAGGTCCTGAATTGCACTAGCTGTGTCTCCTTAGAAGTCCTGAATTGCACTAGCTGAGTCTACCTAAAGGTCCTGTATTGCACTAGCTGTGTCTCCCTAAAGGTCCTGTATTGCACTAGCTGTGTCTCCTTAGAGGTCCTGACTTGCACTAGCTGTGTCTCCTTAGAGGCCCCGAATTGCACTAGCGGTGTCTCCTTAGAGGTCCTGAATTGCACTAGCTGTGTCTCCTTAGAAGTCCTGAATTGCACTAGCTGTGTCTCCTTAGAAGTCCTGAATTGCACTAGCTGTGTCTCCTTAGAGGTCCCAAATTGCACTAGCTGTGTCTCCTTAGAGGTCCTGAATTGCACTAGCTGTGTCTCCTTAGAAGTCCTGAATTGCCTAGCTGTATCTCCCTAAAGGTCCTGTATAGCACTATCTGTGTCTCCCTAGAGGTCCGGTATTGCTCTAGCTGTCTCTCCTTAGAGGTCCGGAATTGCACTACCTGTGTCTCCCTAAAGGTCCTGTATTGCACTAGCTGTGTCTCCCTAAAGGTCCTGTATTGCACTAGTTGTGTCTCCCTAGATGTCGTGAATTGCACTAGCTGTGTCTCCCTAGAGGTCCAGAATTGCACTAGCTATGTCTCCCTAGAGGTGCTGAATTACACTAGCCGTGTCTCCCTAGAGGTCCTGAAATGCACTAGATGTGTCTCCCTAGAGGTCTTGAATTGTATTTATGTATGTATTTATTGTTTGCTTGTAAGGCGCTTATACAATAAGAAAATACTGTTTCAAAGTGCCCACAAGGCAGGGAGACACCGAGGAGGGTGGGAAATACATTAGTACACAATATTAAGAGCAGAGGAGGGAAGGGCGACAACCCTACTATGCCTCTTGAGTATTCAGAACGTGCAAGTGCAGAAAGGAGAGGGAAGAGGGGGTAAGTGCTGGGGAGTCAGAGCTTGTGGGTGAGCTATAAACGAAAGTGTTAGGAATGAAGAGCGCTGCACGGCCCGGGCTGCAGGAGGTGTAAGTGCGAGTCTCCAGAGTGGAGGGTGTGCAGATGCAAAGTGCTGTGGGTAGGCAGGAGCTGGGAAGAAATGGTGTGGGAAATCCAGGACCCGAGGATGCATAAGGGCCAAGGACACTGATTCAGCAACTGTGGGATTAGCAGAGGAGAGAAGAAGTGAAGGAGGAGGAAAGGAGGAAAGTCTTAAAGAGCTCCGGAATTTGAGAAGATCCTGCTCAAGACGCAGGAGGAGAGGGAGGTTATTCCAATGGAGGGAGTATGCAGAGGAAAGTGGGTGACCCCTGCCCTCTGTTTAGCAAAACGCTTTACACACAAAGAGCTGGTGCCAGAGGAGCGAAGTGGTCTAGAGGGAGTGTATTTAGACAGAATTGCACTCAATGTATCTCCCTAGATTTCCTGTATTACACTAGCTGTGTCTCCCTATAGGTCCTGTATTGCACTAGCCGTCTTCCTAGAAGTCCTGAATTGCACTAGCTATGTATCCCTAGAGGTCCTGTATTTCTCTAGCTGTCTGTCCCACAATGTCCTGAATTGCACTAGCTGTGTCTACCTAGAGGTCCTGAATTGCACTAGCTGTGTATACCTAGAGGTCCTGTATTGCACTAGCTGTGTCTCCCTAGAGGTCCTGTATTGCTCTAGCTGCGTGTCCCACAATGTCCTGAATTGCACTAACTGTGTCTCCCTAGAGGTCCTGAATTTCACTAGCTGTGTCTCCCTAGAGGTCCTGTATTGCTCTAGCTTTGTCTCCCTAGAGGTCCTGAATTTCACTAGCTGCGTCTCCCTAGATGTCCTGAATTGCCCTAGCTGTGTCTACCCAGAGGTCCTGTATTGCACTAGCTGTGTCTCCCTAGAGGTCTGTATTGCACTAGCTGTGTCTCCCTAGAGGTCCTGTATTGCACTAGCCGTCTTCCTAGAAGTCCTGAATTGCACTAGCTGTGTATCCCTAGAGGTCCTGTATTGCTCTAGCTGCGTGTCCCACAATGTCCTGAATTGCACTAGCTGTGTCTACCTAGAGGTCCTGAATTGCACTAGCTGTGTATACCTAGAGGTCCTGTATTGCACTAGCTGTGTCTCCCTAGAGGTCCTGTATTGCTCTAGCTGCGTGTCCCACAATGTCCTGAATTGCACTAACTGTGTCTCCCTAGAGGTCCTGAATTGCACTAGCTGTGTATCCCTAGAGGTCCTGTATTTCTCTAGCTGTGTGTCCCACAATGTCCTGAATTGCACTAGCTGTGTCTACCTAGAGGTCCTGAATTGCACTAGCTGTGTATACCTAGAGGTCCTGTATTGCACTAGCTGTGTCTCCCTAGAGGTCCTGTATTGCTCTAGCTGCGTGTCCCACAATGTCCTGAATTGCACTAACTGTATCTCCCTAGAGGTCCTGAATTTCACTAGCTGCGTCTCCCTAGATGTCCTGAATTGCCCTAGCTGTGTCTACCCAGAGGTCCTGTATTGCACTAGCTGTGTCTCCCTAGAGGTCTGTATTGCACTAGCTGTGTCTCCCTAGAGGTCCTGAATTGCACTAGCTGTGACTCCGTAAAGGTCCTGAATTGCACTAGCTGTGTCTCCCTAGAGGTCCTGAATTTCACTTGCTGTGTCTCCCTAGAGGTCCTGAAATGCACTTGCTGTGTCTCCCTAGAGGTCCTGAAATGCACTAGCTGTGTCCACCTAGAGATCCTCTATCTCGCTGCGTCTCCCTAGAGGTCCTATATCGCACTAGCTGTGTCTCCCTCGAGGTCCCGAATGGCACTAGCTGTGTCTCCCTAGAGGTCCTATATTGCACTAGCTGTGTCTCCCTAGAGGTCATGTATTGCACTAGTGGTGTCTCCTCAGAGGTCCTGACTTGCACTAGCCGTGTCCCCCGAGAGGTCCTGTATTGCACTAGCTTTGTCTCCCTAGAGGTCCTGTATTGCACTAGCTGTGTCTCCCTAGAGGTCCTGACTTGAACTAGCTGTGTCTCCCTAGAGATCCTGTATTGCACTAGCTGTGTATCCCTAGAGGTCCTGTATTCCACTAGCTGTGTCTCCCTAGAGGTCCTGACTTGCACTAGCCTTGTTTCCCGAGAGGTCCTGTATTGCACTAGCTTTGTCTCCCTAGAGGTCCTGTACGGCACTAGCTGTGTCTCCCTAGAGGTCCTGACTTGCACTAGCTGTGTCTCCCTAGAGGTCCTGTATTGCACTAGTTGTGTCTCCCTAAAGGTCCTGTATTGCACTAGCTGTGTCTCCCTAGAGGTCCTGACTTGCACTAGCTGTGTCTCCCTCATGGTCCTGTATTGCACTAGCCGTCTTCCTAGAGGTCCTGACTTGCACTAGCTGTGTCTCCCTCATGGTCCTGTATTGCACTAGCCATCTTCCTAGAGGTCCTGTATTGCACTAGCTGTGTATCCCTAGAGGTCCTGTATTGCACTAGCTGTGTCTCCCTAGAGGTCCCGACTTGCACTAGCTGTGTCTCCCTAAAGGTCCTGTATTGCACTAGTTGGGTCTCCCTAAAGGTCCTGACCTGCACTAGCTGTGTCTCCCTAGTAATCTTGTATTGCACTAGCTGTGATTCCCTAGAGGTCCTGTATTGCACTGGCTGTGTCTCCCTAGAGGTCCTGAATTGCACTAGCTGTGTGTCCTTAGTGGTCTTGTATTGCACTAGCTGTGTCTCCCTAGACGTCCTGACTTGCACTAGCCGTGTCTCCCGAGAGGTCCTGTATTGCACTAGCTGTGTCTCCCTAGAGGTCCTGACTTGCACTAGCTGTGTCTCCCTCATGGTCCTGTATTGCACTAGCCGTCTTCCTAGAGGTCCTGAATTGCACTAGCTGTGTCTCCCAAAAGGTCCTGTATTGCACTAGCTGTGTCTCCCTAGAGGTCCTGTATTGCACTAGCTGTGTCTCCCTAGAGGTCCTGACTTGCACTAGCTGTGTCTCCCTAGAGGTCCTGTATTGGACTAGTTGTGTCTCCCTAAAGGTCCTGACCTGCACTAGCTATGTCTCCCTAGTGGTCTTGTATTGCATTAGCTGTGATTCCCTAGAGGTCCTGTATTGCACTGGCTGTGTCTCCCTAGAGGTCCTGAATTGCACTGGCTGTGTCTCCCTAGTGGTCTTGTATTGCACTAGCTGTGTCTCCCTAGAGGCCCTGACTTGCACAAGCTGTGTCTCCCTAGAGGTCCTGTATCGCACTAGCTGTGTCTCCCTAGAGGTCCTGTATTGGACTAGTTGTGTCTCCCTAAAGGTCCTGACCTGCACTAGCTGTGTCTCCCTAGTGGTCTTGTAATGCACTAGCTGTGATTCTCTAGAGGTCCTGTATTGCACTGGCTGTGTCTCCCTAAAGGTCCTGAATTGCACTGGCTGTGTCTCCCTAGTGGTCTTGTATTGCACTAGCTGTGTCTCCATAGAGGCCCTGACTTGCACAAGCTGTGTCTCCCTAGAGGTCCTGTATTGCCTCAGTGGTGTCTGGCCCAGCATTGTGCCGGCTATTTCTATGGTATTGCCCCAGCTGTGTCTTCTAGTAGACTGTATAGGGTTTTAGATTCTGGGTAAATGGCACTCTGTACGCGTTTTGTCTTACAGTGTAAAACTGACTAATGGGAGTGCGGGGTGGTTGGGGCGGGGGTGTCAGCATGGTGACATAGAACTGTTGGGATTGGGTATTTGCTCTTGTGCTTGTTAGTGGCTCTCTTTAATGATAATGATGTGTTATTTATATAGCGCCTTACTCCTAAGCGCTTTACAGAGCACATATTTACATAGAATATCACCCAACCAAAATTGGTACTCATTTATCGACCTCGGAAGGATAAAAGGCTGAGTTGGCCTGTCCGGGATTCGAACCTGCGACCTGCAGATCAAGCTCAGATCGCAGCAGCGAGCGCTCAACTGCTGAGCTATCTTACCGGCTTACGGGCTTTAATGGCCCGCCGGAGTACATTGAAGAGTTTCTGGCCCTTGAGCAGCAGGAGGAATGAGCCGAGAAAGGCTCTGAATCTTCCAATGATGTAATAGTTTTGTGAAGCATCAGCAAGCGGCTGAAAGGCCCCTTTGCATCAATGACGTCAGCTGATGGAGGAGTCCATTCATGGCACAGTGCTATGTTTTTGGGGCACTCTTCTCAGAGTTGAGCGGTGAGACTGGGTGTCTGTGAGTGGAAAAAGAGGTCTTTTATAGACTCCCTTGAAGGACAGGCGGGATCAGTACCAGAGATGTGGGCCCGACACCCCCCAGAAGAGGCAGCCCAGCTGCGCTTCAGGATTTGGCCTCTAAGCTTCTCGCATTTGCATCAGCAATGAAAGACCAGGCTGGATTTTCCAGACTGGAGGCTCTGCCCATGGATGTAGGGAAGCCCATTTTCTGAAGGTAATCTTCTCTGTTTAGATGCTTTGGGACACGCTTAGGTGCAGCCAAAGCTTAATGTTCTGTTAGATATCCCATGGGTCGTCTGGATTACTTTACATGGCTCCTCTGAAGATGTTGGAAGGCTCTTCTCAGCACCATCAGTCGAAGGTTGGCGTCCCGCGCGACTACTACAACGTGATGAGAAAGTAAGGGTCCATGAAACCCAAAGCCGTGCGGTTCCAGGCCTTCTTCATGGGTGAGGCCATGTGGGCTGAAGGCTCACACCCTGCAGCGTACGTACAACTGAGATAAAATCATGGACACACCCCACTAGGGAATGAGACCAGGAGACGGATTGCAAGTAAAACACATTTATATAAGATACATTGTGCATGCAGAGAACTCTGCTGCCCTGAGAGCGCTCTGCCAAAAATTACACCAGCAGCACGTTATAAGTTAAATTTGTGTCACTAGTGACGCTGCACTATAGGCACACAACTCTGCAATACAGTTGGTGAGACACAATGACACAGTATGTATCCATATGGGGTGACCACGTTGGATTGGCTGTTGCTTGGGTGTCGATCCCGCAGCACGTGGGTCAGTCAGCTGGGCTCATCTCCGTGGGGTGAAGGTCGTGTTGGTGGAGTGCTACATTCTGACTATCTAAATTACAACAACAGGATCTGAGGGCGTGAGACAAATGACAAGCATAACAGTTTGGCATGAATGGGGGGCGCTTTCAGAATTCACTGACAAGTACATGGCTTTCCACCCTCTGCACCCATGCACTCATAAAACACAGTGCCCTAGACCCATGTGCTCGCCTTGAAGGTTTTGATCTACCTGATGCCTCATGATACGGATGGACTTATGTTGTTTCTATTGAGGATGTATGAGTGCATTGGATTAAGGCTATGGTGGATATTCTTGTCTGGTCGTGCGAGGGGTCAGATGTTTATCTGTATCAAAAGAGCAGAGGGGAATGGGCCCAGTGGGCCGGGGCCTGGCAGGGTGGGGGTCGAGGGCACGCTGGATGGTTAGTGGAGATGGATGTACACTCGGGCTAGGGCCTGCTCCGGTCACATACACACACAGTGCACTGAGCTCATCTGGCTTGGGATAATACTGAATGTTGCAACAATGAATGGCTGGACTTCCGTGAGAACAGGGCTTGTGCTGAGCTGGCAGAAGGCGGAGGAGGTCTGGGCGGTCTGTGCGAGGCACTCGGCAGAGGAGAGACAGGTTTTAGAGATCATTGTCAAATCTAGCAAAAGATGGCGGCTGCTGTGTCACAAAATTGAGTTTTGGGGCATCAATAAAGGCTTGGCTATTTGTTTGTTTACTAATATTAGTGCGGATCATAGACAGGAAAGGGGGGCGCCTCCCCCCTTTGTCGTACACAATCTATACAGCACGGGAATGGTAAGGGGCGGAACAGACCACCTCCCCCCCAACAGAGCAGCAAACTGTCCTTGTTTGGGTTGGCTATTGCAAAGATCTCGATTTTGGAATGGTCCCGCACACGCGTTTCCCAGGACCATGTTAAAAATCACAGGCATATTCCGACCTTCCCAACAAACCAATAAAATGAGGCAATGGCACAGGGAGAGAAATACAAGGAAACATGTTATATTAGCATCCAGGTGAGAGCATTTGGCCAATCATATGTCTGGGAACGCAGGCAGAATCAATCAGAGCCCGCCCGCATTCTCTCAGCCACCTGTGCGATGCCCCTGCCCCCCCTGTCCATTTTCTTTGGCCGATGAACCCTGCAGCTTTTCCTCTCTTTCTCCCCCCATCACACAAATTCTGCTCCCCACTATCTCGAGTTTCACACACGCCCTCCCTCCCTCCCCCCTCAGTCCCCAGTCAGCACTCTTCTCCTCCAGGTCTCTAGTAAATAGTAAAGGGACTTACTCGCTTTACTATTCTACATGGTGGCCATCTTGTTTTGTATTTTTTTAGGGAAATTGGGCACATGCAATATATGCGTAGTCCAAGTCCCTTCAAGTTGCCTTCATGGACGCCCTCACCTATTTCCACCCTATTCACCCCGGAACACAGCGGTTATCACTATAATAAATCAGCGAATTCGTAGTCCTTGGCAGATTCAGCTCTTTAAAATGCAAAAAGCAGTGAAGGTGGGAGGAGAACCTCTTTAGCTATCCAGATGTGTGAAGTGCTGCAGGTATCCAGTTGTCTAGGACGGCCCCAGCAAGAGCATTTAGTGGACGTCAAGTTCTTCACTATTCATGCCTCAGGCCCAGAGGGAAGCTGCTAGCATCAGCCAGGAGGTCCAGGGGCCAGAAGGGCTAAGAGGAGACACTTGTTCTCTGCTGGTCACTGCTGGGATCAGAGGCTGAGCAGGGAGTTCAACAGGCAAGATTTGCTTGAAGGTATGGGATGTTCTCTCTCTTATGAATATGAGGTGCTTGTCTTCCTTTCTGATGTTTGGTGGTGGGGCATTGCTGCACATTCTGACGCCACCACTGCCAATGGTCCTCCATCTTATGCCCTTCGTTGTGAGCCTTTTTGCAGGTGTGCACGTAAGCATCTCAGTGGGTCACGCCCTTTGATGTAGTTACTCAGATAAGTATAACCAATACATAATGCAAAGTGTTTTCAGATCGGTTCTTTTCTCCACTGGGAATCAATGCAGGGATTTCAGTGCTGTAGGGAGCTGGCCCCGGGTGCTAGCTTCAGTATCTCCACTGGGAGTCAATGTGGGGATTTCAGTGCGGTGGGGCCTGGTCCCAGGGTGCTCGCTTCAGGATCTCCACTGGGAGTCAATGTGGGGATTTCAGTGCGGTGGGGCCTGGTTCCACGGTGCACGTTCAGAATCTCCATTGGGCGTCAATGTGGGGATTTCAGTGCTGTGGGGAGCTGGTCCCAGGGGGCTTGCTTCAGGATCTCCACTGGGAGTCAATGTGGGGATTTCAGTGCTGTGGGGAGCTGGTCCCAGAGTGCTAGCTTCAAGATCTCCACTGGGAGTCAATGCAGGGATTTCAGTGCTGTGGGGAGCTGGTCCTCCCAGGGTGCTAGCTTCAGCATCTCCACTGGGAGTCAATGCAGGGATTTCAGTGCTGTGGGGGCTGGTCCCAGGGTGCTAGCTGCAGGATCTCCACTGGGAGTCAATGTGGAGATTTCAGTGCTGTGGGGAGCGGGTCCCAGGGTGCTAGCTTCAGGATCACCACTGGGAGTCAATGTGGGGGTTTCAGTGCTGTGGGGAGCTGGTCTTCCCAGGGTGCTAGCTTCAGGATCTCCACTGGGAGTCAATGAAGGGATTTCAGTGCTGTGGGGGCTGGTCCTAGGGTGCTCACTTCAGGCTCTCCACTGGGAGTCAATGTGGGGATTTCAGTGCGGTGGGGGCTGGTCCCAGGGGGCTAGCTACAGGATCTCCACTGGGAGTCAATGTGAGGATTTCAGTGCAGTGGGGGTTGGTCCCAGGGGGTTAGCTTCAGGATCTCCACTGGGAGTCAATGAGGGGATTTCAGTGCGGTGGGGCCTGGTCCCAGCGGGCTAGTTTCAGGATCTCCACTGGGAGTCAATGTGGAGATTTCAGTGCTATGGGGAGTGGGTCCCAGGGTGCTAGCTTCAGGATCTCCACTGGGAGTCAATGTGGGGATTATAGTGCTATGGGGAGCTGGTCCCAGGGTGCTAGCTTCAGGATCTCCACAGGGAGTCAATGTGGGGATTTCAGTGCCGTGGGGGCTGGCCCCATGGGGCTAGCTTCAGGGTCTCCACTGGGAATCAATGTGGAGAATTCAGTGCGGTGGGGGCTGGTCCCAGGGTGCTTGCTTCGGGATCTCCACTGGGAGTCAATGTGGAAATTTCAGTGCTATGGGGAGCAGGGTGCTAGCTTCAAGATCTCCACTGGGAGGCAATGTAGGGATTTCAGTGTGGTGGGGGTTGGTCTCAGGGGGTTAGCTTCAGGATCTCCACTGGGAGTCAATGTGGAGATTTCAGTGCTATGCGGAGCGGGTCCCAGGGTGCTAGCTTCAGGATCACCACTGGGAGTCAATGTGGGGATTTCAGTGCTGTGGGGAGCTGGTCCTCCCAGGGTGCTAGCTTCAGGATCTCCACTGGGAGTCAATGGGGGGATTTCAGTGCTATGGGGAGCTGGTCCCAGGGTGCTAGCTTCAGGATCTCCACAGGGAGTCAATTTGGGGATTTCAGTGCCGTGGGGGCTGGTCCCAGGGGGCTAGCTTCAGGATCTCCACTGGGAGTCAATGTGGGGATTTCAGTGCTACGGGGAGCTGGTCCCAGGGTGCTAGCTTCAGGATCTCCACTGGGAGTCAATGTGGGGATTTCAGTGCCGTGGGGAGCTGCTCCCAGGGGGGTAGCTTCAGGATCTCCACTGGGAGTCAATGTGGGGATTTCAGTGCCGTGGGGGCTGGTCCCGGGGGCTCGTTTCAGGATCTGCACTGGGAGTCAATGTGGAGATTTGGGGAACTATGGGAATCAATGTGGGGATTTCAGTGCTATGGGGAGCTGGTCCCAGGGTGCTAGCTTCAGGATCTCCACAGGGAGTCAATGTGGGGATTTCAGTGCCGTGGGGGCTGGCCCCATGGGGCTAGCTTCAGGGTCTCCACTGGGAATCAATGTGGAGAATTCAGTGCAGTGGGGGCTGGTCCCCGGGTGCTTGCTTCAGGATCTCCACTGGGAGTCAATGTGGAAATTTCAGTGCTATGGGGGCTGGCCCCAGGGGGCTAGCTACAGGATCTCCACTGGGAGTCAATGTGGAGTTTTCAGTGCTATGGGGAGTGGGTCCCAGGGTGCTAGCTTCAGGATCTCCACTGGGAGTCAATGTGGGGATTTCAGTGCTGTGGGGAGCTGGTCCCATGGTGCTAGCTTCAGGATATCCACAGGGAGTCAATGTGGGGATTTCAGTGCCGTGGGGGCTGGCCCCATGGGGCTAGCTTCAGGGTCTCCACTTAGAATCAATGTGGAGAATTCAGTGCGGTGAGGGCTGGTCCCAGGGTGCTTGCTTCAGGATCTCCACTGGGAGTCAAAGTGGAAATTTCAGTGCTATGGGGAGCAGGTCCCAGGGTGCACGCTTCAGGACATCCACTAGGAGTCAATGTGGGGATTTCAGAGCGGTGGGGGCTGGTCCCAGGGTGATAGCTTTAGGATCTCCACTGGGAGTCAATGAGGGGATTTTAGTGCTGTGGGGAGCTGGTCCCAGGGTGCTAGCTTCAGGATCTCCACTGGGAGTCAATGAGGAGATTTCAGTGCGGTGGGGGCTGGTCCCAGGGTGCTAGCTTCAGGATCTCCACTGGGAGTCAATGTGAGGATTTCAGTGCAGTGGGGGTTGGTCCCAGAGGGTTAGCTTCAGGATCTCCACTGGGAGTCAATGTGGGGATTTCAGTGCGGTGGGGCTTGGTCCCAAGGGGGCTAGTTTCAGGATCTCCACTGGGAGTCAATGTGGAGAATTCAGTATGGTGGGGGCTGGTCCCGGATGGCTTGTTTCAGGATTTGCACTGGGAGTCAATGTGGAGATTTCAGTGCCGTGGGGAGCTGCTCCCAGGGGGTTAGCTTCAGGATCTCCACTGGGAGTCAATGTGGGGATTTCAGTGCCGTCGGGGCTGGTCCCGGGGGCTCGTTTCAGGATCTGCACTGGGAGTCAATGTGGAGATTTGGGGAACTATGGGAGTCAATGTGGGGATTTCAGTGCTATGGGGAGCTGGTCCCAGGGTGCTAGCTTCAGGATCTCCACAGGTCCCAGGGTGCTAGCTTCAGGATCTCCACAGGGAGTCAATGTGGGGATTTCAGTGCCGTGGGGGCTGGCCCCATGGGGCTAGCTTCAGGATATCCACAGGGAGTCAATGTGGGGATTTCAGTGCCGTGGGGGCTGGCCCCATGGGGCTAGCTTCAGGGTCTCCACTTAGAATCAATGTGGAGAATTCAGTGCGGTGAGGGCTGGTCCCAGGGTGCTTGCTTCAGGATCTCCACTGGGAGTCAAAGTGGAAATTTCAGTGCTATGGGGAGCAGGTCCCAGGGTGCACGCTTCAGGACATCCACTAGGAGTCAATGTGGGGATTTCAGAGCGGTGGGGGCTGGTCCCAGGGTGATAGCTTTAGGATCTCCACTGGGAGTCAATGAGGGGATTTTAGTGCTGTGGGGAGCTGGTCCCAGGGTGCTAGCTTCAGGATCTCCACTGGGAGTCAATGAGGAGATTTCAGTGCGGTGGGGGCTGGCCCCAGGGTGCTAGCTTCAGGATCTCCACTGGGAGTCAATGTGAGGATTTCAGTGCAGTGGGGGTTGGTCCCAGAGGGTTAGCTTCAGGATCTCCACTGGGAGTCAATGTGGGGATTTCAGTGCGGTGAGGGCTGGTCCCAGGGTGCTTGCTTCAGGATCTCCACTGGGAGTCAAAGTGGAAATTTCAGTGCTATGGGGAGCAGGTCCCAGGGTGCACGCTTCAGGACATCCACTAGGAGTCAATGTGGGGATTTCAGAGCGGTGGGGGCTGGTCCCAGGGTGATAGCTTTAGGATCTCCACTGGGAGTCAATGAGGGGATTTTAGTGCTGTGGGGAGCTGGTCCCAGGGTGCTAGCTTCAGGATCTCCACTGGGAGTCAATGAGGAGATTTCAGTGCGGTGGGGGCTGGTCCCAGGGTGCTAGCTTCAGGATCTCCACTGGGAGTCAATGTGAGGATTTCAGTGCAGTGGGGGTTGGTCCCAGAGGGTTAGCTTCAGGATCTCCACTGGGAGTCAATGTGGGGATTTCAGTGCGGTGGGGCTTGGTCCCAGGGGGCTAGTTTCAGGATCTCCACTGGGAGTCAATGTGGAGAATTCAGTATGGTGGGGGCTGGTCCCGGATGGCTTGTTTCAGGATTTGCACTGGGAGTCAATGTGGAGATTTCAGTGCCGTGGGGAGCTGCTCCCAGGGGGTTAGCTTCAGGATCTCCACTGGGAGTCAATGTGGGGATTTCAGTGCCGTCGGGGCTGGTCCCGGGGGCTCGTTTCAGGATCTGCACTGGGAGTCAATGTGGAGATTTGGGGAACTATGGGAGTCAATGTGGGGATTTCAGTGCTATGGGGAGCTGGTCCCAGGGTGCTAGCTTCAGGATCTCCACAGGTCCCAGGGTGCTAGCTTCAGGATCTCCACAGGGAGTCAATGTGGGGATTTCAGTGCCGTGGGGGCTGGCCCCATGGGGCTAGCTTCAGGGTCTCAACTGGGAATCAATGTGGAGAATTCGGTGCGGTGGGGGCTGGTCCCAGGGTGCTTGCTTCAGGATCTCCACTGGGAGTCAATGTGGAAATTTCAGTGCTATGGGGGCTGGCCCCAGGGGGCTAGCTACAGGATCTCCACTGGGAGTCAATGTGGAGATTTCAGTGCTATGGGGAGTGGGTCCCAGGGTGCTAGCTTCAGGATCTCCACTGGGAGTCAATGTGGGGATTTCAGTGCTGTGGGGAGCTGGTCCCATGGTGCTAGCTTCAGGATCTCCACAGGGAGTCAATGTGGGGATTTGAGTGCCGTGGGGGCTGGCCCCATGGGGCTAGCTTCAGGGTCTCCACTTAGAATCAATGTGGAGAATTCAGTGCGGTGAGGGCTGGTCCCAGGGTGCTTGCTTCAGGATCTCCACTGGGAGTCAAAGTGGAAATTTCAGTGCTATGGGGAGCAGGTCCCAGGGTGCACGCTTCAGGACATCCACTAGGAGTCAATGTGGGGATTTCAGAGCGGTGGGGGCTGGTCCCAGGGTGATAGCTTTAGGATCTCCACTGGGAGTCAATGAGGGGATTTTAGTGCTGTGGGGAACTGGTCCCAGGGGGCTAGCTTCAGGATCTCCACTGGGAGTCAATGTAGGGATTTCAGTGCTGTGGGGAGCTGGTCCCAGGGTGCTAGCTTCAGGATCTCCTCTGGGAGTCAATGAGGAGATTTCAGTGTGGTGGGGCCAGGTCCCAGGGTGCACGCTTCAGGACATCCACTAGGAGTCAATTTGGGTATTTTGGAGCGGTGGGGGCTGGTCCCAGGGTGATAGCTTTAGGATCTTCACTGGGAGTCAATGAGGGGATTTTAGTGCTGTGGGGAGCTGGTCCCAGGGGCTAGCTTCAGGATCTCCACTGGGAGTCAATGTAGGGATTTCAGTGCTGTGGGGAGCTCGTCCCAGGGTGCTAGCTTCAGGATCTCCACTGGGAGTCAATGAGGAGATTTCAGTGCGGTGGGGGCTGGTCCCAGGGTGCTAGCTTCAGGATCTCCACTGGGAGTCAATGTGAGGATTTCAGTGCAGTGGGGGTTGGTCCCAGGGGGCTAGTTTCAGGATCTCCACTGGGAGTCAATGTGGAGAATTCAGTATGGTGGGGCCTGGTCCCGGGGGGCTCGTTTCAGGATTTGCACTCTGAGTCAATGTGGAGATTTCAGTGCTATGCGGAGCGTAACCCAGGGTGCTAGCTTCAAGATCTCCACTGGGAGGCAATGTGGGGATTTCAGTGTGATGGGGGCTGGCACAAGGGGGTTAGCTACAGGATCTCCACTGGGAGTCAATGGGGGGATTTCAGTGCTATGGGGAGCTGGTCCCAGGGTGCTAGCTTCTGGATATCCACAGGGAGTCAATGTGGGGATTTCAGTGCCGTGGGGGCTGGTCCCATGGGGCTAGCTTCAGGGTCTCCACTGGGAATCAATGTGGAGAATTCAGTGCAGTGGGGGCTGGTCCCAGGGTGCTTGCTTCAGGATCTCCACTGGGAGTCAATGTGGAAATTTCAGTGCTATGGGGAGCAGGTCCCAGGGTGCTAGCTTCAAGATCTCCACTGGGAGACAATGTAGGGATTTCAGTGTGGTGGGGGCTGGTCCCAGGGTGCTAGCTTCAGGATCTCCACTGGGAGTCAATGGGGGGATTTCAGTGCTATGGGGAGCTGGTCCCAGGGTGCTAGCTTCAGGATCTCCACTGGGAGTCAATGTGGGGATTTCAGTGCTGTGGGGAGCTGCTCCCAGGGGGCTTGCTTCAGGATCTCCACTGGGAGTCAATGTGGGGATTCAAGCACAGTGGGGCCTGGTCCCAGGATGCTAGCTTCAGGATCTCCTCTGGGAGTAAATGTGGGATTTTCAGTGCGGTTGGGCCTGGTCCCAGGATGCTAGCTTCAGGATCTCCTCTGGGAGTAAATGTGGGGATTTCAGTGCCGTGGGGAGCTGCTCCCAGGGGGCTTGCTTCAGGATCTCCACTGGGAGTCAATGTGGAGATTTCAGTGCTGTGAGGAGCTGCTCCCAGGGGGCTTGCTTCAGGATTTCAGCATCTCCACTGGGAGTCAATGTGGAGATTTCAGTGTGGTGGGGCCAGGTCCCAGGGAGCACGCTTCAGGACATCCACTGGGAGTCAATGTGGGGATTTCAGAGCGGTGGGGGCTGGTCCCAGGGTGATAGCTTTAGGATCTCCACTGGGAGTCAATGAGGGGATTTCAGTGCTGTGGGGAGCTGGTCCCAGGGGGCTAGCTTCAGGATCTCAACTGGGAGTCAATGAGGAGATTTCAGTGCGGTGGGGCTGGGCCCAGGGTGCTAGCTTCAGGATCTCCACTGGGAGTCAATATGAGGATTTCAGTGCTGTGGGGAGCTGGTCCCAGAGGGCTAGCTTCAGGATATCCACTGGGAGTCAATGTAGGGATTTCAGTGCTGTGGGGAGCTGGTCCCAGGGTGCTAGCTTCAGGATCTCCACTGGGAGTCAATGTGAGGATTTCAGTGCAGTGAGGGTTGGTCCCAGGGGGTTAGCTTCAGGATCTCCACTGGGAGTCAATGTGGGGATTTCAGTGCGGTGGGGCCTGGTCCCAGGGGGCTAGTTTCAGGATCTCCACTGGGAGTCAATGTGAGGATTTCAGTGCAGTGAGGGTTGGTCCCAGGGGGTTAGCTTCAGGATCTCCACTGGGAGTCAATGTGGGGATTTCAGTGCGGTGGGGCCTGGTCCCAGGGGGCTAGTTTCAGGATCTCCACTGGGAGTCAATGTGGATAATTCAGTATGGTGGGGGCTGGTCCCGGGGGGCTCATTTCAGGATTTGCACTGGGAGTCAATGTGGAGATTTCAGTGCTATGGGGAGCGTGTCCCATGGTGCTAGCTTCAAGATCTCCACTGGGAGGCAATGTGGGGATTTCAGTGTGATGGGGGTTGGCCCCAGGGGGCTAGCTTCAGGATCTCCACTGGGAATCAATGTGGAGATTTCAGTGCTATGGGGAGTGGGTCCCAGGGTGCTAGCTTCAGGATCTCCACTGGGAGTCAATGTGGGGATTTCAGTGCTGTGGGGAGCTGGTCCCAGGGTGCTAGCTTCAGGATCTCCACTGGGAGTCAATGGGGGGATTTCAGTGCTATGGGGAGCTGGTCCCAGGGTGCTATCTTCAGGATCTCCACAGGGAGTCAATGTGGGGATTTCAGTGCCGTGGGGGCTGGCCCATGGGGCTAGCTTCAGGGTCTCCACTGGGAATCAATGTGGAGAATTCAGTGCGGTGGGGGCTGGTCCCAGGGTGCTTGCTTCAGGATCTCCACTGGGAGGCAATGTAGGGATTTCAGTGTGGTGGGGGCTGGTCCCAGGGTGCTAGCTTCAGGATCTCCACTGGGAGTCAATGGGGGGATTTCAGTGCTATGGGGAGCTGGTCCCAGGGTGCTAGCTTCAGGATCTCCACTGGGAGTCAATGTGGGGATTTCAGTGCTGTGGGGAGCTACTCCCAGGGGGCTTGCTTCAGGATCTCCACTGGGAGTCAATGTGGGGATTTCAGCACAGTGGGGCTTGGTCCCAGGATGCTAGCTTCAGGATCTCCTCTGGGAGTAAATGTGGGATTTTCAGTGCGGTTGGGCCTGGTCCCAGGATGCTAGCTTCAGGATCTCCTCTTGGAGTAAATGTGGGGATTTCAGTGCCGTGGGGAGCTGCTCCCAGGGGGCTTGCTTCAGGATCTCCACTGGGAGTCAATGTGGAGATTTCAGTGCGTTGGGGCCTGGTCCCAGGGTGCTAGCTTCAGGTTCTCTTCTGGGAGTAAATGTGGGGATTTCCGTGCGGTGGGGGCTGGTCCCAGGGTGCTTGCTTCAGGATCTCCACTGGGAGTTAATGAGGGGATTTCAGTGCTGTGGGGAGCTGGTCCCAGGAGGCTAGCTTCAGGATCTCCACTGGGAGTCAACGTAGGGATTTCAGTGCTGTGGGGGCTGGTCCCAGGGTGCTCACTTCAGGCTCTCCACTGGGAGTCAATGTGGGGATTTCAGTGCTGTGGGGAGCTGGTCCACCCAGGGTGCTAGCTTTAGGATCTCCACTGGGAGTCAATGAGGAGATTTCAGTGCGGTGGGGCTGGTCCCAGGTTGCTAGCTTCAGGATCTCCACTGGGAGTCAATGTGAGAATTTCAGTGCAGTGGGGGTTGGTCCCAGGGGGTTAGCTTCAGGATCTCCACTGGGAGTCAATGTGGGGATTTCAGTACGGTGGGGCCTGGTCCCAGGGGGCTAGTTTCAGGATCTCCACTGGGAGTCAATGTGGAGAATTCAGTATGGTGGGGGCTGGTCCCGGGGGGCTCGTTTCATGATCTGCACTGGGAGTCAATGTGGAGATTTCAGTGCTATGGGGAGCGTATCCCAGGGTGCTAGCTTCAAGATCTCCACTGGGAGGCAATGTGGGGATTTCAGTGTGATGGGGGCTGGCCCCAGGGGGCTAGCTACAGGATCTCCACTGGGAGTCAATGTGGAGATTTCAGTGCTATGGGGAGTGGGTCCCAGGGTGCTAGCTTCAGGATCTCCACTGGGAGTCAATGTGGGGATTTCAGTGCTGTGGGGAGCTGGTCCCAGGGTGCTAGCTTCAGGATCTCCACTGGGAGTCAATGGGGGGATTTCAGTGCTATGGGGAGCTGGTCCCAGGGTGCTAGCTTCAGGATCTCCACAGGGAGTCAAAGTGGGGATTTCAGTGTGGTGGGGGCTGGTCCCAGGGGGTTAGCTTCAGGATCTCCACTGGGAGTCAATGAGGAAATTTCAGTGCTATGGGGAGCAGGTCCCAGGGTGCTAGCTTCAAGATCTCCACTGGGAGGCAATGTAGGGATTTCAGTGTGGTGGGGGCTGGTCCCAGGGGGTTAGCTTCAGGATCTCCACTGGGAGTCAATGTGGAGATTTCAGTGCTATGGGGAGCGGGTCCCAGGGTGCTAGCTTCAGGATCACCACTGGGAGTCAATGTGGGGATTTCAGTGCTGTGGGGAGCTGGTCCTCCCAGGGTGCTAGCTTCAGGATCTCCACTGGGAGTCAATGGGGGGATTTCAGTGCTATGGGGAGCTGGTCCCAGGGTGCTAGCTTCAGGATATCCACAGGGAGTCAATGTGGGGATTTCAGTGCCGTGGGGGCTGGTCCCATGGGGCAAGCTTCAGGGTCTCCACTGGGAATCAATGTGGAGAATTCCGTGCAGTGGGGGCTGGTCCCAGGGTGCTTGCTTCAGGATCTCCACTGGGAGTCAATGTGGAAATTTCAGTGCTATGGGGAGCAGGTCCCAGGGTGCTAGCTTCAAGATCTCCACTGGGAGACAATGTAGGGATTTCAGTGTGGTGGGGGCTGGTCCCAGGGTGCTAGCTTCAGGATCTCCACTGGGAGTCAATGGGGGGATTTCAGTGCTATGGGGAGCTGGTCCCAGGGTGCTAGCTTCAGGATCTCCACTGGGAGTCAATGTGGGGATTTCAGTGCTGTAGGGAGCTGCTCCCAGGGGGCTTGCTTCAGGATCTCCACTGGGAGTCAATGTGGGGATTTCAGCACAGTGGGGCCTGGTCCCAGGATGCTAGCTTCAGGATCTCCTCTGGGAGTAAATGTGGGATTTTCAGTGCGGTTGGGCCTGGTCCCAGGATGCTAGCTTCAGGATCTCCTCTGGGAGTAAATGTGGGGATTTCAGTGCCGTGGGAAGCTGCTCCCAGGGGGCTTGCTTCAGGATCTCCACTGGGAGTCAATGTGGAGATTTCAGTGCGTTGGGGCCTGGTCCCAGGGTGCTAGCTTCAGGTTCTCCTCTGGGAGTAAATGTGGGGGTTTCAGTGCGGTGGGGGCTGGTCCCAGGGTGCTTGCTTCAGGATCTCCACTGGGAGTCAATGTGGGGATTTCAGTGCTATGGGGAGCTGGTCCCACGGTGCTAGCTTCAGGATTTCAGCATCTCCACTGGGAGTCAATGTGGAGATTTCAGTGTGGTGGGGCCAGGTCCCAGGGAACACGCTTCAGGACATCCACTGGGAGTCAATGTGGGGATTTCAGAGCGGTGGGGGCTGGTCCCAGGGTGATAGCTTTAGGATCTCCACTGGGAGTCAATGAGGGGATTTCAGTGCTGTGGGGAGCTGGTCCCAGGGGGCTAGCTTCAGGATCTCAACTGGGAGTCAACGTAGGGATTTCAGTGCTGTGGGGGCTGGTCCCAGGGTGCTCACTTCAGGCTCTCCACTGGGAGTCAATGTGGGGATTTCAGTGCTGTGGGGAGCTGGTCCTCCCAGGGTGCTAGCTTCAGGATCTCCACTGGGAGTCAATGAGGAGATTTCAGTGCGGTGGGGCTGGTCCCAGGGTGCTAGCTTCAGGATCTCCACTGGGAGTCAATGTGAGGATTTCAGTGCTGTGAGGAGCTGGTCCCAGGGGGCTAGCTTCAGGATATCCACTGGGAGTCAATGTAGGGATTTCACTGCTGTGGGGAGCTGGTCTCAGGGTGCTAGCTTCAGGATCTCCACTGGGAGTCAATGAGGAGATTTCCGTGCGGTGGGGGCTGGTCCCAGGGTGCTAGCTTCAGGATCTCCACTGGGAGTCAATATGGGGATTTCAGTGCGGTGGGGCCTGGTCCCAGGGGGCTAGTTTCAGGATCTCCACTGGGAGTCAATGTGGAGAATTTAGTATGGTGGGGGCTGGTCCCGGGGGGCTCGTTTCAGGATTTGCACTGGGAGTCAATGTGGAGATTTCAGTGCTATGGGGAGCGTGTCCCAGGGTGCTAGCTTCAAGATCTCCACTGGGAGGCAATGTGGGGATTTCAGTGTGATGGGGGTTGGCCCCAGGGGGCTAGCTTCAGGATCTCCACTGGGAGTCAATGTGGAGATTTCAGTGCTATGGGGAGTGGGTCCCAGGGTGCTAGCTTCAGGATCTCCACTGGGAGTCAATGTGGGGATTTCAGTGCTGTGGGGAGCTGGTCCTCCCAGGGTGCTAGCTTCAGGATCTCCACTGGGAGTCAATGGGGGGATTTCAGTGCTATGGGGAGCTGGTCCCAGGGTGCTAGCTTCAGGATCTCCACAGGGAGTCAATGTGGGGATTTAAGTGCCGTGGGGGCTGGTCCCATGGGGCTAGCTTCAGGGTCTCCACTGGGAATCAATGTGGAGAATTCAGTGCGGTGGGGGCTGGTCCCAGGGTGCTTGCTTCAGGATCTCCACTGGGAGGCAATGTAGGGATTTCAGTGTGGTGGGGGCTGGTCCCAGGGTGCTAGCTTCAGGATCTCCACTGGGAGTCAATGGGGGGATTTCAGTGCCATGGGGAGCTGGTCCCAGGGTGCTAGCTTCAGGATCTCCACTGGGAGTCAATGTATGGATTTCAGTGCTGTGGGGAGCTACTCCCAGGGGGCTTGCTTCAGGATCTCCACTGGGAGTCAATGTGGGGATTTCAGCACAGTGGGGCTTGGTCCCAGGATGCTAGCTTCAGGATCTCCTCTGGGAGTAAATGTGGGATTTTCAGTGCGGTTGGGCCTGGTCCCAGGATGCTAGCTTCAGGATCTCCTCTGGGAGTAAATGTGGGGATTTCAGTGCCGTGGGGAGCTGCTCCCAGGGGGCTTGCTTCAGGATCTCCACTGGGAGTCAATGTGGAGATTTCAGTGCGTTGGGGCCTGGTCCCAGGGTGCTAGCTTCAGGTTCTCCTCTGGGAGTAAATGTGGGGATTTCAGTGCGGTGGGGGCTGGTCCCAGGGTGCTTGCTTCAGGATCTCCACTGGGAGTCAATGTGGGGATTTCAGTGCTATGGGGAGCTGGTCCCACGGTGCTAGCTTCAGGATTTCAGCATCTCCACTGGGAGTCAATGTGGAGATTTCAGTGTGGTGGGGCCAGGTCCCAGGGAGCACGCTTCAGGACATCCACTGGGAGTTAATGTGGGGATTTCAGTGCTGTGGGGAGCTGGTCCCAGGGGGCTAGCTTCAGGATCTCCACTGGGAGTCAACGTAGGGATTTCAGTGCTGTGGCTGGCTGGTCCCAGGGTGCTCACTTCAGGCTCTCCACTGGGAGTCAATGTGGGGATTTCAGTGCTGTGAGGCGCTGGTCCTCCCAGGGTGCTAGCTTCAGGATCTCCACTGGGAGTCAATGAGGAGATTTCAGTGCGGTGGGGCTGGTCCCAGGGTGCTAGCTTCAGGATCTCCACTGGGAGTCAATGTGAGAATTTCAGTGCAGTGGGGGTTGGTCCCAGGGGGTTAGCTTCAGGATCTCCACTGGGAGTCAATGTGGGGATTTCAGTACGGTGGGGCCTGGTCCCAGGGGGCTAGTTTCAGGATCTCCACTGGGAGTCAATGTGGAGAATTCAGTATGGTGGGGGCTGGTCCCGGGGGGCTCGTTTCAGGATCTGCACTGGGAGTCAATGTGGAGATTTCAGTGCTATGGGGAGCGTGTCCCAGGGTGCTAGCTTCAAGATCTCCACTGGGAGGCAATGTGGGGATTTCAGAGTGATGGGGGCTGGCCCCAGGGGGCTAGCTACAGGATCTCCACTGGGAGTCAATGTGGGGATTTCAGTGCTGTGAGGAGCTGGTCCTCCCAGGGTGCTAGCTTCAGGATCTCCACTGGGAGTCAATGAGGAGATTTCAGTGCGGTGGGGCTGGTCCCAGGGTGCTAGCTTCAGGATCTCCACTGGGAGTCAATGTGAGAATTTCAGTGCAGTGGGGGTTGGTCCCAGGGGGTTAGCTTCAGGATCTCCACTGGGAGTCAATGTGGGGATTTCAGTACGGTGGGGCCTGGTCCCAGGGGGCTAGTTTCAGGATCTCCACTGGGAGTCAATGTGGAGAATTCAGTATGGTGGGGGCTGGTCCCGGGGGGCTCGTTTCAGGATCTGCACTGGGAGTCAATGTGGAGATTTCAGTGCTATGGGGAGCGTGTCCCAGGGTGCTAGCTTCAAGATCTCCACTGGGAGGCAATGTGGGGATTTCAGAGTGATGGGGGCTGGCCCCAGGGGGCTAGCTACAGGATCTCCACTGGGAGTCAATGTGGAGATTTCAGTGCTATGGGGAGCTGGTCCCAGGGTGCTAGCTTCAGGATCTCCACTGGGAGTCAATGGGGGGATTTCAGTGCTATGGGGAGCTGGTCCCAGGGTGCTAGCTTCAGGATCTCCACAGGGAGTCAAAGTGGGGATTTCGGTGCCATGGTGGCTGGTCCCATGGGGCTAGCTTCAGGGTCTCCACTGGGAATTAATGTGGAGAATTCAGTGCGGTGGGGGCTGGTCCCAGGGTGCTTGCTTCAGGATCTCCACTGGGAGTCAATGTGGAAATTTCAGTGCTATGGGGAGCAGGTCCCAGGGTGCTAGCTTCAAGATCTCCACTGGGAGGCAATGTAGGGATTTCAGTGTGGTGGGGGCTGGTCCCAGGGGGTTAGCTTCAGGATCTCCACTGGGAGTCAATGTGGAGATTTCAGTGCTATGGGGAGCGGGTCCCAGGGTGCTAGCTGCAGGATCACCACTGGGAGTCAATGTGGGGATTTCAGTGCTGTGGGGAGCTGGTCCTCCCAGGGTGCTAGCTTCAGGATCTCCACTGGGAGTCAATGGGGGGATTTCAGTGCTATGGGGAGCTGGTCCCAGGGTGCTAGCTTCAGGATCTCCACAAGCAGTCAATTTGGGGATTTCAGTGCCGTGGGGGCTGGTCCCAGGGGGCTAGCTTCAGGATCTCCACTGGGAGTCAATGTTGGGATTTCAGTGCCGTGGGGAGCTGCTCCCAGGGGGCTTGCTTCAGGATCTCCAAGGGGAGTCAATGTGGGGATTTCAGTGCTGTGGGCGCTGGTCCCAGGGTGCTAGCTTCAGGATCTCCACTGGGAGTCAATGAGGAGATTTCAGTGCGGTGGGGCTGGTCCCAGGGTGCTAGCTTCAGGATCTCCACTAGGAGTCAATGTGGGGATTTCAGTGCTGTGGGAGCTGGTCCCAGGGTGCTAGCTTCAGGATCTCCACTGGGAGTCAATGGGGGGATTTCAGTGCTATGGGGAGCTGGTCCCGGGGGGCTCGTTTCAGGATCTGCACTGGGAGTCAATGTGGAGATTTCAGTGCTATGGGGAGCATGTCCCAGGGTGCTAGATTCAAGATCCCCACTAGGAGGCAATGTGGGGATTTCAGTGTGATGGGGGCTGGCCCCAGGGTGCTAGCTTCAAGATCTCCACTGGGAGGCAATGTGGGGATTTCAGTGTGATGGGGGCTGGCCCCAGGGGGCTAGCTACAGGATCTCCACTGGGAGTCAATGTGGAGATTTCAGTGCTATGGGGAGCTGGTCCCAGGGTGCTAGCTTCAGGATCTCCACTGGGAGTCAATGGGGGGATTTCAGTGCTATGGGGAGCTGGTCCCAAGGTGCTAGCTTCAGGATCTCCACAGGGAGTCAAAGTGGGGATTTCGGTGCCGTGGTGGCTGGTCCCATGGGGCTAGCTTCAGGGTCTCCACTGGGAATCAATGTGGAGAATTCAGTGCGGTGGGGGCTGGTCCCTGGATGCTTGCTTCAGGATCTCCACTGGGAGTCAATGTGGATATTTCAGTGCTATGGGGAGCAGGTCCCAGGGTGCTAGCTTCAAGATCTCCACTGGGAGGCAATGTAGGGATTTCAGTGTGGTGGGGGCTGGTCCCAGGGGGTTAGCTTCAGGATCTCCACTGGGAATCAATGTGGCGATTTCAGTGCTATGGGGAGCGGGTCCCAGGGTGCTAGCTTCAGGATCACCACTGGGAGTCAATGTGGGGATTTCAGTGCTATGGGGAGTGGGTCCCAGGGTGCTAGCTTCAGGATCTCCACTGGGAGTCAATGTGGGGATTTCAGTGCTGTGGGGAGCTGGTCCCAGGGTGCTAGCTTCAGGATCTCCACAGGGATTCAATGGGGGGATTTCAGTGCTATGGGGAGCTGGTCCCAGGGTGCTAGCTTCAGGATCTCCACAGGGAGTCAAAGTGGGGATTTCGGTGCCGTGGTGGCTGGTCCCATGGGGCTAGCTTCAGGGTCTCCACTGGGAATCAATGTGGAGAATTCAGTGCGGTGGGGGCTGGTCCCAGGGTGCTTGCTTCAGGATCTCCACTGGGAGTCAATGTGGAAATGTCAGTGCTATGGGGAGCAGGTCCCAGGGTGCTAGCTTCAAGATCTCCACTGGGAGGCAATGTAGGGATTTCAGTGTGCTGGGGGCTGGTCCCAGGGGGTTAGCTTCAGGATCTCCACTGGGAGTCAATGTGGAGATTTCAGTGCTATGGGGAGCGGGTCCCAGGGTGCTAGCTTCAGGATCACCACTGGGAGTCAATGTGGGGATTTCAGTGCTGTGGGGAGCTGGTCCTCCCAGGGTGCTAGCTTCAGGATCTCCACTGGGAGTCAATGGGGGGATTTCAGTGCTATGGGGAGCTGGTCCCAGGGTGCTAGCTTCAGGCTATCCACAGGGGTCAATGTGGGGATTTCAGTGCCGTGGGGGCTGGTCCCATGGCGCTAGCCTCAGGGTCTCCACTGGGAATCAATGTGGAGAATTCAGTGCAGTGGGGGCTGGTCCCAGGGTGCTTGCTTCAGGATCTCCACTGGGAGTCAATGTGGAGATTTCAGTGCTATGGGGAGTGGGTCCCAGGGTGCTAGCTTCAGGATCTCCACTGGGAGTCAATGTGGGGATTTCAGTGCTGTGGGGAGCTGGTCCCACGGTGCTAGCTTCAGGATCTCCACTGGAAGTCAATGGGGGGATTTCAGTGCTATGGGGAGCTGGTCCCAGGGTGCTAGCTTCAGGATCTCCACAGGGAGTCAAAGTGGGGATTTCGGTGCTGTGGTGGCTGGTCCCATGGGGCTAGCTTCAGGGTCTCCACTGGGAATCAATGTGGAGAATTCAGTGCGGTGGGGGCTGGTCCCTGGGTGCTTGCTTCAGGATCTCCACTGGGAGTCAATATGGAAATTTCAGTGCTATGGGGAGCAGGTCCCAGGGTGCTAGCTTCAAGATCTCCACTGGGAGGCAATGTAGGGATTTCAGTGTGGTGGGGGCTGGTCCCAGGGGGTTAGCTTCAGGATCTCCACTGGGAGTCAATGTGGAGATTTCAGTGCTATGGAGAGCGGGTCCCAGGGTGCTAGCTTCAGGATCACCACTGGGAGTCAATGTG
This sequence comes from Ambystoma mexicanum, assembly GCF_040938575.1. Lineage (NCBI taxonomy): Eukaryota > Metazoa > Chordata > Amphibia > Caudata > Ambystomatidae > Ambystoma > Ambystoma mexicanum. Next base: position 1,252,456,188 of record NC_090926.1, read on the forward strand.
GGGATTTCAGTGCTATGGGGAGTGGGTCCCACGGTGCTAGCTTCAGGATCTCCACTGGGAGTCAATGTGGGGATTTCAGTGCTGTGGGGAGCTGGTCCCAGGGTGCTAGCTTCAGGATCTCCACTGGGAGTCAATGTGGGGATTTCAGTGTTGTGGGGAGCTGCTCCCAGGGGGCTTGCTTCAGGATCTCCACTGGGAGTCAATGTGGGGATTTCAGCACAGTGGGGCCTGGTCCCAGGATGCTAGCTTCAGGATCTCCTCTGGGAGTAAATGTGGGATGTTCAGTGCGGTTGGGCCTGGTCCCAGGATGCTAGCTTCAGGATCTCCTCTGGGAGTAAATGTGGGGATTTCAGTGCCGTGGGGAGCTGCTCCCAGGGGGCTTGCTTCAGGATCTCCACTGGGAGTCAATGTGGAGATTTCAGTGCGTTGGGGCCTGGTCCCAGGGTGCTAGCTTCAGGTTCTCCTCTGGGAGTAAATGTGGGGATTTCAGTGCGGTGGGGGCTGGTCCCAGGGTGCTTACTTCAGGATCTCCACTGGGAGTCAATGTGGGGATTTCAGTGCTATGGGGAGCTGGTCCCACGGTGCTAGCTTCAGGATTTCAGCATCTGCACTGGGAGTCAATGTGGAGATTTCAGTGTGGTGGGGCCAGGTCCCAGGGAACACGCTTCAGGACATCCACTGGGAGTCAATGTGGGGATTTCAGAGCGGTGGGGGCTGGTCCCAGGGTGATAGCTTTAGGATCTCAACTGGGAGTCAATGAGGGGATTTCAGTGCTGTGGGGAGCTGGTCCTCCCAGGGTGCTAGCTTCAGGATCTCCACTGGGAGTCAATGAGGAGATTTCAGTGTGGTGGGGCTGGTCCCAGGGTGCTAGCTTCAGGATCTCCACTGGGAGTCAATGTGAGGATTTCAGTGCTGTGGGGAGCTGGTCCCAGGGGGCTAGCTTCAGGATATCCACTGGGAGTCAATGTAGGGATTTCAGTGCTGTGGGGCGCTGGTCCTAGGGTGCTAGCTTCAGGATCTCCACTGGGAGTCAATGAGGAGATTTCAGTGCGGTGGGGGCTGGTCCCAGGGTGCTAGCTTCAGGATCTCCACTGGGAGTAAATGTGGGGATTTCAGTGCGGTGGGGGCTGGTCCCAGGGTGCTTGCTTCAGGATCTCCACTGGGAGTCAATGTGGGGATTTCAGTGCTATGGGGAGCTGGTCCCACGGTGCTAGCTTCAGGATTTCAGCATCTCCACTGGGAGTCAATGTGGAGATTTCAGTGTGGTGGGGCCAGGTCCCAGGGAGCACGCTTCAGGACATCCACTGGGAGTTAATGTGGGGATTTCAGTGCTGTGGGGAGCTGGTCCCAGGGGGCTAGCTTCAGGATCTCCACTGGGAGTCAACGTAGGGATTTCAGTGCTGTGGCTGGCTGGTCCCAGGGTGCTCACTTCAGGCTCTCCACTGGGAGTCAATGTGGGGATTTCAGTGCTGTGAGGCGCTGGTCCTCCCAGGGTGCTAGCTTCAGGATCTCCACTGGGAGTCAATGAGGAGATTTCAGTGCGGTGGGGCTGGTCCCAGGGTGCTAGCTTCAGGATCTCCACTGGGAGTCAATGTGAGAATTTCAGTGCAGTGGGGGTTGGTCCCAGGGGGTTAGCTTCAGGATCTCCACTGGGAGTCAATGTGGAGATTTCAGTACGGTGGGGCCTGGTCCCAGGGGGCTAGTTTCAGGATCTCCACTGGGAGTCAATGTGGAGAATTCAGTATGGTGGGGGCTGGTCCCGGGGGGCTCGTTTCAGGATCTGCACTGGGAGTCAATGTGGAGATTTCAGTGCTATGGGGAGCGTGTCCCAGGGTGCTAGCTTCAAGATCTCCACTGGGAGGCAATGTGGGGATTTCAGAGTGATGGGGGCTGGCCCCAGGGGGCTAGCTACAGGATCTCCACTGGGAGTCAATGTGGGGATTTCAGTGCTGTGAGGAGCTGGTCCTCCCAGGGTGCTAGCTTCAGGATCTCCACTGGGAGTCAATGAGGAGATTTCAGTGCGGTGGGGCTGGTCCCAGGGTGCTAGCTTCAGGATCTCCACTGGGAGTCAATGTGAGAATTTCAGTGCAGTGGGGGTTGGTCCCAGGGGGTTAGCTTCAGGATCTCCACTGGGAGTCAATGTGGGGATTTCAGTACGGTGGGGCCTGGTCCCAGGGGGCTAGTTTCAGGATCTCCACTGGGAGTCAATGTGGAGAATTCAGTATGGTGGGGGCTGGTCCCGGGGGGCTCGTTTCAGGATCTGCACTGGGAGTCAATGTGGAGATTTCAGTGCTATGGGGAGCGTGTCCCAGGGTGCTAGCTTCAAGATCTCCACTGGGAGGCAATGTGGGGATTTCAGAGTGATGGGGGCTGGCCCCAGGGGGCTAGCTACAGGATCTCCACTGGGAGTCAATGTGGAGATTTCAGTGCTATGGGGAGCTGGTCCCAGGGTGCTAGCTTCAGGATCTCCACTGGGAGTCAATGGGGGGATTTCAGTGCTATGGGGAGCTGGTCCCAGGGTGCTAGCTTCAGGATCTCCACAGGGAGTCAAAGTGGGGATTTCGGTGCCATGGTGGCTGGTCCCATGGGGCTAGCTTCAGGGTCTCCACTGGGAATTAATGTGGAGAATTCAGTGCGGTGGGGGCTGGTCCCAGGGTGCTTGCTTCAGGATCTCCACTGGGAGTCAATGTGGAAATTTCAGTGCTATGGGGAGCAGGTCCCAGGGTGCTAGCTTCAAGATCTCCACTGGGAGGCAATGTAGGGATTTCAGTGTGGTGGGGGCTGGTCCCAGGGGGTTAGCTTCAGGATCTCCACTGGGAGTCAATGTGGAGATTTCAGTGCTATGGGGAGCGGGTCCCAGGGTGCTAGCTGCAGGATCACCACTGGGAGTCAATGTGGGGATTTCAGTGCTGTGGGGAGCTGGTCCTCCCAGGGTGCTAGCTTCAGGATCTCCACTGGGAGTCAATGGGGGGATTTCAGTGCTATGGGGAGCTGGTCCCAGGGTGCTAGCTTCAGGATCTCCACAAGCAGTCAATTTGGGGATTTCAGTGCCGTGGGGGCTGGTCCCAGGGGGCTAGCTTCAGGATCTCCACTGGGAGTCAATGTTGGGATTTCAGTGCCGTGGGGAGCTGCTCCCAGGGGGCTTGCTTCAGGATCTCCAAGGGGAGTCAATGTGGGGATTTCAGTGCTGTGGGCGCTGGTCCCAGGGTGCTAGCTTCAGGATCTCCACTGGGAGTCAATGAGGAGATTTCAGTGCGGTGGGGCTGGTCCCAGGGTGCTAGCTTCAGGATCTCCACTAGGAGTCAATGTGGGGATTTCAGTGCTGTGGGAGCTGGTCCCAGGGTGCTAGCTTCAGGATCTCCACTGGGAGTCAATGGGGGGATTTCAGTGCTATGGGGAGCTGGTCCCGGGGGGCTCGTTTCAGGATCTGCACTGGGAGTCAATGTGGAGATTTCAGTGCTATGGGGAGCATGTCCCAGGGTGCTAGATTCAAGATCCCCACTAGGAGGCAATGTGGGGATTTCAGTGTGATGGGGGCTGGCCCCAGGGTGCTAGCTTCAAGATCTCCACTGGGAGGCAATGTGGGGATTTCAGTGTGATGGGGGCTGGCCCCAGGGGGCTAGCTACAGGATCTCCACTGGGAGTCAATGTGGAGATTTCAGTGCTATGGGGAGCTGGTCCCAGGGTGCTAGCTTCAGGATCTCCACTGGGAGTCAATGGGGGGATTTCAGTGCTATGGGGAGCTGGTCCCAAGGTGCTAGCTTCAGGATCTCCACAGGGAGTCAAAGTGGGGATTTCGGTGCCGTGGTGGCTGGTCCCATGGGGCTAGCTTCAGGGTCTCCACTGGGAATCAATGTGGAGAATTCAGTGCGGTGGGGGCTGGTCCCTGGATGCTTGCTTCAGGATCTCCACTGGGAGTCAATGTGGATATTTCAGTGCTATGGGGAGCAGGTCCCAGGGTGCTAGCTTCAAGATCTCCACTGGGAGGCAATGTAGGGATTTCAGTGTGGTGGGGGCTGGTCCCAGGGGGTTAGCTTCAGGATCTCCACTGGGAATCAATGTGGCGATTTCAGTGCTATGGGGAGCGGGTCCCAGGGTGCTAGCTTCAGGATCACCACTGGGAGTCAATGTGGGGATTTCAGTGCTATGGGGAGTGGGTCCCAGGGTGCTAGCTTCAGGATCTCCACTGGGAGTCAATGTGGGGATTTCAGTGCTGTGGGGAGCTGGTCCCAGGGTGCTAGCTTCAGGATCTCCACAGGGATTCAATGGGGGGATTTCAGTGCTATGGGGAGCTGGTCCCAGGGTGCTAGCTTCAGGATCTCCACAGGGAGTCAAAGTGGGGATTTCGGTGCCGTGGTGGCTGGTCCCATGGGGCTAGCTTCAGGGTCTCCACTGGGAATCAATGTGGAGAATTCAGTGCGGTGGGGGCTGGTCCCAGGGTGCTTGCTTCAGGATCTCCACTGGGAGTCAATGTGGAAATGTCAGTGCTATGGGGAGCAGGTCCCAGGGTGCTAGCTTCAAGATCTCCACTGGGAGGCAATGTAGGGATTTCAGTGTGCTGGGGGCTGGTCCCAGGGGGTTAGCTTCAGGATCTCCACTGGGAGTCAATGTGGAGATTTCAGTGCTATGGGGAGCGGGTCCCAGGGTGCTAGCTTCAGGATCACCACTGGGAGTCAATGTGGGGATTTCAGTGCTGTGGGGAGCTGGTCCTCCCAGGGTGCTAGCTTCAGGATCTCCACTGGGAGTCAATGGGGGGATTTCAGTGCTATGGGGAGCTGGTCCCAGGGTGCTAGCTTCAGGCTATCCACAGGGGTCAATGTGGGGATTTCAGTGCCGTGGGGGCTGGTCCCATGGCGCTAGCCTCAGGGTCTCCACTGGGAATCAATGTGGAGAATTCAGTGCAGTGGGGGCTGGTCCCAGGGTGCTTGCTTCAGGATCTCCACTGGGAGTCAATGTGGAGATTTCAGTGCTATGGGGAGTGGGTCCCAGGGTGCTAGCTTCAGGATCTCCACTGGGAGTCAATGTGGGGATTTCAGTGCTGTGGGGAGCTGGTCCCACGGTGCTAGCTTCAGGATCTCCACTGGAAGTCAATGGGGGGATTTCAGTGCTATGGGGAGCTGGTCCCAGGGTGCTAGCTTCAGGATCTCCACAGGGAGTCAAAGTGGGGATTTCGGTGCTGTGGTGGCTGGTCCCATGGGGCTAGCTTCAGGGTCTCCACTGGGAATCAATGTGGAGAATTCAGTGCGGTGGGGGCTGGTCCCTGGGTGCTTGCTTCAGGATCTCCACTGGGAGTCAATATGGAAATTTCAGTGCTATGGGGAGCAGGTCCCAGGGTGCTAGCTTCAAGATCTCCACTGGGAGGCAATGTAGGGATTTCAGTGTGGTGGGGGCTGGTCCCAGGGGGTTAGCTTCAGGATCTCCACTGGGAGTCAATGTGGAGATTTCAGTGCTATGGAGAGCGGGTCCCAGGGTGCTAGCTTCAGGATCACCACTGGGAGTCAATGTGGGGATTTCAGTGCTATGGGGAGTGGGTCCCACGGTGCTAGCTTCAGGATCTCCACTGGGAGTCAATGTGGGGATTTCAGTGCTGTGGGGAGCTGGTCCCAGGGTGCTAGCTTCAGGATCTCCACTGGGAGTCAATGTGGGGATTTCAGTGTTGTGGGGAGCTGCTCCCAGGGGGCTTGCTTCAGGATCTCCACTGGGAGTCAATGTGGGGATTTCAGCACAGTGGGGCCTGGTCCCAGGATGCTAGCTTCAGGATCTCCTCTGGGAGTAAATGTGGGATGTTCAGTGCGGTTGGGCCTGGTCCCAGGATGCTAGCTTCAGGATCTCCTCTGGGAGTAAATGTGGGGATTTCAGTGCCGTGGGGAGCTGCTCCCAGGGGGCTTGCTTCAGGATCTCCACTGGGAGTCAATGTGGAGATTTCAGTGCGTTGGGGCCTGGTCCCAGGGTGCTAGCTTCAGGTTCTCCTCTGGGAGTAAATGTGGGGATTTCAGTGCGGTGGGGGCTGGTCCCAGGGTGCTTACTTCAGGATCTCCACTGGGAGTCAATGTGGGGATTTCAGTGCTATGGGGAGCTGGTCCCACGGTGCTAGCTTCAGGATTTCAGCATCTGCACTGGGAGTCAATGTGGAGATTTCAGTGTGGTGGGGCCAGGTCCCAGGGAACACGCTTCAGGACATCCACTGGGAGTCAATGTGGGGATTTCAGAGCGGTGGGGGCTGGTCCCAGGGTGATAGCTTTAGGATCTCAACTGGGAGTCAATGAGGGGATTTCAGTGCTGTGGGGAGCTGGTCCTCCCAGGGTGCTAGCTTCAGGATCTCCACTGGGAGTCAATGAGGAGATTTCAGTGTGGTGGGGCTGGTCCCAGGGTGCTAGCTTCAGGATCTCCACTGGGAGTCAATGTGAGGATTTCAGTGCTGTGGGGAGCTGGTCCCAGGGGGCTAGCTTCAGGATATCCACTGGGAGTCAATGTAGGGATTTCAGTGCTGTGGGGCGCTGGTCCTAGGGTGCTAGCTTCAGGATCTCCACTGGGAGTCAATGAGGAGATTTCAGTGCGGTGGGGGCTGGTCCCAGGGTGCTAGCTTCAGGATCTCCACTGGGAGCCAATGTGGGGATTTCAGTGCGGTGGGGCCTGGTCCCAGGGGGCTAGTTTCAGGATCTCCACTGGGAGTCAATGTGGAGAATTTAGTATGGTGGGGGCTGGTCCCGGGGGGCTCGTTTCAGGATTTGCACTGGGAGTCAATGTGGAGATTTCAGTGCTATGGGGAGCGTGTCCCAGGGTGCTAGCTTCAAGATCTCCACTGGGAGGCAATGTGGGGATTTCAGTGTGATGGGGGTTGGCCCCAGGGGGCTAGCTTCAGGATCTCCACTGGGAGTCAATGTGGAGATTTCAGTGCTATGGGGAGTGGGTCCAAGGGTGCTAGCTTCAGGATCTCCAATGGGAGTCAATGTGGGGATTTCAGTGCTGTGGGGAGCTGGTCCCAGGGTGCTAGCTTCAGGATCTCCACTGGGAGTCAATGTGGGGATTTCAGTACGGTGGGGCCTGGTCCCAGGGGGCTAGTTTCAGGATATCCACTGGGAGTCAATGTGGAGAATTCAGTATGGTGGGGGCTGGTCCCGGGGGGCTCGTTTCAGGATCTGCACTGGGAGTCAATGTGGAGATTTCAGTGCTATGGGGAGCGTGTCCCAGGGTGCTAGCTTCAAGATCTCCACTGGGAGGCAATGTGGGGATTTCAGAGTGATGGGGGCTGGCCCCAGGGGGCTAGCTACAGGATCTCCAATGGGAGTCAATGTGGAGATTTCAGTGTTATGGGGAATGGGTCCCAGGGTGCTAGCTTCAGGATCTCCACTGGGAGTCAATGTGGGGATTTCAGTGCTATGGGGAGCATGTCCCAGGGTGCTAGATTCAAGATCTCCACTAGGAGGCAATGTGGGGATTTCAGTGTGATGGGGGCTGGCCCCAGGGGGCTAGCTACAGGATCTCCACTGGGAGTCAATGTGGGGATTTCAGTGCTGTGGGAGCTGGTCCCAGGGTGCTAGCTTCAGGATCTCCACTGGGAGTCAATGGGGGGATTTCAGTGCTATGGGGAGCTGGTCCCGGGGGGCTCGTTTCAGGATCTGCACTGGGAGTCAATGTGGAGATTTCAGTGCTATGGGGAGCATGTCCCAGGGTTCTAGATTCAAGATCCCCACTAGGAGGCAATGTGGGGATTTCAGTGTGATGGGGGCTGGCCCCAGGGTGCTAGCTTCAAGATCTCCACTGGGAGGCAATGTGGGGATTTCAGTGTGGTGGGGGCTGGTCCCAGGGGGTTAGCTTCAGGATCTCCACTGGGAGTCAATGTGGAGATTTCAGTGCTATGGGGAGTGGGTCCCAGGGTGCTAGCTTCAGGATCTCCACTGGGAGTCAATGGGGGGGATTTCAGTGCTATGGGGAGCTGGTCCCAGGGTGCTAGCTTCAGGATCTCCACAGGGAGTCAAAGTGGGGATTTCGGTGCCGTGGTGGCTGGTCCCATGGGGCTAGCTTCAGGGTCTCCACTGGGAATCAATGTGGAGAATTCAGTGCGGTGGGGGCTGGTCCCAGGGTGCTTGCTTCAGGATCTCCACTGGGAGTCAATGTGGAAATTTCAGTGCTATGGGGAGCAGGTCCCAGGGTGCTAGCTTCAAGATCTCCACTGGGAGGCAATGTAGGGATTTCAGTGTGGTGGGGGCTGGTCCCAGGGGGTTAGCTTCAGGATCTCCACTGGGAGTCAATGTGGAGATTTCAGTGCTATGGGGAGCGGGTCCCAGGGTGCTAGCTTCAGGATCACCACTGGGAGTCAATGTGGGGATTTCAGTGCTGTGGGGAGCTGGTCCTCCCAGGGTGCTAGCTTCAGGATCTCCACTGGGAGTCAATGGGGGGATTTCAGTGCTATGGGGAGCTGGTCCCAGGGTGCTAGCTTCAGGCTATCCACAGGGAGTCAATGTGGGGATTTCAGTGCCGTGGGGGCTGGTCCCATGGGGCTAGCTTCAGGGTCTCCACTGGGAATCAATGTGGAGAATTCAGTGCAGTGGGGGCTGGTCCCAGGGTGCTTGCTTCAGGATCTCCACTGGGAGTCAATGTGGAAATTACAGTGCTATGGGGAGCAGGTCCCAGGGTGCTAGCTTCAAGATCTCCACTGGGAGACAATGTAGGGATTTCAGTGTGGTGGGGGCTGGTCCCAGGGTGCTAGCTTCAGGATCTCCACTGGGAGTCAATGGAGGGATTTCAGTGCTATGGGGAGCTGGTCCCAGGGTGCTAGCTTCAGGATCTCCACTGGGAGTCAATGTGGGGATTTCAGTGTTGTGGGGAGCTGCTCCCAGGGGGCTTGCTTCAGGATCTCCACTGGGAGTCAATGTGGGGATTTCAGCACAGTGGGGCCTGGTCCCAGGATGCTAGCTTCAGGATCTCCTCTGGGAGTAAATGTGGGATTTTCAGTGCGGTTGGGCCTGGTCCCAGGATGCTAGCTTCAGGATCTCCTCTGGGAGTAAATGTGGGGATTTCAGTGCCGTGGGGAGCTGCTCCCAGGGGGCTTGCTTCAGGATCTCCACTGGGAGTCAATGTGGAGATTTCAGTGCGTTGGGGCCTGGTCCCAGGGTGCTAGCTTCAGGTTCTCCTCTGGGAGTAAATGTGGGGATTTCAGTGCGGTGGGGGCTGGTCCCAGGGTGCTTGCTTCAGGATCTCCACTGGGAGTCAATGTGGGGATTTCAGTGCTATGGGGAGCTGGTCCCACGGTGCTAGCTTCAGGATTTCAGCATCTGCACTGGGAGTCAATGTGGAGATTTCAGTGTGGTGGGGCCAGGTCCCAGGGAACACGCTTCAGGACATCCACTGGGAGTCAATGTGGGGATTTCAGAGCGGTGGGGGCTGGTCCCAGGGTGATAGCTTTAGGATCTCAACTGGGAGTCAATGAGGGGATTTCAGTGCTGTGGGGAGCTGGTCCTCCCAGGGTGCTAGCTTCAGGATCTCCACTGGGAGTCAATGAGGAGATTTCAGTGTGGTGGGGCTGGTCCCAGGGTGCTAGCTTCAGGATCTCCACTGGGAGTCAATGTGATGATTTCAGTGCTGTGGGGAGCTGGTCCCAGGGGGCTAGCTTCAGGATATCCACTGGGAGTCAATGTAGGGATTTCAGTGCTGTGGGGAGCTGGTCCCAGGGTGCTAGCTTCAGGATCTCCACTGGGAGTCAATGAGGAGATTTCAGTGCGGTGGGGGCTGGTCCCAGGGTGCTAGCTTCAGGATCTCCACTGGGAGCCAATGTGGGGATTTCAGTGCGGTGGGGCCTGGTCCCAGGGGGCTAGTTTCAGGATCTCCACTGGGAGTCAATGTGGAGAATTTAGTATGGTGGGGGCTGGTCCCGGGGGGCTCGTTTCAGGATTTGCACTGGGAGTCAATGTGGAGATTTCAGTGCTATGGGGAGCGTGTCCCAGGGTGCTAGCTTCAAGATCTCCACTGGGAGTCAATGTGGGGATTTCAGTGCTGTGGGAGCTGGTCCCAGGGTGCTAGCTTCAGGATCTCCACTGGGAGTCAATGGGGGGATTTCAGTGCTATGGGGAGCTGGTCCCGGGGGGCTCGTTTCAGGATCTGCACTGGGAGTCAATGTGGAGATTTCAGTGCTATGGGGAGCATGTCCCAGGGTTCTAGATTCAAGATCCCCACTAGGAGGCAATGTGGGGATTTCAGTGTGATGGGGGCTGGCCCCAGGGTGCTAGCTTCAAGATCTCCACTGGGAGGCAATGTGGGGATTTCAGTGTGATGGGGGATGGCCCCAGGGGGCTAGCTACAGGATCTCCACTGGGAGTCAATGTGGAGATTTCAGTGCTATGGGGAGTGGGTCCCAGGGTGCTAGTTCAGGATCTCCACTGGGAGTCAATGTGGGGATTTCAGTGCTGTGGGGAGCTGGTCCCAGGGTGCTAGCTTTAGGATCTCCACTGGGAGTCAATGGGGGGATTTCAGTGCTATGGGGAACTGGTCCCAGGGTGCTAGCTTCAGGATCTCCACAGGGAGTCAAAGTGGGGATTTCGGTGCCGTGGTGGCTGGTCCCATGGGGCTAGCTTCAGGGTCTCCACTGGGAATCAATGGGGAGAATTCAGTGCGGTGGGGGCTGGTCCCAGGGTGCTTGCTTCAGGATCTCCACTGGGAGTCAATGTGGAAATTTCAGTGCTATGGGGAGCAGGTCCCAGGGTGCTAGCTTCAAGATCTCCACTGGGAGGCAATGTAGGGATTTCAGTGTGGTGGGGGCTGGTCCCAGGGGGTTAGCTTCAGGATCTCCACTGGGAGTCAATGTGGAGATTTCAGTGCTATGGGGAGCGGGTCCCAGGGTGCTAGCTTCAGGATCACCACTGGGAGTCAATGTGGGGATTTCAGTGCTATGGGGAGTGGGTCCCAGGGTGCTAGCTTCAGGATCTCCACTGGGAGTCAATGGGGGGATTTCAGTGCTATGGGGAGCTGGTCCCAGGGTGCTAGCTTCAGGATCTCCACAGGGAGTCAAAGTGGGGATTTCGGTGCCGTGGTGGCTGGTCCCATGGGGCTAGCTTCAGGGTCTCCACTGGGAATCAATGTGGAGAATTCAGTGCGGTGGGGGCTGGTCCCAGGGTGCTTGCTTCAGGATCTCCACTGGGAGTCAATGTGGAAATTTCAGTGCTATGGGGAGCAGGTCCCAGGGTGCTAGCTTCAAGATCTCCACTGGGAGGCAATGTAGGGATTTCAGTGTGGTGGGGGCTGGTCCCAGGGGGTTAGCTTCAGGATCTCCACTGGGAGTCAATGTGGAGATTTCAGTGCTATGGGGAGCGGGTCCCAGGGTGCTAGCTTCAGGATCACCACTGGGAGTCAATGTGGGGATTTCAGTGCTGTGGGGAGCTGGTCCTCCCAGGGTGCTAGCTTCAGGATCTCCACTGGGAGTCAATGGGGGGATTTCAGTGCTATGGGGAGCTGGTCCCAGGGTGCTAGCTTCAGGCTATCCACAGGGAGTCAATGTGGGGATTTCAGTGCCGTGGGGGCTGGTCCCATGGGGCTAGCTTCAGGGTCTCCACTGGGAATCAATGTGGAGAATTCAGTGCAGTGGGGGCTGGTCCCAGGGTGCTTGCTTCAGGATCTCCACTGGGAGTCAATGTGGAAATTACAGTGCTATGGGGAGCAGGTCCCAGGGTGCTAGCTTCAAGATCTCCACTGGGAGACAATGTAGGGATTTCAGTGTGGTGGGGGCTGGTCCCAGGGTGCTAGCTTCAGGATCTCCACTGGGAGTCAATGGAGGGATTTCAGTGCTATGGGGAGCTGGTCCCAGGGTGCTAGCTTCAGGATCTCCACTGGGAGTCAATGTGGGGATTTCAGTGTTGTGGGGAGCTGCTCCCAGGGGGCTTGCTTCAGGATCTCCACTGGGAGTCAATGTGGGGATTTCAGCACAGTGGGGCCTGGTCCCAGGATGCTAGCTTCAGGATCTCCTCTGGGAGTAAATGTGGGATTTTCAGTGCGGTTGGGCCTGGTCCCAGGATGCTAGCTTCAGGATCTCCTCTGGGAGTAAATGTGGGGATTTCAGTGCCGTGGGGAGCTGCTCCCAGGGGGCTTGCTTCAGGATCTCCACTGGGAGTCAATGTGGAGATTTCAGTGCGTTGGGGCCTGGTCCCAGGGTGCTAGCTTCAGGTTCTCCTCTGGGAGTAAATGTGGGGATTTCAGTGCGGTGGGGGCTGGTCCCAGGGTGCTTGCTTCAGGATCTCCACTGGGAGTCAATGTGGGGATTTCAGTGCTATGGGGAGCTGGTCCCACGGTGCTAGCTTCAGGATTTCAGCATCTGCACTGGGAGTCAATGTGGAGATTTCAGTGTGGTGGGGCCAGGTCCCAGGGAACACGCTTCAGGACATCCACTGGGAGTCAATGTGGGGATTTCAGAGCGGTGGGGGCTGGTCCCAGGGTGATAGCTTTAGGATCTCAACTGGGAGTCAATGAGGGGATTTCAGTGTGGTGGGGCTGGTCCCAGGGTGCTAGCTTCAGGATCTCCACTGGGAGTCAATGTGAGGATTTCAGTGCTGTGGGGAGCTGGTCCCAGGGGGCTAGCTTCAGGATCTCCACTGGGAGTCAATGAGGAGATTTCAGTGTGGTGGGGCTGGTCCCAGGGTGCTAGCTTCAGGATCTCCACTGGGAGTCAATGTGAGGATTTCAGTGCTGTGGGGAGCTGGTCCCAGGGGGCTAGCTTCAGGATATCCACTGGGAGTCAATGTAGGGATTTCAGTGCTGTGGGGAGCTGGTCCCAGGGTGCTAGCTTCAGGATCTCCACTGGGAGTCAATGAGGAGATTTCAGTGCGGTGGGGGCTGGTCCCAGGGTGCTAGCTTCAGGATCTCCACTGGGAGCCAATGTGGGGATTTCAGTGCGGTGGGGCCTGGTCCCAGGGGGCTAGTTTCAGGATCTCCACTGGGAGTCAATGTGGAGAATTTAGTATGGTGGGGGCTGGTCCCGGGGGGCTCGTTTCAGGATTTGCACTGGGAGTCAATGTGGAGATTTCAGTGCTATGGGGAGCGTGTCCCAGGGTGCTAGCTTCAAGATCTCCACTGGGAGGCAATGTGGGGATTTCAGTGTGATGGGGGTTGGCCCCAGGGGGCTAGCTTCAGGATCTCCACTGGGAGTCAATGTGGAGATTTCAGTGCTATGGGGAGTGGGTCCAAGGGTGCTAGCTTCAGGATCTCCACTGGGAGTCAATGTGGGGATTTCAGTGCTGTGGGGAGCTGGTCCCAGGGTGCTAGCTTCAGGATCTCCACTGGGAGTCAATGTGGGGATTTCAGTACGGTGGGGCCTGGTCCCAGGGGGCTAGTTTCAGGATATCCACTGGGAGTCAATGTGGAGAATTCAGTATGGTGGGGGCTGGTCCCGGGGGGCTCGTTTCAGGATCTGCACTGGGAGTCAATGTGGAGATTTCAGTGCTATGGGGAGCGTGTCCCAGGCTGCTAGCTTCAAGATCTCCACTGGGAGGCAATGTGGGGATTTCAGAGTGATGGGGGCTGGCCCCAGGGTGCTAGCTTCAGGATCTCCACTGGGAGTCAATGTGGGGATTTCAGTGCTATGGGGAGCATGTCCCAGGGTGCTAGATTCAAGATCTCCACTAGGAGGCAATGTGGGGATTTCAGTGTGATGGGGGCTGGCCCCAGGGGGCTAGCTACAGGATCTCCACTGGGAGTCAATGTGGGGATTTCAGTGCTTTGGGAGCTGGTCCCAGGGTGCTAGCTTCAGGATCTCCACTGGGAGTCAATGGGGGGATTTCAGTGCTATGGGGAGCTGGTCCCGGGGGGCTCGTTTCAGGATCTGCACTGGGAGTCAATGTGGAGATTTCAGTGCTATGGGGAGCATGTCCCAGGGTTCTAGATTCAAGATCCCCACTAGGAGGCAATGTGGGGATTTCAGTGTGATGGGGGCTGGCCCCAGGGTGCTAGCTTCAAGATCTCCACTGGGAGGCAATGTGGGGATTTCAGTGTGATGGGGGATGGCCCCAGGGGGCTAGCTTTAGGATCTCCACTGGGAGTCAATGGGGGGATTTCAGTGCTATGGGGAACTGGTCCCAGGGTGCTAGCTTCAGGATCTCCACAGGGAGTCAAAGTGGGGATTTCGGTGCTATGGGGAGTGGGTCCCAGGGTGCTAGTTCAGGATCTCCACTGGGAGTCAATGTGGGGATTTCAGTGCTGTGGGGAGCTGGTCCCAGGGTGCTAGCTTTAGGATCTCCACTGGGAGTCAATGGGGGGATTTCAGTGCTATGGGGAACTGGTCCCAGGGTGCTAGCTTCAGGATCTCCACAGGGAGTCAAAGTGGGGATTTCGGTGCCGTGGTGGCTGGTCCCATGGGGCTAGCTTCAGGGTCTCCACTGGGAATCAATGGGGAGAATTCAGTGCGGTGGGGGCTGGTCCCAGGGTGCTTGCTTCAGGATCTCCACTGGGAGTCAATGTGGAAATTTCAGTGCTATGGGGAGCAGGTCCCAGGGTGCTAGCTTCAAGATCTCCACTGGGAGGCAATGTAGGGATTTCAGTGTGGTGGGGGCTGGTCCCAGGGTGCTAGCTTCAGGATCTCCACTGGGAGTCAATGTGAGAATTTCAGTGCAGTGGGGGTTGGTCCCAGGGGGTTAGCTTCAGGATCTCCACTGGGAGTCAATGTGGGGATTTCAGTACGGTGGGGCCTGGTCCCAGGGGGCTAGTTTCAGGATCTCCACTGGGAGTCAATGTGGAGAATTCAGTATGGTGGGGGCTGGTCCCGGGGGGCTCGTTTCAGGATCTGCACTGGGAGTCAATGTGGAGATTTCAGTGCTATGGGGAGCGTGTCCCAGGGTGCTAGCTTCAAGATCTCCACTGGGAGGCAATGTGGGGATTTCAGAGTGATGGGGGCTGGCCCCAGGGGGCTAGCTACAGGATCTCCACTGGGAGTCAATGTGGAGATTTCAGTGCTATGGGGAGCTGGTCCCAGGGTGCTAGCTTCAGGATCTCCACTGGGAGTCAATGGGGGGATTTCAGTGCTATGGGGAGCTGGTCCCAGGGTGCTAGCTTCAGGATCTCCACAGGGAGTCAAAGTGGGGATTTCGGTGCCATGGTGGCTGGTCCCATGGGGCTAGCTTCAGGGTCTCCACTGGGAATTAATGTGGAGAATTCAGTGCGGTGGGGGCTGGTCCCAGGGTGCTTGCTTCAGGATCTCCACTGGGAGTCAATGTGGAAATTTCAGTGCTATGGGGAGCAGGTCCCAGGGTGCTAGCTTCAAGATCTCCACTGGGAGGCAATGTAGGGATTTCAGTGTGGTGGGGGCTGGTCCCAGGGGGTTAGCTTCAGGATCTCCACTGGGAGTCAATGTGGAGATTTCAGTGCTATGGGGAGCGGGTCCCAGGGTGCTAGCTGCAGGATCACCACTGGGAGTCAATGTGGGGATTTCAGTGCTGTGGGGAGCTGGTCCTCCCAGGGTGCTAGCTTCAGGATCACCACTGGGAGTCAATGTGGGGATTTCAGTGCCGTGGGGAGCTGCTCCCAGGGGGCTTGCTTCAGGATCTCCAAGGGGAGTCAATGTGGGGATTTCAGTGCTGTGGGGGCTGGTCCCAGGGTGCTCACTTCAGGCTCTCCACTGGGAGTCAATGTGGGGATTTTAGTGCTGTGGGGAGCTCGTCCTCCCAGGGTGCTAGCTTCAGGATCTCCACTGGGAGTCAATGAGGAGATTTCAGTGCGGTGGGGCTGGTCCCAGGGTGCTAGCTTCAGGATCTCCACTAGGAGTCAATGTGGGGATTTCAGTGCTGTGGGAGCTGGTCCCAGGGTGCTAGCTTCAGGATCTCCACTGGGAGTCAATGGGGGGATTTCAGTGCTATGGGGAGCTGGTCCCGGGGGGCTCGTTTCAGGATCTGCACTGGGAGTCAATGTGGAGATTTCAGTGCTATGGGGAGCATGTCCCAGGGTGCTAGATTCAAGATCTCCACTAGGAGGCAATGTGGGGATTTCAGTGTGATGGGGGCTGGCCCCAGGGTGCTAGCTTCAAGATCTCCACTGGGAGGCAATGTGGGGATTTCAGTGTGATGGGGGCTGGCCCCAGGGGGCTAGCTACAGGATCTCCACTGGGAGTCAATGTGGAGATTTCAGTGCTATGGGGAGTGGGTCCCAGGGTGCTAGCTTCAGGATCTCCACTGGGAGTCAATGTGGGGATTTCAGTGCTGTGGGGAGCTGGTCCCAGGGTGCTAGCTTCAGGATCTCCACTGGGAGTCAATGGGGGGATTTCAGTGCTATGGGGAGCTGGTCCCAGGGTGCTAGCTTCAAGATCTCCACAGGGAGTCAAAGTGGGGATTTCGGTGCCGTGGTGGCTGGTCCCATGGGGCTAGCTTCAGGGTCTCCACTGGGAATCAATGTGGAGAATTCAGTGCGGTGGGGGCTGGTCCCTGGGTGCTTGCTTCAGGATCTCCACTGGGAGTCAATGTGGAAATTTCAGTGCTATGGGGAGCAGGTCCCAGGGTGCTAGCTTCAAGATCTCCACTGGGAGGCAATGTAGGGATTTCAGTGTGGTGGGGGCTGGTCCCAGGGGGTTAGCTTCAGGATCTCCACTGGGAGTCAATGTGGCGATTTCAGTGCTATGGGGAGCGGGTCCCAGGGTGCTAGCTTCAGGATCACCACTGGGAGTCAATGTGGGGATTTCAGTGCTATGGGGAGTGGGTCCCAGGGTGCTAGCTTCAGGATCTCCACTGGGAGTCAATGTGGGGATTTCAGTGCTGTGGGGAGCTGGTCCCAGGGTGCTAGCTTCAGGATCTCCACAGGGATTCAATGGGGGGATTTCAGTGCTATGGGGAGCTGGTCCCAGGGTGCTAGCTTCAGGATCTCCACAGGGAGTCAAAGCAGGGCCGTCACAAGGGGGGGTCAGGGGGGGCAAACTGCCCCGGGCCTCGCGCTCAGGGGGGGCCTCGCGCGGTTGCGGGTGTCATCATGTCACGTTGTCACGAGAGAAAAGAAAGATTCGTGCGAGGTCAGGTGTTTGTGCCATTGATGATTTGCTGGCTGCAGAGGCAGCGCCAGCCTGAAGGCATTCACACACAATAAAACAAAAGTTAAGTGGGAGGTGGGGGGTCTGCAGTGCAGGCCCCACAAGGAGCACTGAAGTCAATTTCCAAGGTGTGAATCACACCATGAACAAAGGGCTGGCCTGGCCTCACTGCCACCTGCCCTGGATGTGTGAGCTCTCTCAGCCCAGCCAGGCCCAGCAGCCAATTGGTGACATTTTATGTCCCGCCAACCCGGCGCCATCCCAGGCCGCCCATGCGCATTGGTCTGGCAGCAGCTGGCTGGGTGGGTCAGGTGAGGTGCCACCTACACCTACACCACACTAGGCATATGCTGCCTGGCTGGGAGGCTGACGACTTCTCTTCTCAGGGCTGTCACGAGGGGGTGGGGGGCATCTGTGCGCTATACAGCCCCAGTCACCTCTGTCTCATCTATGATCTATCCCTCCCTCTTCCCGGCAGCCTTTGGCTCATTTATGAACCAAATAGCCAGTTTGACTCATTAAGACAGCCATTGACCCAGCACGTTTGGAAAATCTGCTTTTGAATCCAGCAGGTTCCAAAGCAAATGTATGAACCTTTAGGCCACACGTCCCCCTCCCACAGCTGAATTTGATAAATCAATACCCACTGTTAAGGCTTGCACATTATCTCAGTGGGCCAAATAGCACTCCCCATTCTAGCTTTTATTCCCTGTGCTGAAATTAAACAAGCTACTGCACCGGTAGCTGAAGCCCATCAAAACAGTGGCACACTGCAGACCTGTGCAGGGAGGCCCATGGAAGATGCAAGCAGGATAGGGTTTGTGTGGATGCATGGAAACTGAATGCGGAGCAGCATAGATAGAGAGGGCTAAGTTGGTGTGGTGAGGAGTGAAGGAAGTGAAAGCCAGAATGGTGGAGGTGGGAAAGTGAAAGAGCAAAGAAGTGGAAAGCAGAAGACGGGAGTGGAGGAAGTGGAAATGAGAGGGACAACAGCAGAGGAGCAGTAGATACATCATATACCTTTTTGTTATCTTGAAGTAAGTTTTTAAAAAACATCCTTATGTTTGGCAATTATTAAGGTACTATTAAATATTTTTAATTTGTTCAAATATCTGGTAGCGTTGGCATTTCTTTTGGTTTTGTGAGACGCACACACGCCATAGTACTTGCTTTAATGCCTGATGCATGTTTATAGATAATAAAATAAGACTTCATTGTGCTTCCAGTCACCATAGTAGGAGCAGTATACATTTTTTATTTGCTTTAACAAAACGTGAGAATGCTAGCCTGCACACTTTGGTGCCTGCCACGTGCTGTAAACCATTAAACTAGCTCTGAAGTGAAGCAGAGAGCTGCAGATAAGACACAGTGTCATTAAATGATCTGCCCAGGATCACACACTTTGGTTAAATGGTGAAACCGAGATGTGGACAATTTAAGCAACTGAGCACATCTTCACAGGTTTAGTTGATATATATATTTATTTCTAATAAGCGCTTGAAGATAATGCATTCACTACTTTCAACAGTGCAAATGCTTTGCTGTGACACGTGCGTCTTGACTATGACAATGATCTGTATTTGGGGCTCCCCCTTTCAAGTCTCTCCTAAATGCAATCTTTTTACAACTCACCTGCTGGACTTATTGCAGGCCTGAATAATCATGGCTGCATTAACCAAATTCATTCTAAATTACATTGGCTTGAAGAGGTTTTCTCTGTCTTTTAGAGCAATGTTTGTAATGGAGGCAGTGAGGCACTTGGGGAAAGGATAGGGATTGGGTGCCCTGCCATACACATCACTATGGCAAACATGGAGACTGTGCAGTGGCTGCCTCTGTAGGATTTTAAAAAGCATTGTGCAACATTAGACGATTGGAGGAGGAACATTTAAGGAGGGGAACATAGTACACCTGTCTCCCAGGCAGGGCTGTCATGAGGGTAGGACTGGGGCAAGTAATTGTCTTGGGCACCAATGGAAAAGTGGCCATAGTAGCAAACTGCAGTTCATTCATTTTGTGACAGATTGTTTGAATAGAACCCAAGAGGGAGTTTTCTGATGAAATATGATGCAAATTGTGCAATATAAATAATATTTATCCAGCCACAATGGTCAAAACTACTAGCCGCATAGTAAAGTAACTCATCAAACTGGCCCAGCCCAGAAAGGTGCAGTGCAGTTCTGTCTCTTCGCAATGAGTTTTTATTACTACTCAATAACTAAAAGTAATGCTAATCATTTTATGGCATACCTGTACTTTTCAAGTTCAAATGTCGGCGGGGCTAATTAGCCTTTCATCTTTCTGAGGTTGATAAATGAAGTACCATTCAATAATATCTAGTTTTACTCTTTCAGTGCTTAGAAATTGTTTCAGAAATGTTGCTTAGCCAATACCCAATACCTCAACTTCCCTATGACCAAAGATGTACTTTCTCTAAGGATGGATGAATATTTTACTTTTAAAGATCTATTTCCATTTGCCTTTTATATAGAATTATTTGCCTGGGAGGACATGGGTCGTACACGTGATATCGGAAGAAAGCATGAAAGTGGGTCTGTGAAAAGACAAAGAAAATTGCAACGTGAAAAGGCCCTGACAGAAGGAAGAAGGACTCTACTTGAATTTGGTATCACAAAGACTGCAAAGAAGGCACCCATCTCCCAAGCAGAGGAGCAGATACCAGAAGCTGATCAATCACATGAGGAAGAGCGTATCCACCAGGACAGCGTAAAAGAACCTGCAGCTGAAGATCAGGAACCTACATGTTCAACTAATCGCCTTCCATTGGCCCAATTATCAGAATTGCAACCTCATCCTCAATTACAACCTGACAGTGGTACAGAAGAATGTCTTAACATAGCTGTTGCTGCTGTATATGTAAGACAAACAGCCACAAACATTTCTTCTGATCCAGGAACATGGGGAGAGATTCTTACACAAGGTGAAATTGACTTTCTCATTAAAGAAGGACCACCAGTGATTAAGGCTAGTGGTCTCCCAAGAGATGGTGATAATAGAAAGTTTCCTAAACCTGTACTCTTCAGTGTTCTCCCCAATGGCGAACATTGTTTTAGAAACTATCTCTGCTGGAGTGAGAAGAAACAAGCTTTATTTTGTTTTCCATGTCGCTTGTTTTCTAACGAACATCCGTCACAAAGATCAAGCTTGTGTCTTCCAGATGGATACATGGTTCGCAGATTTGGTGCTTATAAAAAAATACGTGAAAAAATAGAACTACATGAGCAAAGCAAACCTCATTTGTTTTCATTTCTACAGTGGCAAAATAGATGGAGCAGTTTAAAGGGAAAAGGCATTGATGCTGCTATGCAAACAGCAGTGGTTGATGAGGTCCACAAATGGAAAGGATTGCTGGAACGTTACCTTGATGTGACTCTGTTTTTGGCACGCAAGAACCTGTCATTTAGAGGCAGTAGTTCTTTAATTGGTAGTTCAGAAAACTGAAACTTTCTTGGTCTTCTGGAACTTTTAGGCAAGTATGACAACTTATTAGGAGACCATCTAAAAAATATTCAGCAGTCTCAGGAAGCTGGAGAAAAGACAGTGCATTATCTTTCAGGCACTTCTCAAAATGCATTTTTATCACTGTGCAGTGAACAAGTCAGCAGAGAAATTATGATAAGAGTAACAAAAGCAAAGTATTATGCATTGATCTGTGATGCTACTCCAGACATAAGCCATATGAAGCAAACAACCATAATTTTGAGATACACAAAATTTGACATGCCCTCAAAAAGTTGGACAATTGAAGAAAGATTCATTGAGTTTCTGGAGAATGAAAAGAAAACTGGTGTTGAGATTGCCTCATTCTTGTGCTCCGTTTTAGAGAAACACAAAGTTAGTCTTGCAGACTGTAGAGCACAGGGGTATGACAATGGGTCAAACATGGCTGGAATTTACAAAGGCGTTCAGGCTGAAATTCTTCGTAAAAACAAATGTGCACTTTTCTCTCCTTGTGCAGCGCATTGTCTCAACCTCTGTGGAGTCCATGCTGCCGAAATATGTTCTGAATGTGTGACATATTTTGGAAGCATCCAAAAGTTATATACACTTTTCAGCTGTAGTCCAGCAAGATGGAAAATTGTTAATGAAGAAATGAAGATTACCTTCAAGTCACAGTCTCAAACTAGGTGGAGTGAAAGACTTGATGCTGTAAAACCAGTCGCCAAACACTTGCCATCTGTTATTAAAGCACTTGAGAGAGTTCAGGCAGAAATCAATTTAACACAAGATGCGAAGGCTGAAGCAAAATCGCTGCAGCTTTACTTTTCTTCATTTCCTTCAATCTTGATGTCTTGCATATGGTTTAAAATTCTTCTGTCTATAGATCATGTGAACAGAGTGTTACAGCAAAATCAGCTCTCCCTTTCCAAGTCAGTGCAGCTAGGTAAGCAACTTGTGTCTGATCTTAGAAATCTTCATGATTCATGGCCAAAAATACTGCATGAAGCAACATTAATTGCAATAAATCTAACCATCCCACCAGAATTTCCAGCTCGACGGATAAAGAAACGGAAAACAATGTTTGATGAAACACCAGAAGAGCCATTACCGCCTGGAGACAGACTTGAAACACTTGAAGAAACCACTTTCCGCAGAAATGTGTTCTACAGAGTGGTTGATAATTTGGTTGAAAAAATGAGCAAGCGCTCAAAGTCAGCAGAACAGATTTATAACAAATTTTGTCTATTGTGGAACTTTGACCAAATGGATCCAGAATCTATTCACAGCAAAGCCACCAATTTGCTAGAATTTTATAAGGAGGATTTTTCTGGAAAGCTCTTAGATCAACTTGACCATCTGTGCAGTGTGGGGAAAACACTTCTCAACCTCAAAGATTGTACAGAACCTGATCCTCTAAATGTATTGAACACAATATACAAGGAAAATGTGGAAAATGTATTTCCACAGCTGTGTATAGGACTTCGTATTTTTCTAACAATCCCAGTTAGTGTTGCTACAGGGGAACGTTCCTTTAGCAAACTGTCATTAATCAAAATCTACCTACGGTCACCAATGGGCCAAGAGAGATTAAATAGCCTATCTATTTTGTCAATTGAAAATGCACTGGCTTCCAAAATTGACTACAAAAGAATTATTTCTTCATTTGCAGAGAAGAAAGTTCGAAAGTGGAAGTTGCGGTGAAAGCTGGGTGGCATGTGTTCATATATTCAAGTTTTGACAGATATATTGAATTGTAATTCAAGTTACTTCAGAAAGTCTCTTTTAAAAATAAAATGCATGCAAATCTATATTTAATGCATATGATACAATACCAAGTCTGGAATAAACCATTCTACCGCTTAGAAACATGGCTTTGCTTTAGTTGATTTGCAGTCTTAAAAATAAACCATATTCAAGTTCTTCCATATATAAACTCAAATAGAGATTTCCACTGGCCAAGTGCAAAAAAGGAAGGGGCCTCACCAAATTTTTTGCCCCGGGCCTCACCTCACCATGTGACAGCCCTGAGTCAAAGTGGGGATTTCGGTGCCGTGGTGGCTGGTCCCATGGGGCTAGCTTCAGGGTCTCCACTGGGAATCAATGTGGAGAATTCAGTGCGGTGGGGGCTGGTCCCAGGGTGCTTGCTTCAGGATCTCCACTGGGAATCAATGTGGAAATTTCAGTGCTATGGGGAGCAGGTCCCAGGGTGCTAGCTTCAAGATCTCCACTGGGAGGCAATGTAGGGATTTCAGTGTGCTGGGGGGTGGTCCCAGGGGGTTAGCTTTAGGATCTCCACTGGGAGTCAATGTGGAGATTTCAGTGCTATGGGGAGCGGGTCCCAGGGTGCTAGCTTCAGGATCACCACTGGGAGTCAATGTGGGGATTTCAGTGCTGTGGGGAGCTGGTCCTCCCAGGGTGCTAGCTTCAGGATCTCCACTGGGAGTCAATGGGGGGATTTCAGTGCTATGGGGAGCTGGTCCCAGGGTGCTAGCTTCAGGCTATCCACAGGGAGTCAATGTGGGGATTTCAGTGCCGTGGGGGCTGGTCCCATGGCGCTAGCCTCAGGGTCTCCACTGGGAATCAATGTGGAGAATTCAGTGCAGTGGGGGCTGGTCCCAGGGTGCTTGCTTCAGGATCTCCACTGGGAGTCAATGTGGAGATTTCAGTGCTATGGGGAGTGGGTCCCAGGGTGCTAGCTTCAGGATCTCCACTGGGAGTCAATGTGGGGATTTCAGTGCTGTGGGGAGCTGGTCCCAGGGTGCTAGCTTCAGGATCTCCACTGGAAGTCAATGGGGGGATTTCAGTGCTATGGGGAGCTGGTCCCAGGGTGCTAGCTTCAGGATCTCCACAGGGAGTCAAAGTGGGGATTTCGGTGCCGTGGTGGCTGGTCCCATGGGGCTAGCTTCAGGGTCTCCACTGGGAATCAATGTGGAGAATTCAGTGCGGTGGGGGCTGGTCCCTGGGTGCTTGCTTCAGGATCTCCACTGGGAGTCAATATGGAAATGTCAGTGCTATGGGGAGCAGGTCCCAGGGTGCTAGCTTCAAGATCTCCACTGGGAGGCAATGTAGGGATTTCAGTGTGGTGGGGGCTGGTCCCAGGGGGTTAGCTTCAGGATTTCCACTGGGAGTCAATGTGGAGATTTCAGTGCTATGGGGAGCGGGTCCCAGGGTGCTAGCTTCAGGATCACCACTGGGAGTCAATGTGGGGATTTCAGTGCTATGGGGAGTGGGTCCCACGGTGCTAGCTTCAGGATCTCCACTGGGAGTCAATGTGGGGATTTCAGTGCTGTGGGGAGCTGGTCCCAGGGTGCTAGCTTCAGGATCTCCACTGGGAGTCAATGGGGGGGATTTCAGTGCTATGGGGAGCTGGTCCCAGGGTGCTAGCTTCAGGATCTCCACAGGGAGTCAAAGTGGGGATTTCGGTGCCGTGGTGGCTGGTCCCATGGGGCTAGCTTCAGGGTCTCCACTGGGAATCAATGTGGAGAATTCAGTGCGGTGGGGGCTGGTCCCAGGGTGCTTGCTTCAGGATCTCCACTGGGAGTCAATGTGGAAATGTCAGTGCTATGGGGAGCAGGTCCCAGGGTGCTAGCTTCAAGATCTCCACTGGGAGGCAATGTAGGGATTTCAGTGTGGTGGGGGCTGGTCCCAGGGGGTTAGCTTCAGGATCTCCACTGGGAGTCAATGTGGAGATTTCAGTGCTATGGGGAGCGGGTCCCAGGGTGCTAGCTTCAGGATCACCACTGGGAGTCAATGTGGGGATTTCAGTGCTGTGGGGAGCTGGTCCTCCCAGGGTGCTAGCTTCAGGATCTCCACTGGGAGTCAATGGGGGGATTTCAGTGCTATGGGGAGCTGGTCCCAGGGTGCTAGCTTCAGGCTATCCACAGGGAGTCAATGTGGGGATTTCAGTGCCGTGGGGGCTGGTCCCATGGGGCTAGCTTCAGGGTCTCCACTGGGAATCAATGTGGAGAATTCAGTGCAGTGGGGGCTGGTCCCAGGGTGCTTGCTTCAGGATCTCCACTGGGAGTCAATGTGGAAATTACAGTGCTATGGGGAGCAGGTCCCAGGGTGCTAGCTTCAAGATCTCCACTGGGAGACAATGTAGGGATTTCAGTGTGGTGGGGGCTGGTCCCAGGGTGCTAGCTTCAGGATCTCCACTGGGAGTCAATGGAGGGATTTCAGTGCTATGGGGAGCTGGTCCCAGGGTGCTAGCTTCAGGATCTCCACTGGGAGTCAATGTGGGGATTTCAGTGTTGTGGGGAGCTGCTCCCAGGGGGCTTGCTTCAGGATCTCCACTGGGAGTCAATGTGGGGATTTCAGCACAGTGGGGCCTGGTCCCAGGATGCTAGCTTCAGGATCTCCTCTGGGAGTAAATGTGGGATTTTCAGTGCGGTTGGGCCTGGTCCCAGGATGCTAGCTTCAGGATCTCCTCTGGGAGTAAATGTGGGGATTTCAGTGCCGTGGGGAGCTGCTCCCAGGGGGCTTGCTTCAGGATCTCCACTGGGAGTCAATGTGGAGATTTCAGTGCGTTGGGGCCTGGTCCCAGGGTGCTAGCTTCAGGTTCTCCTCTGGGAGTAAATGTGGGGATTTCAGTGCGGTGGGGGCTGGTCCCAGGGTGCTTGCTTCAGGATCTCCACTGGGAGTCAATGTGGGGATTTCAGTGCTATGGGGAGCTGGTCCCACGGTGCTAGCTTCAGGATTTCAGCATCTGCACTGGGAGTCAATGTGGAGATTTCAGTGTGGTGGGGCCAGGTCCCAGGGAACACGCTTCAGGACATCCACTGGGAGTCAATGTGGGGATTTCAGAGCGGTGGGGGCTGGTCCCAGGGTGATAGCTTTAGGATCTCAACTGGGAGTCAATGAGGGGATTTCAGTGCTGTGGGGAGCTGGTCCTCCCAGGGTGCTAGCTTCAGGATCTCCACTGGGAGTCAATGAGGAGATTTCAGTGTGGTGGGGCTGGTCCCAGGGTGCTAGCTTCAGGATCTCCACTGGGAGTCAATGTGAGGATTTCAGTGCTGTGGGGAGCTGGTCCCAGGGGGCTAGCTTCAGGATATCCACTGGGAGTCAATGTAGGGATTTCAGTGCTGTGGGGAGCTGGTCCCAGGGTGCTAGCTTCAGGATCTCCACTGGGAGTCAATGAGGAGATTTCAGTGCGGTGGGGGCTGGTCCCAGGGTGCTAGCTTCAGGATCTCCACTGGGAGCCAATGTGGGGATTTCAGTGCGGTGGGGCCTGGTCCCAGGGGGCTAGTTTCAGGATCTCCACTGGGAGTCAATGTGGAGAATTTAGTATGGTGGGGGCTGGTCCCGGGGGGCTCGTTTCAGGATTTGCACTGGGAGTCAATGTGGAGATTTCAGTGCTATGGGGAGCGTGTCCCAGGGTGCTAGCTTCAAGATCTCCACTGGGAGGCAATGTGGGGATTTCAGTGTGATGGGGGTTGGCCCCAGGGGGCTAGTTCAGGATCTCCACTGGGAGTCAATGTGGAGATTTCAGTGCTATGGGGAGTGGGTCCAAGGGTGCTAGCTTCAGGATCTCCACTGGGAGTCAATGTGGGGATTTCAGTGCTGTGGGGAGCTGGTCCCAGGGTGCTAGCTTCAGGATCTCCACTGGGAGTCAATGTGGGGATTTCAGTACGGTGGGGCCTGGTCCCAGGGGGCTAGTTTCAGGATATCCACTGGGAGTCAATGTGGAGAATTCAGTATGATGGGGGCTGGTCCCGAGGGGCTCGTTTCAGGATCTGCACTGGGAGTCAATGTGGAGATTTCAGTGCTATGGGGAGCGTGTCCCAGGGGGCTAGCTTCAAGATCTCCACTGGGAGGCAATGTGGGGATTTCAGAGTGATGGGGAGTGGGTCCCAGGGTGCTAGCTTCAGGATCTCCACTGGGAGTCAATGTGGGGATTTCAGTGCTATGGGGAGCATGTCCCAGGGTGCTAGATTCAAGATCTCCACTAGGAGGCAATGTGGGGATTTCAGTGTGATGGGGGCTGGCCCCAGGGGGCTAGCTACAGGATCTCCACTGGGAGTCAATGTGGGGATTTCAGTGCTGTGGGAGCTGGTCCCAGGGTGCTAGCTTCAGGATCTCCACTGGGAGTCAATGGGGGGATTTCAGTGCTATGGGAAGCTGGTCCCGGGGGGCTCGTTTCAGGATCTGCACTGGGAGTCAATGTGGAGATTTCAGTGCTATGGGGAGCATGTCCCAGGGTTCTAGATTCAAGATCCCCACTAGGAGGCAATGTGGGGATTTCAGTGTGATGGGGGCTGGCCCCAGGGTGCTAGCTTCAAGATCTCCACTGGGAGGCAATGTGGGGATTTCAGTGTGATGGGGGATGGCCCCAGGGGGCTAGCTACAGGATCTCCACTGGGAGTCAATGTGGAGATTTCAGTGCTATGGGGAGTGGGTCCCAGGGTGCTAGTTCAGGATCTCCACTGGGAGTCAATGTGGGGATTTCAGTGCTGTGGGGAGCTGGTCCCAGGGTGCTAGCTTTAGGATCTCCACTGGGAGTCAATGGGGGGATTTCAGTGCTATGGGGAACTGGTCCCAGGGTGCTAGCTTCAGGATCTCCACAGGGAGTCAAAGTGGGGATTTCGGTGCCGTGGTGGCTGGTCCCATGGGGCTAGCTTCAGGGTCTCCACTGGGAATCAATGGGGAGAATTCAGTGCGGTGGGGGCTGGTCCCAGGGTGCTTGCTTCAGGATCTCCACTGGGAGTCAATGTGGAAATTTCAGTGCTATGGGGAGCAGGTCCCAGGGTGCTAGCTTCAAGATCTCCACTGGGAGGCAATGTAGGGATTTCAGTGTGGTGGGGGCTGGTCCCAGGGGGTTAGCTTCAGGATCTCCACTGGGAGTCAATGTGGAGATTTCAGTGCTATGGGGAGCGGGTCCCAGGGTGCTAGCTTCAGGATCACCACTGGGAGTCAATGTGGGGATTTCAGTGCTATGGGGAGTGGGTCCCAGGGTGCTAGCTTCAGGATCTCCACTGGGAGTCAATGGGGGGGATTTCAGTGCTATGGGGAGCTGGTCCCAGGGTGCTAGCTTCAGGATCTCCACAGGGAGTCAAAGTGGGGATTTCGGTGCCGTGGTGGCTGGTCCCATGGGGCTAGCTTCAGGGTCTCCACTGGGAATCAATGTGGAGAATTCAGTGCGGTGGGGGCTGGTCCCAGGGTGCTTGCTTCAGGATCTCCACTGGGAGTCAATGTGGAAATTTCAGTGCTATGGGGAGCAGGTCCCAGGGTGCTAGCTTCAAGATCTCCACTGGGAGGCAATGTAGGGATTTCAGTGTGGTGGGGGCTGGTCCCAGGGGGTTAGCTTCAGGATCTCCACTGGGAGTCAATGTGGAGATTTCAGTGCTATGGGGAGCGGGTCCCAGGGTGCTAGCTTCAGGATCACCACTGGGAGTCAATGTGGGGATTTCAGTGCTGTGGGGAGCTGGTCCTCCCAGGGTGCTAGCTTCAGGATCTCCACTGGGAGTCAATGGGGGGATTTCAGTGCTATGGGGAGCTGGTCCCAGGGTGCTAGCTTCAGGCTATCCACAGGGAGTCAATGTGGGGATTTCAGTGCCGTGGGGGCTGGTCCCATGGGGCTAGCTTCAGGGTCTCCACTGGGAATCAATGTGGAGAATTCAGTGCAGTGGGGGCTGGTCCCAGGGTGCTTGCTTCAGGATCTCCACTGGGAGTCAATGTGGAAATTACAGTGCTATGGGGAGCAGGTCCCAGGGTGCTAGCTTCAAGATCTCCACTGGGAGACAATGTAGGGATTTCAGTGTGGTGGGGGCTGGTCCCAGGGTGCTAGCTTCAGGATCTCCACTGGGAGTCAATGGAGGGATTTCAGTGCTATGGGGAGCTGGTCCCAGGGTGCTAGCTTCAGGATCTCCACTGGGAGTCAATGTGGGGATTTCAGTGTTGTGGGGAGCTGCTCCCAGGGGGCTTGCTTCAGGATCTCCACTGGGAGTCAATGTGGGGATTTCAGCACAGTGGGGCCTGGTCCCAGGATGCTAGCTTCAGGATCTCCTCTGGGAGTAAATGTGGGATTTTCAGTGCGGTTGGGCCTGGTCCCAGGATGCTAGCTTCAGGATCTCCTCTGGGAATAAATGTGGGGATTTCAGTGCCGTGGGGAGCTGCTCCCAGGGGGCTTGCTTCAGGATCTCCACTGGGAGTCAATGTGGAGATTTCAGTGCGTTGGGGCCTGGTCCCAGGGTGCTAGCTTCAGGTTCTCCTCTGGGAGTAAATGTGGGGATTTCAGCGCGGTGGGGGCTGGTCCCAGGGTGCTTGCTTCAGGATCTCCACTGGGAGTCAATGTGGGGATTTCAGTGCTATGGGGAGCTGGTCCCACGGTGCTAGCTTCAGGATTTCAGCATCTGCACTGGGAGTCAATGTGGAGATTTCAGTGTGGTGGGGCCAGGTCCCAGGGAACACGCTTCAGGACATCCACTGGGAGTCAATGTGGGGATTTCAGAGCGGTGGGGGCTGGTCCCAGGGTGATAGCTTTAGGATCTCAACTGGGAGTCAATGAGGGGATTTCAGTGCTGTGGGGAGCTGGTCCTCCCAGGGTGCTAGCTTCAGGATCTCCACTGGGAGTCAATGAGGAGATTTCAGTGTGGTGGGGCTGGTCCCAGGGTGCTAGCTTCAGGATCTCCACTGGGAGTCAATGTGAGGATTTCAGTGCTGTGGGGAGCTGGTCCCAGGGGGCTAGCTTCAGGATATCCACTGGGAGTCAATGTAGGGATTTCAGTGCTGTGGGGAGCTGGTCCCAGGGTGCTAGCTTCAGGATCTCCACTGGGAGTCAATGAGGAGATTTCAGTGCGGTGGGGGCTGGTCCCAGGGTGCTAGCATCAGGATCTCCACTGGGAGCCAATGTGGGGATTTCAGTGCGGTGGGGCCTGGTCGCAGGGGGCTAGTTTCAGGATCTCCACTGGGAGTCAATGTGGAGAATTTAGTATGGTGGGGGCTGGTCCCGGGGGGCTCGTTTCAGGATTTGCACTGGGAGTCAATGTGGAGATTTCAGTGCTATGGGGAGCGTGTCCCAGGGTGCTAGCTTCAAGATCTCCACAGGGAGGCAATGTGGGGATTTCAGTGTGATGGGGGTTGGCCCCAGGGGGCTAGCTTCAGGATCTCCACTGGGAGTCAATGTGGGGATTTCAGTGCTGTGGGGAGCTGGTCCCAGGGTGCTAGCTTCAGGATCTCCACTGGGAGTCAATGTGGGGATTTCAGTACGGTGGGGCCTGGTCCCAGGGGGCTAGTTTCAGGATATCCACTGGGAGTCAATGTGGAGAATTCAGTATGGTGGGGGCTGGTCCCGGGGGGCTCGTTTCAGGATCTGCACTGGGAGTCAATGTGGAGATTTCAGTGCTATGGGGAGCGTGTCCCAGGGTGCTAGCTTCAAGATCTCCACTGGGAGGCAATGTGGGGATTTCAGAGTGATGGGGGCTGGCCCCAGGGGGCTAGCTACAGGATCTCCACTGGGAGTCAATGTGGAGATTTCAGTGCTATGGGGAGTGGGTCCCAGGGTGCTAGCTTCAGGATCTCCACTGGGAGTCAATGTGGGGATTTCAGTGCTATGGGGAGCATGTCCCAGGGTGCTAGATTCAAGATCTCCACTAGGAGGCAATGTGGGGATTTCAGTGTGATGGGGGCTGGCCCCAGGGGGCTAGCTACAGGATCTCCACTGGGAGTCAATGTGGGGATTTCAGTGCTGTGGGAGCTCGTCCCAGGGTGCTAGCTTCAGGATCTCCACTGGGAGTCAATGGGGGGATTTCAGTGCTATGGGGAGCTGGTCCCGGGGGGCTCGTTTCAGGATCTGCACTGGGAGTCAATGTGGAGATTTCAGTGCTATGGGGAGCATGTCCCAGGGTTCTAGATTCAAGATCCCCACTAGGAGGCAATGTGGGGATTTCAGTGTGATGGGGGCTGGCCCCAGGGTGCTAGCTTCAAGATCTCCACTGGGAGGCAATGTGGGGATTTCAGTGTGATGGGGGATGGCCCCAGGGGGCTAGCTTTAGGATCTCCACTGGGAGTCAATGGGGGGATTTCAGTGCTATGGGGAACTGGTCCCAGGGTGCTAGCTTCAGGATCTCCACAGGGAGTCAAAGTGGGGATTTCGGTGCTATGGGGAGTGGGTCCCAGGGTGCTAGTTCAGGATCTCCACTGGGAGTCAATGTGGGGATTTCAGTGCTGTGGGGAGCTGGTCCCAGGGTGCTAGCTTTAGGATCTCCACTGGGAGTCAATGGGGGGATTTCAGTGCTATGGGGAACTGGTCCCAGGGTGCTAGCTTCAGGATCTCCACAGGGAGTCAAAGTGGGGATTTCGGTGCCGTGGTGGCTGGTCCCATGGGGCTAGCTTCAGGGTCTCCACTGGGAATCAATGGGGAGAATTCAGTGCGGTGGGGGCTGGTCCCAGGGTGCTTGCTTCAGGATCTCCACTGGGAGCCAATGTGGAAATTTCAGTGCTATGGGGAGCAGGTCCCAGGGTGCTAGCTTCAAGATCTCCACTGGGAGGCAATGTAGGGATTTCAGTGTGGTGGGGGCTGGTCCCAGGGGGTTAGCTTCAGGATCTCCACTGGGAGTCAATGTGGAGATTTCAGTACTATGGGGAGCGGGTCCCAGGGTGCTAGCTTCAGGATCACCACTGGGAGTCAATGTGGGGATTTCAGTGCTATGGGGAGTGGGTCCCAGGGTGCTAGCTTCAGGATCTCCACTGGGAGTCAATGGGGGGGATTTCAGTGCTATGGGGAGCTGGTCCCAGGGTGCTAGCTTCAGGATCTCCACAGGGAGTCAAAGTGGGGATTTCGGTGCCGTGGTGGCTGGTCCCATGGGGCTAGCTTCAGGGTCTCCACTGGGAATCAATGTGGAGAATTCAGTGCGGTGGGGGCTGGTCCCAGGGTGCTTGCTTCAGGATCTCCACTGGGAGTCAATGTGGAAATTTCAGTGCTATGGGAAGCAGGTCCCAGGGTGCTAGCTTCAGGATCTCCACTGGGAGGCAATGTAGGGATTTCAGTGTGGTGGGGGCTGGTCCCAGGGGGTTAGCTTCAGGATCTCCACTGGGAGTCAATGTGGAGATTTCAGTGCTATGGGGAGCGGGTCCCAGGGTACTAGCTTCAGGATCACCACTGGGAGTCAATGTGGGGATTTCAGTGCTGTGGGGAGCTGGTCCTCCCAGGGTGCTAGCTTCAGGATCTCCACTGGGAGTCAATGGGGGGATTTCAGTGCCGTGGGGGCTGGTCCCATGGGGCTAGCTTCAGGGTCTCCACTGGGAATCAATGTGGAGAATTCAGTGCAGTGGGGGCTGGTCCCAGGGTGCTTGCTTCAGGATCTCCACTGGGAGTCAATGTGGAAATTACAGTGCTATGGGGAGCAGGTCCCAGGGTGCTAGCTTCAAGATCTCCACTGGGAGACAATGTAGGGATTTCAGTGTGGTGGGGGCTGGTCCCAGGGTGCTAGCTTCAGGATCTCCACTGGGAGTCAATGGGGGGATTTCAGTGCTATGGGGAGCTGGTCCCAGGGTGCTAGCTTCAGGATCTCCACTGGGAGTCAATGTGGGGATTTCAGTGTTGTGGGGAGCTGCTCCCAGGGGGCTTGCTTCAGGATCTCCACTGGGAGTCAATGTGGGGATTTCAGCACAGTGGGGCCTGGTCCCAGGATGCTAGCTTCAGGATCTCCTCTGGGAGTAAATGTGGAATTTTCAGTGCGGTTGGGCCTGGTCCCAGGATGCTAGCTTCAGGATCTCCTCTGGGAGTAAATGTGGGGATTTCAGTGCCGTGGGGAGCTGCTCCCAGGGGGCTTGCTTCAGGATCTCCACTGGGAGTCAATGTGGAGATTTCAGTGCATTGGGGCCTGGTCCCAGGGTGCTAGCTTCAGGTTCTCCTCTGGGAGTAAATGTGGGGATTTCAGTGCGGTGGGGGCTGGTCCCAGGGTGCTTGCTTCAGGATCTCCACTGGGAGTCAATGTGGGGATTTCAGTGCTATGGGGAGCTGGTCCCACGGTGCTAGCTTCAGGATTTCAGCATCTGCACTGGGAGTCAATGTGGAGATTTCAGTGTGGTGGGGCCAGGTCCCAGGGAACACGCTTCAGGACATCCACTGGGAGTCAATGTGGGGATTTCAGAGCGGTGGGGGCTGGTCCCAGGGTGATAGCTTTAGGATCTCCACTGGGAGTCAATGAGGGTATTTCAGTGCTGAGGGGAGCTGGTCCTCCCAGGGTGCTAGCTTCAGGATCTCCATTGGGAGTCAATGAGGAGATTTCAGTGTGGTGGGGCTGGTCCCAGGGTGCTAGCTTCAGGATCTCCACTGGGAGTCAATGTGAGGATTTCAGTGCTGTGGGGAGCTGGTCCCAGGGGGCTAGCTTCAGGATCTCAACTGGGAGTCAATGAGGAGATTTCAGTGCGGTGGGGGCTGGTCCCAGGGTGCTAGCTTCAGGATCTCCACTGGGAGCCAATGTGGGGATTTCAGTGCGGTGGGGCCTGGTCCCAGGGGGCTAGTTTCAGGATCTCCACTCGAGTCAATGTGGAGAATTTAGTATGGTGGGGGCTGGTCCCGGGGGGCTCGTTTCAGGATTTGCACTGGGAGTCAATGTGGAGATTTCAGTGCTATGGGGAGCGTGTCCCAGGGTGCTAGCTTCAAGATCTCCACTGGGAGGCAATGTGGGGATTTCAGTGTGATGGGGGTTGGCCCCAGGGGGCTAGCTTCAGGATCTCCACTGGGTGTCAATGTGGAGATTTCAGTGCTATGGGGAGTGGGTCCAAGGGTGCTAGCTTCAGGATCTCCACTGGGAGTCAATGTGGGGATTTCAGTGCTGTGGGGAGCTGGTCCCAGGGTGCTAGCTTCAGGATCTCCACTGGGAGTCAATGTGGGGATTTCAGTATGGTGGGGCCTGGTCCCAGGGGGCTAGTTTCAGGATATCCACTGGGAGTCAATGTGGAGAATTCAGTATGGTGGGGGCTGGTCCCGGGGGGCTCGTTTCAGGATCTGCACTGGGAGTCAATGTGGAGATTTCAGTGCTATGGGGAGCGTGTCCCAGGGTGCTAGCTTCAAGATCTCCACTGGGAGGCAATGTGGGGATTTCAGAGTGATGGGGGCTGGCCCCAGGGGGCTAGCTACAGGATCTCCACTGGGAGTCAATGTGGAGATTTCAGTGCTATGGGGAGTGGGTCCCAGGGTGCTAGCTTCAGGATCTCCACTGGGAGTCAATGTGGGGATTTCAGTGCTATGGGGAGCATGTCCCAGGGTGCTAGATTCAAGATCTCCACTAGGAGGCAATGTGGGGATTTCAGTGTGATGGGGGCTGGCCCCAGGGGGCTAGCTACAGGATCTCCACTGGGAGTCAATGTGGGGATTTCAGTGCTGTGGGAGCTGGTCCCAGGGTGCTAGCTTCAGGATCTCCACTGGGAGTCAATGGGGGGATTTCAGTGCTATGGGGAGCTGGTCCCGGGGGGCTCGTTTCAGGATCTGCACTGGGAGTCAATGTGGAGATTTCAGTGCTATGGGGAGCATGTCCCAGGGTTCTAGATTCAAGATCCCCACTAGGAGGCAATGTGGGGATTTCAGTGTGATGGGGGCTGGCCCCAGGGTGCTAGCTTCAAGATCTCCACTGGGAGGCAATGTGGGGATTTCAGTGTGATGGGGGATGGCCCCAGGGGGCTAGCTACAGGATCTCCACTGGGAGTCAATGTGGAGATTTCAGTGCTATGGGGAGTGGGTCCCAGGGTGCTAGTTCAGGATCTCCACTGGGAGTCAATGTGGGGATTTCAGTGCTGTGGGGAGCTGGTCCCAGGGTGCTAGCTTTAGGATCTCCACTGGGAGTCAATGGGGGGATTTCAGTGCTATGGGGAACTGGTCCCAGGGTGCTAACTTCAGGATCTCCACAGGGAGTCAAAGTGGGGATTTCGGTGCCGTGGTGGCTGGTCCCATGGGGCTAGCTTCAGGGTCTCCACTGGGAATCAATGGGGAGAATTCAGTGCGGTGGGGGCTGGTCCCAGGGTGCTTGCTTCAGGATCTCCACTGGGAGTCAATGTGGAAATTTCAGTGCTATGGGGAGCAGGTCCCAGGGTGCTAGCTTCAAGATCTCCACTGGGAGGCAATGTAGGGATTTCAGTGTGGTGGGGGCTGGTCCCAGGGGGTTAGCTTCAGGATCTCCACTGGGAGTCAATGTGGAGATTTCAGTGCTATGGGGAGCGGGTCCCAGGGTGCTAGCTTCAGGATCACCACTGGGAGTCAATGTGGGGATTTCAGTGCTGTGGGGAGCTGGTCCTCCCAGGGTGCTAGCTTCAGGATCTCCACTGGGATTCAATGGGGGGATTTCAGTGCTATGGGGAGCTGGTCCCAGGGTGCTAGCTTCAGGATCTCCACAGGGAATCAATGGGGGGATTTCAGTGCTATGGGGAGCTGGTCCCAGGGTGCTAGCTTCAGGATCTCCACTGGGAGTCAATGTGGGGATTTCAATGCTGTGGGGAGCTACTCCCAGGGGGCTTGCTTCAGGATCTCCACTGGGAGTCAATGTGGGGATTTCAGCACAGTGGGGCTTGGTCCCAGGATGCTAGCTTCAGGATCTCCTCTGGGAGTAAATGTGGGATTTTCAGTGCGGTTGGGCCTGGTCCCAGGGTGCTTGCTTCAGGATCTCCACTGGGAGTCAATGTGGAAATTACAGTGCTATGGGGAGCTGGTCCCAGGGTGCTAGCTTCAGGATCTCCACTGGGAGTCAATGTGGGGATTTCAGTGCTGTGGGGAGCTACTCCCAGGGGGCTTGCTTCAGGATCTCCACTGGGAGTCAATGTGGGGATTTCAGCACAGTGGGGCTTGGTCCCAGGATGCTAGCTTCAGGATCTCCTCTGGGAGTAAATGTGGGATTTTCAGTGCGGTTGGGCCTGGTCCCAGGGTGCTTGCTTCAGGATCTCCTCTGGGAGTAAATGTGGGATTTTCAGTGCGGTTGGGCCTGGTCCCAGGATGCTAGCTTCAGGATCTCCTCTGGGAGTAAATGTGGGGATTTCAGTGCTGTGGGGAGCTGCTCCCAGGGGGCTTGCTTCAGGATCTCCTCTGGGAGTCAATGTGGAGATTTCAGTGCGTTGGGGCCTGGTCCCAGGGTGCTTGCTTCAGGATCTCCACTGGGAGTCAATGTGGGGATTTCAGTGCTATGGGGAGCTGGTCCCACGGTGCTAGCTTCAGGATTTCAGCATCTGCACTGGGAGTCAATGTGGAGATTTCAGTGTGGTGGGGCCAGGTCCCAGGGAACACGCTTCAGGACATCCACTGGGAGTCAATGTGGGGATTTCAGAGCGGTGGGGGCTGGTCCCAGGGTGATAGCTTTAGGATCTCCACTGGGAGTCAATGAGGGGATTTCAGTGCTGTGGGGAGCTGGTCCTCCCAGGGTGCTAGCTTCAGGATCTCCACTGGGAGTCAATGAGGAGATTTCAGTGTGGTGGGGCTGGTCCCAGGGTGCTAGCTTCAGGATCTCCGCTGGGAGTCAATTTGAGGATTTCAGTGCTGTGGGGAGCTGGTCCCAGGGGGCTAGCTTCAGGATATCCACTGGGAGTCAATGTAGGGATTTCAGTGCTGTGGGGAGCTGGTCCCAGGGTGCTAGCTTCAGGATCTCCACTGGGAGTCAATGAGGAGATTTCAGTGCGGTGGGGGCTGGTCCCAGGGTGCTAGCTTCAGGATCTCCACTGGGAGCCAATGTGGGGATTTCAGTGCGGTGGGGCCTGGTCCCAGGGGACTAGTTTCAGGATCTCCACTGGGAGTCAATGTGGAGAATTTAGTATGGTGGGGGCTGGTCCCGGGGGGCTCGTTTCAGGATTTGCACTGGGAGTCAATGTGGAGATTTCAGTGCTATGGGGAGCGTGTCCCAGGGTGCTAGCTTCAAGATCTCCACTGGGAGGCAATGTGGGGAATTCAGTGTGATGGGGGTTGGCCCCAGGGGGCTAGCTTCAGGATCTCCACTGGGAGTCAATGTGGGGATTTCAGTGCTGTGGGGAGCTGGTCCCAGGGTGCTAGCTTCAGGATCTCCACTGGGAGTCAATGGGGGGATTTCAGTGCTATGGGGAGCTGGTCCCAGGGTGCTAGCTTCAGGATCTCCACAGGGAGTCAATGTGGGGATTTCAGTGCCGTGGGGGCTGGTCCCATGGGGCTAGCTTCAGGGTCTCCACTGGGAGGCAATGTAGGGATTTCAGTGTGGTGGGGGCTGGTCCCAGGGTGCTAGCTTCAGGATCTCCACTGGGATTCAATGGGGGGATTTCAGTGCTAAGGGGAGCTGGTCCCAGGGTGCTAGCTTCAGAATCTCCACTGGGAGTCAATGTGGGGATTTCAGTGCTGTGGGGAGCTACTCCCAGGGGGCTTGCTTCAGGATCTCCACTGGGAGTCAATGTGGGGATTTCAGCACAGTGGGGCTTGGTCCCAGGATGCTAGCTTCAGGATCTCCTCTGGGAGTAAATGTGGGATTTTCAGTGCGGTTGGGCCTGGTCCCAGGATGCTAACTTCAGGATCTCCTCTGGGAGTAAATGTGGGGATTTCAGTGCCGTGGGGAGCTGCTCCCAGGGGGCTTGCTTCAGGATCTCCACTGGGAGTCAATGTGGAGATTTCAGTGCGTTGGGGCCTGGTCCCAGGGTGCTAGCTTCATGTTCTCCTCTGGGAGTAAATGTGGGGATTTCAGTGCGGTGGGGGCTGGTCCCAGGGTGCTTGCTTCAGGATCTCCACTGGGAGTCAATGTGGGGATGTCAGTGCTATGGGGAGCTGGTCCCACGGTGCTAGCTTCAGGATTTCAGCATCTCCACTGGGAGTCAATGTGGGGATTTCAGTGTGGTGGGGCCAGGTCCCAGGGAGCACGCTTCAGGACATCCACTGGGAGTTAATGTGGGGATTTCAGTGCTCTGGGGAGCTGGTCCCAGGGGGCTAGCTTCAGGATCTCCACTGGGAGTCAACGTAGGGATTTCAGTGCTGTGGGGGCTGGTCCCAGGGTGCTCACTTCAGGCTCTCCACTGGGAGTCAATGTGGGGATTTCAGTGCTGTGGGGAGCTGTTCCTCCCAGGGTGCTAGCTTCAGGATCTCCACTGGGAGTCAATGAGGAGATTTCAGTGCGGTGGGGCTGGTCCCAGGGTGCTAGCTTCAGGATCTCCACTGGGAGTCAATGTGAGAATTTCAGTGCAGTGGGGGTTGGTCCCAGGGTGCTAGCTTCAGGATCTCCACTGGGAGTGAATGGGGGGATTTCAGTGCTATGGGGAGCTGGTCCCAGGGTGCTAGCTTCAGGATCTCCACAGGGAGTCAATGTGGGGATTTCAGTGCCGTGGGGGCTGGTCCCATGGGGCTAGCTTCAGGGTCTCCACTGGGAATCAATGTGGAGAATTCAGTGCGGTGGGGGCTGGTCCCAGGGTGCTTGCTTCAGGATCTCCACTGGGAGGCAATGTAGGGATTTCAGTGTGGTGGGGGCTGGTCCCAGGGTGCTAGCTTCAGGATCTCCACTGGGAGTCAATGGGGGGGATTTCAGTGCTATGGGGAGCTGGTCCCAGGGTGCTAGCTTCAGGATCTCCACTGGGAGTCAATGTGGGGATTTCAGTGCTATGGGGAGCATGTCCCAGGGTGCTAGATTCAAGATCTCCACTAGGAGGCAATGTGGGGATTTCAGTGTGATGGGGGCTGGCCCCAGGGGGCTAGCTACAGGATCTCCACTGGCAGTCAATGTGGGGATTGCAGTGCTGTGGGAGCTCGTCCCAGGGTGCTAGCTTCAGGATCTCCACTGGGAGTCAATGGGGGGATTTCAGTGCTATGGGGAGCTGGTTCCGGGGGGCTCGTTTCAGGATCTGCACTGGGAGTCAATGTGGAGATTTCAGTGCTATGGGGAGCATGTCCCAGGGTTCTAGATTCAAGATCCCCACTAGGAGGCAATGTGGGGATTTCAGTGTGATGGGGGCTGGCCCCAGGGCGCTAGCTTTAGGATCTCCACTGGGAGTCAATGGGGGGATTTCAGTGCTATGGGGAGCTGGTCCCAGGGTGCTAGCTTCAGGATCTCCACAGGGAGTCAAAGTGGGGATTTTGGTGCCGTGGTGGCTGGTCCCATGGGGCTAGCTTCAGGGTCTCCACTGGGAATCAATGTGGAGAATTCAGTGCGGTGGGGGCTGGTCCGAGGGTGCTTGCTTCAGGATCTCCACTGGGAGTCAATGTGGAAATTTCAGTGCTATGGGGAGCAGGTCCCAGGGTGCTAGTTTCAAGATCTCCACTGGGAGGCAATGTAGGGATTTCAGTGTGGTGGGGGCTGGTCCCAGGGGGTTAGCTTCAGGATCTCCACTGGGAGTCAATGTGGAGATTTCAGTGCTATGGGGAGCGAGTCCCAGGGTGCTAGCATCAGGATCACCACTGGGAGTCAATGTGGGGATTTCAGTGCTGTGGGGAGCTGGTCCTCCCAGGGTGCTAGCTTCAGGATCTCCACTGGGAGTCAATGGGGGGATTTCAGTGCTATGGGGAGCTGGTCCCAGGGTGCTAGCTTCAGGATCTCCACAGGGAGTCAATGGGGGGATTTCAGTGCTATGGGGAGCTGGTCCCAGGGTGCTAGCTTCAGGATCTCCACTGGGAGTCAATGTGGGGATTTCAGTGCTGTGGGGAGCTACTCCCAGGGGGCTTGCTTCAGGATCTCCACTGGGAGTCAATGTGGGGATTTCAGCACAGTGGGGCTTGGTCCCAGGATGCTAGCTTCAGGATCTCCTCTGGGAGTAAATGTGGGATTTCAGTGCTGTGGGGGCTGGTCCCAGGGTGCTCACTTCAGGCTCTCCACTGGGAGTCAATGTTGGGATTTCAGTGCTGTGGGGGGCTGGTCCTCCCTGGGTGCTAGCTTCAGGATCTCCACTGGGAGTCAATGAGGAGATTTCAGTGCGGTGGGGCTGGTCCCAGGGTGCTAGCTTCAGGATCTCCACTGGGAGTCAATGTGAGAATTTCAGTACAGTGGGGGTTGGTCCCAGGGGGTTAGCTTCAGGATCTCCACTGGGGGTCAATGTGGGGATTTCAGTACGGTGGGGCCTGGTCCCAGGGGGCTAGTTTCAGGATATCCACTGGGAGTCAATGTGGAGAATTCAGTATGGTGGGGGCTGGTCCCGGGGGGCTCGTTTCAGGATCTGCACTGGGAGTCAATGTGGAGATTTCAGTGCTATGTGGAGCGTGTCCCAGGGTTCTAGCTTCAAGATCTCCACTGGGAGGTAATGTGGGGATTTCAGAGTGATGGGGGCTGGCCCCAGGGGGCTAGCTACAGGATCTCCACTGGGAGTCAATGTGGAGATTTCAGTGCTATGGGGAGTGGGTCCCAGGGTGCTAGCTTCAGGATCTCCACTGGGAGTCAATGTGGGGATTTCAGTGCTATGGGGAGCTGGTCCCAGGGTGCTAGCTTCAGGATCTCCACAGGGAGTCAAAGTGGGGATTTCGGTGCCGTGGTGGCTGGTCCCATGGGGCTAGCTTCAGGGTCTCCACTGGGAATCAATGTGGAGAATTCAGTGCGGTGGGGGCTGGTCCCAGGGTGCTTGCTTCAGGATCTCCACTGGGAGTCAATGTGGAAATTTCAGTGCTATGGGGAGCAGGTCCCAGGGTGCTAGCTTCAAGATCTCCACTGGGAGGCAATGTAGGGATTTCAGTGTGGTGGGGGCTGGTCCCAGGGGGTTAGCTTCAGGATCTCCACTGGGAGTCAATGTGGAGATTTCAGTGCTATGGGGAGCGGGTCCCAGGGTGCTAGCTTCAGGATCACCACTGGGAGTCAATGTGGGGATTTCAGTGCTGTGGGGAGCTGGTCCTCCCAGGGTGCTAGCTTCAGGATCTCCACTGGGAGTCAATGGGGGGATTTCAGTGCTATGGGGAGCTGGTCCCAGGGTGCTAGCTTCAGGATCTCCACAGGGAGTCAATTTGGGGATTTCAGTGCCGTGGGGGCTGGTCCCAGGGGGCTAGCTTCAGGATCTCCACTGGGAGTCAATGTGGGGATTTCAGTGCCGTGGGGAGCTGCTCCCATGGGGCTTGCTTCAGGATCTCCAAGGGGAGTCAATGTGGGGATTTCAGTGCCATGGGGGCTGGTCCCGGGGGGCTCGTTTCAGGATCTGCACTGGGAGTCAATGTGGAGATTTCAGTGCTATGGGGAGCATGTCCCAGGGTGCTAGATTCAAGATCTCCACTAGGAGGCAATGTGGGGATTTCAGTGTGATGGGGGCTGGCCCCAGGGGGCTAGCTACAGGATCTCCACTGGGAGTCAATGTGGGGATTTCAGTGCTGTGGGAGCTGGTCCCAGGGTGCTAGCTTCAGGATCTCCACTGGGAGTCAATGGGGGGATTTCAGTGCTATGGGGAGCTGGTCCCGGGGGGCTCGTTTCAGGATCTGCACTGGGAGTCAATGTGGAGATTTCAGTGCTATGGGGAGCATGTCCCAGGGTTCTAGATTCAAGATCCCCACTAGGAGGCAATGTGGGGATTTCAGTGTGATGGGGGCTGGCCCCAGGGTGCTAGCTTCAAGATCTCCACTGGGAGGCAATGTGGAGATTTCAGTGTGATGGGGGCTGGCCCCAGGGGGCTAGCTACAGGATCTCCACTGGGAGTCAATGTGGAGATTTCAGTGCTATGGGGAGTGGGTCCCAGGGTGCTAGCTTCAGGATCTCCACTGGGAGTCAATGTGGGGATTTCAGTGCTGTGGGGAGCTGGTCCCAGGGTGCTAGCTTTAGGATCTCCAATGGGAGTCAATGGGGGGATTTCAGTGCTATGGGGAGCTGGTCCCAGGGTGCTAGCTTCAGGATCTCCACAGGGAGTCAAAGTGGGGATTTCGGTGCCGTGGTGGCTGGTCCCATGGGGCTAGCTTCAGGGTCTCCACTGGGAATCAATGTGGAGAATTCAGTGCGGTGGGGGCTGGTCCCAGGGTGCTAGCTTCAGGATCTCCACAGGGAGTCAATGTGGGAATTTCAGTGCCGTGGGGGCTGGTCCCATGGGGCTAGCTTCAGGGTCTCCACTGGGAATCAATGTGGAGAATTCAGTGCGGTGGGGGCTGGTCCCAGGGTGCTTGCTTCAGGATCTCCACTGGGAGTCAATGTGGAAATTTCAGTGCTATGGGGAGCAGGTCCCAGGGTGCTAGTTTCAAGATCTCCACTGGGAGGCAATGTAGGGATTTCAGTGTGGTGGGGGCTGGTCCCAGGGGGTTAGCTTCAGGATCTCCACTGGGAGTCAATGTGGAGATTTCAGTGCTATGGGGAGCGGGTCCCAGGGTGCTAGCTTCAGGATCACCACTGGGAGTCAATGTGGGGATTTCAGTGCCGTGGGGAGCTGGTCCTCCCAGGGTGCTAGCTTCAGGATCTCCACAGGGAGTCAATGGGGGGATTTCAGTGCTATGGGGAGCTGGTCCCAGGGTGCTAGCTTCAGGATCTCCACTGGGAGTCAATGTGGGGATTTCAGTGCTGTGGGGAGCTACTCCCAGGGGGCTTGCTTCAGGATCTCCACTGGGAGTCAATGTGGGGATTTCAGCACAGTGGGGCTTGGTCCCAGGATGCTAGCTTCAGGATCTCCTCTGGGAGTAAATGTGGGATTTCAGTGCTGTGGGGGCTGGTCCCAGGGTGCTCACTTCAGGCTCTCCACTGGGAGTCAATGTTGGGATTTCAGTGCTGTGGGGAGCTGGTCCTCCCTGGGTGCTAGCTTCAGGATCTCCACTGGGAGTCAATGAGGAGATTTCAGTGCGGTGGGGCTGGTCCCAGGGTGCTAGCTTCAGGATCTCCACTGGGAGTCAATGTGAGAATTTCAGTACAGTGGGGGTTGGTCCCAGGGGGTTAGCTTCAGGATCTCCACTGGGAGTCAATGTGGGGATTTCAGTACGGTGGGGCCTGGTCCCAGGGGGCTAGTTTCAGGATATCCACTGGGAGTCAATGTGGAGAATTCAGTATGGTGGGGGCTGGTCCCGGGGGGCTCGTTTCAGGATCTGCACTGGGAGTCAATGTGGAGATTTCAGTGCTATGGGGAGCGTGTCCCAGGGTTCTAGCTTCAAGATCTCCACTGGGAGGTAATGTGGGGATTTCAGAGTGATGGGGGCTGGCCCCAGGGGGCTAGCTACAGGATCTCCACTGGGAGTCAATGTGGAGATTTCAGTGCTATGGGGAGTGGGTCCCAGGGTGCTAGCTTCAGGATCTCCACTGGGAGTCAATGTGGGGATTTCAGTGCTATGGGGAGCTGGTCCCAGGGTGCTAGCTTCAGGATCTCCACAGGGAGTCAAAGTGGGGATTTCGGTGCCGTGGTGGCTGGTCCCATGGGGCTAGCTTCAGGGTCTCCACTGGGAATCAATGTGGAGAATTCAGTGCGGTGGGGGCTGGTCCCAGGGTGCTTGCTTCAGGATCTCCACTGGGAGTCAATGTGGAAATTTCAGTGCTATGGGGAGCAGGTCCCAGGGTGCTAGCTTCAAGATCTCCACTGGGAGGCAATGTAGGGATTTCAGTGTGGTGGGGGCTGGTCCCAGGGGGTTAGCTTCAGGATCTCCACTGGGAGTCAATGTGGAGATTTCAGTGCTATGGGGAGCGGGTCCCAGGGTGCTAGCTTCAGGATCACCACTGGGAGTCAATGTGGGGATTTCAGTGCTGTGGGGAGCTGGTCCTCCCAGGGTGCTAGCTTCAGGATCTCCACTGGGAGTCAATGGGGGGATTTCAGTGCTATGGGGAGCTGGTCCCAGGGTGCTAGCTTCAGGATCTCCACAGGGAGTCAATTTGGGGATTTCAGTGCCGTGGGGGCTGGTCCCAGGGGGCTAGCTTCAGGATCTCCACTGGGAGTCAATGTGGGGATTTCAGTGCCGTGGGGAGCTGCTCCCATGGGGCTTGCTTCAGGATCTCCAAGGGGAGTCAATGTGGGGATTTCAGTGCCATGGGGGCTGGTCCCGGGGGGCTCGTTTCAGGATCTGCACTGGGAGTCAATGTGGAGATTTCAGTGCTATGGGGAGCATGTCCCAGGGTGCTAGATTCAAGATCTCCACTAGGAGGCAATGTGGGGATTTCAGTGTGATGGGGGCTGGCCCCAGGGGGCTAGCTACAGGATCTCCACTGGGAGTCAATGTGGGGATTTCAGTGCTGTGGGAGCTGGTCCCAGGGTGCTAGCTTCAGGATCTCCACTGGGAGTCAATGGGGGGATTTCAGTGCTATGGGGAGCTGGTCCCGGGGTGCTCGTTTCAGGATCTGCACTGGGAGTCAATGTGGAGATTTCAGTGCTATGGGGAGCATGTCCCAGGGTTCTAGATTCAAGATCTCCACTGGGAGGCAATGTGGAGATTTCAGTGTGATGGGGGCTGGCCCCAGGGGGCTAGCTACAGGATCTCCACTGGGAGTCAATGTGGAGATTTCAGTGCTATGGGGAGTGGGTCCCAGGGTGCTAGCTTCAGGATCTCCACTGGGAGTCAATGTGGGGATTTCAGTGCTGTGGGGAGCTGGTCCCAGGGTGCTAGCTTTAGGATCTCCAATGGGAGTCAATGGGGGGATTTCAGTGCTATGGGGAGCTGGTCCCAGGGTGCTAGCTTCAGGATCTCCACAGGGAGTCAAAGTGGGGATTTCGGTGCCGTGGTGGCTGGTCCCATGGGGCTAGCTTCAGGGTCTCCACTGGGAATCAATGTGGAGAATTCAGTGCGGTG
The DNA here is from genome assembly GCF_040938575.1 of Ambystoma mexicanum. Taxonomy (NCBI): domain Eukaryota; kingdom Metazoa; phylum Chordata; class Amphibia; order Caudata; family Ambystomatidae; genus Ambystoma; species Ambystoma mexicanum. The sequence continues at coordinate 1,252,500,209 of NC_090926.1, forward strand.
GGGGCTGGTCCCAGGGTGCTTGCTTCAGGATCTCCACTGGGAGTCAATGTGGAAATTTCAGTGCTATGGGGAGCAGGTCCCAGGGTGCTAGCTTCAAGATCTCCACTGGGAGGCAATGTAGGGATTTCAGTGTGGTGGGGGCTGGTCCCAGGGGGTTAGCTTCAGGATCTCCACTGGGAGTCAATGTGGAGATTTCAGTGCTATGGGGAGCGGGTCCCAGGGTGCTAGCTTCAGGATCACCACTGGGAGTCAATGTGGGGATTTCAGTGCTGTGGGGAGCTGGTCCTCCCAGGGTGCTAGCTTCAGGATCTCCACTGGGAGTCAATGGGGGGATTTCAGTGCTATGGGGAGCTGGTCCCAGGGTGCTAGCTTCAGGATCTCCACAGGGAGTCAATTTGGGGATTTCAATGCCGTGGGGGCTGGTCCCAGGGGGCTAGCTTCAGGATCTCCACTGGGAGTCAATGTGGGGATTTCAGTGCCGTGGGGAGCTGCTCCCAGGGGGCTTGCTTCAGGATCTCCAAGGGGAGTCAATGTGGGGATTTCAGTGCCGTGGGGGCTGGTCCCGGGGGGCTCGTTTCAGGATCTGCACTGGGAGTCAATGTGGAGATTTCAGTGCTATGGGGAGCATGTCCCAGGGTGCTAGCTTCAGGATCTCCACTGGGAGTCAATGGGGGGATTTCAGTGCTATGGGGAGCTGGTCCCAGGGTGCTAGCTTCAGGATCTCCACAGGGAGTCAAGGTGGGGATTTCAGTGCCGTGGGGGCTGGTCCCATGGGGCTAGCTTCAGGGTCTCCACTGGGAATCAATGTGGAGAATTCAGTGCGGTGGGGGCTGGTCCCAGGGTGCTTGCTTCAGGAACTTGTCGGGGGGAAATTCTGCCGGGGTCGGCCGGACCGTCCGCAGACCTCCGGGCAGGGAGGCCCCAACTCCTCCCGTATATCCCAAAAGAGATAGAGTATGAGACACACACAAGAAGCAAGGTGACTCTGCTGTTTATTAGACAAAACGGCAGGGATGGGTCAAGGAGCGTACGCGTCCGTCCTGACACACACACAATCGTGGGGCTCGCAGGCCCTTTTTACCTTAGTATGACGCGCTACTTGCGTCACTTGGAAAGTTTAGCAAAAAACCTATCTCCACTCTGGATTGGTTACTCGAGTGGTAGGGTTAGTATAGCGCACATATAGAGAACGGTGTTAGTGGCTGAGGGTTAGTCAGGTGGTATACCTGGGCTGTCCCATCAATTTGATACATGAAAATTGTTACATGAAGACCTCTGAGGATTGGTCAATGTTAATGGCGTCAGTGATAAGCACCCCATGTTCTAATTGGTCCGCTCGCGAGCCTCCCAGTCTGGGACTATCGCTGTTCCCAGCTCGCGGTGCACCTGTCATTTGCAACAATGTTTTAATATGGGTAGGTGTAAACAATGTGAGGATTTATTCATATGTTGGGAGGTCGACTACTCCCACTGCTGCAGATGTCCAATGAGTCTTTTAATTGTATCTGCCTGTGTCTTGAAACGTGGGATTCAGGCGTCTCCTTCCTCCTGGGCTTGGCATCTTGTCAGGTTTGGCTTTGTCACGTGAGGTGAGACCGTGTTTGAGGCAAAATTCAGCACAATTAATATTGTTTTTCCTACTGTGTGCCTGGTTTATCTTGCAGGTGCGACCTTGGCGTTGGCTTGCAGCTTGTGAGATTGCAACATCGTGCCCTTGGCGTTGTGCTTTCGCCGGGCTCATTTTGCAGGGTCAGCAACCCAGTTCTTGCTCATTCAATGTTCATGGAAGCTTTTGCTTGCGGCCTACTTGGGCCTGGTGCATAGATGGAACCGTTTGATGCAGAGCGCTTTAGGTTGCAGTATCATATTGCTTTATCCTCAGTATCGTGTCCCCGTTATATTCTTCATTATGGTGCATGGCTCTTAGAAGAAGCGTGAGCAAGCCTTTTTAGATAAGTTCATGATGCGTCTTGCGTTTCTGCATTTTGAGAGCCTATGTGGAAAATAATAACGATGCACGTCCGTGAGTATGTCTGTCGCCTACGTCATAGCACTGAGTATATTCTTCGTGTGGATTGGTGCGGGAGTGTCCGGTGTGTATATTTGCACAGGTGTGCTGACCGTTGGCTAGGTCGTCATGGCATCTCTAACGACGTGTAGGTTTACTCGAGTTGGTCCGTGCCGCAGGTGTCGGCATAGACAGAGCGGGCTGCTGGGCAGGTAGATGGGCACATCCGTATGTTCCTGTACCAGGGTATTTGGTCGTCTGGTAGATAGGCAAACTCCTCTCGTGGCGGGAGTCTAGGCCGTGATCCTCTAGGCCAAGCGCGAGAGGGGAAGGGCGGGAGCCTGGTCTTCCATTCTCCCACTTCAGTCCCCCCTCTGGTCGACTTGTCGACCACAAACATATCCTTTTCTTTATCTCCTCTTACTCTCCATATTTTAGTTATTCCTCCCAAATGTCCATAGTGGTTAACATGGTCTTCAAATGACCAATACATATATTCACAGGTTCCTCCAGGGGTGCAGTATACCCATTTCCCTATGTAGCTCCTTGGGTTTCTTGGGTTTTCGAGCTTCACAGATGGTGGGTCCAGGTGATTGGTGATGATCTGGTTGCGCAACTTCTCTCTCTCTTTTATGATTGTGCCTGTGTGTTGGCCGTCATCTGTTGGCATCAAGAGGTGTATACCAACCATTTCGATCATCTCGTCTGTGGTGCGTGCCTTCCGGGCTTTCCAAAATCTTATTATGATCAGTGTAGCTCCAGCCATAATAGTACATCCAACTATAATCTTCAGTCCATCTGACAGCCAAGATGGCATCCATGACCATAATATTGAAAACCAACTCTCATCCTTTTTCACACCTTTACTTTCATCCATCATTTTTGAGTGCATTTGGGCCAATTGTGATACAGCTTCTGTGAGTGTACCATTGTCAGCATCGTTAGCAGGAATGAATGTGCAGCATGATTGTCCTATCTTTGCGCAAACTCCTCCCTCCATTGCAGTGAGGAGGTCCAGTACATATCTGTTCTGTAGTGCAACCATTCTTACTGCTCGCAATTCCTCTTTTATTGCGTTGAATCCATTTACTGTAGAGTTAATTGTCATCATTAGCTCCCACCTAGTTATCTGGAGCCATTTTGCGTTTGCGTAAGCCTGCAGTCCAGGATGTATTATTGAGGAGAAGAACATAGCTGCTCTGTGTCATGCCCCGCATTCCTGTTTCTGGACGCTCGCGGGTGTTTACTTCCAGGTGGAAACTACCCTGGAGACTGTTTACAGCTCACGGAATCCGCCGCACTACAAGGTCCAGAATTCCATCTGCTTGCGGTCACGTGAAACGCCCGCAACGTGCCTCGCGTTCTGAAACAGACTCCAGTACTTAGTGTGGCGTGTCCCTGTAACGGGTGCTCCTAAAACTGACTATTCAGTTCGAGTACTCGACATTCTGTTACTCTGATTCCTGTTTTATTACTGACCCGGCTTTGTATCAAGGACTATTCTGAACGTCTTTTCCTTCGATTTCTGGCTCCTGGCTCCCTCGGTTGTTTCCCCTGGTTAACGAACTCCTGGCTCCCATTTCGGATTTGTTCTCCGCCTGCTCCCGTATGTTATGGTATTTGGATTTATGCAAGAATAAAAGACCTCCAGTGCTACTCTCTGTTGAAAACTTCCACGCACATTTTCTTTATCCCTAGTGTGCTATCATTCTTGCACGAGTTTCTTGCTTTCCTTCCCCTTCGCCTATTACACGGAACATATACAAACTCTTTACCACGGACAGACCCACGGTGCTGCCCGCCGCACAAGAAGACAATGGTCTACCTACTGAAGTGACCAAACGGACGCTCTCCTGTTTCTGGTGGTCACTCCCTGGATTGGTTACAAACACTTGGGGACGCTCTGCTGAATACACTTGGGGATTATTTTTAAAACTACTAGTTGCGCCCTCGTGCCGTTCGGGTTAGGTGGACCATTGCACAGACTTACTTCTACTGGAACTTCCATTTTCTATTATCAAGTCACCATCCTACTGCACTCTCTGAGGTTACGGGACTTCCTGTCTTGCTAAGCAGGTAAGAGGGGGCAAGTACGGGGGAAGGGAACAAGTGCTGTAATTTCGTACCTCTTTGGTTGCTATCATGAACTATCCTTTTCTTTGTTCCCTTAGCTCTGTTGTCGCTGCTCCTGCCTTTCCACTTAAGCCCCTGGCCTGTTAGCTGGTATACTTTCTACAGGCTGCGCTCTTGGGGGGAAAGTCTTGTGCAAACATAGCGTCCAAGATATCCCAGAACCATCTTGGTGATAATCCAGGACATCCCAGAGTGAAGGGGTTCCAAAAGCGGATGTTGGCCTTGTATCCTTTATAAATCTGTATCCTTTTTCCAAATTGCGTAAAAGTTGTGACAGATTTAGGAGCCTATTATTTTTGCCTATCGGTCATGGAAACTGGAGCTGATCCAATGGCTGCTTTGATGCAAGCCTTTGCGACCTTACGCTCCGATATGGCATCTGCGAATGCGACTCTCCATCAACGTATGGATGTACTACAGAGTTTTGTGCAGCCCTTACCCCCCGATGAGGAGTTCGGTGATGCTGCTGCCGCAGCAGCCCCTCCTGTACCCCAGGCACAACCTTCTGCTTCTGCACCCATTGTGCTTCCTGGACCGTTCCCTTTGGCCCCTCCAGAACGCTTCTATGGAGATCCTAAGACTTATCGGACCTTTGTAAATCAATGCCGTCTGCATTTTCTTTGTCGACCGCTGGCATTTCCTGATGCTGTTACCAAAGCAGCGTTTCTCCTTTCACATCTGGGAGGAACAGCAGCGGCTTGGGCTAAACCATTACTCGAAGCCAATGATCCAGCCCTATATAATTTTGATGCCCTTATTCAGTCTATGAATAGCGTATTCGATATGCGTTACAAGGCACAAACCTCGGACCTCGAATTCCTTGCTATCAGTCAAGGCAAATCAGACCTTCTGTCTTACCTTGCTCGCTTTAATCAATTAGCAGCAGAAACCACCTGGCCCGAACAGAAGAAGGCAGCTGTCTTTTATAAGGGTCTTTCGGATGAGTTAAAAGACACCTTATCAGTGGTACCGGCTTTACCAACCGGCTTCCCGAAATTGTTGGACTTGGTCCTACAGGTCGACGCTCGGCTGCGGCAAAGACGTGGCGAACGGCGTAGTCCTGACCTTCGCCTCTCAGTCAAGTCAGAAACGACTCCGACTACTTCCTCAGGAGAAGCCGAGCCGATGCAAATAGGGGCCATCAGAGGTCCTCTAACCAAAGCCGAACGAGAACGACGTATGGTTAATAACCTATGCTCTATTGCGGTCAATCTGTCCATTTCATTCGTGCATGTCCTAAGATACCTGTTAAGGTAGCGGGAAACGCCAAAACTCATCCTTAAACCGAGCCCTAAGGATGAGTCGCCATATGGATGGCTCGGACCAATGCCCTTCCTCCTCACACATCTATCTTGCCATGTGTTTTGTCCTCCCTGGTGTTGAGCCCTTCACCAGTCCAGTTATGATCGATTCAGGGGCTAGCGGAAACTATATGGACATACAATTAGCTCAACACCATGGCATACCGGTGGTTCCTAAAAAAAGACCTGAGGAAGTACATGCAGTAGATGGTTCTGATCTAGTGTCCGGACGGATAACGGAACAGACTGTCCCACTTCGCATGTTTACCTCAGAAGACCACATTGAGCAAATAGTTTTCGACCTTATTTCAGACCCCCAGTTTGGGATCATTCTTGGTCTTTCTTGGCTCCGGACTCATAACCCTATGATTGATTGGGTCCAACAAACGGTGCATTTCTCTTCAGCGTTCTGTACCCAACATTGCTTTCGAAGCCCCGGTGTGACGCCTTCGTCTCCTTGTTTGGCTTTGGTGTCTAATGTCTCCTCTGTTAATGCCACGTCGGGAGATCTACATCCCGAACTACCAGCAGTATACAAAGGCTTTTCCGATGTGTTCGACAAAGGGTTATCCGAAAAACTCCCTCCACATCGTTGTTATGATTGCCCCATTGATTTGGTACCTGGGGCAGTGGTACCTCATGGTCGTGTTTACTCCCTGACCAAGAACGAAGAAGAACACCTGAAAGAGTATGTGGAGAAGGCATTGCGTCTGGGACATATTCGACCGTCCCGGTCCCCTGCTGCCTCTCCCATCTTTTTCGTACCGAAAAAGGAGGGGGATCTACGCCCTTGCGTGGGTTACAGAGCCTTGAACAAGATAACAGTCAAGAACCAGTACCCGTTGCCCCTCATAACGGAACTGCTTGATAAGATGACATCCTCCACTATTTTTTACCAAATTAGATCTCAGAGGGGCATATAATTTGGTGAGGATACGAAGCGGGGACGAATGGAAAACCACTTTCAAAACAAAGTTTGGGCTATATGAGTATTGCGTCATGCCATTCGGACTTTGTAACGCTCCAGCCACATTCCAAAACTTTGTTAATTATATTTTCGGTGACATGCTAGATTGCTATGTGGTGATCTACTTAGATGATATCTTGATCTTCTCGGATTCATTCACTCAACATATCCAACACGTTCGCTCTGTACTGCAGCGTTTACGTACACACTCTCTCTATGCCAAATTGGAAAAATGTGTATTTCATGCATCATCAGTTGAGTTCTTGGGGTTTCAGATATCTGCGAAAGGGGTGCTCATGTGTACTTCCAAGGTTAAAGCAGTTAAGGACTGGCCAGTCCCAGATTCTGTAAAGGCACTTCAATCTTTTCTGGGTTTCTCAAACTTTTATAGGCGCTTTATTGCCTCGTTTTCTGAGATAGTAGCACCCTTGACCCGTCTCACCAGCCCGAAGTTTCCATTCCTTTGGGATTACGAAGCCCAGTCGGCCTTTGAGGCATTAAAAGAAGCCTTTACTACTGCTCCCGTTCTGCAGCATCCAAACCCTTCCCTTCCGTTTATAGTGGAGGCTGACGCCTCCGCTATCGCGGTGGGGGCCATTCTGTCACAGATCTGCCCCACTACACAGCAACTGCATCCAGTGGCTTATTTCTCCCGTAAACTATCTCAGGCTGAACGCAATTACACTGTTATGGAGAGGGAACTCCTAGCAATCCGAGCAGCTTTTAAAGAGTGGAGACACCACCTTCTGGGTGCTCGACATCCAGTAACTGTGTACACCGACCATCGGAATCTACAGGCTCTTTCACACGCAAAATGTACCAATGCTCGACAAATACGTTGGCATTTATTTTTCACGCTATTTGACTTCACAGTTACTTATCGCCCTGGACCTCTACACGGAAAGGCAGATGCCTTATCCCGTGTCGGAGCCGATTTCAACACCCGGGAATCGGTTACCTCTATGCTACCTCCGGGTTCTGTCATTTGTGTTTGTTCAGTCTCCCCCTCACTTCTGGAACAAGTTCGACAGTGGGCCAAAGAACATGCCTCTTATCTTGATACCTTGGGTGCCCAGATTGTCACGGGTCTTCCTTATGTTCATGGTCTTTTATACTTACCTGACGACCACACCAGACAGAAGGCTTTGGAATGGGCCCATGATACCCCGTTAGCTGCACATCTAGGTCAGCTTAAAACCTATGACCTGTTACATCGATGGTGCTGGTGGCCAGGTATGAAGAAGGACACTGCGTCATACGTATCTACGTGTGCGATATGTGTACAATGTAAAAGGCAACCGGGGAGACCCTTCGGTCTATTGATGAACATGTCGCTTCCTCCACACCCCTGGCATACGGTTTCACTCGACTTTGTGGTAGAACTGCCCTTGGTTAGGGGAATGTCAACGGTGCTTGTGGTGGTGGACGTATTCACAAAGATGGCACGATTTATACCATGCTCAGGTATACCTACCGCCTCATCATTGGCTACTCTTTTTTTTGATCATGTGATACGCTTCTTCGGCCTTCCCACAATCGGGATTTCTGACCGGGGTACCCAATTTACTTCACGGTTCTGGAAAGCCCTTACCCATTCTTTGGGTATTGATGCACGGCTTTCGTCATCCTATCATCCTCAAACGGACGGACAAACCGAACGCACAAATGGCACCATGGAACAATACCTTCGTTGCCTGTGCTTGCAACATCAGACAAATTGGTTATCCGTTCTGGGAACAGCGGAGTTTGCTTATAACAACTCTCGACATACTTCAACAGGATGTTCCCCGTTTTACGCCTTGTATGGATTACATCCAAGGATCCTTCCTCCTGTCTTGCCTTCCTTGGACCAAATCCCTGCAGCAAAAACCACGAGGGACACTCTGGTTGCTATACGGATTCCGTTATGTCACATCTACAAGCTGCGCAGTCCCGCGCAAAGACGCAAGCGGACAAACATCGGTCGCCTGCCCCCTCCTATGCACCGGGTGATCGTGTCTGGCTGGCAACTAAACATCTCAACATTCGGGGTAAACGGAAACTCATGCCTCGTTATGTAGGTCCATACAAGATCCTTTCTTGTCTCAATCCTGTTGCTGTCCGTTTGAACATACCATCCCATTGGCGGATTCACCCAGTCTTCCACGTATCCCTGCTCCGTCCTTTTATACCTGGCACTCGGCTTCCTGTTACCCCTGCTCCGATTTTTGTACAGGGTGAAGATGAATATGAAGTACGTGCTAGATTGGACTCCCGTCTGCGTTGCAGAGTGCGTTTCTACCTGATTGATTGGAAGGGTTACGGTCCTGAAGATAGGACTTGGGAACCGGCCTCAAATCTGCATGCACCCCGACTCTTGCGGGCCTTTTGGTCGGAAAGACTGCGTGCCCGCAGGGGTGGTCGTCCTTTGCGGGGGGGTACTGTCATGCCCCGCATTCCTGTTTCTGGACGCTCGCGGGTGTTTACTTCCAGGTGGAAACTACCCTGGAGACTGTTTACAGCTCACGGAATCCGCCGCACTACAAGGTCCAGAATTCCATCTGCTTGCGGTCACGTGAAACGCCCGCAACGTGCCTCGCGTTCTGAAACAGACTCCAGTACTTAGTGTGGCGTGTCCCTGTAACGGGTGCTCCTAAAACTGACTATTCAGTTCGAGTACTCGACATTCTGTTACTCTGATTCCTGTTTTATTACTGACCCGGCTTTGTATCAAGGACTATTCTGAACGTCTTTTCCTTCGATTTCTGGCTCCTGACTCCCTCGGTTGTTTCCCCTGGTTAACGAACTCCTGGCTCCCATTTCGGATTTGTTCTCCGCCTGCTCCCGTATGTTATGGTATTTGGATTTATGCAAGAATAAAAGACCTCCAGTGCTACTCTCTGTTGAAAACTTCCACGCACATTTTCTTTATCCCTAGTGTGCTATCATTCTTGCACGAGTTTCTTGCTTTCCTTCCCCTTCGCCTATTACACAGAACATATACAAACTCTTTACCACGGACAGACCCACGGCGCTGCCCGCCGCACAAGAAGACAACGCTCTACCTACTGAAGTGACCAAACGGACGCTCTCCTGTTTCTGGTGGTCACTCCCTGGATTGGTTACAAACACTTGGGGACGCTCTGCTGAATACACTTGGGGATTATTTTTAAAACTACTAGTTGCGCCCTCGTGCCGTTCGGGTTAGGTGGACCATTGCACAGACTTCCTTCCACTGGAACTTCCATTTTCTATTATCAAGTCACCATCCTACTGCACTCTCTGAGGTTACGGGACTTCCTGTCTTGCTAAGCAGGTAAGAGGGGGCAAGTACGGGGGAAGGGAACAAGTGCTGTAATTTCGTACCTCTTTGGCTGCTATCATGAACTATCCTTTTCTTTGTTCCCTTAGCTCTGTTGTCGCTGCTCCTGCCTTTCCACTTAAGCCCCTGGCCTGTTAGCTGGTATACTTTCTACAGGCTGCGCTCTTGGGGGGAAAGTCTTGTGCAAACATAGCGTCCAAGATATCCCAGAACCATCTTGGTGATAATCCAGGACATCCCAGAGTGAAGGGGTTCCAAAAGCGGATGTTGGCCTTGTATCCTTTATAAATCTGTATCCTTTTTCCAAATTGCGTAAAAGTTGTGACACTCTGCTGAATAGTCTGTGTTCCGGCGGGATTGAGGTCAGTGCTGTTTCCGACCTTCCCCACAGGTAATTTCCTGTCAGAGGTTCTCCTTGTCTTTTCTTTCTGTTGAGGACAGTGTTGTTGCCGTTGCGTCTGTTCTCTGGCCCTTTCCGAGGCTGTGCAGATCTCTTCTTCCTTTTGTTTCCTTCATCCATCTTGGGGAAATTCGCCATGTTCACATGTTTCTGGGGTACCACTAGTGATGGTACATTAACGTGTACTATAGTGCATACACCATTCCACAAAGGGGCAGTGTGTGATACGCCTTGTCTCCACAGGCCCAGTAATGGTCCATTACTACTGCTGTTCCTGCACCCCCTCAGGTAACTCCATCACGCTTTCACAGTTGGTGTTGTATCCTACATCCACCTCTCCTTTATGTTGGTAGCATACCTTAGGCGCAGTTAGCGGCAATATTGTTATTGGGTCTTCATCCTTCTCCATCCATGTGAGCATGGGTACGTACTTGATCCAAGTCATCCAACATCTATGGTTATGTCCATCAATAGTTGAAATGTTTTCTCTTGTTACCATGTTGCTGCCAATCACTCCTATGTCCCATTTGTTGTCCATGTACACCTTCCCTGTTATTATCATCAGTGGTCTTTCCCAACATCCGTTTTTACCAGGGACTTCAGTGGCGTACCAATCACATGGTAGGTACTGCAGTGTTACCTTCTTTGTTTCTCCTTTTTCAGGACCACTTGTTATGTATTTGAATCCTTCAGCATGTAAACTGCTCTTGTGGTAACTCAAATAAGTCTTGAGGAAGTTGTTTTCATATGGATATGTATCTCGTGTTTTCCACACCAGGTGCACCACTGTCCCTTGAAATCTTCCTTTCGTCTGGAACAGTGCCAGGTATATTATACATCGTGCTATTTTCCCATCTATCTCCGTGGCAACGAATGTTCGAGAAGCGCTCATAGCGTATGGGATCAATGAGCAAACGTAGCAGCTGTCTTCCGTTGTCTGCTTACCTATGTGGGTCATGTGTTGATACCATATGTTGTTTGAGATGTGTGCTGAATCTTGTACGTAGTTGTCAATGCCTTTATTATCTGAGTATGTGCTGCGTTTGACTCCATCTTCCTTGTGTGGGATTTTACTAGTACCACCTGACATAACACCTGTTGCAGCTGGGGGTGGGGGTGTATTAGGTTTGGGTACAGCAGTAATATTGATAGCATAGCTGTACTGCCATACAGAGGCAGCCAAGAACCCGGTGAGCAATAAAATCCCTATCAATTTTATTACAAATGCTAATTTCACCGGCATTTTGCTCTTACCTTGCTGCAGTCCGGCAGCTTATTCTTGCGACGTTACAGTTGCCCGCCTGAAAATTCTTAATATGCTCGTTATTAAGGTTAGTTATTGTTATTAAGCTCTCCCTATTAAGTAGTCATTCAGTGCCCAGGCGAAGAGCTGTTCCCACGCCAATCTAAGCGATCTATCTCTCAGGGCGGGCAAGTATGGTTGGAGGTGTGCCATTGAATGTTCTATGGCCAAGAGGAATGCTGTGTAGTAGACACGTACCCTCCTTCTTTTCAGGTACGTTGGCCTTTTTACTTCATATACAAATTGGTGTGACAATTCTTCCAGGTAATTATCGTCTGAGGGTACCATCTACTCCTGGGCAGTGAATTGGTTAGTTATCTACTTTCTTAACAGTACAATAATACGCTGTACCTGCATGTGCGAGAGAAAAGAAAGAGAACATTCAGGTGTTTACATGTGTATATGTGCAAAACAATGTCCTTCAGTTCAATTGTTACTACAGTGGGCAGGGGGTCAATGGGCAGAGGGTTTGGACTCAACTGGCGGAAGTCTCTTTACCCTTTGATCGTGTAACCATGGGGTGGGCGGTATAGGGATCACCCCTTTCTTTTCTAATAGTTGTCTCTGGGGAGTCTGGGGGGTGGCAGGGTATGGGGACACTTAGGCTGTTAGTTGTGGTAGGAGTCTCTTCCTTCGTTGGTGACGCTGTTGTTGTTCTTCCAGTGGCCCTGTCGGTGGCGCTGGGGCGGGTCTGGAGTTTGTAGATTTTTACGTCGTGTAGGTGGTTCCATGCACGTTTGTCCTGTAACTTTACTGCTCTTGTTGATACCTCCTCTACCAGATGGGGGCCAGTGAATCGTGGACTGTTCCACTTTCTGTTGAAATTGCGAAGTAGTACGTGGTCACCTTTAGCAACTTTGCACAGTCTTTCCTTTTCTAATTCTTTATCCACGTCTTCTTGCTGATCGCTGATGGACCCGCCCCGTGTGCGCTCGAGCTGTTGAGACACAAACACTACACTAGTAATCAAAGAAGACACATATTGGTACATTTCATCACCAAGAACACTCGCAGTACTCTCGTGGTCAGTAAATGCTCTTGATGTTGGCATTAGGGGAAGGCGCATTTGACGTCCGGTAACCACCTCGTGAGGGGTGAGGTGGTGGTCGGACCCTGGTCTATTCCTTAGCTCAAATAGGGCTAATGGAAGGCAATATAACCAACTCTTCTTTGTTGTTTGCTGTATCTTTGCAATTGCCTCCTTTAATAGGCCATTCAGGCGTTCACATATACCGTTGGCCTGTGGGTGGTATGCACATGCAAATTTATGCTTGATGTTCAGCAAGGATGTGATGTGCTGGAACATTTCGTTTGCGAAATGTGGGCCATTGTCTGACCTCAGTACCTCGCACACTCCCCACCTGGGGAAGACCTCCCTCACTAGGAATTTAGCTGCTCTAAATGCATCTGGGTGTGAACAGGGCCCTGCTTCAATCCACCTCGAGAATGGGCATACTACTACAATCATATACCTATTTCCTTGACATACGTTGATCATATCAACATAGTCAATATGGAGATGCCGGAAAGGTCCCTCTGGCCGGGGTATAGTACCTCTTATCACCTTCAGAGTATGACCGGCCATAAACTGTTGACATGTGAGACAATTGCTGATAAAATTTGACACATGAGAATTTAACTCGGGGCAGAACCAGTCTTCCCTAATTCGTGCTGCAATTACTTCCTTGCCTGTGTGGGCTGGGTAGTGTAGTTGGCTCAGGGCGGTGTTCAATAGTGCCAGTGGTATTACAATCTTTCCAGTGTCACCCTGGCACCATAGTGTGTCGGTAGGTGACATTGTGCATCCTCTTTTTACCCATATTTCTTTTTCGGCCATTGGTGCAGCCGCTTGTAGCTCCATAATCTGTGTGGCTGGGAGATGGGTGTACCCTTCTCTTATCAACATCTCCTTAGCCATTCCCCTCCCTCTCCCTCTCTGTGACTCTGGGGGGTTCCATATCTCACCAGAGTATGTAGCATACTTCGCATGTGCGTCTGCTGCTGCATTCCCTTTTGAGATGTGGTCTTCACCATTGGTGTGTGCGGTGCATTTGACCAAAGCTAATTCTTGGGGGTCATTTATTGCTTCAATTAGTTCAGCTAATAGGAGGGCATGTTGCACTGGAGTGCCATCAGCTCTCCTAAACCCTCTTCTTCTCCATTTCGACAGCCCTGAGTGGACAGTGGATGTAACATATGCGCTGTCGGAATATATGGTCACTCGTTTGTCAAAGCTTTCCTTCAACGCCAAGATCAGTGCAACTAATTCCGCTGCTTGAGCGGAGTAATGCTGTGGTAATTGTACACATTTCATTGCCACACACACCGGTACCTCCATCATTTTTACCACTGCTGCCCCAGTCCTCCTTACACCACCCCTTTGGTCGATAGTTGATGACCCATCAATGAACAAGAGCTCACCTCCCTCTAGTGCGTTTTCTTCAACCTTTCTAGTACATGAGTACATGTCCGTTATTTGCGTACAGTCGTGGGCATAATCTCCCTCCTCAATTACTTCTGCTCGGAACCTTGCAGGGTTGACCGTGCTACATCTAACAATTGATAGTTCAGCTCTGGATAAGATGATCTCATAACCTGATGCCCTTTGTGTGGTTAGGGTGGACTTAGGTTTATTCAATATGGCAAATAGTGCATGTTCCACAAACAGTGTAGTTGGGCACCCCATGTTGATTGCTGATGCTTTCTCTACCGCAAAAGCAGCTGCGGCGAGACCTTGTTCGCAAGGGAAATGACCTAGCATCACAGGATCTAAGTGGTCGCTGTAAAATGCTACTGGTTTGTAGCCCATGCTTGTTTTTTGGGCCAACACTGCTTTCATTACTGCTGAGTCGCAATGTGAAAATATAAAAAATTGTCGCTCATAGTCTGAGGATGCCAGTACCGGAGCAGTTGATATCGCATCTTTCAATTCATCAAAAGCCTCTTTCATTTCCATTGTCCACCCCAGCCTTTTCTCCCCTTTATTAGCTTCCTTTAACGCCTCAAGCAGGGGTCCTATGTATGAACTGTAATCAAACACCCATGCTCTACAGTAGTTGCACAGCCCCAGGAACTGCTGCAGTTCCCTCACTGTTTGTGGCACTGGTGTGTTTGAAATGGCCTGTGCTCTTTGTGGTGCAATCTTTCTTCCATGTTGGGATATGAGCTGACCAATGTAAAGTACCTGTTCTTGACAGTACTGTAGCTTTTCCATGTCTACCTTGTAACCTTTCTCAGCCAATATTGTCAACATCTTTAATGAGTCCTCTCTGCATGTTCTTTCATTTGTACTGCAAATTATTATGTCATCCACATACTGCAACACTGTGCTTTCCACTTCAATGTTACCCAAATCCATCTGTATTACTCTGTTGAAAATTGAGGGTGATTCGCAATACCCTTGTGGCAATCTGGTGTGTTTCCACTTTGTGTTTCTGTAAGTGAAGCTTGTCAGATCTTGTGAGTCTGGGTGCAATGGTATTGAAAAGAATGCATTTTTAAGGTCGATCACTGTAAATCGTGATGCTTCTGCTGGAATGCCACACAATATTGTGGCCGGGTTTGCTGCTATGGGGTATTCTGCTTCTACTATGTTGTTCAAGGGCCTGAGATCCTGTATGAAGCGCCAAGAACCCCCTTTAGCCTTGCGCACTGGATATACAGCCGTGTTACATGGTGATTCTGAGGGGACCAATATGCCATTATTTATAAGGGCCGTTATGGTTTCATATATGCCCTCATCTGCCTCTTTTGATAGTGGGTACTGTTTCACTCTGGGGAGTATTGCACCTTTTTTCAATTTTATCCTTACTCCCCCTATACTTTTTATGCACCCCACGTCATAGGGGCTAGTAGTCCACAATGATGTGGGTACCTTGGTCATATCCTCCTTAAAGAAGGGGACTGGGGTGCATGCGGGTGCCTCAAGTGCCATTGCAATTTTCTGTGCTACTTGTTTGTACGCCACTCTTAGCCATATTTCCACACTCATCATAAACACCATTTCACCTTCCTCTTTTTCTTCTGAGAACAGCTCCTCATCTGACACCTGGGTGAGTCTACATCCTTCTGCTAGTGCTATCACTGCCCTCCATGCTCTTCCTTCTCTGTCTTGGGCATGTACAGCAATGTAATCAGCTGTTGCTATAATGCTCTCAATGTCCACTGGAACCCCCTTTCCTTCTGGTTCATTGACTGGTGTTTCTGGTCTAAACAGATAGGCTGCTGGCCTCCTCCAGATTTTTCCCTCTATCCCTGGCATCCATGCAAATGCCATGTCTGTCCCGTACTGGAAGAGTTCGCCATCTACTGGCTCCGCCCTAATCGTTGTCTGTCCGCAGTATGCTTGCATAATCTGTCGTGCTGTGAGCATGTTAATCCCTGGAGTAGAGCAAATTATGCCGTCCTCAGTAAAGGAGATCGTCATATTCAACCTGTTCATTATGTCTCTCCCCAGTATATTTACTGGTGAGGCACTATAATATAGAAGTGGAACTGACAGGTCATAATCTCCTATAGATAAGGGAATGTTATCAGTAAAAGGAACCAACCCTCTAGCCCCAGAGAATCCTTGTGTGTTCATGGCTTCGCCTGACATCTTAAATTTACCTTCCCTTATGCAAGACCGGGTCGCCCCGGTGTCAAAAAGGAATGATAACTTTTTATCACCTATCGTTACCTCTATGCGTGGTTCCTCCGCACTATTAGGTGTTACTGACAGGATGGGACACACCAAGGCCGTCTGTGGGCTGTCCTATTGAGGGTACAACGATTGGCCATTTCCTGTGTAAGGGTTGTGTCCTAGGACCGTCACCCTACCCAGTTGTGTTTGTTGTACTTGGGGTTGTTGTGTTATCGCTACCTGTTGTTGTGGCAGTGAATGTGTCTGTGACTGTTGTTGTGTTATTAGTTGTTGCTGTTCATTTCCCTGTTGCAACCTCTGCTGTTGCTGTATGCCCTGCTGTTCCTGTGTGGGCCTTGGTTTTCCCTGTTCACTCCATGATTGTGTTCCTGGTCTAACTCTACACGTGCGTGACATGCGCCCTAATAATCCACAACTCCAACACACCGGTGGTTCCCTACTCTGCCATGGAAAGCTCCCTGCATTTTCCTGGTATACTGGTTGCCCTGTGGGATAGGAATTTCTAAGTCCTCCCACCTGCTGTTGGGTGTTATATCCGTATCCTCTCCCTCTCATAATTCCTCCTCTCCCCCTGTTATAATTATAATACCCAGCTCCTGGCATTGGGTATCCTCCTCCCATGTTGGTCGTGTATGGTTGGAGTGGCGGCACCTGTTGTGTTATAGTCTGTGAAGGTGGTATTTGGGAGGGATCTTGTGCAGCCACTACTTGTGTGGGGCTTTGGGTCATTGTTGTAGGCGTAGTTATTAGTGCCCCTTCCATTGTGTATTTGGTAAGCTTTTTCTGTACTAGTTTAGCCTCTTCCGTTTTCCTGTCCTCTTCTTTTTGTTTCATTTTCCCTTGCCATGTCCTGCAATGATGCACTATAGTCAGTTGTATTTCTGGCCATGCTTTT
The DNA here is from genome assembly GCF_040938575.1 of Ambystoma mexicanum. NCBI lineage: Eukaryota > Metazoa > Chordata > Amphibia > Caudata > Ambystomatidae > Ambystoma > Ambystoma mexicanum. The sequence goes on from NC_090926.1 coordinate 1,252,517,159, forward strand.
GCTTCCATTCCCACTACTTTCTTTAGTTGTTTCTGAACTCCTTCTGGGAGCCCTTGTACTAGTATATGATAAAATATTGCTGGTGTTTTGTCCCATTGTTCTCTAGTTTCCATGCGCCACTTCTCTTGGATTTCCTGGATATAATCAACAGGATCTTCGTTCTCACGCATCTTGCGTGAGGTAATTGCTCCTATGTCTGATGTGTCTGGGTACTGTACCCTCAGTGCCTGCCATAGTGCATGTCTGCAGTTTGCGAATGGTGCCCCATCATGCAATGTGTTTGTTATTGTTACCCCAGGGAATCCCGCTCTCTTCCAAATGTCATCCGCTGCATCCCCTAATATCGATATTAGAAGGCCCTTTACATCTCCTACTGCCAGTTTCTGTCCTGCTGTGTGTTTTTCCATTTCATATATCCACTTACCCGCACCTCCACTTAATGATGGGAGCCTGCATTTTATATTTTCTTTGTCTGTATACTTCCAAGGGACATACTGTGGTCTAACCCTCCCCTCTCCAGAAGTGGCATTAAGTTATGTCTCGTTTTACCCTTTGTGTTCCATAAAATCGAGTCCTCACACCCTTCCTCTTCTTCCCTTTCTTCTACGTCGTCAATTTCATCCGTATTTCCCCTGCTCGTAACTCTTTCTTCTCCATCTTTTCCCCTTCTTCCATAATTTCCTGTATTTAATGTGGGCATGTGTATTCGTCCTTCCTGCCTGCGTCTAGGGAGGTCCCTAAACCGACATGCATAGGGTGTCAGTTCGTCTGTGAAGGGCGCAAATTTTATTGTGCGTAACAAGCGTGAGGTGGTTGAGCATGTAGGGTGGGATGGGAGAGGGCGTGATGGGGACGGTGCGGCCTCATGTGTCTGTCTTTCCGCTATTCCTTGCTCTCTCTCCTCACTTCTCTCCAGTTCATCCTTTCTCCTACGGATCCATGGTGAGTCTGTGTTGGTCCGGATGATGTATAGCTTATCTAGGCTTTCCCTTTCACTGTTTCTTCCTTCCTTCTCCACTCCTTCTTCTTCCTCACTACAAAAGTCAGTCATAAACGGCACCCCCCACTCTGTCTTTTTCCCCTTGATTGTTACTGTTTTTAAGTCTATTAGGTCCAGTTCTCCTTCTTCTTCTTTATCAACCGCTCCCCTTTGCGCTGATGTTGTTGCTACTTCTTTGTCTCTATATACGTCCCCCCATACTTCACTCTCCCCTCTCCTATCTTCTCTTTCTCCTTCATTTCTCTCCTCCATCTCCCTACTATTTTCCTCCCTTTTCCTTTTTAATTCCTCCATTACTTCACTACTCATCTGTTCCAGTATTCTTTCATCCTCTTTCTTCCTTTCCCATTTCACCCTTTCCCTTTCTAATATACTCTCTATCACCCTCCCTTCTTCGTATTTCTTAGTCGTTTCTGATAGTAATCTCCTCTTCCACATTGCCATTTCTCTTTCTTTCTCTTCTTCTTCCCTTTTCTTTTCTTGCAGCACTGCTCTTGATACCCTTTCTGCTGATGCTTTTACCCTTTCAGCTTCTCTCCTTTGCTCCTCAGTTCGTTCCCTTATTTTTTCCAATTCGTTCTTACCTTCTTTCTTTTTCCTCGCTCTCTCTCTTTCCTCCCTCTCGAGCTGTTTGATCAGTTCATTCTGCTCATCCCTTAACTCTGCTAGTCGTTCCTCCAAAATCTCTTCCTTTTGTCGTAACAGCTCTTCCCCCCTCATTTCACTCTCCCTGGTATTATCCTCGTCTGTTTTCCTTACTACCTCCTTCTCTTCTCCTGTTAATGAACCTCGTAATTTTAATAGTATCTGTGCAGCTACCCACTCATCATTTCCTATTTCCACAGTTTGTTCTTCTCCAGTCCTCCCCTCCCCTGCTGGCATCTTCCTATGAGCCACATATGGTGGAGGGCTGTATGCCGGGTTCGAGTACCCCTCAGCCGCCCTTAACTGACCTCTTTCTATTTCTCCTAACTCTCTTAAAGGGTACAACCCCCCTCCCTCTGTTTTCACTCCCTTTGCTAGGGGTATATCGTTGCTCGGTTCCTTTTTTATTTCATTTGATGTATTATTCTTTTCTCCTCCCTCTTGTCCGTTCCCCGTGTTCTTTGGGTCTTCACTCCCCTTTTTCCCCATCCTCTCCTTCCTCCTTAATCTCTTTTTCTTCCGGTATTTCCCCCACAGTGAACATTCCATTTGGTCCTGGTCGGGAACCTTGGAACATCCTCCATAAGTTAAACACATCCACGTGGTTTGCCAACTTCTTCCCTTTGTATGTATTATGCAGATGGTTTAATAGTGAATGTTGGGCATATGGATCGAAGCTACCATTAGGCGGCCACGGTGTTATCATTTTGTTGTCCGTCCCCTGGGTCCATTCTATGCTATACTTGATCAGTTTCTCCCTATGGGGTGACAGTGTGGTACATATGTGTTGTAGTGGGGTAGTGAGGGTGTTCCCCCACCCTCCCGATCCTGTCCCGTATGACATAGTAGCGCTCCACTTGTTACCCTTCCCCTATTTGGTAGCGGTTATCTCACTAGCAGTTTACAATATACAGCCTTATATCGTTACCTGGCCCCGTAAATTTGGGGACTTGCGATAGTCCACTAAGGAAAATTATTAAAAATATAGTATTTACATTTGTATATTTTATTTTCTTCTTTCTTCCTTTACACGACACCCTTACATCCCCCTGCGGCCGAGGCGCACGTAGCCCCCTGCGGCTACGTACCCCTTGTGACGTTCTTATACAGCCGTCCTACTTTCACTTGCTCCTCCTCCCTCTTCTACACTTACCGTGGCCGGCGTTCTCCGTGCGCCGCCACGTCCCCCGTTTTGCCTTTCCTTGGTCAATTCATTACCGTTTATCTCCGTTTCCACTCCCTTACCACAGTTCTCTTCCCCACCACCCTCAGACGGAAGGATGCCTTGTGCTCGGGATATCCTATGAAAGCCCTATTGGTGACGTCACCGATCTCTTCGAGCTACTGGTAAGTTCTTCATATATTCTTTAAGTTCAAAATACACTTGCAATCTACCCCCGTTAACCTCACAGCTGTCTTCCTGTCACTCCTGGAACAAGGTAATCAATAATATAATCGGACTGCGCATGCTGCGTCGCCTCGCGTGTGATACGCCCCTCGACAGGAGGGCTTAACCAGCCAATTATCTTCCGTATTGGGCAACTGACTAGCTACCGCCTACAGGGAAACGTCATCTACCTATCGAGTTTCTTGCTCGAACAATAGGGATCCTCATCTACTCATTGATCAATAAATGCCAAATCGTAGGAAACCACACACACACACACACCCTTACACGTGGTCGCGACCTAGGCCAATCAGTGTCTACGAGCGGCCGCACGTGATGTTTTCGTGCTCCGCCCCCCTCTCTCGCGTAACGTAGCCGACTGCTCTCGCACTCGTTCGGCTACCATTCATTTCATTGCCAACACTAAATTGTCAAAACCTTCGCCGCGCACCTGTGCAACACCTCCCACCTCCCGTATTTAATTCCTCCCCCTCCCTCACAATTTCACATTGCTTGTTGTGCGTGGCATGCTCACCAAGTTCTCTTGATGCGGGGCCGCTCGACTGCGTGCACCCCTCCAAGCGGCTCGCCACCTCCCCTCGTCTGGACCACGTCTGGACACTCGCCAACCGCGGGCGGGATACTTCTCAACCGGCTCCCGAAGGCCAATATCCGGATTGCGCTGTCCGGTCTTCTCGCAGTTCCGCGATGGTCCTGTAGTCCTCAGAAGGGGGCAACGGCAGAGGGGGCCGCGCCGCCAGGCCTCCTCGCAACAGTAGTAACTGGAAAAAGTAAAAATAAAAGCAGATCTTAAACAGATCTCAGCAGTGCCTCCAACTTGTCGGGGGGAAATTCTGCTGGGGTCGGCCGGACCGTCCGCAGACCTCCGGGCAGGGAGGCCCCAACTCCTCCCGTATATCCCAAAAGAGATAGAGTATGAGACACACACAAGAAGCAAGGTGACTCTGCTGTTTATTAGACAAAACGGCAGGGATGGGTCAAGGAGCGTATGCGTCCGTCCTGACACACACACAATCGTGGGGCTCGCAGGCCCTTTTTACCTTAGTATGACGCGCTACTTGCGTCACTTGGAAAGTTTAGCAAAAAACCTATCTCCACTCTGGATTGGTTACTCGAGTGGTAGGGTTAGTATAGCGCACATATAGAGAACGGTGTTAGTGGCTGAGGGTTAGTCAGGTGGTATACCTGGGCTGTCCCTTCAATTTGATACATGAAAATTGTTACATGAAGACCTCTGAGGATTGGTCAATGTTAATGGCGTCAGTGATAAGCACCCCATGTTCTAATTGGTCCGCTCGCGAGCCTCCCAGTCTGGGACTATCGCTGTTCCCAGCTCGCGGTGCACCTGTCATTTGCAACAATGTTTTAATATGGGTAGGTGTAAACAATGTGAGGATTTATTCATATGTTGGGAGGTCGACTACTCCCACTGCTGCAGATGTCCAATGAGTCTTTTAATTGTATCTGCATGTGTCTTGAAACGTGGGATTCAGGCGTCTCCTTCCTCCTGGGCTTGGCATCTTGTCAAGTTTGGCTTTGTCACGTGAGGTGAGACCGTGTTTGAGGCAAAATTCAGCACAATTAATATTGTTTTTCCTACTGTGTGCCTGGTTTATCTTGCAGGTGCGACCTTGGCGTTGGCTTGCAGCGTGCGAGATTGCAACATCGTGCCCTTGGCGTTGTGCTTTCGCCGGGCTCATTTTGCAGGGTCAGCAACCCAGTTCTTGCTCATTCAATGTTCATGGAAGCTTTTGCTTGCGGCCTACTTGGGCCTGGTGCATAGGTGGAACCGTTTGATGCAGAGCGCTTTAGGTTGCGGTATCATATTGCTTTATCCTCAGTATCGTGTCCCTGTTATATTCTTCATTATGGTGCATGGCTCTTAGAAGAAGCGTGAGCAAGCCTTTTTAGATAAGTTCATGATGCGTCTTGCGTTTCTGCATTTTGAGAGCCTATGTGGAAAATAATAAAGATGCATGTCCGTGAGTATGTCTGTCGCCTACGTCATAGCACTGAGTATATTCTTCGTGTGGATTGGTGCGGGAGTGTCCGGTGTGTATATTTGCACAGGTGTGCTGACCGTTGGCTAGGTCGTCATGGCATCTCTAACGACGTGTAGGTTTAGTCGAGTTGGTCCGTGCCGCAGGTGTCGGCATGGACAGAGCGGGCTGCTGGGCAGGTAGATGGGCACATCCGTATGTTCCTGTACCAGGGTATTTGGTCGTCTGGTAGATAGGCAAACTCCTCTCTTGGCGGGTGTCTAGGCCGTGATCCTCTAGGCCAAGCGCGAGAGGGGAAGGGCGGGAGCCTGGTCTTCCATTCTCCCACTTCAATCTCCACTGGGAGTCAATGTGGAAATTTCAGTGCTATGGGGAGCAGGTCCCAGGGTGCTAGCTTCAAGATCTCCACTGGGAGGCAATGTAGGGATTTCAGTGTGGTGGGGGCTGGTCCCAGGGGGTTATCTTCAGGATATCCACTGGGAGTCAATGTGGAGATTTCAGTGCTATGGGGAGCGGGTCCCAGGGTGCTAGCTTCAGGATCACCACTGGGAGTCAATGTGGGGATTTCAGTGCTGTGGGGAGCTGGTCCCGGGGTGCTAGCTTCAGGATCTCCACTGGGAGTCAATGGGGGGATTTCAGTGCTATGGGGAGCTGGTCCCAGGGTGCTAGCTTCAGGATCTCCACTGGGAGTCAAGGTAGGGATTTCAGTGCTGTGGGGGCTGGTCCCAGGGTGCTCACTTCAGGCTCTCCACTGGGAGTCAATGTGGGGATTTCAGTGCTGCGGGGAGCTGGTCCTCCCAGGGTGCTAGCTTCAGGATCTCCACTGGGAGTCAATGAGGAGATTTCAGTGCGGTGGGGCTGGTCCCAGGATGCTAGCTTCAGGATATCCACTGGGAGTCAATGTGAGGATTTCAGTGCAGTGGGGGTTGGTCCCAGGGTGTTAGCTTCAGGATCTCCACTGGGAGTCAATGTGGGGATTTCAGTACGGTGGGGCCTGGTCCCAGGGGGCTAGTTTCAGGATCTCCACTGGGAGTCAATGTGGAGAATTCAGTATGGTGGGGGCTGGTCCCGGGGGGCTCGTTTCAGGATCTGCACTGGGAGTCAATGTGGAGATTTCAGTGCTATGGGGAGCGTGTCCCAGGGTGCTAGCTTCAAGATCTCCACTGGGAGGCAATGTGGGGATTTCAGAGTGATGGGGGCTGGCCCCAGGGGGCTAGCTACAGGATCTCCACTGGGAGTCAATGTGGAGATTTCAGTGCTATGGGGAGTGGGTCCCAGGGTGCTAGCTTCAGGATCTCCACTGGGAGTCAATGTGGGGATTTCAGTGCTGTGGGGAGCTGGTCCCAGGGTGCTAGCTTCAGGATCTCCACTGGGAGTCAATGGGGGGATTTCAGTGCTATGGGGAGCTGGTCCCAGGGTGCTAGCTTCAGGATCTCCACAGGGAGTCAAAGTGTGGATTTCAGTGCCGTGGTGGCTGGTCCCATGGGGCTAGCTTCAGGGTCTCCACTGGGAATCAATGTGGAGAATTCAGTGCGGTGGGGGCTGGTCCCAGGGTGCTTGCTTCAGGATCTCCACTGGGAGTCAATGTGGAAATTTCAGTGCTATGGGGAGCAGGTCCCAGGGTGCTAGCTTCAAGATCTCCACTGGGAGGCAATGTAGGGATTTCAGTGTGGTGGGGGCTGGTCCCAGGGGGTTAGCTTCAGGATCTCCACTGGGAGTCAATGTGGAGATTTCAGTGCTATGGGGAGCGGGTCCCAGGGTGCTAGCTTCAGGATCACCACTGGGAGTCAATGTGGGGATTTCAGTGCTGTGGGGAGCTGGTCCTCGCACGGTGCTAGCTTCAGGATCTCCACTGGGAGTCAATGGGGGGATTTCAGTGCTATGGGGAGCTGGTCCCATGGTGCTAGCTTCAGGATCTCCACAGGGAGTCAATTTGGGGATTTCAGTGCTGTGGGGGCTGGTCCCAGGGGGCTAGCTTCAGGATCTCCACTGGGAGTCAATGTGGGGATTTCAGTGCCGTGGGGAGCTGCTCCCAGGGGGCTTGCTTCAGGATCTCCAAGGGGAATCAATGTGGGGATTTCAGTGCCGTGGGGGCTGGTCCTGGGGGGCTCGTTTCAGGATCTGCACTGGGCGTCAATGTGGAGATTTCAGTGCTATGGGGAGCATGTCCCAGGGTGCTAGATTCAAGATCTCCACTAGGAGGCAATGTGGGGATTTCAGTGTGATGGGGGCTGGCCCCAGGGGGCTAGCTACAGGATCTCCACTGGGAGTCAATGTGGGGATTTCAGTGCTGTGGGAGCTGGTCCCAGGGTGCTAGCTTCAGGATCTCCACTGGGAGTCAATGGGGGGATTTCAGTGCTAGGGGGAGCTGGTCCCGGGGGGCTCGTTTCAGGATCTGCACTGGGAGTCAATGTGGAGATTTCAGTGCTATGGGGAGCATGTCCCAGGGTGCTAGATTCAAGATCCCCTCTAGGAGGCAATGTGGGGATTTCAGTGTGATGGGGGCTGGCCCCAGGGTGCTAGCTTCAAGATCTCCACTGGGAGGCAATGTGGGGATTTCAGTGTGATGGGGGCTGGCCCCAGGGGGCTAGCTACAGGATCTCCACTGGGAGTCAATGTGGAGATTTCAGTGCTATGGGGAGTGGGTCCCAGGGTGCTAGCTTCAGGATCTCCACTGGGAGTCAATGTGGGGATTTCAGTGCTGTGGGGAGCTGGTCCCAGGGTGCTAGCTTCAGGATCTCCACTGGGAGTCAATGGGGGGATTTCAGTGCTATGGGGAGCTGGTCCCAGGGTGCTAGCTTCAGGATCTCCACAGGGAGTCAAAGTGGGGATTTCGGTGCCGTGGTGGCTGGTCCCATGGGGCTAGCTTCAGGGTCTCCACTGGGAATCAATGTGGAGAATTCAGTGCGGTGGGGGCTGGTCCCAGGGTGCTTGCTTCAGGATCTCCACTGGGAGTCAATGTGGAAATTTCAGTGCTATGGGGAGCAGGTCCCAGGGTGCTAGCTTCAAGATCTCCACTGGGAGGCAATGTAGGGATTTCAGTGTGGTGGGGGCTTGTCCCAGGGGGTTAGCTTCAGGATCTCCACTGGGAGTCAATGTGGAGATTTCATTGCTATGGGGAGCGGGTCCCAGGGTGCTAGCTTCAGGATCACCACTGGGAGTCAATGTGGGGATTTCAGTGCTGTGGGAAGCTGGTCCTCCCAGATTGCTAGCTTCAGGATCTCCACTGGGAGTCAATGGGGGGATTTCAGTGCTATGGGGAGCTGGTCCCAGGGTGCTAGATTCAGGATCTCCACAGGGAGTCAATTTGGGGATTTCAGTGCCGTGGGGGCTGGTCCCAAGGGGCTAGCTTCAGGATCTCCACTGGGAGTCAATGTGGGGATTTCAGTGCCGTGGGGAGCTGCTCCCAGGGGGCTTGCTTCAGGATCTCCAAGGGGAGTCAATGTGGGGATTTCAGTGCCGTGGGGGCTGGTCCCGGGGGGCTCGTTTCAGGATCTGCACTGGGAGTCAATGTGGAGATTTCAGTGCTATGGGGAGCATGTCCCAGGGTGCTAGCTTCAGGATCTCCACTGGGAGTCAATGGGGGGATTTCAGTGCTATGGGGAGCTGGTCCCAGGGTGCTAGCTTCAGGATCTCCACAGGGAGTCAATGTGGGGATTTCAGTGCCGTGGGGGCTGGTCCCATGGGGCTAGCTTCAGGGTCTCCACTGGGAATCAATGTGGAGAATTCAGTGCGGTGGGGGCTGGTCCCAGGGAGCTTGCTTCAGGATCTCCACTGGGAGTCAATGTGGAAATTTCAGTGCTATGGGGAGCAGGTCCCAGGGTGCTAGCTTCAAGATCTCCACTGGGAGGCAATGTAGGGATTTCTGTGTGGTGGGGGCTGGTCCCAGGGGGTTATCTTCAGGATATCCACTGGGAGTCAATGTGGAGATTTCAGTGCTATGGGGAGCGGGTCCCAGGGTGCTAGCTTCAGGATCACCACTGGGAGTCAATGGGGGGATTTCAGTGCTATGGGGAGCTGGTCCCAGGGTGCTAGCTTCAGGATCTCCACTGGGAGTCAACGTAGGGATTTCAGTGCTGTGGGGGCTGGTCCCAGGGTGCTCACTTCAGGCTCTCCACTGGGAGTCAATGTGGGGATTTCAATGCTGTGGGGAGCTGGTCCTCCCAGGGTGCTAGCTTCAGGATCTCCACTGGGAGTCAATGAGGAGATTTCAGTGCGGTGGGGCTGGTCCCAGGGTGCTAGCTTCAGGATCTCCACTGGGAGTCAATGTGAGGATTTCAGTGCAGTGGGGGTTGGTCCCAGGGTGTTAGCTTCAGGATCTCCACTGGGAGTCAATGTGGGGATTTCAGTACGGTGGGGCCTGGTCCCAGGGGGCTAGTTTCAGGATCTCCACTGGGAGTCAATGTGGCGAATTCAGTATGGTGGGGGCTGGTCCCGGGGGGCTCGTTTCAGGATCTGCACCGGGAGTCAATGTGGAGATTTCAGTGCTATGGGGAGCGTGTCCCAGGGTGCTAGCTTCAAGATCTCCACTGGGAGGCAATGTGGGGATTTCAGTGTGATGGAGGCTGGCCCAAGGGGGCTAGCTACAGGATCTCCACTGGGAGTCAATGTGGAGATTTCAGTGCTATGGGAAGTGGGTCCCAGGGTGCTAGCTTCAGGATCTCCACTGGGAGTCAATGTGGGGATTTCAGTGCTGTGGGGAGCTGGTCCCAGGGTGCTAGCTTCTGGATCTCCACTGGGAGTCAATGGGGGGATTTCAGTGCTATGGGGAGCTGTTCCCAGGGTGCTAGCTTCAGGATCTCCACAGGGAGTCAAAGTGGGGATTTCGGTGCAGTGGTGGCTGGTCCCATGGGGCTAGCTTCAGGGTCTCCACTGGGAATAAATGTGGAGAATTCAGTGCGGTGGGGGCTGGTCCCAGGGTGCTTGCTTCAGGATCTCCACTGGGAGTCAATGTGGAAATTTCAGTGCTATGGGGAGCAGGTCCCAGGGTGCTAGCTTCAAGATCTCCACTGGGAGACAATGTAGGGATTTCAGTGTGGTGGGGGCTGGTCCCAGGGTGCTAGCTTCAGGATCTCCACTGGGAGTCAATGGGGGGATTTCAGTGCTATGGGGAGCTGGTCCCAGGGTGCTAGCTTCAGGATCTCCACTGGGAGTCAATGTGGGGATTTCAGTGCTGTAGGGAGCTGCTCCCAGGGGGCTTGCTTCAGGATCTCCACTGGGAGTCAATGTGGGGATTTCAGCACAGTGGGGCCTGGTCCCAGGATGCTAGCTTCAGGATCTCCTCTGGGAGTAAATGTGGGATTTTCAGTGCGGTTGGGCCTGGTCCCAGGATGCTAGCTTCAGGATCTCCTCTGGGAGTAAATGTGGGGATTTCAGTGCCGTGGGAAGCTGCTCCCAGGGGGCTTGCTTCAGGATCTCCACTGGGAGTCAATGTGGAGATTTCAGTGCGTTGGGGCCTGGTCCCAGGGTGCTAGCTTCAGGTTCTCCTCTGGGAGTAAATGTGGGGGTTTCAGTGCGGTGGGGGCTGGTCCCAGGGTGCTTGCTTCAGGATCTCCACTGGGAGTCAATGTGGGGATTTCAGTGCTATGGGGAGCTGGTCCCACGGTGCTAGCTTCAGGATTTCAGCATCTCCACTGGGAGTCAATGTGGAGATTTCAGTGTGGTGGGGCCAGGTCCCAGGGAACACGCTTCAGGACATCCACTGGGAGTCAATGTGGGGATTTCAGAGCGGTGGGGGCTGGTCCCAGGGTGATAGCTTTAGGATCTCCACTGGGAGTCAATGAGGGGATTTCAGTGCTGTCGGGAGCTGGTCCCAGGGGGCTAGCTTCAGGATCTCAACTGGGAGTCAACGTAGGGATTTCAGTGCTGTGGGGGCTGGTCCCAGGGTGCTCACTTCAGGCTCTCCACTGGGAGTCAATGTGGGGATTTCAGTGCTGTGGGGAGCTGGTCCTCCCAGGGTGCTAGCTTCAGGATCTCCACTGGGAGTCAATGAGGAGATTTCAGTGCGGTGGGGCTGGTCCCAGGGTGCTAGCTTCAGGATCTCCACTGGGAGTCAATGTGAGGATTTCAGTGCTGTGAGGAGCTGGTCCCAGGGGGCTAGCTTCAGGATATCCACTGGGAGTCAATGTAGGGATTTCAGTGCTGTGGGGAGCTGGTCTCAGGGTGCTAGCTTCAGGATCTCCACTGGGAGTCAATGAGGAGATTTCCGTGCGGTGGGGGCTGGTCCCAGGGTACTAGCTTCAGGATCTCCACTGGGAGTCAATATGGGGATTTCAGTGCGGTGGGGCCTGGTCCCAGGGGGCTAGTTTCAGGATCTCCACTGGGAGTCAATGTGGAGAATTTAGTATGGTGGGGGCTGGTCCCGGGGGGCTCGTTTCAGGATTTGCACTGGGAGTCAATGTGGAGATTTCAGTGCTATGGGGAGCGTGTCCCAGGGTGCTAGCTTCAAGATCTCCACTGGGAGGCAATGTGGGGATTTCAGTGTGATGGGGGTTGGCCCCAGGGGGCTAGCTTCAGGATCTCCACTGGGAGTCAATGTGGAGATTTCAGTGCTATGGGGAGTGGGTCCCAGGGTGCTAGCTTCAGGATCTCCACTGGGAGTCAATGTGGGGATTTCAGTGCTGTGGGGAGCTGGTCCTCCCAGGGTGCTAGCTTCAGGATCTCCACTGGGAGTCAATGGGGGGATTTCAGTGCTATGGGGAGCTGGTCCCAGGGTGCTAGCTTCAGGATCTCCACAGGGAGTCAATGTGGGGATTTAAGTGCCGTGGGGGCTGGTCCCATGGGGCTAGCTTCAGGGTCTCCACTGGGAATCAATGTGGAGAATTCAGTGCGGTGGGGGCTGGTCCCAGGGTGCTTGCTTCAGGATCTCCACTGGGAGGCAATGTAGGGATTTCAGTGTGGTGGGGGCTGGTCCCAGGGTGCTAGCTTCAGGATCTCCACTGGGAGTCAATGGGGGGATTTCAGTGCCATGGGGAGCTGGTCCCAGGGTGCTAGCTTCAGGATCTCCACTGGGAGTCAATGTATGGATTTCAGTGCTGTGGGGAGCTACTCCCAGGGGGCTTGCTTCAGGATCTCCACTGGGAGTCAATGTGGGGATTTCAGCACAGTGGGGCTTGGTCCCAGGATGCTAGCTTCAGGATCTCTTCTGGGAGTAAATGTGGGATTTTCAGTGCGGTTGGGCCTGGTCCCAGGATGCTAGCTTCAGGATCTCCTCTGGGAGTAAATGTGGGGATTTCAGTGCCGTGGGGAGCTGCTCCCAGGGGGCTTGCTTCAGGATCTCCACTGGGAGTCAATGTGGAGATTTCAGTGCGTTGGGGCCTGGTCCCAGGGTGCTAGCTTCAGGTTCTCCTCTGGGAGTAAATGTGGGGATTTCAGTGCGGTGGGGGCTGGTCCCAGGGTGCTTGCTTCAGGATCTCCACTGGGAGTCAATGTGGGGATTTCAGTGCTATGGGGAGCTGGTCCCACGGTGCTAGCTTCAGGATTTCAGCATCTCCACTGGGAGTCAATGTGGAGATTTCAGTGTGGTGGGGCCAGGTCCCAGGGAGCACGCTTCAGGACATCCACTGGGAGTTAATGTGGGGATTTCAGTGCTGTGGGGAGCTGGTCCCAGGGGGCTAGCTTCAGGATCTCCACTGGGAGTCAACGTAGGGATTTCAGTGCTGTGGGGGCTGGTCCCAGGGTGCTCACTTCAGGCTCTCCACTGGGAGTCAATGTGGGGATTTCAGTGCTGTGAGGAGCTGGTCCTCCCAGGGTGCTAGCTTCAGGATCTCCACTGGGAGTCAATGAGGAGATTTCAGTGCGGTGGGGCTGGTCCCAGGGTGCTAGCTTCAGGATCTCCACTGGGAGTCAATGTGAGAATTTCAGTGCAGTGGGGGTTGGTCCCAGGGGGTTAGCTTCAGGATCTCCACTGGGAGTCAATGTGGGGATTTCAGTACGGTGGGGCCTGGTCCCAGGGGGCTAGTTTCAGGATCTCCACTGGGAGTCAATGTGGAGAATTCAGTATGGTGGGGGCTGGTCCCGGGGGGCTCGTTTCAGGATCTGCACTGGGAGTCAATGTGGAGATTTCAGTGCTATGGGGAGCGTGTCCCAGGGTGCTAGCTTCAAGATCTCCACTGGGAGGCAATGTGGGGATTTCAGAGTGATGGGGGCTGGCCCCAGGGGGCTAGCTACAGGATCTCCACTGGGAGTCAATGTGGAAATTTCAGTGCTATGGGGAGCAGGTCCCAGGGTGCTAGCTTCAAGATCTCCACTGGGAGGCAATGTAGGGATTTCAGTGTGGTGGGGGCTGGTCCCAGGGGGTTATCTTCAGGATATCCACTGGGAGTCAATGTGGAGATTTCAGTGCTATGGGGAGCGGGTCCCAGGGTGCTAGCTTCAGGATCACCACTGGGAGTCAATGTGGGGATTTCAGTGCTGTGGGGAGCTGGTCCCGGGGTGCTAGCTTCAGGATCTCCACTGGGAGTCAATGGGGGGATTTCAGTGCTATGGGGAGCTGGTCCCAGGGTGCTAGCTTCAGGATCTCCACTGGGAGTCAAGGTAGGGATTTCAGTGCTGTGGGGGCTGGTCCCAGGGTGCTCACTTCAGGCTCTCCACTGGGAGTCAATGTGGGGATTTCAGTGCTGCGGGGAGCTGGTCCTCCCAGGGTGCTAGCTTCAGGATCTCCACTGGGAGTCAATGAGGAGATTTCAGTGCGGTGGGGCTGGTCCCAGGATGCTAGCTTCAGGATATCCACTGGGAGTCAATGTGAGGATTTCAGTGCAGTGGGGGTTGGTCCCAGGGTGTTAGCTTCAGGATCTCCACTGGGAGTCAATGTGGGGATTTCAGTACGGTGGGGCCTGGTCCCAGGGGGCTAGTTTCAGGATCTCCACTGGGAGTCAATGTGGAGAATTCAGTATGGTGGGGGCTGGTCCCGGGGGGCTCGTTTCAGGATCTGCACTGGGAGTCAATGTGGAGATTTCAGTGCTATGGGGAGCGTGTCCCAGGGTGCTAGCTTCAAGATCTCCACTGGGAGGCAATGTGGGGATTTCAGAGTGATGGGGGCTGGCCCCAGGGGGCTAGCTACAGGATCTCCACTGGGAGTCAATGTGGAGATTTCAGTGCTATGGGGAGTGGGTCCCAGGGTGCTAGCTTCAGGATCTCCACTGGGAGTCAATGTGGGGATTTCAGTGCTGTGGGGAGCTGGTCCCAGGGTGCTAGCTTCAGGATCTCCACTGGGAGTCAATGGGGGGATTTCAGTGCTATGGGGAGCTGGTCCCAGGGTGCTAGCTTCAGGATCTCCACAGGGAGTCAAAGTGTGGATTTCAGTGCCGTGGTGGCTGGTCCCATGGGGCTAGCTTCAGGGTCTCCACTGGGAATCAATGTGGAGAATTCAGTGCGGTGGGGGCTGGTCCCAGGGTGCTTGCTTCAGGATCTCCACTGGGAGTCAATGTGGAAATTTCAGTGCTATGGGGAGCAGGTCCCAGGGTGCTAGCTTCAAGATCTCCACTGGGAGGCAATGTAGGGATTTCAGTGTGGTGGGGGCTGGTCCCAGGGGGTTAGCTTCAGGATCTCCACTGGGAGTCAATGTGGAGATTTCAGTGCTATGGGGAGCGGGTCCCAGGGTGCTAGCTTCAGGATCACCACTGGGAGTCAATGTGGGGATTTCAGTGCTGTGGGGAGCTGGTCCTCGCACGGTGCTAGCTTCAGGATCTCCACTGGGAGTCAATGGGGGGATTTCAGTGCTATGGGGAGCTGGTCCCATGGTGCTAGCTTCAGGATCTCCACAGGGAGTCAATTTGGGGATTTCAGTGCTGTGGGGGCTGGTCCCAGGGGGCTAGCTTCAGGATCTCCACTGGGAGTCAATGTGGGGATTTCAGTGCCGTGGGGAGCTGCTCCCAGGGGGCTTGCTTCAGGATCTCCAAGGGGAATCAATGTGGGGATTTCAGTGCCGTGGGGGCTGGTCCTGGGGGGCTCGTTTCAGGATCTGCACTGGGCGTCAATGTGGAGATTTCAGTGCTATGGGGAGCATGTCCCAGGGTGCTAGATTCAAGATCTCCACTAGGAGGCAATGTGGGGATTTCAGTGTGATGGGGGCTGGCCCCAGGGGGCTAGCTACAGGATCTCCACTGGGAGTCAATGTGGGGATTTCAGTGCTGTGGGAGCTGGTCCCAGGGTGCTAGCTTCAGGATCTCCACTGGGAGTCAATGGGGGGATTTCAGTGCTAGGGGGAGCTGGTCCCGGGGGGCTCGTTTCAGGATCTGCACTGGGAGTCAATGTGGAGATTTCAGTGCTATGGGGAGCATGTCCCAGGGTGCTAGATTCAAGATCCCCTCTAGGAGGCAATGTGGGGATTTCAGTGTGATGGGGGCTGGCCCCAGGGTGCTAGCTTCAAGATCTCCACTGGGAGGCAATGTGGGGATTTCAGTGTGATGGGGGCTGGCCCCAGGGGGCTAGCTACAGGATCTCCACTGGGAGTCAATGTGGAGATTTCAGTGCTACGGGGAGTGGGTCCCAGGGTGCTAGCTTCAGGATCTCCACTGGGAGTCAATGTGGGGATTTCAGTGCTGTGGGGAGCTGGTCCCAGGGTGCTAGCTTCAGGATCTCCACTGGGAGTCAATGGGGGGATTTCAGTGCTATGGGGAGCTGGTCCCAGGGTGCTAGCTTCAGGATCTCCACAGGGAGTCAAAGTGGGGATTTCGGTGCCGTGGTGGCTGGTCCCATGGGGCTAGCTTCAGGGTCTCCACTGGGAATCAATGTGGAGAATTCAGTGCGGTGGGGGCTGGTCCCAGGGTGCTTGCTTCAGGATCTCCACTGGGAGTCAATGTGGAAATTTCAGTGCTATGGGGAGCAGGTCCCAGGGTGCTAGCTTCAAGATCTCCACTGGGAGGCAATGTAGGGATTTCAGTGTGGTGGGGGCTTGTCCCAGGGGGTTAGCTTCAGGATCTCCACTGGGAGTCAATGTGGAGATTTCATTGCTATGGGGAGCGGGTCCCAGGGTGCTAGCTTCAGGATCACCACTGGGAGTCAATGTGGGGATTTCAGTGCTGTGGGAAGCTGGTCCTCCCAGATTGCTAGCTTCAGGATCTCCACTGGGAGTCAATGGGGGGATTTCAGTGCTATGGGGAGCTGGTCCCAGGGTGCTAGATTCAGGATCTCCACAGGGAGTCAATTTGGGGATTTCAGTGCCGTGGGGGCTGGTCCCAAGGGGCTAGCTTCAGGATCTCCACTGGGAGTCAATGTGGGGATTTCAGTGCCGTGGGGAGCTGCTCCCAGGGGGCTTGCTTCAGGATCTCCAAGGGGAGTCAATGTGGGGATTTCAGTGCCGTGGGGGCTGGTCCCGGGGGGCTCGTTTCAGGATCTGCACTGGGAGTCAATGTGGAGATTTCAGTGCTATGGGGAGCATGTCCCAGGGTGCTAGCTTCAGGATCTCCACTGGGAGTCAATGGGGGGATTTCAGTGCTATGGGGAGCTGGTCCCAGGGTGCTAGCTTCAGGATCTCCACAGGGAGTCAATGTGGGGATTTCAGTGCCGTGGGGGCTGGTCCCATGGGGCTAGCTTCAGGGTCTCCACTGGGAATCAATGTGGAGAATTCAGTGCGGTGGGGGCTGGTCCCAGGGAGCTTGCTTCAGGATCTCCACTGGGAGTCAATGTGGAAATTTCAGTGCTATGGGGAGCAGGTCCCAGGGTGCTAGCTTCAAGATCTCCACTGGGAGGCAATGTAGGGATTTCTGTGTGGTGGGGGCTGGTCCCAGGGGGTTATCTTCAGGATCTCCACTGGGAGTCAATGTATGGATTTCAGTGCTGTGGGGAGCTACTCCCAGGGGGCTTGCTTCAGGATCTCCACTGGGAGTCAATGTGGGGATTTCAGCACAGTGGGGCTTGGTCCCAGGATGCTAGCTTCAGGATCTCTTCTGGGAGTAAATGTGGGATTTTCAGTGCGGTTGGGCCTGGTCCCAGGATGCTAGCTTCAGGATCTCCTCTGGGAGTAAATGTGGGGATTTCAGTGCCGTGGGGAGCTGCTCCCAGGGGGCTTGCTTCAGGATCTCCACTGGGAGTCAATGTGGAGATTTCAGTGCGTTGGGGCATGGTCCCAGGGTGCTAGCTTCAGGTTCTCCTCTGGGAGTAAATGTGGGGATTTCAGTGCGGTGGGGGCTGGTCCCAGGGTGCTTGCTTCAGGATCTCCACTGGGAGTCAATGTGGGGATTTCAGTGCTATGGGGAGCTGGTCCCACGGTGCTAGCTTCAGGATTTCAGCATCTCCACTGGGAGTCAATGTGGAGATTTCAGTGTGGTGGGGCCAGGTCCCAGGGAGCACGCTTCAGGACATCCACTGGGAGTTAATGTGGGGATTTCAGTGCTGTGGGGAGCTGGTCCCAGGGGGCTAGCTTCAGGATCTCCACTGGGAGTCAACGTAGGGATTTCAGTGCTGTGGGGGCTGGTCCCAGGGTGCTCACTTCAGGCTCTCCACTGGGAGTCAATGTGGGGATTTCAGTGCTGTGAGGAGCTGGTCCTCCCAGGGTGCTAGCTTCAGGATCTCCACTGGGAGTCAATGAGGAGATTTCAGTGCGGTGGGGCTGGTCCCAGGGTGCTAGCTTCAGGATCTCCACTGGGAGTCAATGTGAGAATTTCAGTGCAGTGGGGGTTGGTCCCAGGGGGTTAGCTTCAGGATCTCCACTGGGAGTCAATGTGGGGATTTCAGTACGGTGGGGCCTGGTCCCAGGGGGCTAGTTTCAGGATCTCCACTGGGAGTCAATGTGGAGAATTCAGTATGGTGGGGGCTGGTCCCGGGGGGCTCGTTTCAGGATCTGCACTGGGAGTCAATGTGGAGATTTCAGTGCTATGGGGAGCGTGTCCCAGGGTGCTAGCTTCAAGATCTCCACTGGGAGGCAATGTGGGGATTTCAGAGTGATGGGGGCTGGCCCCAGGGGGCTAGCTACAGGATCTCCACTGGGAGTCAATGTGGAAATTTCAGTGCTATGGGGAGCAGGTCCCAGGGTGCTAGCTTCAAGATCTCCACTGGGAGGCAATGTAGGGATTTCAGTGTGGTGGGGGCTGGTCCCAGGGGGTTATCTTCAGGATATCCACTGGGAGTCAATGTGGAGATTTCAGTGCTATGGGGAGCGGGTCCCAGGGTGCTAGCTTCAGGATCACCACTGGGAGTCAATGTGGGGATTTCAGTGCTGTGGGGAGCTGGTCCCGGGGTGCTAGCTTCAGGATCTCCACTGGGAGTCAATGGGGGGATTTCAGTGCTATGGGGAGCTGGTCCCAGGGTGCTAGCTTCAGGATCTCCACTGGGAGTCAAGGTAGGGATTTCAGTGCTGTGGGGGCTGGTCCCAGGGTGCTCACTTCAGGCTCTCCACTGGGAGTCAATGTGGGGATTTCAGTGCTGCGGGGAGCTGGTCCTCCCAGGGTGCTAGCTTCAGGATCTCCACTGGGAGTCAATGAGGAGATTTCAGTGCGGTGGGGCTGGTCCCAGGATGCTAGCTTCAGGATATCCACTGGGAGTCAATGTGAGGATTTCAGTGCAGTGGGGGTTGGTCCCAGGGTGTTAGCTTCAGGATCTCCACTGGGAGTCAATGTGGGGATTTCAGTACGGTGGGGCCTGGTCCCAGGGGGCTAGTTTCAGGATCTCCACTGGGAGTCAATGTGGAGAATTCAGTATGGTGGGGGCTGGTCCCGGGGGGCTCGTTTCAGGATCTGCACTGGGAGTCAATGTGGAGATTTCAGTGCTATGGGGAGCGTGTCCCAGGGTGCTAGCTTCAAGATCTCCACTGGGAGGCAATGTGGGGATTTCAGAGTGATGGGGGCTGGCCCCAGGGGGCTAGCTACAGGATCTCCACTGGGAGTCAATGTGGAGATTTCAGTGCTATGGGGAGTGGGTCCCAGGGTGCTAGCTTCAGGATCTCCACTGGGAGTCAATGTGGGGATTTCAGTGCTGTGGGGAGCTGGTCCCAGGGTGCTAGCTTCAGGATCTCCACTGGGAGTCAATGGGGGGATTTCAGTGCTATGGGGAGCTGGTCCCAGGGTGCTAGCTTCAGGATCTCCACAGGGAGTCAAAGTGTGGATTTCAGTGCCGTGGTGGCTGGTCCCATGGGGCTAGCTTCAGGGTCTCCACTGGGAATCAATGTGGAGAATTCAGTGCGGTGGGGGCTGGTCCCAGGGTGCTTGCTTCAGGATCTCCACTGGGAGTCAATGTGGAAATTTCAGTGCTATGGGGAGCAGGTCCCAGGGTGCTAGCTTCAAGATCTCCACTGGGAGGCAATGTAGGGATTTCAGTGTGGTGGGGGCTGGTCCCAGGGGGTTAGCTTCAGGATCTCCACTGGGAGTCAATGTGGAGATTTCAGTGCTATGGGGAGCGGGTCCCAGGGTGCTAGCTTCAGGATCACCACTGGGAGTCAATGTGGGGATTTCAGTGCTGTGGGGAGCTGGTCCTCGCACGGTGCTAGCTTCAGGATCTCCACTGGGAGTCAATGGGGGGATTTCAGTGCTATGGGGAGCTGGTCCCATGGTGCTAGCTTCAGGATCTCCACAGGGAGTCAATTTGGGGATTTCAGTGCTGTGGGGGCTGGTCCCAGGGGGCTAGCTTCAGGATCTCCACTGGGAGTCAATGTGGGGATTTCAGTGCCGTGGGGAGCTGCTCCCAGGGGGCTTGCTTCAGGATCTCCAAGGGGAATCAATGTGGGGATTTCAGTGCCGTGGGGGCTGGTCCTGGGGGGCTCGTTTCAGGATCTGCACTGGGCGTCAATGTGGAGATTTCAGTGCTATGGGGAGCATGTCCCAGGGTGCTAGATTCAAGATCTCCACTAGGAGGCAATGTGGGGATTTCAGTGTGATGGGGGCTGGCCCCAGGGGGCTAGCTACAGGATCTCCACTGGGAGTCAATGTGGGGATTTCAGTGCTGTGGGAGCTGGTCCCAGGGTGCTAGCTTCAGGATCTCCACTGGGAGTCAATGGGGGGATTTCAGTGCTAGGGGGAGCTGGTCCCGGGGGGCTCGTTTCAGGATCTGCACTGGGAGTCAATGTGGAGATTTCAGTGCTATGGGGAGCATGTCCCAGGGTGCTAGATTCAAGATCCCCTCTAGGAGGCAATGTGGGGATTTCAGTGTGATGGGGGCTGGCCCCAGGGTGCTAGCTTCAAGATCTCCACTGGGAGGCAATGTGGGGATTTCAGTGTGATGGGGGCTGGCCCCAGGGGGCTAGCTACAGGATCTCCACTGGGAGTCAATGTGGAGATTTCAGTGCTACGGGGAGTGGGTCCCAGGGTGCTAGCTTCAGGATCTCCACTGGGAGTCAATGTGGGGATTTCAGTGCTGTGGGGAGCTGGTCCCAGGGTGCTAGCTTCAGGATCTCCACTGGGAGTCAATGGGGGGATTTCAGTGCTATGGGGAGCTGGTCCCAGGGTGCTAGCTTCAGGATCTCCACAGGGAGTCAAAGTGGGGATTTCGGTGCCGTGGTGGCTGGTCCCATGGGGCTAGCTTCAGGGTCTCCACTGGGAATCAATGTGGAGAATTCAGTGCGGTGGGGGCTGGTCCCAGGGTGCTTGCTTCAGGATCTCCACTGGGAGTCAATGTGGAAATTTCAGTGCTATGGGGAGCAGGTCCCAGGGTGCTAGCTTCAAGATCTCCACTGGGAGGCAATGTAGGGATTTCAGTGTGGTGGGGGCTTGTCCCAGGGGGTTAGCTTCAGGATCTCCACTGGGAGTCAATGTGGAGATTTCATTGCTATGGGGAGCGGGTCCCAGGGTGCTAGCTTCAGGATCACCACTGGGAGTCAATGTGGGGATTTCAGTGCTGTGGGAAGCTGGTCCTCCCAGATTGCTAGCTTCAGGATCTCCACTGGGAGTCAATGGGGGGATTTCAGTGCTATGGGGAGCTGGTCCCAGGGTGCTAGATTCAGGATCTCCACAGGGAGTCAATTTGGGGATTTCAGTGCCGTGGGGGCTGGTCCCAAGGGGCTAGCTTCAGGATCTCCACTGGGAGTCAATGTGGGGATTTCAGTGCCGTGGGGAGCTGCTCCCAGGGGGCTTGCTTCAGGATCTCCAAGGGGAGTCAATGTGGGGATTTCAGTGCCGTGGGGGCTGGTCCCGGGGGGCTCGTTTCAGGATCTGCACTGGGAGTCAATGTGGAGATTTCAGTGCTATGGGGAGCATGTCCCAGGGTGCTAGCTTCAGGATCTCCACTGGGAGTCAATGGGGGGATTTCAGTGCTATGGGGAGCTGGTCCCAGGGTGCTAGCTTCAGGATCTCCACAGGGAGTCAATGTGGGGATTTCAGTGCCGTGGGGGCTGGTCCCATGGGGCTAGCTTCAGGGTCTCCACTGGGAATCAATGTGGAGAATTCAGTGCGGTGGGGGCTGGTCCCAGGGAGCTTGCTTCAGGATCTCCACTGGGAGTCAATGTGGAAATTTCAGTGCTATGGGGAGCAGGTCCCAGGGTGCTAGCTTCAAGATCTCCACTGGGAGGCAATGTAGGGATTTCTGTGTGGTGGGGGCTGGTCCCAGGGGGTTATCTTCAGGATATCCACTGGGAGTCAATGTGGAGATTTCAGTGCTATGGGGAGCGGGTCCCAGGGTGCTAGCTTCAGGATCACCACTGGGAGTCAATGGGGGGATTTCAGTGCTATGGGGAGCTGGTCCCAGGGTGCTAGCTTCAGGATCTCCACTGGGAGTCAACGTAGGGATTTCAGTGCTGTGGGGGCTGGTCCCAGGGTGCTCACTTCAGGCTCTCCACTGGGAGTCAATGTGGGGATTTCAATGCTGTGGGGAGCTGGTCCTCCCAGGGTGCTAGCTTCAGGATCTCCACTGGGAGTCAATGAGGAGATTTCAGTGCGGTGGGGCTGGTCCCAGGGTGCTAGCTTCAGGATCTCCACTGGGAGTCAATGTGAGGATTTCAGTGCAGTGGGGGTTGGTCCCAGGGTGTTAGCTTCAGGATCTCCACTGGGAGTCAATGTGGGGATTTCAGTACGGTGGGGCCTGGTCCCAGGGGGCTAGTTTCAGGATCTCCACTGGGAGTCAATGTGGCGAATTCAGTATGGTGGGGGCTGGTCCCGGGGGGCTCGTTTCAGGATCTGCACCGGGAGTCAATGTGGAGATTTCAGTGCTATGGGGAGCGTGTCCCAGGGTGCTAGCTTCAAGATCTCCACTGGGAGGCAATGTGGGGATTTCAGTGTGATGGAGGCTGGCCCAAGGGGGCTAGCTACAGGATCTCCACTGGGAGTCAATGTGGAGATTTCAGTGCTATGGGAAGTGGGTCCCAGGGTGCTAGCTTCAGGATCTCCACTGGGAGTCAATGTGGGGATTTCAGTGCTGTGGGGAGCTGGTCCCAGGGTGCTAGCTTCTGGATCTCCACTGGGAGTCAATGGGGGGATTTCAGTGCTATGGGGAGCTGTTCCCAGGGTGCTAGCTTCAGGATCTCCACAGGGAGTCAAAGTGGGGATTTCGGTGCAGTGGTGGCTGGTCCCATGGGGCTAGCTTCAGGGTCTCCACTGGGAATAAATGTGGAGAATTCAGTGCGGTGGGGGCTGGTCCCAGGGTGCTTGCTTCAGGATCTCCACTGGGAGTCAATGTGGAAATTTCAGTGCTATGGGGAGCAGGTCCCAGGGTGCTAGCTTCAAGATCTCCACTGGGAGACAATGTAGGGATTTCAGTGTGGTGGGGGCTGGTCCCAGGGTGCTAGCTTCAGGATCTCCACTGGGAGTCAATGGGGGGATTTCAGTGCTATGGGGAGCTGGTCCCAGGGTGCTAGCTTCAGGATCTCCACTGGGAGTCAATGTGGGGATTTCAGTGCTGTAGGGAGCTGCTCCCAGGGGGCTTGCTTCAGGATCTCCACTGGGAGTCAATGTGGGGATTTCAGCACAGTGGGGCCTGGTCCCAGGATGCTAGCTTCAGGATCTCCTCTGGGAGTAAATGTGGGATTTTCAGTGCGGTTGGGCCTGGTCCCAGGATGCTAGCTTCAGGATCTCCTCTGGGAGTAAATGTGGGGATTTCAGTGCCGTGGGAAGCTGCTCCCAGGGGGCTTGCTTCAGGATCTCCACTGGGAGTCAATGTGGAGATTTCAGTGCGTTGGGGCCTGGTCCCAGGGTGCTAGCTTCAGGTTCTCCTCTGGGAGTAAATGTGGGGGTTTCAGTGCGGTGGGGGCTGGTCCCAGGGTGCTTGCTTCAGGATCTCCACTGGGAGTCAATGTGGGGATTTCAGTGCTATGGGGAGCTGGTCCCACGGTGCTA
Source organism: Ambystoma mexicanum (assembly GCF_040938575.1). Classification (NCBI taxonomy): domain Eukaryota; kingdom Metazoa; phylum Chordata; class Amphibia; order Caudata; family Ambystomatidae; genus Ambystoma; species Ambystoma mexicanum. The sequence goes on from NC_090926.1 coordinate 1,252,540,406, forward strand.
GCTTCAGGATTTCAGCATCTCCACTGGGAGTCAATGTGGAGATTTCAGTGTGGTGGGGCCAGGTCCCAGGGAACACGCTTCAGGACATCCACTGGGAGTCAATGTGGGGATTTCAGAGCGGTGGGGGCTGGTCCCAGGGTGATAGCTTTAGGATCTCCACTGGGAGTCAATGAGGGGATTTCAGTGCTGTCGGGAGCTGGTCCCAGGGGGCTAGCTTCAGGATCTCAACTGGGAGTCAACGTAGGGATTTCAGTGCTGTGGGGGCTGGTCCCAGGGTGCTCACTTCAGGCTCTCCACTGGGAGTCAATGTGGGGATTTCAGTGCTGTGGGGAGCTGGTCCTCCCAGGGTGCTAGCTTCAGGATCTCCACTGGGAGTCAATGAGGAGATTTCAGTGCGGTGGGGCTGGTCCCAGGGTGCTAGCTTCAGGATCTCCACTGGGAGTCAATGTGAGGATTTCAGTGCTGTGAGGAGCTGGTCCCAGGGGGCTAGCTTCAGGATATCCACTGGGAGTCAATGTAGGGATTTCAGTGCTGTGGGGAGCTGGTCTCAGGGTGCTAGCTTCAGGATCTCCACTGGGAGTCAATGAGGAGATTTCCGTGCGGTGGGGGCTGGTCCCAGGGTACTAGCTTCAGGATCTCCACTGGGAGTCAATATGGGGATTTCAGTGCGGTGGGGCCTGGTCCCAGGGGGCTAGTTTCAGGATCTCCACTGGGAGTCAATGTGGAGAATTTAGTATGGTGGGGGCTGGTCCCGGGGGGCTCGTTTCAGGATTTGCACTGGGAGTCAATGTGGAGATTTCAGTGCTATGGGGAGCGTGTCCCAGGGTGCTAGCTTCAAGATCTCCACTGGGAGGCAATGTGGGGATTTCAGTGTGATGGGGGTTGGCCCCAGGGGGCTAGCTTCAGGATCTCCACTGGGAGTCAATGTGGAGATTTCAGTGCTATGGGGAGTGGGTCCCAGGGTGCTAGCTTCAGGATCTCCACTGGGAGTCAATGTGGGGATTTCAGTGCTGTGGGGAGCTGGTCCTCCCAGGGTGCTAGCTTCAGGATCTCCACTGGGAGTCAATGGGGGGATTTCAGTGCTATGGGGAGCTGGTCCCAGGGTGCTAGCTTCAGGATCTCCACAGGGAGTCAATGTGGGGATTTAAGTGCCGTGGGGGCTGGTCCCATGGGGCTAGCTTCAGGGTCTCCACTGGGAATCAATGTGGAGAATTCAGTGCGGTGGGGGCTGGTCCCAGGGTGCTTGCTTCAGGATCTCCACTGGGAGGCAATGTAGGGATTTCAGTGTGGTGGGGGCTGGTCCCAGGGTGCTAGCTTCAGGATCTCCACTGGGAGTCAATGGGGGGATTTCAGTGCCATGGGGAGCTGGTCCCAGGGTGCTAGCTTCAGGATCTCCACTGGGAGTCAATGTATGGATTTCAGTGCTGTGGGGAGCTACTCCCAGGGGGCTTGCTTCAGGATCTCCACTGGGAGTCAATGTGGGGATTTCAGCACAGTGGGGCTTGGTCCCAGGATGCTAGCTTCAGGATCTCTTCTGGGAGTAAATGTGGGATTTTCAGTGCGGTTGGGCCTGGTCCCAGGATGCTAGCTTCAGGATCTCCTCTGGGAGTAAATGTGGGGATTTCAGTGCCGTGGGGAGCTGCTCCCAGGGGGCTTGCTTCAGGATCTCCACTGGGAGTCAATGTGGAGATTTCAGTGCGTTGGGGCCTGGTCCCAGGGTGCTAGCTTCAGGTTCTCCTCTGGGAGTAAATGTGGGGATTTCAGTGCGGTGGGGGCTGGTCCCAGGGTGCTTGCTTCAGGATCTCCACTGGGAGTCAATGTGGGGATTTCAGTGCTATGGGGAGCTGGTCCCACGGTGCTAGCTTCAGGATTTCAGCATCTCCACTGGGAGTCAATGTGGAGATTTCAGTGTGGTGGGGCCAGGTCCCAGGGAGCACGCTTCAGGACATCCACTGGGAGTTAATGTGGGGATTTCAGTGCTGTGGGGAGCTGGTCCCAGGGGGCTAGCTTCAGGATCTCCACTGGGAGTCAACGTAGGGATTTCAGTGCTGTGGGGGCTGGTCCCAGGGTGCTCACTTCAGGCTCTCCACTGGGAGTCAATGTGGGGATTTCAGTGCTGTGAGGAGCTGGTCCTCCCAGGGTGCTAGCTTCAGGATCTCCACTGGGAGTCAATGAGGAGATTTCAGTGCGGTGGGGCTGGCCCCAGGGTGCTAGCTTCAGGATCTCCACTGGGAGTCAATGGGGGGATTTCAGTGCTATGGGGAGCTGGTCCCAGGGTGCTAGCTTCAGGATCTCCACAGGGAGTCAAAGTGGGGATTTCGGTGCCATGGTGGCTGGTCCCATGGGGCTAGCTTCAGGGTCTCCACTGGGAATTAATGTGGAGAATTCAGTGCGGTGGGGGCTGGTCCCAGGGTGCTTGCTTCAGGATCTCCACTGGGAGTCAATGTGGAAATTTCAGTGCTATGGGGAGCAGGTCCCAGGGTGCTAGCTTCAAGATCTCCACTGGGAGGCAATGTAGGGATTTCAGTGTGGTGGGGGCTGGTCCCAGGGGGTTAGCTTCAGGATCTCCACTGGGAGTCAATGTGGAGATTTCAGTGCTATGGGGAGCGGGTCCCAGGGTGCTAGCTGCAGGATCACCACTGGGAGTCAATGTGGGGATTTCAGTGCTGTGGGGAGCTGGTCCTCCCAGGGTGCTAGCTTCAGGATCTCCACTGGGAGTCAATGGGGGGATTTCAGTGCTATGGGGAGCTGGTCCCAGGGTGCTAGCTTCAGGATCTCCACAAGCAGTCAATTTGGGGATTTCAGTGCCGTAGGGGCTGGTCCCAGGGGGCTAGCTTCAGGATCTCCACTGGGAGTCAATGAGGAGATTTCAGTGCGGTGGGGCTGGTCCCAGGGTGCTAGCTTCAGGATCTCCACTGGGAGTCAATGTGAGAATTTCAGTGCAGTGGGGGTTGGTCCCAGGGGGTTAGCTTCAGGATCTCCACTGGGAGTCAATGTGGGGATTTCAGTACGGTGGGGCCTGGTCCCAGGGGGCTAGTTTCAGGATCTCCACTGGGAGTCAATGTGGAGAATTCAGTATGGTGGGGGCTGGTCCCGGGGGGCTCGTTTCAGGATCTGCACTGGGAGTCAATGTGGAGATTTCAGTGCTATGGGGAGCGTGTCCCAGGGTGCTAGCTTCAAGATCTCCACTGGGAGGCAATGTGGGGATTTCAGAGTGATGGGGGCTGGCCCCAGGGGGCTAGCTACAGGATCTCCACTGGGAGTCAATGTGGGGATTTCAGTGCTGTGAGGAGCTGGTCCTCCCAGGGTGCTAGCTTCAGGATCTCCACTGGGAGTCAATGAGGAGATTTCAGTGCGGTGGGGCTGGTCCCAGGGTGCTAGCTTCAGGATCTCCACTGGGAGTCAATGTGAGAATTTCAGTGCAGTGGGGGTTGGTCCCAGGGGGTTAGCTTCAGGATCTCCACTGGGAGTCAATGTGGGGATTTCAGTACGGTGGGGCCTGGTCCCAGGGGGCTAGTTTCAGGATCTCCACTGGGAGTCAATGTGGAGAATTCAGTATGGTGGGGGCTGGTCCCGGGGGGCTCGTTTCAGGATCTGCACTGGGAGTCAATGTGGAGATTTCAGTGCTATGGGGAGCGTGTCCCAGGGTGCTAGCTTCAAGATCTCCACTGGGAGGCAATGTGGGGATTTCAGAGTGATGGGGGCTGGCCCCAGGGGGCTAGCTACAGGATCTCCACTGGGAGTCAATGTGGAGATTTCAGTGCTATGGGGAGCTGGTCCCAGGGTGCTAGCTTCAGGATCTCCACTGGGAGTCAATGGGGGGATTTCAGTGCTATGGGGAGCTGGTCCCAGGGTGCTAGCTTCAGGATCTCCACAGGGAGTCAAAGTGGGGATTTCGGTGCCATGGTGGCTGGTCCCATGGGGCTAGCTTCAGGGTCTCCACTGGGAATTAATGTGGAGAATTCAGTGCGGTGGGGGCTGGTCCCAGGGTGCTTGCTTCAGGATCTCCACTGGGAGTCAATGTGGAAATTTCAGTGCTATGGGGAGCAGGTCCCAGGGTGCTAGCTTCAAGATCTCCACTGGGAGGCAATGTAGGGATTTCAGTGTGGTGGGGGCTGGTCCCAGGGGGTTAGCTTCAGGATCTCCACTGGGAGTCAATGTGGAGATTTCAGTGCTATGGGGAGCGGGTCCCAGGGTGCTAGCTGCAGGATCACCACTGGGAGTCAATGTGGGGATTTCAGTGCTGTGGGGAGCTGGTCCTCCCAGGGTGCTAGCTTCAGGATCTCCACTGGGAGTCAATGGGGGGATTTCAGTGCTATGGGGAGCTGGTCCCAGGGTGCTAGCTTCAGGATCTCCACAAGCAGTCAATTTGGGGATTTCAGTGCCGTGGGGGCTGGTCCCAGGGGGCTAGCTTCAGGATCTCCACTGGGAGTCAATGTGGGGATTTCAGTGCCGTGGGGAGCTGCTCCCAGGGGGCTTGCTTCAGGATCTCCAAGGGGAGTCAATGTGGGGATTTCAGTGCTGTGGGGGCTGGTCCCAGGGTGCTCACTTCAGGCTCTCCACTGGGAGTCAATGTGGGGATTTTAGTGCTGTGGGGAGCTCGTCCTCCCAGGGTGCTAGCTTCAGGTTCTCCACTGGTAGTCAATGTCTAGATTTCAGTGCGGTGGGGCTGGTCCCAGGGTGCTAGCTTCAGGATCTCCAGTAGGAGTCAATGTGGGGATTTCAGTGCTGTGGGAGCTGGTCCCAGGGTGCTAGCTTCAGGATCTCCACTGGGAGTCAATGGGGGGATTTCAGTGCTATGGGGAGCTGGTCCCAGGGGGCTCGTTTCAGGATCTGCACTGGGAGTCAATGTGGAGATTTCAGTGCTATGGGGAGCATGTCCCAGGGTGCTAGATTCAAGATCCCCACTAGGAGGCAATGTGGGGATTTCAGTGTGATGGGGGCTGGCCCCAGGGTGCTAGCTTCAAGATCTCCACTGGGAGGCAATGTGGGGATTTCAGTGTGATGGGGGCTGGCCCCAGGGGGCTAGCTACAGGATCTCCACTGGGAGTCAATGTGGAGATTTCAGTGCTATGGGGAGCTGGTCCCAGGGTGCTAGCTTCAGGATCTCCACTGGGAGTCAATGGGGGGATTTCAGTGCTATGGGGAGCTGGTCCCAGGGTGCTAGCTTCAGGATCTCCACAGGGAGTCAAAGTGGGGATTTCGGTGCCGTGGTGGCTGGTCCCATGGGGCTAGCTTCAGGGTCTCCACTGGGAATCAATGTGGAGAATTCAGTGCGGTGGGGGCTGGTCCCTGGGTGCTTGCTTCAGGATCTCCACTGGGAGTCAATGTGGAAATTTCAGTGCTATGGGGAGCAGGTCCCAGGGTGCTAGCTTCAAGATCTCCACTGGGAGGCAATGTAGGGATTTCAGTGTGGTGGGGGCTGGTCCCAGGGGGTTAGCTTCAAGATCTCCACTGGGAGTCAATGTGGCGATTTCAGTGCTATGGGGAGCGGGTCCCAGGGTGCTAGCTTCAGGATCACCACTGGGAGTCAATGTGGAGATTTCAGTGCTATGGGGAGCGGGTCCCAGGGTGCTAGCTTCAGGATCTCCACTGGGAGTCAATGTGGGGATTTCAGTGCTGTGGGGAGCTGGTCCCAGGGTGCTAGCTTCAGGATCTCCACAGGGATTCAATGGGGGGATTTCAGTGCTATGGGGAGCTGGTCCCAGGGTGCTAGCTTCAGGATCTCCACAGGGAGTCAAAGTGGGGATTTCGGTGCCGTGGTGGCTGGTCCCATGGGGCTAGCTTCAGGGTCTCCACTGGGAATCAATGTGGAGAATTCAGTGCGGTGGGGGCTGGTCCCAGGGTGCTTGCTTCAGGATCTCCACTGGGAGTCAATGTGGAAATTTCAGTGCTATGGGGAGCAGGTCCCAGGGTGCTAGCTTCAAGATCTCCACTGGGAGGCAATGTAGGGATTTCAGTGTGCTGGGGGCTGGTCCCAGGGGGTTAGCTTCAGGATCTCCACTGGGAGTCAATGTGGAGATTTCAGTGCTATGGGGAGCGGGTCCCAGGGTGCTAGCTTCAGGATCACCACTGGGAGTCAATGTGGGGATTTCAGTGCTGTGGGGAGCTGGTCCTCCCAGGGTGCTAGCTTCAGGATCTCCACTGGGAGTCAATGGGGGGATTTCAGTGCTATGGGGAGCTGGTCCCAGGGTGCTAGCTTCAGGCTATCCACAGGGGTCAATGTGGGGATTTCAGTGCCGTGGGGGCTGGTCCCATGGCGCTAGCCTCAGGGTCTCCACTGGGAATCAATGTGGAGAATTCAGTGCAGTGGGGGCTGGTCCCAGGGTGCTTGCTTCAGGATCTCCACTGGGAGTCAATGTGGAGATTTCAGTGCTATGGGGAGTGGGTCCCAGGGTGCTAGCTTCAGGATCTCCACTGGGAGTCAATGTGGAGATTTCAGTGCTATGGGGAGCTGGTCCCAGGGTGCTAGCTTCAGGATCTCCACTGGGAGTCAATGGGGGGATTTCAGTGCTATGGGGAGCTGGTCCCAGGGTGCTAGCTTCAGGATCTCCACAGGGAGTCAAAGTGGGGATTTCGGTGCCGTGGTGGCTGGTCCCATGGGGCTAGCTTCAGGGTCTCCACTGGGAATCAATGTGGAGAATTCAGTGCGGTGGGGGCTGGTCCCTGGGTGCTTGCTTCAGGATCTCCACTGGGAGTCAATGTGGAAATTTCAGTGCTATGGGGAGCAGGTCCCAGGGTGCTAGCTTCAAGATCTCCACTGGGAGGCAATGTAGGGATTTCAGTGTGGTGGGGGCTGGTCCCAGGGGGTTAGCTTCAGGATCTCCACTGGGAGTCAATGTGGCGATTTCAGTGCTATGGGGAGCGGGTCCCAGGGTGCTAGCTTCAGGATCACCACTGGGAGTCAATGTGGGGATTTCAGTGCTATGGGGAGTGGGTCCCAGGGTGCTAGCTTCAGGATCTCCACTGGGAGTCAATGTGGGGATTTCAGTGCTGTGGGGAGCTGGTCCCAGGGTGCTAGCTTCAGGATCTCCACAGGGATTCAATGGGGGGATTTCAGTGCTATGGGGAGCTGGTCCCAGGGTGCTAGCTTCAGGATCTCCACAGGGAGTCAAAGTGGGGATTTCGGTGCCGTGGTGGCTGGTCCCATGGGGCTAGCTTCAGGGTCTCCACTGGGAATCAATGTGGAGAATTCAGTGCGGTGGGGGCTGGTCCCAGGGTGCTTGCTTCAGGATCTCCACTGGGAGTCAATGTGGAAATTTCAGTGCTATGGGGAGCAGGTCCCAGGGTGCTAGCTTCAAGATCTCCACTGGGAGGCAATGTAGGGATTTCAGTGTGCTGGGGGCTGGTCCCAGGGGGTTAGCTTCAGGATCTCCACTGGGAGTCAATGTGGAGATTTCAGTGCTATGGGGAGCGGGTCCCAGGGTGCTAGCTTCAGGATCACCACTGGGAGTCAATGTGGGGATTTCAGTGCTGTGGGGAGCTGGTCCTCCCAGGGTGCTAGCTTCAGGATCTCCACTGGGAGTCAATGGGGGGATTTCAGTGCTATGGGGAGCTGGTCCCAGGGTGCTAGCTTCAGGCTATCCACAGGGGTCAATGTGGGGATTTCAGTGCCGTGGGGGCTGGTCCCATGGCGCTAGCCTCAGGGTCTCCACTGGGAATCAATGTGGAGAATTCAGTGCAGTGGGGGCTGGTCCCAGGGTGCTTTCTTCAGGATCTCCACTGGGAGTCAATGTGGAGATTTCAGTGCTATGGGGAGTGGGTCCCAGGGTGCTAGCTTCAGGATCTCCACTGGGAGTCAATGTGGGGATTTCAGTGCTGTGGGGAGCTGGTCCCACGGTGCTAGCTTCAGGATCTCCACTGGAAGTCAATGGGGGGATTTCAGTGCTGTGAGGAGCTGGTCCTCCCAGGGTGCTAGCTTCAGGATCTGCACTGGGAGTCAATGTGGAGATTTCAGTGCTATGGGGAGCGTGTCCCAGGGTGCTAGCTTCAAGATCTCCACTGGGAGGCAATGTGGGGATTTCAGAGTGATGGGGGCTGGCCCCAGGGGGCTAGCTACAGGATCTCCACTGGGAGTCAATGTGGGGATTTCAGTGCTGTGAGGAGCTGGTCCTCCCAGGGTGCTAGCTTCAGGATCTCCACTGGGAGTCAATGAGGAGATTTCAGTGCGGTGGGGCTGGTCCCAGGGTGCTAGCTTCAGGATCTCCACTGGGAGTCAATGTGAGAATTTCAGTGCAGTGGGGGTTGGTCCCAGGGGGTTAGCTTCAGGATCTCCACTGGGAGTCAATGTGGGGATTTCAGTACGGTGGGGCCTGGTCCCAGGGGGCTAGTTTCAGGATCTCCACTGGGAGTCAATGTGGAGAATTCAGTATGGTGGGGGCTGGTCCCGGGGGGCTCGTTTCAGGATCTGCACTGGGAGTCAATGTGGAGATTTCAGTGCTATGGGGAGCGTGTCCCAGGGTGCTAGCTTCAAGATCTCCACTGGGAGGCAATGTGGGGATTTCAGAGTGATGGGGGCTGGCCCCAGGGGGCTAGCTACAGGATCTCCACTGGGAGTCAATGTGGAGATTTCAGTGCTATGGGGAGCTGGTCCCAGGGTGCTAGCTTCAGGATCTCCACTGGGAGTCAATGGGGGGATTTCAGTGCTATGGGGAGCTGGTCCCAGGGTGCTAGCTTCAGGATCTCCACAGGGAGTCAAAGTGGGGATTTCGGTGCCATGGTGGCTGGTCCCATGGGGCTAGCTTCAGGGTCTCCACTGGGAATTAATGTGGAGAATTCAGTGCGGTGGGGGCTGGTCCCAGGGTGCTTGCTTCAGGATCTCCACTGGGAGTCAATGTGGAAATTTCAGTGCTATGGGGAGCAGGTCCCAGGGTGCTAGCTTCAAGATCTCCACTGGGAGGCAATGTAGGGATTTCAGTGTGGTGGGGGCTGGTCCCAGGGGGTTAGCTTCAGGATCTCCACTGGGAGTCAATGTGGAGATTTCAGTGCTATGGGGAGCGGGTCCCAGGGTGCTAGCTGCAGGATCACCACTGGGAGTCAATGTGGGGATTTCAGTGCTGTGGGGAGCTGGTCCTCCCAGGGTGCTAGCTTCAGGATCTCCACTGGGAGTCAATGGGGGGATTTCAGTGCTATGGGGAGCTGGTCCCAGGGTGCTAGCTTCAGGATCTCCACAAGCAGTCAATTTGGGGATTTCAGTGCCGTGGGGGCTGGTCCCAGGGGGCTAGCTTCAGGATCTCCACTGGGAGTCAATGTGGGGATTTCAGTGCCGTGGGGAGCTGCTCCCAGGGGGCTTGCTTCAGGATCTCCAAGGGGAGTCAATGTGGGGATTTCAGTGCTGTGGGGGCTGGTCCCAGGGTGCTCACTTCAGGCTCTCCACTGGGAGTCAATGTGGGGATTTTAGTGCTGTGGGGAGCTCGTCCTCCCAGGGTGCTAGCTTCAGGATCTCCACTGGGAGTCAATGAGGAGATTTCAGTGCGGTGGGGCTGGTCCCAGGGTGCTAGCTTCAGGATCTCCACTAGGAGTCAATGTGGGGATTTCAGTGCTGTGGGAGCTGGTCCCAGGGTGCTAGCTTCAGGATCTCCACTGGGAGTCAATGGGGGGATTTCAGTGCTATGGGGAGCTGGTCCCGGGGGGCTCGTTTCAGGATCTGCACTGGGAGTCAATGTGGAGATTTCAGTGCTATGGGGAGCATGTCCCAGGGTGCTAGATTCAAGATCCCCACTAGGAGGCAATGTGGGGATTTCAGTGTGATGGGGGCTGGCCCCAGGGTGCTAGCTTCAAGATCTCCACTGGGAGGCAATGTGGGAATTTCAGTGTGATGGGGGCTGGCCCCAGGGGGCTAGCTACAGGATCTCCACTGGGAGTCAATGTGGAGATTTCAGTGCTATGGGGAGCTGGTCCCAGGGTGCTAGCTTCAGGATCTCCACTGGGAGTCAATGGGGGGATTTCAGTGCTATGGGGAGCTGGTCCCAGGGTGCTAGCTTCAGGATCTCCACAGGGAGTCAAAGTGGGGATTTCGGTGCCGTGGTGGCTGGTCCCATGGGGCTAGCTTCAGGGTCTCCACTGGGAATCAATGTGGAGAATTCAGTGCGGTGGGGGCTGGTCCCAGGGTGCTTGCTTCAGGATCTCCACTGGGAGTCAATGTGGAAATTTCAGTGCTATGGGGAGCAGGTCCCAGGGTGCTAGCTTCAAGATCTCCACTGGGAGGCAATGTAGGGATTTCAGTGTGCTGGGGGCTGGTCCCAGGGGGTTAGCTTCAGGATCTCCACTGGGAGTCAATGTGGAGATTTCAGTGCTATGGGGAGCGGGTCCCAGGGTGCTAGCTTCAGGATCACCACTGGGAGTCAATGTGGGGATTTCAGTGCTGTGGGGAGCTGGTCCTCCCAGGGTGCTAGCTTCAGGATCTCCACTGGGAGTCAATGGGGGGATTTCAGTGCTATGGGGAGCTGGTCCCAGGGTGCTAGCTTCAGGCTATCCACAGGGGTCAATGTGGGGATTTCAGTGCCGTGGGGGCTGGTCCCATGGCGCTAGCCTCAGGGTCTCCACTGGGAATCAATGTGGAGAATTCAGTGCAGTGGGGGCTGGTCCCAGGGTGCTTGCTTCAGGATCTCCACTGGGAGTCAATGTGGAGATTTCAGTGCTATGGGGAGTGGGTCCCAGGGTGCTAGCTTCAGGATCTCCACTGGGAGTCAATGTGGAGATTTCAGTGCTATGGGGAGCTGGTCCCAGGGTGCTAGCTTCAGGATCTCCACTGGGAGTCAATGGGGGGATTTCAGTGCTATGGGGAGCTGGTCCCAGGGTGCTAGCTTCAGGATCTCCACAGGGAGTCAAAGTGGGGATTTCGGTGCCGTGGTGGCTGGTCCCATGGGGCTAGCTTCAGGGTCTCCACTGGGAATCAATGTGGAGAATTCAGTGCGGTGGGGGCTGGTCCCTGGGTGCTTGCTTCAGGATCTCCACTGGGAGTCAATGTAGGGATTTCAGTGTGGTGGGGGCTGGTCCCAGGGGGTTAGCTTCAGGATCTCCACTGGGAGTCAATGTGGCGATTTCAGTGCTATGGGGAGCGGGTCCCAGGGTGCTAGCTTCAGGATCACCACTGGGAGTCAATGTGGGGATTTCAGTGCTATGGGGAGTGGGTCCCAGGGTGCTAGCTTCAGGATCTCCACTGGGAGTCAATGTGGGGATTTCAGTGCTGTGGGGAGCTGGTCCCAGGGTGCTAGCTTCAGGATCTCCACAGGGATTCAATGGGGGGATTTCAGTGCTATGGGGAGCTGGTCCCAGGGTGCTAGCTTCAGGATCTCCACAGGGAGTCAAAGTGGGGATTTCGGTGCCGTGGTGGCTGGTCCCATGGGGCTAGCTTCAGGGTCTCCACTGGGAATCAATGTGGTGAATTCAGTGCGGTGGGGGCTGGTCCCAGGGTGCTTGCTTCAGGATCTCCACTGGGAGTCAATGTGGAAATTTCAGTGCTATGGGGAGCAGGTCCCAGGGTGCTAGCTTCAAGATCTCCACTGGGAGGCAATGTAGGGATTTCAGTGTGCTGGGGGCTGGTCCCAGGGGGTTAGCTTCAGGATCTCCACTGGGAGTCAATGTGGAGATTTCAGTGCTATGGGGAGCGGGTCCCAGGGTGCTAGCTTCAGGATCACCACTGGGAGTCAATGTGGGGATTTCAGTGCTGTGGGGAGCTGGTCCTCCCAGGGTGCTAGCTTCAGGATCTCCACTGGGAGTCAATGGGGGGATTTCAGTGCTATGGGGAGCTGGTCCCAGGGTGCTAGCTTCAGGCTATCCACAGGGGTCAATGTGGGGATTTCAGTGCCGTGGGGGCTGGTCCCATGGCGCTAGCCTCAGGGTCTCCACTGGGAATCAATGTGGAGAATTCAGTGCAGTGGGGGCTGGTCCCAGGGTGCTTGCTTCAGGATCTCCACTGGGAGTCAATGTGGAGATTTCAGTGCTATGGGGAGTGGGTCCCAGGGTGCTAGCTTCAGGATCTCCACTGGGAGTCAATGTGGGGATTTCAGTGCTGTGGGGAGCTGGTCCCACGGTGCTAGCTTCAGGATCTCCACTGGAAGTCAATGGGGGGATTTCAGTGCTATGGGGAGCTGGTCCCAGGGTGCTAGCTTCAGGATCTCCACAGGGAGTCAAAGTGGGGATTTCGATGCTGTGGTGGCTGGTCCCATGGGGCTAGCTTCAGGGTCTCCACTGGGAATCAATGTGGAGAATTCAGTACGGTGGGGGCTGGTCCCTGGGTGCTTGCTTCAGGATCTCCACTGGGAGTCAATATGGAAATTTCAGTGCTATGGGGAGCAGGTCCCAGGGTGCTAGCTTCAAGATCTCCACTGGGAGGCAATGTAGGGATTTCAGTGTGGTGGGGGCTGGTCCCAGGGGGTTAGCTTCAGGATCTCCACTGGGAGTCAATGTGGAGATTTCAGTGCTATGGGGAGCGGGTCCCAGGGTGCTAGCTTCAGGATCACCACTGGGAGTCAATGTGGGGATTTCAGTGCTATGGGGAGTGGGTCCCACGGTGCTAGCTTCAGGATCTCCACTGGGAGTCAATGTGGGGATTTCAGTGCTGTGGGGAGCTGGTCCCAGGGTGCTAGCTTCAGGATCTCCACTGGGAGTCAATGGGGGGGATTTCAGTGCTATGGGGAGCTGGTCCCAGGGTGCTAGCTTCAGGATCTCCACAGGGAGTCAAAGTGGGGATTTCGGTGCCGTGGTGGCTGGTCCCATGGGGCTAGCTTCAGGGTCTCCACTGGGAATCAATGTGGAGAATTCAGTGCGGTGCGGGCTGGTCCCAGGGTGCTTGCTTCAGGATCTCCACTGGGAGTCAATGTGGAAATGTCAGTGCTATGGGGAGCAGGTCCCAGGGTGCTAGCTTCAAGATCTCCACTGGGAGGCAATGTAGGGATTTCAGTGTGGTGGGGGCTGGTCCCAGGGGGTTAGCTTCAGGATCTCCACTGGGAGTCAATGTGGAGATTTCAGTGCTATGGGGAGCGGGTCCCAGGGTGCTAGCTTCAGGATCACCACTGGGAGTCAATGTGGGGATTTCAGTGCTGTGGGGAGCTGGTCCTCCCAGGGTGCTAGCTTCAGGATCTCCACTGGGAGTCAATGGGGGGATTTCAGTGCTATGGGGAGCTGGTCCCAGGGTGCTAGCTTCAGGCTATCCACAGGGAGTCAATGTGGGGATTTCAGTGCCGTGGGGGCTGGTCCCATGGGGCTAGCTTCAGGGTCTCCACTGGGAATCAATGTGGAGAATTCAGTGCAGTGGGGGCTGGTCCCAGGGTGCTTGCTTCAGGATCTCCACTGGGAGTCAATGTGGAAATTACAGTGCTATGGGGAGCAGGTCCCAGGGTGCTAGCTTCAAGATCTCCACTGGGAGACAATGTAGGGATTTCAGTGTGGTGGGGGCTGGTCCCAGGGTGCTAGCTTCAGGATCTCCACTGGGAGTCAATGGAGGGATTTCAGTGCTATGGGGAGCTGGTCCCAGGGTGCTAGCTTCAGGATCTCCACTGGGAGTCAATGTGGGGATTTCAGTGTTGTGGGGAGCTGCTCCCAGGGGGCTTGCTTCAGGATCTCCACTGGGAGTCAATGTGGGGATTTCAGCACAGTGGGGCCTGGTCCCAGGATGCTAGCTTCAGGATCTCCTCTGGGAGTAAATGTGGGATTTTCAGTGCGGTTGGGCCTGGTCCCAGGATGCTAGCTTCAGGATCTCCTCTGGGAGTAAATGTGGGGATTTCAGTGCCGTGGGGAGCTGCTCCCAGGGGGCTTGCTTCAGGATCTCCACTGGGAGTCAATGTGGAGATTTCAGTGCGTTGGGGCCTGGTCCCAGGGTGCTAGCTTCAGGTTCTCCTCTGGGAGTAAATGTGGGGATTTCAGTGCGGTGGGGGCTGGTCCCAGGGTGCTTGCTTCAGGATCTCCACTGGGAGTCAATGTGGGGATTTCAGTGCTATGGGGAGCTGGTCCCACGGTGCTAGCTTCAGGATTTCAGCATCTGCACTGGGAGTCAATGTGGAGATTTCAGTGTGGTGGGGCCAGGTCCCAGGGAACACGCTTCAGGACATCCACTGGGAGTCAATGTGGGGATTTCAGAGCGGTGGGGGCTGGTCCCAGGGTGATAGCTTTAGGATCTCAACTGGGAGTCAATGAGGGGATTTCAGTGCTGTGGGGAGCTGGTCCTCCCAGGGTGCTAGCTTCAGGTTCTCCTCTGGGAGTAAATGTGGGGATTTCAGTGCGGTGGGGGCTGGTCCCAGGGTGCTTGCTTCAGGATCTCCACTGGGAGTCAATGTGGGGATTTCAGTGCTATGGGGAGCTGGTCCCACGGTGCTAGCTTCAGGATTTCAGCATCTGCACTGGGAGTCAATGTGGAGATTTCAGTGTGGTGGGGCCAGGTCCCAGGGAACACGCTTCAGGACATCCACTGGGAGTCAATGTGGGGATTTCAGAGCGGTGGGGGCTGGTCCCAGGGTGATAGCTTTAGGATCTCAACTGGGAGTCAATGAGGGGATTTCAGTGCTGTGGGGAGCTGGTCCTCCCAGGGTGCTAGCTTCAGGATCTCCACTGGGAGTCAATGAGGAGATTTCAGTGTGGTGGGGCTGGTCCCAGGGTGCTAGCTTCAGGATCTCCACTGGGAGTCAATGGCCCTCATTACGACCCTGGCGGAAATCGAAAAACGATGGCGGAAATGCAATACCGCCATCGAATAGCGCTCGGTGCGACTATGACCCGTCACCGCAAAGTACGATGCCATTAGCGACACCGTAGTGAACGCCAACGCTAACTGCACCAAGCACGCGCGCGCGCGCCATGCCAAACCGCAAACACCACCATGGTGCAACGGTACGCCAATTCCGACCCTAGCGGACATGTACCTAACGCCATCAGGCATGGCGGAATGGACCATTCCGCCATGGTGAGAAGTACGGCATCGCGAATCAACCGTAAACGGCCCCACTGAGTGCCTGTACACCGCTCCCTGCCCACAAAGTACAACTCCCCGTAGGTGCAATGAAGCCACAATGCAACCATTGAAATGTACAAGTCACCCATGCATGCCAACGAACAAAAGAAACACAACAGGGGCCAATGGGAGCTGCAGGGCACAGATGGCACGAATACACAAGCCATCCCAATGGACATGACCACAGTCCCCCACCAAGAAACGCACGCAAACACAGGCACCTGTGACCAGCAATATACCGAAAACCACATCATTCAACCAGTCCACCTGGCTGACCGGCATCTGTTACACAAAACCCAATCCCCCGCCCCTGAGCATGACAACATTCAAACTGGCATATTGGCAGCCCCCATCCCTGACCTCACTGGGCTTCGTAGGCAAACGCGCACAGCACAGTACCACGCAACTAAACCCCGAAGCTGGAACCCAATGCAGATCTCCTCACAATACATCGCCCCCCAAATAGGCATATGCCACATCACTTGCAAAGAAAAACGCTACACGGGCCAAATCAGAATAGACATTTATGCACATCAAAATCACCAAGCACATACAGCCATCAGGCCATGAAATCCAAAACACCAACCACCATTGTGGGCTGCTTCCGCAAGAAACGACCAGCCACTACCTGTGTGTCGCCCTGTTCCCCCATGGTACACAGAGCCACATTCACGTACGAAAAGGCAACATGGAAGCGCACAGAACCGCAGGGCCGTCCCAATGGGGAGGCACTAGTCCAGCTGAAAGGCCGAAATGTTGCTCCGAGCCACCAGTACTGCGTAAGGGCATGTGGGCCATTGGCGATCGTCCCATAAGATCGTAATGCTGCTCCACTGATTAACACGAAGCAGCAGGTGTCGGGAGTAAAATCCATCTGCAGGAGTGGCATACAGATGGCAGTGGCAAAAGGGGAGGAGATACCTGTCAACCAAAAGAAAAGAAAAAGAACAGAATGGCCATCAGAACTACATTCGAACAACTCACTTCAATGATCACACGAAATCCACAGCCATATGCATGCTAGCCCACTCCAAAGGAACATCACCACCCCAAAACCACTTGCGACTCACAACCATCTATATCGAGGTGCAAACACCATCACAAACGAGTGTCTGAGGGCGCCTCGAGACAGGGAGGGCTCAACAAGGCCAGATGGACGATGGTCCCACTATGGCAGCCCTGCATCACATAGCGTAGGGGAGGCGGATAGATCCCAAGAAGCCCTGTACATGGCAAACTCTGTACCAAATCACCTGCCCATGCATCCATCCATCATTCCCTCATCCCGGGATCAAAATGCCTGAATAATTACTCACATGACATTAGAAACATCCATTGAGTCTGTGCGTTATGCAGCCTGCTAAATCCACAGTGCCCCAGCCCGTAATTCCAGTGTTGTGAAGTAACATGTATTTGGGAACGGACGGCCTCATCGCCCACGTAGCTATTGCGCATCCCAAACTATTCATATCAATCATTGCTCCCTCGCCATGGGCCCTGTCTCAAGGACATAGAACAATAGAACGTTACATTTGCAGTCAGACCTGTGGGCATCTCCTCACCGCTAGCTGGAAACCGAAAGCGCCGCCCTTCGAATTCCTCATTTGCAACATCACGTCGAAAAGGCATCTGTGGCCGTTTGAAATCACTAATCATCCCATCGAGTGCGGCTGTGTGTGAAAATGGCAACTGCCTTCACCCACGAATGGGACGCCCCGCCCGTCGTTGCAACTCGGTACAGTGATGCATGAGGGCCCACCGTTAACCGAGTACTACGTCCCACTGACCCCTCACAAGTCTGTTCGCGACTGCACAGATAGTACGTGAAACAATGGGACCACAGCAGAATGAACATATCAACCAATCTAACACGGCCATCGGGTACAAATACATGATTGCAATAGCAAGATGCCATTCCCCGAATTGCAGCGTTGTGCGCGGGACGTGCTCGGCCAAAGGGGAGAGCAGTTTGCACAGGTGGAATTAATCACCACAGGTGGAGGCCATACAGCCTGAAAACACATAAATTGCACAGCCAGTCCCCTCCCACAACCACACCGAAATGCTACCGGCAGGACTCGCGATGTTGGCCCTGGGGGACCTGATAGCACTGCAAGTGCTCCGACTCCAAGAAGTAGACGAACACCAACTACAACCAGCCGCACGGAGGAGACGCAGGAGGAGGAGGAGGCCAAGGCAGGGCCAGCAAGGCCCACCAGCACAGCCACTACCACCACGCAGGCAGCCCGCAATACCACGCCTCCGAGCACATCCGTTCAACCTCACTGATGAGCAGATCCACACCCTCTACCGTCTGGACCGGGACACCATAGCCGCCATTGTGGACATGACACAGGCTGACCTTGTCAGCATGATAGACAGCCCAACCGCCATCCCACCCCTACTGAAGGTGGTGTCTGTACTACACTTCCTGGCCACAGGCACCTACCAGCACACAGTCGGACAGTTGCATGGCATTTCTCAGCCACTGTTCTCACGGACACTATTGCTAGTGCTCGATGCCCTCCTGAAGCACGCAGACGACTACATCTCTCTACCACGCTCGGAGCAGGAAATAACCAACACAAAAGTGGGATTCCATGCACTTGCCGGCATACCGGGTTGCATTGGTGCCATCGACTGCACCCATGTTGAATTGGTCGTCCCACATGCCATGGAGGCCCAGTACCGCAACCGAAAACAATTTCATTCCCTGAATGTACAGATGGTGTGTGACTCCAACAGGATCATTACACATTGTTGTGCCCGATTCCCTGGATCAACCCATGATTCTATGGTCTTGAGGAACTCTACAATACCACGCTACATGGAACGACACGCAGGGAACAGATCCTGGCTACTCGGTGAGTCTCATTACATGCATGATGATGTGGGGTATGTGATGCGGCAATGACCTGCCAGGAAGGGGGGGGGGGGTGTGCGTACGTATCAATGGCATTCCACATCATACGTTTCTCGTCCACATACAGGTGATGCTGGATATCCACTGAAGAGATGGCTCCTCACACCAGTCCGGAACCCACGGGACCAGCATGAGGAGGACTACAACCATGCCCACTCACGTACCCGTGTAGTCATTGAACAGGCATTCGGCCTACTGAAGGGTCGTTTCCGCTGCCTCAGCAGGTCTGGCGGGGCACTCCTGTACCGCCATGAGAAGGTTGCAAAGATGGTGATGGCATGTGTCATGCTCCACAACATGTGCGTACGTAGAAATGTGCCCATGCCCCCTGACGCAGAACTGCAAGCACCTGAAGATGGTCATGATGAGGGTGGGGATGTGGCAGCACCTCATGGAGTCTGCGAGGCACCGGAGGGCCGTGACATTCGTCAGCATCTCATTGATGTATGCTTCTAGCACTCACGCCTGGTGGCTGATGCATGGACACGGGACTCGTGGCACTGCGTGTGTCTGGGACATGCACAATATGGACTGTACGCCTATGATGGCCTAGTACACAAAGATCAATGTCCACACTTCTCATCGGTTGATCGTGCACTTTTTATGGCATATGTGACATCATGTTGAACACCCTATCGACCCGCCACCCAAGTGAGCCCAACACACCCCCTCCACCCTCCTACCTCCCCCCCCGAACACCAGTGTCCAAAGATGCTCATTGTCAGTGGGCTGTCGCTATTGCATGCCCCCTCTGCGGGTATCAGGGGCACCCCTGCCTGTGGAGCGCAGGTTCCTTCCAGATCTACGTTGGGGGCTGCCCTGGACGGAACTTGCAACGGATGATGTGTCTGCCTGCTCACGTCCATGCATGTCCCTAAGGGTTTGCGAGAGCTCAGTGAGCACACGGCGCACTGCGGCAAGTTCGGCACATACGTCTTTGGACGTCGCATGCAGTTCCCCCCTCAGGCTCTCGGTGCTACTCTCCATTTGGACTCTCAGGCTATCGGTGCTACTCTCCATTTGGACTCTCAGGCTCTCGGTGCTACTCTCAATTTGTGCCCTTAGCGTCTCTGTACCTCTCTCCATTTCTGCCCTAAGTGTCTCTGTTGATGTTTCTATGTCTGCCTTGGTGCCCCCACATTCATCGGCATGGCCCTTGAGGAGTGTGGCCATTTGCTGCTGTTGGACGATTAACTTGTCGAGGGACTGTTGCCTCTGCTGGGCCATGGCCATTTGCGGTGGTGTCACAGAGGGGCTGTTGTCCTCATGTTGCCTTGCCACAGGGCTTGTGGGGGATGGCCAGTCGTCGTCTTGTGGGTGCCCCTGCGTGGTATCCTCATGTTGTACGGGAGGGGACAGACAGGGGGATTGGGACAGGTCATGGATGGATCTGACCTCGACATCCCCGTCTTCTGTGTCGGAGCATGCTGCCATCAATGGGGTGTCACCTATGGTGCTGCTGCCACCAGAGGCAGTGCCTTCTGTGGCATCCATTGGGGGGACCTGTGGTGGTGGTGTTGTGGGCATGCTGGCTGCTGGGGTGCCTGTTGATGTTCCCTCCTCTGTGCTGCCACCTGATTTGTGCTGCTGCCGTGTCTTGATGCGTGCAGCTGAGGTGGAGGGTCTCTGGCCGTTGGTCTTGGCCCTCTTTGCAGGTGTGCTGGTAGGGGTGTCCTGTAGCTCGTCGTTCGGATCGGACCCTGTGGTGGAGTAAAGGAGGGCGAGGGTTATTGATGGGTCAGTGGGAATTGGAATGGCATTGTATCACATGCATTGGGGTGGTGCCTGAGGGTGATTTGGGTCGGGGTCTTGGGGGTGGTTTCATTTGTGTGTGGAGTGAGGGTGCAGTTGTTTGGCAGCCTGCAGTTAGGGTGTGCCTGCTGCACCTGTGGTGCGTGTTTTAGGGGTTTTTAATTAATTATGTATTTATTGTGGGTTTTAACGTGCGCTATCAGGCCGATGTGTGTGGACGTTCTCCTGGACATGTGTTTCTGTTGCACTATGGGGACACATGGTACTTCACATGAATGGACTTTGTGGATTTGGCATTGTTTTATCTGGGCCACCTACCTGAATCTTCGGATGTCTGCACTCCTTTCTCCATCCCTCCGACTCCCTCTATGCTCTCCATTCCGATGGTGGAGGCACAGATTTCTTCCCAGGGGGTCAACTTGATGGGTGATTCAGGACCTCCCCCGGTGGCTGTGGCAATGTTGCGGTTGGCAGAGAGTATGCTGCGGACGCGTATCCGCAGGTCGTCCCATCGCTTGCGGCATTGCTGTGGGGTGCGGGGTGCGGTCCCCACCGCACTTACCCGCTGTGCCACCAGAGCCCATATGGCCTTCTTGTTTGCAAGTGCCGTCCTGGTCATTTGCGTGGAGAAGACGACGGCAGCATTCTCCTGGAGGGTCTCTGTTAGCACGGTGAGTTCCTCACGGGAGAAGTGGACCTGCCGCTTGCGGTCGCACGCTTTCTTCGCTGCTTTTCCCATTATTCTTGGTTTCGCTAGGGTGGTTGGCGGGTTGGGGTGTGTTTCGGGGTAGTGATTTTAGTGGTTGTGTGGTTTTAGTGTATTTATAGGTGTACGCCGGGATGTTTCCCCTTCCGGGCCCATGTTTTAGCTTCCGTTTCCGTATATTTCCGGCCACCGTACTTTCCGGTAGGCGCACACTGCGGTGGCCGCTAAGAGGGGTGGCGGTATTGCACCTAGGGCGCCGTACGGCGGCGGTGTGGGCCGTTTTGGGGTCATTTCCGCCATCGCGGACTTTGCACTTCCGCCATGCCGTGGTGCTCGTGCCCGATGGGTCGGAATGGGCCGCACTTTGCTCCTTCGTGCAATGGCGGAAACGCTATTTACGCTGTGGCGCTCCGGTCAGTCGCTTTCCGCCAGGGTCGTAATGAGGGCCAATGTGAGGATTTCAGTGCTGTGGGGAGCTGGTCCCAGGGGGCTAGCTTCAGGATATCCACTGGGAGTCAATGTAGGGATTTCAGTGCTGTGGGGAGCTGGTCCCAGGGTGCTAGCTTCAGTATCTCCACTGGGAGTCAATGAGGAGATTTCAGTGCGGTGGGGGCTGGTCCCAGGGTGCTAGCTTCAGGATCTCCACTGGGAGCCAATGTGGGGATTTCAGTGCGGTGGGGCCTGGTCCCAGGGGGCTAGTTTCAGGATCTCCACTGGGAGTCAATGTGGAGAATTTAGTATGGTGGGGGCTGGTCCCGGGGGGCTCGTTTCAGGATTTGCACTGGGAGTCAATGTGGAGATTTCAGTGCTATGGGGAGCGTGTCCCAGGGTGCTAGCTTCAAGATCTCCACTGGGAGGCAATGTGGGGATTTCAGTGTGATGGGGGTTGGCCCCAGGGGGCTAGCTTCAGGATCTCCACTGGGAGTCAATGTGGGGATTTCAGTACGGTGGGGCCTGGTCCCAGGGGGCTAGTTTCAGGATATCCACTGGGAGTCAATGTGGAGAATTCAGTATGGTGGGGGCTGGTCCCGGGGGGCTCGTTTCAGGATCTGCACTGGGAGTCAATGTGGAGATTTCAGTGCTATGGGGAGCGTGTCCCAGGCTGCTAGCTTCAAGATCTCCACTGGGAGGCAATGTGGGGATTTCAGAGTGATGGGGGCTGGCCCCAGGGTGCTAGCTTCAGGATCTCCACTGGGAGTCAATGTGGGGATTTCAGTGCTATGGGGAGCATGTCCCAGGGTGCTAGATTCAAGATCTCCACTAGGAGGCAATGTGGGGATTTCAGTGTGATGGGGGCTGGCCCCAGGGGGCTAGCTACAGGATCTCCACTGGGAGTCAATGTGGGGATTTCAGTGCTTTGGGAGCTGGTCCCAGGGTGCTAGCTTCAGGATCTCCACTGGGAGTCAATGGGGGGATTTCAGTGCTATGGGGAGCTGGTCCGGGGGGCTCGTTTCAGGATCTGCACTGGGAGTCAATGTGGAGATTTCAGTGCTATGGGGAGCATTTCCCAGGGTTCTAGATTCAAGATCCCCACTAGGAGGCAATGTGGGGATTTCAGTGTGATGGGGGCTGGCCCCAGGGTGCTAGCTTCAAGATCTCCACTGGGAGGCAATGTGGGGATTTCAGTGTGATGGGGGATGGCCCCAGGGGGCTAGCTTTAGGATCTCCACTGGGAGTCAATGGGGGGATTTCAGTGCTATGGGGAACTGGTCCCAGGGTGCTAGCTTCAGGATCTCCACAGGGAGTCAAAGTGGGGATTTCGGTGCTATGGGGAGTGGGTCCCAGGGTGCTAGTTCAGGATCTCCACTGGGAGTCAATGTGGGGATTTCAGTGCTGTGGGGAGCTGGTCCCAGGGTGCTAGCTTTAGGATCTCCACTGGGAGTCAATGGGGGGATTTCAGTGCTATGGGGAACTGGTCCCAGGGTGCTAGCTTCAGGATCTCCACAGGGAGTCAAAGTGGGGATTTCGGTGCCGTGGTGGCTGGTCCCATGGGGCTAGCTTCAGGGTCTCCACTGGGAATCAATGGGGAGAATTCAGTGCGGTGGGGGCTGGTCCCAGGGTGCTTGCTTCAGGATCTCCACTGGGAGTCAATGTGGAAATTTCAGTGCTATGGGGAGCAGGTCCCAGGGTGCTAGCTTCAAGATCTCCACTGGGAGGCAATGTAGGGATTTCAGTGTGGTGGGGGCTGGTCCCAGGGTGCTAGCTTCAGGATCTCCACTGGGAGTCAATGTGAGAATTTCAGTGCAGTGGGGGTTGGTCCCAGGGGGTTAGCTTCAGGATCTCCACTGGGAGTCAATGTGGGGATTTCAGTACGGTGGGGCCTGGTCCCAGGGGGCTAGTTTCAGGATCTCCACTGGGAGTCGATGTGGAGAATTCAGTATGGTGGGGGCTGGTCCCGGGGGGCTCGTTTCAGGATCTGCACTGGGAGTCAATGTGGAGATTTCAGTGCTATGGGGAGCGTGTCCCAGGGTGCTAGCTTCAAGATCTCCACTGGGAGGCAATGTGGGGATTTCAGAGTGATGGGGGCTGGCCCCAGGGGGCTAGCTACAGGATCTCCACTGGGAGTCAATGTGGAGATTTCAGTGCTATGGGGAGCTGGTCCCAGGGTGCTAGCTTCAGGATCTCCACTGGGAGTCAATGGGGGGATTTCAGTGCTATGGGGAGCTGGTCCCAGGGTCCTAGCTTCAGGATCTCCACAGGGAGTCAAAGTGGGGATTTCGGTGCCATGGTGGCTGGTCCCATGGGGCTAGCTTCAGGGTCTCCACTGGGAATTAATGTGGAGAATTCAGTGCGGTGGGGGCTGGTCCCAGGGTGCTTGCTTCAGGATCTCCACTGGGAGTCAATGTGGAAATTTCAGTGCTATGGGGAGCAGGTCCCAGGGTGCTAGCTTCAAGATCTCCACTGGGAGGCAATGTAGGGATTTCAGTGTGGTGGGGGCTGGTCCCAGGGGGTTAGCTTCAGGATCTCCACTGGGAGTCAATGTGGAGATTTCAGTGCTATGGGGAGCGGGTCCCAGGGTGCTAGCTGCAGGATCACCACTGGGAGTCAATGTGGGGATTTCAGTGCTGTGGGGAGCTGGTCCTCCCAGGGTGCTAGCTTCAGGATCTCCACTGGGAGTCAATGGGGGGATTTCAGTGCTATGGGGAGCTGGTCCCAGGGTGCTAGCTTCAGGATCTCCACAAGCAGTCAATTTGGGGATTTCAGTGCCGTGGGGGCTGGTCCCAGGGGGCTAGCTTCAGGATCTCCACTGGGAGTCAATGTGGGGATTTCAGTGCCGTGGGGAGCTGCTCCCAGGGGGCTTGCTTCAGGATCTCCAAGGGGAGTCAATGTGGGGATTTCAGTGCTGTGGGGGCTGGTCCCAGGGTGCTCACTTCAGGCTCTCCACTGGGAGTCAATGTGGGGATTTTAGTGCTGTGGGGAGCTCGTCCTCCCAGGGTGCTAGCTTCAGGATCTCCACTGGGAGTCAATGAGGAGATTTCAGTGCGGTGGGGCTGGTCCCAGGGTGCTAGCTTCAGGATCTCCACTAGGAGTCAATGTGGGGATTTCAGTGCTGTGGGAGCTGGTCCCAGGGTGCTAGCTTCAGGATCTCCACTGGGAGTCAATGGGGGGATTTCAGTGCTATGGGGAGCTGGTCCCGGGGGGCTCGTTTCAGGATCTGCACTGGGAGTCAATGTGGAGATTTCAGTGCTATGGGGAGCATGTCCCAGGGTGCTAGATTCAAGATCTCCACTAGGAGGCAATGTGGGGATTTCAGTGTGATGGGGGCTGGCCCCAGGGTGCTAGCTTCAAGATCTCCACTGGGAGGCAATGTGGGGATTTCAGTGTGATGGGGGCTGGCCCCAGGGGGCTAGCTACAGGATCTCCACTGGGAGTCAATGTGGAGATTTCAGTGCTATGGGGAGTGGGTCCCAGGGTGCTAGCTTCAGGATCTCCACTGGGAGTCAATGTGGGGATTTCAGTGCTGTGGGGAGCTGGTCCCAGGGTGCTAGCTTCAGGATCTCCACTGGGAGTCAATGGGGGGATTTCAGTGCTATGGGGAGCTGGTCCCAGGGTGCTAGCTTCAAGATCTCCACAGGGAGTCAAAGTGGGGATTTCGGTGCCGTGGTGGCTGGTCCCATGGGGCTAGCTTCAGGGTCTCCACTGGGAATCAATGTGGAGAATTCAGTGTGATGGGGGCTGGCCCCAGGGGGCTAGCTACAGGATCTCCACTGGGAGTCAATGTGGAAATTTCAGTGCTATGGGGAGCAGGTCCCAGGGTGCTAGCTTCAAGATCTCCACTGGGAGGCAATGTAGGGATTTCAGTGTGGTGGGGGCTGGTCCCAGGGGGTTAGCTTCAGGATCTCCACTGGGAGTCAATGTGGCGATTTCAGTGCTATGGGGAGCGGGTCCCAGGGTGCTAGCTTCAGGATCACCACTGGGAGTCAATGTGGGGATTTCAGTGCTATGGGGAGTGGGTCCCAGGGTGCTAGCTTCAGGATCTCCACTGGGAGTCAATGTGGGGATTTCAGTGCTGTGGGGAGCTGGTCCCAGGGTGCTAGCTTCAGGATCTCCACAGGGATTCAATGGGGGGATTTCAGTGCTATGGGGAGCTGGTCCCAGGGTGCTAGCTTCAGGATCTCCACAGGGAGTCAAAGTGGGGATTTCGGTGCCGTGGTGGCTGGTCCCATGGGGCTAGCTTCAGGGTCTCCACTGGGAATCAATGTGGAGAATTCAGTGCGGTGGGGGCTGGTCCCAGGGTGCTTGCTTCAGGATCTCCACTGGGAGTCAATGTGGAAATTTCAGTGCTATGGGGAGCAGGTCCCAGGGTGCTAGCTTCAAGATCTCCACTGGGAGGCAATGTAGGGATTTCAGTGTGCTGGGGGTGGTCCCAGGGGGTTAGCTTCAGGATCTCCACTGGGAGTCAATGTGGAGATTTCAGTGCTATGGGGAGCGGGTCCCAGGGTGCTAGCTTCAGGATCACCACTGGGAGTCAATGTGGGGATTTCAGTGCTGTGGGGAGCTGGTCCTCCCAGGGTGCTAGCTTCAGGATCTCCACTGGGAGTCAATGGGGGGATTTCAGTGCTATGGGGAGCTGGTCCCAGGGTGCTAGCTTCAGGCTATCCACAGGGAGTCAATGTGGGGATTTCAGTGCCGTGGGGGCTGGTCCCATGGCGCTAGCCTCAGGGTCTCCACTGGGAATCAATGTGGAGAATTCAGTGCAGTGGGGGCTGGTCCCAGGGTGCTTGCTTCAGGATCTCCACTGGGAGTCAATGTGGAGATTTCAGTGCTATGGGGAGTGGGTCCCAGGGTGCTAGCTTCAGGATCTCCACTGGGAGTCAATGTGGGGATTTCAGTGCTGTGGGGAGCTGGTCCCAGGGTGCTAGCTTCAGGATCTCCACTGGAAGTCAATGGGGGGATTTCAGTGCTATGGGGAGCTGGTCCCAGGGTGCTAGCTTCAGGATCTCCACAGGGAGTCAAAGTGGGGATTTCGGTGCCGTGGTGGCTGGTCCCATGGGGCTAGCTTCAGGGTCTCCACTGGGAATCAATGTGGAGAATTCAGTGCGGTGGGGGCTGGTCCCTGGGTGCTTGCTTCAGGATCTCCACTGGGAGTCAATATGGAAATTTCAGTGCTATGGGGAGCAGGTCCCAGGGTGCTAGCTTCAAGATCTCCACTGGGAGGCAATGTAGGGATTTCAGTGTGGTGGGGGCTGGTCCCAGGGGGTTAGCTTCAGGATCTCCAGTGGGAGTCAATGTGGAGATTTCAGTGCTATGGGGAGCGGGTCCCAGGGTGCTAGCTTCAGGATCACTACTGGGAGTCAATGTGGGGATTTCAGTGCTATGGGGAGTGGGTCCCACGGTGCTAGCTTCAGGATCTCCACTGGGAGTCAATGTGGGGATTTCAGTGCTGTGGGGAGCTGGTCCCAGGGTGCTAGCTTCAGGATCTCCACTGGGAGTCAATGGGGGGGATTTCAGTGCTATGGGGAGCTGGTCCCAGGGTGCTAGCTTCAGGATCTCCACAGGGAGTCAAAGTGGGGATTTCGGTGCCGTGGTGGCTGGTCCCATGGGGCTAGCTTCAGGGTCTCCACTGGGAATCAATGTGGAGAATTCAGTGCGGTGGGGGCTGGTCCCAGGGTGCTTGCTTCAGGATCTCCACTGGGAGTCAATGTGGAAATGTCAGTGCTATGGGGAGCAGGTCCCAGGGTGCTAGCTTCAAGATCTCCACTGGGAGGCAATGTAGGGATTTCAGTGTGGTGGGGGCTGGTCCCAGGGGGTTAGCTTCAGGATCTCCACTGGGAGTCAATGTGGAGATTTCAGTGCTATGGGGAGCGGGTCCCAGGGTGCTAGCTTCAGGATCACCACTGGGAGTCAATGTGGGGATTTCAGTGCTGTGGGGAGCTGGTCCTCCCAGGGTGCTAGCTTCAGGATCTCCACTGGGAGTCAATGGGGGGATTTCAGTGCTATGGGGAGCTGGTCCCAGGGTGCTAGCTTCAGGCTATCCACAGGGAGTCAATGTGGGGATTTCAGTGCCGTGGGGGCTGGTCCCATGGGGCTAGCTTCAGGGTCTCCACTGGGAATCAATGTGGAGAATTCAGTGCAGTGGGGGCTGGTCCCAGGGTGCTTGCTTCAGGATCTCCACTGGGAGTCAATGTGGAAATTACAGTGCTATGGGGAGCAGGTCCCAGGGTGCTAGCTTCAAGATCTCCACTGGGAGACAATGTAGGGATTTCAGTGTGGTGGGGGCTGGTCCCAGGGTGCTAGCTTCAGGATCTCCACTGGGAGTCAATGGAGGGATTTCAGTGCTATGGGGAGCTGGTCCCAGGGTGCTAGCTTCAGGATCTCCACTGGGAGTCAATGTGGGGATTTCAGTGTTGTGGGGAGCTGCTCCCAGGGGGCTTGCTTCAGGATCTCCACTGGGAGTCAATGTGGGGATTTCAGCACAGTGGGGCCTGGTCCCAGGATGCTAGCTTCAGGATCTCCTCTGGGAGTAAATGTGGGATTTTCAGTGCGGTTGGGCCTGGTCCCAGGATGCTAGCTTCAGGATCTCCTCTGGGAGTAAATGTGGGGATTTCAGTGCCGTGGGGAGCTGCTCCCAGGGGGCTTGCTTCAGGATCTCCACTGGGAGTCAATGTGGAGATTTCAGTGCGTTGGGGCCTGGTCCCAGGGTGCTAGCTTCAGGTTCTCCTCTGGGAGTAAATGTGGGGATTTCAGTGCGGTGGGGGCTGGTCCCAGGGTGCTTGCTTCAGGATCTCCACTGGGAGTCAATGTGGGGATTTCAGTGCTATGGGGAGCTGGTCCCAAGGTGCTAGCTTCAGGATTTCAGCATCTGCACTGGGAGTCAATGTGGAGATTTCAGTGTGGTGGGGCCAGGTCCCAGGGAACACGCTTCAGGACATCCACTGGGAGTCAATGTGGGGATTTCAGAGTGGTGGGGGCTGGTCCCAGGGTGATAGCTTTAGGATCTCAACTGGGAGTCAATGAGGGGATTTCAGTGCTGTGGGGAGCTGGTCCTCCCAGGGTGCTAGCTTCAGGATCTCCGCTGGGAGTCAATGAGGAGATTTCAGTGTGGTGGGGCTGGTCCCAGGGTGCTAGCTTCAGGATCTCCACTGGGAGTCAATGTGAGGATTTCAGTGCTGTGGGGAGCTGGTCCCAGGGGGCTAGCTTCAGGATATCCACTGGGAGTCAATGTAGGGATTTCAGTGCTGTGGGGAGCTGGTCCCAGGGTGCTAGCTTCAGGATCTCCACTGGGAGTCAATGAGGAGATTTCAGTGCGGTGGGGGCTGGTCCCAGGGTTCTAGCTTCAGGATCTCCACTGGGAGCCAATGTGGGGATTTCAGTGCGGTGGGGCCTGGTCCCAGGGGGCTAGTTTCAGGATCTCCACTGGGAGTCAATGTGGAGAATTTAGTATGGTGGGGGCTGGTCCCGGGGGGCTCGTTTCATGATTTGGACTGGGAGTCAATGTGGAGATTTCAGTGCTATGGGGAGCGTGTCCCAGGGTGCTAGCTTCAAGATCTCCACTGGGAGGCAATGTGGGGATTTCAGTGTGATGGGGGTTGGCCCCAGGGGGCTAGTTCAGGATCTCCACTGGGAGTCAATGTGGAGATTTCAGTGCTATGGGGAGTGGGTCCAAGGGTGCTAGCTTCAGGATCTCCACTGGGAGTCAATGTGGGGATTTCAGTGCTGTGGGGAGCTGGTCCCAGGGTGCTAGCTTCAGGATCTCCACTGGGAGTCAATGTGGGGATTTCAGTACGGTGGGGCCTGGTCCCAGGGGGCTAGTTTCAGGATATCCACTGGGAGTCAATGTGGAGAATTCAGTATGGTGGGGGCTGGTCCCGAGGGGCTCGTTTCAGGATCTGCACTGGGAGTCAATGTGGAGATTTCAGTGCTATGGGGAGCGTGTCCCAGGGGGCTAGCTTCAAGATCTCCACTGGGAGGCAATGTGGGGATTTCAGAGTGATGGGGAGTGGGTCCCAGGGTGCTAGCTTCAGGATCTCCACTGGGAGTCAATGTGGGGATTTCAGTGCTATGGGGAGCATGTCCCAGGGTGCTAGATTCAAGATCTCCACTAGGAGGCAATGTGGGGATTTCAGTGTGATGGGGGCTGGCCCCAGGGGGCTAGCTACAGGATCTCCACTGGGAGTCAATGTGGGGATTTCAGTGCTGTGGGAGCTGGTCCCAGGGTGCTAGCTTCAGGATCTCCACTGGGAGTCAATAGGGGGATTTCAGTGCTATGGGAAGCTGGTCCCGGGGGGCTCGTTTCAGGATCTGCACTGGGAGTCAATGTGGAGATTTCAGTGCTATGGGGAGCATGTCCCAGGGTTCTAGATTCAAGATCCCCACTAGGAGGCAATGTGGGGATTTCAGTGTGATGGGGGCTGGCCCCAGGGTGCTAGCTTCAAGATCTCCACTGGGAGGCAATGTGGGGATTTCAGTGTGATGGGGGATGGCCCCAGGGGGCTAGCTACAGGATCTCCACTGGGAGTCAATGTGGAGATTTCAGTGCTATGGGGAGTGGGTCCCAGGGTGCTAGTTCAGGATCTCCACTGGGAGTCAATGTGGGGATTTCAGTGCTGTGGGGAGCTGGTCCCAGGGTGCTAGCTTTAGGATCTCCACTGGGAGTCAATGGGGGGATTTCAGTGCTATGGGGAACTGGTCCCAGGGTGCTAGCTTCAGGATCTCCACAGGGAGTCAAAGTGGGGATTTCGGTGCCGTGGTGGCTGGTCCCATGGGGCTAGCTTCAGGGTCTCCACTGGGAATCAATGGGGAGAATTCAGTGCGGTGGGGGCTGGTCCCAGGGTGCTTGCTTCAGGATCTCCACTGGGAGTCAATGTGGAAATTTCAGTGCTATGGGGAGCAGGTCCCAGGGTGCTAGCTTCAAGATCTCCACTGGGAGGCAATGTAGGGATTTCAGTGTGGTGGGGGCTGGTCCCAGGGGGTTAGCTTCAGGATCTCCACTGGGAGTCAATGTGGAGATTTCAGTGCTATGGGGAGCGGGTCCCAGGGTGCTAGCTTCAGGATCACCACTGGGAGTCAATGTGGGGATTTCAGTGCTATGGGGAGTGGGTCCCAGGGTGCTAGCTTCAGGATCTCCACTGGGAGTCAATGGGGGGGATTTCAGTGCTATGGGGAGCTGGTCCCAGGGTGCTAGCTTCAGGATCTCCACAGGGAGTCAAAGTGGGGATTTCGGTGCCGTGGTGGCTGGTCCCATGGGGCTAGCTTCAGGGTCTCCACTGGGAATCAATGTGGAGAATTCAGTGCGGTGGGGGCTGGTCCCAGGGTGCTTGCTTCAGGATCTCCACTGGGAGTCAATGTGGAAATTTCAGTGCTATGGGGAGCAGGTCCCAGGGTGCTAGCTTCAAGATCTCCACTGGGAGGCAATGTAGGGATTTCAGTGTGGTGGGGGCTGGTCCCAGGGGGTTAGCTTCAGGATCTCCACTGGGAGTCAATGTGGAGATTTCAGTGCTATGGGGAGCGGGTCCCAGGGTGCTAGCTTCAGGATCACCACTGGGAGTCAATGTGGGGATTTCAGTGCTGTGGGGAGCTGGTCCTCCCAGGGTGCTAGCTTCAGGATCTCCACTGGGAGTCAATGGGGGGATTTCAGTGCTATGGGGAGCTGGTCCCAGGGTGCTAGCTTCAGGCTATCCACAGGGAGTCAATGTGGGGATTTCAGTGCCGTGGGGGCTGGTCCCATGGGGCTAGCTTCAGGGTCTCCACTGGGAATCAATGTGGAAATTACAGTGCTATGGGGAGCAGGTCCCAGGGTGCTAGCTTCAAGATCTCCACTGGGAGACAATGTAGGGATTTCAGTGTGGTGGGGGCTGGTCCCAGGGTGCTAGCTTCAGGATCTCCACTGGGAGTCAATGGAGGGATTTCAGTGCTATGGGGAGCTGGTCGCAGGGTGCTAGCTTCAGGATCTCCACTGGGAGACAATGTGGGGATTTCAGTGTTGTGGGGAGCTGCTCCCAGGGGGCTTGCTTCAGGATCTCCACTGGGAGTCAATGTGGGGATTTCAGCACAGTGGGGCCTGGTCCCAGGATGCTAGCTTCAGGATCTCCACTGGGAGCCAATGTGGGGATTTCAGTGCGGTGGGGCCTGGTCGCAGGGGGCTAGTTTCAGGATCTCCACTGGGAGTCAATGTGGAGAATTTAGTATGGTGGGGGCTGGTCCCGGGGGGCTCGTTTCAGGATTTGCACTGGGAGTCAATGTGGAGATTTCAGTGCTATGGGGAGCGTGTCCCAGGGTGCTAGCTTCAAGATCTCCACTGGGAGGCAATGTGGGGATTTCAGTGTGATGGGGGTTGGCCCCAGGGGGCTAGCTTCATGATCTCCACTGTGAGTCAATGTGGAGATTTCAGTGCTATGGGGAGTGGGTCCAAGGGTGCTAGCTTCAGGATCTCCACTGGGAGTCAATGTGGGGATTTCAGTGCTGTGGGGAGCTGGTCCCAGGGTGCTAGCTTCAGGATCTCCACTGGGAGTCAATGTGGGGATTTCAGTACGGTGGGGCCTGGTCCCAGGGGGCTAGTTTCAGGATATCCACTGGGAGTCAATGTGGAGAATTCAGTATGGTGGGGGCTGGTCCCGGGGGGCTCGTTTCAGGATCTGCACTGGGAGTCAATGTGGAGATTTCAGTGCTATGGGGAGCGTGTCCCAGGGTGCTAGCTTCAAGATCTCCACTGGGAGGCAATGTGGGGATTTCAGAGTGATGGGGGCTGGCCCCAGGGGGCTAGCTACAGGATCTCCACTGGGAGTCAATGTGGAGATTTCAGTGCTATGGGGAGTGGGTCCCAGGGTGCTAGCTTCAGGATCTCCACTGGGAGTCAATGTGGGGATTTCAGTGCTATGGGGAGCATGTCCCAGGGTGCTAGATTCAAGATCTCCACTAGGAGGCAATGTGGGGATTTCAGTGTGATGGGGGCTGGCCCCAGGGGGCTAGCTACAGGATCTCCACTGGGAGTCAATGTGGGGATTTCAGTGCTGTGGGAGCTGGTCCCAGGGTGCTAGCTTCAGGATCTCCACTGGGAGTCAATGGGGGGATTTCAGTGCTATGGGGAGCTGGTCCCGGGGGGCTCGTTTCAGGATCTGCACTGGGAGTCAATGTGGAGATTTCAGTGCTATGGGGAGCATGTCCCAGGGTTCTAGATTCAAGATCCCCACTAGGAGGCAATGTGGGGATTTCAGTGTGATGGGGGCTGGCCCCAGGGTGCTAGCTTCAAGATCTCCACTGGGAGGCAATGTGGGGATTTCAGTGTGATGGGGGATGGCCCCAGGGGGCTAGCTTTAGGATCTCCACTGGGAGTCAATGGGGGGATTTCAGTGCTATGGGGAACTGGTCCCAGGGTGCTAGCTTCAGGATCTCCACAGGGAGTCAAAGTGGGGATTTCGGTGCTATGGGGAGTGGGTCCCAGGGTGCTAGTTCAGGATCTCCACTGGGAGTCAATGTGGGGATTTCAGTGCTGTGGGGAGCTGGTCCCAGGGTGCTAGCTTTAGGATCTCCACTGGGAGTCAATGGGGGGATTTCAGTGCTATGGGGAACTGGTCCCAGGGTGCTAGCTTCAGGATCTCCACAGGGAGTCAAAGTGGGGATTTCGGTGCCGTGGTGGCTGGTCCCATGGGGCTAGCTTCAGGGTCTCCACTGGGAATCAATGGGGAGAATTCAGTGCGGTGGGGGCTGGTCCCAGGGTGCTTGCTTCAGGATCTCCACTGGGAGTCAATGTGGAAATTTCAGTGCTATGGGGAGCAGGTCCCAGGGTGCTAGCTTCAAGATCTCCACTGGGAGGCAATGTAGGGATTTCAGTGTGGTGGGGGCTGGTCCCAGGGGGTTAGCTTCAGGATCTCCACTGGGAGTCAATGTGGAGATTTCAGTGCTATGGGGAGCGGGTCCCAGGGTGCTAGCTTCAGGATCACCACTGGGAGTCAATGTGGGGATTTCAGTGCTATGGGGAGTGGGTCCCAGGGTGCTAGCTTCAGGATCTCCACTGGGAGTCAATGGGGGGGATTTCAGTGCTATGGGGAGCTGGTCCCAGGGTGCTAGCTTCAGGATCTCCACAGGGAGTCAAAGTGGGGATTTCGGTGCCGTGGTGGCTGGTCCCATGGGGCTAGCTTCAGGGTCTCCACTGGGAATCAATGTGGAGAATTCAGTGCGGTGGGGGCTGGTCCCAGGGTGCTTGCTTCAGGATCTCCACTGGGAGTCAATGTGGAAATTTCAGTGCTATGGGAAGCAGGTCCCAGGGTGCTAGCTTCAGGATCTCCACTGGGAGGCAATGTAGGGATTTCAGTGTGGTGGGGGCTGGTCCCAGGGGGTTAGCTTCAGGATCTCCACTGGGAGTCAATGTGGAGATTTCAGTGCTATGGGGAGCGGGTCCCAGGGTGCTAGCTTCAGGATCACCACTGGGAGTCAATGTGGGGATTTCAGTGCTGTGGGGAGCTGGTCCTCCCAGGGTGCTAGCTTCAGGATCTCCACTGGGAGTCAATGGGGGGATTTCAGTGCCGTGGGGGCTGGTCCCATGGGGCTAGCTTCAGGGTCTCCACTGGGAATCAATGTGGAGAATTCAGTGCAGTGGGGGCTGGTCCCAGGGTGCTAGCTTCAGGATCTCCACAGGGAGTCAAAGTGGGGATTTCGGTGCCGTGGTGGCTGGTCCCATGGGGCTAGCTTCAGGATCTCCACTGGGAGTCAATGTGGAAATTACAGTGCTATGGGGAGCAGGTCCCAGGGTGCTAGCTTCAAGATCTCCACTGGGAGACAATGTAGGGATTTCAGTGTGGTGGGGGCTGGTCCCAGGGTGCTAGCTTCAGGATCTCCACTGGGAGTCAATGGGGGGATTTCAGTGCTATGGGGAGCTGGTCCCAGGGTGCTAGCTTCAGGATCTCCACTGGGAGTCAATGTGGGGATTTCAGTGTTGTGGGGAGCTGCTCCCAGGGGGCTTGCTTCAGGATCTCCACTGGGAGTCAATGTGGGGATTTCAGCACAGTGGGGCCTGGTCCCAGGATGCTAGCTTCAGGATCTCCTCTGGGAGTAAATGTGGGATTTTCAGTGCGGTTGGGCCTGGTCCCAGGATGCTAGCTTCAGGATCTCCTCTGGGAGTAAATGTGGGGATTTCAGTGCCGTGGGGAGCTGCTCCCAGGGGGCTTGCTTCAGGATCTCCACTGGGAGTCAATGTGGAGATTTCAGTGCATTGGGGCCTGGTCCCAGGGTGCTAGCTTCAGGTTCTCCTCTGGGAGTAAATGTGGGGATTTCAGTGCGGTGGGGGCTGGTCCCAGGGTGCTTGCTTCAGGATCTCCACTGGGAGTCAATGTGGGGATTTCAGTGCTATGGGGAGCTGGTCCCACGGTGCTAGCTTCAGGATTTCAGCATCTGCACTGGGAGTCAATGTGGAGATTTCAGTGTGGTGGGGCCAGGTCCCAGGGAACACGCTTCAGGACATCCACTGGGAGTCAATGTGGGGATTTCAGAGCGGTGGGGGCTGGTTCCAGGGTGATAGCTTTAGGATCTCCACTGGGAGTCAATGAGGGTATTTCAGTGCTGAGGGGAGCTGGTCCTCCCAGGGTGCTAGCTTCAGGATCTCCATTGGGAGTCAATGAGGAGATTTCAGTGTGGTGGGGCTGGTCCCAGGGTGCTAGCTTCAGGATCTCCACTGGGAGTCAATGTGAGGATTTCAGTGCTGTGGGGAGCTGGTCCCAGGGGGCTAGCTTCAGGATCTCCACTGGGAGTCAATGAGGAGATTTCAGTGCGGTGGGGGCTGGTCCCAGGGTGCTAGCTTCAGGATCTCCACTGGGAGCCAATGTGGGGATTTCAGTGCGGTGGGGCCTGGTCCCAGGGGGCTAGTTTCAGGATCTCCACTCGAGTCAATGTGGAGAATTTAGTATGGTGGGGGCTGGTCCCGGGGGGCTCGTTTCAGGATTTGCACTGGGAGTCAATGTGGAGATTTCAGTGCTATGGGGAGCGTGTCCCAGGGTGCTAGCTTCAAGATCTCCACTGGGAGGCAATGTGGGGATTTCAGTGTGATGGGGGTTGGCCCCAGGGGGCTAGCTTCAGGATCTCCACTGGGTGTCAATGTGGAGATTTCAGTGCTATGGGGAGTGGGTCCAAGGGTGCTAGCTTCAGGATCTCCACTGGGAGTCAATGTGGGGATTTCAGTGCTGTGGGGAGCTGGTCCCAGGGTGCTAGCTTCAGGATCTCCAC
Organism: Ambystoma mexicanum; assembly: GCF_040938575.1. Lineage (NCBI taxonomy): Eukaryota > Metazoa > Chordata > Amphibia > Caudata > Ambystomatidae > Ambystoma > Ambystoma mexicanum. Next base: position 1,252,575,389 of record NC_090926.1, read on the forward strand.
TGGGAGTCAATGTGGGGATTTCAGTATGGTGGGGCCTGGTCCCAGGGGGCTAGTTTCAGGATATCCACTGGGAGTCAATGTGGAGAATTCAGTATGGTGGGGGCTGGTCCCGGGGGGCTCGTTTCAGGATCTGCACTGGGAGTCAATGTGGAGATTTCAGTGCTATGGGGAGCGTGTCCCAGGGTGCTAGCTTCAAGATCTCCACTAGGAGGCAATGTGGGGATTTCAGAGTGATGGGGGCTGGCCCCAGGGGGCTAGCTACAGGATCTCCACTGGGAGTCAATGTGGAGATTTCAGTGCTATGGGGAGTGGGTCCCAGGGTGCTAGCTTCAGGATCTCCACTGGGAGTCAATGTGGGGATTTCAGTGCTATGGGGAGCATGTCCCAGGGTGCTAGATTCAAGATCTCCACTAGGAGGCAATGTGGGGATTTCAGTGTGATGGGGGCTGGCCCCAGGGGGCTAGCTACAGGATCTCCACTGGGAGTCAATGTGGGGATTTCAGTGCTGTGGGAGCTGGTCCCAGGGTGCTAGCTTCAGGATCTCCACTGGGAGTCAATGGGGGGATTTCAGTGCTATGGGGAGCTGGTCCCGGGGGGCTCGTTTCAGGATCTGCACTGGGAGTCAATGTGGAGATTTCAGTGCTATGGGGAGCATGTCCCAGGGTTCTAGATTCAAGATCCCCACTAGGCGGCAATGTGGGGATTTCAGTGTGATGGGGGCTGGCCCCAGGGTGCTAGCTTCAAGATCTCCACTGGGAGGCAATGTGGGGATTTCAGTGTGATGGGGGATGGCCCCAGGGGGCTAGCTACAGGATCTCCACTGGGAGTCAATGTGGAGATTTCAGTGCTGTGGGGAGCTGGTCCCAGGGTGCTAGCTTTAGGATCTCCACTGGGAGACAATGGCGGGATTTCAGTGCTATGGGGAACTGGTCCCAGGGTGCTAGCTTCAGGATCTCCACAGGGAGTCAAAGTGGGGATTTCGGTGCCGTGGTGGCTGGTCCCATGGGGCTAGCTTCAGGGTCTCCACTGGGAATCAATGGGGAGAATTCAGTGCGGTGGGGGCTGGTCCCAGGGTGCTTGCTTCAGGATCTCCACTGGGAGTCAATGTGGAAATTTCAGTGCTATGGGGAGCAGGTCCCAGGGTGCTAGCTTCAAGATCTCCACTGGGAGGCAATGTAGGGATTTCAGTGTGGTGGGGGCTGGTCCCAGGGGGTTAGCTTCAGGATCTCCACTGGGAGTCAATGTGGAGATTTCAGTGCTATGGGGAGCGGGTCCCAGGGTGCTAGCTTCAGGATCACCACTGGGAGTCAATGTGGGGATTTCAGTGCTGTGGGGAGCTGGTCCTCCCAGGGTGCTAGCTTCAGGATCTCCACTGGGAGTCAATGGGGGGATTTCAGTGCTATGGGGAGCTGGTCCCAGGGTGCTAGCTTCAGGATCTCCACAGGGAATCAATGGGGGGATTTCAGTGCTATGGGGAGCTGGTCCCAGGGTGCTAGCTTCAGGATCTCCACTGGGAGTCAATGTGGGGATTTCAGTGCTGTGGGGAGCTACTCCCAGGGGGCTTGCTTCAGGATCTCCACTGGGAGTCAATGTGGGGATTTCAGCACAGTGGGGCTTGGTCCCAGGATGCTAGCTTCAGGATCTCCTCTGGGAGTAAATGTGGGATTTTCAGTGCGGTTGGGCCTGGTCCCAGGGTGCTTGCTTCAGGATCTCCACTGGGAGTCAATGTGGAAATTACAGTGCTATGGGGAGCAGGTCCCAGGGTGCTAGCTTCAAGATCTCCACTGGGAGACAATGTAGGGATTTCAGTGTGGTGGGAGCTGGTCCCAGGGTGCTAGCTTCGGGATCTCCACTGGGAGTCAATGGGGGGATTTCAGTGCTATGGGGAGCTGGTCCCAGGGTGCTAGCTTCAGGATCTCCACTGGGAGTCAATGTGGGGATTTCAGTGTTGTGGGGAGCTGCTCCCAGGGGGCTTGCTTCAGGATCTCCACTGGGAGTCAATGTGGGGATTTCAGCACAGTGGGGCCTGGTCCCAGGATGCTAGCTTCAGGATCTCCTCTGGGAGTAAATGTGGGATTTTCAGTGCGGTTGGGCCTGGTCCCAGGATGCTAGCTTCAGGATCTCCTCTGGGAGTAAATGTGGGGATTTCAGTGCCGTGGGGAGCTGCTCCCAGGGGGGCTTGCTTCAGGATCTCCACTGGGAGTCAATGTGGAGATTTCAGTGCGTTGGGGCCTGGTCCCAGGGTGCTAGCTTCAGGTTCTCTTCTGGGAGTAAATGTGGGGATTTCAGTGCGGTGGGGGCTGGTCCCAGGGTGCTTGCTTCAGGATCTCCACTGGGAGTCAATGTGGTGATTTCAGTGCTATGGGGAGCTGGTCCCACGGTGCTAGCTTCAGGATTTCAGCATCTGCACTGGGAGTCAATGTGGAGATTTCAGTGTGGTGGGGCCAGGTCCCAGGGAACACGCTTCAGGACATCCACTGGGAGTCAATGTGGGGATTTCAGAGCGGTGGGGGCTGGTCCCAGGGTGATAGCTTTAGGATCTCCACTGGGAGTCAATGAGGGGATTTCAGTGCTGTGGGGAGCTGGTCCTCCCAGGGTGCTAGCTTCAGGATCTCCACTGGGAGTCAATGAGGAGATTTCAGTGTGGTGGGGCTGGTCCCAGGGTGCTAGCTTCAGGATCTCCGCTGGGAGTCAATTTGAGGATTTCAGTGCTGTGGGGAGCTGGTCCCAGGGGGCTAGCTTCAGGATATCCACTGGGAGTCAATGTAGGGATTTCAGTGCTGTGGGGAGCTGGTCCCAGGGTGCTAGCTTCAGGATCTCCACTGGGAGTCAATGAGGAGATTTCAGTGCGGTGGGGGCTGGTCCCAGGGTGCTAGCTTCAGGATCTCCACTGGGAGCCAATGTGGGGATTTCAGTGCGGTGGGGCCTGGTCCCAGGGGGCTAGTTTCAGGATCTCCACTGGGAGTCAATGTGGAGAATTTAGTATGGTGGGGGCTGGTCCCGGGGGGCTCGTTTCAGGATTTGCACTGGGAGTCAATGTGGAGATTTCAGTGCTATGGGGAGCGTGTCCCAGGGTGCTAGCTTCAAGATCTCCACTGGGAGGCAATGTGGGGAATTCAGTGTGATGGGGGTTGGCCCCAGGGGGCTAGCTTCAGGATCTCCACTGGGAGTCAATGTGGAGATTTCAGTGCTATGGGGAGTGGGTCCAAGGGTGCTAGCTTCAGGATCTCCACTGGGAGTCAATGTGGGGATTTCAGTGCTGTGGGGAGCTGGTCCCAGGGTGCTAGCTTCAGGATCTCCACTGGGAGTCAATGGGGGGATTTCAGTGCTATGGGGAGCTGGTCCCAGGGTGCTAGCTTCAGGATCTCCACAGGGAGTCAATGTGGGGATTTCAGTGCCGTGGGGGCTGGTCCCATGGGGCTAGCTTCAGGGTCTCCACTGGGAGGCAATGTAGGGATTTCAGTGTGGTGGGGGCTGGTCCCAGGGTGCTAGCTTCAGGATCTCCACTGGGATTCAATGGGGGGATTTCAGTGCTAAGGGGAGCTGGTCCCAGGGTGCTAGCTTCAGAATCTCCACTGGGAGTCAATGTGGGGATTTCAGTGCTGTGGGGAGCTACTCCCAGGGGGCTTGCTTCAGGATCTCCACTGGGAGTCAATGTGGGGATTTCAGCACAGTGGGGCTTGGTCCCAGGATGCTAGCTTCAGGATCTCCTCTGGGAGTAAATGTGGGATTTTCAGTGCGGTTGGGCCTGGTCCCAGGATGCTAACTTCAGGATCTCCTCTGGGAGTAAATGTGGGGATTTCAGTGCCGTGGGGAGCTGCTCCCAGGGGGCTTGCTTCAGGATCTCCACTGGGAGTCAATGTGGAGATTTCAGTGCGTTGGGGCCTGGTCCCAGGGTGCTAGCTTCATGTTCTCCTCTGGGAGTAAATGTGGGGATTTCAGTGCGGTGGGGTCTGGTCCCAGGGTGCTTGCTTCAGGATCTCCACTGGGAGTCAATGTGGGGATGTCAGTGCTATGGGGAGCTGGTCCCACGGTGCTAGCTTCAGGATTTCAGCATCTCCACTAGGAGTCAATGTGGGGATTTCAGTGTGGTGGGGCCAGGTCCCAGGGAGCACGCTTCAGGACATCCAGTGGGAGTTAATGTGGGGATTTCAGTGCTCTGGGGAGCTGGTCCCAGGGGGCTAGCTTCAGGATCTCCACTGGGAGTCAACGTAGGGATTTCAGTGCTGTGGGGGCTGGTCCCAGGGTGCTCACTTCAGGCTCTCCACTGGGAGTCAATGTGGGGATTTCAGTGCTGTGGGGAGCTGTTCCTCCCAGGGTGCTAGCTTCAGGATCTCCACTGGGAGTCAATGAGGAGATTTCAGTGCGGTGGGGCTGGTCCCAGGGTGCTAGCTTCAGGATCTCCACTGGGAGTCAATGTGAGAATTTCAGTGCAGTGGGGGTTGGTCCCAGGGTGCTAGCTTCAGGATCTCCACTGGGAGTCAATGGGGGGATTTCAGTGCTATGGGGAGCTGGTCCCAGGGTGCTAGCTTCAGGATCTCCACAGGGAGTCAATGTGGGGATTTCAGTGCCGTGGGGGCTGGTCCCATGGGGCTAGCTTCAGGGTCTCCACTGGGAATCAATGTGGAGAATTCAGTGCGGTGGGGGCTGGTCCCAGGGTGCTTGCTTCAGGATCTCCACTGGGAGGCAATGTAGGGATTTCAGTGTGGTGGGGGCTGGTCCCAGGGTGCTAGCTTCAGGATCTCCACTGGGAGTCAATAGGGGGATTTCAGTGCTATGGGGAGCTGGTCCCAGGGTGCTAGCTTCAGGATCTCCACTGGGAGTCAATGTGGGGATTTCAGTGCTATGGGGAGCATGTCCCAGGGTGCTAGATTCAAGATCTCCACTAGGAGGCAATGTGGGGATTTCAGTGTGATGGGGGCTGGTCCCAGGGTGCTAGCTTCAGGATCTCCACTGGGAGTCAATGGGGGGATTTCAGTGCTATGGGGAGCTGGTCCCGGGGGGCTCGTTTCAGGATCTGCACTGGGAGTCAATGTGGAGATTTCAGTGCTATGGGGAGCATGTCCCAGGGTTCTAGATTCAAGATCCCCACTAGGAGGCAATGTGGGGATTTCAGTGTGATGGGGGCTGGCCCCAGGGCGCTAGCTTTAGGATCTCCACTGGGAGTCAATGGGGGGATTTCAGTGCTATGGGGAGCTGGTCCCAGGGTGCTAGCTTCAGGATCTCCACAGGGAGTCAAAGTGGGGATTTTGGTGCCGTGGTGGCTGGTCCCATGGGGCTAGCTTCAGGGTCTCCACTGGGAATCAATGTGGAGAATTCAGTGCGGTGGGGGCTGGTCCGAGGGTGCTTGCTTCAGGATCTCCACTGGGAGTCAATGTGGAAATTTCAGTGCTATGGGGAGCAGGTCCCAGGGTGCTAGTTTCAAGATCTCCACTGGGAGGCAATGTAGGGATTTCAGTGTGGTGGGGGCTGGTCCCAGGGGGTTAGCTTCAGGATCTCCACTGGGAGTCAATGTGGAGATTTCAGTGCTATGGGGAGCGGGTCCCAGGGTGCTAGCTTCAGGATCACCACTGGGAGTCAATGTGGGGATTTCAGTGCTGTGGGGAGCTGGTCCTCCCAGGGTGCTAGCTTCAGGATCTCCACTAGGAGTCAATGGGGGGATTTCAGTGCTATGGGGAGCTGGTCCCAGGGTGCTAGCTTCAGGATCTCCACAGGGAGTCAATGGGGGGATTTCAGTGCTATGGGGAGCTGGTCCCAGGGTGCTAGCTTCAGGATCTCCACTGGGAGTCAATGTGGGGATTTCAGTGCTGTGGGGAGCTACTCCCAGGGGGCTTGCTTCAGGATCTCCACTGGGAGTCAATGTGGGGATTTCAGCACAGTGGGGCTTGGTCCCAGGATGCTAGCTTCAGGATCTCCTCTGGGAGTAAATGTGGGATTTCAGTGCTGTGGGGGCTGGTCCCAGGGTGCTCACTTCAGGCTCTCCACTGGGAGTCAATGTTGGGATTTCAGTGCTGTGGGGGGCTGGTCCTCCCTGGGTGCTAGCTTCAGGATCTCCACTGGGAGTCAATGAGGCGATTTCAGTGCGGTGGGGCTGGTCCCAGGGTGCTAGCTTCAGGATCTCCACTGGGAGTCAATGTGAGAATTTCAGTACAGTGGGGGTTGGTCCCAGGGGGTTAGCTTCAGGATCTCCACTGGGAGTCAATGTGGGGATTTCAGTACGGTGGGGCCTGATCCCAGGGGGCTAGTTTCAGGATATCCACTGGGAGTCAATGTGGAGAATTCAGTATGGTGGGGGCTGGTCCCGGGGGGCTCGTTTCAGGATCTGCACTGGGAGTCAATGTGGAGATTTCAGTGCTATGTGGAGCGTGTCCCAGGGTTCTAGCTTCAAGATCTCCACTGGGAGGTAATGTGGGGATTTCAGAGTGATGGGGGCTGGCCCCAGGGGGCTAGCTACAGGATCTCCACTGGGAGTCAATGTGGAGATTTCAGTGCTATGGGGAGTGGGTCCCAGGGTGCTAGCTTCAGGATCTCCACTGGGAGTCAATGTGGGGATTTCAGTGCTATGGGGAGCTGGTCCCAGGGTGCTAGCTTCAGGATCTCCACAGGGAGTCAAAGTGGGGATTTCGGTGCCGTGGTGGCTGGTCCCATGGGGCTAGCTTCAGGGTCTCCACTGGGAATCAATGTGGAGAATTCAGTGCGGTGGGGGCTGGTCCCAGGGTGCTTGCTTCAGGATCTCCACTGGGAGTCAATGTGGAAATTTCAGTGCTATGGGGAGCAGGTCCCAGGGTGCTAGCTTCAAGATCTCCACTGGGAGGCAATGTAGGGATTTCAGTGTGGTGGGGGCTGGTCCCAGGGGGTTAGCTTCAGGATCTCCACTGGGAGTCAATGTGGAGATTTCAGTGCTATGGGGAGCGGGTCCCAGGGTGCTAGCTTCAGGATCACCACTGGGAGTCAATGTGGGGATTTCAGTGCTTTGGGGAGCTGGTCCTCCCAGGGTGCTAGCTTCAGGATCTCCACTGGGAGTCAATGGGGGGATTTCAGTGCTATGGGGAGCTGGTCCCAGGGTGCTAGCTTCAGGATCTCCACAGGGAGTCAATTTGGGGATTTCAGTGCCGTGGGGGCTGGTCCCAGGGGGCTAGCTTCAGGATCTCCACTGGGAGTCAATGTGGGGATTTCAGTGCCGTGGGGAGCTGCTCCCATGGGGCTTGCTTCAGGATCTCCAAGGGGAGTCAATGTGGGGATTTCAGTGCCATGGGGGCTGGTCCCGGGGGGCTCGTTTCAGGATCTGCACTGGGAGTCAATGTGGAGATTTCAGTGCTATGGGGAGCATGTCCCAGGGTGCTAGATTCAAGATCTCCACTAGGAGGCAATGTGGGGATTTCAGTGTGATGGGGGCTGGCCCCAGGGGGCTAGCTACAGGATCTCCACTGGGAGTCAATGTGGGGATTTCAGTGCTGTGGGAGCTGGTCCCAGGGTGCTAGCTTCAGGATCTCCACTGGGAGTCAATGGGGGGATTTCAGTGCTATGGGGAGCTGGTCCCGGGGGGCTCGTTTCAGGATCTGCACTGGGAGTCAATGTGGAGATTTCAGTGCTATGGGGAGCATGTCCCAGGGTTCTAGATTCAAGATCCCCACTAGGAGGCAATGTGGGGATTTCAGTGTGATGGGGGCTGGCCCCAGGGTGCTAGCTTCAAGATCTCCACTGGGAGGCAATGTGGAGATTTCAGTGTGATGGGGGCTGGCCCCAGGGGGCTAGCTACAGGATCTCCACTGGGAGTCAATGTGGAGATTTCAGTGCTATGGGGAGTGGGTCCCAGGGTGCTAGCTTCAGGATCTCCACTGGGAGTCAATGTGGGGATTTCAGTGCTGTGGGGAGCTGGTCCCAGGGTGCTAGCTTTAGGATCTCCAATGGGAGTCAATGGGGGGATTTCAGTGCTATGGGGAGCTGGTCCCAGGGTGCTAGCTTCAGGATCTCCACAGGGAGTCAAAGTGGGGATTTCGGTGCCGTGGTGGCTGGTCCCATGGGGCTAGCTTCAGGGTCTCCACTGGGAATCAATGTGGAGAAATCAGTGCGGTGGGGGCTGGTCCCAGGGTGCTAGCTTCAGGATCTCCACAGGGAGTCAATGTGGGAATTTCAGTGCCGTGGGGGCTGGTCCCATGGGGCTAGCTTCAGGGTCTCCACTGGGAATCAATGTGGAGAATTCAGTGCGGTGGGGGCTGGTCCCAGGGTGCTTGCTTCAGGATCTCCACTGGGAGTCAATGTGGAAATTTCAGTGCTATGGGGAGCAGGTCCCAGGGTGCTAGTTTCAAGATCTCCACTGGGAGGCAATGTAGGGATTTCAGTGTGGTGGGGGCTGGTCCCAGGGGGTTAGCTTCAGGATCTCCACTGGGAGTCAATGTGGAGATTTCAGTGCTATGGGGAGCGGGTCCCAGGGTGCTAGCTTCAGGATCACCACTGGGAGTCAATGTGGGGATTTCAGTGCTGTGGGGAGCTGGTCCTCCCAGGGTGCTAGCTTCAGGATCTCCACTGGGAGTCAATGGGGGGATTTCAGTGCTATGGGGAGCTGGTCCCAGGGTGCTAGCTTCAGGATCTCCACAGGGAGTCAATGGGGGGATTTCAGTGCTATGGGGAGCTGGTCCCAGGGTGCTAGCTTCAGGATCTCCACTGGGAGTCAATGTGGGGATTTCAGTGCTGTGGGGAGCTACTCCCAGGGGGCTTGCTTCAGGATCTCCACTGGGAGTCAATGTGGGGATTTCAGCACAGTGGGGCTTGGTCCCAGGATGCTAGCTTCAGGATCTCCTCTGGGAGTAAATGTGGGATTTCAGTGCTGTGGGGGCTGGTCCCAGGGTGCTCACTTCAGGCTCTCCACTGGGAGTCAATGTTGGGATTTCAGTGCTGTGGGGAGCTGGTCCTCCCTGGGTGCTAGCTTCAGGATCTCCACTGGGAGTCAATGAGGAGATTTCAGTGCGGTGGGGCTGGTCCCAGGGTGCTAGCTTCAGGATCTCCACTGGGAGTCAATGTGAGAATTTCAGTACAGTGGGGGTTGGTCCCAGGGGGTTAGCTTCAGGATCTCCACTGGGAGTCAATGTGGGGATTTCAGTACGGTGGGGCCTGGTCCCAGGGGGCTAGTTTCAGGATATCCACTGGGAGTCAATGTGGAGAATTCAGTATGGTGGGGGCTGGTCCCGGGGGGCTCGTTTCAGGATCTGCACTGGGAGTCAATGTGGAGATTTCAGTGCTATGGGGAGCGTGTCCCAGGGTTCTAGCTTCAAGATCTCCACTGGGAGGTAATGTGGGGATTTCAGAGTGATGGGGGCTGGCCCCAGGGGGCTAGCTACAGGATCTCCACTGGGAGTCAATGTGGAGATTTCAGTGCTATGGGGAGTGGGTCCCAGGGTGCTAGCTTCAGGATCTCCACTGGGAGTCAATGTGGGGATTTCAGTGCTATGGGGAGCTGGTCCCAGGGTGCTAGCTTCAGGATCTCCACAGGGAGTCAAAGTGGGGATTTCGGTGCCGTGGTGGCTGGTCCCATGGGGCTAGCTTCAGGGTCTCCACTGGGAATCAATGTGGAGAATTCAGTGCGGTGGGGGCTGGTCCCAGGGTGCTTGCTTCAGGATCTCCACTGGGAGTCAATGTGGAAATTTCAGTGCTATGGGGAGCAGGTCCCAGGGTGCTAGCTTCAAGATCTCCACTGGGAGGCAATGTAGGGATTTCAGTGTGGTGGGGGCTGGTCCCAGGGGGTTAGCTTCAGGATCTCCACTGGGAGTCAATGTGGAGATTTCAGTGCTATGGGGAGCGGGTCCCAGGGTGCTAGCTTCAGGATCACCACTGGGAGTCAATGTGGGGATTTCAGTGCTTTGGGGAGCTGGTCCTCCCAGGGTGCTAGCTTCAGGATCTCCACTGGGAGTCAATGGGGGGATTTCAGTGCTATGGGGAGCTGGTCCCAGGGTGCTAGCTTCAGGATCTCCACAGGGAGTCAATTTGGGGATTTCAGTGCCGTGGGGGCTGGTCCCAGGGGGCTAGCTTCAGGATCTCCAAGGGGAGTCAATGTGGGGATTTCAGTGCCATGGGGGCTGGTCCCGGGGGGCTCGTTTCAGGATCTGCACTGGGAGTCAATGTGGAGATTTCAGTGCTATGGGGAGCATGTCCCAGGGTGCTAGATTCAAGATCTCCACTAGGAGGCAATGTGGGGATTTCAGTGTGATGGGGGCTGGCCCCAGGGGGCTAGCTACAGGATCTCCACTGGGAGTCAATGTGGGGATTTCAGTGCTGTGGGAGCTGGTCCCAGGGTGCTAGCTTCAGGATCTCCACTGGGAGTCAATGGGGGGATTTCAGTGCTATGGGGAGCTGGTCCCGGGGTGCTCGTTTCAGGATCTGCACTGGGAGTCAATGTGGAGATTTCAGTGCTATGGGGAGCATGTCCCAGGGTTCTAGATTCAAGATCTCCACTGGGAGGCAATGTGGAGATTTCAGTGTGATGGGGGCTGGCCCCAGGGGGCTAGCTACAGGATCTCCACTGGGAGTCAATGTGGAGATTTCAGTGCTATGGGGAGTGGGTCCCAGGGTGCTAGCTTCAGGATCTCCACTGGGAGTCAATGTGGGGATTTCAGTGCTGTGGGGAGCTGGTCCCAGGGTGCTAGCTTTAGGATCTCCAATGGGAGTCAATGGGGGGATTTCAGTGCTATGGGGAGCTGGTCCCAGGGTGCTAGCTTCAGGATCTCCACAGGGAGTCAAAGTGGGGATTTCGGTGCCGTGGTGGCTGGTCCCATGGGGCTAGCTTCAGGGTCTCCACTGGGAATCAATGTGGAGAATTCAGTGCGGTGGGGGCTGGTCCCAGGGTGCTTGCTTCAGGATCTCCACTGGGAGTCAATGTGGAAATTTCAGTGCTATGGGGAGCAGGTCCCAGGGTGCTAGCTTCAAGATCTCCACTGGGAGGCAATGTAGGGATTTCAGTGTGGTGGGGGCTGGTCCCAGGGGGTTAGCTTCAGGATCTCCACTGGGAGTCAATGTGGAGATTTCAGTGCTATGGGGAGCGGGTCCCAGGGTGCTAGCTTCAGGATCACCACTGGGAGTCAATGTGGGGATTTCAGTGCTGTGGGGAGCTGGTCCTCCCAGGGTGCTAGCTTCAGGATCTCCACTGGGAGTCAATGGGGGGATTTCAGTGCTATGGGGAGCTGGTCCCAGGGTGCTAGCTTCAGGATCTCCACAGGGAGTCAATTTGGGGATTTCAATGCCGTGGGGGCTGGTCCCAGGGGGCTAGCTTCAGGATCTCCACTGGGAGTCAATGTGGGGATTTCAGTGCCGTGGGGAGCTGCTCCCAGGGGGCTTGCTTCAGGATCTCCAAGGGGAGTCAATGTGGGGATTTCAGTGCCGTGGGGGCTGGTCCCGGGGGGCTCGTTTCAGGATCTGCACTGGGAGTCAATGTGGAGATTTCAGTGCTATGGGGAGCATGTCCCAGGGTGCTAGCTTCAGGATCTCCACTGGGAGTCAATGGGGGGATTTCAGTGCTATGGGGAGCTGGTACCAGGGTGCTAGCTTCAGGATCTCCACAGGGAGTCAAGGTGGGGATTTCAGTGCCGTGGGGGCTGGTCCCATGGGGCTAGCTTCAGGGTCTCCACTGGGAATCAATGTGGAGAATTCAGTGCGGTGGGGGCTGGTCCCAGGGTGCTTGCTTCAGGAACTTGTCGGGGGGAAATTCTGCCGGGGTCGGCCGGACCGTCCGCAGACCTCCGGGCAGGGAGGCCCCAACTCCTCCCGTATATCCCAAAAGAGATAGAGTATGAGACACACACAAGAAGCAAGGTGACTCTGCTGTTTATTAGACAAAACGGCAGGGATGGGTCAAGGAGCGTACGCGTCCGTCCTGACACACACACAATCGTGGGGCTCGCAGGCCCTTTTTACCTTAGTATGACGCGCTACTTGCGTCACTTGGAAAGTTTAGCAAAAAACCTATCTCCACTCTGGATTGGTTACTCGAGTGGTAGGGTTAGTATAGCGCACATATAGAGAACGGTGTTAGTGGCTGAGGGTTAGTCAGGTGGTATACCTGGGCTGTCCCATCAATATGATACATGAAAATTGTTACATGAAGACCTCTGAGGATTGGTCAATGTTAATGGCGTCAGTGATAAGCACCCCCTGTTCTAATTGGTCCGCTCGCGAGCCTCCCAGTCTGGGACTATCGCTGTTCCCAGCTCGCGGTGCACCTGTCATTTGCAACAATGTTTTAATATGGGTAGGTGTAAACAATGTGAGGATTTATTCATATGTTGGGAGGTCGACTACTCCCACTGCTGCAGATGTCCAATGAGTCTTTTAATTGTATCTGCCTGTGTCTTGAAACGTGGGATTCAGGCGTCTCCTTCCTCCTGGGCTTGGCATCTTGTCAGGTTTGGCTTTGTCACGTGAGGTGAGACCGTGTTTGAGGCAAAATTCAGCACAATTAATATTGTTTTTCCTACTGTGTGCCTGGTTTATCTTGCAGGTGCGACCTTGGCGTTGGCTTGCAGCTTGTGAGATTGCAACATCGTGCCCTTGGCGTTGTGCTTTCGCCGGGCTCATTTTGCAGGGTCAGCAACCCAGTTCTTGCTCATTCAATGTTCATGGAAGCTTTTGCTTGCGGCCTACTTGGGCCTGGTGCATAGGTGGAACCGTTTGATGCAGAGCGCTTTAGGTTGCAGTATCATATTGCTTTATCCTCAGTATCGTGTCCCCGTTATATTCTTCATTATGGTGCATGGCTCTTAGAAGAAGCGTGAGCAAGCCTTTTTAGATAAGTTCATGATGCGTCTTGCGTTTCTGCATTTTGAGAGCCTATGTGGAAAATAATAACGATGCACGTCCGTGAGTATGTCTGTCGCCTACGTCATAGCACTGAGTATATTCTTCGTGTGGATTGGTGCGGGAGTGTCCGGTGTGTATATTTGCACAGGTGTGCTGACCGTTGGCTAGGTCGTCATGGCATCTCTAACGACGTGTAGGTTTACTCGAGTTGGTCCGTGCCGCAGGTGTCGGCATAGACAGAGCGGGCTGCTGGGCAGGTAGATGGGCACATCCGTATGTTCCTGTACCAGGGTATTTGGTCGTCTGGTAGATAGGCAAACTCCTCTCGTGGCGGGAGTCTAGGCCGTGATCCTCTAGGCCAAGCGCGAGAGGGGAAGGGCGGGAGCCTGGTCTTCCATTCTCCCACTTCAGTCCCCCCTCTGGTCGACTTGTCGACCACAAACATATCCTTTTCTTTATCTCCTCTTACTCTCCATATTTTAGTTATTCCTCCCAAATGTCCATAGTGGTTAACATGGTCTTCAAATGACCAATACATATATTCACAGGTTCCTCCAGGGGTGCAGTATACCCATTTCCCTATGTAGCTCCTTGGGTTTCTTGGGTTTTCGAGCTTCACAGATGGTGGGTCCAGGTGATTGGTGATGATCTGGTTGCGCAACTTCTCTCTCTCTTTTATGATTGTGCCTGTGTGTTGGCCGTCATCTGTTGGCATCAAGAGGTGTATACCAACCATTTCGATCATCTCGTCTGTGGTGCGTGCCTTCCGGGCTTTCCAAAATCTTATTATGATCAGTGTAGCTCCAGCCATAATAGTACATCCAACTATAATCTTCAGTCCATCTGACAGCCAAGATGGCATCCATGACCATAATATTGAAAACCAACTCTCATCCTTTTTCACACCTTTACTTTCATCCATCATTTTTGAGTGCATTTGGGCCAATTGTGATACAGCTTCTGTGAGTGTACCATTGTCAGCATCGTTAGCAGGAATGAATGTGCAGCATGATTGTCCTATCTTTGCGCAAACTCCTCCCTCCATTGCAGTGAGGAGGTCCAGTACATATCTGTTCTGTAGTGCAACCATTCTTACTGCTCGCAATTCCTCTTTTATTGCGTTGAATCCATTTACTGTAGAGTTAATTGTCATCATTAGCTCCCACCTAGTTATCTGGAGCCATTTTGCGTTTGCGTAAGCCTGCAGTCCAGGATGTATTATTGAGGAGAAGAACATAGCTGCTCTGTGTCATGCCCCGCATTCCTGTTTCTGGACGCTCGCGGGTGTTTACTTCCAGGTGGAAACTACCCTGGAGACTGTTTACAGCTCACGGAATCCGCCGCACTACAAGGTCCAGAATTCCATCTGCTTGCGGTCACGTGAAACGCCCGCAACGTGCCTCGCGTTCTGAAACAGACTCCAGTACTTAGTGTGGCGTGTCCCTGTAACGGGTGCTCCTAAAACTGACTATTCAGTTCGAGTACTCGACATTCTGTTACTCTGATTCCTGTTTTATTACTGACCCGGCTTTGTATCAAGGACTATTCTGAACGTCTTTTCCTTCGATTTCTGGCTCCTGGCTCCCTCGGTTGTTTCCCCTGGTTAACGAACTCCTGGCTCCCATTTCGGATTTGTTCTCCGCCTGCTCCCGTATGTTATGGTATTTGGATTTATGCAAGAATAAAAGACCTCCAGTGCTACTCTCTGTTGAAAACTTCCACGCACATTTTCTTTATCCCTAGTGTGCTATCATTCTTGCACGAGTTTCTTGCTTTCCTTCCCCTTCGCCTATTACACGGAACATATACAAACTCTTTACCACGGACAGACCCACGGTGCTGCCCGCCGCACAAGAAGACAATGGTCTACCTACTGAAGTGACCAAACGGACGCTCTCCTGTTTCTGGTGGTCACTCCCTGGATTGGTTACAAACACTTGGGGACGCTCTGCTGAATACACTTGGGGATTATTTTTAAAACTACTAGTTGCGCCCTCGTGCCGTTCGGGTTAGGTGGACCATTGCACAGACTTACTTCTACTGGAACTTCCATTTTCTATTATCAAGTCACCATCCTACTGCACTCTCTGAGGTTACGGGACTTCCTGTCTTGCTAAGCAGGTAAGAGGGGGCAAGTACGGGGGAAGGGAACAAGTGCTGTAATTTCGTACCTCTTTGGTTGCTATCATGAACTATCCTTTTCTTTGTTCCCTTAGCTCTGTTGTCGCTGCTCCTGCCTTTCCACTTAAGCCCCTGGCCTGTTAGCTGGTATACTTTCTACAGGCTGCGCTCTTGGGGGGAAAGTCTTGTGCAAACATAGCGTCCAAGATATCCCAGAACCATCTTGGTGATAATCCAGGACATCCCAGAGTGAAGGGGTTCCAAAAGCGGATGTTGGCCTTGTATCCTTTATAAATCTGTATCCTTTTTCCAAATTGCGTAAAAGTTGTGACAGATTTAGGAGCCTATTATTTTTGCCTATCGGTCATGGAAACTGGAGCTGATCCAATGGCTGCTTTGATGCAAGCCTTTGCGACCTTACGCTCCGATATGGCATCTGCGAATGCGACTCTCCATCAACGTATGGATGTACTACAGAGTTTTGTGCAGCCCTTACCCCCCGATGAGGAGTTCGGTGATGCTGCTGCCGCAGCAGCCCCTCCTGTACCCCAGGCACAACCTTCTGCTTCCGCACCCATTGTGCTTCCTGGACCGTTCCCTTTGGCCCCTCCAGAACGCTTCTATGGAGATCCTAAGACTTATCGGACCTTTGTAAATCAATGCCGTCTGCATTTTCTTTGTCGACCGCTGGCATTTCCTGATGCTGTTACCAAAGCAGCGTTTCTCCTTTCACATCTGGGAGGAACAGCAGCGGCTTGGGCTAACCCATTACTCGAAGCCAATGATCCAGCCCTATATAATTTTGATGCCCTTATTCAGTCTATGAATAGCGTATTCGATATGCGTTACAAGGCACAAACCTCGGACCTCGAATTCCTTGCTATCAGTCAAGGCAAATCAGACCTTCTGTCTTACCTTGCTCGCTTTAATCAATTAGCAGCAGAAACCACCTGGCCCGAACAGAAGAAGGCAGCTGTCTTTTATAAGGGTCTTTCGGATGAGTTAAAAGACACCTTATCAGTGGTACCGGCTTTACCAACCGGCTTCCCGAAATTGTTGGACTTGGTCCTACAGGTCGACGCTCGGCTGCGGCAAAGACGTGGCGAACGGCGTAGTCCTGACCTTCGCCTCTCAGTCAAGTCAGAAACGACTCCGACTACTTCCTCAGGAGAAGCCGAGCCGATGCAAATAGGGGCCATCAGAGGTCCTCTAACCAAAGCCGAACGAGAACGACGTATGGTTAATAACCTATGCTCTATTGCGGTCAATCTGTCCATTTCATTCGTGCATGTCCTAAGATACCTGTTAAGGTAGCGGGAAACGCCAAAACTCATCCTTAAACCGAGCCCTAAGGATGAGTCGCCATATGGATGGCTCGGACCAATGCCCTTCCTCCTCACACATCTATCTTGCCATGTGTTTTGTCCTCCCTGGTGTTGAGCCCTTCACCAGTCCAGTTATGATCGATTCAGGGGCTAGCGGAAACTATATGGACATACAATTAGCTCAACACCATGGCATACCGGTGGTTCCTAAAAAAAGACCTGAGGAAGTACATGCAGTAGATGGTTCTGATCTAGTGTCCGGACGGATAACGGAACAGACTGTCCCACTTCGCATGTTTACCTCAGAAGACCACATTGAGCAAATAGTTTTCGACCTTATTTCAGCCCCCCAGTTTGGGATCATTCTTGGTCTTTCTTGGCTCCGGACTCATAACCCTATGATTGATTGGGTCCAACAAACGGTGCATTTCTCTTCAGCGTTCTGTACCCAACATTGCTTTCGAAGCCCCGGTGTGACGCCTTCGTCTCCTTGTTTGGCTTTGGTGTCTAATGTCTCCTCTGTTAATGCCACGTCGGGAGATCTACATCCCGAACTACCAGCAGTATACAAAGGCTTTTCCGATGTGTTCGACAAAGGGTTATCCGAAAAACTCCCTCCACATCGTTGTTATGATTGCCCCATTGATTTGGTACCTGGGGCAGTGGTACCTCATGGTCGTGTTTACTCCCTGTCCAAGAACGAAGAAGAACACCTGAAAGAGTATGTGGAGAAGGCATTGCGTCTGGGACATATTCGACCGTCCCGGTCCCCTGCTGCCTCTCCCATCTTTTTCGTACCGAAAAAGGAGGGGGATCTACGCCCTTGCGTGGGTTACAGAGCCTTGAACAAGATAACAGTCAAGAACCAGTACCCGTTGCCCCTCATAACGGAACTGCTTGATAAGATGACATCCTCCACTATTTTTTACCAAATTAGATCTCAGAGGGGCATATAATTTGGTGAGGATACGAAGCGGGGACGAATGGAAAACCACTTTCAAAACAAAGTTTGGGCTATATGAGTATTGCGTCATGCCATTCGGACTTTGTAACGCTCCAGCCACATTCCAAAACTTTGTTAATTATATTTTCGGTGACATGCTAGATTGCTATGTGGTGATCTACTTAGATGATATCTTGATCTTCTCGGATTCATTCACTCAACATATCCAACACGTTCGCTCTGTACTGCAGCGTTTACGTACACACTCTCTCTATGCCAAATTGGAAAAATGTGTATTTCATGCATCATCAGTTGAGTTCTTGGGGTTTCAGATATCTGCGAAAGGGGTGCTCATGTGTACTTCCAAGGTTAAAGCAGTTAAGGACTGGCCAGTCCCAGATTCTGTAAAGGCACTTCAATCTTTTCTGGGTTTCTCAAACTTTTATAGGCGCTTTATTGCCTCGTTTTCTGAGATAGTAGCACCCTTGACCCGTCTCACCAGCCCGAAGTTTCCATTCCTTTGGGATTACGAAGCCCAGTCGGCCTTTGAGGCATTAAAAGAAGCCTTTACTACTGCTCCCGTTCTGCAGCATCCAAACCCTTCCCTTCCGTTTATAGTGGAGGCTGACGCCTCCGCTATCGCGGTGGGGGCCATTCTGTCACAGATCTGCCCCACTACACAGCAACTGCATCCAGTGGCTTATTTCTCCCGTAAACTATCTCAGGCTGAACGCAATTACACTGTTATGGAGAGGGAACTCCTAGCAATCCGAGCAGCTTTTAAAGAGTGGAGACACCACCTTCTGGGTGCTCGACATCCAGTAACTGTGTACACCGACCATCGGAATCTACAGGCTCTTTCACACGCAAAATGTACCAATGCTCGACAAATACGTTGGCATTTATTTTTCACTCTATTTGACTTCACAGTTACTTATCGCCCTGGACCTCTACACGGAAAGGCAGATGCCTTATCCCGTGTCGGAGCCGATTTCAACACCCGGGAATCGGTTACCTCTATGCTACCTCCGGGTTCTGTCATTTGTGTTTGTTCAGTCTCCCCCTCACTTCTGGAACAAGTTCGACAGTGGGCCAAAGAACATGCCTCTTATCTTGATACCTTGGGTGCCCAGATTGTCACGGGTCTTCCTTATGTTCATGGTCTTTTATACTTACCTGACGACCACACCAGACAGAAGGCTTTGGAATGGGCCCATGATACCCCGTTAGCTGCACATCTAGGTCAGCTTAAAACCTATGACCTGTTACATCGATGGTGCTGGTGGCCAGGTATGAAGAAGGACACTGCGTCATACGTATCTACGTGTGCGATATGTGTACAATGTAAAAGGCAACCGGGGAGACCCTTCGGTCTATTGATGAACATGTCGCTTCCTCCACACCCCTGGCATACGGTTTCACTCGACTTTGTGGTAGAACTGCCCTTGGTTAGGGGAATGTCAACGGTGCTTGTGGTGGTGGACGTATTCACAAAGATGGCACGATTTATACCATGCTCAGGTATACCTACCGCCTCATCATTGGCTACTCTTTTTTTTGATCATGTGATACGCTTCTTCGGCCTTCCCACAATCGGGATTTCTGACCGGGGTACCCAATTTACTTCACGGTTCTGGAAAGCCCTTTCCCATTCTTTGGGTATTGATGCACGGCTTTCGTCATCCTATCATCCTCAAACGGACGGACAAACCGAACGCACAAATGGCACCATGGAACAATACCTTCGTTGCCTGTGCTTGCAACATCAGACAAATTGGTTATCCGTTCTGGGAACAGCGGAGTTTGCTTATAACAACTCTCGACATACTTCAACAGGATGTTCCCCGTTTTACGCCTTGTATGGATTACATCCAAGGATCCTTCCTCCTGTCTTGCCTTCCTTGGACCAAATCCCTGCAGCAAAAACCACGAGGGACACTCTGGTTGCTATACGGGATTCCGTTATGTCACATCTACAAGCTGCGCAGTCCCGCGCAAAGACGCAAGCGGACAAACATCGGTCGCCTGCCCCCTCCTATGCACCGGGTGATCGTGTCTGGCTGGCAACTAAACATCTCAACATTCGGGGTAAACGGAAACTCATGCCTCGTTATGTAGGTCCATACAAGATCCTTTCTTGTCTCAATCCTGTTGCTGTCCGTTTGAACATACCATCCCATTGGCGGATTCACCCAGTCTTCCACGTATCCCTGCTCCGTCCTTTTATACCTGGCACTCGGCTTCCTGTTACCCCTGCTCCGATTATTGTACAGGGTGAAGATGAATATGAAGTACGTGCTATATTGGACTCCCGTCTGCGTTGCAGAGTGCGTTTCTACCTGATTGATTGGAAGGGTTACGGTCCTGAAGATAGGACTTGGGAACCGGCCTCAAATCTGCATGCACCCCGACTCTTGCGGGCCTTTTGGTCGGAAAGACTGCGTGCCCGCAGGGGTGGTCGTCCTTTGCGGGGGGGTACTGTCATGCCCCGCATTCCTGTTTCTGGACGCTCGCGGGTGTTTACTTCCAGGTGGAAACTACCCTGGAGACTGTTTACAGCTCACGGAATCCGCCGCACTACAAGGTCCAGAATTCCATCTGCTTGCGGTCACGTGAAACGCCCGCAACGTGCCTCGCGTTCTGAAACAGACTCCAGTACTTAGTGTGGCGTGTCCCTGTAACGGGTGCTCCTAAAACTGACTATTCAGTTCGAGTACTCGACATTCTGTTACTCTGATTCCTGTTTTATTACTGACCCGGCTTTGTATCAAGGACTATTCTGAACGTCTTTTCCTTCGATTTCTGGCTCCTGACTCCCTCGGTTGTTTCCCCTGGTTAACGAACTCCTGGCTCCCATTTCGGATTTGTTCTCCGCCTGCTCCCGTATGTTATGGTATTTGGATTTATGCAAGAATAAAAGACCTCCAGTGCTACTCTCTGTTGAAAACTTCCACGCACATTTTCTTTATCCCTAGTGTGCTATCATTCTTGCACGAGTTTCTTGCTTTCCTTCCCCTTCGCCTATTACACAGAACATATACAAACTCTTTACCACGGACAGACCCACGGCGCTGCCCGCCGCACAAGAAGACAACGCTCTACCTACTGAAGTGACCAAACGGACGCTCTCCTGTTTCTGGTGGTCACTCCCTGGATTGGTTACAAACACTTGGGGACGCTCTGCTGAATACACTTGGGGATTATTTTTAAAACTACTAGTTGCGCCCTCGTGCCGTTCGGGTTAGGTGGACCATTGCACAGACTTCCTACCACTGGAACTTCCATTTTCTATTATCAAGTCACCATCCTACTGCACTCTCTGAGGTTACGGGACTTCCTGTCTTGCTAAGCAGGTAAGAGGGGGCAAGTACGGGGGAAGGGAACAAGTGCTGTAATTTCGTACCTCTTTGGCTGCTATCATGAACTATCCTTTTCTTTGTTCCCTTAGCTCTGTTGTCGCTGCTCCTGCCTTTCCACTTAAGCCCCTGGCCTGTTAGCTGGTATACTTTCTACAGGCTGCGCTCTTGGGGGGAAAGTCTTGTGCAAACATAGCGTCCAAGATATCCCAGAACCATCTTGGTGATAATCCAGGACATCCCAGAGTGAAGGGGTTCCAAAAGCGGATGTTGGCCTTGTATCCTTTATAAATCTGTATCCTTTTTCCAAATTGCGTAAAAGTTGTGACACTCTGCTGAATAGTCTGTGTTCCGGCGGGATTGAGGTCAGTGCTGTTTCCGACCTTCCCCACAGGTAATTTCCTGTCAGAGGTTCTCCTTGTCTTTTCTTTCTGTTGAGGACAGTGTTGTTGCCGTTGCGTCTGTTCTCTGGCCCTTTCCGAGGCTGTGCAGATCTCTTCTTCCTTTTGTTTCCTTCATCCATCTTGGGGAAATTCGCCATGTTCACATGTTTCTGGGGTACCACTAGTGATGGTACATTAACGTGTACTATAGTGCAAACACCATTCCACAAAGGGGCAGTGTGTGATACGCCTTGTCTCCACAGGCCCAGTAATGGTCCATTACTACTGCTGTTCCTGCACCCCCTCAGGTAACTCCATCACGCTTTCACAGTTGGTGTTGTATCCTACATCCACCTCTCCTTTATGTTGGTAGCATACCTTAGGCGCAGTTAGCGGCAATATTGTTATTGGGTCTTCATCCTTCTCCATCCATGTGAGCATGGGTACGTACTTGATCCAAGTCATCCAACATCTATGGTTATGTCCATCAATAGTTGAAATGTTTTCTCTTGTTACCTTGTTGCTGCCAACCACTCCTATGTCCCATTTGTTGTCCATGTACACCTTCCCTGTTATTATCATCAGTGGTCTTTCCCAACATCCGTTTTTACCAGGGACTTCAGTGGCGTACCAATCACATGGTAGGTACTGCAGTGTTACCTTCTTTGTTTCTCCTTTTTCAGGACCACTTGTTATGTATTTGAATCCTTCAGCATGTAAACTGCTCTTGTGGTAACTCAAATAAGTCTTGAGGAAGTTGTTTTCATATGGATATGTATCTCGTGTTTTCCACACCAGGTGCACCACTGTCCCTTGAAATCTTCCTTTCGTCTGGAACAGTGCCAGGTATATTATACATCGTGCTATTTTCCCATCTATCTCCGTGGCAACGAATGTTCGAGAAGCGCTCATAGCGTATGGGATCAATGAGCAAACGTAGCAGCTGTCTTCCGTTGTCTGCTTACCTATGTGGGTCATGTGTTGATACCATATGTTGTTTGAGATGTGTGCTGAATCTTGTACGTAGTTGTCAATGCCTTTATTATCTGAGTATGTGCTGCGTTTGACTCCATCTTCCTTGTGTGGGATTTTACTAGTACCACCTGACATAACACCTGTTGCAGCTGGGGGTGGGGGTGTATTAGGTTTGGGTACAGCAGTAATATTGATAGCATAGCTGTACTGCCATACAGAGGCAGCCAAGAACCCGGTGAGCAATAAAATCCCTATCAATTTTATTACAAATGCTAATTTCACCGGCATTTTGCTCTTACCTTGCTGCAGTCCGGCAGCTTATTCTTGCGACGTTACAGTTGCCCGCCTGAAAATTCTTAATATGCTCGTTATTAAGGTTAGTTATTGTTATTAAGCTCTCCCTATTAAGTAGTCATTCAGTGCCCAGGCGAAGAGCTGTTCCCACGCCAATCTAAGCGATCTATCTCTCAGGGCGGGCAAGTATGGTTGGAGGTGTGCCATTGAATGTTCTATGGCCAAGAGGAATGCTGTGTAGTAGACACGTACCCTCCTTCTTTTCAGGTACGTTGGCCTTTTTACTTCATATACAAATTGGTGTGACAATTCTTCCAGGTAATTATCGTCTGAGGGTACCATCTACTCCTGGGCAGTGAATTGGTTAGTTATCTACTTTCTTAACAGTACAATAATACGCTGTACCTGCATGTGCGAGAGAAAAGAAAGAGAACATTCAGGTGTTTACATGTGTATATGTGCAAAACAATGTCCTTCAGTTCAATTGTTACTACAGTGGGCAGGGGGTCAATGGGCAGAGGGTTTGGACTCAACTGGCGGAAGTCTCTTTACCCTTTGATCGTGTAACCATGGGGTGGGCGGTATAGGGATCACCCCTTTCTTTTCTAATAGTTGTCTCTGGGGAGTCTGGGGGGTGGCAGGGTATGGGGACACTTAGGCTGTTAGTTGTGGTAGGAGTCTCTTCCTTCGTTGGTGACGCTGTTGTTGTTCTTCCAGTGGCCCTGTCGGTGGCGCTGGGGCGGGTCTGGAGTTTGTAGATTTTTACGTCGTGTAGGTGGTTCCATGCACGTTTGTCCTGTAACTTTACTGCTCTTGTTGATACCTCCTCTACCAGATGGGGGCCAGTGAATCGTGGACTGTTCCACTTTCTGTTGAAATTGCGAAGTAGTACGTGGTCACCTTTAGCAACTTTGCACAGTCTTTCCTTTTCTAATTCTTTATCCACGTCTTCTTGCTGATCGCTGATGGACCCGCCCCGTGTGCGCTCGAGCTGTTGAGACACAAACACTACACTAGTAATCAAAGAAGACACATATTGGTACATTTCATCACCAAGAACACTCGCAGTACTCTCGTGGTCAGTAAATGCTCTTGATGTTGGCATTAGGGGAAGGCGCATTTGACGTCCGGTAACCACCTCGTGAGGGGTGAGGTGGTGGTCGGACCCTGGTCTATTCCTTAGCTCAAATAGGGCTAATGGAAGGCAATATAACCAACTCTTCTTTGTTGTTTGCTGTATCTTTGCAATTGCCTCCTTTAATAGGCCATTCAGGCGTTCACATATACCGTTGGCCTGTGGGTGGTATGCACATGCAAATTTATGCTTGATGTTCAGCAAGGATGTGATGTGCTGGAACATTTCGTTTGCGAAATGTGGGCCATTGTCTGACCTCAGTACCTCGCACACTCCCCACCTGGGGAAGACCTCCCTCACTAGGAATTTAGCTGCTCTAAATGCATCTGGGTGTGAACAGGGCCCTGCTTCAATCCACCTCGAGAATGGGCATACTACTACAATCATATACCTATTTCCTTGACATACGTTGATCATATCAACATAGTCAATATGGAGATGCCAGAAAGGTCCCTCTGGCCGGGGTATAGTACCTCTTATCACCTTCAGAGTATGACCGGCCATAAACTGTTGACATGTGAGACAATTGCTGATAAAATTTGACACATGAGAATCTAACTCGGGGCAGAACCAGTCTTCCCTAATTCGTGCTGCAATTACTTCCTTGCCTGTGTGGGCTGGGTAGTGTAGTTGGCTCAGGGCGGTGTTCAATAGTGCCAGTGGTATTACAATCTTTCCAGTGTCACCCTGGCACCATAGTGTGTCGGTAGGTGACATTGTGCATCCTCTTTTTACCCATATTTCTTTTTCGGCCATTGGTGCAGCCGCTTGTAGCTCCATAATCTGTGTGGCTGGGAGATGGGTGTACCCTTCTCTTATCAACATCTCCTTAGCCATTCCCCTCCCTCTCCCTCTCTGTGACTCTGGGGGGTTCCATATCTCACCAGAGTATGTAGCATACTTCGCATGTGCGTCTGCTGCTGCATTCCCTTTTGAGATGTGGTCTTCACCATTGGTGTGTGCGGTGCATTTGACCAAAGCTAATTCTTGGGGGTCATTTATTGCTTCAATTAGTTCAGCTAATAGGAGGGCATGTTGCACTGGAGTGCCATCAGCTCTCCTAAACCCTCTTCTTCTCCATTTCGACAGCCCTGAGTGGACAGTGGATGTAACATATGCGCTGTCGGAATATATGGTCACTCGTTTGTCAAAGCTTTCCTTCAACGCCAAGATCAGTGCAACTAATTCCGCTGCTTGAGCGGAGTAATGCTGTGGTAATTGTACACATTTCATTGCCACACACACCGGTACCTCCATCATTTTTACCACTGCTGCCCCAGTCCTCCTTACACCACCCCTTTGGTCGATAGTTGATGACCCATCAATGAACAAGAGCTCACCTCCCTCTAGTGCGTTTTCTTCAACCTTTCTAGTACATGAGTACATGTCCGTTATTTGCGTACAGTCGTGGGCATAATCTCCCTCCTCAATTACTTCTGCTCGGAACCTTGCAGGGTTGACCGTGCTACATCTAACAATTGATAGTTCAGCTCTGGATAAGATGATCTCATAACCTGATGCCCTTTGTGTGGTTAGGGTGGACTTAGGTTTATTCAATATGGCAAATAGTGCATGTTCCACAAACAGTGTAGTTGGGCACCCCATGTTGATTGCTGATGCTTTCTCTACCGCAAAAGCAGCTGCGGCGAGACCTTGTTCGCAAGGGAAATGACCTAGCATCACAGGATCTAAGTGGCCGCTGTAAAATGCTACTGGTTTGTAGCCCATGCTTGTTTTTTGGGCCAACACTGCTTTCATTACTGCTGAGTCGCAATGTGAAAATATAAAAAATTGTCGCTCATAGTCTGAGGATGCCAGTACCGGAGCAGTTGATATCGCATCTTTCAATTCATCAAAAGCCTCTTTCATTTCCATTGTCCACCCCAGCCTTTTCTCCCCTTTATTAGCTTCCTTTAACGCCTCAAGCAGGGGTCCTATGTATGAACTGTAATCAAACACCCATGCTCTACAGTAGTTGCACAGCCCCAGGAACTGCTGCAGTTCCCTCACTGTTTGTGGCACTGGTGTGTTTGAAATGGCCTGTGCTCTTTGTGGTGCAATCTTTCTTCCATGTTGGGATATGAGCTGACCAATGTAAAGTACCTGTTCTTGACAGTACTGTAGCTTTTCCATGTCTACCTTGTAACCTTTCTCAGCCAATATTGTCAACATCTTTAATGAGTCCTCTCTGCATGTTCTTTCATTTGTACTGCAAATTATTATGTCATCCACATACTGCAACACTGTGCTTTCCACTTCAATGTTACCCAAATCCATCTGTATTACTCTGTTGAAAATTGAGGGTGATTCGCAATACCCTTGTGGCAATCTGGTGTGTTTCCACTTTGTGTTTCTGTAAGTGAAGCTTGTCAGATCTTGTGAGTCTGGGTGCAATGGTATTGAAAAGAATGCATTTTTAAGGTCGATCACTGTAAATCGTGATGCTTCTGCTGGAATGCCACACAATATTGTGGCCGGGTTTGCTGCTATGGGGTATTCTGCTTCTACTATGTTGTTCAAGGGCCTGAGATCCTGTATGAAGCGCCAAGAACCCCCTTTAGCCTTGCGCACTGGATATACAGCCGTGTTACATGGTGATTCTGAGGGGACCAATATGCCATTATTTATAAGGGCCGTTATGGTTTCATATATGCCCTCATCTGCCTCTTTTGATAGTGGGTACTGTTTCACTCTGGGGAGTATTGCACCTTTTTTCAATTTTATCCTTACTCCCCCTATACTTTTTATGCACCCCACGTCATAGGGGCTAGTAGTCCACAATGATGTGGGTACCTTGGTCATATCCTCCTTAAAGAAGGGGACTGGGGTGCATGCGGGTGCCTCAAGTGCCATTGCAATTTTCTGTGCTACTTGTTTGTACGCCACTCTTAGCCATATTTCCACACTCATCATAAACACCATTTCACCTTCCTCTTTTTCTTCTGAGAACAGCTCCTCATCTGACACCTGGGTGAGTCTACATCCTTCTGCTAGTGCTATCACTGCCCTCCATGCTCTTCCTTCTCTGTCTTGGGCATGTACAGCAATGTAATCAGCTGTTGCTATAATGCTCTCAATGTCCACTGGAACCCCCTTTCCTTCTGGTTCATTGACTGGTGTTTCTGGTCTAAACAGATAGGCTGCTGGCCTCCTCCAGATTTTTCCCTCTATCCCTGGCATCCATGCAAATGCCATGTCTGTCCCGTACTGGAAGAGTTCGCCATCTACTGGCTCCGCCCTAATCGTTGTCTGTCCGCAGTATGCTTGCATAATCTGTCATGCTGTGAGCATGTTAATCCCTGGAGTAGAGCAAATTATGCCGTCCTCAGTAAAGGAGATCGTCATATTCAACCTGTTCATTATGTCTCTCCCCAGTATATTTACTGGTGAGGCACTATAATATAGAAGTGGAACTGACAGGTCATAATCTCCTATAGATAAGGGAATGTTATCAGTAAAAGGAACCAACCCTCTAGCCCCAGAGAATCCTTGTGTGTTCATGGCTTCGCCTGACATCTTAAATTTACCTTCCCTTATGCAAGACCGGGTCGCCCCGGTGTCAAAAAGGAATGATAACTTTTTATCACCTATCGTTACCTCTATGCGTGGTTCCTCCGCACTATTAGGTGTTACTGACAGGATGGGACACACCAAGGCCGTCTGTGGGCTGTCCTATTGAGGGTACAACGATTGGCCATTTCCTGTGTAAGGGTTGTGTCCTAGGACCGTCACCCTACCCAGTTGTGTTTGTTGTACTTGGGGTTGTTGTGTTATCGCTACCTGTTGTTGTGGCAGTGAATGTGTCTGTGACTGTTGTTGTGTTATTAGTTGTTGCTGTTCATTTCCCTGTTGCAACCTCTGCTGTTGCTGTATGCCCTGCTGTTCCTGTGTGGGCCTTGGTTTTCCCTGTTCACTCCATGATGGTGTTTCTGGTCTAACTCTACACGTGCGTGACATGTGCCCTAATAATCCACAACTCCAACACACCGGTGGTTCCCTACTTTGCCATGGAAAGCTCCCTGCATTTTCCTGGTATACTGGTTGCCCTGTGGGATAGGAATTTCTAAGTCCTCCCACCTGCTGTTGGGTGTTATATCCGTATCCTCTCCCTCTCATAATTCCTCCTCTCCCCCTGTTATAATTATAATACCCAGCTCCTGGCATTGGGTATCCTCCTCCCATGTTGGTCGTGTATGGTTGGAGTGGCGGCACCTGTTGTGTTATAGTCTGTGAAGGTGGTATTTGGGAGGGATCTTGTGCAGCCACTACTTGTGTGGGGCTTTGGGTCATTGTTGTAGGCGTAGTTATTAGTGCCCCTTCCATTGTGTATTTGGTAAGCTTTTTCTGTACTAGTTTAGCCTCTTCCGTTTTCCTGTCCTCTTCTTTTTGTTTCATTTTCCCTTGCCATGTCCTGCAATGATGCACTATAGTCAGTTGTATTTCTGGCCATGCTTTTGCTTCCATTCCCACTACTTTCTTTAGTTGTTTCTGAACTCCTTCTGGGAGCCCTTGTACTAGTATATGATAAAATATTGCTGGTGTTTTGTCCCATTGTTCTCTAGTTTCCATGCGCCACTTCTCTTGGATTTCCTGGATATAATCAACAGGATCTTCGTTCTCACGCATCTTGCGTGAGGTAATTGCTCCTATGTCTGATGTGTCTGGGTACTGTACCCTCAGTGCCTGCCATAGTGCATGTCTGCAGTTTGCGAATGGTGCCCCATCATGCAATGTGTTTGTTATTGTTACCCCAGGGAATCCCGCTCTCTTCCAAATGTCATCCGCTGCATCCCCTAATATCGATATTAGAAGGCCCTTTACATCTCCTACTGCCAGTTTCTGTCCTGCGGTGTGTTTTTCCATTTCATATATCCACTTACCCGCACCTCCACTTAATGATGGGAGCCTGCATTTTATATTTTCTTTGTCTGTATACTTCCAAGGGACATACTGTGGTCTAACCCTCCCCTCTCCAGAAGTGGCATTAAGTTATGTCTCGTTTTACCCTTTGTGTTCCATAAAATCGAGTCCTCACACCCTTCCTCTTCTTCCCTTTCTTCTACGTCGTCAATTTCATCCGTATTTCCCCTGCTCGTAACTCTTTCTTCTCCATCTTTTCCCCTTCTTCCATAATTTCCTGTATTTAATGTGGGCATGTGTATTCGTCCTTCCTGCCTGCGTCTAGGGAGGTCCCTAAGCCGACATGCATAGGGTGTCAGTTCGTCTGTGAAGGGCGCAAATTTTATTGTGCGTAACAAGCGTGAGGTGGTTGAGCATGTGTCTTGATATTGGGCAAAATCTTCCTCGGGGCCAGCCCTTTGAGAGCAAAAATACCCAATTCAGCCCAAAATACAGGTTCTATTGTGCTGAGCAGTGATCTCATGCAAGTGACAAATGACACCCTCAAAGTGTTATTAGCATATTTATTCTAAGCAGTGAATTTCATATACATTTGGGATTCAAGTTACAGAATATTACAAAGCATAAACCAGAGAGCAATGCAAAATATAGTGAAACATGGAACTTAGATAAACATAGAGAAACATAGAGAAATATAGAGAAACATAGAGAAACACAGTCTTACGTCCCTTAATCAGCCCTGGGAGACCTGGGTTTCTCATAAGCTAGCTGTAAAACAAGCCCCGCTCATAGAAAAACAAGGCTGGAGGACACCGTGAGAGCCAATTCCGGGCACCTGACTGTACACGAATCAAGTCCACAGGCGATCTCCCCCTGATCCATGTGTGCATGGATATTTTATAACTTCTTGCTGTCAGTCACCATGACGCACAGTTCCAGAACTTTCCCTGTGCAACTGGCTCATGGAAAAAAACCCAGCTCTCTCTGAGATGCTCCCTGCTCGCTCCTACCCCCTCCCTTGTTCCCATCTGCGCTGGCTGAGGAATGTCTTATCAGTACCTTCCCAGAGAAAAGGAAGATTAGCTTGGGGCCAGGGCTAACGTTAGTGAGGCTGAATATTCTAAGGGAAGCAGGGATGTATTAACCCCATCTGCAAGCTCTAAAAGGCATGCACTCATAGCTTAGTGTTTATAGCGCTTAAGACTGGCTATCTAAGCGCTATATAGGTGCCATGATGTTCCAAACACTCCAAAAACCTATTAGCTACATAGCTGGGGGCCCTCCCTGCCTGTCATATTCCTTGTAGCTCACTACTGCATAATGGAAGTGCTACAACAGACTACTGTCAGCATTTTTAGCACATACTTTGAATACACTATTGGCTTTCAGCGGCTAATGCTGTCATCTAAAGCCCTGATTGGCAAGGTTGCAATTTCGTGTATCACTACATTCCACCCCTATTCAACGTTTGTGCGACAAATGCTGACTAATACCTATCAACATAGTATTTAGTGCAGTGATAAAGACCTAGGGGCTTTGCAAGAGGTTTAAGCAAACTATCTTCTAGCGGTTAGTTAGCGTGGCATGCAAGGTAAAACACTACCTAAACAAAAATGTACACAAAGTGAACAGTGACATATACCCTTGCCAGAACCTGGCCTACACAAAAATACCTACGCCAAGTGAACAGTGACATATACCCTTGCCAAAACCTGGCCTACACAAAAATACCTATGCCAAGTGAACATGGACATTTACTCTAGCCAAAACCTGGCCTACACAAAAATACCTAAATCAATTTTGTATAACTGATTGTCAGTTAAAAAGCAGCATGCAGTTAAAATGTCAAGGCAATCCAGTGTAGTCTAATCTACAATGCACTATTGCATTTATGTATGGTTACCAATTCTAAAACCTGGCAGCCTTTCACCCTAAGGGCCTACCCTCCCCCTGATCCCAGGGCATTCAAGCGTGACTATGGGCTGTGTGACTAGACACTTCCCCCAGGTAGGTGGAACCCAACCAGAAACCATCTAATTTCGTGAACAAGGTGAACCCATGGGCACCAGGTTGTCTAAATAAAAACAATTCTACTAATTTACATCAAAGCATGGCATGTGTTATTCATGCAATCAAAAGCAAGCAATTCAATCCATATGTATGCTGGTAACTGTAGCTCTGCGTGCCAGTGTGTGGAGGATGGTTGCCCCCACCCAGTAAAAAGCCAACACCTGCTGATTTAACAATGTTTGCCATACAATGCATTGTGTGTATTTAGCAGTCTTGTTGACCTGCCCTATGGCAGACAAAAATGTCTTCATGTCTAAAATTCTGTTATCTTCAATTGGCTGTCAATACTTGTAGCAGTGCTGGGCATATCAATGGGCCCCACTAGGCCAGAAGTTCTATAGCAGAGCTGGCATCAGAACCCATAGTGGCTAGCTTATTGTGCACAGTTTCTATGTCACAAGCATATAAAGCTCCTGCAATTAATGAATCTAGCTCCCTAGCTACGCGCACTCTAGTGATGGGCCATAGAAATGGACTCCATTTGTAGCAGCTTGGTAGTATTAAGGAAACATTGCATCATAAATCTATGTCTAAGTGTAGCACTGTAATAATGAAGGTGTGCATTACCAGTCTACAATTTACATGTTGTCTTACCACTGGAAAATCTAACAGGTTCACAGTGTCTACCTTCTGTGACTTGGAGAATACCCTTCTTCAAGTGGGATATCTACCATATACAATATTAACTTTAGCCACAAACACCATACTACTATCCGGCAGTGGCTGTTTCATCACACCATGGAAAAAATTCATTTAGTCAAGTTATAGTTCATTAAATCTTGGCGAGAACACTCGCTGCAGTTCTTGGTCAGAAAAACATCACATTAGACAAATTAAACAAATGGTATCCATTCAGTGACAAAAGATGCCTGACAATGTGCCAGGCCAGTACTCTAGCAATTCCATGTGGATACTCATTTGCAGCGCTTTTCCAAAGAATTATTCCAAATGTTTACAATCAAAAGGTGACTCTTTGCATTAGTGTGCTGGAGACAGCTGTCCCCACAAAAACATGAAACTGGTTGGTTTAACAAAAAACCGTGTCACACTCTGTGTCATAAAATCAAACATCAAGTCAGTCATGGTTTCATTTACCTGCCTTAAGCTGGCTGTAAAAGTATCCAGTGTTTCAAAGATTACCATTTCAAATTATAGCTCATACACTTGGCAGCATTACTTCAATTAAGAATCTTAACCTACGCACAGGTGACTTTGATGTGCGCACCCATCTTATCTCAAAATAAATTACGCTCCTGCTTGCATAATTCTGCTGCCCCAACAGTTCATAAATCATTCTCCTGCCTACGTGCAATGTAGAATATTTTTTTTTTCAAAAAACAAAACATCTCTGGTTAAAGCCATTCAGTTGGAAGAGGAAAACCATTTGGTTTTTTCAGATTCATCTCAACAGTGCATTTAAAAACCATTTTTCAATGTGTTAGCATTCAATTGCTGTGTCACACAGCTGTATGTGGTGCCTGATGTTACAGTCCACAATTCATTGTCCATAGTCCTTTAAACAAGAAAGGGCAAAACATGTCATTTAAATGTGTAGCATCAAATACTTGATAATTAGCCAAGTCTGCATCGTGCCAATTCAGTAAAAGTTATTACTCTGTTGGACACTATTCGCAGGTTACAGCATTGAGTGCGGTGCAGGGCACGTTAAAGTTGAAATAGCATGTCGCAGTGGCTCGCTTTCTCTGAGAATGCGTCTGACCCTTCTTTGATCAGTGTCACCCACAAACTGCACATTATCTTCCTATATTATGAAATGTCTTGTCGTGCTTTGCCTAGGCAAAATACAAACAGAAATGTTAGGATGTCATCAAAACTTCAATATCAGCGTTATCCACCCCTTCCCATAATACCACCCCCATCTTCAAAAAGTCTCATCAGGTAACTACACACTTTGTCATTGCTACTGCAATTATTTATCACCTTTCTGCATGTTTCTGGGGGCTTATTTACACTCAACCATACGGGGTGTAACTGCCTAATCACAAACTCATTTGTGCAATGCAATCATAGCTGGTCAATGGTACCTCAGACTGATCTGTGCTTTTACAAAGCCATATAGTAAGTACCCAGGTCGCACAATGCTTTTCTTTTTCACCAAAGCGATCACCAATGCCAGGCGCCAACTTGCTTCCAGTGTCCCATGATCTTGGTTTAGGTTGCCCTGCTGGCATCACTCCATTTTTCAAAGGTAAAGTCTTTCAGTATTTATCTTTCTTTTCTTAGCAGTGTCTTTTCAAGCCTCTGGTTTTTTCACTTGTCATTTTTTTTTTCAAAGGGCGTTTGCTGTTTTTGAACCACTCCTTTGAGTGCGATAGTCTGAGTCAGTTTCTTTTGTTGCTTCAACAAATCATTCATTCTTGCACTAAGCCGTGTGGCTTCTGGATCATGGCTAATGTGCAGTGTTCATGTTGTACTTCAAAGCCCCGCTCTGCATGTTGTCTCTTGCAAAACGGCTAAGCACTTTTGTCAGTTTTGCTTCCATCTGGAAGGCCATAATGTCTTTGTCAGTTACTCCATCCCCTGGCAATGTAGCTTGCAGTTTGCCAGATGTGTATTTTCTCTTCTCAAAGCGCCTAGAGGTTTCTTCTCCAGTGCACAGCGCTTTACTTCAGTTCACATCACATGGAGCATTGGAATGCAGCTTGCACAGCAATAGCGCTTTACTTCACTTCACATCACATCACATGGGAATGCGGTTTGCACAGTAATATCTGTTGGAATGGGCAGCTGTCTTTTCTTGGCCCATTCACAGATGCATAGGTAAATGTTCAGATGTGATGTGCCCGTCTGCCATCCTGCATGAAGCCTTTGCTCCGTACCACAGTTTACTAGGCAAATTCTTTACTTTTTGAACAGCTCTCTGTTTTTGCTCCCCCTTCCTCAGGAATGCAGGCATGTTTATCTTTCGTGTGCACCTGGCAGCGCCATTAGCAGGCAGCTTATCTCTTTTGCCTATAACTCTTATACTGTGGCGGCTTCACTCGTTTCAGACAATTCATCCAGATTAACTCTTTCTTGTACTGTTTCTGCTTTTGTTTGCCTTCACACACCTCGCCCAAGACAGCTTCAAGGCACAAGCTCTGCACACACAGCAAGACTCTTGTTTTCAAAAGCGGCACTTTTCTTGTCATTTTTCTACTCCATGTAATTTTGCAAAATGTCAAAGCGTCTTTTTTTTCTTGTAATGTGCGATCTTTCAAGAGAACTCACAACCCATTAAATCTTTGTGCTATCTTATCACACACAGATGTTTCATTCTGTTGTACCATTGCCAAACTATAACCACTCAGTTCAGTGCATTTAAAAAATAAAAATGCCATATTTAGTGCAGCTCCCTGCACGTTTTTTTTTCTGCAAGAACAACCCACACTCTATTGCTTGTGGGCTGTTTAATGTGTCAACAACATTTTTCCCCATGTATCACAGTCAACAGGTCACTATTTTCAAAGCATACATCACTTTTGAGGCAACAGCACAAATCCATGGCATAGCATGGGGACAGTCAAAAATACTCCAGGGGCAATTTAGAAAAATATAAATTGTTTTTCCCCCCAACCATTGCAAGCTGGTTCTGCAATTTCAAATCAGTACACAAAAATCGAAAATCCAAATAACATTCACTCACTTTCCTTTTAAGTGAGTCTCTCACCCAATAAAAGCATGGCACAGCCTAAAATGCAATATAACCATTTTAGTGTGTTTCCTTTAAACAGAATTTGCCACCATTAGCACATGGAATTTTACAGTTGCCAAAAGAAAGAAAAAAAACTCTTTAGGCTCTCAGCACAGATGTTACTCATTCTCCTAAGCATGGCTCATTCCCCTTCCTCATTATTCAGGAATGCCAACCCTTCAAAAGCATATATCAAAAAAGACGAACCTTCGCCTCCGAACATTACAGCCCCCACTCGCTAGCACACTGGGGCTGAGTCAATGGTTAAATCACTATTCACAATTTGCATGTCAAATCCCTGCAATTATTATTTTTTTTCCTGCCCTCATGACAGAATAGAGATGAGAACTCCGTCTCATTATGCATTCCAAATTACAACTTTAAACTTGGGAAACCACATGATAAAATTCTTTTTCTAATTGAGCATACATCTTTCTTAACCATTCATCGGAGTGCTTTAAACAAAGCCATTTCCCGCTCGTTTATTGCCTTGTACTCCCTGGCACCAATCCCATGAAGGGAGTCTTAACCACACAAGCTATCGGCCACGGCAAGCCGACACAACATTGCTGCCTTTTGAAGTCTCAGAGCTGCAGTGAGACCATCAAGGAAATGCGACAGCCTGCTCCCCACTCTACACTGTGTTCTCTCACACCATTTGTCATGTCAGCATGGCACTGCTCTTCACAATCCCACAAAGCTGCCACCAAATGTCTTGATATTGGGCAAAATCTTCCTCGGGGCCAGCCCTTTGAGAGCAAAAATACCCAATTCAGCCCAAAATACAGGTTCTATTGTGCTGAGCAGTGATCTCATGCAAGTGACAAATGACACCCTCAAAGTGTTATTAGCATATTTATTCTAAGCAGTGAATTTCATATACATTTGGGATTCAAGTTACAGAATATTACAAAGCATAAACCAGAGAGCAATGCAAAATATAGTGAAACATGGAACTTAGATAAACATAGAGAAACATAGAGAAATATAGAGAAACATAGAGAAACACAGTCTTACGTCCCTTAATCAGCCCTGGGAGACCTGGGTTTCTCATAAGCTAGCTGTAAAACAAGCCCCGCTCATAGAAAAACAAGGCTGGAGGACACCGTGAGAGCCAATTCCGGGCACCTGACTGTACACGAATCAAGTCCACAGGCGATCTCCCCCTGATCCATGTGTGCATGGATATTTTATAACTTCTTGCTGTCAGTCACCATGACGCACAGTTCCAGAACTTTCCCTGTGCAACTGGCTCATGGAAAAAAACCCAGCTCTCTCTGAGATGCTCCCTGCTCGCTCCTACCCCCTCCCTTGTTCCCATCTGCGCTGGCTGAGGAATGTCTTATCAGTACCTTCCCAGAGAAAAGGAAGATTAGCTTGGGGCCAGGGCTAACGTTAGTGAGGCTGAATATTCTAAGGGAAGCAGGGATGTATTAACCCCATCTGCAAGCTCTAAAAGGCATGCACTCATAGCTTAGTGTTTATAGCGCTTAAGACTGGCTATCTAAGCGCTATATAGGTGCCATGATGTTCCAAACACTCCAAAAACCTATTAGCTACATAGCTGGGGGCCCTCCCTGCCTGTCATATTCCTTGTAGCTCACTACTGCATAATGGAAGTGCTACAACAGACTACTGTCAGCATTTTTAGCACATACTTTGAATACACTATTGGCTTTCAGCGGCTAATGCTGTCATCTAAAGCCCTGATTGGCAAGGTTGCAATTTCGTGTATCACTACAGCATGTAGGGTGGGATGGGAGAGGGCGTGATGGGGACGGTGCGGCCTCATGTGTCTGTCTTTCCGCTATTCCTTGCTCTCTCTCCTCACTTCTCTCCAGTTCATCCTTTCTCCTACGGATCCATGGTGAGTCTGTGTTGGTCCGGATGATGTATAGCTTATCTAGGCTTTCCCTTTCACTGTTTCTTCCTTCCTTCTCCACTCCTTCTTCTTCCTCACTACAAAAGTCAGTCATAAATGGCACCCCCCACTCTGTCTTTTTCCCCTTGATTGTTACTGTTTTTAAGTCTATTAGGTCCAGTTCTCCTTCTTCTTCTTTATCAACCGCTCCCCTTTGCGCTGATGTTGTTGCTACTTCTTTGTCTCTATATACGTCCCCCCAGACTTCACTCTCCCCTCTCCTATCTTCTCTTTCTCCTTCATTTCTCTCCTCCATCTCCCTACTATTTTCCTCCCTTTTCCTTTTTAATTCCTCCATTACTTCACTACTCATCTGTTCCAGTATTCTTTCATCCTCTTTCTTCCTTTCCCATTTCACCCTTTCCCTTTCTAATATACTCTCTATCACCCTCCCTTCTTCGTATTTCTTAGTCGTTTCTGATAGTAATCTCCTCTTCCACATTGCCATTTCTCTTTCTTTCTCTTCTTCTTCCCTTTTCTTTTCTCGCAGCACTGCTCTTGATACCCTTTCTGCTGCTGCTTTTACCCTTTCAGCTTCTCTCCTTTGCTCCTCAGTTCGTTCCCTTATTTTTTCCAATTCGTTCTTACCTTCTTTCTTTTTCCTCGCTCTCTCTCTTTCCACCCTCTCGAGCTGTTTGATCAGTTCATTCTGCTCATCCCTTAACTCTGCTAGTCGTTCCTCCAAAATCTCTTCCTTTTGTCGTAACAGCTCTTCCCCCCTCATTTCACTCTCCCTGGTATTATCCTCGTCTGTTTTCCTTACTACCTCCTTCTCTTCTCCTGTTAATGAACCTCGTAATTTTAATAGTATCTGTGCAGCTACCCACTCATCATTTCCTATTTCCACAGTTTGTTCTTCTCCAGTCCTCCCCTCCCCTGCTGGCATCTTCCTATGAGCCACATATGGTGGAGGGCTGTATGCCGGGTTCGAGTACCCCTCAGCCGCCCTTAACTGACCTCTTTCTATTTCTCCTAACTCTCTTAAAGGGTACAACCCCCCTCCCTCTGTTTTCACTCCCTTTGCTAGGGGTATATCGTTGCTCGGTTCCTTTTTTATTTCATTTGATGTATTATTCTTTTCTCCTCCCTCTTGTCCGTTCCCCGTGTTCTTTGGGTCTTCACTCCCCTTTTTCCCCATCCTCTCCTTCCTCCTTAATCTCTTTTTCTTCCGGTATTTCCCCCACAGTGAACATTCCATTTGGTCCTGGTCGGGAACCTTGGAACATCCTCCATAAGTTAAACACATCCACGTGGTTTGCCAACTTCTTCCCTTTGTATGTATTATGCAGATGGTTTAATAGTGAATGTTGGGCATATGGATCGAAGCTACCATTAGGCGGCCACGGTGTTATCATTTTGTTGTCCGTCCCCTGGGTCCATTCTATGCTATACTTGATCAGTTTCTCCCTATGGGGTGACAGTGTGGTACATATGTGTTGCAGTGGGGTAGTGAGGGTGTTCCCCCACCCTCCCGATCCTGTCCCGTATGACATAGTAGCGCTCCACTTGTTACCCTTCCCCTATTTGGTAGCGGTTATCTCACTAGCAGTTTACAATATACAGCCTTATATCGTTACCTGGCCCCGTAAATTTGGGGACTTGCGATAGTCCACTAAGGAAAATTATTAAAAATATAGTATTTACATTTGTATATTTTATTTTCTTCTTTCTTCCTTTACACGACACCCTTACATCCCCCTGCGGCCGAGGCGCACGTAGCCCCCTGCGGCTACGTACCCCTTGTGACGTTCTTATACAGCCGTCCTACTTTCACTTGCTCCTCCTCCCTCTTCTACACTTACCGTGGCCGGCGTTCTCCGTGCGCCGCCACGTCCCCCGTTTTGCCTTTCCTTGGTCAATTCATTACAGTTTATCTCCGTTTCCACTCCCTTACCACAGTTCTCTTCCCCACCACCCTCAGACAGAAGGATGCCTTGTGCTCGGGATATCCTATGAAAGCCCTATTGGTGACGTCACCGATCTCTTCGAGCTACTGGTAAGTTCTTCATATATTCTTTAAGTTCAAAATACACTTGCAATCTACCCCCGTTAACCTCACAGCTGTCTTCCTGTCACTCCTGGAACAAGGTAATCAATAATATAATCGGACTGCGCATGCTGCGTCGCCTCGCGTGTGATACGCCCCTCGACAGGAGGGCTTAACCAGCCAATTATCTTCCGTATTGGGCAACTGACTAGCTACCGCCTACAGGGAAACGTCATCTACCTATCGAGTTTCTTGCTCGAACAATAGGGATCCTCATCTACTCATTGATCAATAAATGCCAAATCGTAGGAAACCACACACACACACACACCCTTACACGTGGTCGCGACCTAGGCCAATCAGTGTCTACGAGCGGCCGCACGTGATGTTTTCGTGCTCCGCCCCCCTCTCTCGCGTAACGTAGCCGACTGCTCTCGCACTCGTTCGGCTACCATTCATTTCATTGCCAACACTAAATTGTCAAAACCTTCGCCGCGCACCTGTGCAACACCTCCCACCTCCCGTATTTAATTCCTCCCCCTCCCTCACAATTTCACATTGCTTGTTGTGCGTGGCATGCTCACCAAGTTCTCTTGATGCGGGGCCGCTCGACTGCGTGCACCCCTCCAAGCGGCTCACCACCTCCCCTCGTCTGGACCACGTCTGGACACTCGCCAACCGCGGGCGGGATACTTCTCAACCGGCTCCCGAAGGCCAATATCCGGATTGCGCTGTCCGGTCTTCTCGCAGTTCCGCGATGGTCCTGTAGTCCTCAGAAGGGGGCAACGGCAGAGGGGGCCGCGCCGCCAGGCCTCCTCGCAACAGTAGTAACTGGAAAAAGTAAAAATAAAAGCAGATCTTAAACAGATCTCAGCAGTGCCTCCAACTTGTCGGGGGGAAATTCTGCTGGGGTCGGCCGGACCGTCCGCAGACCTCCGGGCAGGGAGGCCCCAACTCCTCCCGTATATCCCAAAAGAGATAGAGTATGAGACACACACAAGAAGCAAGGTGACTCTGCTGTTTATTAGACAAAACGGCAGGGATGGGTCAAGGAGCGTATGCGTCCGTCCTGACACACACACAATCGTGGGGCTCGCAGGCCCTTTTTACCTTAGTATGACGCGCTACTTGCGTCACTTGGAAAGTTTAGCAAAAAACCTATCTCCACTCTGGATTGGTTACTCGAGTGGTAGGGTTAGTATAGCGCACATATAGAGAACGGTGTTAGTGGCTGAGGGTTAGTCAGGTGGTATACCTGGGCTGTCCCTTCAATTTGATACATGAAAATTGTTACATGAAGACCTCTGAGGATTGGTCAATGTTAATGGCGTCAGTGATAAGCACCCCATGTTCTAATTGGTCCGCTCGCGAGCCTCCCAGTCTGGGACTATCGCTGTTCCCAGCTCGCGGTGCACCTGTCATTTGCAACAATGTTTTAATATGGGTAGGTGTAAACAATGTGAGGATTTATTCATATGTTGGGAGGTCGACTACTCCCACTGCTGCAGATGTCCAATGAGTCTTTTAATTGTATCTGCATGTGTCTTGAAACGTGGGATTCAGGCGTCTCCTTCCTCCTGGGCTTGGCATCTTGTCAAGTTTGGCTTTGTCACGTGAGGTGAGACCGTGTTTGAGGCAAAATTCAGCACAATTAATATTGTTTTTCCTACTGTGTGCCTGGTTTATCTTGCAGGTGCGACCTTGGCGTTGGCTTGCAGCGTGCGAGATTGCAACATCGTGCCCTTGGCGTTGTGCTTTCGCCGGGCTCATTTTGCAGGGTCAGCAACCCAGTTCTTGCTCATTCAATGTTCATGGAAGCTTTTGCTTGCGGCCTACTTGGGCCTGGTGCATAGGTGGAACCGTTTGATGCAGAGCGCTTTAGGTTGCGGTATCATATTGCTTTATCCTCAGTATCGTGTCCCTGTTATATTCTTCATTATGGTGCATGGCTCTTAGAAGAAGCGTGAGCAAGCCTTTTTAGATAAGTTCATGATGCGTCTTGCGTTTCTGCATTTTGAGAGCCTATGTGGAAAATAATAAAGATGCACGTCCGTGAGTATGTCTGTCGCCTACGTCATAGCACTGAGTATATTCTTCGTGTGGATTGGTGCGGGAGTGTCCGGTGTGTATATTTGCACAGGTGTGCTGACCGTTGGCTAGGTCGTCATGGCATCTCTAACGACGTGTAGGTTTAGTCGAGTTGGTCCGTGCCGCAGGTGTCGGCATGGACAGAGCGGGCTGCTGGGCAGGTAGATGGGCACATCCGTATGTTCCTGTACCAGGGTATTTGGTCGTCTGGTAGATAGGCAAAGTCCTCTCTTGGCGGGTGTCTAGGCCGTGATCCTCTAGGCCAAGCGCGA
Organism: Ambystoma mexicanum; assembly: GCF_040938575.1. NCBI lineage: Eukaryota > Metazoa > Chordata > Amphibia > Caudata > Ambystomatidae > Ambystoma > Ambystoma mexicanum. The sequence goes on from NC_090926.1 coordinate 1,252,615,599, forward strand.
GAGGGGAAGGGCGGGAGCCTGGTCTTCCATTCTCCCACTTCAATCTCCACTGGGAGTCAATGTGGAAATTTCAGTGCTATGGGGAGCAGGTCCCAGGGTGCTAGCTTCAAGATCTCCACTGGGAGGCAATGTAGGGATTTCAGTGTGGTGGGGGCTGGTCCCAGGGGGTTATCTTCAGGATATCCACTGGGAGTCAATGTGGAGATTTCAGTGCTATGGGGAGCGGGTCCCAGGGTGCTAGCTTCAGGATCACCACTGGGAGTCAATGTGGGGATTTCAGTGCTGTGGGGAGCTGGTCCCGGGGTGCTAGCTTCAGGATCTCCACTGGGAGTCAATGGGGGGATTTCAGTGCTATGGGGAGCTGGTCCCAGGGTGCTAGCTTCAGGATCTCCACTGGGAGTCAAGGTAGGGATTTCAGTGCTGTGGGGGCTGGTCCCAGGGTGCTCACTTCAGGCTCTCCACTGGGAGTCAATGTGGGGATTTCAGTGCTGCGGGGAGCTGGTCCTCCCAGGGTGCTAGCTTCAGGATCTCCACTGGGAGTCAATGAGGAGATTTCAGTGCGGTGGGGCTGGTCCCAGGATGCTAGCTTCAGGATATCCACTGGGAGTCAATGTGAGGATTTCAGTGCAGTGGGGGTTGGTCCCAGGGTGTTAGCTTCAGGATCTCCACTGGGAGTCAATGTGGGGATTTCAGTACGGTGGGGCCTGGTCCCAGGGGGCTAGTTTCAGGATCTCCACTGAGAGTCAATGTGGAGAATTCAGTATGGTGGGGGCTGGTCCCGGGGGGCTCGTTTCAGGATCTGCACTGGGAGTCAATGTGGAGATTTCAGTGCTATGGGGAGCGTGTCCCAGGGTGCTAGCTTCAAGATCTCCACTGGGAGGCAATGTGGGGATTTCAGAGTGATGGGGGCTGGCCCCAGGGGGCTAGCTACAGGATCTCCACTGGGAGTCAATGTGGAGATTTCAGTGCTATGGGGAGTGGGTCCCAGGGTGCTAGCTTCAGGATCTCCACTGGGAGTCAATGTGGGGATTTCAGTGCTGTGGGGAGCTGGTCCCAGGGTGCTAGCTTCAGGATCTCCACTGGGAGTCAATGGGGGGATTTCAGTGCTATGGGGAGCTGGTCCCAGGGTGCTAGCTTCAGGATCTCCACAGGGAGTCAAAGTGTGGATTTCAGTGCCGTGGTGGCTGGTCCCATGGGGCTAGCTTCAGGGTCTCCACTGGGAATCAATGTGGAGAATTCAGTGCGGTGGGGGCTGGTCCCAGGGTGCTTGCTTCAGGATCTCCACTGGGAGTCAATGTGGAAATTTCAGTGCTATGGGGAGCAGGTCCCAGGGTGCTAGCTTCAAGATCTCCACTGGGAGGCAATGTAGGGATTTCAGTGTGGTGAGGGCTGGTCCCAGGGGGTTAGCTTCAGGATCTCCACTGGGAGTCAATGTGGAGATTTCAGTGCTATGGGGAGCGGGTCCCAGGGTGCTAGCTTCAGGATCACCACTGGGAGTCAATGTGGGGATTTCAGTGCTGTGGGGAGCTGGTCCTCGCACGGTGCTAGCTTCAGGATCTCCACTGGGAGTCAATGGGGGGATTTCAGTGCTATGGGGAGCTGGTCCCAGGGTGCTAGCTTCAGGATCTCCACAGGGAGTCAATTTGGGGATTTCAGTGCCGTGGGGGCTGGTCCCAGGGGGCTAGCTTCAGGATCTCCACTGGGAGTCAATGTGGGGATTTCAGTGCCGTGGGGAGCTGCTCCCAGGGGGCTTGCTTCAGGATCTCCAAGGGGAATCAATGTGGGGATTTCAGTGCCGTGGGGGCTGGTCCTGGGGGGCTCGTTTCAGGATCTGCACTGGGCGTCAATGTGGAGATTTCAGTGCTATGGGGAGCATGTCCCAGGGTGCTAGATTCAAGATCTCCACTAGGAGGCAATGTGGGGATTTCAGTGTGATGGGGGCTGGCCCCAGGGGGCTAGCTACAGGATCTCCACTGGGAGTCAATGTGGGGATTTCAGTGCTGTGGGAGCTGGTCCCAGGGTGCTAGCTTCAGGATCTCCACTGGGAGTCAATGGGGGGATTTCAGTGCTAGGGGGAGCTGGTCCCGGGGGGCTCGTTTCAGGATCTGCACTGGGAGTCAATGTGGAGATTTCAGTGCTATGGGGAGCATGTCCCAGGGTGCTAGATTCAAGATCCCCTCTAGGAGGCAATGTGGGGATTTCAGTGTGATGGGGGCTGGCCCCAGGGTGCTAGCTTCAAGATCTCCACTGGGAGGCAATGTGGGGATTTCAGTGTGATGGGGGCTGGCCCCAGGGGGCTAGCTACAGGATCTCCACTGGGAGTCAATGTGGAGATTTCAGTGCTATGGGGAGTGGGTCCCAGGGTGCTAGCTTCAGGATCTCCACTGGGAGTCAATGTGGGGATTTCAGTGCTGTGGGGAGCTGGTCCCAGGGTGCTAGCTTCAGGATCTCCACTGGGAGTCAATGGGGGGATTTCAGTGCTATGGGGAGCTGGTCCCAGGGTGCTAGCTTCAGGATCTCCACAGGGAGTCAAAGTGGGGATTTCGGTGCCGTGGTGGCTGGTCCCATGGGGCTAGCTTCAGGGTCTCCACTGGGAATCAATGTGGAGAATTCAGTGTGGTGGGGGCTGGTCCCAGGGTGCTTGCTTCAGGATCTCCACTGGGAGTCAATGTGGAAATTTCAGTGCTATGGGGAGCAGGTCCCAGGGTGCTAGCTTCAAGATCTCCACTGGGAGGCAATGTAGGGATTTCAGTGTGGTGGGGGCTTGTCCCAGGGGGTTAGCTTCAGGATCTCCACTGGGAGTCAATGTGGAGATTTCATTGCTATGGGGAGCGGGTCCCAGGGTGCTAGCTTCAGGATCACCACTGGGAGTCAATGTGGGGATTTCAGTGCTGTGGGGAGCTGGTCCTCCCAGATTGCTAGCTTCAGGATCTCCACTGGGAGTCAATGGGGGGATTTCAGTGCTATGGGGAGCTGGTCCCAGGGTGCTAGCTTCAGGATCTCCACAGGGAGTCAATTTGGGGATTTCAGTGCCGTGGGGGCTGGTCCCAAGGGGCTAGCTTCAGGATCTCCACTGGGAGTCAATGTGGGGATTTCAGTGCCGTGGGGAGCTGCTCCCAGGGGGCTTGCTTCAGGATCTCCAAGGGGAGTCAATGTGGGGATTTCAGTGCCGTGGGGGCTGGTCCCGGGGGGCTCGTTTCAGGATCTGCACTGGGAGTCAATGTGGAGATTTCAGTGCTATGGGGAGCATGTCCCAGGGTGCTAGCTTCAGGATCTCCACTGGGAGTCAATGGGGGGATTTCAGTGCTATGGGGAGCTGGTCCCAGGGTGCTAGCTTCAGGATCTCCACAGGGAGTCAATGTGGGGATTTCAGTGCCGTGGGGGCTGGTCCCATGGGGCTAGCTTCAGGGTCTCCACTGGGAATCAATGTGGAGAATTCAGTGCGGTGGGGGCTGGTCCCAGGGAGCTTGCTTCAGGATCTCCACTGGGAGTCAATGTGGAAATTTCAGTGCTATGGGGAGCAGGTCCCAGGGTGCTAGCTTCAAGATCTCCACTGGGAGGCAATGTTGGGATTTCTGTGTGGTGGGGGCTGGTCCCAGGGGGTTATCTTCAGGATATCCACTGGGAGTCAATGTGGAGATTTCAGTGCTATGGGGAGCGGGTCCCAGGGTGCTAGCTTCAGGATCACCACTGGGAGTCAATGTGGGGATTTCAGTGCTGTGGGGAGCTGGTCCCAGGGTGCTAGCTTCAGGATCTCCACTGGGAGTCAATGGGGGGATTTCAGTGCTATGGGGAGCTGGTCCCAGGGTGCTAGCTTCAGGATCTCCACTGGGAGTCAACGTAGGAATTTCAGTGCTGTGGGGGCTGGTCCCAGGGTGCTCACTTCAGGCTCTCCACTGGGAGTCAATGTGGGGATTTCAGTGCTGTGGGGAGCTGGTCCTCCCAGGGTGCTAGCTTTAGGATCTCCACTGGGAGTCAATGAGGAGATTTCAGTGCGGTGGGGCTGGTCCCAGGGTGCTAGCTTCAGGATCTCCACTGGGTGTCAATGTGAGGATTTCAGTGCAGTGGGGGTTGGTCCCAGGGTGTTAGCTTCAGGATCTCCACTGGGAGTCAATGTGGGGATTTCAGTACGGTGGGGCCTGGTCCCAGGGGGCTAGTTTCAGGATCTCCACTGGGAGTCAATGTGGCGAATTCAGTATGGTGGGGGCTGGTCCCGGGGGGCTCGTTTCAGGATCTGCACCGGGAGTCAATGTGGAGATTTCAGTGCTATGGGGAGCGTGTCCCAGGGTGCTAGCTTCAAGATCTCCACTGGGAGGCAATGTGGGGATTTCAGTGTGATGGAGGCTGGCCCAAGGGGGCTAGCTACAGGATCTCCACTGGGAGTCAATGTGGGGATTTCAGTGCTGTGGGGAGCTGGTCCCAGGGTGCTAGCTTCTGGATCTCCACTGGGAGTCAATGGGGGGATTTCAGTGCTATGGGGAGCTGTTCCCAGGGTGCTAGCTTCAGGATCTCCACAGGGAGTCAAAGTGGGGATTTCGGTGCAGTGGTGGCTGGTCCCATGGGGCTAGCTTCAGGGTCTCCACTGGGAATAAATGTGGAGAATTCAGTGCGGTGGGGGCTGGTCCCAGGGTGCTTGCTTCAGGATCTCCACTGGGAGTCAATGTGGAAATTTCAGTGCTATGGAGAGCAGGTCCCATGGTGCTAGCTGCAAGATCTCCACTGGGAGGCAATGTAGGGATTTCAGTGTGGTGGGGGCTGGTCCCAGGGGGTTAGCTTCAGGATCTCCACTGGGAGTCAATGTGGGGATTTCAGTGCTGTGGGGAGCTGGTCCTCCCAGGGTGCTAGCTTCAGGATCTCCACTGGGAGTCAATGGGGGGATTTCAGTGCTATGGGGAGCTGGTCCCAGGGTGCTAGCTTCAGGATCTCCACCGGGAGTCAATTTGGGGATTTCAGTGCCGTGGGGAGATGGTCCCAGGGTGCTAGCTTCAGGATCTCCACTGGGAGTCAATGGGGGGATTTCAGTGCTATGGGGAGCTGGTCCCAGGGTGCTAGTTCAGGATCTCCACAGGGTGTCAATGTGGGGATTTCAGTGCCGTGGGGGCTGGTCCCATGGGGCTAGCTTCAGGGTCTCCACTGGGAATCAATGTGGAGAATTCAGTGCGGTGGGGGCTGGTCCCAGGGTGCTTGCTTCAGGATCTCCACTGGGAGTCAATGTGGAAATTTCAGTGCTATGGGGAGCAGGTCCCAGGGTGCTAGCTTCAAGATCTCCACTGGGAGACAATGTAGGGATTTCAGTGTGGTGGGGGCTGGTCCCAGGGTGCTAGCTTCAGGATCTCCACTGGGAGTCAATGGGGGGATTTCAGTGCTATGGGGAGCTGGTCCCAGGGTGCTAGTTCAGGATCTCCACAGGGTGTCAATGTGGGGATTTCAGTGCCGTGGGGGCTGGTCCCATGGGGCTAGCTTCAGGGTCTCCACTGGGAATCAATGTGGAGAATTCAGTGCGGTGGGGGCTGGTCCCAGGGTGCTTGCTTCAGGATCTCCACTGGGAGTCAATGTGGAAATTTCAGTGCTGTGGGGAGCTGGTCCCAGGGTGCTAGCTTCTGGATCTCCACTGGGAGTCAATGGGGGGATTTCAGTGCTATGGGGAGCTGTTCCCAGGGTGCTAGCTTCAGGATCTCCACAGGGAGTCAAAGTGGGGATTTCGGTGCAGTGGTGGCTGGTCCCATGGGGCTAGCTTCAGGGTCTCCACTGGGAATAAATGTGGAGAATTCAGTGCGGTGGGGGCTGGTCCCAGGGTGCTTGCTTCAGGATCTCCACTGGGAGTCAATGTGGAAATTTCAGTGCTATGGAGAGCAGGTCCCATGGTGCTAGCTGCAAGATCTCCACTGGGAGGCAATGTAGGGATTTCAGTGTGGTGGGGGCTGGTCCCAGGGGGTTAGCTTCAGGATCTCCACTGGGAGTCAATGTGGGGATTTCAGTGCTGTGGGGAGCTGGTCCTCCCAGGGTGCTAGCTTCAGGATCTCCACTGGGAGTCAATGGGGGGATTTCAGTGCTATGGGGAGCTGGTCCCAGGGTGCTAGCTTCAGGATCTCCACCGGGAGTCAATTTGGGGATTTCAGTGCCGTGGGGAGATGGTCCCAGGGTGCTAGCTTCAGGATCTCCACTGGGAGTCAATGGGGGGATTTCAGTGCTATGGGGAGCTGGTCCCAGGGTGCTAGTTCAGGATCTCCACAGGGTGTCAATGTGGGGATTTCAGTGCCGTGGGGGCTGGTCCCATGGGGCTAGCTTCAGGGTCTCCACTGGGAATCAATGTGGAGAATTCAGTGCGGTGGGGGCTGGTCCCAGGGTGCTTGCTTCAGGATCTCCACTGGGAGTCAATGTGGAAATTTCAGTGCTATGGGGAGCAGGTCCCAGGGTGCTAGCTTCAAGATCTCCACTGGGAGACAATGTAGGGATTTCAGTGTGGTGGGGGCTGGTCCCAGGCGGTTATCTTCAGGATATCCACTGGGAGTCAATGTGGAGATTTCAGTGCTATGGGGAGCGGATCCCAGGGTGCTAGCTTCAGGATCACCACTGGGAGTCAATGTGGGGATTTCAGTGCTGTGGGGAGCTGGTCCCAGGGTGCTAGCTTCAGGATATCCACTGGGAGTCAATGGGGGGATTTCAGTGCTATGGGGAGCTGGTCCCAGGGTGCTAGCTTCCGGATCTCCACTGGGAGTCAACGTAGGGATTTCAGTGCTGTGGGGGCTGGTCCCAGGGTGCTCACTTCAGGCTCTCCACTGGGAGTCAATGTGGGGATTTCAGTGTTGTGGGGAGCTGGTCCTCCCAGGGTGCTAGCTTCAGGATCTCCACTGGGAGTCAATGTGAGGATTTCAGTGCACTGGGGGTTGGTCCCAGGGGGTTAGCTTCAGGATCTCCACTGAGAGTCAATGTGGGGATTTTAGTACGGTGGGGCCTGGTCCCAGGGGGCTAGTTTCAGGATCTCCACTGGGAGTCAATGTGGAGAATTCAGTATGGTGGGGGCTGGTCCCGGGGGGCTCGTTTCAGGATCTGCACTGGGAGTCAATGTGGAGATTTCAGTGCTATGGGGAGCGTGTCCCAGGGTGCTAGCTTCAAGATCTCCACTGGGAGGCAATGTGGGGATTTCAGTGTGATGGGGGCTGGCCCCATGGGGCTAGCTACAGGATCTCCACTGGGAGTCAATGTGGAGATTTCAGTGCTATGGGGAGTGGGTCCCAGGGTGCTAGCTTCAGGATCTCCACTGGGAGTCAATGTGGGGATTTCAGTGCTGTGGGGAGCTGGTCCCAGGGTGCTAGCTTCAGGATCTCCACTGGGAGTCAATGGGGAGATTTCAGTGCTGTGGGGAGCTGGTCCCAGGGTGCTAGCTTCAGGATCTCCACTGGGAGTCAATGTGGGGATTTCAGTGCTGTGGGGAGCTGGTCCCAGGGTGCTAGCTTCAGGATCTCCACTGGGAGTCAATGTGGGGATTTCAGTGCTGTGGGGAGCTGGTCCCAGGGTGCTAGCTACAGGATCTCCACAGAGAGTCGAAGTGGGGAGTTTGGTGCAGTGGTGGCTGGTCCCATGGGGCTAGCTTCAGGATCTCCACTGGGAGTCAATGTGGAAATTTCAGTGCTATGGGGAGCAGGTCCCTGGGTGCTAGCTTCAAGATCTCCACTGGGAGGCAATGTAGGGATTTCAGTGTGGTGGGGGCTGGTCCCAGGGGCTTAGCTTCAGGATCTCCACTGGGAGTCAATGTGGAGATTTCAGTGCTATGGGGAGCGGGTCCCAGGGTGCTAGCTTCAGCATCTCCACTGGGAGTCAATGGGGGGATTTCAGTGCTATAGGGAGCTGGTCCCAGGGTGCTAGCTTCAGGATCTCCACAGGGAGTCAATTTGGGGATTTCAGTGCCGTGGGGGCTGGTCCCAGGGGGCTAGCTTCAGGATCTCCACTGGGAGTCAATGTGGGGATTTCAGTGCCGTGGGGAGCTGCTCCCAGGGGGCTTGCTTCAGGATCTCCAAGAGGAGTCAATGTGGGGATTTCAGTGCCGTGGGGGCTGGTCCCGGGGGGCTCGTTTCAGGATCTGCGCTGGGAGTCAATGTGGAGATTTCAGTGCTATGGGGAGCATGTCCCAGGGTGCTAGATTCAAGATCTCCACTGGGAGGCAATGTGGGGATTTCAGTGTGATGGGGGCTGGCCCCAGGGGGCTAGCTACAGGATCTCCACTGGGAGTCAATGTGGAGATTTCAGTGCTATGGGGAGTGGGTCCCAGGGTGCTAGCTTCAGGGTCTCCACTGGGAGTCAATGTGGGGATTTCAGTGCTGTGGGGAGCTGGTCCCAGGGTGCTAGCTTCAGGATCTCCACTGGGAGTCAATGGGGGGATTTCAGTGCTATGGGGAGCTGGTCCCAGGGTGCTAGCTTCAGGATCTCCACAGGGAGTCAATGTGGGAATTTCAGTGCCGTGGGGGCTGGTCCCATGGGGCTAGCTTCAGGGTCTCCACTGGGAATCAATGTGGAGAATTCAGTGCGGTGGGGGCTGGTCCCAGGGTGCTTGCTTCAGGATCTCCACTGGGAGTCAATGTGGAAATTTCAGTGCTATGGGGAGCAGGTCCCAGGGTGCTAGATTCAAGATCACCACTGGGAGGCAATGTAGGGATTTCAGTGTGGTGGGGGCTGGTCCCAGGGGGTTATCTTCAGGATATCCACTGGGAGTCAATGTGGGGATGTCAGTGCTGTGGGGAGCTGGTCCTCCCAGGGTGCTAGCTTCAGGATCTCCACTGGGAGTCAATGTGGGGATTTCAGTGCTATGGGGAGCTGGTCCCAGGGGGCTTGCTTCAGGATCTCCAAGGGGTGTCAATGTGGGGATTTCAGTGCCGTGCGGAGCTGCTCCCAGGGGGCTTGCTTCAGGATCTCCAAGCGGAGTCAATGTGGGGATTTCAGTGCCGTGGGGGCTGGTCCCGGGGGGCTAGCTTCAGGATCTCCACTGGGAGTCAATGTGGGGATTTCAGTGCCGTGGGGAGCTGCTCCCAGGGGGCTTGCTTCAGGATCTCCTCTGGGAGTCAATGTGGGGATTTCAGTTCTGTGAGGAGCTGGTCCCAGGGTGCTAGCTTCAGGATCTACACTGGGAGTCAATGGGGGGATTTCAATGCTGTGGAGCCTGGTCCCAAGTGGCTAGCTTCAGGATCACCACTGGGAGTCAATGTGGAGATTTCAGTGCTGTTAGGAGCTGGTCCCAGGGTGCTAGCTTCAGGATCTACACTGGGAGTCAATGGGGGGATTTCAATGCTGTGGAGCCTGGTCCCAGGGTGCTAGCTTCAGGATCTCCACTGGGAGTCAATGTGGAGATTTCAGTGCTTTGGGGAGCTGGTCCCAGGGTGCTAGCTTCAGGATCACCACTGGGAGTCAATGTGGGGATTTCAGTGCTGTGGGGAGCTGGTCCCAGGGTGCTAGCTTCAGGATCTCCACTGGGAGTCAATGTGGGGATTTCAGTGCTGTGGGGAGCTGGTCCTCCCAGGGTGCTAGCTTCAGGATCTCCACTGGGAGTCAATGTGGGGATTTCAGTGCTGTGGGGAGCTGGTCCCAGGGTGCTAGCTTCAGGATCTCCACTGGGAGTCAATGGGGAGATTTCAGTGCTGTGGGGAGCTGGTCCCAGGGTGCTAGCTTCAGGATCTCCACTGGGAGTCAATGTGGGGATTTCAGTGCTGTGGGGAGCTGGTCCCAGGGTGCTAGCTTCAGGATCTCCACTGGGAGTCAATGTGGGGATTTCAGTGCTGTGGGGAGCTGGTCCCAGGGTGCTAGCTTCAGGATCTCCACTGGGAGTCAATGTGGGGATTTCAGTGCTGTGGGGAGCTGGTCCCAGGGTGCTAGCTACAGGATCTCCACAGAGAGTCGAAGTGGGGAGTTTGGTGCAGTGGTGGCTGGTCCCATGAGGCTAGCTTCAGGATCTCCACTGGGAGTCAATGTGGAAATTTCAGTGCTATGGGGAGCAGGTCCCTGGGTGCTGGCTTCAAGATCTCCACTGGGAGGCATTGTAGGGATTTCAGTGTGGTGGGGGCTGGTCCCAGGGGCTTAGCTTCAGGATCTCCACTGGGAGTCAATGTGGAGATTTCAGTGCTATGGGGAGCGGGTCCCAGGGTGCTAGCTTCAGCATCTCCACTGGGAGTCAATGGGGGGATTTCAGTGCTATAGGGAGCTGGTCCCAGGGTGCTAGCTTCAGGATCTCCACAGGGAGTCAATTTGGGGATTTCAGTGCCGTGGGGGCTGGTCCCAGGGGGCTAGCTTCAGGATCTCCACTGGGAGTCAATGTGGGGATTTCAGTGCCGTGGGGAGCTGCTCCCAGGGGGCTTGCTTCAGGATCTCCAAGAGGAGTCAATGTGGGGATTTCAGTGCCGTGGGGGCTGGTCCCGGGGGGCTCGTTTCAGGATCTGCACTGGGAGTCAATGTGGAGATTTCAGTGCTATGGGGAGCATGTCCCAGGGTGCTAGATTCAAGATCTCCACTGGGAGGCAATGTGGGGATTTCAGTGTGATGGGGGCTGGCCCCAGGGGGCTAGCTACAGGATCTCCACTGGGAGTCAATGTGGAGATTTCAGTGCTATGGGGAGTGGGTCCCAGGGTGCTAGCTTCAGGATCGCCACTGGGAGTCAATGGGGGGATTTCAGTGCTATGGGGAGCTGGTCCCAGGGTGCTAGCTTCAGGATCTCCACAGGGAGTCAATGTGGGAATTTCAGTGCCGTGGGGGCTGGTCCCATGGGGCTAGCTTCAGGGTCTCCACTGGGAATCAATGTGGAGAATTCAGTGCGGTGGGGGCTGGTCCCAGGGTGCTTGCTTCAGGATCTCCACTGGGAGTCAATGTGGAAATTTCAGTGCTATGGGGAGCAGGTCCCAGGGTGCTAGCTTCAAGATCACCACTGGGAGGCAATGTAGGGATTTCAGTGTGGTGGGGGCTGGTCCCAGGGGGTTATCTTCAGGATATCCACTGGGAGTCAATGTGGGGATGTCAGTGCTGTGGGGAGCTGGTCCTCCCAGGGTGCTAGCTTCAGGATCTCCACTGGGAGTCAATGTGGGGATTTCAGTGCTATGGGGAGCTGGTCCCAGGGGGCTTGCTTCAGGATCTCCAAGGGGAGTCAATGTGGGGATTTCAGTGCCGTGCGGAGCTGCTCCCAGGGGGCTTGCTTCAGGATCTCCAAGCGGAGTCAATGTGGGGATTTCAGTGCCGTGGGGGCTGGTCCCGGGGGGCTAGCTTCAGGATCTCCACTGGGAGTCAATGTGGGGATTTCAGTGCCGTGGGGAGCTGCTCCCAGGGGGCTTGCTTCAGGATCTCCTCTGGGAGTCAATGTGGGGATTTGCGATCGAAGTGGTGTCTAAGTGGTCTGGCGTGGTCGGAGTCTGTCATCCATTGCCACGATTTTGAAGGAGGAGCTGCAGCAACTACAAAACACCATCCGCGGCGCGGAGCGCGCGCGGTGCGAAGTGGTGTCTAAGTGGTCTGGCGTGGTCAGGCGGAGGGCCGCGGTAGCGGTAGCCCCGTCCCAGAAGCTCACACGGTAAGCCCTTCCAAGCTCTTAAGCTTTCTTCTCTTGCATCCAGCCCACTACCTTCAATTCCTACACCTATCCCACTTAAAATCACTAACATTGAAGCTTGCTAACTCATCACACGCACCCAAGCTCCCAGCGTATAAAATCTGTTCATCCCCGAAATGGAAGAAGATGACGGGCGTCGTCTTCGCAGCTCGAGGAAAGGAACAGGAGGGCCCAGAACCGGTGCTGCCATTGAAAGAGACGAGATAAATAGATCGACAAAGAAGAATGACGCTCCCTCTGAAGTCACCGATGCATCGTCAATATCCCTCATACAAACGAGTTGCGAGCACACCGGCCCGCGGACAGTCAATCTAGAAAGAAACCACAAGTCTGCGCAGACCCCCATTACAATCGTTGAAATTACGACGAACGAGGAAACAATAACCAGCGTCCAAAATCACAAACATTTGAACACCGAAGAGAGTAAAGAAGGCAAGGACGGCAAAAAGTCTGCATCCCCACAACTCGGCACTCCCAAGCAAATTACACCGCCAACCCCCGGAGGGGGGTTGGAGTGTATGCATGAAGAGAGCCTGGAGCAAAGTGAGGGAACAGACGAACGCCCTCAAAACAAAGACGTCGAAGAAACGCCGCAATCAAGCTCTACCAACTCTGGATTGTCTACAGTCACCTTTGATCTGCAGTCAGAGGATGAAGATCGTGCGCCCAGGAAGAACACACAACCCGCAATCGAAATAGAGAGCTGTGAACCGTATAGACAGAAAGAGAAAAAATCTGAAAAACAGACTCATGACCTATTATCAACGAAGACCCATCAACAAGTAAGAGTCCTAGTGCACACTGCAAACAACGAAGAAAACCTCCAGGAAAGTATAAACGGTACGGAACACGCTCCACCAGAAACGAATGGCGTAGAAAGCGCACCAACATTAGAGCGAAACATGAAAAAAAGAAACAGAGACAGTTGCGAAACCACATTCGGACAATCAAGTTTGCACAAACTAACCAATCAAAAGAATATCAAATCAAATACGCATGCTAGATCCAAAGTGAATCGATCAATTAAGAACGCATCACTCACTACGAAAGAGCGGATGAGCAAAAGCGCAAGCATCGCGAAATCAAAAAAAACAAATACTATGCGAATGCTGACTGACTTTTTTGAACTCCAGCTACTGAAGAAATCACGAAACTTCATGGAAATTTCTGATGCAGAAATGTTAACAGCCATAAGCGAAAACACACCACACGCAAAACAACGAAGAATGGACCTTACACCTGAAGCTGGATTGCCACAAGCAGACAAAACCGCAGTTCAAAGAAGTACTTCAACAGACTCAACTGTCAAGGACGACAAAAAAATAAACGCAAATAACGAGAATGCAACAGGTCAAATGGCAAAAACCAGCCCCTCTATGAATATAGACGAAGACACACCTAATAGAAAAAACGCACCTTATCAAGACACCACAGAAGGTGTGTACTCAACATCGTTCAACACAGACCAAGAGAGCGCGACAAGCGATGAACAACCGACTCGAAGCAATAACGAACTTAAAGAGCCCCAAAAGGCCATTGCGGTCATAGCAAAAACACAAGAACAAGAAAACCCACCTCAGACCTCAGTGTCAGAAGTATCCCCATTACGAGCTGCATCCAGTCAAAGTCTCAGCCCACGCTCAACCAGTCATCACGCGACAGAAACAAAAGAACTAAATAAGCATTTAAAGACAGTAGAACTGGACATGCAAGGGGATAAAATAAAAGATCGACCTCAATGGATCTTTCCGACAGAAAAAATAATACAACCGGAAGCAAGAAGTTCTTATCATCCACGAACACCTAGGAGAAGCCATAGCGAATTCGAACATCAGTCTGGCAGAACCTCATGCCCACAAACGCCAAACGCAGTACAAGAAGCATCCTCAAAAAAAACGGACCTGCAAGGAATTATGTCTGTCATAACTATTGCACTCAATCCCTTCTGCAAATTATATGAGACCATGAATGACGCAGTAAAAGATCAACAAGTCATCCTAGCAATGTTGCTGACAAAAATAGTATACTTGGAAGGTTACATCACAGCAAAAGGAAATCACACAAACAACAAAGGTACAATAGAGTCAAGTAGCAATGACACGATTATCAACCGCACAGAAACGATAAACGAAACACTGTCTAATCAACCAAGCAAGTCTATCAACACATATCAAGTAGGAACACAAACAGAGACCATCATCGACTTAACAGTTGATAGAAAAGCAATTGATAAAGAAAAAACACAGCCAAACTCAGCAAACAATAACGAGATCACAAACATCAAAAATAATGTGACCACGAAACAACAAACGCCATCGGTAATGTTGGTACTAAATCAAGCAAACGCTAATGACAAATGCGAGACCAGACTTGCAACACCCTCATTTGGCATTTTTGAATCAACTGGCCGAAAAGACAAACCGAATAATGGTCCAAAAATAATCTCAACCTGCACCAACAAGGATGTCTTAAAAGCCACCGCCAATAATCAGAACATAGATAAAGAATCGAACCCAAGTTTTGAAACAATAGCACCAGTCGCAGCATCAAAACGGAACACGAGTAGCTCAACGTCCACCACAACAGGGGAAAACAGTAACTCAGAAAGCGCAACAAACAACAAAAGTAAACAAATTAAAAACCAGAACTTCAAGGATAAACTGAATTTAACAGATCCCCTAACGAATCTGAGCACATACTCGGATGAAATCAGTGATTCACCAATAACACCAACCACAGTCAATCAAAAAACAGAACAAACACAATCACTGAAACAAAAAACTACAACAACTACAGAAGAAAATCACGCGAAAATGCTGCAAGAATATAACTTTGAAACTTTAGAACAAAAACGAAATCGTCTAACAAAGTATGCAGCATTCCGTGAGAACAAAAAAGAGCATAAGCAAATACATACCACAACCAAACATACAGAAACCAACAAAAGCAAGATCATCGACAAAACAACCCACATCAGAAACAAATCAGAAGAACTGTCGACAAAAAAGAATAAGAAAATGGATAGAGAGCCAATAACCACTTCACTAGTACAAAACAAAACACAAGAACTTCAAGTGGACAAAAAACGAAAGTCAAAGGTGTACGAAGAAACACCCAAGAAACGAGATTACGAAGTAAGAAGATCCAACAATAACACCAAATACAATCTAAGCTCAAGAACTAAACAACAGAACGAGACAAATAAACGAGCATCTCATGCTTCAAAAACGAGAAATACAGAACCTGAAGAAAATGACGAGTTATATTCCACGAAAAATATCTCAAGATACTTCATCAGACTGACCCAACGAAGTTGCATAAAAGAAGAGATCATTTTAAATCGAAGAACGGTCTTAAAAATATTACGTCAAGTTAAAGACTTGCAGAGACTTCACACAGACAACCTGAAAATCGTCGAACCATGGCACACACAACATGGGGCAGCTACAATACTGCATTTAACGTCGTTAACAACATTCAAAAAAATTCTAAACAACAAAAGAGATATCTATGTGGAAGATCTCACAATTTACAGACACGAAGAACGCATTGAATCAATTAAGATCAGAGAGACCGATGCCACAGAAAGCAAACCCTTAACCATGAAACATGAGAAGCATGTCACAAAAGACACAGAGGATTACCCTCAGAAAGACCACAAAGTAATAATGGAATTCGAAACATCAAAAAAATATCAGAGATCACATCATGATAAGAGCAAAAATGAGCATTACAAAACCAAGAATGACTCAGTACACAACAAAACAACGAAGAAAGAAAATACGGCAACGCAACAACAGAAATTAACCATAGATGGTACCACAAAAATAACTTGTACGCAAAGAGTCGGCTCAACACCCACTGCTCAACACAAACAAAGTCCAAACACAAGCAACAAAACAGGAATCTGGGCCTGGTTACCACGAGCTTTAAACCTACATCGTAAACAATAGCCATTCAAGACAGCGGAAGCAGCCACATACAACGAACCAACAGAAATCAACAACGACATCAAGTTATGTTCATGGAACACACGAGGTCATGCACATCTGACTGCTCCGGGAGGCCCCAATCTTGGAGAATTCCACATAATCTGTCTACTGGAAACTTGGTTGCAGCAAACTCCTACACTAGAAGGTTATCAAATCATTCTATCCCCTGCTGCAAGAGGATCCAAAGGACGTCCAACTTCAGGTCTACTAATAGCCTGCCGAAACGGTTATGGAGCCTCCATTGTACAAACGATGATTGCAAATCAATCAATTTTGGCAGTAGAAATTGCCTGGCAAAGCAACGCAAATCATAAGACAGATTTTTCAAAACTGGCGATAATAAACCTCTATTGGAACCCAGCTGCAATCACTACAAAAAAATTCATAAACCTTTGTGAAACAACAATTGACGCAATAAGAACCGAGCACGACATAGAAAACATCCTGATATGCGGAGATCTAAATGTCACCCAAAAAATTAATACGCACGCAACGGAATCACAAAAGGCGTCTGTATACCGTGGCACAATCTGGCGAAAGTTCACCGACTCGAATGAGCTATACAACTTGGATGAAGTGTTCGTAGAAATAGACAGAATACCAACCTGGCAGAGAGCATCCTCAGCCTCCACGATCGATTATATCTATGTATCTAAATCCATGTTGCAACGCCTACAATTTTTCAAAGTACGGCACACTCCAACAAGTGACCACAACTTACTAGAAACTGCATGGAACCTCAAAACAAACAAAAACTGTCAAATGAACATACAAATTGAGGCAAACGCGAAAGGCACCAGAATTAAATTAAGCAGTGCTGAAATTCTCAAAATCACAGCAAAATACAAGGCCTTTACTACATCAGCGACATGCCTCAGTGTCGACTACCAACCCCTACTGCTGCCGTACATACAATCAACAAAAAGAAAAAGAAATGCAACAAACAAAAATCCAAGGCAGTATACAACAAAGTTCTAATTGATAAAAGACGCGAATACAGAAGACTCCTTCGAACAGCCTCCAAACAAACGCCCACAAATGGCATATCAGAGATGGAAAACATCAAAACAAAATACAAAGCCTGGGTAAGATCATATAGACACAATTTGTACCAAGAGGACGCCGAACAAATAACAAAAGCGCTCATCAACAACAATAGCAGGAATTTCTGGTCCTTAATACACAACGTTGAACAATCCCAGGATAATCAAATTCTAAATAATATCAGTCAATACACATGGGAAAGTCACTTCAGCAAAGTCTTCAAATCCGATCTAAACGCAAAACCACAGGTACAACAACCAACAGGTGAACAATGGTTGAACTTAGACAAAAAAGAAGACATCATCGATATCATCAACAAATTGAAAAACTCTCGTGCGCCAGGCCCAGATGGCATCAGCAATGCAGAACTAAAAAACCATCCAGAGGAATGGGCCACCTTGCTAAGCGTCATCTTTAAGCGATGCAACGAAACGAGATCACTACCACAATCCTGGTCCAAAGCAATTGTGGTACCAATCTATAAAAAAGGTAGTCTCACGGATCCAACAAACTTCCGACCTATCGCTCTACTAGATGTCATGGGGAAAGTATACGCCTCACTACTCTTGACGAGATTCCAAAGATGGGCGGCCTCTGCAGAATGTAATGATGAAATGCAAACGGGGTTCAAGAAACACACAGGTACAACATGCAACATATTAGTGTGCAGTATATTAAAAGCTAAAACCCTAGAAAAGAAGCACCGCCTATTTGCTGCTTACATTGACTTTTCACAAGCGTTTGACAGAGTTGAAAGATCCCTCCTGTGGAACAAACTAGAAGCATGGAAATGTCCCCACGCTCTGTTAGAACCAATCCAAGCTCTGCACCAGGAAACATCCATAAGAGTCAGACTCAGCCGTGAAGGTGACCTATCATCCGAAATAAACACCACGCGAGGAGTCAAACAAGGTTGCCCATTAGCATCAGCACTTTTTGTCACCTATATAGGTGACATTCAAAATATGAAAAGTCCAACACGAGTCTTCCCACCAACATTAGGTAAAACACAAATTGGACACCTACTCTACGCTGATGACCTAACGATTTTTGACCAAACCCAAATTGGCCTGCAGCGTAAACTTGATGCCCTTCTAATTTACGCCAATAGCAATCACCTGGAAATCAATATTAATAAAACAAAAATCATGATTTTCCAATCCCGTCCAAGAAAGGAAAACTTTCAATGGCATTTGGGCAAAACCAAAATCGAAGTGGTCTCAAACTATAAATACCTAGGAGTCCACATGGACAGCTCTCACCATGAGACCACAATGCAGCAGGAATTACACACAAAAATGAACAAACTAACAGCGCAAGCAAAAAAAATCAACAGCAAATTTGGAAAATTCTCCATGAAACCAACAATAAACTTTTACAAGATGAAAGTCGTACCAACCATCATATACGGCAGTGAAGCCATGCCAATGATTCCACAAAAAGTCTGGTGTAAACTAGAAGCTCATTTCTGGCGCAAAGTTCTCAATTTACCGAATTCGACTCCAGGGACAGCAATACGACGCGAACTTAGTTTACAATCCCTAGAATGCGCCGCAACCTGTAATAGAGTCATGCTATACCGCAAATGCAGAATGGACAGCAAAAACAAAATCTTCAGCATCATTAAACAAGAAATGAATGATAACACGTGCAACATGATAACCAACTGGCAAAGGCAAAATCAAAAAGTATTAGAGACAATCAACTCAGATGAAGATGAACTTATCACAAATCCATGCAAAGTGCTGAAGAAGATCAAAGACCTGGACTGGGCCAAAACGATTGATGACACCTCGATGTTAAAACTCATCGCTCACCTACCAAGTTTCACTGCAAAAAGAAATGAACTACAAAACTATATAAAGCAATTTCCAAACAGGCAAGCACAGATCTTAATCCTACGCGCTAGGCTTAACCTATTCAAAACAAACGAAATAAGACACATACGAGGACAATCACAGTCAAACATCTGCAGATTCTGCTCCAACGACACACAACCCCCAACGGAGACAATAAGACACTTACTCATGACATGCACAGCGACCGCAGCACTCAGACAGTGCTATCTGCCAATGATATCAGGTTTCAGCGCACTGCCAGAAGAGCAACTGTGGTGGTGCAGACTCATTGGGGGAGACAAAACAACGTGGCAAATAGCAACTGCAAAAATGCTAGAACACATCGACGGAAAGTTACTAAATGCGAACAATGAATAGAAAAACAGAAGTCTGCAAAACAGAAAACAAAGACAAGTCCTTCTCTGATCATCCTTTGTAGTTAACTACAAAAAGTGTAAAATTGTAAAATCATATTTTGATAAAACAATAAAAAAAAATAAAAAAAAAAAAAAAAAATGTGGGGATTTCAGTTCTGTGAGGAGCTGGTCCCAGGGTGCTAGCTTCAGGATCTACACTGGGAGTCAATGGGGGGATTTCAATGCTGTGGAGCCTGGTCCCAAGTGGCTAGCTTCAGGATCACCACTGGGAGTCAATGTGGAGATTTCAGTGCTGTTAGGAGCTGGTCCCAGGGTGCTAGCTTCAGGATCTACACTGGGAGTCAATGGGGGGATTTCAATGCTGTGGAGCCTGGTCCCAGGGTGCTAGCTTCAGGATCTCCACTGGGAGTCAATGTGGAGATTTCAGTGCTTTGGGGAGCTGGTCCCAGGGTGCTAGCTTCAGGATCACCACTGGGAGTCAATGTGGGGATTTCAGTGCTGTGGGGAGCTGGTCCTCCCAGGGTGCTAGCTTCAGGATCTCCACTGGGAGTCAATGTGGGGATTTCAGTGCTGTGGGGAGCTGGTCCTCCCAGGGTGCTAGCTTCAGGATCTCCACTGTGAGTCAATGGGGGGATTTCAGTGCTATGGGGAGCTGGTCCCAGAGTGCTAGCTTCAGGATCTCCACTGGGAGTCAATGTGGGGATTTCAGTGCTGTGGGGAGCTGGTGCCAGGGTGCTAGCTTCAGGATCTCCACTGGGAGTCAATGTGGGGGTTTCAGTGCCATGGGGGCTGGTCCCAGGGTTCTAACTTCAGTAGAAGCCGAGACGTGTGTTCTGGGTCAGTTGCAGAAGATGAACAGGAGGGCTGCTGTGGTGCTTCACCTTCCTTTCTTCTGATAGTCTTCTGGGGTGCTCCGTTTAGCTTTACCCAACCTTTGGGGTGTCTCGCTCCTCCACCTCTGGGTCCCCCTCTCCCTAACTTCTGGGGGTCTTTTTCTGCCCAACCTCTCTTTTCCGCTATCCTTCTCCTCTTCTCTCCTCCTCAAGTCAACTTCCAAGGTCCCCCTTTACTAGCTGGGCAGGGCCTGCACCCCTATTGAGCCCATCCAGCCCCGTCCTCGCACTTAGCATATGGACCTTTATTCCGCTGCACTCTCTGCATTCCCTGGCACTTGTCCACTTGGCCTCCCCTTAGCACTCGCCTAGCCCCTGGGCCCTCTTCCCCCCCCAAGCCCCAGTACTTGCATGTTCTCCACTGCGACCTGCATGTCCTTTCCCTCCTTAGCATTAGTGCAGTCTGCTCTGACTGGCACTTTTCCCGTCTCCCCACTCCCCGGCACTTCTCGTTACTGCACTTGCACGATCGGAATGACACAAGGCCAAGTAGGACCGTTATTGTTATTCTTCCTCTGTTCCCCTCCCCCTCTTCTGTCTTGTTGTGCCTTGAAACACCATCTGCTGTATAGGCACATCATATGTACCCAGTAAATAAACACGCTTTCATAGAATGTGCTCCCCTCCAGCCACCTCTAAGGTAACCTCTTCCTCGCTGGACTCCAGCACCCTGCTCCTCCCAGCCTCCCCCCTCTCCATACTCAGGGCAGCCCAGTCCCCCTGTTCCGGGGGATGGAATCTGGGCTACGGGGTTTAGGGGTGTGCATTCATGAGGTTTTGATTGGGCCGGAATTTTGAATCTTTCTTCAGTGTTGGTGTCTCTAGCTCCGGTCCTTTTCCATCCAGGGGCGCTCCATGTGCCCCCGGCCCTCGATCATGCAGTGCCTGCCGGGAACCCGGCACCGTTGTTCACCCACTCTCCAACCCCTATGGCAAGGAAGGGCATTTCAGAACCCCCCTAGACTAGACACATATACTCCACTATACGCTACTTTCAGTCCTTCTGCTATTACTAAAGCGGGTGCCAGTGCCGCTACTGCCAGTCCTACTGCTACCTATTAATGGCCCTACTATTTCTATCCATGGTAATAAGCACTACTAATACTGCTTGCATTAGTAGTACTAGTGGTACTGGTAATAATAGGTGCAGAGGTAGTGGTAATGGTAGTGCTAGTAATAGTGGTGGTAGTGATAGTATCAGTGGTGGAAGTAGTACAAATAATACTGTTAGTAGTAATTGTAGTGGCAGTAGTAGTGATAGCAGTAGTGGTGGTAGGAGCTACAATGGTAGTGGTAGCAGAAATCATAATAGCAATAGCGGTGGTAGTAGTAATGGTAGTAGTAATAGTAGTGGCAATAGTAGTAGCAGTGGTGGTGGTAGTATTGATGATAGTAGTAGTTATAGAGGTAGTAGCAGGAGTAGTAGTAGTGGTAGCGGTAGTGCTGACAGTAATACTAGCTAGTGGAAGTGGTAGTAGTAATAGTAGTAGTAGTGGCCGTAGTGGTAGTGGGGGTAATAGTAGTATTGGTAGCAGTAGTGGTGGGGGGTGTTGGTGGTAGTGGCAGTATTAGTAATAGTGGTGGTAGCAGTGGTAGTATTAATAGTAGTGGCAGTAGTATTAGTGGTAGCAGTATTGATAGTAGTAGAAGTTATAGAGGTAGTAGCAGGAGTAGTAGTAGTGGTAGTAGTAGCGGTAGTAGTAGCAGCGATAATGCTGGTAATGGTCCTAGTGGCAGTGTTGGTAGTAGTAGTAGTAGCCCTAGTGGTAGTAGTGGTAGCAGTGGTAGTAGTGGTGGCAGTAGTAGTAGTTATAGAGGTAGTAGCAGGAGTAGTAGTAGTGGTAGTAGTAGCGGTAGTAGTAGCGATAATGCTGGTAGTGGTACTAGTGGCAGTGTTGGTAGTAGTAGTAGCCCTAGTGGTAGTAGGGGTAATAGTAGTAGTGGTAGCAGTGGTAGTAGTGGTGGCGGTTGTGGTGGTAGTGGCAGTATTAGTAATAGTGGTGGTAGTAGTGGTAGTAGTAGTAATAATGCTGGTGGGTGTGGTAGTAGTAACCAGAGTGGTAGAGCTAATCGTAGCAATAGTAGTAGTACTGGTAGTGAAGGTAGTGGTGGTGGTAATAGTAGTAATTGTAGTGCTAGTGGTATTGCTAAGGTTCCTACTATGGGTACTATGTGTGCCACCACTAGCAGTAATATTTGGCTAGATGTTAATACCAGTGTTGCTAGGATTATTGGCACTACTGCTATGCAGCAACCCCCAACATTTACCGAGCAGCCCCCAACGCTCACGAATGACCTCAACACTCAAAATGAGGCCTCCCCCAAAGTCTAAATAAACACTCATAAGACATCACTCAACACCCAGTAGAGTGGACAGCACACAGCACCCGCAGACTTACCCAGAAGGTAACATAACCAGGACAAGCCGTCCTCTCACCACTTAGTGGAGAACCCGACCTTCACATTGTAAATCAAGAACATACTAACGTTTTTTATTTATTGTTTTATGTATTCTATTATCCCATGTACTGCACTGTCCCCTCGCCCCCCGCCTGACACCTGGCCTAGTAAGATCGTTGTCACTGTCCCCCTCTTGCCTCGTTGCGCCTTGAAACACTTGTGTATAGGCGCGTTATAAATGCCATATCATATCATATCATATCCCAAAAAAGCTGATACCCCGCACACCTAATCTTTCTGCCTGAAAATAATCCACTTGGGTAAATCCCTGAGAGTTGTGTGGCAGCCTGGCAGGAGGACACTCTCCCTCAAGGCAGACTTGCTGAGATGGCCCACTTGGGTAACTCCCTGAGAGTTGTGTGGCAGCCTGGCAGGAGGACACTCTCCCTCAAGGCAGACTTGCTGAGATGGCCCCCTTGGGTAAATCCCTGAGAGTTGTGTGGCAGCCTGGCAGGAGGACACTCTCCCTCAAGGCAGACTTGCTGAGATGGCCCCCTTGGGTAAATCCCTGAGAGTTGTGTGGCAGCCTGGCAGGAGGACACTCTCCCTCAAGGCAGACTTGCTGAGATGGCCCCCTTGGGTAAATCCCTGAGAGTTGTGTGGCAGCCTGGCAGGAGGACACTCTCCCTCAAGGCAGACTTGCTGAGATGGCCCCCTTGGGTAAATCCCTGAGAGTTGTGTGGCAGCCTGGCAGGAGGACACTCTCCCTCAAGGCAGACTTGCTGAGATGGCCCACTTGGGTAAATCCCTGAGAGTTGTGTGGCAGCCTGGCAGGAGGACACTCTCCCTCAAGGCAGACTTGCTGAGATGGCCCACGTGGGTAAATCCCTGAGAGTTGTGTGGCAGCCTGGCAGGAGGACACTCTCCCTCAAGGCAGACTTGCTGAGATGGCCCACGTGGGTAAATCCCTGAGAGTTGTGTGGCAGCCTGGCAGGAGGACACTCTCCCTCAAGGCAGACTTGCTGAGATGGCCCACTTGGGTAAATCCCTGAGAGTTGTGTGGCAGCCTGGCAGGAGGACACTCTCCCTCAAGGCAGACTTGCTGAGATGGCCCCCTTGGGTAAATGCCTGAGAGTTGTGTGGCAGCCTGGCAGGAGGACACTCTCCCTCAAGGCAGACTTGCTGAGATGGCCCCCTTGGGTAAATCCCTGAGAGTTGTGTGGCAGCCTGGCAGGAGGACACTCTCCCTCAAGGCAGACTTGCTGAGATGGCCCCCTTGGGTAAATCCCTGAGAGTTGTGTGGCAGCCTGGCAGGAGGACACTCTCCCTCAAGGCAGACTTGCTGAGATGGCCCACTTGGGTAAATCCCTGAGAGTTGTGTGGCAGCCTGGCAGGAGGACACTCTCCCTCAAGGCAGACTTGCTGAGATGGCCCCCTTGGGTAAATCCCTGAGAGTTGTGTGGCAGCCTGGCAGGAGGACACTCTCCCTCAAGGCAGACTTGCTGAGATGGCCCCCTTGCATTATTTGGCTCAACAGATGTGAAAATTATAGACAGTCAAAAAATAGGGCTTTGCTCGCCCACCATTCAACCCAGTGTGGGGTTTTGCTTCACCCACACATATGCTGACAGCGCCATGGAATTCACTGTATGTACATCTGTCTCATACATATTCAGTGTGGATGTCATGATTCGTTGCATCGACAAGCCCAACCCTAACAAAGCCAGCCGCAAAAGGAACCCTAGCAACCGCGACACCAGCACACCTGAGACCCATGCAGCGTATTGGCGCGCTCACATAGTACGCACTACACACTGAGTAACAGGTCTTACTCTAGAGTGATACAACGATGCACAGCCTAGAGTCCGCCTGCTCGAATTAGAACCTGCAACCATTAGGTGTCACACATATCTCACTAGGGAATTTATTTTAACATTTATGACAACGCCCAGACCAGTGGGCATCACGGCGTTAGTACAAAGTCAGGTTGAGAAAACAGTTACAGGCAGGTCAAAAAGAAAGGCAAATTAATCGGACATGGTGTCGCTCATATTTGTCGAACAGCCAGGTTTTGGTTTTGGTCCGTTTTTTCAAAGCAGGGAATGATTGTTTGTTGCGAATGTGAGCAGGTAGAGTGTTCCAGAGAGTGGGAGCCCCTACACAGGAGCTGATTCCCCCCGCCCTTTTCCTCTTGAAGCATGGAGTGAACAGTGAGATGCTGGCGTTAGATCTGAGTTTGCGTGCAGAGGCGCAATGGCATTGGTATGGTACCGGGGCAGCTTTGTGAACACAGTGGTGTGTGATGGAGAGTGTTTTAAATTTGACCCCTCTTTGACAGGGAGCTAGTGGGCATTCCATATGGCTGCAGAAATGTGGTCAGATCGTTTCAGGCCGGAGGGCAGAACGGAGTGCTTTGTTTTGGAGTAGTTGTAACTTGGTCAGATTTGTATTGGAGGTGCCCATGAGGAGAGTGTTACAGTAGGCGAATTTTGAGAGAATGAGGGCATGGGCCAGTGTGATACAATTACTCTCCGACAGGAGCGACCTACTTAGTGAGATGAGTCTGGCGGTATGAGCAGTGGAGGATGCAACACTTGTGCATAGGCGCATTATAAATGCCGTATCATATATCAAGGCCATTAATCTGCCTGGTCATACTAAGGTCAGCTTCTAGGTATACCCCTAGGGTTTTTTATGTACTTGGAGACCGGGATGGAGATGCCATCTACGTCAAAAGATGAGTAGGTAGGGTTCAGGTGTTTGATCCGATGAGAGGACCCGATAATAAAGAGTTCTGTTTTTTCATCATTCAGGCACAGGTTTTGTGATGCCATCCAGTTTTGGATAGTACGGTAGACCGTGTTGATTAGGGTGGTATCAATGTCATAATCACTAGAAAGCGGGACGAGAATCTGAGTATCGCAATCGAAATTGATGTAGATAATGTCCCTAGAGTCAAGGAGGTCAAATAGGGATTGTGTGTGGGTATGGTAGAGGGTAGGTGATAGACAGGATCCCTGTGGTACTCCTAGGGGGGGCTGGGTTGGGATCCGTGGCTGCATCCCCTATAAACACTTGCGTGGTCCGACCGCTGAAGAAGGAGTTGGCCCACTTGGTGGCTCCAGATGAGAAGTGGAAGTGCTGGTTAAAGTGTTGGCACAGGCTATAACGATCCACCAAATCAAACGCAGCAGAAAGTTCAAATAGGAGCTGAATTGCCATCTTGCGTGAGTCTCGAATTGAGTCCATTTGAATTTTTAGGTCCAAAAGGGCTGATGCTGTGCTGTATTTTGGGCAGAAGCCTGATTGCCTTTTGCCTAGAAGTTAATTTGTTCCGAGGAATTTCTGGACTTGAGCGTAGGCTAGACGGCCCAGGATATTTAGTAAGAAGGGGACAGTGGTGATGGAGCAGTAGTTAGCAGGGATAACCGGGTCCAATGATGATTCTTTTAGTAAAGGGGTGACCCAGGCAGATTTCATCGTGTAGGGAACCGTGCTTGTTGCAAATGATGCATTAGCAAAGTCTGTGATGATAGGCGTGACCGTAGATGCATAGAGCTTAACAATGTGACCTGGACAAGAGTCACCTTTGCAGTTAGTAGCAGCTACTATCAGAACTCTTAAAACAAATATCTCCGATGTGACTGGACTAAATGTGAAAGGGGGGTGTAACGCTCACCTGACTCCCACGGATGCGCTGGTCTAGTCTGGGTGGCTGTGGCCTCTTCGAGCGTGATGCGCAGAACTCGGAACACCGACTGAACAGGACCCTCAAATCTTGCTTGTCTGGCCCGTAGGAATATCCTTCTGCAGATGAGAAAGGGGATTAACAGTCTGCAGAATAGTGTGCTTGCTCCCCCCTTCCCCCTTCGTTCTTCTCTAACTTCCTCCGAAATCCCCGGTTGAAGCTCACCTTATGGTTTGAAAGGATGAATTCTCCATCCTGCTTCTGGTGCAGGGGCGCGTGTTTGTCCAGTTACTTCACTGGTTTTCAGAATGGTGTAGGCAAAATCCACTTGACATTTCCGAGCGGAATGCCATAAGTATGAAGATTACAAAAGTTCAAGTGTTGAGCCTCCTTTTCTGTTGCCTTTCTAACCTGTGATCTGTCCTTTATTTCAGGTGCAGAATGAAGGCGATGCGTTGAGGGATTGAATTGCCGATGGTAAACTCAGGTGAGTTAGCGATGGGGGCGATCCCTCTTAATGTCTTTATATTCCTCCAGTAATGTCTTTTGTCCTTTCCCCATAGGGGCCGGGGTGCGGTACCTGCCAACGAAGCGGCGCCGACTCGAAATGAGGAATGGTCCACCCACAGAAGACCGGTAAGTGTTATGGCGGAAAATTAGGCTTTCCTCATATGTTCCTTCTGCTCACCTTTTGTCTCTTCTTCTCTCCCCTAGGCGCAGAGATGTGGCGACCGGTGCAGACAGTCGCGGTGGAGCCAGAAGAACTCCCGAGGATAGGTGAGTGAAGCGCGGCGCTGCAGCGAGCAGCGCGGTGCTTTTAAATGAAAGTCTTTTCTCAGGAACGCTGACGTGAAGGTTCCGGATGCAGGTAAGAAGTTTCATAAAATTCTTGGTTTTCACCTTTCTCTTCTCTTCTTTCCTTACAGGTGTTCCAGGATTGAGGCGGGCGTGGCTGGAGACCAGATGCAGGAGCAGACACGGTGAGCGTTCAGCTGCTTGGATGCAGAACAACACGAAGCGTGAGCTACTGTCTGGGCGTGGCTTAAATAGCCCCCAAAGTAGTTCCAGGTAAGTATCCTTCCCTGGCCACACCCGAGTGGCAAAATAGTCCCAATGAATAAATAGTCCCTTTCAGGTCTCAGGGAGGCCTGAATCTTGCAGCATGGTCTGCATCAGCTAAGTGCACAAAACACCTTCCTTGTCCAACATGAGCCTGGCGCCAAAGGCACCAGGACAGAGTCCAAAGAGCCCCTATAAGGGGCCCTGGGCTTTTACCCGGGGGCATGATGCCTGCTCCCGGGGGTGCTGGGCCTGGCCTGGTGCTCCGGGGGTAGGCATCATGACAGCACTCCCCCCCAAGGTCCCTCCCAAGGTCGTTCCCTCTGGAGGTTTCGGTTTGTTTGGGAAATTCCGATGGAACCTTTTTACCAGCCGAGGTGCATGTAGGTGGTCGCTGGGTTCCCAAGACCTTTCCTGAGGCCCGTACCTTTTCCAATCAATTAGATAGAAAAGTTTTGATTTTGTGATCTTAGAATCCAAAATGTTCTTCACCTCGAATTCAGGCTCCCCATCTATCTGGATTGGTTCTGGTGGCTTTATTAATCTGGTTCCTGGTTGCACTGGTTTCAAAAGTGACACATGAAAAACGGGGTGAATCCGCATGTTAGCTGGTAGATCGAGCTTGACTGCCACTGGGTTAAGTATAGCTTTGATCGAGTAAGGGCCCAAATACCTTGGATTAAAAGTTCGAGGTCCCTTGAGCAATAAGTGTTTGGTAGCCAACCATACTTGATCCCCTATTTGGTATGGAGGCGCCTCACTCCGATGCAGATCTGCATTCTTTTTGTATTTCCCTTTCGCTAGTTGCAAATGTGCAGTTGCATGCTTGAAGGCTTGAGTTATCGTGGAATGCAAATAGTCCACTGCGGGCATTTCAAGGCTCAGAGGTGAGTCCAGGTCTGAAGTACGAGGGTGATGTCCATATAGGGTATAAAAGGGGCTTTGAAGATAATGCCGCCAAGCCTTAAAGGCGGACTTAATGGCTAATAATTCCTTGTCGGTGATTGCATAGTTTACCTCAGGCGGCGAGAACTTTCTGGACCAAAATGCTACGGGGTGCAGTTTGTTGGTTTCAGGGTCTCTCTGAGACAGGACAGCTCCCATGGCTAAACTGGACGCGTCGGTTTCGACTATATATGGGAGATCGGGACGCGGGTGCTTCAAAATAGGTGCGGACATGAATTTAGCTTTCAATTCCTGAAAGGCCTGTTCGGCTTCCTCGGTCCATTCGAAGTGTTTATTTTTCCGCAAGAGTGCAGTGATGGGTTGTACCACACGTGAAAATTCCGGGATAAATCTGCGATAAAAATTGGCAAAACCAAGCATGCTTTGGACACCTTTCACCGAACTAGGTGATGGCCATTTGAGGATGGCATCCACTTTTTGTGAGTCCATTCGGACCCCTTTAGGTGTCAAGATGAATCCAAGAAACTCAACCTCGGTGGTATGGAAAACGCACTTTTCCAGCTTTGCAAACAGTTTGTGCTGGCGCAATTTCTCAAGGACGGCCCTGACATGCTTTCTGTGATCAGATTCCGAAGAAGAGTACACAAGAATGTCATCGATATATACGACAACACGAACATCGATGAGTTCCCGAAGGACATCGTTCATGAAGAATTGGAAGGCAGCAGGCGCGTTGCACAACCCGAAAGGCATCACCTGGTATTCAAATAATCCATATTTTGTACGGAAGGCCGTTTTCCATTCGTCGCCTTCTTTAACTCGCACCAGATGATAAGCCCCCCCGGAGATCTAACTTGGTGTATACGCAAGCATCCTTCACCTGGTCAAGGAGTTCAGGGATCAGAGGCAGAGGGTAACGGTTTTTAACAGTTATCTGGTTCAATGCGCGGTAGTCGATACAAGTTCTAAGGTCGCCTTCTTTTTTGGGCACGAAGAACAAAGACGAGGATGCCGGAGACTTTGACGGGCGAATGAAACCATTGGCTAGGTATTGATCTAAATATTGTCTCAAATGCAGATTCTCAGGTTCAGTAAGGGCATAAATCCTGCTACAAGGGGGTTGTGCACCGGGCACCATATCGATTTGGCAATCGTACGATCTGTGGGGAGGTAACGTGTTGGCCTGTTCCTTTTGGAAGACGTCCTGAAAGTCTTGGTATTCCGGAGGTAGTTGCATGGAGACAGAGGTTACAGACGCTAGACTAATCTTCAGATTTTCTGGGCAGCAGGTTTGTGCACAATCCGGGAAGGTTATTCTCTTAGCTCGCCAATCAATTCGAGGATTATGTGTCTCTAACCAAGGGATTCCGAGAATAACCTGAAACTGTGGAGCCTTGATTACATCAAACACAACTGCCTCCCGATGGCCGTCCGGACCTATAAGTGTCACCTCAGCAGTGGAATGTGTTACCGGTCCAGAGGCAATTTCGGTTCCATCGACTGTGGTGATGACATCTTTGCTGGTTTTAGGACGCAGAGGGAGGTTAATCCTAGAGACCAATTCACGATCCACATAATTTCCTATAGCCCCACTATCGATGTATGCCTTTATTGCATGCAACCGCTTAGGCTGTTCCGGATCTACGAGGACCACTGGCACAATGAAATGCGAGGTCTGAGAGTTAGTTTTCAAGCTCGGCAAGCGGACCCCTACGCTTGTCGGGCGTGGTCGTTTCCCGAAACAGAGTCTTCATGGTTTTTATCAGCAGCTCCTACCACCTTCTTGGGCGGTTTTGCCGGGCAATCTCGTAGAAAGTGTCCAGAGGACCCACAATAAAGACATAATTGCATCTGCCGTCTTCTTTCACGTTCTTTTTGAGTTAAAGGTCCTTTAACCCCTCCGATTTGCATAGGCTCAGAGACATCAGCACCCTTGGGGTTAGCATGGGTCTTGACCAACACCCGGGTCTCAAACTTGGACCGATCTGCTTTTCTCTTTTGAAGTCTGTGATCCAATTGGACCACTAAGTCTATATATTCTGTGCATTCTTGGGGCGGATTTACAACTTGGGCCAGGACATCTTTAAGTTCTCCGAGTAGACCTCGATAAAATAACGTGATTCTTTTATCCTCTGGCCACCCAGTTTCCACAATTAGTCTATTAAAGGTTGCAATGTAGGATAGGAGGTCCTGATTGCCCTGTCGCAGGGATAGGAGTTCGTCATCCAGAGCCTGCCCCTGAGAGTGTCGAGCAAATAACCTTTCCATGCTTGCTTGAAATCCTTGAAAATCACGGAGAATCGGGTCATCTTGAGTAACCAGTGGAACTGACCAATCGGCAGCACAGCCGCTGAGATATGACAATACAAAGGCTACCTTGGTCTGGTCATTAGGGAAGGCCCCAGGTCTGCATAGGAAGTGCAAACGACACTGATTCATGAAAACGGCGAATCGTTTGGGGTCCCCAGCAAAGCGTTCAGGTGGGGCCAGCGGATTGTTTCCAGGTAGATTAATCTGCACAGGCTTACTGGGACCCACAGGAGCGGGGTTCCCCACGGAACCGGGTAGAGGAGTGTGTCCAGCTTGACCTTGCAAAAACTGTCTAGCCAGGTCATCAGTTCTTTCCTTTGATACAATCACTTCCCTCCTGAGAGCATTAGTCTCTTGACGAGCGGCGTGTACTTCGGCCTGTAATTCCCCCAGTAGTTGGGCCAACTGATCAGTCTCAGAAGTTTCCATAGCGCCTGGGTGGGAATTTGTAGGAAGTCTTCGCGTTCTGTAACGCTCACCTGACTCCCACGGAGGCACTGGTCTAGTCTGGGTGGATGTGGCCTCTTCGAGCGTGATGCGCAGAACTCGGAACACCGACTGAACAGGACCCTCAAATCTTGCTTGTCTGGCCCGTAGGAATATCCTTCTGCAGATGAGAAAGGGGATTAACAGTCTGCAGAATAGTGTGCTTGCTCCTCCCTTCGTTCTTCTCTAACTTCCTCCGAAATCCCCGGTTGAAGCTCACCTTATGGTTTGAAAGGATGAACTCTCCATCCTGCTTCTGGTGCAGGGGTGCGTGTTTGTCCAGTTACTTCACTGGTTTTCAGAATGGCGCTGGCAAAATCCACTTGACTTTTCCGAGCGGAACGCCGTAAGTATGAAGATTACAAAAGTTCAAGTGTTGAGCCTCCTTTTCTGTTGCCTTCCTAACCTGTGATCTGTCCTTTATTTCAGGTGCAGAATGAAGGCGATGCGTTGAGGGATTGAATTGCCGATGGTAAACTCAGGTGAGTTAGCGATGGGGGCGATCCCCCTTAATGTCTTTATATTCCTCCAGTAATGTCTTTTGTGTTTTCCCCAAAGGGGCCGGGGTGCGGTACCTGCCAACGAAGCGGCGCCGACCCTAAATGAGGAATGATCCACCAACAGAAGACCGGTAAGTGTTATGGCGGAAAATTAGGCTTTCCTCATATGTTCCTTCTGCTCAACTTTTGTCTCTTCTTCTCTCCCCTAGGCGCAGAGATGTGGCGACCGGTGCAGACAGTCGCGGTGGAGCCAGAAGAACTCCCGAGGATAGGTGAGTGAAGCACGGCGCTGCAGCGAGCAACGCGGTGCTTTTAAATGAAAGTCTTTTCTCAGGAACGCTGGCGTGAAGGTTCCGGATGCAGGTAAGAAGTTTGATAAAATTCTTGGTTTTCACCTTTCTCTTCTCTTCTTTCCTTACAGGTTTTCCAGGATCGAGGCGGGCGTGGCTGGAGACCAAATGCAGGAGCAGACACGGTGAGCGTTCAGCTGCTTGGATGCAGAACAACACGAAGCGTGAGCTACTGTCTGGGCGTGGCTTAAATAGCCCCCAAAGTAGTTCCAGGTAAGTAACCTTCCCTGGCCGCGCCCGAGTGGCAAAATAGTCCCAATGAAAAAATAGTCCCTTTCAGGTCTCAGGGAGGCCTGAATCTTGCAGCATGGTCTGCATCAGGTAAGTGCACAAAACACCTTCCTTTATGAGCCTGGCGCCTATGGCGCCAGGACTGATGTCCAACATGAGCCTGGTGCCAAAGGCGCCAGGACAGAGTCCAAAGAGCCCCTACAAGGGGCCGCTGGGCTTTTACCCAGGGGCATGATGCCTGCTCCCGGGGGTGCTGGGCCTGGCCTGGTGCTCCGGGGGTAGGCATCATGACAGGGGGATGCTGGTGGACTGTGCCTCAGTGGAGGGGGAAGCCGGGTCCGGTAGTTAAGGCGTGCTGGTGAGCAGGTTTTTTTGCGTTGATTTTAGCGAGTAAGGTCTCGATTTTGTGGGATGGGGCATCTCGGATAGTGGTGCACCAAGCTTGGTTGCTTTGTGAGTGGACCATGGGAGGAGTGGGTGTTTCCAATTCCCAAAGGATTGAAAAGAGTTCCTTACTATTGAAGATGGCATTAGCACTTCTGACATTGTAGCTGTTAGATTTGTAGTTGAAAACTGCTTTCTTGTAGTTGAGGGCAATAGAGATGAGAGCCTGCCAATTTATGGGTGAGGGATATTTTTTGCAGAGATGTTCACAGGATCTTTTTTCTCTGCGCAATAAGACCAGATCCTCAGAGAACCAAGAGTTATTTTTTTAATGAGGTTTAAGGTTTTCCGATTTCAGAGGAGCATGTATGTCCAGGGCCTGGAGCAGGCAAGCATGACATTGGGAGGAAAGGACCTGAGCCGAGAGTCTGGAGATTTGAGCTTGCAAGCTCAGAGCAGAGAGAAGGGATGGTTGTAGGTCTTCATGCTTCAAATTGCAAGTATTACGAGCCAGAATGGGTCTAAGAGGCGCAGGTGCGATTTTCCTGAGCTTCATGATGGAAATAGTAAAGTGAAGGATGAGGTGGTCAGACCAATGTATTGGTTTGATGGTGTCAGTATTGATGTGGATCTTGGCCTTGAGGATCCAGTCCAAGATACGACCTTTGGAGTGGGTCGGGGAGGAGATAAATTGGATGAAACACATGTCTTTTCTTTATTTATTTTTTTATTCTTTATTGAATGTAGTTGAATAAACAACTTTTTCAATATTCAAACAAATTCAATTATAAATGATGTAACACATGTCACTAAGGGTGGTTGACAATGCAGTTGCTTTTCGATCAGCGGTATCATTAAAACCATGGTTAATGTACCCTAGTATGATACATTGGGGTGTGATTATGAGCGGTATGTCAATGTCAATGTCAAGGACGCTGGAGCCGTTGGGTTGTCTATATACAGTAGGAATGGTAATTGTGATCTGAGGGTCATTGTTTAGCTTCAGGAGTAACGTTTCATATCCCAGGGTGGGGGGCAGAGGGCGTGATCTGATTTGTAGTGTGGACTTTGCTATGAGGGCAACTCCCCCTCCTGGCATGCCTGCACGATCAGACGTATAGATAGCGTAGTTGGACGGGATGGCCATGGAGAGGAGTGGTCCTGAGGCTTCATGTAGCCAGGACTCTGCAGTGGCTAGGCAGTCTAGCTGTCACTCACGGATGAAGTTGTGGACATCCGCTGCATGGGTACCTAGTGACCTTACGTTAATGAGAGCACAGTTCAGTGAGTTTGTGGGCTGATTAGGGGAAGAAGGACTCATGGGGGTGTTGTCGGTCGCCTGGTGTGGCTTGAAGGGGGGCTAGTGAGTGTCAGTGGTGGTTGCCAGGTCATGTTCTAGCTCAGAGTTTGTCCCTGCGTAGTTCTCCTAGGCAGGGAGCTGAGGGGGTAGAGATCCCGGTAGGTGTGGAGGGTGCTTGGGGATGTGCCCTCCTTGTGTTGGCGAGGTCAGCGGAACCTGGGCATGTTCTGGACTGGCGTATGAGGCCATGGAGTTTGCCCAGGCAGGGAGTTGAGGTGTTGGGGTGGCTGATGGTGACCAGGCTCTGGATCAGATGTACAATGGCATAGGCTTGGTATTTAGAAGTGCTGGTGGGCTGCCGGGTGACATGGACTTTGTGGTGGGGCAGTATGAGCTGTTAAGAAAGATTTCCATTTATGTGTAATTTCCCCTCCAGTTCTTTTTCTCATTTTGTTATGGGGAAAATGATATGCCCTTAAAACAGTCAGCAGTGGGAGACTTTGTTTCCCTGTTGCTATTCTTTAACAACATTTTATCAGTGCACTAAATACCTTACAGTACAGTGCGCTGAGCTCCTCTTTTCATTTTTAAGCCCTAGACACTGTTAAAGGAATTTTGAGTGAATGTACAAATGTGCCATGGACAGAGCTGTTGGCAGCTGTTACTTCTCATGTATGTTTTACTCTTTTCTATGGTCCATACTGCGTTTACCACATTTGGCCCAGGACAGTGGCCAGTGCCTACAATGGCCATGCCACGAGGTCCTTTGTTCTGTCCTTTGCCCATCTTGTCCCTTTGCCTTCCCCCGGTTGAGCAGACCCGGGAAAATCCTTATTTGGTCATGCAGACCCCTGCGCAAACCAAAGCTTTCGCGGGCTTCTGCATTCCTTGTGTGTTTGCGGCGAGAATTTGGCCGGGACTGTCTATTTCCAAAACACATCCTGGGTGCCAGGCTGTTTGGTGTGCTGGGAATGACTGGGACCACCGTGGTCCATGATTGGTCCACATCTGGGATGGCTCATGTGAGCAGATCTCTCATTGGGATCTCTTCGTTTTGGCGCAAAGGAGATTCTGGATAAGAAAAGGCATCTTACACCCATTCTAGGTCGATTTTCTGAGTTCACACAGAACTTTGTAAAGGAGCCAAGTATCCTAAAACCAAGAAGCAGAGCTGTGGAACCACTGGTGACCCCCTGGAAGGTTTCGCACCCTGAGCCCGCTGTCGTCCCATTTGACCCCCTGTTTCTTATCGAACCTAGAAGGTCTGCAAAGGCTCTTCGACCCATTGGAATAGTGGGACTAACTTTTCTCGGCACCTCCACCTTAACCTGTAAACAAGCCTTTTTGGAAGTGTTCCTAGACCGCCCAGTGAACTGACCAGCTCATACGGGACCTTGGCCCTGACCCGCCGCCATCTCGAGTTGACAATTCAGCATTTGGGGACTGTAAGGTATGGGTATAAAGCACTCTCCCTATTTACAAGGAGAGGAAACCCGGTATACTACTGTCTAATCACAATTAGCAGTGTATACTTTGTCTATATCCGGGAGGATAGTGATATGCGTATAGGGAGACAAAGTTGTAAAGCAGGTACTAGAGGCGTGTGGTGTAAACACTCTCAGTAAAACATTAGGAGGGACCAAAAAAGGTTAAAAAAGCCAATATCAAATTTTATAAAGCACTCTCCCACCAAGTGTTGTATACCTAGCATTCCTAGGTCTGGAATTAGGAAAGTATGCCTGAACCCGAACATACGCAGTCACTGTCACCCAGCTGTGGTGATGAGCTTCGTGGGTGTCTTGCTGCTGTGCCCCCCTGTGCCCTTACACTCGCTGCAGCAGGATTGGCCTGATCCATTCATCAGGAGTGGAGAAATCGCCACTGTCCCGCCACGGAATCATCCCTGGAGTGCAGCCCTTGAAAGCCGCAAAGCTGTGCAACTGCAGGATTTGTATCTGCGACCGAAGTGGACTCGACTGCTGAAGGTTGGACCGGAGTACACTGAGGGTCGGTGAGTACTTGCAACCCTTACCGCTGGTCCATGGCGCATCCTTTCATTTTTACACATGGTGTTCCCTGAGGGCCACTCTTCTTTATCATAGTAGTCTGTGCTACCGAGCTATTTCCAATTCTTGGATCCTGTTCTGCCCTCTTAGGGAGACCCTCCTTGAATAGTAGGAACTTTTTGTTCACTGCCTCACCCACCTTCCTGAGTCGACTACAGCCCCTGCAAGAGACCCTGTTTTAACATATCCGCACGATCGCGGTATGTTAAAAAGTACTTTTGAGCTTAAGGCACCATTCATTTTAGGGATTGGACTGCCTCTCAGTTAGGGTGTGAATTGTGAAGGACTGCCTAAATGATATTTGCACTGTGTGACCCCCTTTCTTTGCAGGTTGTGGACCCATACTGTGTGCTATTCCTTTAGGCCATTGGTGACTGTGTATATGTTTAGTAGTTAGTGTGGTGTTAGTTTGGTTATTACTACTGATATTTGCTTTGTGTTTGATTTAAAAGGCCTTTAATAAATGTATATGTATTTTTGAAATATACAGCTGACAGAGAAATGTGTAGTGTCATTTACTGTGTGTGCTCATTTAAGTCTTTTAGTCACCCTCACCCCTCCTGAGACCTAGTCTGCACCGCTGCCAATGCTACCTTGATTGGTCTGGCTTGTCCAGAGGTTTACCCTGTTCCAGGAAACTAGGCTGGTGTTCTGAACCTCTTCCCACCAGGTCAGAGTTCAGAAATCCATCTTAACAGTAGCATAAGATTAAGACCCAGTGGTGGATGTCGGTCAGTAACAGGGTAAACATTCCTGTGCAACGTAGTCTGTGGTTGGAGAGGCGTGGACTGGGCTGGTGTGGATCCCATCGGAGATGCATGAGGGGGCCCCACTTCTATCCATCTTAATGTAGGCAAGAATGAGGAGGGAAGGGGGCGGAAAGTAGCGGGGGGGTGTAGGCATAGAAATGGTGGAGGGCTTTGGTGTACAGCGCCTCACTGTAGGTGTGCTTAGTTAAGGTCGTGGTGACGGGTGAACAGGTGGGCATGGCTCTAGGAGAGGGCCAATTACAGGAAAGCCCTTGCTATGTGCTAGGATTTTGCAGTTGGTGCTGTGGTTAGCTGGATTAGGGAACCAACAGGGTGCAGGGATGTTAGTAAAGAGGGTCGCCATCATGGGTGTAACTTTAGGGGGGACAGGGGCGTTTGTCCCCCACTCCCCAAATGTCATGGCACACTATTTTGTCCCAATTTATTTGGCTGGGGCTCCTTTTCTTCAGCTGTCATGTCCCCTCCAACATTTTCAGCAAAGTTACTCCACTGGTCAGCATTGGGTCGGGGTGCTTTGCAGTGCCTAGTCCGTCATAACAGAGGGCGAGGTGCGTGCAGCGTAATGTAAGGTGGTAGGAGCAGAGGCAGTAGCAGGTAGTTTAGAGACTGGAAGTGGTGATCATGTAGTATAGGGCGATTGGGGGACATAGTAGGGTCATATTGCGTGGTAGAGTATAGATCGGGGTTGCGTACAGTGGAGACAGTATTTGGATATGTGAAGCATCACAATCAGAAAGTAGATCTTTGCAGTCGGCAAATTGAGTATCACAGGCAGCAAAAGGGCCTTTGAAATTAGTAAATGGGGTCTTACAATCGGCAAATTGAATATGACACAACAGTAGAAGGAACCTTAAGCTCAGAAAAAGCACCATCACAATATCAATCAGCAAACGTAGCTCTGGGGCCTTACAATCAGCAAGTGGAGCAACATGGGTGGCCACTCTGTTTATATTGGAGTAGGAGAGTGCGGGTATGAATAATGGTCAACTTGTCAGATGGGTGCCTGCCGGGATATGGATTGCAATGGCCGGCCTCAGTCTCTTGAGGTACCAGAGATGAGGATGGTCGTTGTTGTTCAGCTTTACCGTTCAGAAGAGCCCCGCATTCACTGGCAGAGGCGTAGCCAGGATTGTCTAACAAGTGGGGCCTGAAGCTGGGGAATGTAGTCGGGCCCACCACAGTGACATTAACATCTGTAAATGGTCACACAGTGCTGCTGAGTGGGCATTTACTGATTGACCGCTCAGACCCTAATCTGTCTACGCCTCTCTTCACTGGTCTCAAGGCATAAGGGTTGGTGTCGACGTCGCGAGCCAAACGGGATGCGTTATAGGAGGGCGTGTGGTGGGGGAAGTAAAGGAGCATTCCCTTGGTGAGGCCTCAAGCAGGATCTTGAAGGAGGTGGTAAATGGGGTGTGGCCCCAAAAGCATAGTGCAGCTTGAACAGGGAGGACTTGGTAGTGGTCAGGGACTTGATAAAATGGGGGTCCAGAGATGTGGAATGAATAGGATCGCCGAGGAGAGGATGGACCTTGCATTGTAGAGAAGCACTGGATGTGGCGGAGTACCCAGTGCATTAACCCACTGAGATATCATGCCAGTACTAATCTTCTGAGCACTAGTCCTGGGACTCAGAGGCTGATCCTTCATGTCAGAGCCTTGCAAAGCGCCTGGTCCAGGTATAGACTGGGCCCTATGTCACAAATATTACAGATGGAAATGGATCGCCCCTCCCCCACACACATACATAACACAATGAAATATGCACTGGCCATACTGATCCTCAGGCAACCACGAGCATCCCCATCACCCTGACAATGATCCACAACAAACTCATTCAGAAACCACAAGCTGAGGATTGACTGCTGGATGACCTGCTGTTCAGAAGGCTGCCATAGAGTAGCACAGAGCCATGCACTACACATTTTATTTTTTATTTTCTATTATTGTTTAAAGCATGGACCTAGCTCGCGAACAGCGGAGTGCCGTATAGAGTGTGGGTAGACAGTATTTGGGCTAGCATCTTTTTAAAGTACCGCAGTACTGTGCAGCGTGTGCGTCGGTATGTGCGTTCATTGCAATTAGTCCTTGATCAGGTGTTGTTAAAAGAGACATGTTTTGAGAGATGTGAAATTGGAGAATTTTGGGGGCATTCCGAGCCGAAACCGGGATCAATTTCCAGAGGGTGGGTTAATGACAAGAGACAGAATGTTTGCGAGTCCTCTCTTTGCGGATGAGTTGTGATTCAAGCCGGTTGGTCGATTTGCAGCGCGAGGAGCATCTGCCACCAGATATGTGGAGCATAGCCACCAGGTACGCTGGTGCGCTACTCGTGACTGCTTTGTAGATGATACATGCATTCTTGAACAGTATCCTGGTTGGGAGTGGAAGCCAATGTAGTTCACACGTAGGATTGGGGTAATTGGGTCAAAATTCCGTGCTCCCGTAATGAGACGTGCTGCAGAATGGTGGACTGCTTATAGGGGATACATTACATTTCTGAGTGAGGAATCTGTCTACCCTTGGCCCAGAAAATCTCCTGTTGGACTGGCCTTCAACAGATCTCATCACGCGGCGCTAATGAACAATCTGGTTGCCACCCAGTCACAGGGATACATGTTAAATCGTTCCTTTATATCGGGCATCATGCCGGATTCCAGCCTCTAACCGTGGGACCGAGTTTCAAACCCATTGGGCCTCATTAGCAGTGTTGCGGTAAGGCAACAATGGTGCCGGTAGTGCTACCGGTGCCCTTGTTACCTAGCCGCAACATTCTGAGTTTGCTCGTGGGTGCCGCTCTGGGCGCCTGGTCTGACCAGGCGTCCTTTGTTTCCAAGATGAGTGCGTTGCCCCTGAGCTTTCCTCCCGCACCTAAGGAGAGAAAGGAACTCAGTAAAGCAGGGTTATGGCACTCCGAGAAAACCTGGTTGTCGTTGGTTTGCTCCAAGGATCCACTCAGCCATTGTGTAGCGTCAAGTGCCACAGGTTCGGGATGCTAATGTACATGATGACGCACAAGTATGATTCCAATTCAGGAAAGGCCACATGGCCCCAGAGAACAGAATGTACTTCCCCGAAGACTGGATGCATGCATTGTCTATACTGAAGCCCCATACACACTATAGCTAGTAGCGCTACTAGCAGTCCCGATATTCCTATCAATTCTACAACCACTTGTATTATTGGTGAGACTACTCATTCTGAGTGTGGCCGCAATAGGTGTGGTATTTCTAGTGCTCTAACACTGGCAGTGGAACAGGTTGTATCGCTAGTACTATTATTGCTGGTACTACTTCTAAACTATTGATTATAATGACTCGCCCGACTCCTGCTCCATCATACTTCAGCCAAGCGACACTCCGGCAATCATGCGCTCTGCCGCCCCTTTCACACCTGGCTGTACCCGCACATGGTTGGGGGCTTATCCCCATCTTAGAGTCGATTGCTGAGTCCTGGATCCTGTTGGCATGACTGTCCACCTTATCCTGAGCCAAGCTGCCCTGGCGCGGCCTGACCAGGGTATGACACTATTACTGATGAACGCATAGGCCATTCATTCATGCATTCGCATAACACTATACTCGCCTATGCTCAGTGTATATCTGCTTGATGTGTTCTCCCACGTGTACTGATATGATATGATCTGACAGGTTATTTATAACGCGCTTAATACTCAGAGGTTTCTAAGTGCGGACCCGGGGATCGAACCTGTGCTGCTCTGCGTCGTCTTGCATCCAAGGTGAGCGCGTTGCCCCTGAGCTATCCTCCCGAGACATGAGCATTTATGAGGACCCTGTTCACCCTGTCCTATGCTTGATTGTGCAACGGCTCTGCTCCCACCATACCAGCGGTTTTACTTGGTCCCAGTAGGTAGGGTATGTCCTATACTCTCTCTCTAGAGTCACTAATCATGTTTATGTGCACACCTGGCGTACAATGAGGCGAGGCGTTTCCAGGCTGTGCCCCCACACCAATGTTGCCTCATGCTGACTTGTGCACTTGACATAGCGCCACCGCATGTTCAGGTGAGGCTTTACCAGAGTGTGCACTCACCTTCTGCCCTTATGCTGTAATCTTATGCGTGGTCCTGCACTGTGTGGACTGTGCTATTGCACTTGCGCTGTAACTAGCGCCTCGATGCCTCAGGGCTCTGTGTGCTGCTATACATGTACAAAATAAATACAAATTAAATAAAACATGAATATAATCCTAGTACATTCGAGTACACTTTATGTTAACTTCACACTTTCTGGACATTTATTGCTTGCACTTCCGCATTGCTTGCCTTCATTCTATGGTGTCCCTGCTCAGGCATGAGTGCTGTCTCTTATTCTGACCTTTCATGATTTCTTGCTTACTTACTCCTATTGCATTGCCCTGTCCCTGCCTTTTTCCAGCTATTGAAGTAATGTTTCCATATTTACGACATCATATCAAACTAATAAAGAGATTAGTACTGCTCCTGCTACTATGACAGCCAATAAATTGCCTTGCGTTCCCTAATATATATATAGGCGGAGTGTTTGGCGAGTGTTTGGACCTGGGACCTGCCACAACTCCTTTCCTGCTGACCTGTGCCTGAGTGGCTCTACTACCTCTATTACGGCTGGAGGCGGACCCTCCACTATAATACCACTGCTCCTAGCGGAGCGTTTGCGGAGTGTTTGGCGAGTGTTTGGACCTGGGACCTGCCACAACTCCTTTCCTGCTGACCTGTGCCTGAGTGGCTCTACTACCTCTATTACGGCTGGAGGCGGACCCTCCACTATAATACCACTGCTCCTAGCGGAGCGTTTGCGGAGTGTTTGGCGAGTGTTTGG
This sequence comes from Ambystoma mexicanum, assembly GCF_040938575.1. Taxonomy (NCBI): domain Eukaryota; kingdom Metazoa; phylum Chordata; class Amphibia; order Caudata; family Ambystomatidae; genus Ambystoma; species Ambystoma mexicanum. The sequence goes on from NC_090926.1 coordinate 1,252,656,594, forward strand.
TCTTGGGACCTGCCACAACTCCTTTCCTGCTGACCTGTGCCTGAGTGGCTCTACTACCTCTATTACGGCTGGAGGCTGGAGGCGGACCCTCCACTATAACACCACTGCTCCTAGCGGAGCGTTTGCGGAATGTTTGGTGAGTGTTTGGCGTGGTGTGAGGTAGAAGAACAAACATGGACCACACACCCGCCCTGATCCCTGGCGACGCAGTGATTTCTCAGGTACCCCGGACCCGTAGCCGTATGAAATTGCCTGCTGTTGTTGGGGGTAACGCAGGGGACAAAGTAGAGGCGGTGAGTACCACCACGAACGATGCTGGATTAGCTGGGGTGTCTTCCGTGCGGCCTAAAAACCACACGGAGCCCCCAAATGTCAGTTGCCAGCTATTTGACCCTCCCGCGCTATGCTCCCCCTGTTCCCCCCTTGACCCATGCTCACCTTGCCCCCCTTGTCACACACCTATTGAAACATCCTTACCCGCGATGGATGGGTCCAATGGTCCGCCGTTGCCCGGGTCTGCGCTCAGCGGGGGCTTGCCGTGGGCCGTGTGTTGTGATGGGGCCGGCTGCGACGTGCACAGGTGCAGTGGTGCTGCGCATGCGCACAGGGCCTGAGTCCCGAAGAGCGGTCCAGGCGGAACCACGGAGTTGTCTTGTGCGTTGGGGGGCATACCGCTGGTAGGCGACTCGCTTCCTTGGAGGGAAGCGGTGCCCGCTGCGAGTGCGGCAAATAAAGAAGTCTTCTGTTTGCCGCAGGGAGAAGCTTCTTTCTTAACAAAAAAAAAAACACAACAATCAACAAACAAAAAAATAAAGCCCCAAAAACATTTATACCAAGTAAACTCTATGAGAGCAGTGAAGCGGCAGCCATTCTAAAAGGCATGGAAAGTTTACAAGCACCACATACAAAGTCTTCCCCAACAAAACCAAATGCACAGAAAGCCAGCGATAGTAAACCAAATACCTTGTCTTCCATTAACAAAGAGCCACTGTGTGACATTGAAAAGGGCCATTTGCAAGCTAACACACAAAAAACTTCGACTCAAGGAAAAACAAAAACAACAAACAATCTATTAAATGGGGCTGGCGGTCTCCTGAAACCATCTGCTACTCAGAAATTCAGACCGCGTGCAAAGTCCCTTTCAGGGATAAGAACTATCAGATGGCACTTTAAAAAGAAAGATGTAACTACTTTACAGAAAGACATGAGCCTGGCAACTGGGATCATGGACGCCAAACAACAACTAGACGAAATGGAAATGTCAGATCATGACCTTCTGTTAGCGTCCGGTCGATGTGAGCAATTAAGCTCTGACAATGCACAACCAGAACCAGACAAAAGTGGTAACTGCAATTTACCTAAGGACGCCATGATCATAGAAAGCATAGGAATGACAAATGTTCCTGCAACAATCGAAATCGCACCAAAACAAAAACATTCAGAAAAATCGGAAGAATCTAAAAAGCTGTCTTTCAAGGAACCAAAAAACACGTCCACTCCTCAGATACCGCGAGTAAAACAATTCTTTGAAGAAATGGACGCAAACAAATCGAGTGCACACATGAGTTCGGAAAAAATGGAGAAAAAAAAACGAAAATGGAAGAACAGAAGACATAAGTATCGAAGAGGTCCCAAATGATAAATCAACATCATAACATCAAGGTGACCTTACTTTGAATTCTCAAAAAGCAAAGGAAGATGTCCCTCAGGATCTAAGCAGCACCCTGCCTGCGGACTTGCAGTTGGAAGACGAAGAACAAACTGTGCCGGGTCTAAATTCGGCCGAAATTAAAGAAAAACATTTTGAAAGTGCAACAGTACCTTCACATAATCCTTGGCCAATTACTGATATCTGTGCAAATATGCAAGCTGCAGTAGGATCAATGATGACTATAGCACTTGGACCGTATTTGAAGTTATACGAGGTACTGCACGAAAATTGTAGGGATCAATCGAATTTATTGGCTCAAATCCAGTCCAAATTAACAAGTGTAGAAAAACATTTTGAGGATGAACAAAAAAGAAAGATCCATGAGAAAGCATCAGAAAACGTTATAGTCAAGACCCTAATCGAGCTAATTGAGGAAGCTCTGGAAGACAAGAGTGCGTTTTTGCATTGTTTCAGGGACACTATTAACTTACTTAAAACAGAGAGTTACAAAAACAACGTTCAATATGAGGTCAAAAGTACCTCAACAGAAACAATGGACAGAGAGTTAAGGCCAAGTGAGGAACAAAGAAAGGTAAATGTGATGGTTGAGCTGAACAAAAAAATTGCAACCGAAAACACAAGAAAAATTGAATTCATGGTCAATCGAACACTGGCATCTGGCTCCCAAAGAACAGAGGGAAAACAGGGAGAGTCCCTGATAGTCAACCGACACAGGTCATTGACAATAACAACTGCGAAAACCAGCCTAATGATCCATTATTCAGCATTGAAAACCCTAAAGAATCGAACAGAATAGATAAGATGGAAAAATTAAATGAAACCTCGGAAAAATCAATCAAAAGACTAAAAGATGTCATGGACAAATCGAACAAAAAAACTAAAAATGTGCCCAATCAAAAATGCATGACTAATGAAGGAACACGGCAGTTCATTAGAAATTTAAAGCCCATAGGTAAAGAGATAACAATGTCTATCCAACAAGCACCGCCAATAAAAAAAAAAAGGACGATGCAGAGCAAGTAAAGAACCAAGCAAGAGAATTCATTAAAGATGTGGAATTAGAGAGTACATTAGAAAGCTCCATAAATGAGTCCTATGTTCAAGAGTCTTTGTTGCTCTTATCGGTTTATGAGGATGATAGCTCGCAAGAGTCAGCTGAGGAATGTGAAGAGCATGAGCACCAGGAAAGTAATGCTCCGGAATGTTTTGAAGTACCAGCTTCGACCTTTCGAACTTTGCAAGAAAAAAGAACGCAGATTGGACTAAAAAAGGACTTGGAAAAAAAGCAAGGCCAGGTGCTTAAAGCTATGATCAAACAATCAGAACAAGAACGAGAAAGCTGTAGCACCCAACACCCCAAGAGCTTGAGAATGAAAAATAGGAATAAAAATGTAGAGAAGAAGGACCAAAGAAGTGACAAGAATAACCTTGAACCCTATGGCAACCAGAATAACACCCTAAAACTAAGAATGGAGAGAGTTCTAAGAGCACAGGATGGTTTGATCCTAAATAGATCAAACCTAATGAAACTCTTGCACAACGTGCCTCAATTGAGAGTGATTGAACCAAAAGATATACGAATTGTGGAATTTCCAAACGAAGAAGATTTGGATAGAATTCACATACACTTCAATTTAAAGGCAGTTATGAACGCAATATGGTTAGCGGCGGATGACCTGCGGGTTTTGGGCTTTGATGTTAAAACAGAATGTCCGCAACAGAGAGAAAAGGATATAAACAGGGACACAATTAAGAAAACAAGCTCTGAAGAACAACAAAAAAATGCCTGCAAAAACCAAAATGAAGAGGAAGTGGACTACAGACCTATACGTTTCTCACCAACAGTATTACGAGGCCCAAATGCTTTACGTATGAAAATTAAAGGAAATGTGAAAGGGAATCTCGTCCAGCAAACAAATAATGACCGTCCTATTGTAACTAAAATAGATGCTGAAAAATCCTGGGGCTGGCTAGCGGAAACTTTGAATACGAAAATAAATGAAAAAAATCATTAGACCGAAGGACTAGCACCCCGAGGATCAACAAGTTTTGCTTCCTGGAATACAAGAGGCTTCTTTCATTTGATTGAAAAGCTAAATAAAGAAATTCTAAATGCAGATATCAGCTGTATTCAAGAGTGCTGGCTGCAAGAACAGCCATACATACATGGAGCAACTTGTTACTTAAATAAAGCTCTCAAAGGAAAAAAAGGTAGACCCTCCGCAGGTCTATTAACTATCATAAAAAACACATATGGCGGAAATGTAATTCGTACGATACACCCCTCACCATTGATACAAATAATAATTACGCAACAGGACTCAAAAGGAAGTGATACACAAAAAGAAAAAAACACACTAATCATTTGTAATCTATATTGGAACACAAAAGCAAAAGATGGACAAGTATTCCTGGAATTACTAACTAATCACATAGACCAACTGAGGTCAGAATATGATAATCCGTCATTAATAATATGTGGTGATCTAAACATCTCCTGTGGTAAAACCAAAAATCCGCAGGCAAATTTGTCTAGTTACAACCGACAAAAACAATCAAGAGCAAGCGATTGGCAGATGGAAATGGAGAACCGTGACCTCTTGCAAGTAAATGGAAATGTCCAAGGAGATCTGGAAGGACAATCGACTTGGTCATCACATAATTCAAGCGCAACATTAGACTACTTCTTTGTTGACCGGAAAACTTTTGACAGAATACTTACCTTAAAAATCTTACCAACAAAAAGTAGTGACCACAAAATATTAATCCTCACATGCGCAGGTCCAGCAATAGAGCATAAAAGGGATGTGGTACCTAGGAATACTTGGCCTACAGGAGTCAGTGTAAATGAGGGGCGAAACAGACTGAGGATAACAACACAAATGATTCCCATGCTAACAAATTCAATAAATAAATGGGCTACTATAACAGGAAAAGACGTGGAGTATGAATCGTGTCTTAAAATGACCACAGAAACAAATAAAAGAACCACAAAAAGCAGGATGCATTGTTTCAATGAGGATATAGCGGAAAAAAAACGACAGCTGGCGAGAGACCTAAGAGCCTTAAGAAAACAGAATATTGCCTATGATGACATGCAAACAAAAAAGAAAGAATTGAGAATAGGTTATCGAAACTGGGCCAAGTCCCATAGAGCTCTATTATTTCAAAAAGACTCTGAATGCATGTTAATGGCGATGAGAAACAAAAATGCAAAATATCTATGGACACTGCTAAATCAGAAAGGAAACCAACAAAGTGAGGAACAACTCAATCCAATAAATGAAACAACGTGGGAACAATATTTTCAAGAAAAATATAATCGAGAGCCCATAACAGACAAAATTCTACAAGATGACAAAGGTAAAAAAGGTTGGGATATCGAATTCACTTCAAGTGAAATCTTGGCACTGATAAAAAAAGCAAGCAGATCGCGAGCACCAGGGCCAGATGGCCTCACAAATGAAATCTTAAAGCAAGCTCCAGAGGTATGGGCACATATGTGCTTTGTTCTCTTTACACAAATAGTAAAAATGGGTCACATACCAGAATCTTGGACAACTTCAATTACTATTCCAATCCATAAAAAAGGAGACAGAGCTTGTCCGGAGAACTATCGTCCCATATCCCTGCTGGATGTCTTAGGTAAACTCTTTGCGGGCATTCTCTTGAAAAGATTAAAGGAATGGATACTAAGATCTGGTAATTTCGATCACAGACAAGCGGGTTTTGTGGAAAATGTAGACTGCAGTTTAAACCTCCTAATCCTCAACCTGCTAAAAGCAAAGACCATTCATGAAAATCAAAAATTGTTCATCGCCTCAATAGATATGGCGGCAGCCTTCGACAGAGTAGACCGTCAAATTCTCTGGTCCAAATTGAAAGAAAAAGGCTGTCCATTAGACCTAATAGAAGCCATTAAATCTCTCCATACAAATACATCGATGCGAGTCAGATTGGACCAAAAGGGAAACTTAACGCAGGCAATAACAACAACCTGTGGGCTAAAACAGGGATGCCCCCTAGCGTTGATACTCTATAACTTCTATATTTTAGAAGTAAAGGACTGCTTGGAACCACCAAGAGCATGCTCGCCTAAAATAGGAGAAATGAAAATTGGTCATCTCTTATATGCTGACGATCTCATAGTGATGGACAAAACAGAAATGGGTCTACAAAAAATACTAGAAGCTCTGAATATACATCTAAAAGAAATTGAACAAAAAATCAATCCTGAAAAAACAGTGGTAATGATAATTAAAAAAGCAGGTCCTGCAAGTAAAAAATCTTTTAGATGGCACATAGAGAATGACCTGATAACAACAGCTAAAAACACAAAATACCTGGGAGCAATTGTAAGTGCCAATTGGAGTGACCAACCGTGGATTGAACATTTGCAGAGGAAAATGGACCAATTAACATCACAGGCATTAATATTGAAAAGAAAGTTCTGTAAATTCTCCACGCGCCCGATTGTGGAATTCTACAATGCAAAGGTCATCCCCACTGTGACATATGCTGGCGAAACGGCCCTGAGAATCCCTTGGGAAACATGGGATAAACTTGAAGCCAGATTTTGGCGAAAATTGCTGAACATTCCGATATGTGTTCCGATAAGTATCATAGGACATGAGTTAGGATTGCATTCAATGCAAGCCCGAATCATCTGGAAAGCACTGGCCACATACAGAAAAATATCTTTTGAAAGCTGTCCACCTCAATACCAAATACTGAACAAGGAAGCAGGAAAAATGCCCTTTTGGCCACTGGATGAATGGAAAGCGAAATGTAACGATCTGCTGCAAACTCTAAAAGTCACGACGGAAGCCCTTCTGAAACATCGAAAGAGGGTAAAAATACTTTTATTTTCAATCGACTGGGCAGAAACAGAGCGTGCGAGAGTAGCTTCGAACCATCACACCTTATCAAACAAGATGACTAGATGTCCACTGACATTGCCTGGATACCTAGAAAAAAGCGCAAATCGGATCATAGAGACCTAATAATGCGCTTTCGTCTGAACATTTTAAGAACAAAGATCAATCTGTTCAGATACGGACTGGCAAAGGAAAAATTATGCAGATTATGCAAAAAAGAAGAAGAATCGTCTCAACACCTAATGTTGTTCTGCCCTGAACTCAGATCCGAAAGGGGTTGTTTACTATTACCAACATTGCCTCCATCATGTGATCTGGACCCCAACTTATGGTGGTCAGCTTTACATGACGATCCAAGTAAAAAAACTGTTAAAGGTCTGGGTATTTTCTTAGAATCAATGCTAAAGAGATTGGAAAAGAATTAAGATTATTATCAACAAGGAGAACTAAAAAAAAAACAAATAGCCAAACCTCGACTTAAGAACAAAGAGAGAAGAATTGGGAGAGGTCTGGCTTGTGCATGGGGAGGAGGGAAAAATGTGTACATAAGCAAAAGCTTGTATTTTTATATGCTGAAAGCTTTAATAAAAAAAATAAAAAAATATATATATATATTGTTTCTAAATGCAAGCCCCTGGGTTGTGGCCAGCGTCATGTGGCTCTTTGTTTCTGAAGTGGCTGGCTTTCTTGTTCAGGCCCCTTGATCTATTCCAGACCACCATGAATAGAAATGTAACAAATAAAGTAGTAGAACTCGGGTGGGTGGGGTCGGCGTGAGGGGAACGCGCGGGAGCTGGCAGCTACAGAAGTGTTAAGGGGTTGGGGAGAAAGGTGGGTAGCCGGCCAAGTGGCTAGGGTGGGCAACTAAATGGAATCTTGTTGGGTTGTTTTTCAGTGTGTTCTCTTTGTGCAAAACACACTCCTCTTTAAAAGCAACTTCTCTGAGGGCTTTGAGGGGTTTAGCATGTTCAAATATTATCATTACAAAGGGTCAGTACTAGAATATCCCAGCAGGGGTTCTGTAGTCATGAGGGGAGAGTGCCTGCCCTTCTCAGCAGGGACACTGGAATGAAAAGGTGACAGGGCCTGCACTTCTCAGCAGAGACGCTGTAATTATAATGTCCCAGGGCTTTGGTTTCTCAGCAGAGACACTGTAATTATAATGTGACAGGGCCTGCACTTCTCAGTAGGGATGCTGTAATTATAATGTGACAGAGCCTGCACTTCTCAGCAGGAATGCTGTAATTATAATGTGACAGAGCCTGCACTTCTCAGCAGGAATGCTGTAATTATAATGTGACAGGGCCTGCACTTCTCAGTAGGAACACTGGAATTAAAAGGCGACAGGGCCTGCACTTCTCAACAAGGATGCTGTAATTATAATGTGACAGAGCCTGCACTTCTCAGCAGGAATGCTGTCATTATAATGTGACAGGGCCTGCACTTCTCAGTAGGAACACTGGAATTAAAAGGCGACAGGGCCTGCACTTCTCAACAAGGATGCTGTAATTATAATGTGACAGAGCCTGCACTTCTCAGCAGGAATGCTGTCATTATAATGTGACAGGGCTTGCACTTCTCAGTAGGGACACTGGAATTAAAAGGTGACAGGGCCTGCACTTCTCAGCAAGGATGCTGTGATTATAACGTGACAGGGCCTGCACTTCTCAGCAGAGACGCTGTAATTATAACGTGACAGGGCCTGCACTTCTCAGCAGAGATGCTGTAATTATAATGTGACAGGGCCTGCACTTCTCAGCAGAGATGCTGTAATTATAATGTGACAGGGCCTGCACTTCTCAGCAGAGACGCTGTAATTATAACGTGACAGGGCCTGCACTTCTCAGCAGAGATGCTGTAATTATAATGTGACAGGGCCTGCACTTCTCAGCAGAGACGCTGTAATTATAATGTGACAGGGCTTGCACTTCTCAGCAGGGATGCTGTAATTATAATGTGACAGGGCCTGCACTTCTCAGCAGAGACACTGTAATTATAATGTCCCAGGGCCTGCACTTCTCAGCAGAGATGCTGTAATTATAATGTGACAGGGCCTGCACTTCTCAGCAGGGATGCTGTAATTATAATGTCCCAGGGCCTGCACTTCTCAGGAGAGATGCTGTAATTATAATGTGACAGGGCCTGCACTTCTCAGCAGAGACGCTGTAATTATAATGTGACAGGGCCTGCACTTCTCGGCAGAGACGCTGTAATTATAATGTCCCAGGGCTTGCACTTCTCGGTAGGGATGCTGTAATTATAATGTCCCAGGGCCTGCACTTCTCAGCAGAGATGCTGTAATTATAATGTACCAGGGCTTGCACTTCTCAGTAGGGATGCTGTAATTATAATGTGACAGGGCCTGCACGTCTCAGCAGAGATGCTGTAATTATAATGTGACAGGGCCTGCACTTCTCAGCAGGGATGCTGTAATTATAATGTACCAGGGCTTGCACTTCTCAGCAGGGATGCTGTAATTATAATGTGACAGGGCCTGCACTTCTCAGCAGAGATGCTGTCATTATAATGTCCCAGGGCCTGCACTTCTCAGCAGAGATGCTGTAATTATAATGTGACAGGGCCTGCACTTCTCAGCAGAGACGCTGTAATTATAATGTGACAGGGCCTGCACTTCTCAGCAGAGACGCTGTAATTATAATGTGACAGGGCCTGCACTTCTCAGCAGAGACGCTGTAATTATAATGTGACAGGGCCTGCACTTCTCAGCAGAGACGCTGTAATTATAATGTGACAGGGCCTGCACTTCTCAGCAGAGATGCTGTAATTATAATGTCCCAGGGCCTGCACTTCTCAGCATAGACGCTGTAATTATAATGTGACAGGGCCTGCACTTCTCAGCAGAGACGCTGTAATTATAATGTCCCAGGGCCTGCACTTCTCAGCAGAGACGCTGTAATTATAATGTGACAGGGCCTGCACTTCTCAGCAGAGACGCTGTAATTATAATGTCCCAGGGCCTGCACTTCTCAGCAGAGACGCTGTAATTATAATGTGACAGGGCCTGCACTTCTCAGCAGAGACGCTGTAATTATAATGTCCCAGGGCCTGCACTTCTCAGCAGAGACGCTGTATTTATAATGTGACAGGGCCTGCACTTCTCAGCAGAGACGCTGTAATTATAATGTGACAGGGCCTGCACTTGTCAGCAGAGACGCTGTAATTATAATGTGACAGGGCCTGCACTTCTCAGCAGAGACGCTGTAATTATAATGTCCCAGGGCCTGCACTTCTCAGCAGAGACGCTGTAATTATAATGTGACAAGGCCTGCACTTCTCAGCAGAGATGCTGTAATTATAATGTGGCAGGGCTTGCACTTCTCAGCATGGATGCTGTAATTATAATGTCCCAGGGCTTGCAGTTCTCGGTAGGGATGCTGTAATTAAAATGTCACAGGGCTTGCACTTCTCAGTAGGGATGCTGTAATTATAATGTCCCAGGGCTTGCAGTTCTCGGTAGGGATGCTCTAATTATAAGGTGACCGGGCCTGCACTTCTCAGCAGGGATGCTGTAATTATAATGTGACAGGGCCTGCACTTCTCAGCAGGGATGCTGTAATTATAATGTGACAGGGCTTGCACTTCTCAGCAGGGATGCTGTAATTAAAAGGTCACAGGGCTTGCACTTCTCAGTAGGGATGCTGTAATTATAATGTCCCAGGGCTTGCAGTTCTCGGTAGGGATGCTGTAATTATAAGGTGACCGGGCCTGCACTTCTCAGCAGGGATGCTGTAATTATAATGTGACAGGGCCTGCACTTCTCAGAAGAGACGCTGTAATTATAATGTGACATGCACTTCTCAGCAGAGACGCTGTAATTATAATGTGACAGGGCCTGCACTTCTCAGCAGGGATGCTGTAATTATAATGTCCCAGGGCTTGCAGTTCTCGGTAGGGATGCTGTAATTAAAATGTCACAGGGCTTGCACTTCTCAGTAGGGATGCTGTAATTATAATGTCCCAGGGCTTGCAGTTCTCGGTAGGGATGCTCTAATTATAAGGTGACCGGGCCTGCACTTCTCAGCAGGGATGCTGTAATTATAATGTGACAGGGCCTGCACTTCTCAGCAGGGATGCTGTAATTATAATGTGACAGGGCTTGCACTTCTCAGCAGGGATGCTGTAATTAAAAGGTCACAGGGCTTGCACTTAAAGGTCACAGGGCTTGCACTTCTCAGTAGGGATGCTGTAATTATAATGTCCCAGGGCTTGCAGTTCTCGGTAGGGATGCTGTAATTATAAGGTGACCGGGCCTGCACTTCTCAGCAGGGATGCTGTAATTATAATGTGACAGGGCCTGCACTTCTCAGAAGAGACGCTGTAATTATAATGTGACATGCACTTCTCAGCAGAGACGCTGTAATTATAATGTGACAGGGCCTGCACTTCTCAGCAGGGATGCTGTAATTATAATGTCACAGGGCCTGCACTTCTCAGCAGGGATGCTGTCATTGTAATGTGACAGGGCCTGCACTTCTCAGCAGGGATGCTGTAATTATAATGTGACAGGGCTTGCACTTCTCAGTAGGGATGCTGTAATTATAATGTCCCAGGGCTTGCAGTTCTCGGTAGGGATGCTGTAATTATAAGGTGACCAGGCCTGCACTTCTCAGCAAGGATGCTGTAATTATAATGTGACAGGGCTTGCACTTCTCAGCAGGTATGCTGTAATTAAAATGTCACAGGGCTTGCACTTCTCAGTAGGGATGCTGTAATTATAATGTCCCAGGGCTTGCAGTTCTCGGTAGGGATTCTGTAATTATAAGGTGACCGGGCCTGCACTTCTCAGCAGGGATGCTGTAATTATAATGTGACAGGGTCTGCACTTCTCAGCAGGGATGCTGTAATTATAATGTGACAGGGCTTGCACTTCTCAGCAGGGATGCTGTAATTAAAAGGTCACAGGGCTTGCACTTCTCAGTAGGGATGCTGTAATTATAATGTCCCAGGGCTTGCAGTTCTCGGTAGGGATGCTGTAATTATAAGGTGACCGGGCCTGCACTTCTCAGCAGGGATGCTGTAATTATAATGTGACAGGGCCTGCACTTCTCAGAAGAGACGCTGTAATTATAATGTGACATGCACTTCTCAGCAGAGACGCTGTAATTATAATGTGACAGGGCCTGCACTTCTCAGCAGGGATGCTGTAATTATAATGTCACAGGGCCTGCACTTCTCAGCAGGGATGCTGTCATTGTAATGTGACAGGGCCTGCACTTCTCAGCAGGGATGCTGTAATTATAATGTGACAGGGCTTGCACTTCTCAGCAGGGATGCTGTAATTAAAATGTCACAGGGCTTGCACTTCTCAGTAGAGATGCTGTAATTATAATGTCCCAGGGCTTGCAGTTCTCGGTAGGGATGCTGTAATTATAAGGTGACCGGGCCTGCACTTCTCAGCAGAGACGCTGTAATTATAATGTGACAGGGCCTGCACTTCTCAGCAGAGACGCTGTAATTATAATGTGACAGGGCCTGCACTTCTCAGCAGAGACGCTGTAATTATAATGTGACAGGGCCTGCAATTCTCAGCAGAGATGCTGTAATTATAATGCCCCAGGGCCTGCACTTCTCAGCAGAGACGCTGTAATTACAATGTGACAGGGCCTGCACTTCTCAGCAGAGACGCTGTAATTATAATGTCCCAGGGCCTGCACTTCTCAGTAGGGATGATGTAATTATAATGTGACAGAGCTTGCACTTCTCAGCAGAGACGCTGTAATTATAATGTGACAGGGCCTGCACTTCTCAGCAGGGATGCTGTAATTATAATGTACCAGGGCTTGCACTTCTCAGCAGAGACGCTGTACTTATAATGTGACAGATCCTGCACTTCTCAGCAGAGACGCTGTAATTATAATGTGACAGGGCCTGCACTTCTCAGCAGGGATGCTGTAATTATAATGTCACAGGGCCTGCACTTCTCAGCAGGGATGCTGTCATTGTAATGTGACAGGGCCTGCACTTCTCAGCAGGGATGCTGTAATTATAATGTGACAGGGCCTGCACTTCTCAGCAGGGATGCTGTAATTATAATGTGACAGGGCCTGCACTTCTCAGCAGAGACGCTGTAATTATAATGTCCCAGGGCTTGCAGTTCTCGGTAGGGATGCTGTAATCATAAGGTGACCAGGCCTGCACTTCTCAGCAGGGATGCTGTAATTATAATGTGACAGGGCCTGCACTTCTCAGCAGGGATGCTGTAATTATAATGTGACAGAGCCTGCACTTCTCAGCAGGAATGCTGTCCTTATAATGTGACAGGGCCTGCACTTCTCAGCAGGGATGCTGTAATTATAATGTGACAGGGCCTGCACTTCTCAGAAGAGACGCTGTAATTATAATGTGACAGAGCCTGCACTTCTCAGCAGAGACGTTGTAATTATAATGTGACAGGGCCTGCACTTCTCAGCAGGGATGCTGTAATTATAATGTCACAGGGCCTGCACTTCTCAGCAGGGATGCTGTCATTGTAATGTCCCAGGGCCTGCACTTCTCAGCAGAGATGCTGTCATTATAATGTCCCAGGGCCTGCACTTCTCAGCAGAGATGCTGTCATTATAATGTCCCAGGGCCTGCACTTCTCAGCAGAGACGCTGTAATTATAATGTGACAGGGCCTGCACTTCTCAGTAGGGATGCTGTAATTATAATGTGACAGGGCCTGCACTTCTCAGCAGAAACGCTGTAATTATAATGTCCCAGGGCCTGCACTTCTCAGCAGAGATGCTGTCATTATAATGTCGCAGGGCCTGCACTTCTCAGCAGAGATGCTGTAATTATAATGTGACAGGGCCTGCACTTCTCAGCAGAGACGCTGTAATTATAATGTGACAGGGCCTGCACTTCTCAGCAGAGACGCTGTAATTATAATGTGACAGGGCCTGCACTTCTCAGCAGAGATGCTGTAATTATAATGTCCCAGGGCCTGCACTTCTCAGCATAGACGCTGTAATTATAATGTGACAGGGCCTGCACTTCTCAGCAGAGATGCTGTAATTATAATGTCCCAGGGCCTGCACTTCTCAGCAGAGACGCTGTAATTATAATGTGACAGGGCCTGCACTTCTCAGCAGAGACGCTGTAATTATAATGTCCCAGGGCCTGCACTTCTCAGCAGAGACGCTGTAATTATAATGTGACAGGGCCTGCACTTCTCAGCAGAGATGCTGTAATTATAATGTCCCAGGGCCTGCACTTCTCAGCAGAGATGCTGTAATTATAATGTGACAGGGCCTGCACTTCTCAGCAGAGACGCTGTAATTATAATGTGACAGGGCCTGCACTTCTCAGCAGAGACGCTGTAATTATAATGTGACAGGGCCTGCACTTCTCAGCAGAGACGCTGTAATTATAATGTCCCAGGGCCTGCACTTCTCAGCAGAGACGCTGTAATTATAATGTGACAGGGCCTGCACTTCTCAGCAAAGACGCTGTAATTATAATGTGACAGGGCCTGCACTTCTCAGCAGAGATGCTGTAATTATAATGTGGCAGGGCTTGCAATTCTCAGCAGGGATGCTGTAATTATAATGTCCCAGGGCTTGCAGTTCTCAGCAGAGACGCTGTAATTATAATGTGACAGGGCCTGCACTTCTCAGCAGAGACGCTGTAATTATAATGTGACAGGGCCTGCACTTCTCAGCAGAGATGCTGTAATTATAATGTCCCAGGGCCTGCACTTCTCAGCAGAGACGCTGTAATTACAATGTGACAGGGCCTGCACTTCTCAGCAGAGACGCTGTAATTATAATGTCCCAGGGCCTGCACTTCTCAGTAGGGATGATGTAATTATAATGTGACAGAGCTTGCACTTCTCAGCAGAGACGCTGTAATAATAATGTGACAGGGCCTGCACTTCTCAGCAGGGATGCTGTAATTATAATGTACCAGGGCTTGCACTTCTCAGCAGAGACACTGTAATTATAATGTGACAGGTCCTGCACTTCTCAGCAGAGACGCTGTAATTATAATGTGACAGGGCCTGCACTTCTCAGCAGGGATGCTGTAATTATAATGTCACAGGGCCTGCACTTCTCAGCAGGGATGCTGTCATTGTAATGTGACAGGGCCTGCACTTCTCAGCAGGGATGCTGTAATTATAATGTGACAGGGCCTGCACTTCTCAGCAGGGATGCTGTAATTATAATGTGACAGGGCCTGCACTTCTCAGCAGAGACGCTGTAATTATAATGTCCCAGGGCTTGCAGTTCTCGGTAGGGATGCTGTAATTATAAGGTGACCGGGCCTGCACTTCTCAGCAGGGATGCTGTAATTATAATGTGACAGGGCCTGCACTTCTCAGTAGGGATGCTGTAATTATAATGTGACAGAGCCTGCACTTCTCAGCAGGAATGCTGTCCTTATAATGTGACAGGGCCTGCACTTCTCAGCAGGGATGCTGTAATTATAATGTGACAGGGCCTGCACTTCTCAGAAGAGACGCTGTAATTATAATGTGACAGAGCCTGCACTTCTCAGCAGAGACGTTGTAATTATAATGTGACAGGGCCTGCACTTCTCAGCAGGGATGCTGTAATTATAATGTCACAGGGCCTGCACTTCTCAGCAGGGATGCTGTCATTGTAATGTCCCAGGGCCTGCACTTCTCAGCAGAGATGCTGTCATTATAATGTCCCAGGGCCTGCACTTCTCAGCAGAAATGCTGTAATTATAATGTGACAGAGCCTGCACTTCTCAGCAGAGACGTTGTAATTATAATGTGACAGGGCCTGCACTTCTCAGAAGGGATGCTGTAATTATAATGTGACAGGGCCTGCACTTCTCAGCAGAAACGCTGTAATTATAATGTCCCAGGGCCTGCACTTCTCAGCAGAGATGCTGTCATTATAATGTCGCAGGGCCTGCACTTCTCAGCAGAGATGCTGTAATTATAATGTGACAGGGCCTGCACTTCTCAGCAGAGACGCTGTAATTATAATGTGACAGGGCCTGCACTTCTCAGCAGAGACGCTGTAATTATAATGTGACAGGGCCTGCACTTCTCAGCAGAGATGCTGTAATTATAATGTCCCAGGGCCTGCACTTCTCAGCAGAGACGCTGTAATTATAATGTGACAGGGCCTGCACTTCTCAGCAGAGACGCTGTAATTATAATGTCCCAGGGCCTGCACTTCTCAGCAGAGACGCTGTAATTATAATGTGACAGGGCCTGCACTTCTCAGCAGAGATGCTGTAATTATAATGTCCCAGGGCCTGCACTTCTCAGCAGAGATGCTGTAATTATAATGTGACAGGGCCTGCACTTCTCAGCAGAGACGCTGTAATTATAATGTGACAGGGCCTGCACTTCTCAGCAGAGACGCTGTAATTATAATGTGACAGGGCCTGCACTTCTCAGCAGAGACGCTGTAATTATAATGTCCCAGGGCCTGCACTTCTCAGCAGAGACGCTGTAATTATAATGTGACAGGGCCTGCACTTCTCAGCAAAGACGCTGTAATTATAATGTGGCAGGGCCTGCACTTCTCAGCAGAGATGCTGTAATTATAATGTGGCAGGGCTTGCAATTCTCAGCAGGGATGCTGTAATTATAATGTCCCAGGGCTTGCAGTTCTTGGTAGGGATGCTGTAATTAAAATGTCACAGGGCTTGCACTTCTCAGTAGGGATGCTGTAATTATAATGTCCCAGGGCTTGCAGTTCTCGGTAGGGATGCTGTAATTATAAGGTGACCGGGCCTGCACTTCTCAGCAGGGATGCTGTAATTATAATGTGACAGGGCCTGCACTTCTCAGCAGGGATGCTGTAATTATAATGTGACAGGGCTTGCACTTCTCAGCAGGGATGCTGTAATTAAAAGGTCACAGGGCTTGCACTTCTCAGTAGGGATGCTGTAATTATAATGTCCCAGGGCTTGCAGTTCTCGGTAGGGATGCTGTAATTATAAGGTGACCGGGCCTGCACTTCTCAGCAGGGATGCTGTAATTATAATGTGACAGGGCCTGCACTTCTCAGAAGAGACGCTGTAATTATAATGTGACATGCACTTCTCAGCAGAGACGCTGTAATTATAATGTGACAGGGCCTGCATGCTGTAATTATAATGTCACAGGGCCTGCACTTCTCAGCAGGGATGCTGTCATTGTAATGTGACAGGGCCTGCACTTCTCAGCAGGGATGCTGTAATTATAATGTGACAGGGCTTGCACTTCTCAGTAGGGATGCTGTAATTATAATGTCCCAGGGCTTGCAGTTCTCGGTAGGGATGCTGTAATTATAAGGTGACCGGGCCTGCACTTCTCAGCAGGGATGCTGTAATTATAATGTGACAGGGTCTGCACTTCTCAGCAGGGATGCTGTAATTATAATGTGACAGGGCTTGCACTTCTCAGCAGGTATGCTGTAATTAAAATGTCACAGGGCTTGCACTTCTCAGTAGGGATGCTGTAATTATAATGTCCCAGGGCTTGCAGTTCTCGGTAGGGATTCTGTAATTATAAGGTGACCGGGCCTGCACTTCTCAGCAGGGATGCTGTAATTATAATGTGACAGGGTCTGCACTTCTCAGCAGGGATGCTGTAATTATAATGTGACAGGGCTTGCACTTCTCAGCAGGGATGCTGTAATTAAAAGGTCACAGGGCTTGCACTTCTCAGTAGGGATGCTGTAATTATAATGTCCCAGGGCTTGCAGTTCTCGGTAGGGATGCTGTAATTATAAGGTGACGGGGCCTGCACTTCTCAGCAGGGATGCTGTAATTATAATGTGACAGGGCCTGCACTTCTCAGAAGAGACGCTGTAATTATAATGTGACAGGGCCTGCACTTCTCAGCAGGGATGCTGTAATTATAATGTCACAGGGCCTGCACTTCTCAGCAGGGATGCTGTCATTGTAATGTGACAGGGCCTGCACTTCTCAGCAGGGATGCTGTAATTATAATGTGACAGGGCTTGCACTTCTCAGCAGGGATGCTGTAATTAAAATGTCACAGGGCTTGCACTTCTCAGTAGGGATGCTGTAATTATAATGTCCCAGGGCTTGCAGTTCTCGGTAGGGATTCTGTAATTATAAGGTGACCGGGCCTGCACTTCTCAGCAGGGATGCTGTAATTATAATGTGACAGGGTCTGCACTTCTCAGCAGGGATGCTGTAATTATAATGTGACAGGGCTTGCACTTCTCAGCAGGGATGCTGTAATTAAAAGGTCACAGGGCTTGCACTTCTCAGTAGGGATGCTGTAATTATAATGTCCCAGGGCTTGCAGTTCTCGGTAGGGATGCTGTAATTATAAGGTGACCGGGCCTGCACTTCTCAGCAGGGATGCTGTAATTATAATGTGACAGGGCCTGCACTTCTCAGAAGAGACGCTGTAATTATAATGTGACAGGGCCTGCACTTCTCAGCAGGGATGCTGTAATTATAATGTCACAGGGCCTGCACTTCTCAGCAGGGATGCTGTCATTGTAATGTGACAGGGCCTGCACTTCTCAGCAGGGATGCTGTAATTATAATGTGACAGGGCTTGCACTTCTCAGCAGGGATGCTGTAATTAAAATGTCACAGGGCTTGCACTTCTCAGTAGAGATGCTGTAATTATAATGTCCCAGGGCTTGCAGTTCTCGGTAGGGATGCTGTAATTATAAGGTGACCGGGCCTGCACTTCTCAGCAGAGACGCTGTAATTATAATGTGACAGGGCCTGCACTTCTCAGCAGAGACGCTGTAATAATAATGTGACAGGGCCTGCACTTCTCAGCAGAGACGCTGTAATTATAATGTGACAGGGCCTGCACTTCTCAGCAGAGATGCTGTAATTATAATGTCCCAGGGCCTGCACTTCTCAGCAGAGACGCTGTAATTAAAATGTGACAGGGCCTGCTCTTCTCAGCAGAGACGCTGTAATTATAATGTCCCAGGGCCTGCACTTCTCAGTAGGGATGATGTAATTATAATGTGACAGAGCTTGCACTTCTCAGCAGAGACGCTGTAATTATAATGTGACAGGGCCTGCACTTCTCAGCAGGGATGCTGTAATTATAATGTACCAGGGCTTGCACTTCTCAGCAGAGACGCTGTAATTATAATGTGACAGATCCTGCACTTCTCAGCAGAGACGCTGTAATTATAATGTGACAGGGCCTGCACTTCTCAGCAGGGATGCTGTAATTATAATGTCATAGGGCCTGCACTTCTCAGCAGGGATGCTGTCATTGTAATGTGACAGGGCCTGCACTTCTCAGCAGGGATGCTGTAATTATAATGTGACAGGGCCTGCACTTCTCAGCAGGGATGCTGTAATTATAATGTGACAGGGCCTGCACTTCTCAGCAGAGACGCTGTAATTATAATGTCCCAGGGCTTGCAGTTCTCGGTAGGGATGCTGTAATTATAAGGTGACCGGGCCTGCACTTCTCAGCAGGGATGCTGTAATTATAATGTGACAGGGCCTGCACTTCTCAGCAGGGATGCTGTCATTATAATGTGACAGAGCCTGCACTTCTCAGCAGGAATGCTGTCCTTATAATGTGACAGGGCCTGCACTTCTCAGCAGGGATGCTGTAATTATAATGTGACAGGGCCTGCACTTCTCAGAAGAGACGCTGTAATTATAATGTGACAGGGCCTGCACTTCTCAGCAGAGACGTTGTAATTATAATGTGACAGGGCCTGCACTTCTCAGCAGGGATGCTGCAATTATAATGTCACAGGGCCTGCACTTCTCAGCAGGGATGCTGTCATTGTAATGTGACAGGGCCTGCACTTCTCAGCAGGGATGCTGTAATTATAATGTGGCAGGGCTTGCACTTCTCAGCAGGGATGCTGTAATTATAATGTGACAGGGCCTGCACTTCTCAGAAGAGACGCTGTAATTATAATGTGACAGAGCCTGCACTTCTCAGCAGAGACGTTGTAATTATAATGTGACAGGGCCTGCACTTCTCAGCAGGGATGCAGTAATTATAATGTGACAGGGCCTGCACTTCTCAGAAGAGACGCTGTAATTATAATGTGACAGAGCCTGCACTTCTCAGCAGAGACATTGTAATTATAATGTGACAGGGCCTGCACTTCTCAGCAGGGATGCTGTAATTATAATGTCACAGGGCCTGCACTTCTCAGCAGGGATGCTGTCATTGTAATGTGACAGGGCCTGCACTTCTCAGCAGGGATGCTGTAATTATAATGTGGCAGGGCTTGCACTTCTCAGCAGGGATGCTGTAATTAAAATGTCACAGTGCTTGCACTTCTCAGTAGAGATGCTGTAATTATAATGTCCCAGGGCTTGCAGTTCTCGGTAGGGATGCTGTAATTATAAGGTGACCAGGCCTGCACTTCTCAGCAGAGATGCTGTAATTATAATGTGACAGGGCCTGCACTTCTCAGCAGAGACGCTGTAATTATAATGTCCCAGGGCCTGCACTTCTCAGCAGAGACGCTGTAATTATAATGTGACAGGGCCTGCACTTCCTCGCAGAGACGCTGTAATTATAATGTGACAGGGCCTGCACTTCTCAGCAGAGACACTGTAATTATAATGTGACAGGGCCTGCACTTCTCAGCAGAGACGCTGTAATTATAATGTGACAGGGCCTGCACTTCTCAGCAGAGACGCTGTAATTATAATGTGACAGGGCCTGCACTTCTCAGCAGAGACGCTGTAATTATAATGTCCCAGGGCTTGCACTTCTCGGTAGGGATGCTGTCATTATAATGTGACAGAGCCTGCACTTCTCAGCAGAGACGCTGTAATTATAATGTGACAGGGCCTGCACTTCTCAGCAGGGATGCTGTAATTATAATGTGACAGAGCCTGCACTTCTCAGCAGGAATGCTGTCCTTATAATGTGACAGGGCCTGCACTTCTCAGAAGAGAGGCTGTAATTAAAATGTCACTGGGCTTGCACTTCTCAGCAGGGATGCTGTAATTATAAGGTGACCGGGCCTGCACTTCTCAGCAGGGATGCTGTAATTATAATGTTATAATGTGACAAAGCCTGCACTTCTCAGCAGGAATGCTGTCATTATAATGTGACAGGGCCTGCACTTCTCAGCAGAGATGCTGTAATTATAATGTGACAGGGCCTGCATTTCTCAGCAGGGATGCTGTAATTATAATGTGACAGAGCCTGCACTTCTCAGCAGTAATGCTGTCATTATAATGTGACAGGGCCTGCACTTCACAGAAGAGACGCTGTAATTAAAATGTCACAGGGCTTGCACTTCTCAGCAGGGATGCTGTAATTATAAGGTGACAGGGCCTGCACTTCTCAGCAGGGATGCTGTAATTAAAATGTCACAGGGCCTGCACTTCTCAGCAGTGGTGCTGTAATTATAATGAGTTAGTGCCGCACTTCTCAGCTGGGATGCTGTAATTATAATTTGAGAGGGGCGCCTGCTACCATGTTGAATTCTTTGAAGGAACTTGGGGTTGTTCACCCTGAGTTACCTGGGGGCAACCAGACGTAGACTCCCTGCTCACTGGGCTTAGAGAGGCTCAGCTTCACCTCACTGATGAGGCCCAACAAGGCTGAAACATGTGTATGGGGTTGCTGTTGGTACTCTTGTTCAGAGAGGAATTGCCATAGCATTTCGGCGCTGTACTGCCCATGTGGGCAGGACAAAGACTGATCTGCAAATGGATATTTCCCATCTGTGAAAGGTACAGTGGGCAAAAAGCAGATAGCTGCGAACTCTCAATGTAGTTAACAACCACTGAACAGGTTATCATGCCTTGTTCTTCCGAGAGAAGGGGCGCCTGCTACCTTGTTCAATGCTGTAATTATAATGTGACAGGGCCTGCGCTTCTCCGCAGAGACGCTGTAAATATAATTGGACAGCGCCTGCACTTCTCAGCAGGGATGCTGTAATTATAATGTGGCAGGGCCTGCACTTCTCAGCAGAGACGCTGTAATTATAATGTGACAGGGCCTGCACTTCTGAGCAGAGACGCTGTAATTATAATGTGACAGGGCCTGCACTTCTCAGCAGAGATGCTGTAATTATAATGTGACAGGGCCTGCACTTCTCAGCAGAGATGCTGTAATTATAATGTGACAGGGCCTGCACTTCTCAGCAGGGATGCTGTAATTATAATGGGGCAATGCAAAACATATCTGTGGGAATTCTTACCTTTAAGTGGGAAGCATTAGTAATTCTCAGCAGGGATGTCATACTGGGACAGCGTCAGCACGTCACATCAGGGATGCTGTAATGGGGCAGTGACAGGACTTGCACTTCTATTATAATGTGACAGGGCCTGCACTTCTCAGCAGGGATGCTGTAATTATAATGGGGCAATGCAAAACATATCCATGGGGAATTCTTACCTTTAAGTGGGAAGCATTAGTAATTCTCAGCAGGGATGTCGAACTGGGACAGCGTCAGCACGTCACATCAGGGATGCTGTAATGGGGCAGTGCCTGCATTTCTCAGCTAAAATGTTGTAATTACATTGGGACAGCGTGTGCACTTCACAGCATGGATACCTTAATTAAAATGGGACAGTGACCACACTTATGTTAATTGGCATTTATATAGCGCTCTATATATCATTGGTATGAACTCAAAGCGCTGGTAGGTTGAACGCCCTCGGGGACCGCAGTCCAGGTCAGTTGCAAGAGTAAGGTGTAATAGGGTGGTTGGATGCACCATTTATGGGTGCAGCTGATGCAATGCCTGATGGTAGCTGCATCCTAGCATTAGGTGTGTTGGTGTTGATTGCGTTCTGGCTGCGTTCGGCCTGAGAGATGCTTATGTGTGCAGCTAGGCAGGATTGTCATGGGATGTAGCTGCGTTTTAATTAGAATGATGAGGTAGTGTTCGTATGTGAGCAGTTAGTCCGAAATTGATCGAGGGGTGTATCTGCACTCTAATTGTGTGTTGGTGTAGAGTAGAGAGTAAGCATAGTGATATGGGAGGTGAGCGTTTGCATGAAGTTATGATCTAAGGAGCTCGCTATTCCGGATTTCAAGCATGCGTTTGGTTAATACTGACTAATAAGCGTATTCAGTGGTGTCATTGCACTGGATCTCATTGAGTATTTCTCATCGGGTTGCAAGGCTCAGTCGCCTCAGATGTTCGTGGTCGGCATTACGGAAAGAGCCATGCTATTAGAGCTTTTCGGAAGGTCATATAGTCTTGGTTGTATTGAATATGTGGGGGGAGTAAGTTCCACAGCATTGTTTGTTTGTTTGTTTATTATTTGTAATGCGCCAGAATACCCTAGGGTAACAAGGCGCAGCAGATACAGGAATTTGCAAAGCTTAGTTGCAGGCAATAAAATATGTACATGGCATATACACAATAATAATAAAAGAAAAGCAAGGAGTATATACATATATACAGTTACCAATTGTATGTACGGTATATCCAAGTGGCACGAGGGAGAAGCAGATCATGGCTCAGTATGGTTATACAACGGCTGCCTTCACCCAAGACATCATCTTGGAACGGAAGTTTTGGTAGGGTAAGTCCATTCTAAGAGTGGGTTGGAGGGAGTTCCACAGTTTAGCCGCTTTCACTGGGAAGCTGTTACCTCCTATGGTAGAGCGTTTGTAGTTAGGGACGGAGAGGCAGTCTCTGTATGCTGCCCTTGTTGGTCGCAAGGATGTCGGTCTGTGAAATCTGTCAATCAGGTAGATAGGGGCCGCGTTATTGAGGGCTTTGTGGGTGAGTGAAGCAGTTTTTAGGGAGATTTTGTCTGTGATAGGGGTCCAGTTGTTCTGTTGACTGTGTACTGTGATGTGGTCTCTTCTGGAGATGCCCAGGGCCGCTCTGAGTGCATTCTTCTGGAGGATTTGTAATTTGTTAGTGGTGGCTTTGGAGGACCCAAGATAAAGCGCGTTACAGTAGTCTAAGCGGGATAGTATGAGGGCTCTGGCCAGGGTCAGGCAGCTGGTATCGGATAGAAAGGGTTTGGCTGCACGGATCAATTTACACGTGTACGCCATGAGGAGGCTAGTGATTTCACCTGTCTGTTAAAGGAGAAGTTGGAATCCAGGTAGAAGCCCAAAGTTTTGACTTCGTGTCCCACTCTGATAATGTTGCCATCGATCATGAAGGATGAGTAGGCTGGGCTTAGTTTCTTTAGGCTGGCAGTGGTAACCAAGGTGATGAGTTCAGTCTTATCATCATTCAGGCATAGTCCATGAGTGGCCATTCATGCCTGGATGATGATATAAACCCTATTCACCAAGGCCAAATCCTTTCCATAATCTCCAGAAAGCGGAAGGAGGATCTGGGTATCATCTGCATAATTAGTGTAGGTGATACCGAGATGATCCAGATCATCGAAAAGGGGCTTGGTAAATATGATATACAGTGTAGGGGAGACACAAGAGCCCTGAGGTACGCCACAGGTGATGGGTATGGGGTCTGCAGCATCAATAGGCGAGAAAACCCTCATGGTTCTGCCATCGAGGAAAGAGCATTGGGGCCAGGGTTGAAAAGGCAGAGTTAGATGTTGGAATCACTAGAAGGAGGGCAGTGCTTGATCTTAGGGTGCGAGATGGGAGGTAGGATTTTATCTTTTCTTGTAGGTACATTGGGCCGGTCTTGTGCACTGCATGGTGGGTGATGCACAGGATCTTGAAGGTGGCCCTTCGTCCAACTCAGAGCCAGTGGAGGGTTCGGAGAGCTGGCGAAATGTGGTCCTAATGGATGCCGTAATGGGACAACGCCTGCACTTCTCAGCAGGGATACTGTAATTTTAATGAGAAACTGCCAGCACTTCTGTGTGGGGTTGCTTCATTTTAATGGCACGGTACCTGCACTTCTCAACAGGGATGCTAGTATTTTGATGAGACAGTACCAGTACTTCTCATCAGGGATGTTGTAATGTTGATTAATGAGACAGTGCAGCACAGATGAGCATAATTGCTGTAATTTTAATGTGATAGTACCAGTACTCCACTGCAGGGATGCTGGAATTTTAACAAGATAGGGCCGGAAGAATAGCTGAAAGGCAACGCAGAGCAACACGGGTTCGAATCCCAGTCTCGCCCTTAGAAACTGTTCTCCGGTATTACGCCTTCAATAAAATATTAAAGTAGCAGCCCGTCTCATTGGGGATGTAATATTGTTTAACGAGACAGTCAGTCAGCACTTGTCAGGAGGAATGCTACACTTTTAATAATAGGGTATAATCACTTGTTACTATTCTCAGAAGAAAAGACTTGACAGGACATAACGCCGAAACTGCCCCTTTGCACTCCTGTGCAGGTGGAATGCACACTGGTGTAGTATACACACGACATTTCAACGTCTCTTTCCATAGCCGCCTGTGACGCACTCTGCCTCAGCCTTTTGCAAATATCCTGTGCAGCCTGGGCGTTGTTATGTACGCCACACGCCACCGCGCACAGGTGGACGTGGCGCGCGAATAAGTAGCCGGGCGTGAGTGTGCGCGATGAGACTGGCTGCATATCCTGTTTGCCCCTACAGAACTCAGAGTGCAGGCCTCTGGGGGAAAGGGGCAGTTCTTCAGTGCGATCACAGTAGATGTGTGCAGAATAAACAGGTCGTCCTATAGGGGAACTGAACAGCAGTAGGGCAGGGGGGAGGGGAGGAGGTTCTGGGGGGCTTGCTCACATCCTGGCAGGACCGTGCACAGAGTTCCAGGAACTATCCTGGGAAGTTGTGCACCAGCTGCTGGGGACGGCAGCGTGTGTTGCTCGCGCTCTCTGAACTTCCGGCCAGGCATAAAGTCGCTGTGCATCACATGTCAGAGACAGGAGGCATGCCACATGAGCCATGACCGGTGTGAGCTGCATTGAGGGGTTCTTAGTCGGAGGGGGAGGGTGTAGAGAAGTTGCGAGAGCCCCGCTCTCGCGAGATCTCGCGGAACCGGAAGTCCCGCCCCCGCGCGCTCCGCGCGCATTATGAGCCGGGCCGAGGACGCGGAGAGGAGCGCCCTGCCGGCTCCTCTGAGAACGGGGCCCGCAGCTGAGTTGAGGACGTGAGCTGCACTCAGCAGACCCCAGCCACTTCAGGCCCGTTGGCCTTAATTCATAGAGACACGCAGTTTGCGTGTATTTGGGACTGGCTGGCAATTCATAAATAAAGCCCTTCCAGCTAACCAGCAAGTCTCCTGTCTTCTGTTACTGCATTTTACTACATAAATTGGCGACGAGGATCACCACAACCCACGAAGAAGCATGCAAGGAGCAACGCCACCGCCACCCTTCCTCCAAACTCCAGGTAGGCCTGCCATTCCGTGGCCACAATGGCAGCCCCTATTTATGACCTACGTGGAAGCACTGGGTGGAGCAGGGTTCTCGGCGGCAAGGCGCAGGGCCATGTTACTCAATGCCCTGGGGGTAGAGGGACAAAGAATTTTCGAAAGTCTGACCCCGATCCCGGTTGCTGGCGACAACGACGACGTGTTCAAGGAGGCGGTGAGGAGAATCATTAAGAGGTTTGCCAGCAAAGAAAACACAGTGCTGCACAGAATACGGTTCTACGGTCGGAAGCAGGAAATGTCGGAACCAGTGGATGATTACGTCACTAAGCTGAGGGAACTAGCGGCATTATGTAACTTTGGCAACAATGCGGAAAACCTCATTTGTGACATGTTGACCGTTCACACGAACAGCAGGAAAGTCCAAGATAAATTTATCATCGAAAAGGAACTGCAGCTGGAGAAAGCAATCGAAATTGCCAGAGCAGTCGAAGAAACGGCGGGAAGACGGAAGGAGCTCACAGGAGCCCAGAGCTCCGCTGAAATACAGGCAGTGGGCTTCCATTCAAAAAAAGAAAAGCCGACATCGGACATGAGGGATGTGAAAGGAAACAGGAAAGAACCCCTCAAGTGCCACAGGTGCACCAGTACGAAGCACTTAGCATTTGACAGAGAGTGCCCAGCCAGAGATAAGGAGTGCTCCGTATGCAAACGCATTGGCCACTTCTCAATCGTGTGTCGATGGAGAAACAGGAAAGTCACCAGTCTCAACGCAGAGCGCATCATGGAGAGAGAATCATCCTCAGAAGATGAAGGTAGGCCCACAGTTATAATGGTGAACAGCACAAGAGCCAGGAGAGAGAAGCCCCATTGCACGATTAAAATAGACGGCAATGAAACTAGGGTCATGGCAGACTCAGGTTCGGATCTAACCATCATTCCCCTGAGGACTTACAAAGAAATGGTGGGAAAAGAAAAAGTACAAGTGCTGACTACGCGGCACAAGCCCACAGTTTTTGGGGGAGCGTCGATTGAACTCTTGGGGTACATAAAGGGCAAAGTCGAATTCAAAGGGAGAGTGGCAATCACTAGAGTTTACTTCAGCCATGAAGGTCCAGCAGTGTTAGGTTGGGACGACCAAGACAAACTGAAAATTAGACTGGATCCCAGCACAGAGGATCAGGTACTGTCAGTCAGTGCAAAGGACGGACCTGTGGTCAAAAACGATTATCCTACACTATTCTCAGAGGAGCCGGGGCACATTAAGGGTTTTCTCCACAAAATTGTGCTCAAAAGAAATGCTGTCCCAGTCAAGCATCGGGTGAGGCCGGTACCTGCCACAGCCAGAGATACCCTCAGAGGACAGTTAGACAAGATGAAGAGGGAGGGGGTCATAGAAGAAATCGAAGCATCCGAGTGGTTGAGCCCGGTGGTTCTCATAAAGAAGCCCCAATCCCAGGAATTGAGGGTCTGCATAGACCTGCGCAGCTTAAACTTGGAAGTCATCACGGACAATTACCCTCTTCCCAGCATCAACGAACTCATTCTACTAATGAAAGAGGCCAAGATATTTTCAAAACTCGACATGAGAAATGCATACCACCAAATACAGCTCCATGAAGATTCAAAACCCCTCACGGCATTCATCACTCCGTTTGGGACATACCAATTCACCAAAATGCCGTTTGGGTTGTCATCAGCAGCATCGGCTTTCCAAAGGATGATGGATGTCCTGCTACGCAATGTTAAAAACGTAGTGTATTTCCAGGACGACATCCTGGTGTATGCAGGGGATGAGCAGACCCACGACTCCACGTTGAGAAAAGTCCTCAACAAGCTACAAGAAGCAGGCATCCGCTTACGCCATGAAAAATGCATGTTCAAGGTGAAAGAGGTCGAATACTTAGGGTACCTGATCTCGGAAAAAGGCATCAGTCCAAAACGGAACCTCATGCAGGCCATCAGTAGAGCTCCAGAACCCACCTGCAAAGAAGAAGTGAGGTCATTTCTTGGACTCGCTGAGTACTATGCCAAATTCATACCAAAGTTCTCAGAAACCACAGCACCCCTCCGCGACTTACTCAAAAAAGGGTCGGAGTTTACGTGGCAAGAACCGCAAAAGATTGCGATGGGAAGCATAAAACAGCACATCATGGATGCCCCATGTCTGCAACCATTTAATCCAACGTGGGAGACAGTCATCACCACAGACGCCAGTGCGTATGGACTGGGAGCAGTATTAACTCAAAAGAAAGGTGACACGGAACATGTGGTAGCCTTTGCGTCGAAGGCGTTATCGGAAGCGGAACAGAATTACTCCACCATTGAAAAGGAAATGCTGGCGTGTGCATGGGCAGTGGAACATTTCAGAACATACGTGTGGGCCACAAAGTTCAAGCTACTGACGGACCATAAACCGCTCATCCACATGCTCAGCCCTGGAGGGACCAAAACATCCACACCCAGATTAGCACGCATTGCAGCCAAACTGCAAGAGTACACTTTCGAAGTCCAGCACATTTCAGGTTGGAAAAATACGCAGGCCGACTGCATGTCGCGGCTGCCGGAAGACAAGGATAAAGCAACCACATTCCTACATGGGGAATGCATCGTGGCATCCGTTATGGACTTAAGAGCACCCGACTACCTGGAACTCAGTGAAAGGCACTGGGAGGAAGAGGACGGGAAAGACCCCACCATGACCAGGATTCGAGAATGCATCAAAGAAGGTTGGCCCAGTGAAAAAGGGCTGCCCGAAGGCATGAGGCCATATTGGAAAGTGTCGGATGAGCTGTCCGAAATCGAAGGGATCGTCATGAAAAATGATCAAATCATTCCCCCAATAGGTATGAGAAAAACCATTCTCTGCCGGGCTCACGCGGGACACCTCGGAAACACGATGACTCGCCGCAGAGTGAGAGAGGCCTACTGGTGGCCGGCCATGGACCAAGAAATTCGCACCATGATAGAACGGTGTCATGAATGCTTAAACAGCGACAAAAGACTTAAGGTCCGCCAGGCACCCCTGATACCCACAGAAATACCCGAAGCAGTATGGTCCAAAATAGGCATCGACTTCATAGGACCCCTGGAGGCTATGTCGCCGGAACACAGGTATGGCATAGTGCTGGTGGACTACTTATCGAAATGGGTCGAGGCAGAGTTTGTCCCTAATATAACCACCAAGACGGTCATAGAAGTACTCACAGAAATTTTTCAAAGGGAAGGCCTCCCCAAGGAGGTGGTTACGGACAATGGGGTGCAATTGGTCTCTAAAGACATGGAAGATTTTCTAAAAAGAAATCATATCATTCAAAAGAAAGCTGCCCTGTATCACCCTCAGGCCAATGGGCTTGTAGAAAGGGCAAACAGGTTCATAAAGGGCGCCATCCAATTGGCAACAGCTTCAGGAATGGACCCGCTCAAAACCACCAAAGAGGCCATAGCGGCCCACAGACTCACTCCAAATGGCATCACGCAGGTTTCCCCGTTCAAAATGTTGAGAGGGAGGAGTGCGGCGTCCACGCTGAGTCCACCATGGCTATCGAAAGTACGAGAAGATGAGGCTGTGGACATGTCAGAAGTAGTGTGGCGAATCCAAAGCAGTAAGGCACGTATGAAGTCATGGAGTGATGAGAGAAGGAGGGCCAAACAAGCGCCAGACATAAGAAAGGGAGACCTGGTCAAGATCAGACTACCAAAGAAAGATCAAATCACAGGGTCCCGATACAGTCGACCCTGCCAAGTAATTCACAAAGGAACAAACTACATTCGCACGGAAGACGGGCGCACGTGGAACGTTGAAAGAGTAGCACTGTACCAGAGGAGGCAAGAAAGAGAGAGGTCTCCGGAGAGATCACTAGTAGAGACTGAGAAGAACTATGGGAGAAGCGAGGAACGTGAACACGAAGGAGACGACAGAGAAAGGTTAGAACCTGAGATCGAACCGGAAGAACTCGATGCGGACCCGGAACCAGAGCAGCAAGAAGAGTGCGCTGGAACCAGGGAGCGGCCCAGAAGAGAGCACAGAAGACCGGTGAGATACAATGACTATGTTGTACAGTGACTCTATTATCAGTCGGAAAAAGGGAGGTGTGTAGAGAAGTCGCGAGAGCCCCGCTCTCGCGAGATCTCGCGGAACCGGAAGTCCCGCCCCCGCGCGCTCCGCGCGCATTATGAGCCGGGCCGAGGACGCGGAGAGGAGCGCCCTGCCGGCTCCTCTGAGAACGGGGCCCGCAGCTGAGTTGAGGACGTGAGCTGCACTCAGCAGACCCCAGCCACTTCAGGCCCGTTGGCCTTAATTCATAGAGACACGCAGTTTGCGTGTATTTGGGACTGGCTGGCAATTCATAAATAAAGCCCTTCCAGCTAACCAGCAAGTCTCCTGTCTTCTGTTACTGCATTTTACTACAGAGGGGCTGTAGTGTCGGGATTCAAGTACAAAAAATGAACCCCTGAACTGGATGACCTTTCATTTCAGAGTATCTACCAGCACAGCCAATGGCGTTAGGGTGGGGGCCCTTAAATTGGAATAGACTTGCGCTATAAGCAGTAAGGCAAGGGACTTGGACATAAACACTGCCCGGGCACTAATGAAAAACTGTTCAACAATTATACATAACAATTTGGTCCTTTTTGGACGAGACTGAGTACTACCCAATGGGGAGTTGTGGGTACAATGTGTTGCAAATAGCGGGTTTTAAAGCATATTTGGTTAGTAACAATTTCTAAAAAGCAGCTCGTCAAACTGTCCCACTTTAGCAAAAACCCATTTTCCTCCAATAGAGCGTCGTGCCAGCACTTCGGGCATTGCTCTATGGGGTAATGTGAGCCCGATTGTAAATCAGCATAGCTGCGGCCGAGGTGAGGCGTAACGGGCCGGATGCGCGTGGGAACCCTCCTCTCAACAAGGGGACAGTCTTGCAGCACAGTGCAGCTATAGGAGTAACCACGAAGGACAAGCTATAGATGGGGGGGCAGGAAGACAGGTGTATTTAGGAGGGACCAGCAGGGACGTCATTTGGGGTCACAACTGCGAACCCTGATGTCTCCCTTTCTCACCCTGTGTCCCTTGCTACCCCTAAAAAAAAGTTATATATGTAAGCTCCTGGGCAGTGCCATGTGGCTCTTTATTTCTGGAGTGGCTGGCTTTCTTGTTCAGGACTCTTTAAAAAAAAAAAAAAAACGGGGTTGCACTAGTGTAACACTTTGAGCAGTGACCCTAAATAAGAAACAATAGGAATAACAAATAATTTGTCTTTCTGGAATTCTATACAATAATTGCTAGACTCATTAAAGGTTTATTTCAGGCACACTTCAGGGGATGAGTCCCTGATTTAGTCTGTCCTTAAACACCTCAACTCAGCCTTTCATCCTTCTCAGTTTGATAAAAGAGTACCAATACAGGTTGGGTGATATTGTATGTATATTTGTTCTATATAAAGCGCTTAAGCGTAAGTGCTTTATAATAACACATCATTATCATTTGGCCTTGGACGTCCGCTTGCTTTCATAGTAATTATAATAGTAATATGGGCCTATACACCCTGATATTAACGATACATATGGTGATCCATTCTTGTATGAAATGTATATCACATTACAGTGCTATCGTAACCATATTTTGCGTTGTGTATTTAGGGACAATGCTATGTGATGCCCCTTCCTGTTTTCTCAAGGGGCAATGATGTACGGTAGTCAACTGTATTTCTGTCCATGGCTTTGCTTCCATCCCTACTTGTTTTCTCATCTGCCTTTGCACTGGCTCAAGTCGTCACTGACATAATATATGATAAAATAATGCTACGGTTTTATCCCACGGTTCCCTTATCTGAAGACGCCAACTTTCTTGAATTTTCTGAATAAAAGCAACAGGCTCTTCATTCTCACCCATTTTCTGTCATAATCGCACCCACATCTGACATATCAGGGTACTGTACCCTAAGTGCCCTCCATATGTCTACTCTACATTTATTAAATGGCGCTCCATCGTGTTTTGTGCTGTTACACTTGCATATCCCATTCGTCTCCAAATGTCGTCAGCTCTCTCCATTAGGATAGCTGCTAGTAGGTCTTTTACGTCACCCACTACTAATGCCATTCCTGCTCTCATTCTCTCTAACTCATTAATCCATTTACCCGTTCATCAAGTTAAACTAGGTAGTTTTCATTTTAAATCATCTTTATCCATCTGCAGCCACGGTATATATTGTGGTCGTCCTCCCCCTAACGGGAATTGTGTAAATACTGTTCTTCAATCGTATCCATCTACGCTTCTTGTCTTCCAGCTGTGGATAGTTTCACCCGCTCATCTTCGTCCTGGTAATGACCTTAATCTACTTACATAAGGGACATTTCCCCATACGCTATGCAACCGTCCTTGTGGCAGTTTGGGATAGGATATAGGTTCTGGTGTTTTTATTTCTGGTTCTCCTAAATCTGACCACTGTACTCCTTTTCCTATGTTTGGATCTATCGAAGAGCCACATGCGCTCTTCATGCACTGTCTCCTATTAATCCCTTTCTTCGTCGGACATCATTATCCCCCAACTGGTATGGCTGTCATCCCTTTCCTCGCCATCAAGATCTAGTCTACTTAGGTATAGGGTTCTATGCTTGTCCATCATTACGAAATCCAATCTATCTCTTGTTTCTCTCAGAGTAGATCCTTCGATACTCCCTCTGGTCTCATAACCATCTTTTTTCCTCATCTGCCTATATAATTCCCCAATCCTTTTCCCTATGCCTTCTGCTACATGCTCATGCTCATCGGCCCATATCGTTACAGCCCCTGTGGGGCTGTTGTGACCTTCTCTCTTATTCCCATCGTTCTCGTTCAACTGGTATTACACATCTATTAATGATGCAATCTATTTCGTCATCACTTTGTCCTCTACTTCTTCTTATTTCCTTTTGTTCTTCCTCTTCTTGTCTTCTCATCTTCCTCTTCTCGCCTTCTCTGCAACATTCTTTCTTTCAATCTCTGTGCTTCTTTTTCCTCACGTTTCTTCTCCCCATCTTCTCTCTCTCTCTTTACCCTGCTCTTCATACCTTCTTCGTTCATCCTTTTGCTTCCTCTCTTTTCCTTCACATCTTTGTATGCCCTTTATCATTTCTTTTCCTTTCTTTCCTGTTCCTCTTTCTTCTCTCTCTTTAACTTAATTGATGCCTTTTCTCCTATCCACTCATTCTTTACAATTGCTACTTGACCATCTTTCTCTCCTTTTTGTCTTTTAGTCTCTTCTTCGATCTCTATCAATCTGTCCCTTCTCTCGTTATGCTTCTCATTTTTACTACGTCGGGACATATATTTGCAGAATCTAAGTGATTTGGCTGCGGCAGAAACTACCGCAGCCGAAACGTTCGCATGAGAAAGGTGCGAACTACCAAAGGTTTGCACCTTTCTCATGCGAACACACATACATACTCACACACACAACAACCCATAACACCCCCCCCACCCACACCCCCCACATAAAGAAACCCCACTTATCTTCATCTTCATGCTGGGTTCCTGCAGCGCCAGTTCCCTTTCACTTCCCTAATCGGGAACCGGCGCCACATGGTCCTTTTCTTTTTTTTTTATCGGAAGGCTGCATGGGGTGTTCCCCGCAGCCCCCGCTCACTATACCATAAAGTATAGTGAGCGGGGCAATGTGGGGGACACCTCCGCAGCCCCGTTTCTTTTTTTACAATGCTACCACTACCACCAACGGTGGTAGCATTCTTAGAACTTTTGGTCATTACGACCATTTTTTGTCAGTCAAATCGGCCTATACCTATTTGCGTTCTTTAATCTTACTTTCTTCTGTACTATCTTCACTACTATAAGGGTGGGTGCATATATCGGATAAATATACCCCGCTGCTGCTTAACTTTTTTAGAGGATAGAATCACTATTTCTCTGTAGTTGGACTATTGTCTTCAGAAGGAGAAAGAGGAGCCGAAGGTGCTGTGCCCTCCCACTCACGCTGATTAAGCAGCCACTCCTTCTCGGGTGGGTCTTCGCTCTGCCCTAATACATTTTCCATAGCTCTAGATTTGCTAACCTTTTTTGTAACTTTTTCTCTGTATACACAACATGTGAGTATGTTGTCATGTGTTGCAATACTGTTCTTAATAGGGAACCCTCTTGAGACCAAGGCATGAACATTTTGTCAGCCGTGCCTTTTACCCATTCAGCATGATATTTCTTAATCTTACTTGTGTACCTCTGTAATGTTTTGCACAGGTGTAGAAGGGGGGTGTCCTCCATAATGACAAGACTTTTTTATCTGTCATTACTTACCAGACCTTTTATTCTGCTATTACTTTAATTAATTGATATTATATCAACGTTATTCTTTCCTTCTTTCACAATACTTCATATTCCACAACAATCAATTCGGGCAAACATCATCAATAGCCGCCCATTCAAAAAATGATTCTTCAAATATTTTTCAATCCTATTCAAAAAGGTTCTCTTTGCTTCCTTTTTACGGTTCTATCGATTCTCACTGTCCTTCTGTTCTATTATTGACAATCTAAGTCCACATTACCTCCTTCTATTTAGTGCTATTTAATTCAATTATATTGGGTGCTATTACTCTCCTTGGCATCTGGAGACTCGGATGCTCCATTCTGCATGTGCTATCTCCACCTTTAATTGTACACTACTTGCCACTAGCAACTGTTGACCCTTTTATTTAATCTAAGAGAAATATCAAGGCTTCTTGTTTATTGTTATATGATTCTAACGTCCATTTTCTATCCATGGCTGCTTTACTCGTGATCTATTTTATACTTTAGCAAGCTTTTACATTCTCTTATTGACCTTGCGTTTCTGCATCTATACATTGATCACATCTCTTATGATTTATCTTCTTACTGTATATGGTTTTATTCATATTCACATATACGTTTACTTTGTTGCTTCAATTACATCTTCATTCTTCAGATCCATACATCAAGTTCAGTGAGTCCGTGTATCTTCTCATATTCATGCCATCGCTTTACATCTGCAGACTTTACATATAGTTCTTCTATATCCAGTGGAGTCTGCAGGCTCATGTCTACTGCATCAGTTCCAGGGTACATTAGATACGGTTGTCTGAGCGCATAACGTCTCTCATCATTTTGATGTGGTATTGGGGTGATACCAGGTGTCAAACACAGTGCTTTACTGCTGTTCTTCCAATATGACAGGGGTGAGGGGGGTGGGCCCTATAAATGATGTGTACATCTGCCTCTCTACACCAACATCGGGAAAGACCCAAAGTGAATACTGAGAAACCCAAGGCCTAGTAGAGATGCACAGTGAATGATGGGAAACCCTAAGTCTGTGGGAGGCCCACAGGGAATGCTGAGAAACCCAAGGTCTGGCAGACACCCAAAGTGAATGCTGAGAAACCCAAGGTCTGGCAGACACCCAAAGTGACCCACGGGCTAGGAAAGATGAAAATGAATGATGGAAATCCTAAGGCCTTGGAGAGACCCATCTGATAATCTTAAGCACCAGAGGTTGGGGAAGGACCCCAACAAGTGCAGTAAGGAGCGCCAAAGGAAAGCCAAGTGCAGTTAGGATGAGCTAGAGGGTGGGAGGAAGCCTGAGAAGAGAAATCTGAGTTCTGACCAATGGAAGAGGTCTAAAGAGGTGTTATGAAAGCAGGAAGAGGGAAGACGTGTCAGACTGAGCAACCCTGGGAGAACCTGCCAGGAGAATGTTGCTATGTTATGCTATCTTGGACTAGGGCTGGACATTTAAGATTCGGATTTATAAACTCTTTTGTTGGCCACACCTTGGCTCTTTTGTATTATAGCTTAGGATAGTCAGGAGGCAAATGACTTATTAAGTATAGTATTTGAACGTTCTGTTGTCCACACTTTTGTGGTCCTGTGTTATAGATTGGGGAGCCCCAAGAGGGACGGGGACTTATTAGAATACTCTGACCTTTATGATTCAGACGTGGAGGCGGGGGAAACTGGAAGACCCATTTCCCAGTTTAGTTGAAAAGACGTTCCAAGTCCTTGTAGGAGTTTGGGCCAACGCCTACTCTGAAACCTCTATCAATAAAAAAACACGTTTTTGAACCACAAAACAGTTGCCACATGTATCATTGCTGGAACATTACCACAACAAACAAGCAGGTAAACCACAAGCAGCAATAGCGGATACATCCCTCAAAAAGACACCACACACACAAAATATACACATACATACAAGGAACCGGTACACCACATGCATAAGCTCCTATTATTCACAGGCACAAACACATCCAGAACCAGTACAGTAACATCATCAGCCAGGCATGCTTTTCTCATACAGAAGGTGTACAGCATGGTCAGCACTTCTGCAAGCCTCCTCACACAGATCAGATGCAGCATGGCCAGCAGCAAGAGAACAGCCATAAGTTGGACAGCAGCTTATTGCGCGCCTACTGAACAGGTCAAGCAATCTTTGAATAATTCCAGAATTCTGCATGCTTAGGGGGAGAAACGCGTTTGTCTTGGAAGCAAGAGCACGCATAGCAGCACATGTTTGAATCCCGGTCTCGCACTTAGAGACTGGTCACCGGTATTAAGCACGTTATAAAAGAACAATTATAATTATAAACACCGCCAATAGAAAGGATTGTTGCCAACCATTAGGGAGATCGTGGAAAACAAAGTAATGTGCCGCTTAAATATATCTAACACCTTGTGCTGCTTAAATATATTTTGCATAAAAAACATTACAAAAGCCCAAAATGTTACTTTTTCATGATCAGTAACGAAAGGGGTTTCTTAAAATGGTTGCCAGCGAGCGACAACTAGAAGGTTTCCTATAGAACTATGAACTGTACTGCAACATTTTAGATGTACTCTTTTTAAACACATTTACCCTTCTGGCACAAAAACCTGTATTCTTAATCTGTGCATACTTGTCACGATTTGTCCTGAGGAAGACCATAGTGCCTGAAACATGTGTCGACGTACATCACTTTGTAAAGAATGCAAATTAAACTGGAAACAAGTAAAGAGTCATCTACTTACAAAGTGTTGTGCTCCTGAGACGTCTTCTTTATTTACGTTTGCATATCAGTGCCTCGTACAATGTAACACTCACACGATACACAAGACTTTAATGAGGAGCACGCATGCAGTGCAGAGAGCAGCAGCTGCAAGCATGGCATACTCATATGCTACATAGAACTGCAGTTTTCTAATATCTAGTCTCCGTCTATTGAAACCTTAGGTGTGTATATAGCCTTCGACCACCGAGGCCTCCCTCAAGATCCGTAAATGCAGACTCTGTGCCTCACTGGTGCTCCTAGGCCGCACCAGCACTTTTGTGAAAAATAACCCTTATTGTGGCTAACAAAAGCGAGTTGTTTTAAAAGAGGGAAAACAAACCCTTTGGCATTAGGCCCACTCTCCCTATTTGCGCTCAAAGTACATTTTGTGTGCGGAAAATCACGAAAAATAACAAGAAAAGGCTCAAAGTATCACAGCCGCTGGGGCACCCTCCGGGATCACCAATTTGTTGTGTGGAAGATTTATCAAAATCATTATCTCTTTAATTAGACAATTTAAATAGCGGCACACACCAATGACTATTAACAATTCATTATTTTACTCTGATGCAAACAGCATTGAAGATGAAGAAAGAGGGGCTGTTACCATACACAGTGGGCAGTGCAAGCACTCAGTGGAGGGGATGTCTTAATATGGCACCTTGTGAGGCTCACAATATTCATATAAATGTCTCTTGGTGATTACACAACAGGTGCAAGTAATATCCAGCTTCCTGGTGCCCAAAGGGATGAATGCATAATAATTAAACAGGTATCCGGCTTCACATAACACAAAGGAAACAATACAACACTACATGATTCAGAAGTAACAAAAACACACTACAAAAATCAGATAAATCTCAGTACCCCAGAAAGCTGAAAAATGAAAAGCAGGATTTCACAAAGCTCGAAATGGAACACGTTTAGGAGCATTAAAAACTGTGTTGGGGATTACAAACAGGCAACGCCACAGGTCTGGCATCAAGGGTAAAGCAAGCATGATAAGTGTCATTAAATGGCTAGAATGGCCTACATTAGTGTTGCGAGTGGCCATGTACTTTCTTACTCTGTCATCACATTTTTTGTACTTTGTATTAAGGGTAAAAGCAAACAGAAGTGTGATTACGTGCTACACTGGCCTATGTTGGTATAGTCAGTCTGGATATGCTTTCTATCTGTTGCATAGCATTTTATACTTATATGGTAATGCTGGTATATATTGATGTAGCCTGCATGGACTTGTACAGGCACAGACAGCATGAACATGCTTTATACACTGGCACATGTTATGGGCGAAGTCATCATGCGTTGGGAAATGCTCCTGTGCGCTGTTGGTGACTTGCACCTATTGAATTCTTTCATGAGTTACCCTACAAAACCGCTTGCAAAATATATGTTTTTTTTCCCCAATTATTCACTGAAAGTCCTGCAAAATGCACCATTTTAACACATTATTTAAATAAATGACCACCCTGAACCCTCCTTATTTGGTTTGGGCTCCCTTACTGCGCTCAGTCGCTCCCACATATTAAATTCAGGCAGTTACACCCCCTCCAGTTCAAAAATCCAGCAGCGACCACTGTCTAGGAAATTAAGAAGAATTGAACGGTCTCATAAAGTATCGAATGCAGTGAGCGGCTGTAGTAGAACCGGCGGTGCCTGCTGGCCTGTGCCACGGTGCCCGTATCAGAGCAGGGCCCAAAGCCTGGTTGGAGGTAAGGACTTTCTCAGTAGTTTGGAACTGTAAGGTCATACTTCTCTCCAGGATATGGGCCACGAATGGAGGCTGAGCTACTGGGTATCTTCTCAAGATGTCCTTCATCAGTGGAGACCATCCATAAAAGAGGAGCGAGAACTCCTCCTTCAGAATTTGGAGGATACTCACTGGTGTCCAACGTGCAGAATGAGATTAAAAATCCTTGTCCGGTACACGGTCAAAAGATGATAAAGAATTGAGCGAGTCTAACAAATGAATATGCAAACAAGAGTTGCCCGGAACAAGGCAAGATAAATATGGCCCTGTAGCAAAGAAATCAGATGTCAGATTCCTTAGTCTAACTGCCCGTGCTCCAGAAACGCTGCCACGATTGACGAGTTGTCAGTGGCAAAATAGTTTTCCAACTGGATATAAAATACCCTTTACAGACCGATCTCTCTCTTGCGCACCCACTCCTCAAATGAGTTGCCTTTAACTGCATTGTCAACTATCTAAAGGGCCTCTCACTCTGCAGTCCCCTCCAATCTGGTTTCCAGAGTAAATACTACACCGAAGGTGCTCTCACCCACGTTTTCAACTTTCTAACCACTGTTCACGACTCTCCCACTCCTCCATCTCCACCCTGCTTGGTCTCTCTTCCAACCATTCCTCTCTCCTACAAACCCTCTCCTCCATTGGCTTCAAGGACACTACACTGGACTTGACCGCCTTATGTCTCTCCAGCCCCATCCTGTTGGGTGTCCCGCAGGGATCAGTCTTTGGCCGTCTCCGCTACGCTCTACATCTCCTTCCTGGGAAAACTCATCTCATCCTTTGTCTTCTGATACCACCTCTTCATCAATAACACACAGATCCTTTTATCCTTTCCCTCCCCCACTCCTGCTGACACTGACCGCATCACCAGCAGCCTACCCATCCGCAACTAGATGGCTCTTGTGATGGGTGGCCTGCCACAAATAACCACTCTGACTCTGATAGCAAGGCCTGCTACAAATAAATAAGTCCAAGGGTCTTTATTGGAGACTTACAAATAGATTGGCTGGAAATTCTTTAAAATGGTTGGGTTCTCTTGGAAGGTTTGGTGATAGGGACGGACCGGTCTTCCCCACTTCTCCAGGCCAGGCTTCCCTAACGTGGAGGTTAGTTCTTGCCAACAGTAACACCTGGCTGTCTCTTGCTGCCTTACTTTAGTTGTGGTTCCCCTAAGACATCAGCTACTGACTCCCTGAGGATTTTCTAGGCTTTCCCTAACCTAGCCCGTTTAGTAGTCCTAGGGAGGGAGTTAGGGATGGTGCCACCTTCCGTCCGTCACTATCTCTTCTCTCACACCCACTTGTACCTTGGTACACTATACTGGTCTGTTAAGTTGTTCTATTCCCACAGGCCTACTGTGCCTCCGATCTGTCACTCTTCCTTTCCACCAACCCTTGATCTGCCTTCCCCTCTCACTTCTCAACTATGTCCCTTCTTAGTGTTGTTACCTCCAGCTACATCGGTTCTTCCTTTACTCCCACTGCTTCCTTGCCTCTTACTCTTCTTCTATATCTCCTTTCGCTCTCGCCTCCTCACATCCTCCACCACCTCCTGTCCTCAGCTAACTAACCCACACTTGCACACTCGCACACACCTCCTTACATACTCCACCACCTACCAGGATTGGCCACTTACCTCAACCAATAGCTTACCTGGCTCCTGGGGTGTGTCAAGGGGAGTGCTTGGGAGGCTTCAATAAGAGCTTGTAATCCCCGCCACTTTCCAACATGGACCCTAATGGAGTCCAGGGGCTTTATATGTGACAGGCCTCCATGGGCCTTTTAATATAATATTCATCCCTAGTGGTGTAGTGGAGTAAAGGCCTTTCAAGCCCTGGGGCTAGTGGTCTCCCTATTTGCATAGGCTCCAGCAGACAGTCTGCAGGAGCTGCACACTGGTGTTGTAGTTGTCGCTGCAGCCACTGGTGCTGCAGCCTCCAGCAGCCGGTAGTGCCACGGTTGTGGCACCCCCTGGGTTTTTGTGGACCGCTGATCCATGCGGTCTGCTGCAGCGGTGTCTCCTCATGGCCGCCTACAAATGCAGGTGCACAGGGCTCCTCCCCACCCCACCCCACTGTACCTGCATTTATGGCTCCGCTACGAGGAGACACTGCTGCAGAAGATGACTTTGTGGGCTCTATTTAAGACCAAACAAGCTCCACCTATTGGCTAAGTAAGAGCCACTTCGTACCCCCTACTGAATGACCCTCCACCTCCTGGGTAAGCGACACAAGTATATTGCAATTGTAAAACATGTCAATATAACTTTTGGCCAGGTGCTAGGTCATTGCCCCATGCCTTCCATGTTATTCATGTTATGTGTGGTTGTTCACTAGTCAATATACATGGTCTATCAGAGCAAGGTGTCTGTGGGGTACAAGAGACCTGCCGAAGGAACGAAACTGAAGGGCAAATGTTGGAGTCATGCATATTCTGAAAACCTGGCTAGCAACAATAGGAACTCACTACGTTAGCAACCTGACCCATTTTTGCTACTAGGATAGCCTTTTTGTAGCTCTCCTGATTTATGTTAACATTAAAGGTATTCATATTGCACACCGTCACCACCGGAGTGGTCTCCAGGTGCTCTGACGGATCTGAAAAGGAGGGTGTGATAAAAATGGGGAGTGGGGGCTTCGTTAGTAGGGTGTAGTGGTGTACTGGCTGAAACTGCACTGGTTACCTGGCCACCCTCTGATCTCGGGCCCAGGTCCCCTGCCCCGCCAGTCGCACACCGGCACTGCCTTCCTGGCAACCACCGCACTTGGGGACTGTCTATGTAGCCCTACAGTCCCACCACC
The DNA here is from genome assembly GCF_040938575.1 of Ambystoma mexicanum. Lineage (NCBI taxonomy): Eukaryota > Metazoa > Chordata > Amphibia > Caudata > Ambystomatidae > Ambystoma > Ambystoma mexicanum. Next base: position 1,252,697,880 of record NC_090926.1, read on the forward strand.
AGCACTTGACACCAGATATCTGCACTTCCCCTTGCACTTGCCACCAGCTGGCCATACTTTTACTTCTTGTTATTTATTCTATTATCTCATGTACTGCACTATACCGTCCCCCCTCTCCCTTGCACTTTCCCCCTTTCCCCTTCCCATGCACTTGCCCGATCTGAATAACACCTGGCCTAGTAGGATCGCTGTCTCTGTCTTCCCTCTGTTCCCAATCCCTTGCCTTGTCGCGCCTTGAAACACTTGTGTATAGGTGCGTTATAAATGTCATATCATGTCATAGGAAAGTGAGAGTTGTGATTTCCTGTTGGCAGCTTCAGTTCGGTTTGCACTGTTCACTGAGCTTAAGTTCGGTTTCGGGGCGACTTCCCATGTGCTGTTGTGATGGGTTATGTGTTGTTAGTCTGCTATTGCAGTGTGGTGAAGTACATGCGGATTGCTGTGCAGAGATGTGGTTGTTTGAGTTTCTGTGTGGGAAATGTATGTGGAAAGTTGAGGTTTTAGAGTTGGGTTAGCAGGTTTTCCTTACCTCTGTCTTTGTGATTTTGTGCTCAACATATATGATTATCCTGTGCGTTTGGTATTGTAGTTTGTCCGCCTAGTTGGCAGGCATGGTGAGGAGTGGCAGTTTTCCTTTGCGTTACTCTAGTGGTATATCTACCTGGCTGATGCAGGCGTGTTCCCCACCACGGGTTGGTGATGTTTGAGATAGAGGTTCTGGTCACTCCCTGCCTGTCCCTTTGGGGGGGGGGGATCCTTACCTACCTAGGTTTCGTCTGTGGACAAGCTGTATGTGGACATTGATTGTTGGGGTGTCGTAGTCCCCACCCTCCGGTTAGGGAAGATTAAGTTAGGGTCATGTTTTACAGCTTCGGGTTCTTGTTTCCCGTTGGGTGCATGCTTACTAGTCGTTTCCTTCTGGTTCTGGAGCAGAGAGCCAAGTTTTGAGTAGCTTCCTGAATTCCAAATGATCCCTTGTGTTGCCTATGTTTTTTGGTAGGTTGTTCCAGGTTATTGCTGCCAGGTGAGAGAAAGCTGTTCCTCCAAATTTTCTTTTCTTATATGCTTTTGGTTCTAAGCGAATGTTGTTGCTTGTACTGAGTGGTCTTGTCAGATGGTAGCCTCTGGAAGTAAACTATTTTGCCATGTTTTGTCACAGATGTCCTAAAGAAAACACCAACTCCCATAGATGGTTCAAGTGTTTTTATTAACGTTTTTGGCATGATGATCAGGGTGTCCCTCGCTCTCACAGCTAGACTTTTCAGCCTCCTTACTCCCAAAGTTAGTATCTAGAGCTTATTGACCCCTAATATCGAAGTTCTGTCTTTCTGTCACTGAGGGCCTAAAGGCAATCACATTATCCGTCTAATCTCCCTCTAGGAATTCCTACACTAGACCTATAATATCGTTTATGTTAGTTGTAAAGGGGTTATAGGGTTGTTCCTTTTGGATGTTTAAACCCCGCTTTGTCTTCTTCCTCTCACGCCCTGATGTTCCTCTCCCTATCGCTTACTCTCTTCTACCCTCCTCTGCTACTCTCCTCCCAACTTCACCAACCCTTCTCTCCTTATACTTCCTCCTTCTGGTCCTCTGGTGTCTCCTTCTATCCTCTACCTCCATATTGTGATGTTACTCTCTCCTGCCCCTCTCCTCTCTGCAATCTACTACTACGCTCCCCACTCCAGTCCACTCCTACTCTCCACTCAGATACTTCTCTCCTCTCTTCACTCCATCACTGCTCCACCCATCGTTCTATTCATTCACCTCTTTCACTCCCTCAGTCACCATTCACTCATTCTCTAAACTCTAATTACCACTCTTACCCATCCACCTTGCACACACACTGACAGCACAGTACCACTTGCTCTCACCAACCAATACCTTTTCCCTAAAACGCCTCCTCACTCCAGTCCATCGTCCTTCCTTCTTCTCTTCTGGTCTCTTGGTCTGCCACCACCTCCTCCTTTGACCTCACCCAAACAACCCCTTCCTGTTCTTGCCCCCTTCTTATTCACCCCCTCCTTCTCCAATTGAACTTCTCACCTAACCAATCGTGTACCAACTTGCCGGTCCGGTAGGTGCCACATGCATTAGGCTAAGGCCTGCCCCTTTCTTCCACACACTGCCACCTTGCTTGGAAAGCGGTGGCCCACGTTGGAGAGTGCTTCGGTTCATGTTAGGGGGCGTGTTGCAGCGAAATCCATGGGAAGTGAACAAGTGTCTTGGTTTCTGTTAGGAAGCCGCTCTGCGGCATTCGCATAATGGTTTGTCTAAGGCAGTTCTGCTGCAGCTGTTAATGCACAGCATACGCCTCTGTTGGCATCCCTGGCAGCTGCACAAGCTTTCGGCCACTTCATTCACTGGTTCGCCCGATCACCACTGCCCACAGCAGTCTGATGACTGGTGTGTGAGGGAAGGCTTGGGTTGCTGTCTTGCGGGTGCTCTACATCTTGATATTGTCTAAAAGGAAAGAAAGAAGCTGGCCAGCATGGCCTCCATGAGGTATAGGGTGATCCACAGTGGTACCGGTGAGATACATGCAGGCACTTAGAGAGTGGACAGGAACTGGGCCCTTCTAACTGCCCCCCCGCCCCACTCTGGGGTAGGATTGCCTCTTTCTTTCACCCTGGCAGGCCTCCCACCCCAGGCTGAGAGGGGTCCCCATCCCGTCTTGACAATGTCAGAATACTGGCCTTGACACACTACTCTCAAGCACTGGACCTTGCTGGTTAAGCTTGTCAAGGGTACAAGTAAATCTGGGATTGCCCGCTTTCCTTACATAGCTTTTCCTAAGGCTTTCCAAAGGGCAGCTAACATCTGATAATAACCTCAAAGAATGAGTTAAGAAGTAAATAGCTATCAGTCCCCGGGACACGATCTACAGACCTCAAATGATGTTAAGTGTTGTCAGTAATTTGGGGTGAAAGGGTTTCCTGTTCCTGGTGGACAAGATCAGCCTGAGGTAATTCAAGGGCAGGTAAAATAAATATGAATGAAAAAGTGATCAGGCATTGGTGAAATTATCTTCTGAGAGAGGGACAAGTTATGGTGGTAAAACACTTACATTAGGTTGATGCCGCGCTCCTCTGTTAGAGCGTTACAAAGCCCAAGGAAACCCAAGTGCTAAAATGGCCAACTATAAAAATGAACAAAAGACTTTAGCATAAAGTGACCAGTTTCTTAGAAGTCCAGGGATGCAAGAAAAGCAGCTGCTAGAAAGCCACAATCAGGCCTGTTATTCACGGCTCCGACCTGCAATCCGAAGGCGATTTACGCAAAGCCCACAGGCTCCTTTTGAATCTGTGAGGCAGCATCTCTTTTTGTTGATGTGGTTACTACAGTGAAGTTACCCCATGCCATGGTTCTATCTTGTTTTCATGACACAAATTTGAAGGTCGTAAATGTGGATGGTGCGTTCAGGTTTTTTTGTCTTTTGGGGGGGAGGGGTCTACCCTAGTCCCCCTATCTCTGTAATGTTCAATCCCACCCGCTTAGGCCACGTCGTTTTAGCCCCACCCATCTCAATCTCAGGAGGATAGCTCAGGGGCAACAGGCTCGCCTTGGAAGCAAGACGACGCAGAGCAACACAACTTAGATCCCTGGATCTACGCTTAGAAACCTCTGGGTACTAAGTCATTTATAAATTACCAATCATAATTCAAACATGTTTATTGCACCCCCACAAAAAAATGTCGCTCGACCGGATTTACACTTTCAAATCTGTGTCAATGAAACCACCATGTACATCACCCACTGTGCCATCCAAAGGACAGGCCCTGAATAACTTCAACAGAAACTCAACCACTACCAACCTAACAGAAACCTGCGATCAGGCACCGCACTCCTTGTGATCCCATCCTTCAAATCAACACGAAAAGAGGGATCCTCCTTCGCCATCCAAGCCCCCCTCAATCTGGAACACAATTCTCCTTAGCATTTGCCGCATACAGGACCACCTTGCTTTCCGCAGGGCCCTCTAGACATTGTCCCCCCACCCCCACATCCTGACGAACCTATGCTACACTTCGGTTTATTTAACCACCTCACTGGAAGGCGCGGCAGCAATGAGCCTGCCATGAAAGGTACTGTGCGACCTAGAGAATATAGTCCAGCAGACCACAGGACAGAATCCAAGCCACATCTACGCAAACAAGAAACCAGTTAGGACACTCGGGCAGGGTTAGATTGGCCACTTGGGCTTTCGGTCCGTGGCCGGGCCAAAATCGTCCCGGGGGGGTGGGGGCTGGTTTCTGGCCACACATGGGCCGGTTTGGAGAAAAAAAAAATGGAAACATTATTTTTATTTTTCCATTTTTTTTTCACCCTTCTTAGCTCAATAAATGAGTACCAACACAGGTTGGGTGATATTGTATGGATATTTGTTCTATAAAAAGTGCTATATAATATATAATTTGGCCTTGGACGTCTGCTTGCATTCACAGTAATTTGACAGTATGGATCCATACACACAGATATTAATGATACATAAGGTGATCCATTCTTGTATGAAATGTATATCACATCAGTGAAATCATAACCATATTTTTCGTAGTGTACTTAGGAACAATGCTATTTGATGCCACTTCCTGTTTTGACAAGGGGTGAAAGGTCATGGGATGACACTTTGGGGTGGGGTCAAATGACATCACTTTCGGTGATGTCATCAGAGGTCAAGGGTCATGAGGCGAGGGATGGCCCACTTTTTAGAGGCAAAGGGTGGGCCACTTTTTTTGGGGCGACGGCCTATTTATTGTCCCAGTCCGATCCTGCACTCAGGTACATATCACACGCTATGCTTATGGAAGATAGCCGACGGCATGGCCACCCACTCCCTCGGCCATAAGAATGCAGCTATTCCCCACGATAAACATTCAGTCTAGCTAGACACATAATGAGTCTCCTGCACTCGCGTACTTTCCAGACTACCTCTCAGCACCCATCCACATGCTGGCACAACATGGCTAGCTAACGGGGACTTTGCCACCCCCTACCTACCTTCGTATTAGCTAAAATGCACACAGGCATTCCAAACTCCTCTGACAAATTTCCAATACCTTGGACTTTGGTCGCTGAGTGCAAACCCCTACAGCACTTTGGGGCCATACCACTGTTAAAAGGCACTATACAAATGACAAATTACATAACATTCACCTAAAGGACTTGTCATTTAGCTTTTCCCATTTCAAAATCAGAACCACAAGTCCCAGAATACAAAGGACTGCAGCACTTTCTCACACAGGGAATGGAGACCCATGAGATTGCTGCTATTCTAAGCAGCGGTCTAAGGTACCAGCAGTAGACGACACCACAATACCGCGGGGTGCCATGGTGTCCACAGAAACATCACACCTGGGCTCGCTGTAAGGGAGTCGAGGGAGGAGAGTTTTCCTGGTTAGCATTAAATCTTGCAGCAGCCCTGGCAACAACAGAACAGGAGCACGTCGTTCGGCGTGAATGGAGAGTGCTGGAGGCAGGCAGCATTGATCCCGGCTGGGTCCTTCGCAGACACTCACAGAAGCAACAATCACACATTGTGCTGTGGGATGAAACGCAGCTTTCACCGATAGTGAGAGATCCTTCAAGCGTATTCCCTGATGTTCTGCTCTCCAACTTCAGATCGGACTTTCTGGGAGTAGTTACAATGCTGCAGTGCGGTAAAAAACTGCTGCTAATTCCGTTATGTGCACTTTTGTGGGCGGTTATGGGATTACTGCCACGTTTGGCCTTGAAGTGGTGGAGTTCTGCCCAGCAAGATGCTGGCGCTAAACTCTTTACTTCCAGGCCATTATTCCGCAGATTTACCGTGGCCGGGATTACCGCTGGCACTAAATTTGCAAAATTCCCTGTGGATAACTATGCACTCCAAAAACGGGGACTCACACTGCTGTTACCCCACTCGTAATGCTGCAGTAAATTCATGGGACGGTGCGGCGGTAGCGGTAATAGAGTTTGGTGGTAATTCCATGGAAAGGCGGCAGACTCGTAATGAGGCCCAACCATGCGGATCTACTGGATTCCATTCATGTTCCTAGGGGCGCAGCGAGCACCACGTGATTCTTTCCACTCAAGCCATGGTATGTATGCTATTTACACACACCACCACCACCACCGTGGCGGTGGCGGCGCACTGTGACCTTCTCAGGGTGTCAGCTAGACTGCTGGGCTTGGGTTCAAAAAGAGAGGGGGTCAAAGAGCGAGAACGAGGAAAAGTGGGTGAAGGCAAGGAGACCAAACTGAAAGCTACGGGCGATTGTTGGGATGCGTGGAGAGTTTTCAGTGTTTTCACCGGAAGACGATGTCATGAAAAGAAGGGAGCTTACCTTGTTGGCCAGCAGAACCTTCATGGAGGCTGTTACTAATGTGGAGGGTGGTATTTTGCTAAGCCATGTTGTGGATGTGCGATGGCCTTGAGGTGTGCTCAAGAGTGCCTAGGACTTCAGGGAAATACTAAGCAGATAATCCTACTGGAGGTCCTCTTGCTGATGGCGGGAGGGGGTTCTAGTAACGCTGAGCCCAGTGACTGAGGTGCCAGAGCCAGGACTTGGCTGTGTGCAGGCTGAGAGCAGTGAATGTAAAGAGCAGGTAGGTACATCCATATGGGGCCCTCTCTTGTACTGTCCCTGTGTGTATGGTGTTGGTTGGAAAAATGGGCTGCTCTTTCCATGATACTAAGACACTTTCCTTCAACGTGTTTGCAGTGCCTTGTGAAAAAAAAAAAGAGTATAAATGTTTCGACACCACCAATATGCAGAAAGAAATATTTGCCTTCCAGCCAGCTGCACCACCTTCATGATAGGGACGGTTACATCAAATCAAATACATCTCACAGACTTTCCTCCACGTTTAGTCTCGGGAGGATAGCTCAGGGGCAACAGGCTCGCCTTAGAAGCAAGACGACACAGAGCACCACAGGTTCGATCCCCGGATCCGCGCGTAGAAACCTTTGGGTATTAAGCGCGTTATAAATAACCTATCATATCATATAATAGCCAGATCCATGATGCATGCCTCATGATTCCCGCTTAAGTACTGGGCTCATATTTCTTCTGCGAGTAGGCCAACTGATAGGCCGGCAGACAGTAGGGCCTGGGGCCAAAGATTGAGTCAGGAGATGTTCTGCCGTTTCCAGTGCGTCACCCCCCGTAGACGACAGAGCCTGTGCTCCCTTCCCTCCAGATCCCGTGTTGTGACTGCATGTCGTTTAATCTTAATGTAGCCCCAAATCAGCCGATTCCCAAAGAAACTACTTCTCATATACTTTGTGGCAGCTCCCCTCCCCGCTATACAGTGAACAAAAGTCAGCTCCCTGCTCATGAGTTGCTAAGTTGACTATTCGCTGTTTTTTCTGACATCGCAGCATATGCCTTTCACCTTTGTCGTGATAAAGGTATAGTCCGAATTGGCTGTAGCCACTGGGATTTTGGGTAATCACAGAGATAGAACTGCCCTAAGCATGGCAACGCGACTACTTGGCATTAGGTGCACTCTGGACCTCATAGCCTCGCCTGGAACGTGTTGTTGGGCGCTCTAGTGAGTTTCCAGTCTGTTATCACGCAGCCGGATTGTATCCTCGCTGCTGCGATAGGCAGACTGTCATATTCAAGGTAGACCCTTTCTATGGATGTCCAAATGGGCAGCCTCAGGGGTTTCCTGAGCAGAGTCCGCTCGGGTTTGTTCACTCTTCCCAGTTGGGTCATGGCCCAAAGAGCCGCGCCATACAGAATGACAGAAGAGATCTTAACGGGTGCAGCTGTGGGGTGCTAGCCCACTCCTCTAACAGCGAATGCAGTAATGCAGGCTCGTGTCATGGGTCGCACTTGTTCAAGGTGCTCATAACCCTTTAGTTGGTTGTAAAGGTTGAGCCCCAAGTATTTATACATAGATACCCCCTCAATCTGGGCCCCATCGTAATTCCATGGGACTTTTTTTTAGCGATCTCTCTAAAGGGGCTAAACACCATCATTTTGGTTTTAACGGTATTCACTTTTGAGGAGTTCAGCTAGATATATATATATATATATATATATATATATATATATGTGTGTAAGGAAGACATGTTGACGTGTTGAATACGAGTATTGAGGCTATGGGTTGAGAGTTTGACCTGTTGCGGTTACACAGGCACGTGTATGTATCGTACCCGATTGTGACCGTTGGCGCCCCTCATGTAGTGAACTCACATACATGACATCTGTACACCAGCGCGCTTTCCGGGATTATATGAGTGTGATTCTTTTTTTATAGCGCAACATGATGAATGAAGAGCTGTGTGGCCATTTAATCATGCACGGCGCTGTGCTTGGCCCCCATCATTCAGGAACCTCGTATTCCCTCTTATTTTCCTTAGATCAGGTATACAATCTCACTTTACATGCATGCAGCATTTTAGTGCGTGTGACGTGTAGGACTGGAGGAACTGGACATTATTCCAGTGCCTGCTAATGCACAATTGGAAGGTAGACGTCTGCTAATGCTTCTCCACTTACATGGTGTTGTCATTCTCGTGCGGATGGCGGGAGCGGATGTGACGTCACGACGCCCGTGTGGACTACAGAGCTTCCACAGATCACAGGTGAGCTGGCTGTGACAGAGAGGAGATGCAAGGTATACGGAGCTTCCACACATCACAGGTGAGCTGGCTGTGACAGGCGGAGGAGATGCAAGGTATACAGAGCTTCCACAGATCACAGGTGAGCTGGCTGTGACAGAGAGGAGATGCAAGGTATACAGAGCTTCCACACATCACAGGTGAGCTGGCTGTGACAGAGAGGAGATGCAAGGTATACAGAGCTTCCACACATCACAGGTGAGCTGGCTGTGACAGGCGGAGGAGATGCAAGGTATACGGAGCTTCCACACATCACAGGTGAGCTGGCTGTGACAGAGAGGAGATGCAAGGTATACAGAGCTTCCACACATCACAGGTGAGCTGGCTGTGACAGAGAGGAGATGCAAGGTATACGGAGCTTCCACACATCACAGGTGAGCTGGCTGTGACAGGCGGAGGAGATGCAAGGTATACAGAGCTTCCACACATCACAGGTGAGCTGGCTGTGACAGGCGGCGGAGATGCAAGGTATACAGAGCTTCCACACATCACAGGTGAGCTGGCTGTGACAGGCGGAGGAGATGCAAGGTATACAGAGCTTCCACACATCACAGGTGAGCTGGCTGTGACAGGCGGAGGAGCTGCAATGTATACAGAGCTTCCACACATCACAGGTGAGCTGGCTGTGACAGGCGGAGGAGATGCAAGGTATACAGAGCTTCCACACATCACAGGTGAGCTGGCTGTGACAGAGAGGAGATGAAAGGTATACAGAGCTTCCACACATCACAGGTGAGCTGGCTGTGACAGGCGGAGGAGATGCAAGATATACGGATCTTCCACACATCACAGGTGAGCTGGCTGTGACAGGCGGAGGAGATGCAAGGTATACGGAGCTTCCACACATCACAGGTGAGCTGGCTGTGACAGAGAGGAGATGCAAGGTATACGGAGCTTCCACACATCACAGGTGAGCTGGCTGTGACAGGCGGAGGAGATGCAAGATATACGGAGCTTCCACACATCACAGGTGAGCTGGCTGTGACAGGCGGAGGAGATGCAAGGTATACGGAGCTTCCACACATCACAGGTGAGCTGGCTGTGACAGGCGGCGGAGATGCAAGGTATACAGAGCTTCCACACATCACAGGTGAGCTGGCTGTGACAGAGAGGAGATGCAAGGTATACAGAGCTTCCACACATCACAGGTGAGCTGGCTGTGACAGGCGGAGGAGATGCAAGATATACGGAGCTTCCACACATCACAGGTGAGCTGGCTGTGACAGGCGGAGGAGATGCAAGGTATACAGAGCTTCCACACATCACAGGTGAGCTGGCTGTGACAGGCGGAGGAGATGCAAGGTATACGGAGCTTCCAGAGATCACAGGTGAGCTGGCTGTGACAGGCGGAGGAGATGCAAGGTATACAGAGCTTCCACACATCACAGGTGAGCTGGCTGTGACAGAGAGGAGATGCAAGGTATACAGAGCTTCCACACATCACAGGTGAGCTGGCTGTGACAGGCGGAGGAGATGCAAGGTATACAGAGCTTCCACAGATCACAGGTGCGCTGGCTGTGACAGGCGGAGGAGATGCAAGGTATACAGAGCTTCCACACATCACAGGTGAGCTGGCTGTGACAGAGAGGAGATGCAAGGTATACAGAGCTTCCACAGATCACAGGTGAGCTGGCTGTGACAGGCGGAGGAGATGCAAGGTATACAGAGCTTCCACACATCACAGGTGAGCTGGCTGTGACAGAGAGGAGATGCAAGATATACGGAGCTTCCACACATCACAGGTGAGCTGGCTGTGACAGGCGGAGGAGATGCAAGGTATACAGAGCTTCCACACATCACAGGTGAGCTGGCTGTGACAGGCGGAGGAGATGCAAGGTATACAGAGCTTCCACACATCACAGGTGATCTGGCTGTGACAGGCGGAGGAGATGCAAGGTATACGGAGCTTCCACACATCACAGGTGAGCTGGCTGTGACAGGCGGAGGAGATGCAAGGTATACGGAGCTTCCACACATCACAGGTGAGCTGGCTGTGACAGAGAGGAGATGCAAGGTATACAGAGCTTCCACACATCACAGGTGAGCTGGCTGTGACAGGCGGAGGAGATGCAAGGTATACAGAGCTTCCACACATCACAGGTGAGCTGGCTGTGACAGGCGGAGGAGATGCAAGGTATACAGAGCTTCCACACATCACAGGTGAGCTGGCTGTGACAGGCGGAGAAGATGCAAGGTATACAGAGCTTCCATACATCACATGTGAGCTGGCTGTGACAGGCGGAGGAGATGCAAGGTATACAGAGCTTCCACACATCACAGGTGAGCAGGCTGTGACAGGCGGAGGAGATGCAAGGTATACAGAGCTTCCACACATCACAGGTGAGCTGGCTGTGACAGAGAGGAGATGCAAGGTATACAGAGCTTCCACACATCACAGGTGAGCTGGCTGTGACAGAGAGGATATGCAAGGTATACAGAGCTTCCACACATCACAGGTGAGCTGGCTGTGACAGAGAGGAGATGCAAGTTATACGGAGCTTCCACACATCACAGGTGAGCTGGCTGTGACAGGCGGAGGAGATGCAAGGTTTACAGAGCTTCCACACATCACAGGTGAGCTGGCTGTGACAGAGAGGAGATGCAAGATATACAGAGCTTCCACACATCACAGGTGAGCTGGCTGTGACAGGCGGAGGAGATGCAAGGTATACAGAGCTTCCCACATCACAGGTGAGCTGGCTGTGACAGGCGTAGGACATGCAAGGTATACGGAGCTTCCACACATCACAGGTGAGCTGGCTGTGACAGGCGGAGGAGATGCAAGGTATACAGAGCTTCCACACATCACAGGTGAGCTGGCTGTGACAGGCGGAGGAGATGCAAGGTATACAGAGCTTCCACACATCACAGGCGAGCTGGCTGCGACAGGCGGAGGAGATGCAAGATATACAGAGCTTCCACACATCACAGGTGAGATGGCTGTGACAGGCGGAGGAGATGCAAGGTATACTGAGCTTCCACACATCACAGGTGAGCTGGCTGTGACAGAGAGGAGATGCAAGGTATACAGAGCTTCCAACCATCACAGGTGAGCTGGCTGTGACAGAGAGGAGATGCAAGGTATACCGAGCTTCCACACATCACAGGTGAGCTGGCTGTGACAGGCGGAGGAGATGCAAGGTATACCGAGCTTCCACACATCACAGGTGAGCTGGCTGTGACAGAGAGGAGATGCAAGGTATACGGAGCTTCCACACATCACAGGTGAGCTGGCTGTGACAGGCGGAGGAGATGCAAGGTATACGGAGCTTCCACACATCACAGGTGAGCTGGCTCTGACAGAGAGGAGATGCAAGGTATACAGAGCTTCCACACATCACAGGTGAGCTGGCTGTGACAGGCGGAGGAGATGCATGGTATACAGAGCTTCCACACATCACAGGTGATCTGGCTGTGACAGAGAGGAGATGCAAGGTATACAGAGCTTCCACACATCACAGGCGAGCTGGCTGTGACAGGCGGAGGAGATGCATGGTATACAGAGCTTCCACACATCACAGGTGATCTGGCTGTGACAGAGAGGAGATGCAAGGTATACAGAGCCTCCACAAATCACAGGTGAGCTGGCTGTGACAGGAGGAGATGCAAGGTATACAGAGCTTCCACACATCACAGGCGAGCTGGCTGTGACAGGCGGAGGAGATGCAAGGTATACGGAGCTTCCACACATCACAGGTGAGCTGGCTGTGACAGGCGGAGGACATGCAAGGTATACAGAGCTTCCACACATCACAGGTGAGCTGGCTAAGACAGGCGGAGGAGATGCGAGGTATCCAGAGCTTCCACACATCACAGGTGAGCTGGCTGTGACAGGCGGAGGACATGCAAGGTATACAGAGCTTCCACACATCACAGGTGAGCTGGCTGTGACAGGCGGAGGAGATGCAAGGTATACAGAGCTTCCACACATCACAGGTGAGCTCGCTGTGACAGAGAGGAGATGCAAGGTATACAGAGCTTCCACACATCACAGGTGAGATGGCTGTGACAGGCGGAGGAGATGCAAGGTATACGGAGCTTCCACACATCACAGGCGAGCTGGCTGTGACAGAGAGGAGATGCAAGGTATACAGAGCTTCCGCACATCACAGGTGAGCTGGCTGTGACAGGCGGAGGAGATGCAAGGTATACAGAGCTTCCACACATCACAGGCGAGCTGGCTGTGACAGAGAGGAGATGCAAGGTATACAGAGCTTCCACACATCACAGGTGAGCTGGCTGTGACAGGCGGAGGAGATGCAAGGTATACAGAGCTTCCACACATCACAGGTGAGCTGGCTGTGACAGGCGGAGGAGATGCAAGGTATACAGAGCTTCCACACATCACAGGCGAGCTGGCTGCGACAGGCGGAGGAGATGCAAGATATACAGAGCTTCCACACATCACAGGTGAGATGGCTGTGACAGAGAGGAGATGCAAGGTATACAGAGCTTCCACACATCACAGGTGAGCTGGCTGCGACAGGCGGAGGAGATGCAAGGTATACTGAGCTTCCACACATCACAGGTGAGCTGGCTGTGACCGAGAGGAGATGCAAGGTATACAGAGCTTCCACACATCACAGGTGAGCTGGCTGTGACAGAGAAGAGATGCAAGGTATACAGAGCTTCCACACATCACAGGTGAGCTGGCTGTGACAGGCGGAGGAGATGCAAGGTATACTGAGCTTCCACACATCACAGGTGAGCTGGCTGTGACAGAGAGGAGATGCAAGGTATACAGAGCTTCCACACATCACAGGTGAGCTGTCTGTGACAGGCGGAGGAGATGCAAGGTATACTGAGCTTCCACACATCACAGGTGAGCTGGCTGTGACAGAGAGGAGATGCAAGGTATACAGAGCTTCCACACATCACAGGTGAGCTGGCTGTGACAGAGAGGAGATGCAAGATATACGGAGCTTCCACACATCACAGGTGAGCTGGCTGTGACAGGCGGAGGAGATGCAAGGTATACGGAGCTTCCACACATCACAGGTGAGCTGGCTGTGACAGAGAGGAGATGCAAGGTATACAGAGCTTCCACACATCACAGGTGAGCTGGCTGTGACAGGCGGAGGAGATGCATGGTATACAGAGCTTCCACACATCACAGGTGATCTGGCTGTGACAGGCGGAGGAGATGCAGGGTATACGGAGCTTCCACACATCACAGGTGAGCTGGCTGTGACAGGCGGAGGAGATGCAAGGTATACGGAGCTTCCACACATCACAGGTGAGCTGGCTGTGACAGGCGGAGGAGATGCAAGGTATACGGAGCTTCAACACATCACAGGTGAGCTGGCTGTGACAGGCGGAGGAGATGCAAGGTATACGGAGCTTCCACACATCACAGGTGAGCTGGCTGTGACAGGCGGAGGAGATGCAAGGTATACAGAGCTTCCACACATCACAGGTGAGCTGGCTGTGACAGGCGGAGGAGATGCAAGGTATATGGAGCTTCCACACATCACATGTGAGCTGGCTGTGACAGGCGGAGGAGATGCAAGGTATACGGAGCTTCCACACATCACAGGCGAGCTGGCTGTGACAGAGAGGAGATGCAAGGTATACAGAGCTTCCACACATCACAGGTGAGCTGGCTGTGACAGGCGGAGGAGATGCAAGGTATACGGAGCTTCCACACATCACAGGTGAGCTGGCTGTGACAGGCGGAGGACATGCAAGGTATACAGAGCTTCCACACATCACAGGTGAGCTGGCTGTGACAGGCGGAGGACATGCAAGGTATACAGAGCTTCCACACATCACAGGTGAGCTGGCTGTGACAGGCGGAGGACATGCAAGGTATACAGAGCTTCCACACATCACAGGTGAGCTGGCTGTGACAGGCGGAGGAGATGCAAGGTATACAGAGCTTCCACACATCACAGGTGAGCTCGCTGTGACAGGCGGAGGAGATGCAAGGTATACAGAGCTTCCACACATCACAGGTGAGATGGCTGTGACAGGTGGAGGAGATGCAAGGTATACAGAGCTTCCACACATCACAGGCGAGCTGGCTGTGACAGAGAGGAGATGCAAGGTATACAGAGCTTCCACACATCACAGGTGAGCTGGCTGTGACAGGCGGAGGAGATGCAAGGTATACAGAGCTTCCACACATCACAGGTGAGCTGGCTGTGACAGAGAGGAGATGCAAGGTATACAGAGCTTCCACACATCACAGGTGAGCTGGCTGTGACAGGCGGAGGAGATGCAAGGTATACAGAGCTTCCACACATCACAGGTGAGCTGGCTGTGACAGGCGGAGGAGATGCAAGGTATACGGAGCTTCCACACATCACAGGTGAGCTGGCTGTGACAGAGAGGAGATGCAAGGTATACAGAGCTTCCACACATCACAGGTGAGCTGGCTGTGACAGAGAGGAGATGCAAGGTATACAGAGCTTCCACACATCACAGGTGAGCTGGCTGTGACAGGCGGAGGAGATGCAAGGTATAGAGAGCTTCCCACATCACAGGTGAGCTGGCTGTGACAGGCGGAGGAGATGCAAGGTATACAGTGCTTCCACACATCACAGGTGAGCTGGCTGTGACAGGCGGAGGAGATGCAAGGTATACAGAGCTTCCACACATCACAGGTGAGCTGGCTGTGACAGGCGGATGAGGTGCAAGGTATACAGAGCTTCCACACATCACAGGTGATCTGGCTGTGACAGGCGGAGGAGATGCAAGGTATACAGAGCTTCCACACATCACAGGTGATCTGGCTGTGACAGGCGGAGGAGATGCAAGGTATACAGAGCTTCCACACATCACAGGTGAGCTGGCTGTGACAGGCGGAGGAGATGCAAGGTATACAGAGCTTCCAAACATCACAGGTGATCTGGCTGTGACAGGCGGAAGAGATGCAAGGTATACAGAGCTTCCACACATCACAGGTAAGCTGGCTGTGACAGGCGGAGGAGATGCAAGGTATACAGAGCTTCCACACATCACAGGTGAGCTGGCTGTGACAGGCGGAGGACATGCAAGGTATACAGAGCTTCCACACATCACAGGTGAGCTGGCTGTGACAGGCGGAGGAGATGCAAGGTTTACAGAGCTTCCACACATCACAGGTGAGCTGGCTGTGACAGGCGGAGGAGATGCAAGGTATACAGAGCTTTCACACACCCCAGGTGAGATGGCTGTGACAGAGAGGTGATGCAAGGTATACAGAGCTTCCACACATCACAGGTGAGCTGGCTCTGACAGAGAGGAGATGCAAGATATACAGAGCTTCCACACATCACAGGTGAGCTCGCTGTGACAGGCGGAGGAGATGCATGGTATACAGAGCTTCCACACATCACAGGTGAGCTGGCTGTGACAGGCGGAGGAGATGCAAGGTATACGGAGCTTCCACACATCACAGGTGAGCTGGCTGTGACAGAGAGGAGATGCAAGGTATACAGAGCGTCCACACATCACAGGTGAGCTGGCTGTGACAGGCGGAGGAGATGCATGGTATACAGAGCTTCCACACATCACAGGTGAGCTGGCTGTGACAGGTGGAGGAGATGCATGGTATACAGAGCTTCCACACATCACAGGTGAGCTGGCTGTGACAGGCGGAGGAGATGCAAGGTATACAGAGCTTCCACACATCACAGGTGAGCTGGCTCTGACAGAGAGGAGATGCAAGATATACAGAGCTTCCACACATCACAGGTGAGCCCGCTGTGACAGGCGGAGGAGATGCAAGGTATACAGAGCTTCCACACATCACAGGTGAGCCGGCTGTGACAGGCGTAGGAGATGCAAGATATACGGTGCTTCCACACATCACAGGTGAGCTGGCTGTGACAGGCGTAGGACATGCAAGATATACGGAGCTTCCACACATCACAGGTGAGCTAGCTGTGATAGGCGGAGGAGATGCAAGGTATACAGAGCTTCCACACATCACAGGTGAGCTGGCTGTGACAGGCGGAGGAGATGCAAGATATACGGATCTTCCACACATCACAGGTGAGCTGGCTGTGACAGGCGGAGGAGATTCAAGGTATACAGAGCTTCCACACATCACAGGTGAGCTGGCTGTGACAGGCGGAGGAGATGCAAGGTATACAGAGCTTCCACACATCACACGTGAGCTGGCTGTCACAGGCGGAGGAGATGCAAGGTATACAGAGCTTCCACACATCACAGGTGAGCTGGCTGTGACAGAGAGGAGATGCAAGATATACAGAGCTTCCACACATCACAGGTGAGCTGGCTGTGACAGGCGGAGGAGATGCAAGGTATACGGAGCTTCCACACATCACAGGTGAGCTGGCTGTGACAGGCGGAGGAGTTGCAAGGTATACAGAGCTTCCACACATCACAGGTGAGATGGCTGTGACAGAGAGGAGATTCAAGGTATACAGAGCTTCCACACATCACAGGTGAGCTGGCTGTGACTGGCGGAGGAGATGCAAGGTATACGGAGCTTCCACACATCACAGGTGAGCTGGCTGTGACAGAGAGGAGATGCAAGGTATACAGAGCTTCCACACATCACAGGTGAGCTGGCTGTGACAGGCGGAGGAGATGCATGGTATACAGAGCTTCCACACATCACAGGTGAGCTGGCTGTGACAGGCGGAGGAGATGCATGGTATACAGAGCTTCCACACATCACAGGTGAGCTGGCTGTGACAGGCGGAGGAGATGCAAGGTATACAGAGCTTCCACACATCACAGGTGAGCTGGCTGTGACAGAGAGGAGATGCAAGATATACAGAGCTTCCACACATCACAGGTGAGCTGGCTGTGACAGGCGGAGGAGATGCAAGATATACGGATCTTCCACACATCACAGCTGAGCTGGCTGTGACAGGCGGAGGAGATGCAAGGTATACTGAGCTTCCACACATCACAGGTGAGCTGGCTGTGACAGAGAGGCGATGCAAGATATACAGAGCTTCCACACATCACAGGTGAGCTGGCTGTGACAGGCCGCGGAGATGAAAGGTATACAGAGCTTCCACACATCACAGGTGAGCTGGCTGTGACAGGCGGAGGAGATGCAAGGTATACAGAGCTTCCACACATCACAGTTGAGCTGGCTGTGACAGGCGGAGGAGATGCAAGGTATACAGAGCTTCCACACATCACAGGTGAGCTGGCTGTGACAGGCGGAGGAGATGCAAGGTATACAGAGCTTCCACACATCACAGGTGAGCTGGCTGTGACAGGCGGAGGAGATGCAAGGTATACAGAGCTTCCAAACATCACAGGTGATCTGGCTGTGACAGGCGGAAGAGATGCAAGGTATACAGAGCTTCCAAACATCACAGGTGATCTGGCTGTGACAGGCGGAGGAGATGCAAGATATACGGAGCTTCCACACATCACAGGTGAGCTGGCTGTGACAGGCGGAGGAGATGCAAGGTATACAGAGCTTCCACACATCACAGCTGTGACAGAGAGGAGATGCAAGGTATACAGAGCTTCCACACATCACAGGTGAGCTGGCTGTGACAGGCGGAGGAGATGCAAGGTATACAGAGCTTCCACACATCACAGGTGAGCTGGCTGTGATAGGCGGAGGAGGTGCATGGTATACAGAGCTTCCACACATCACAGGTGAGCTCGCTGTGACAGGCGGAGGAGATGCAAGGTATACAGAGCTTTCACACATCACAGGTGAGCTGGCAGTGACAGGCGTAGGACATGCAAGATATACGGAGCTTCCACACATCACAGGTGAGCTGGCTGTGACAGGCGTAGGACATGCAAGATATACGGAGCTTCCACACATCACAGGTGAGCTGGCTGTGACAGGCGGAGGAGATGCAAGGTATACAGAGCTTCCACACATCACAGGTGAGCTGGCTGTGACTGGCGGAGGAGATGCAAGATATACGGATCTTCCACACATCACAGGTGAGCTGGATGTGATAGGCGGAGGAGGTGCATGGTATACAGAGCTTCCACACATCACAGGTGAGCTCGCTGTGACAGGCGGAGGAGATGCAAGGTATACAGAGCTTTCACACATCACAGGTGAGCTGGCAGTGACAGGCGTAGGACATGCAAGATATACGGAGCTTCCACACATCACAGGTGAGCTGGCTGTGACAGGCGTAGGACATGCAAGATATACGGAGCTTCCACACATCACAGGTGAGCTGGCTGTGACAGGCGGAGGAGATGCAAGGTATACAGAGCTTCCACACATCACAGGTGAGCTGGCTGTGACTGGCGGAGGAGATGCAAGATATACGGATCTTCCACACATCACAGGTGAGCTGGCTGTGACAGGCGGAGGAGATGCAAGGTATCCAGAGCCTCCACACATCACAGGTGAGCTGGCTGTGACTGGCGGAGGAGATGCAAGATATACGGATCTTCCACACATCACAGGTGAGCTGGCTGTGACAGGCGGAGGAGATGCAAGGTATACTGAGCTTCCACACATCACAGGTGAGCTGGCTGTGACAGAGAGGCGATGCAAGATATACAGAGCTTCCACACATCACAGGTGAGCTGGCTGTGACAGGCGGAGGAGATGCAAGGTATACGGAGCTTCCACACATCATAGGTGAGCTGGCTGTGACAGAGAGGAGATGCAAGGTATACAGAGCTTCCACACATCACAGGTGAGCTGGCTGTGACAGGCGGAGGAGATGCATGGTATACAGAGCTTCCACACATCACAGGTGAGCTGGCTGTGACAGGCGGAGGAGATGCATGGTATACAGAGCTTCCACACATCACAGGTGAGCTGCCTGTGACAGGCGGAGGAGATGCAAGGTATACAGAGCTTCCACACATCACAGGGGGGCTGGCTGTGACAGAGAGGAGATGCAAGATATACAGAGCTTCCACACATCACAGGTGAGCTCGCTGTGACAGGCCGAGGAGATGCAAGGTATACAGAGCTTCCACACATCACAGGTGAGCTGGCTGTGACAGGCGTAGGACATGCAAGATATACGGCGCTTCCTCACATCACAGGTGAGCTGGCTGTGACAGGCGGAGGAGATGCAAAGTATACATAGCTTCCACACATCACAGGTGAGCTGGCTGTGACAGGCGGAGGAGATGCAAGATATACGGATCTTCCACACATCACAGGTGAGCTGGCTGTGACAGGCGGAGGAGATGCAAGGTATACTGAGCTTCCACACATCACAGGTGAGCTGGCTGTGACAGAGAGGCGATGCAAGATATACAGAGCTTCCACACATCACAGGTGAGCTGGCTGTGACAGAGAGGAGATGCAAGGTATACAGAGCTTCCACACATCACAGTTGAGCTGGCTGTGACAGGCGGAGGAGATGCAAGGTATACAGAGCTTCCACACATCACAGGTGAGCTGGCTGTGACAGGCCGCGGAGATGCAAGGTATACAGAGCTTCCACACATCACAGGTGAGCTGGCTGTGACAGGCGGAGGAGATGCAAGGTATACAGAGCTTCCACACATCACAGGTGATCTGGCTGTGACAGGCGGAGGAGATGCAAGGTATACAGAGCTTCCACACATCACAGTTGAGCTGGCTGTGACAGGTGGAGGAGATGCAAGGTATACAGAGCTTCCACACATCACAGTTGAGCTGGCTGTGACAGGTGGAGGAGATGCAAGGTATACAGAGCTTCCACACATCACAGGTGAGCTGGCTGTGACAGGCAGAGGAGATGCAAGGTATACAGAGCTTCCACACATCACAGGTGAGCTGGCTGTGACAGGCCGCGGAGATGCAAGGTATACAGAGCTTCCACACATCACAGGTGATCTGGCTGTGACAGGCGGAGGAGATGCAAGGTATACAGAGCTTCCACACATCACAGTTGAGCTGGCTGTGACAGGCGGAGGAGATGCAAGGTATACAGAGCTTCCACACATCACAGGTGAGCTGGCTGTGACAGGCGGAGGAGATGCATGGTATACAGAGCTTCCACACATCACAGGTGAGCTGGCTGTGACAGGCGGAGGAGATGCAAGGTATACAGAGCTTCCACACATCACAGGTGAGCTGGCTGTGACAGGCGTAGGACATGCAAGATATACGGAGCTTCCACACATCACAGGTGAGCTGGCTGTGACAGGCGAAGGAGATGCAAGGTATACAGAGCTTCCACACATCACAGGTGAGCTGGCTGTGACAGGCGGAGGAGATGCAAGATATACGGATCTTCCACACATCACAGGTGAGCTGGCTGTGACAGGCGGAGGAGATGCAAGGTATACTGAGCTTCCACACATCACAGGTGAGCTGGCTGTGACAGAGAGGCGATGCAAGATATACAGAGCTTCCACACATCACAGGTGAGCTGGCTGTGACAGGCCGCGGAGATGCAAGGTATACAGAGCTTCCACACATCACAGGTGAGCTGGCTGTGACAGGCCGCGGAGATGCAAGGTATACAGAGCTTCCACACATCACAGGTGAGCTGGCTCTGACAGGCGGAGGAGATGCAAGGTATACAGAGCTTCCACACATCACAGGTGATCTGGCTGTGGCAGGCGGAGGAGATGCAAGGTATACAGAGCTTCCACACATCACAGTTGAGCTGGCTGTGACAGGCGGAGGAGATGCAAGGTATACAGAGCTTCCACACATCACAGGTGAGCTGGCTGTGACAGGCGGAGGAGATGCAAGGTATACAGAGCTTCCACACATCACAGGTGAGCTGGCTGTGACAGGCGGAGGAGATGCAAGGTATACAGAGCTTCCAAACATCACAGGTGATCTGGCTGTGACAGGCGGAAGAGATGCAAGGTATACAGAGCTTCCACACATCACAGGTGAGCTGGCTGTGACAGGCTGAGGAGATGCAAGGAATACAGAGCTTCCACACATCACAGGTGAGCTGGCTGTGACAGGTGGAGGACATGCAAGGTATACAGAGCTTCCACACATCACAGGTGAGCTGGCTGTGACAGGCGGAGGAGATGCAAGGTTTACAGAGCTTCCACACATCACAGGTGAGCTGGCTGTGACAGGCGGAGGAGATGCAAGGTATACAGAGCTTTCACACATCACAGGTGAGATGGCTGTGACAGAGAGGAGATGCAAGGTATACAGAGCTTCCACACATCACAGATGAGCTCGCTGTGACAGGCGGAGGAGATGCATGGTATACAGAGCTTCCACACATCACAGGTGAGCTGGCTGTGACAGGCGGAGGAGATGCAAGGTATACAGAGCTTCCACACATCACAGGTGAGCTGGCTGTGACAGAGAGGAGATGCAAGGTATACAGAGCTTCCACACATCACAGGTGAGCTCGCTGTGACAGGCAGAGGAGATGCAAGGTATACAGAGCTTCCACACATCACAGGTGAGCTGGCTGTGACAGGCGTAGGACATGCAAGATATACGGAGCTTCCACACATCACAGGTGAGCTGGCTGTGACAGGCGTAGGACATGCAAGATATACGGAGCTTCCACACATCACAGGTGAGCTGGCTGTGACAGGCGTAGGACATGCAAGATATACGGAGCTTCCACACATCACAGGTGAGCTGGCTGTGACAGGCGGAGGAGATGCAAGGTATACAGAGCTTCCACACATCACAGGTGAGCTGGCTGTGACAGGCGGAGGAGATGCAAGATATACGGATCTTCCACACATCACAGGTGAGCTGGCTGTGACAGGCGGAGGAGATGCAAGGTATACAGAGCTTCCACACATCACAGGTGAGCTGGCTGTGACAGGCGGAGGAGATGCAAGGTATACAGAGCTTCCACACATCACAGGTGAGCTGGCTGTGACAGGCGGAGGAGATGCAAGGTATACAGAGCTTCCACACATCACAGGTGAGCTGGCTGTGACAGAGAGGAGATGCAAGATATACAGAGCTTCCACACATCACAGGTGAGCTGGCTGTGACAGGCGGAGGAGATTCAAGGTATACGGAGCTTGCACACATCACAGGTGAGCTGGCTGTGACAGGCGGAGGAGATGCAAGGTATACAGAGCTTCCACACATCACAGGTGAGATGGCTGTGACGGAGAGGAGATGCAAGGTATACAGAGCTTCCACACATCACAGGTGAGCTGGCTGTGACAGGCGGAGGAGATGCATGGTATACAGAGCTTCCACACATCACAGGTGAGCTGGCTGTGACAGGCGGAGGAGATGCAAGGTATACAGAGCTTCCACACATCACAGGTGAGCTGGCTGTGACAGAGAGGAGATGCAAGATATACAGAGCTTCCACACATCACAGGTGAGCTCGCTGTGACAGGCGGAGGAGATGCAAGGTATACAGAGCTTCCACACATCACAGGTGAGCTGGCTGTGACAGGCGTAGGACATGCAAGATATACGGAGTTTCCACACATCACAGGTGAGCTGGCTGTGACAGGCGGAGGAGATGCAAGGTATACAGAGCTTCCACACATCACAGGTGAGCTGGCTGTGACAGGCGGAGGAGATGCAAGATATACGGATCTTCCACACATCACAGGTGAGCTGGCTGTGACAGGCGGAGGAGATGCAAGGTATACTGAGCTTCCACACATCACAGGTGAGCTGGCTGTGACAGAGAGGCGATGCAAGGTATACAGAGCTTCCACACATCACAGTTGAGCTGGTTGTGACAGGCGGAGGAGATGCAAGGTATACAGAGCTTCCACACATCACAGGTGAGCTGGCTGTGACAGGCGGAGGAGATGCAAGGTATACAGAGCTTCCACACATCACAGGTGAGCTGGCTGTGACAGGCGGAGGAGATGCAAGGTATACAGAGCTTCCAAACATCACAGGTGATCTGGCTGTGACAGGCGGAAGAGATGCAAGGTATACTGAGCTTCCACACATCACAGGTGAGCTGGCTGTGACAGAGAGGCGATGCAAGATATACAGAGCTTCCACACATCACAGGTGAGCTGGCTGTGACAGGCCGCGGAGATGCAAGGTATACAGAGCTTCCACACATCACAGGTGAGCTGGCTGTGACAGGCCGCGGAGATGCAAGGTATACAGAGCTTCCACACATCACAGGTGAGCTGGCTGTGACAGGCGGAGGAGGTGCAAGGTATACAGAGCTTCCACACATCACAGGTGAGATGGCTGTGACAGAGAGGAGATGCAAGGTATACAGAGCTTCCACACATCACAGGTGAGCTGGCTGTGACAGGCGGCGGAGATGCAAGGTATACAGAGCTTCCACACATCACAGGTGAGCTGGCTGTGACAGGCGGAGGAGATGCAAGGTATACAGAGCTTCCACACATCACAGGTGAGCTGGCTGTGACAGGCGGATGAGGTGCAAGGTATACAGAGCTTCCACACATCACAGGTGATCTGGCTGTGACAGGCGGAGGAGATGCAAGGTATACAGAGCTTCCACACATCACAGGTGATCTGGCTGTGACAGGCGGAGGAGATGCAAGGTATACAGAGCTTCCACACATCACAGGTGAGCTGGCTGTGACAGGCGGAGAAGATGCAAGGTATACAGAGCTTCCAAACATCACAGGTGATCTGGCTGTGACAGGCGGAAGAGATGCAAGGTATACAGAGCTTCCACACATCACAGGTAAGCTGGCTGTGACAGGCGGAGGAGATGCAAGGTATACAGAGCTTCCACACATCACAGGTGAGCTGGCTGTGACAGGCGGAGGACATGCAAGGTATACAGAGCTTCCACACATCACAGGTGAGCTGGCTGTGACAGGCGGAGGAGATGCAAGGTTTACAGAGCTTCCACACATCACAGGTGAGCTGGCTGTGACAGGCGGAGGAGATGCAAGGTATACAGAGCTTTCACACACCCCAGGTGAGATGGCTGTGACAGAGAGGTGATGCAAGGTATACAGAGCTTCCACACATCACAGGTGAGCTGGCTCTGACAGAGAGGAGATGCAAGATATACAGAGCTTCCACACATCACAGGTGAGCTCGCTGTGACAGGCGGAGGAGATGCATGGTATACAGAGCTTCCACACATCACAGGTGAGCTGGCTGTGACAGGCGGAGGAGATGCAAGGTATACGGAGCTTCCACACATCACAGGTGAGCTGGCTGTGACAGAGAGGAGATGCAAGGTATACAGAGCGTCCACACATCACAGGTGAGCTGGCTGTGACAGGCGGAGGAGATGCATGGTATACAGAGCTTCCACACATCACAGGTGAGCTGGCTGTGACAGGTGGAGGAGATGCATGGTATACAGAGCTTCCACACATCACAGGTGAGCTGGCTGTGACAGGCGGAGGAGATGCAAGGTATACAGAGCTTCCACACATCACAGGTGAGCTGGCTCTGACAGAGAGGAGATGCAAGATATACAGAGCTTCCACACATCACAGGTGAGCCCGCTGTGACAGGCGGAGGAGATGCAAGGTATACAGAGCTTCCACACATCACAGGTGAGCCGGCTGTGACAGGCGTAGGAGATGCAAGATATACGGTGCTTCCACACATCACAGGTGAGCTGGCTGTGACAGGCGTAGGACATGCAAGATATACGGAGCTTCCACACATCACAGGTGAGCTAGCTGTGATAGGCGGAGGAGATGCAAGGTATACAGAGCTTCCACACATCACAGGTGAGCTGGCTGTGACAGGCGGAGGAGATGCAAGATATACGGATCTTCCACACATCACAGGTGAGCTGGCTGTGACAGGCGGAGGAGATTCAAGGTATACAGAGCTTCCACACATCACAGGTGAGCTGGCTGTGACAGGCGGAGGAGATGCAAGGTATACAGAGCTTCCACACATCACACGTGAGCTGGCTGTCACAGGCGGAGGAGATGCAAGGTATACAGAGCTTCCACACATCACAGGTGAGCTGGCTGTGACAGAGAGGAGATGCAAGATATACAGAGCTTCCACACATCACAGGTGAGCTGGCTGTGACAGGCGGAGGAGATGCAAGGTATACGGAGCTTCCACACATCACAGGTGAGCTGGCTGTGACAGGCGGAGGAGTTGCAAGGTATACAGAGCTTCCACACATCACAGGTGAGATGGCTGTGACAGAGAGGAGATTCAAGGTATACAGAGCTTCCACACATCACAGGTGAGCTGGCTGTGACTGGCGGAGGAGATGCAAGGTATACGGAGCTTCCACACATCACAGGTGAGCTGGCTGTGACAGAGGAGATGCAAGGTATACAGAGCTTCCACACATCACAGGTGAGCTGGCTGTGACAGGCGGAGGAGATGCATGGTATACAGAGCTTCCACACATCACAGGTGAGCTGGCTGTGACAGGCGGAGGAGATGCATGGTATACAGAGCTTCCACACATCACAGGTGAGCTGGCTGTGACAGGCGGAGGAGATGCAAGGTATACAGAGCTTCCACACATCACAGGTGAGCTGGCTGTGACAGAGAGGAGATGCAAGATATACAGAGCTTCCACACATCACAGGTGAGCTGGCTGTGACAGGCGGAGGAGATGCAAGATATACGGATCTTCCACACATCACAGCTGAGCTGGCTGTGACAGGCGGAGGAGATGCAAGGTATACTGAGCTTCCACACATCACAGGTGAGCTGGCTGTGACAGAGAGGCGATGCAAGATATACAGAGCTTCCACACATCACAGGTGAGCTGGCTGTGACAGGCCGCGGAGATGAAAGGTATACAGAGCTTCCACACATCACAGGTGAGCTGGCTGTGACAGGCGGAGGAGATGCAAGGTATACAGAGCTTCCACACATCACAGTTGAGCTGGCTGTGACAGGCGGAGGAGATGCAAGGTATACAGAGCTTCCACACATCACAGGTGAGCTGGCTGTGACAGGCGGAGGAGATGCAAGGTATACAGAGCTTCCACACATCACAGGTGAGCTGGCTGTGACAGGCGGAGGAGATGCAAGGTATACAGAGCTTCCAAACATCACAGGTGATCTGGCTGTGACAGGCGGAAGAGATGCAAGGTATACAGAGCTTCCAAACATCACAGGTGATCTGGCTGTGACAGGCGGAGGAGATGCAAGATATACGGAGCTTCCACACATCACAGGTGAGCTGGCTGTGACAGGCGGAGGAGATGCAAGGTATACAGAGCTTCCACACATCACAGCTGTGACAGAGAGGAGATGCAAGGTATACAGAGCTTCCACACATCACAGGTGAGCTGGCTGTGACAGGCGGAGGAGATGCAAGGTATACAGAGCTTCCACACATCACAGGTGAGCTGGCTGTGATAGGCGGAGGAGGTGCATGGTATACAGAGCTTCCACACATCACAGGTGAGCTCGCTGTGACAGGCGGAGGAGATGCAAGGTATACAGAGCTTTCACACATCACAGGTGAGCTGGCAGTGACAGGCGTAGGACATGCAAGATATACGGAGCTTCCACACATCACAGGTGAGCTGGCTGTGACAGGCGTAGGACATGCAAGATATACGGAGCTTCCACACATCACAGGTGAGCTGGCTGTGACAGGCGGAGGAGATGCAAGGTATACAGAGCTTCCACACATCACAGGTGAGCTGGCTGTGACTGGCGGAGGAGATGCAAGATATACGGATCTTCCACACATCACAGGTGAGCTGGCTGTGACAGGCGGAGGAGATGCAAGGTATCCAGAGCCTCCACACATCACAGGTGAGCTGGCTGTGACTGGCGGAGGAGATGCAAGATATACGGATCTTCCACACATCACAGGTGAGCTGGCTGTGACAGGCGGAGGAGATGCAAGGTATACTGAGCTTACACACATCACAGGTGAGCTGGCTGTGACAGAGAGGCGATGCAAGATATACAGAGCTTCCACACATCACAGGTGAGCTGGCTGTGACAGGCGGAGGAGATGCAAGGTATACGGAGCTTCCACACATCATAGGTGAGCTGGCTGTGACAGAGAGGAGATGCAAGGTATACAGAGCTTCCACACATCACAGGTGAGCTGGCTGTGACAGGCGGAGGAGATGCATGGTATACAGAGCTTCCACACATCACAGGTGAGCTGGCTGTGACAGGCGGAGGAGATGCATGGTATACAGAGCTTCCACACATCACAGGTGAGCTGCCTGTGACAGGCGGAGGAGATGCAAGGTATACAGAGCTTCCACACATCACAGGGGAGCTGGCTGTGACAGAGAGGAGATGCAAGATATACAGAGCTTCCACACATCACAGGTGAGCTCGCTGTGACAGGCCGAGGAGATGCAAGGTATACAGAGCTTCCACACATCACAGGTGAGCTGGCTGTGACAGGCGTAGGACATGCAAGATATACGGCGCTTCCTCACATCACAGGTGAGCTGGCTGTGACAGGCGGAGGAGATGCAAAGTATACATAGCTTCCACACATCACAGGTGAGCTGGCTGTGACAGGCGGAGGAGATGCAAGATATACGGATCTTCCACACATCACAGGTGAGCTGGCTGTGACAGGCGGAGGAGATGCAAGGTATACTGAGCTTCCACACATCACAGGTGAGCTGGCTGTGACAGAGAGGCGATGCAAGATATACAGAGCTTCCACACATCACAGGTGAGCTGGCTGTGACAGAGAGGAGATGCAAGGTATACAGAGCTTCCACACATCACAGTTGAGCTGGCTGTGACAGGCGGAGGAGATGCAAGGTATACAGAGCTTCCACACATCACAGGTGAGCTGGCTGTGACAGGCCGCGGAGATGCAAGGTATACAGAGCTTCCACACATCACAGGTGAGCTGGCTGTGACAGGCGGAGGAGATGCAAGGTATACAGAGCTTCCACACATCACAGGTGATCTGGCTGTGACAGGCGGAGGAGATGCAAGGTATACAGAGCTTCCACACATCACAGTTGAGCTGGCTGTGACAGGTGGAGGAGATGCAAGGTATACAGAGCTTCCACACATCACAGTTGAGCTGGCTGTGACAGGTGGAGGAGATGCAAGGTATACAGAGCTTCCACACATCACAGGTGAGCTGGCTGTGACAGGCAGAGGAGATGCAAGGTATACAGAGCTTCCACACATCACAGGTGAGCTGGCTGTGACAGGCCGCGGAGATGCAAGGTATACAGAGCTTCCACACATCACAGGTGATCTGGCTGTGACAGGCGGAGGAGATGCAAGGTATACAGAGCTTCCACACATCACAGTTGAGCTGGCTGTGACAGGCGGAGGAGATGCAAGGTATACAGAGCTTCCACACATCACAGGTGAGCTGGCTGTGACAGGCGGAGGAGATGCATGGTATACAGAGCTTCCACACATCACAGGTGAGCTGGCTGTGACAGAGAGGAGATACAAGATATACAGAGCTTGGCAGGGGCTCTAAATTGCATTTGACCTTTTTTTCTCTGGGTACTTCGATGCGGATTGTAAAGTGGAACGTGATCTTCAACCTCGAGGAGGTTACAACGAAGACGCAGGTCCCATAAACAATCTGTATGACTAATTGTGCATGACACTAGAATACTATGGGGCCATCCTGTGGGCACACTTGCTGTGATCTTTTTATAGTCATGCACAAACCAATTGATATATGCAGGTAAATTGCCTATCTATTCAAACACCTGCACGTATTTGTACACAACTTTGGAATTCACAACATGCCAACTGATGTTTTTGTTACGTTCTTTCTTGATGTTTGTCTTAAGTTTTGTGTCTTGATTTCCTGATTGTACATTTTTGACATATTGTTTATCTGAGTAGTGTTTAGCCCTGAAAACGAATTAACACCCGAAATTCACTGGCTTTAGGACACTTTGTTTGAATTTACACAGTCTTCTATGAAGCAATAAAATGACAGAGTCAATAAAAGAATGCTTATGGAAAACATAATTTACTTATGCGGACCATTGCATTGAAATGACTGGAATTTGTATATATATTTCTCAAAAAATAATGATTGAAAATATATTTAGAAATGAACTAGATGTCAATCTGAATCGTGCTAACACTATGCGCCTACTGCATGCAGTACCAGTGCTGCGGACCATAACGTCCGATGACATCCGCATTGTTGAATATTTATCGGAAGATCGAGTGGATGTTGTATTACTGCACATTAATTCCCAAGCGGTACGTAATATGCTATTAACCGCGAAGCAAGATCTTCTATGTTTGGGGTTGAGAGCTCGTCTTATGATCCAACAAGTACACAAAGCACAATCGAGACACCAGAGTCCAAAAGCGTAAAAGTATCCATGGATCAGCGACGTGAAGACCTACGGAGACAGTTTAATACTGCACCACTGTTAAACTTAAAGAACGGGAGCGCTGGAGTCAAGTCAACGAAGAAGTAGCTCACGAAAGATGAAAATGATGCGCCTGTGACTGTGATTTCGTGGAATACGACGGGCTTTAGTCATTTATATAATGACTTTCCGGTCGAGCTAACCGACAATTTTGCAATTTGTCTCCAAGAAACCTGGATGCGTGAGCCCCCGGTTAAAGATGGCTATGAGATACTGCTAAATCCAGCCGTAAAAAACAACAAGGGACGGCCATTTTCAGGACTACTCACCATGATAAAATCAGGCACTAACTGGGAAATAATGGAAAAAAACAATCCCAACAGTTATGTCCAAGGAACATTACTTCCTACCACGAACGCTCACAATAATAAAAAACATCCTTTATTGCTGAACGTGTACTGGAACCCACTAAAAATCTCTGTTGATGAATTCATAGCTGCTGTAACGAAAATAATTGATAACTACCAGAGGACTTGCTTGGACATTGCAATTATTTTGTGTGGAGATTTGAACATCTCATGGTTTGATGAACACAAGAAGCTTGTAGAAGACCAATCGAGTGGCGGATGCCAAGGTAATGCAAGAAGATCGCAATGGCGTGGAAATCTGGAAGCCCGCGATTGTATGATGGTAAACGGCCATGTGAAAGGCGATATACCACCAAATTTCACCTGGGAAAACATGGGCTATAAAAAAACCTTCGATTATTTCTGGACATCGAGAAATGTCTTTGTAACAATCAATAATTTACAAATTACATCAACCACAAACAGTGACCACTATATATTAGTAATGTCCTGCAAGCTAATGTGCAAAAAGCAATCTGGCAACAATAGTCAAGTACTAGAAGTAAATCATGGGAGAAACCGTCTACGTATAAATGACCGTCAAATCATTAAAATATCAAATGAAATCCAGGAAACATACTATGACAATGTTGAGTCATTTGACTATATACCGCTGCTTCCTTGTTTGAAACCAGGTTTTTCAAAGAGAAATTGTCAAAGTCTTAATGAGCACAAGCATAAATGGAGTTTCATCGTGAAAAACCAAAAATAGCAGCTAAGGAAAGACTTGATCAAACTGAAAAAAGAGTATGGAATGAATGCTACGAGCGTCTTAAAACAGAGAAAACAACAATATCGGAATTGGTTGAAATCCTTTTCCTGTTTGAGAGACCAAGAACGTGGTGAAGAAATGTTGGCACTGATCAAAAAAAACTCCTCAAGAGAAACCTGGGGAATCCTGAATAAAGGAACAGCAAACCAGGACGCCCTAATGATAAATGGAGTGACGGAAAACGACTGGGTGACGCACTATCAAAAGGTCTTTACAGGAATGGAGATGATACAGCGTGCTGAAAGTGGCACCACTGATATAGCCTGGAACATAATTGAGTCCAAAGAAGATATTCTTATGGCTATAGACAAATTAAAGACATCGAGAGCTGCTGGACCGGATGGGATCAGCAATACACAGTTAAAAGAACATAGATATGCGTGGTCAACTTTCATCAGTACGCTATTTGTGGCGATAGCAGACAGAAAGCAGATGCCGAGATCATGGACTGAAGCAATACTAGTACCAATATACAAGAAGGGCAGTCGGGACGATCCTGCCAACTACCGCCCAATTGCCCTCCTAGATGCTATCGGCAAAGTGCTGGCGACATTTTTGCAAAAACAAGTTAACTTCATGGGCAAAGGAAATAGATCTACCAGATATCAGACAAACAGGATTTACAAAGGGCGTGGGCATAGAGAACAACTTAACCTTGGTGAACCTATTGAAGCTAGAAGCACTGAATAATAAGGCCAGTTATTCATGGCCTTTATCGATTTGCAACAGGCTTTCGATTCAATAAGTCGAAATAAACTATGGGAGAAGTTAGAAAAAAGAAACTGTCCAAACTCTTTGCTGTCACCAATTAAGGCATTGCATTCCAACACTTCAATCAAAGTAAGATTAAATGCAAGTGGAGACCTGTCTAAATCAATCATTACTACCAGAGGGGTGAAACAGGGCTGTCCACTTGCTGCCACTCTGTTTAAGCTTTATATTGCTGACATTCCCATGGCCCTAGCAAATGTGAATTGTTTCCCTCCGAAAATCAACGGACCTCATATAAGTTAGGTGATCTATGCAGACGACATAGTACTGTTTGATAAAACTCAGATAGGCCTACAACGGCTGCTGTCGAAACTGGAAACTTATATGATTGAAAACAATCTATCAATCAATGTGAACAAAACCAAAATCATGAAGTTTGGCAGTGATCGGAACGCTAAAAATAAGAACTTTAAATGGCGTATCGACAATAAAGTCATTGAAGAAGTCAAAGAAATTAGCTATCTTGGAATATTGTCGAACATCTCAATACGGGAGTGGAGCTGGGTCCGAGACCTGTTCAATCGGACCAGAATGCTCTCCCTACAAGGAGCGAGACTACACACCTTGTATGGAAAGTTTTCGTCAATACCGCTCTGCATGTTCTACCTTCAAAAACTAGTGCCTACAATAACTTTTGGAGCAGAAGCCGGCTGGAATTTGGACCATAAGATCTGGACCAAATTGGAAAGCTTATTCTGGCGGCAAGTTCTGAGACTGCCTAAATATCTCTAAAATCAGAGGGAAAACATCAACATACAGGCTTGCGTTTGAGATGGTCAGATAAACTGAAAGCCATAATGTTAGATGCAAATATCTCAATGGATACATTGTTGAATCGCCCACAAATTGCGCGAATTAAATTGAAAGAGTGGCTATGGATAGACAATTTGGATAGGTACGCAAAGATGCCGACAGCTTTAGACCTGGGTCTGACAGAGAATTAAGTGGACAATATGCCGAAATATCTATGCCAATTTCCCTCACGATATCATAGAGATCGATTTCTCAGACTTAGACTGAACCTACTGAAAACAAACCAAATGTTGGTGCTGAGAAAAACAAAGCTAGCTACCGATGAAGCTTGTCGGCATTGTGAAATCCACGTAGAGACAATAAAACACCTAACAATTGAATGTTTGGCCTTAAATGGGCTGAGATCCATCCACTTGAGTGAATTAAAGCCTGCAAATGACTCGATGGAAGACCTGTGGAGCTGGATACTGAGGGGAAGCTCGGTACATCTAACCTGCTCAGTGATACATTTTCTAGATAAGGTCCTAAACTGAAAAGCATAGAATGTAATTGTAAAGATAAAATGGGACTCATGAACTGGTATGAATTGTAATAAGAGTTTGTAAAAAAAAACTAGATTTTACAAATAAAATAAAAAATAATATATATATATATTTTGATTCAACCTGTGATTAGTGGATATAGAGAGCGCTTGGTTGGTTCAGGGACCGCTTTGAACCTTATGCTTACATTTGATATCGTTGTGCCAAGTGTTTTGTTTACGAAGGTTCTCCCCTTAAGTGCCAAGGGCGAGTATGCTCGTCCTTTTTGCATAGACTTGCCTAATAGCCTGGCAGTTAAGGGGCTGTTAGACATTATGTATATTGAAGGGTTTTCACTAGTTTAGAGACTAGAACATTTAAGTAACTGAGTGGTCCCCACCCTCTACCAATACTTGTGAGGACCGAGTATCCATCCCAGTTCCTCCGGTCACTGGCTGTGAGGACTCAGTACCCACTCCAGTTCCTCCCTCTTCCTGAGGACTGCATACTCGCTCAAGTTCCTTCCTATCCCTGACTGGGAGGACTGAGTACCGCTCCACTTCCACTCTGTCCATGGCTGTAAGGACTGAGTACTCGCTCCAGTTCCTTCCTATCCCTGACTGGGAGGACTGAGTACCGCTCCACTTCCACTCTGTCCATGGCTGTAAGGACTGAGTACTCGCTCAAGTTCCTTCCTATCCCTGACTGGGAGGACTGAGTACCGCTCCACTTCCACTCTGTCCATGGCTGTAAGGACTGAGTACTCGCTCAAGTTCCTTCCTATCCCTGACTGGGAGGACTGAGTACCGCTCCACTTCCACTCTGTCCATGGCTGTAAGGACTGAGTACTCGCTCAAGTTCCTTCCTATCCCTGACTGGGAAGACTGAGTACCGCTCAACTTCCACTCTGTCCATGGCTGTAAGGACTGAGTACTCGCTCCAGTTCCTTCCTATCCCTGATTGGGAGGACCGAGTACCACTCCACTTCCACTCTGTCCATGGCTGTAAGGACTGAGTACTCGCTCAAATTCCTTCCTATCCCTGATTGGGAGGACCTAGTACCGCTCCACTTCCACTCTGTCCATGGCTGTAAGGACTGAGTACTCGCTCCAGTTCCTCCCTGTTCCTAGCTGTGACGACTAAGCACCCACTCCAGTCCCTCCTTGTCCATGCCTGCAAGGACTAAAGCCTCACTGCATTTCCCTCATGTCCCTGTCTGTGATGAGCAAGGACTCACTCCAGTTCCTCCCTGTCCATGCCTGCAAGGACTAAAGCCTCACTGCATTTCCCTCATGTCCCTGTCTGTGACGAGCAAGGACGCACCCCAGTTCCTCCCTGTCCATGCCTGCAAGGACTAAAGCCTCACTTCATTTTCCTCATAAGCCTCACTGCATTTCCCTCATGACAGTCTGTCTGTGACAAGCAAGGACTCACTCCAGTTCCTCCTTGCTGATGGCTTGGAGGACAGGTAGCCACTACAGTGGCTCCCTGTCCCTAGCTGTGAGGACTGAGTACTCGCTCCAGTTGCTCACTGTGCCTAGCTGTGAGGACTGAGTGCTCGCTCCAGTTGCTCCATCTCCCTAGCTGTGAGGACTGAGTGCTCACTCCAGTTGCTCCCTGTCCCTAGCTGTGAGGACTGAGTGCTTGCTCCAGTTCCTCCCTGTCCCTAGCTGTGAGGATTGAGTGCTTGCTCCAGTTCCTCCCTGTCCCTAGCTGTGAGAATTGAGTGCTGGCTCGAGTACCTCCATGGCTGTGAGGACCGAGTACTTGCTCCAGTTCCTCCCTGTCCCTAGCTGTGAGGACTGAGTGCTTGCTCCAGTTCCTCGCTGTCCCTAGCTGTGAGGACTGAGTGCTCGCTCTAGTTCCTCCCTGTCCCTGGCTGTGAGGACTGAGTGCTTGCTCCAGTTCCTCCCTGTCCCTAGCTGTTAGGACTGAGTGCTCGCTCCAGTTGCTCGCTGTCCCTGGCTGTGAGGACTGAGTGCTCGCTCCAGTTCCTCCCTGTCCCTGGCTGTGAGGACTGAGTGCTCGCTCCAGTTGCTCCCTGTCCCTGGCTGTGAGGACTGAGTGCTCGCTCCAGTTCCTCCCTGTCCCTGGCTGTGAGGACGGAGTGCTCACTGCAGTTGCTCCCTATCCCTGGCTGTGAGGACTGAGTGCTTGCTCCAGTTCCTCCCTGTCCCTGGCTGTGAGGACGGAGTGCTCACTGCAGTTGCTCCCTATGCCTGGCCGTGAGGACTGAGTACTCCTCCAGTTCCTCCCTGTCCTTGGCTGTGAGGATTGCGAGTTCACTGGGATTCCATTCCTTCTTGGTTTTGAGGAATGTCCACAGGCAAGGCCAGCTCCTGGTGAATGGAACGGTGCACTGTGATTGCAACCTGCTGGCTGCAGCCAGGCCTCAGGCAGATTCACTGCGCGTTATGTGAATGATGCCTGCATGCAGGAAGTGTTAGTCAGCACACAGGTGTGTCCTGCAGGAGTAAAGGGCACGCGGTAGCCCCGCCCCTGGCTCCACCTCCAGGAATCTTAAGCATGCAGTGGTGTGTCAGCTGGTGGGGCGCTCGTCTGCAGAGGACACGCGCACTGTGTCAGGCCACCTCTTGGCCCCGCCCCCTGGCCTTCTTCTGGGAGCAGCTGCCTGACTCATGCGAGCGGAAGGAACTATGCCAAGAATCGCTGCAGTCGGCATCAAATGCAGGCATGGCAGCAGCAGCAGGCACGGGCCACGCCTGCAAAAAGGCGACTGGAAACCCAAGGGGGGCCCTATGCAAAGCTCGGCCTGGGAAATAACAGATGCATTGCTTATAGGTGTATTCTGGTTTATAAAGCTCAAAATCACAAGTCATGCCAAAGCGCCCTAGTGGTGAGGGCTGGGCAGGGCTGAGCAGCGCTACAATTGCCGAGGAAAAGAGCAGTGCAGTAGAACACCCATCACGAGTACAACAGTATTCCTGTATGTTATGTTGTGCTATTTTGTGTAGTGTTTGGTTGTGTTATGTAACTGGGATTTATACCTCACACTGCGGTCATGTTCATGGCCTCCAGGCACTCTGGCGGGTCTGAAAAGGGGGGTTTGAGCATAGATAAAAAAATAACAGTGGGGACTGCAGACACGGACCAGGGGCACCAGGGCACCGGGGATGCCGGCAGCATCTGGAACTGCCATGAGCGTCCAGGCGGGAGGGTGGCCTAGGCTGACCCAGGGCGTCTTGCTGATCTGAGGGTCCCAGGTCAGCAGGACCTT
The DNA here is from genome assembly GCF_040938575.1 of Ambystoma mexicanum. NCBI lineage: Eukaryota > Metazoa > Chordata > Amphibia > Caudata > Ambystomatidae > Ambystoma > Ambystoma mexicanum. The sequence continues at coordinate 1,252,733,998 of NC_090926.1, forward strand.
CAGTACTGTGATCACACGGTGTGGGCCTGCAGGCCAAGGCCACAGGACCGTGATCACACGGTGTGGGCCTTCAGGTCAGGGCCACAGGACCGTGATCACACGGTGTGGGCCTGCAGGCCAGGGCCACAGGACCGTGATCACACTGTGTGGGCCTGCAGGTCAGGGCCACAGGACCGTGATCACACGGTGTGGGCCTGCAGGCCAGGGCCACAGGACCGTGATCACACGGTGTGGGCCTGCAGGTCAGGGCCACAGGACCGTGATCACACGGTGTGGGTGTCTGCAGGCCAGGGCCACAGGACCGTGATCACACGGTGTGGGCCTGCAGGCCAGGGCCACAGGACCGTGATCACACGGTGTGGGCCTGCAGGCCAGGGCCACAGGACCGTGATCACACGGTGTGGGCCTGCAGGACAGGGCCACAGGACCGTGATCACACGGTGTGGGCCACAGGACCGTGATCACACGGTGTGGGCCTGCAGGCCAGGGCCACAGGACCGTGATCACACGGTGTGGGCCTGCAGGTCAGGGCCACAGGACCGTGATCACACGGTGTGGGCCTGCAGGCCAGGGCCACAGGACCGTGATCACACGGTGTGGGTGTCTGCAGGCCAGGGCCACAGGACCGTGATCACACGGTGTGGGCCTGCAGGCCAGGGCCACAGGACCGTGATTACACGGTGTGGGCCTGCAGGCCAGGGCCACAGGACCGTGATCACACGGTGTGGGCCTGCAGGCCAGGGCCACAGGACCGTGATCACACGGTGTGGGCCTGCAGGACAGGGCCACAGGACCGTGATCACACGGTGTGGGCCTGCAGGCCAGGGCCACAGGACCGTGATGTCACGGGACCGTGATCAGCCCGTGATCACACGGTGTGGGCCTGCAGGTCAGGGCCGGGCCACAGGACCATGATCACACGGTGTGGGCCTGCAGGCCAGGGCCACAGGACCGTGATGTCACGATGTGGGCCTGCAGGCCAGGGCCACAGGACCGTGATGTCACGATGTGGGTCTGCAGGACAGGGCCACAGGACCGTGATCACACGGTGTGGGCCTGCAGGCCAGGGTCACAGGACCGTGATCACACTGCGTCGGCCTGCAGGCCAGGGCCACAGGACGAGATCACACTGCGTCGGCCTGCAGGCCAGGGTCATCACATGGTGTGGGCCACAGGACCATGATCACACGGTGTGGGCCTGCAGGCCAAGGCCACAGGACCGTGATCACACGATGTGGGTCTGCAGGACAGGGCCACAGGACCATGATCACACGGTGTGGGCCTGCAGGACAGGGCCACAGGACCGTGATCACACGGTGTGGGCCTGCAGGTCAGGGCCGGGCCACAGGACCATGATCACACGGTGTGGGCCTGCAGGCCAGGGCCACAGGACCGTGATGTCACGATGTGGGCCTGCAAGCCAGGGCCACAGGACCGTGATGTCACGATGTGGGTCTGCAGGACAGGGCCACAGGACCGTGATCACACTGCGTCGGCCTGCAGGCCAGGGTCACAGGACCGTGATCACACTGCGTCGGCCTGCAGGCCAGGGCCACAGGACGAGATCACACTGCGTCGGCCTGCAGGCCAGGGTCACAGGACCGTGATCACACTGCGTCGGCCTGCAGGCCAGGGCCACAGGACCGTGATGACGCGATGTGGGTCTGCAGGACAGGGCCACAGGACCGTGATCACACGGTGTGGGCCTGCAGGCCAGGGCCACAGGACCATAATCACACTGCGTCGGCCTGCAGGCCAGGGCCACAGGACCGTGATCACACTGCGTCGGCCTGCAGGCCAGGGCCACAGGACCGTGATCACACTGCGTCGGCCTGCAGGACAGGGCCACAGAACCGTGATCACACAGTGTGGGCCTGCAAGCCAGGGCCACAGGACCGTGATCACACGGTGTGGGCCTGCAGGACAGGGCCACAGGACCGTGATCACACAGTGTGGGCCCAAAATTAGAGGAGGAGACAGGAGTTCCATTCTTGGAGTATTCGCCGTTCTAAGGCACGTGTGTGCAGAAGCCCCTTTTATTAGCATCCAGGGAGGACGCTGTCATGACTCATCCTTAAAGGTGCAATACAACTTAAGAGGGCAACAATTCAACACTCCTCCTTTTTCAAAACAAATGAAACCAAAAACCAATATCACTGGATATTAACTGATGCCCACCCGTTACAAAACAGCAATACTTGGACCACTTAGGAATTGTAGGATAAAACACTGGCCACATGCATTGAGACCCAGGTACTTGCAAACATATATCAAGCACTCTGGTCATATTTGGCAGGTGACAGTCGGGGTTGGTGGACTGCTGGTGGTCTTTTGGCAGCTCTACAATAGTCTAAGAGCCTTTATTACACACGGGAGAACGGAACTTCAACCACCAAATGACACCATTGCCCGCTACTGGCGCCACTTAGAGTTGCTGACCATGTGCAGGAGCACAGCTTCACATCAACATCCTCACTGGGAGCATTTTACGCAAATAAATGACCTGCAGGCTCAGATCATCTAAATACATGCTTACTGAGGCCACGTTAAGCATTTGCGGGGCTAAAGGAAACCAATTAAAACATGCACTACTATCAGTCTAGGGCAGTCGATAGCGCAGTTCAGTGGCCGGCAAAGCCACACCAGGGGCACCGGGGGCCACATCAGCTTAATCTCTTGATGGTGGGGCAGGCAGCGAGACGCGTGTAGCAGGGCATCAAGGCTGCGCCACGTTCAGGCTCCCCAGGGCAGGAATGTCTCTGGGTGTTGACAGGGCATGGGGTGGCAGACTATTACTCACTCCCCTTCTAGGCCACATGAGTACTGTCTAATTGGAGGGCCCGGCAAGATGGCAGGCCGGCTTCAGAGAAGCACACCATGCAGCAACAAAGTTACCCCAGGCAGGGGAGTCACGTCCTTGCAGTGGCAGGGTGTGGGGCAGCGAGACACTGGTGGGAGGGTGTCTGGCCCACACCCCCCCGCACCCCCCAAGGCAGGAGGTCTTGCAGTCATCTTCCTAACCTGGTCACATGAGCACTCTCGTGGGGTGAGAACCGCAGCCAGGTAAGTGACTTGAGGGTCAGGGGGGCTGTGGCCGCCCACTTGTCGGCAGGACAGTTGCACTTGGTGGTCTGCCCACGGCGGAAAGAAGGGCCACCCTTGGTCTCTCCCTCCAGGCAAGAGTCAATGCACTTGATGAGGCAGGGCAGGGGTCCCGACCGGGCCAAGCTTCCCCTTCCCCTATGCAGGAGTTGCGGCAGGGCAGCAGGCCTGGGTGATCTCCCTCCCGGTGGTAGGTGTGGGCCAGCGGGCAACCGCCAGCAGCACTTTGGAAAAAGGCCGTCAGTATTGCTGCAACTGAAGTCCTTAGCATTTACTCAGTAGTTCTTTCTCCTCTTGCAAGCGCTGTCTGTTGCTGCCGGGATCATAGGGGGCGGTACTATTGCATTCTCAGCCAACTTTGCATCAGCCCACCCCTGGCCTCCTTTGGTGGCGTCTCATGCTTGTTGCACTGCCTGGTGGTCGTTATTGTGAAGCAAAGCTCTTCCACCTTTGGGGATTCCCTCTAAAATAGTCAGAACAGAATTGGTGAATGCAGTGCTTCCTGGCCTTCTTCCGTGTCAGGACTTTTGTAGGAGGGGAGGGGCTGATAGACTTCCCCATCCCGCTTCAGGGCAAGGCACCTTAAGAGGGCAACACCGCAGGAAGGGTTCATGGCTTGCATTTCTAAGGGTTTCCGGGCAATCTGTGTTCTGTGAAAAGACTTAATAATCCACAACGATATTGGAACTTTCTCCGAAAATCTACGAAATGGAATACTCCTTGGTAATCCGAGGGCTTTCAAGAAAACACATTCCCTTGAACAGTAATAAGATGCTTTCTTACCTAGTGCTTCTGCCAGATGCATGCCACAGCTAATCGATGTTACTCTTACACCATCTAGTGCCGCCTTAACAGCGGCACTAGGAGTCTGGGATCCCTAACCCTGGGGCTGCGCATAGTGCTTCTTTCAGTTCATCGAATGCTTCAGTCATCTCAGCGGTCCACGTCAGTGGGCCTCATTATGAGGTTTCCGGTCCGGATACAACGGTACTGGTAAGCTTGCTGGTACCGTTGTATCCAGACCAGCAAAGGAAGAGTTGTGCTCGCGGGTGCCTTTCATTCCGCCAGGTCTGACCTAGCAGCTCTACAATAGTCGAAGACCCTTTATTACACCCGGGAGAACGGAACTTCAACCACCAAATGACACCTTTGCCCGCTACTGGTCTGACCTGGCAGAATGAAAGGCACCTGCAAGCACAGCAAGCCTGTAGCACCGGCACGTTAATGAACTGTGCCGGTGCTAAAGGCCTCCCCATTCCTATGGGGCTCAATGCGACTCATATGGGAATGGGGATCTACCGGTTCTGCCACCCGCAGAACAAAGGGCAAATACCGGGTCCAGCAGCGCCGGAATACCCCTGTAATTGCCCATTCTCGGGTGACAGATATTTCCGGAAGTTTGGCGGCAGCCTGCCGGTATTACCGGCAAGGCTACGGCCAAACTCCTAATGAGGCCCAGTGTCTTGTTTCCCTTCTATGCTTCCTCAGGGCACACAATAGTGGCCCTGTGTGTGTGCTGTAGTCAAAGACCCATTGCTCTGCATTGGTTGCATTTCCCGCACTGTCGTGGGCTTTGGCGTTTTCCTTATCGCCTCTGCCAAGGGTTCATGGCTTGCATTTAGGATGGTTTCAAGGCAATCTGTGTTCTGCGAAAAGACTCAAAAATCCACAACGACATTTCAACTTTCCCTGAAAATCCACGAAATGGAATACTCTTTGGTAATCCGAGGGCCTTCAAGAAAACACATTCCCTTGAAAAGTAATGATATTTTTTCTTCTATAGTGCTTGTGCCGGATGCATGCCACATCTAAGCGCTGGAAATACAGACGTTACCATTAACCCGCTTTAACGGTAAGTCAGCCTTGGAAATGTGCCGGGTGCCAGGATGAGGAACCTTTGTGCAATGAAGACGAACAGTCGAAGTCTCTTCTGTTGAAGGCGGAGCCAGGTGGCGTGGGCATACATAGCCCCAGCCCCCTATGGCTGCGGCGTAATCGTGGCAGACACGCAACTATCAGTAATGGCGCAGCCTCAAGGTAAAACAGGATCACAAGTAAAGCATCTTTTGTTCAAAGGTAAAAAAGTAAGAGACGGAAAAGGGAAGATTCTAAGCGCTTGCCTGAGCATCTAGAAAAGGAAAAAGCCAATGAGAGCAAATGGCAACGAAGCCTTTGCCCGGTCTCTGACGATAAGAACACTAGGAACGTGACTGAACTGCCATCTTACACCTAAACTCATAGTCAGTGCAGTAATGCGGAGGTAACGGTAATATCGCTGCATTTTTATCGCTCTGCTCAATTTATAATGTGGCCCAAGTACCTCAGCTAATGGGAGTGAGGGCCCTTCCCCTCAGAGCTGACAACTATTTCATTAGTTCAGAGCTTGGGGTGGGCCCTCTCCTTCCTACGACAGGGAAAGTGGATACAGCCTGAACTCCTGTGAGACTTGTCATAAGATCCAGGAACTTTTTAATTCACAAAACACGTTTTTAAATCGATCAAAAATGTTGTCATCGATGTCACATATCCGGGAACTTCGTGTACTCTGCCTCCACGAGAGGTATTGGCTAAACTGAGCTTCTGGAGGAGGGCTCTACTGCAGGTCCATAATTCACCGTCTATCGCGCGTTTACACGGATGCATAGCGCTGCTGTCCTATCTATGGGATATGATCTGACATATGGGCGCCAAAAACAAAATGCATCTCACATCACATTCCCAGATCTCGCGTCACTTGCACGCGGGAGGGTAGAAAGTGTAAATCTTGCACGCCCGCAGCAGTCCGGGCTGGGCTGGACGATGGGAAATATCAGGGTAGGGCCTGAGCGGGCAAGGGCCTGCTCTGTGTGTGTGTGTGGGCACTTACAGATGTCAAGGTCACGGCGTCAGGCCCCACTTGTTAGACAATCCTGGCTACTCCTCTGGAAATATGTATGGCTGGCTGAGGCAATGCAACCGAAAATGACCCAGCGACCCTAAAGCGCGTGCTGATAGACTACGTATTGGGCCATCACCATCGGGCAGGAAAGAAGGAGGCCACCGTATTGCCACGTCAGGCAGATATTGTTTCGCTACAGGGACGCTGGATAGTGGGGGCCTTTCACCTGGAGGGCCTCAAGGGGATTCTAAATCCTGCTAGGAGGGGTGCTGGTGGATGTCCTTTGGGGGCTTGATATTGAGGGTTAAAAACATGTTCCGACTTCAGCAGCTAGAACTGAGTAGTGCCCCCCCCCCCCCCCACATTCCCCATCTCCTGGTGGCAAAAATTGGAATTGGCTCTAATATATCCGTGCTGGTTATTAATGTATATAGTCCGCCAGGTGAGCTTCACGCCTCCCCCTATATTGGAAAATACTGGAGAAATATTGAACATAGAAAGAGCCTCGCCGGGTAACCTAACCATGCTTATTGGAGGAGATTTCGATGCCCGTTGCGGGACCCCATAAGATAACCAATGACTCAGACTGGGTTCCTTGCCAAATCCCTCGTACACGGTGGAAATGCAGCGGAGGAAATAAAATAGGCAACGAATGGCTGCATATTATGGCTAGCCATGAACGTATCATGATACATGGTAGAGCCATAGGCGAGACTGCTTGGTACATGGCCAATGCAACTGCAGTCCTGGATTGCTTTTTCATGGACTGCAGTAAGTACGCCTTAGTGGAGGAATTACAAATAACAAAAAATGAATTCACTGACCGTGCTCCTGCGGCCCTGACTCTTACAGACGTCTCAAAAAAATCAAAAGAAATTTGCTGAGGGCCTCGTGGAGACAACTACTCAGGGCAACAGAATAACATGGCCATGTAGAAGTATCTTAACCTGGATTCAGCACTGGGCCCGGCATTCTTAGATATAGAAACATCCCCATGGACTAATCCTGAGCACTACAACCTTAACAAGACCCGTGCATAGCCTACTGGCGCAAAGAAACTGCTGCAAACATCACCAGATCACGTGGCCTAACGTATGACGTGCAAATAGCTACACGTAAACGTGCAATCAGGCGGGGTATAAGAAAACTACAAGCTTCTGCCCCTGGTAATAATGAAGCGACCAGAGTCCCAGTCAAAAGAGTTAGAAACCAGTACAGAAACTGGCTCGCTGTGTAGAACCACCCCAACAGAACTAAACATTAGCAACATATATTAAACATTTTAACAACGAGGGATACGCAGAAGTTCTGGTCCCCAACCACTGGAGCGGCCCCATGTTTATTTCAGGTCATATAATATATGATATGATAGGTCACTTATAACGCGCCTGTACACAAGTGTTTCTAGTGCCATAGGCGAATCGACGTGGAAAGATTATATATTGGACAAGTTCCCTAAGCGGCAGGTACAGGTTACACCAGTCCCCTCTTTGCCCGATGAAATGAAGGATAGCGACTGATTTAGACACCAGGATTAGGAAATTGACGAATTCGGGGACTCCTGGGGGATGGGACGACTAATAAAACAATGAAAAGCGCTCCTTCATTTTGGGCCACAATCCTCGTGAGGCATGTTAAGATTGTGTTGGAAAAGAAAGCAATTCCTAGCAGTTGTCGACTCTCTGGTTATCCCGGTCCATTGCTGTGTTGCTGGGGCGAGCCTGGACCTCTGAGGCCTTGTCTCCTGATGATCTGGGATTGGTCCTTCACTATAGGGTCAAGCAGTGGCCTAGCTGTGCTGCTCCTGAGGCGAGCCTGGACTTCTGAGGCCTTGTCTCCTGATGATCTGGGATTGGTCCTTCACTATAGGGTCAAGCAGTGGCCTAGCTGTGCTGCTCCTGAGGCGAGCCTGGACTTCTGAGGCCTTGTCTCCTGATGATCTGGGATTGGTCCTTCACTATAGGGTCAAGCATTGGCCTAGCTGTGCTGCTCCTGAGGCGAGCCTGGACTTCTGAGGCCTTGTCTCCTGATGATCTGGGATTGGTCCTTCACTATAGGGTCAAGCAAGGCGAGCCTGGACCTCTGAGGCCTTGTCTCCTGATGATCTGGGTTTTCTCCTTCACTATAGGGTCAAGCAGTGGCCTAGCTGTGCTGCTCCTGAGGCGAGCCTGGACTTCTGAGGCCTTGTCTCGTGATGCTCTGGGATTGGACCTTCACTATACAGTCTAGCAGCGCTGCTCCTGAGGCGAGCCTGGATTTCTGAGGCCTTGTCTCCTGATGATCTGGGATTGGTCCTTCACTATAGGGTCAAGCAGTGGCCTAGCTGTGCTGCTCCTGCGGCGAGCCTGGACTTCTGAGGCCTTGTCTCGTGATGCTCTGGGATTGGACCTTCACTATACAGTCAAGCAGCGGCCTAGCAGCGCTGCTCCTGAGGCGAGCCTGGATTTCTGAGGCCTTGTCCCGTGATGATCTGGGATTGGTCCTTCACTATAGGGTCAAGCCGCGGCCTAGCAGCACTGCTCCTGAGATGAGCCTGGACTTCTGAGGCCTTGTCTCGTGATGATCTGGGATTGGTCCTTCACTATAGGGTCAAGCAGCGGCCTAGCAGCTCTGCTCCTGAGGCGAGCCTGGATTTCTGAGGCCTTGTCTCGTGATGATCTGGGATTGGTCCTTCACTATAGGGTCAAGCAGCGGCCTAGCAGCGCTGCTCCTAAGGCGAGCCTGGATTTCTGAGGCCTTGTCTCCATATGATCTGGGATTGGTCCCTCACTATAGGGTCAAGCAGCGGCCTAGCAGCGCTGCTCCTGAGACGAGCCTGGACCTCGGAGGCCTTGTTTAATGGTGAGACAGGAATGGTCCTTCAAACTATATTCAGGCAGGGGTCTGGTGGAGTGTCAGGGTCTCTGAAGCCTTGCCTGGTGGTGATCAAGGATTGGTTCTTCAAACTATATTCAAGCAGTGGGTTGTGGTCACGTGAGTTGCTTAGCCAATGGCTGGCTGTTCTTCATTGCCCTTCTTTGGGGTCACGTGCCTCACTTAACCAATGGCTGTTTGCATAGACGTTCTGTACTTCCAGGTCTCTGCTTGCAGGCCTTTGCTAGACTGTGCTTAACCCAGGGGGCAGGAATGAGTCCGTTGATTTCTGAACCCCATGCATGCCCCGTCTCCGGGACACACAGTGTCTGGCACTGTAAATGCCCTTTTTCCAATTGGAAAGACTGAGCAAGTTAATTAACACCTGCACTGTCTTGAACATGCAGGGATTGGTTAAGCTTTAGGGCATTCCAGAATTCAACTCCCAAAGATACCAACCATGGCGTGTACATAATTAGAATGACGTGATATTTATGTAGCGCTCTTATTCAAAGCGCTTTATTTCGTAAACTTTAATATAGAAAAAATGTGTGTCTTATAAAGTTCTTGGAATCGGTCTCCCACCCCCACCAGTTTCTCAGAAGTTCTTATCAGCTACGTATAGGAATTTTATCAGGCATTTCTGTGTGGCAAGAGATGTTGCCTGAGGGCGTTTAATTAAGCGCTAAAATGAACAGATAAATGCCTCGAGAAGGCACGGGGGGCACTTGTGTGACTGCCCTGCAGGGGGGCAGGGCGCTGGAAAGCCACAGAAGCCGCCTGACATCAGAGGGCCCCTTTGAAGGCTGCAACCGCCCCCTCCATAGCGGCATTTCAATGACGCACACCATTCTGGGATCCCGCTCTGCTTCCGGGGAAGGATCATTTCCAAACAAGACATTCCAAATGATAGCCTGGTTGAGGTTGGAATCGGACACCACCTGACGAACAAGGCAAGGGCGCTGGGTCGGACGTAAGCACCGCCTTGCCCTTGTGAAACACGGAGCTTGAGTGACAGGGGAGAGGCCAAGCAACAAGGCCCGCAGCCAAGGAAACGGCTCCACAGCAGCAGGAAACGTAGACTTCCGGGTCACCCGTGCAAGGGAACTGAGGCCATGGCTCCAAGCCGAGCCCCATCCAGGCCCACGACTCCATGGGTTTTCCAGGGGAGGAAAACACATGCACAAGCCACTGGAAGTAAGGTGGCCAAATGTCCAGTAATTTGCGGGATTGTCCTGTAATTGGGAACTATGTCCCGCAGTTTGCGGAGTCTCTGCGGGACGCGGGATGTCCAGATTTGCTCTGTTTGAGCAGAATTAGACATGCTGGGGGCTGGGGCCGGCCGCTGTCTCACACACTAGCTGCCAGTTGCCAGCCACGGTTATTCCGATTTGTGGTAAATGTATGTATATGCCCCCCCCCACCCCTCCTCGCTCCTATAATAGGAGTCCTATTGCATTGCACCCGCAGCCGTTGACGTGACAGCCCTGTAACGTCAGCAGCTGCGGGTGCAATGTATTGATTCTGCCCGGTGAATGACGCTGTGGCATCATCACCGCCTTGTGTCCCGCAAAAGGATCTCACGAAGTTGGCCACCCTAACTGGAAGTGGCTTCCACAAGTGTGTTGTGTAGATGTCAGAACGACATCCCATGTTAGAATTAGCCAATTACTGGGATAGGCAACACTTCAAAGGCCTGGGTTTTGTGCAGGGGACATGGCAGGACATGGGCAACCTGCGACATCCAGTGGAGCAAAAGCGATTGGAATGGCTAGTGGTATGGGGTAAATGTGCATAAACACCCTTGCCCGCATTAGTGAGGTGCCATCCATTCGCCTTCTTGTCTATGTTTCTGGCATTGTGATTTGCTGCAAAGGTGAACATTCTTTGTGTGCTTTAGTTGCAATTGGCTGCCTCTGCTGGCAATTCAATGGAAAAGAGTTCCATATGTCTGGGGTTTGACAGAACAGTGGTTTTTTTTGCTCTGCTTTTTTGTTTGAGGTGTAGGTTTATTTTCTATTAAGTACGTAAGGCCACATCCTGTCCCCAAACATATGTGATCTATGTATGGAGCCTGAAGGATTTCGCCTTTATGACTTTTGACATCTCTGTCCATGGATAGCACGCAATCCTACCTAGAGGTCAGATGCCCCGAAGACGAATCACAGCACAAACTACATCTAGAGAACATTCAAGACATGGGGCCTGATTCTTGGAACTATTTGCGTGTAAACCAGGGATTTTCGGGCCACTCTGCCAGCAAAACCCCATTCGTCAAACAGGGATTTGGGTTCCATGTAATCATGTCCCATCAAAAATATCGGCATGCAAATAAATTGCCTAAAACTTGCTGTTTTTAACCGGGACATTATTACATGGAACATGCGGGGACACCCCTGCAGCCCCCAAACCCTTTTTTTTTCGAGAAAAAAAACCCCTTTCCATAATATTGGGAGGCAAGGAGTTCCCGGTGAGTGGTGAGTGTGCAGGGAGGTTGCCCCAATGCAAAGGGAATGGTGCTCTTTTTATCACTCACATTACAATGTTATTTTATGTTGCTGGCTTTAAAACCCCGCTCCGCTGCCATTTGCATGGTCTCTTGGCAGGCTGGCGGATCAAGAGAGGGGGCTGGGTTTAGCTGGTGGGGGGAGTGGGAAACTTTAAGATAGCTTTTCTTCCCTATGCAGGTACTTAGTCTCTGTTTAGGGAAGGGGAAATCGAGAGTACTACGAGGTCCATAGAGTGAGGGTGCTTTGGGGACTTCTAAACTGGTTGGAGAGTTTGGGCATTCTGATGCTTGATGTCTGCTTGGAGGGATGTTTAATTGCCAGGTATCGCTGACTTTGTGTTGGTGCATAGAATGTGAGCATGTTAGTGGTGGGAGCAGTCACTGGAGACCCAGTGAGCATTTTGTGCATGCATCCGGTGTGGCTGTGTCAGTGTCCTGGTAGTGGTGCTCCTCGGATAGAGTGATTATAAGGAGAGTTCCCGTGGCACGCTGGAATGGGCTGGCGTGTAGTGCTTGATCCTAATTCACATTGGGGTAGACACATGGGAACAGGCAGTAGTGGGTTCCAAGTCAACAGTGGAGTGAAGCCCCTCAAGGGGAGAATCCCACAGGGAAATCTGTCATCTATATCAGACAGCACTGCCGTATCTAGCTGAAAGATGAGACATTTCCGAGAGCTAGCGCAACTCCAGAAGATGGAAGCTAGAAACTAACCATGCTGTAGAGCGAGGACCAGAGAAACTAACCATGCTGTAGAGAGAGGACCAGAGGAACTAACCATGCTGTAGAGAGAGGACCAGAGAAACTAACCATGCTGTAGAGCGAGGACCAGAGGAACTAACCACGGTGTAGAGCAGGACCAGAGGAACTAACCACGCTGTAGAGCGAGGACCAGAGGAACTAACCACGCTGTAGAGAGAGGACCAGAGGAACTAACCACGCTGTAGAGAGAGGACCAGAGGAATTAACCACGCTGTAGAGAGAGGACCAGAGGAACTAACCACGCTGTAGAGAGAGGACCAGAGGAATTAACCACGCTGTAGAGAGAGGACCAGAGGAATTAACCACGCTGTAGAGAGAGGACCAGAGGAACTAACCACGCGGTAGAGAGAGGACCAGAGGAACTAACCACGCGGTAGAGAGAGGACCAGAGGAACTAACCACGCTGTAGAGAGAGGACCAGAGGAACTAACCACGCTGTAGAGAGAGGACAAGAACTAACCAGGCTGTAGAGAGAGGACCAGAGAAACTAACCAGGCTGTAGAGCGAGGACCAGAGAAACTAAGCATGCTGTAGAGCGAGGACCAGAGAAACTAACCATGCTGTAGAGCGAGGACCAGAGAAACTAACCAGGCTGTAGAGCGAGGACCAGAGAAACTAAGCATGCTGTAGAGCGAGGACCAGAGAAACTAACCATGCTGTAGAGCGAAGCCCAGAGAAACTAACCATGCTGTAGAGAGAAGACCAGAGAAACTAACCACGCTGTAGAGCGAAGCCCAGAGAAACTAACCATGCTGTAGAGAGTGGACCAGAGGAACTAACCATGCTGTAGAGTAAGGACATGAGGAACTAACCACGCTGTAGAGAGAGGACCAGAGGAACTAACCACGCTGTAGAGAGAGGACCAGAGGAACTAACCACGCTGTAGAGAGAGGACCAGAGGAACTAACCACGCTGTAGAGAGAGGACCAGAGGAACTAACCACGCTGTAGAGAGAGGACCAGAGGAACTAACCACGCTGTAGAGAGAGGACCAGAGGAACTAACCACGCTGTAGAGAGAGGACCAGAGGAACTAACCACGCTGTAGAGAGAGGACCAGAGGAACTAACCACAATGTATAGAGAGGACCAGAGGAATTAACCACACTGTAGAGAGAGGACCAGAGCAATTAACCACACTGTAGAGAGAGGACCAGAGGAACTAACCACGCTGTAGAGAGAGGACCAGAGGAACTAACCACGCTGTAGAGAGAGGACCAGAGGAACTAACCACGCTGTAGAGAGAGGACCAGAGGAACTAACCACGCTGTAGAGAGAGGACCAGAGGAACTAACCACGCTGTAGAGAGAGGACCAGAGGAACTAACCACGCTGTAGAGAGAGGACCAGAGGAACTAACCACGCTGTAGAGAGAGGACCAGAGAAACTAACCAGGCTGTAGAGCGAGGACCAGAGAAACTAACCATGCTGTAGAGGGAGAACCAGAGAAACTAACCATGCTATAGAGAGGACCAGAGAAACTAACCAGGCTGTAGAGCGAGGACCAGAGAAACTAACCATGCTGTAGAGAGAGAACCAGAGAAACTAACCATGCTATAGAGAGAGAACCAGAGGAACTAACCATTCTGTAGAGAGGACCAGAGGAACTAACCATTCTGTAGAGAGAGAACCAGAGAAACTAACCATGCTGTGGAGAGGACCCGAGGAACTAACCATGCTGTTATGAGAGGACCAGGAAGCAGACACCTTCCTGGTATGCACCGCTACTGCAGAACACCGTCCCACTGGATAACCAGATGGTACCAACACTCTGACAGTACAGGAAAAAGCAGAAACCCCACAGCGCACCACTGAGCTTAAAGCACCCAAGACTGTGAGCGCTTCTTCCCGTCAACTAAGATGGCCAAGCTGACTTTCCTCAAGCTTACACCCTGTACTTACCTCTGAACAGTGCATCATTGTTTCGCCTCATCGAGACTGCCTGCTCCCTCCTTTGCCTCCGCTCTTTCTCTCTGGCCTGTAACGGAATTTACAACACGGCACACTCCAGACCAGGACTCTTTCCACTGGCAAGGGATACAGCGCACAATAAAAACCCTTTTAATTTTATTGATTTCGGATTCTGTTTTAAGAAGGCACCCAACTCGCCTCACACACCCCTTGACAAACACCCCATTGTCGCAATGGACCATGAACCAGGCCAGTGTGTAATAATGAAATATTTATTTTTAAAATTCAAATACAAAAACAAACAAATCAAATTTAGGGCAGCAATCACCAGTGTGGTGCTAATATACAGCAAAATGAAAATGCATTACTTACCGTAAAAGCATTTCTGATGGTTGTATCTGCTTAGATTCACATGCTGTGCATAGGTCCGACATCCAGTGGTCACTGCGGAGTATTGCATTTTGTTTTTCGTAGTCGAAAAGGGGACGTCGACAAGGCGTGTCTGTAACACTATCCCTATAGTGACGTGTGTTGTACCCACAATCCCTCACGCGTCGAGGTCCCTCTGTTTGTATTTTTCTGCCCTGAGGGAGCCTTCTAGACGTGAGTGAGTACAGAAAAGAGAGAAATATAGAAAAGGTTTGTCTATGTTCCTTCCATCCAAGCGGGGAGGAAGGGTGGGCGCATGTGAATCTAAGCAGATACAACCATCAGAAATGCTTTTACAGTAAGTAATGCATTGTCTTCTGATGTTTGTTAATCTGCTTAGAATCACATGCTGTGCATAGACTAGCGAGCAGTACCCGGAGTTGGCGGTGGGTTATGAGAAGGAACAGTAGAGAAAAGATGGCACTTATGTCTGAGCCCAGGAACATGATCTCAGACTCGGTTCAATCCAAACGTGATGTTTTGGCAACTTTGTTATTTTGTCTGTCACCTAATACGCATCTATAAAATTAGAACAAAATGTCAACAATGATTGTGTTTAAAGACACACTTAAACCTTTGTCTCACATCAAAATACAACAAATATGTTATTTTATGTAGGGTCTATTACAATTTGTAGATCACACGTCTGCCGTAGTTAGTGCATCCATCAGCCCCAATGAGCCAGGGGGATGTTGCAGTGTTAATCCCATTCATGTTAACACTGAGGGGAGTAGCTGTGGGTCCTGGCAAAAGTGAGCGGAACGCTACCCCTCCTGAGGCGTCATGGGTATGCTAGGAAATATTAGAGCCCTGGCACTAATTCCATTACAAATCGAGCACTGGTATTTCCCCTTTTGTGATAGCTTACAACGATGGTGCAGGGTTTGAGGGCCAGAATCCTGATGAGTTTTCAGGATATCGCTCATTAATATTCATGAGGAAAAATATGCATACATTTAGACTCATTGTATGCCCATTTACCTCATGAATATTGAGGTATATCCTGAAAACCTGGCATGGAGCTGGGCCTAAAGGCCTGGAGTTGGGCATCCCTGAGGGTTACCCAGAGCAATGCCAGAGGTTAGATGGATTCTAAACCTTCCAGCCATAACCTCTTGTTTTTGCAATGATGGTGGGTACAGGCTTCTAGTAGCTAGTCTGAGCAGAATGCCACACATGTTACATCATGTTTAACTTTCTGCTGCTCCGCATATACCAACAATCATGTACACGTGAAGGAAGAACGCAAACGCTCCAGTCACAACGCTTCTAACAGATTAGTCTTGTGCTTTGGATCTAGACCATGGTAGGCGGTTGCAAGTTTACAAAAACATCAATTGACATTGAAACGATGCAGGTCGATTGCTTAAAAAAACGCTCAAATATCTTTTGCCCTAATGTTTTAGCGCAGAATGGGTGGGGGTGGACATCCCCACACCCAAACCCCCACCAATATTGCCTGAACCTAACTCACCATCTACGTTTTATTAATAAAATCCGATTAAAAAATCCAAGCCAATAACGGTTGTGGGTCGTACAATACACCCAACAATCCTCGCACTGGAGTGCGAGGACCAGTCAAATAAAACTACAGAATAGGGCTGTGTACTGGACTTCAGAAGGAATGCAAAGGAGGAAAGCACGCAAAGCTGCAGCAGGCTGGGCATGCTCTCAAAAGATCAGCAGTTTGGAGCGCATGGTGCTGCCAACCCTAAACCTTGGCCTGGAGTAGCATTCCTCTACCCTTGCCTTGGCCCAGAGACAACATTCGGCAGTTACAGGCCGCTGTGGCAGAACATGGAGTCCTAGATGGCCTCAACTAGGATATGGTGGGTTCAGAACAGTCTTTCAATGCCTGTTGCGGAGGGAGGGCAGTTGCCAAACAAAAGGGAAAAGCTCTTTAAATCAATCTGATCTCATTTCCTGGTGGCTTTATCTGTTTTTTGTCCTAACAACCCTTTTTCATATTCTCTTTCCTAACTTTGTAACTCCCCTAAACCTTTTGCTGGCTTCTTGGATTTTTTACTTTCTTTTTGTGGTCATGGGGGCTTCTACTAAGCACCCCATGTTATCCCCAGAGAATTTCTATCCCTCAGCAAGAGTGTAGCAGAGTGGTGTGGGGGCAGCTGTGTTATTTCTGTTTACTGGCACAATGTCTATAACCTTTTCCTGTGTCATTTGCCCAATGCCCATGTATGCCGGCCTACACCGGCACCACATTTCTGTGGAACTTTGTTCATTTAGGCCATGAGGGACAACCCTAATGGCCATTCTGCCTATGAAGATTCATTTTGTGCTACAATGGCCCCCATGTTTAGATTAATGCATGTCGGTTTTAAATTAAGTAGAGGGGCTCCCACACTCCTTTGTAAAACTTAGGGTTAAACCCTAAGTTGCCCTGGGTAATCCAGACGCTCAGAGGCACAGCTCCACCTCGCTAATGAGGCAGGGTCTGGTTATGCTGTGTGGAGGGTCAGTGCGCTAGCTAAAACATGACTGTAGACCCTTCGGAGTGGAAGAAATTTCATAGAACAGGTTATTTGACCCATATTAGTTCTCACTGCTTTGTCCATTTGAAATTAAAAAATTGAGGTCTGTCAGACTTCCAAATACACAGAAGTAGGGGTGTGTCTATATTTTAAAGTTTGGCTCGCCCTCCCCGATTGACTGGCCAACCTGAAATGTGAATGCTGCACGTCTGTGGATTGGGAAGCATGGCTGCTCGTGTCCTCGAGGGAATGTGTAAATGTGAATGTTGTATGTCTGTATATTGGCAAGCATGGCTGAGGGAATGTGTAAATGTGAATGCTGCATGTCTGTTGATTGGCAAGCATGGCTACTCGTGTCCTCGAGGGAATGTGCAAATGTGAATGCTGCATGTCTGTGGATTGGCAAGCATGGCTACTCGTGTCCTCGAGGGAATGTGTAAATGTGAATGCTGCATGTCTGTTGATTGGCAAGCATGGCTACTCGTGTCCTCGAGGGAATGTGTAAACCTTGAGGGAATGTGTAAATGTGAATGCTGCAGGTCTGCGGATTGGCAAGCATGGCTACTCGTGTCCTCGAGGAAATGTGCAAATGTAAATGCTGCATGTCTGTGGATTGGCAAGCATGGCTACTCGTGTCCTCGAGGGAATGTGCAAATGTGAATGCTGCATGTCTCTAGATTGGCATGCATGGCTGCTCGTGTCCTCGAGGGAATGTGTAAACCTTGAGGGAATGTGTAAATGTGAATGCTGCATGTCTCTAGATTGGCAAGCATGGCTACTCGTGTCCTCGAGGGAATGTGCAAATGTGAATGCTGCATGTCTGTAGATTGGCAAGCATGGCTACTCGTGTCCTCGAAGGAATGTATAAATGTGAATGCTGCATGTCTGTTGATTGGCAAGCATGGCTACTCGTGTCCTCGAGGGAATGTGTAAACCTTGAGGGAATGTGTAAATGTGAATGCTGCAGGTCTGCGGATTGGCAAGCATGGCTGCTTGTGTCCTCGAGGGAATGTGCAAATGTCAATGCTGCATGTCTGTGGATTGGCAAGCATGGCTACTCGTGTCCTCGAGGGAATGTGCAAATGTGAATGCTGCATGTCTGTGGATTGGCAAGCATGGCTACTCGTGTCCTCGAGGGAATGTGTAAATGTGAATGCTGCATGTCTCTAGATTGGCAAGCATGGCTGCTCGTGTCCTCGAGGGAATGTGTAAATGCAAATGCTGCATGTCTGTGGATTGGCAAGCATGGCTGCTCGTGTCCTAGAGGGAATGTGTAAATGTGAATGCTGCAGGTCTGTGGATTGGCAAGCATGGCTGCTTGTGTCCTCGAGGGAATGTGCAAATGTCAATGCTGCATGTCTGTGGATTGGCAAGCATGGCTGCTTGTGTCCTCGAGGGAATGTGCAAATGTCAATGCTGCATGTCTGTGGATTGGGAAGCATGGCTACTCGTGTCCTCGAGGGAATGTGCAAATGTGAATGCTGCATGTCTCTAGATTGGCAAGCATGGCTGCTCGTGTCCTCGAGGGAATGTGTAAATGCAAATGCTGCATGTCTGTGGATTGGCAAGCATGGCTGCTCGTGTCCTAGAGGGAATGTGTAAATGTGAATGCTGCAGGTCTGTGGATTGGCAAGCATGTCCTCGAGGGAATAGGTATATCGGGGGGAACACCGTACCATGCTCAGACCTCTTTTGGAACTCACCTGGAATCTGCAGATGGAATGAATGACTGCTGCTGATCTACTGGTTGGTCATTGTCCTGCTGTGGTCTCCTGCCTTTGCCTCTTGTGCTGTTGCTTCCCTCTGGCCTGCATTGCCCAATCCTCCTTAGCTGTAGTTCCTTTCCTGCCCTTACTGGAACTCTCAGGTGGCTTTCTGCTTCTCCGCCAGAACCTGCTAATTGAGGCTCCCTCTGTCACCTTCTGCAGCCATCCTTCATTTGGGATCGCCCCTTCTGCCTGTGTGTACCCTTTCTTCTCCCTGATCAACTGATGACCCTTGCTGTGTCCCCTCCACCTGCCCCTTAGTAGCTGCTGAGCTGGCGGTGCCCTCTATCAGGGGCCATCTGCAGAGGGTTCTTTTTCGTTTCGAGTCCTACTGTCCATCCACTTTCAGGGCCAAAGTCTCAACCGGCTGATAGCCAAACCCAATGCTGATTCTGACCCGCAGCCAGACTTGTGAGTAGATGTCCTGGGGCCTTTGGACCCTGCTGAAGGTGCTGTCCCATCCTCCAAGGTCCAAGTTCAGAGCATCTTCTGTACGCCCCTGGACCTTTGTATTATGCATGTGAAGGGAAGTCACACTCTCTGCAGCCATCAGTCTCCGGCCCTTTAGGTCCCAAACCATGGACTAAAACTCTTCTTTGGGGTTCCCAAGAGACCCCATCAGAAAGGTAGCTGTGAAACCCTTCACCCCTAGGTCGTAAGATCAATTTCCTTTACTTTACTCTATAACGGAGCAACACCTATTGGGTTAAGCAAGTTGCTTCCCTGGAGAACTTTTGGGACAATGAAAACTCTACCAAAGTGACATGTGCTTACCTGTAACAGTGAGCTGGCATCTCCCTCTGCCCCCAATTCACCCTTGAGTTTTCCAACCAATCTGTGTTTTTTTGGAAGGTACTGGTGATTTTAGGCGGCTAAATCACTGACGGTCACTCACATCATCGACTGCTGCAACTAAATTGTGTGCTACTGCATCTGCTTCCCAATGATGGTGTGGGTGTGGGTGAATTGGGTCCTTTAAAGACCCACTGCTGTACTGCCACCTTCAAGGATGAGATGGCTGGTGTCAAAAAGATCCTGGACAAGAAATTCGAGGAAGTCAGGTCCTACGGGAGGGATCCCGACGAGCAACGGTGGAGCTGACGAGGACCCGCGGCCCATGGAGGAAACTAAGGAACCCGCGCACCAGCCGTCGCAACCGATGCCTACGCCACAGGACAATCCAGGTGCAATCTTGATGGCTTTACAGACCCTGTGTACGGTGATGAGGACAAGGTTGCTCTTACCCCCAGCGGACGATCCTGGACCGTCTGGGAGCCCACTGACCAAGCAGAGGCGAATCCATCCTCCCCCCTCCTCTTCATCATCCCCATCCCCTCCACCGAAGGGTTGAGATGGGAAAAGAGACAGCGACAACGGTGACGGATGGCGGTGGTGACGGGATGATCTCCCATCACCCCCTGCCCGGGCCTCCCCATCCGACGAAATTGGCTTTCACGCTATGATCACCAGGGCATCGGAGCTTTTCCAGCTATGCCCCGAAGAGCAGAAGGAAGGAAGGTTTCCTCTACCAACGACAGGAGGCCAAGAGGAAGACCGTCATCTCAGTCCTGTTACTGGACGACATCTGGGACAAAGGACTGGCACTGCTGAAGAACCCATCCATGGCTCCTGCGAAGAGGGACCGGTACGAGAAGAAGTACCGGGTCCCAGACTCCGCCCCTATGTGCCTCAGAGCACTGCCGTCCCCGTATTCGGTGGTCTCCACAGCGGCCAAGAAGAAATCGGCAGGGGCGATGGCATCAACTTCCACTTCTCCACGGGACGGCGAGGGGAAGAAGCTGGACGCCAAGGGACGGCGGGTCATCTCGTTGGCAGCGACGACCATCAAAGCAGCCAAAGCCCTCGCGATAGTGGCACACCATGACAGGGAGCTGTGGTTCACGATCGCTCGCCTCCTGGATTTCCTCCTAGACGGCAAGAGGGCGGAAGCCCTTGAAATCCTGCAGGAAGGCGAAGTGGCCACGGACATCGCCAACACCGACTTTGCCAGATGGGCAACAGTGTTTGCCTTCGCTGGCGTGGTTGGCTCAAGGCCACCGATTTCCGTCAGGACGTGCAGACATGCCCTTTGACGGGAACAACCTGTTTGGCAAGGCAGTGGACGAGTCACTGCAGGCCATCAAGGCGGACACTGAGATGGCCCGGGCGTTGGGTTCTCTCCATCAACGACGGCTGTCCTTTCAGACCTCCGGAAGCAAGTCTCAAGGTGCCTCCAAAGGATACGGCGGCAGTTCCGCATCGTACCGCCAGGCAGCCCGCTCCTCATCACAGGAAGCCTACAGAGGCCGCAGTAAGGCCGGAGGACACCGTCGTCGCCAAGGAGGCCAAGGTGGCAAGGCCTTGGCAAAGCAAGACTGAACTGGCCATGACTTCGGTGGGAGGCCGGCTGGCGAAGTTCATCAGCGTGTGGGAGTCCATCTCCACCGACGGTTGGGTGCTAGATGCCCTGGCCCACGGGCACACTCTGGAGTTTCAAAGAAGGTGCCCCTGTCTACCACCCGTGGCCAGGAAGGAAAACCATGTGCCACAGCTGCTTCAGGAGGTACGAGCAATGCTAAAAAAGGGCACGATAGAACTCGTCCCGAAGAGGCTCTGGAGTATACACGCGGTACTTCCTCGTCCGAAAGAAGACCGGCAGCTGGCGGGCCATGCTACACCTTCGCCGCCTCAACAAATACATCAAGTCCCAGAAATTCCAGATGGTCACCCTTCAGCACGTGCTGGGACAGCTCGAAGGATGCAATATCCTGTCATCGCTGGACTTTGAGGATGCCTACTTCCACATCCCAATACACAAAGGGCATTGAAAGTTCCTACGATTCGTGGTCCAAGGGCGACACTACCAGTTCAAGGCCCTGCCCTTCGGGTTGAAGTTGGCACCAAGGGTCTTCACCAAGTGCCAGGCACCGGTGGTGGTGCGGCTGCATGTGCAGGGGATCCACGTATACCCCTACCTGGACAATTGGCTGATTCGAGCAATGTCAAGAGAACTCACCGTCTATCACACAGCAAAGACCGTCCGCCTGCTCACGGATCAGGTATTCTCGAGCAACTTTGCGAAATCCCACTTGGTACCGTTGCAAGACGCCCTGTTCCTAGGAGCCAGACTCAACATAGCGGCGTGGTTGGTTTCACCGTCGGAAGCAAGGACGAAGGCCATCCTGGGCAAGGTACAACGGCTGTTGACCATGGAAGTGGCCAGGGTGAGGTCCATCAAGTCCCTGCTTGGCATGATGTCATTGTGCATCTACCTCATGCATCTATGCAGGTTGTGGATGCGGCCACTGCAGGAGTTCCTCAACGCCCATTGGATGCAAGCGGCGGGCAGCTTCGAAGACGAGATCTTCAATGAGACGTTCCGTCAAGCGATCCGGTGGTGGGGCTCCCGCGCACACCTTGCGGCGGGCATGGGCTTCCAGACCCCAGCGCATCAGGAGACGGTGACGACGGACGCCTCCCTGGAGGGATGGGGAACGCACACCGGCGATCTCCACAGAAGAGGCCTTTGGCTCCCGGAAGAGAGGTCCCTGCACATCAACATCATGGAGCTCTGGGCCGTGTTCTGGGCCCTCCGGTCTTTCCTTCCGTCCCTCAAGGGCAAAGTGGTACAGATTTCCACTGACACCACCACCACAATGTTCTACATCCGGAAGCAGGGATCTATGTGATCACTGCACAGCCCATAACTGCAACGGCTGAAATACTGACGCCAGTTACGTCGCGGCGCAGTGATCATATAGATCACTGTGCCCGCTTCCCCGGCCTGATTTTCCCTTCCTACTCCCCACAACTTACCGTTCACGGCGGCACACTTCTGTGTGTGCCGTCTGCACCCTGCTATAACCTGGGTTAGAGCTGACGCGGCAGGGTGCTTTTCTTTTTCTTTTCTTTCGTGTCCCCCGCAACACCCAACTCCCGTTACGGCGCCCAAGTAGAGCGGGGGACACCCAATGTGGGTTTATACCACCGGTGGTCAAATACTTCTCAAAAAGGGAGTAACAAGCTGCACATCCTTTGGGCCTTTAATTGGTGCCCCTTCGTCTTTGGCAATGTTTGCTGGCTTTGAATTGCCTTATTTTTGGTCGCTCTTGGCTTGGGCAATGGTTGTATGTATTAGCTTTTAACAATAGTGCCTCATGAGGCTGCTGGGTTTTCCATGAATTCACACACTTAAATTTACTTTTTTGGCTTTAGCAAATGTCACTTTCATTGATTTCTGATAGTTTGAGATTCAAAAGTACTTTTAATATCGCTTCCACTCATACACAAGTTTTTCTTAATAGTGAAATGCCTGCCTTGAACACGAAAGTGGTCTCTGCGCTTTCTTGGGACACTGCAACCTGGTGAGCTCAACAGGTAAGGCGTAGACTTCTGGAGGTTCAGATCCTCTAAGGACCTGCTACTGTCTTCTCAAAAGTGGTCCCGGAGACCTCTCCCTCCTCCAGCTTGTGCCTCAGCTGCATGAGCTGCTCTGCCTGCTCGTTCTGCCTCACCTGCTAGCTCTGCTCAACCTCAAAACTGCACCTGAGAAAGCCTTTTAAGCCTCCATGTCTCCCTCAGGTGTGCGTCTTTTCATTATTGATCTGACCACTCCTGGAGCATTGTTGCTCTTAATCCCTCTTCCGCGTCCCAGTACTTGCGGGTGATTATGGGACTTGATGTCCCTAATGACAGTTTTTCAGGTTTGGTGTTCCTCCTTCAACTTATTTCTGTTCCCTGTAATTTCCTTTAAGGAAATATAAGAATTAATCGCCGGATCTGATTGAAAAGAGGAATAAAGTTCCTTAGGGTTTAAACCGTTATTATTTATAGACCTCGCTTTACCTTTGGGAGTCAGGGGAGCTTCTAGCTGTATAGGTCTCCTGGGTTTTAGAGGGATTTTTACTTCTCTCAATGCAAAAGGGCTTCTGATGGTTTTTACCTACATTAAGATGTTCAACTTGTGGGATAGGCGGAGTGTTATGACAACAAGTCATTACATACTTTAGCATTAAAGAGCTGTCCTCCCTAGAGGAAGGTAAATGCTGCATCTCATCCCACGGAGTCCTCTCGTTCCCCTGGACCCTTTCTCCTCCCGGTGATCCTCCCACATAACACCACCCCCAATGTCAGGATCAGAAAGTGTCTGCCTTTCCCTGGCCACCTGGGAGGAGACTTTAGGCAGGGGCTTAGTGTGGAGTCCGTAGGACTCATCACATAGAGTAATATTCAGCTAGGTTACGGAGTCTTCGACTGATTTGGAAAACACCTGTTATAGCTGCAGCCTGTAAATCTTCCCAAATTTTGGCAGTGATTTTAAAATTCCTTTATGCCCCGTCCATGCCATGTTAATATTAACTATAATGTGGGCAACTTCCTTCAAGGATAAGGGTTTCTTCATATCCCCTGTGTTTAGTATCACACCAATTGTTAGGTGGCTTGGGACAAGCTGGATGCATCAACAGGAACTTGGCAGTGATGTGGGGCTGCCTTGGAAAAGCCTCCAACATCCAATTATTATGCGTTTGTGGGTTCAGACATGTTTGTACTCCATCCTGAGCCTCCTTAACGACTCTACTAGGACACTGATCGCAACTGGCTTGAGTCCATTTAAACATATGAATGTTATAAACTTCAATAACATTTGGCATAATCCTCTGATTGAGGGCCTTCGGGCTGTACCTCTTACACAAGGTCCTGTTCTTCCATGCTAATGAATGATTGCTTCCTGAACGTGGTACATCTAAAGATTTACTGTAAGGCCGCGCATAGTTTCCCAACATAAAATAATCCAGAGTACCAGGCGACCTATGTAAGGGCAGGTTTTCTAAAGTCCACAAAAAGAGATTTTCCAAAACAATACCTTGGGCAATACAGAAACTCCAACTCTTAGTATACGTCTGTACTACTCAAGGTTCTGGTAAGCATGGCAGAGCAGCCAGGCGTATCTTGGAAGGGAGAGCTGGCTGTAGTAAGCTACAAAGGACTTGTGGCATACATGTGGTCTGAGGAAAAGTTAAACACTGATGTATTGTAAAAAAAAAAATAATGGTTTATTTTATATATACAGAGGCAAAGAGAATTCTTTCGAAAGGGAAGTACTAGAAGTTATAAACACAATATGAAAACAAGCACAATACTTCCGGTAAGTAAACCAAAGTATAAAACACATTTAGAATGGCACTATGCTATTCAAGGTGAGTAAAACCACTTTACTGGACTTTTAGAATGGCAATAGGCAATTCAATGTAAGCAGTCCCTATTCGTAGAACACTGTTACTTGTTCAGTTTCAGGAATAATATAGTTACACCAACATTACTTTGCAGAATAGTGGCAATTCAAAGGTAAGTAAATAACTTTGCAATATTTCTTTTAGAATGGCAGTAAGCAATTCATAGGTAAGTAATACCTTGGTAACACTTGCAATATATTCTATTTTAGGAATATTCTGTTACAGCACCAACGCATAGCAAGTAAGTACTTTGCAACACTTGTTATAATTTCTTCAGAGTCCTTATACTTTAGAGGTCCTTCCCTAATCTAGGGCATGAGTGTTCTCAGAGGCAGAAGGGGACCCTGGTGGTCCAGGGGTCAGCTGTACACAGGTCAGGATGAGGCACAACTGTATGAAAGTGAGTTCCAGAAGATGTATCGCCTAACAAGTAACAGACTTTAAAGTCCTAGACGTGTTCAGGGACTTTGTAGAAGCCTCCCTATGTGCGTGGCAGCATTGGGCCTTGGTGAACAGTATGGGCAATCTCCCAAACGCACAAATCGCCACCCTAGCCACACAGGAGCGACACAGCAACTTTAAGCAAGTGTTACCTCAAGCCACACAGTAACTCAGCAGTAAAGAAGTTGTTGCAGACAAACGCCTTCTCGATGCAGCAGCTACAGGACCGGTCTCGAGTGTCTTAGTCTTCAGATGAAAGGACACGGGATGGGATTTTGCAGCAGCAGTCGTGAGGAAAGGCTGCTAGCAAAGGATTCTTCAGTGCTTCTTGCGGCACTGTGGATTGTGCACCCTTTTCATGACACCAGATGAAGAGCGGTTCTCGTCTGATCAATTTGTCTCGCTAGCTCAGTCCAGCACTCTGATGAGTGACTTCAAGGAGTGGAATCTTGCATCTGGAGGTCCAGCAGGAGTCCACCAAAGTTTGTGATATTTGTTCTTCGGGAGACGATGCACAGCACTCAGGCTCGAGGTACCAGGGTATTGGTGGTTTTCAGCCCAGGAAGGGTCACAGCTTGTCATAGAATGCATCGAAATGCAGGTCTTCTTAAGACTGATTGGTCCTACAGGTCTAAAGGTCGGCCTAGTTGTCTTCGGGACTTCTCTGTTGCATGGAAGAAGGGGCCAGCACAGGCAGTGGTTACACAGCAGGTATCTCCGTTAGCTCGAATTAGCTACAGCCGTCTTCTCTTCTTCCTTATTGGATTCATCTCAAGTGGTCGACTTGTCTTCAGCTTCCAGATCCAGGAGTCCAGCCAATCAGTGCTCATGCTACATTCAAACTTTAGGGGGTGGTTGACCTTTGAGGACAGTCAAACTCCCACTTGGAACTGGTTTCCTACAGGCACACTTGAAGACATAGGACTGAAGTTACAGACTCCTCCCTCACTTACCGTCTTCACAGACACTCTGCAGCCTCAGTGGGCTTCACAAAGAACTCCTGCTGAAGACAGATGCCAATCCAGGACCTCCCCCACCCAGAACAGCAGAAGAACCAAGAAAGGGCAAAAAAAGAATACAGCCACCATTCCAAAACTGTCATTAAAATACCAGAGCTCCATACCACGGTCATGCAGTATAATATATAGTGTCGTAAGTCGGGGCACATGGCCGTGCTAATAAATTTAAATTGTTGATGAATCATGCCATGAAAATGTAACGCAAGGTAATATTAGCGATATTGGACATTATTCAGTACACTTCCCTGGGTAGTCACTGAGAGGGAACTTGAAATTACCCATTATGCATCACAGGGACCACCAAGGAGCCTGGCCGGGCGTTGATGTTTTTCAGAAATCGACTGGTGAGGGGTTCAGAAGGAACAAGTTACTTACCTGTAACTATTGTTCTCCAGCATGGGTCTGGCATGGATTCACATGCTCATGAATATTCCCCGTCGTCAGGCTGGGAATCCTCAGTAAAAAAAAAAATCAGTTTCAGTTTCGTTTCTGAACTGTCTTTCTACTATAAACCAATCACTGGTCTCTGGGTCATACTGCCCCCAGCCAATGACTGTCCTCTACCTAAGCCCCTCCTCTGGCAGCAATCTTCATATTTAGTAAGCACGTAAAGTGGCAGTACAACCAAGAAAAACGCAGAGGGGCCAGGGGGAGGGTTCAGATGTGAATCCATGGCAGTCCCATCCTGAAGGACAATAGTTATAGGTAAGTAACTTCAACCTTCTCCAGCATGGCGTCTGGCATGGAGTCACATGCTCATGAATAACGAATACACAGTAGTACACATTACACAACCACAGGAGGGGGCAAAGCTCAACAGAAGAAATTAACACTTACCCCTGGAACACACTAACCTCAAGCGAACAGGTTGCGTAGTACTGCCTGGCTGACTCTGGACTCCTACCTGGAATCCCTGTTGAGGCAGTAGAACCTTATGAAGTTATGCGTGGACCTCCAAGTCGCAGCCCTGCAGATTTCGATCAGGGGCACACCAGAGAGGAACACCATCGTCGCAGTGATCGCTATGATGGGATGGGCTCTCTGACAGGGCGGCAGAGGCCGGTTAGCCAGCTAATGATAGTGAATGATGCAGCCGGAGAACCATCATGAGATGGAAGCCTTGACAAGGCCTTCATGATTCACAGGTCCAAAGTTCACAAACAATTGAGAAGTCTTCTGCAAACTCTTACTTCATGCCACAAAGAATTTCAAGGTTCGAGCAACGTCCAGAGAATGCAAGGACCTCTCCGCCGGCGGAAGGTTTGGGAAGAAAACAGGCAACACCAAAGGCTTGTCAAGGTTTAATTCTGACGGGACCTTCGGCATGAATGTGGGGTGCGTACACAGCACCACCCTTGATTCTTGGAAAGTCAGATACGGCTGCTTGCAGGACAGGGCCTGGATCTCATCCACTCGTCTGGCTAAGGTCATGGCCACAAGGGACCCAGTCTTCCACGCGAGAAACCCGAGTAGAACTTGATGCATAGGTTGGAAAGGTGCACCCCATGAGTCTTGTCAGGACTACATTGAGTTCCCATGCCTTCACTGGCGGGAAATATTGAAAAAGCCCCTTTAGAAACTCCTTGATGGGTCTGTGGGACCACAGCAAAGGATGTTCCCGGGGATCTGGTGTAGCGTGAGATGGCCACCAGGTGTACCTTGATGGATGCGTGCGCTAGACCAGCTTTTGCCAAGGAAAGCAAGTATGGCAGAAGCTGTGGGGCTGTGATCCTCATAGGGGTAATATTCTGCGCCTGGCAAAACGTAGAAAAACGCTTCCACATATGGCCATAGCACTTTAGTGTCGACAACGTCCTGGCTTTAGCCAGGACCTCCCTGGAGTCTGAGGGTCTCACCCGCTAGTCCCCGGGGACATATCATCCAGGTGACCAGGACACAGCCATTGCTTTTGGATCCAGATCCTGGGGGGTGGACCAGGGCGGAAGGATCACCTGGGTGAGGGGTTTTCGGAGAGTGGCAGTGGGACACCGGATGGCAACACACGGTATCCCCTTCCCTGCTTCACCTTTACAGCCATCCTACCAGGTAGGACACTCAGTAACTCAACCTCCCCGCCTTTCCCAACACAAACACTTTCTCACGGACAGCTTGCTATGAGAGAAAACAGACCAATACCGAGCTGTATACCGGACATATTCCAATAAAATGGTCAGGCAGCGTCAGGCAATTACTGACCATTACACACACCCGACTTCCATTACACATCCCCACACGGATAAAAGGCAGAGTACGAGAGCACACGCTGAGCGAGGCAAAGCACACAAGGAAGCAGCAGTTCCAAGATGGAAGTTTAATACAAGACGAAAGACAGTAAAACAGAAGGGGATCGCAATGAGGGAAGTGCCCTTGACCTTTTCGACGAGGAACCATTACTTTCATGAACCTTTGAGAATAAGAAAGATAAGACCAGGAATCAAGGCTGGAGAATCCTGCATTGTGTGTCGGAGGTACCCAGGGCTCTTCTGTGTCAATAGTCAAACGGGGAGAATCGCTTGCCGCTGTGGCACTGTCCTTGGCTCCTACAATAAAGCAGTGCCAGTGAATTAGGCACAACCAGTGATTGATTGATAGATATTTTATTTCTATTGCGCTACCATACTGATACCAGACCGGCCTGTGTTGAAGCCAAGGTTGCAAGTGGCAACATAGTATAGTGAACACTGAAGCGAACAGTGTGAAGCGTATGTGATAATCAACACAAGTAAAATTGAACAATTGAACAGGTGAGTAATTGAACTTTGAAGCCAAGATACAATACCTTAGGCAGACTGGTCCAGCACCATGTACGTGCTCATTCGAAAGTCTCTGTATCCAACTGAAAAGTGGCAAAAGCAAAAGAGGGACGAAGAATTTTAAATCAAAGTGGTCCTGCAACGGGTCAAGCAAAATCCTGTGCACAATCGAAAGTCTACAATGTTAATAGCATAAAGAAAGTTGATGACAAAGTAAATGAAGTTGGTCCGAGTCCAGCAGAGAAGATCAGCTGCAAGTTTTTGGTTAAAGCAAGTTTGTGTTAATAAGTTAAATTGAAATTGTTCAAAGCCCGGCGGAGGGAGACAAATAGAATATTATGGTAAAGAGGATCTGAGCCCGGCTGAGGGGGATCCGGGGTGAGTCGTGAATCATGAGAGAAAATGGATGCACGTGTTAAAGTGGATCTGAACCTGGCAAAGGGGAATCCAAAGTGAATAGTGATTCACCTGAGAAATTGAGTACTTGTGAAATCCTAAGAGGAAAATAACTTAGTTTGTTTGTCGCATCAGGCCCTCTAAAAGAAGAGACTTTGAAAGGCAAAGAGACTTGGGCACGGAAGTCTCTGATGCTAATGATTGAACTGTCTCTTTGTGCTAGGGAAGCCAGAGACTGTGCTAAGCTCGAGTGTACCACCCTGTCCCATGTTGAAAACATGGGGAAGGGAGGCCAACAGCCTGAACATACTGACACATCATTTTGTGAACACTTCTTTCTTTATCGTAACGGTGTTTCCCACACCAGTTGTATTTAGAGGTAAGGATTAGTAATAGGGTTATTAGTATAGGCCCTTTTATTTGGACAAGACACCAATAGGACTGGGTTGTTTGATGGTCTCCCATCTGTAGATTTAGGATTAGACAGGCATTTTTTCAAACCCTTTTTGAAGTTCAATAAACTCTGTTGAACAGTGGTCACTTGTTTATGTCTTACTGTTGATAAAATGCCTTCCTTGCAACTCCAATGGCAGCACATAACCTCCAAACTCTAAAGCTATAGGAGCCATGCCTTCAGGTTCAGAGATTCTGGTACGTAATAAAGGATTGCGCCTTTCTCCCTGGTGAGCAGATCCAGAAGTACCGGCAACTTGACTGGACGAGTCACAGACAGGCTGAGTAGGTCCGGATACTAAATCTGCCTCGGCCACGCCGGGGCGATGAGTATCATCTTGCACCGGCACCGAGTGTGTTGATCACACGTAGCAGGGGAGGAAACTGAGGAAAAGCATACAGACCTTCACAGGAAGAACTCATCCCCCATGCTCCTCGGTTGGTGGAATCTGCTGGCAAACGTCTGGCATTTTGAGTTTGTAAAAAGGTCGATCGGAGGTCTGCCCCATTTCACGAACAGATGACCCACCTGATCCTGACAAAGTTATCACACATGGCAGGAGCGCAGTTCCCTGCTGAGAAGTCAGCAATGGTGTTCATGATGCCTGCTAGGTGAAACGGGACAAGGAACATCCCCTGTCCGATGGGCCAATGCCGCAAGCCCTGAGCCTCCTTGGAGTATTGGGGATTGTGTGCCCCCTTGCTTCCCGATATAGAACAAGGTGGTGTTGTCCGTGAAGATCCTCACCACCTTGTCTCTCAGAGATGGTAGGAAAGACTTGAAGGCCCAGAACACTACCCGTAGCTCCAGGATGTTGATATGCAGATCCTTTTCCTCCAGAAGCCAGAGACCTCTGGCATGGAGTCATCCAGGTGTGAGCACGCCAACCTTCCAGAGAGGCGTCTGGTGACCATCTCCTGGTATGGTGGGTTTGGAAATCCTATCCCCCTCGTCGATGTGGGCGCGTACACCCCACCGCCTGCCAGAACTGAAGGGGGTCTTGTCCGCAAGAATTCCTGTAGGGAGGTCGTATTTGCAACCTGCAGAGACGGACGAGGTAGATGCAGGACGACATCATGCCTAGCAATTACTTTATGGCCCGAACCGTGGCTGTCTTCGCCGAGGACAGTCGTGGCACCTTGCCTTGAATGTCCGCTAGCCTCTCCTCCAAGGGGGATTCCAGGCAAGCCACAGTGTTGAGTCTGGTGCTGAGGAAAAGCGCACTCAGCAATGGTGTGAAGCAGGACTTTGGATAGTTCACGGAGAAGCCCAGATCTGTCAGTAGCCGGACGGTCTCCTTCGTGTGCTCGTCGGGCAGCACCCATGAGTGGGCACATATCAGCCAAGCATCCAAGTACGGGTATACGTGTATGTCCTGCAGAGGCAGGTGGGCCGCCACCGGGCCCAGACATTTTGTGAACACCCTTGGGGCCGACTTTAAGCCGAATTGTAGGGTCTTGAACTGGTAGTGTTGGCCTTGTTCCACAAACCGTAGGAACTTCCGATATTTCCTGTGGATGGAGACATAGAAGTATGCATTCTCTAGGTCCAACGACGTCAAGAAATTCCCTTCCTCCAGTTGGCCGAGCACATGTTGCAAAGTGGACATCCTGAATATTTGGGACTTCAGGTACTTGCTCAGATGGCGTAGGTCGTGGATGGGTCTCCAACAACCTGTCTTTTTTTTTTTTAACCAGATCTTGTTTGGGCGGAGCCGTGCATGGATTTTTCATGAGGGTCAGGCCTTCCTCCCAAATGTCCAAAAAAGGATAACATGCTCGCCTGTCTCTCGGACTCTCGATGCCGATATAGGAAGCCCCCCTTTTTGGTTTCCTCAGGCACCAGTTGGAACAGCTCGGAGGCCCTGGAGAGCGAGTGGAATGATCCTACCTCATCTGGTGGAGAGCCTCTATGAGGAGCGTCCTGGTGCAGTGATTCTTTGTCTGCCGGGACAAACTCATTGTCGGTTCCCATGGGCGTCGTGGCTGTGTCCGTACCAGTGTCCGTGTGTGTATCTGGGTCCACTGGTGAAGTTGGGGCCTGACGTGGTGGAGAAGGCTGATGCAGTGGCGTCAGGTGATGCTTCCTCTTCTTACGTGGTGACTGGTCAGGGGCCTGCGCTACAAGAGGTGCCAGTGTTGGAGGCAACCTTTGCTGGATGTCTGTCACTAGGGTGTGACGAGTTGACAGGATGTCCATAGATATGTCCCTCGGCTGTGGAGTGAATGATGGAGTGCTACGCCCTGTGTCACCTTCCTCCTCGTGGATTGTATGGACGGACGCTTGGTCATCGTCGTCCTTGGTGTAGATGTCCATTGGCTGATCATATGGAACCTTGGATGGCTGCTTTGGGGCCTCCTCACCCCCTTTTCCCTCCTGAGAGATGTGTACCAGGATATTAAGTGGTGCCCCCTGCCTCCAAGGGGTGCCCGCAGCCTTTGCTGCTGCCTCGGCGGCCGTATGGGAGGCAGGGATACTCTCTGCGCTGTAGGGACCACCCTCACTGGGTCAGTACCTCCCACTGTAGCGGTCACTGCAGAGGATGTCGAAGAAGCAGTCAGTCAACGGGGTATTTGGCTGTACCGGGCGAGCCTGCTGTGAGGCCTACTTCTCTTCCTCAGCCCTTTGTTTCTCCGATTTGTCCCGTAACTTGGCCGGGGTGGAGAACATTTTCTATGAGGAGGAACCCGTTGGCATGCTGGCTGAGGTGGTGGACGGTGATCGCCGTGTATTCGACCTGAGAACCGCATCAGTGGAGAAACCCAGCGGAATCAACCTATCTGTTCTTGGACTCATCTTGGACCCCCATGGATGAGGCATCCTCAAAGGACTTCGACCTCCTCTTGAAGGTAGACCGCTCCTTGGAATGACCCGTGCTCTGTGAAGCATGACCCTGCTTGGAGGAGGAGTTAGGGGCCTTGTTCTACTTCATCCATATGGCCAGCATGCTATACATTTTTTTCTTCATTTTCTTTGAGAAACCCAGGCATATCTCGCACCCATCCTCCTCGTGGTCTGGGTGCAGGCAGTACAGACACTTTTGATGTTTGTCCTCCACAAAGACTTTCCTTAGCCTGCATTGGGCACAGAGTCTTAAGAGGGGCCTTCCCTCCTTTTTCTCCCCCGTCATGGTCGGAGGGCACAAAGTAGGCCCAAATCGGCCTTCCAGAAATGTCGATGAACAATGGCCTTTGAGGGGGGCGCAACTTCACTGAAAATGTATCCCCGTTGCCAGCCGATGTAGATAAGAGCACATGGGCTCTGATGGAACAAAAATAGAATATTTCTGTGAATAAAAGTGTTAAGAAGGATTTCTGAACTCTGTCCAGGAGGGGCAGAGGCTCAGAAGGCCAACCTAGTTTCTTGGAACAGGGTAACCTCTGGACAAGCCAGACCAATCAGGGTAGCTATGGCAGGAGGACAAGACTAAGTCTCAAGAGGGTTGAGAGTGACTGAAATACCTCAATGAGCACACAAAGCAAGGACACTTACAAATTACTCCAGACAGGTGTTATATCAAAAATATAGACACATTTATTACAAGACCTCTGTAAAATAGACCATAGCAAAGAATCACAGTAACACTAAGTAAACCAATACATCACTCTCAATACAATATATATACAAAACCAGGGGGGTCAAAAGGGATGACTGCACAAAATATGTTGACAACCTAGAGGGGACGTAAACAGGCAGTGCAGTTAATCTTTAGACCCAATTCAACATCAGTTATTCACCTAACTAAGAGGCATTCCAAGCCCTAAGAAGACTGGAGTCTTGTGCTCAATAGTACATGTATGCCAATGCACGCGGTTGTTCCAATGGACAAAGCAGGGTTTCTTTAGGGGTCTCTAGCAGCTCAGGATGGTGGATAAGGCGATGAATAAGTTCCCACTATTCAAGAAGGACCTCCACTTGAAGGCAGAGGCATTTCAAGAGTTTGGGATGGAGTCGCTATTTCGCAATAGCAGTGGACCTGAGAGGG
Source organism: Ambystoma mexicanum (assembly GCF_040938575.1). NCBI lineage: Eukaryota > Metazoa > Chordata > Amphibia > Caudata > Ambystomatidae > Ambystoma > Ambystoma mexicanum. The sequence goes on from NC_090926.1 coordinate 1,252,767,974, forward strand.
GCCCCCAGGGACACTTGTGCGTAACCGGTTGAGGTAATGATTACTCACCGGTCCCTGAGGCAAGGAGACCCAAACTTCGGCAGGTTAGTCCAATTCAGTTGCAGGTTCGACAGCGGCAAAAAGGGAGGACGTCTCGGCACCTTTCAGTTCCTGAGATCCAGCGAGGATTCCCAAACGGGACAGTGGGGATTTCTCCGCTCTGGGGGGGATGAATCACCCCAGTTTCACTGCAGCAGGCTTCAGGGGAAAGAGGGTCACAAATGCAGCGGACTTGCAAAGGACGTCGCTGCAGCAGGGTGACCGTGTTTACTCTGGTCCGGACGCACTCGTCTCACTTCTGACCTGGGAATGCCAAGTCTATGAAATTTGGTGTGAAGGTGCCGTGGACACAGAGCTAGCACTATACCAAGTTTCGAGGGCCTCCTCGGAACGATGGCGGAGACAGAGCAAAGGTCCTGCATAAGCTGGTCAGCCCACTGGTTGACCCAGGGACACTGCCGAGAAAGCTTACTTGAAGATTTTGGTGAAGGTGCAGAGAATAGTTGGTCCCATTATTCCAATGGGTCGAAGCGTCTTCACAGACCTTGGACAACCAGATGCAGAGGGGTCCCACGGGACAACAGCAGGCTCAGGGTGCCAAACCTTCCAGTGGGTCACCAGCGGTTCCTCAAATCAGCTTTGTGGTTGCAGGATACTTGGATCCTATCCTTTGTTCAGTGAGAACTCAAGAGATCGACATGGTAGTGGTGTTTCCAGCCTCCTCTTAACCAAAGTTGCTTTGCGCCAAAACAGAGAGGACCCAATGGGAGATCTGCTCACAAACAGACACTCCATACGTGGACCAATCATAGACCACAGTGGTTTCAGGCATTTAGAACACTCCAGACTCTCTGGCACCCAGGATGTGTATTGGGACCAGACATCCAAGCCCACATCCTGGAGGCTCACACACAAGGTATGCAGAAGCCCGCGAAAGCATTGGGATTCACGGGAAAATGCATGACCAAATAAGGACTGGCCCGGGTCGATTCGACCTGGCCAAGGTGAAGGGGCAAGATAGCCAAAGGACAGGACAAAACCTCATGGCATGGCCATTTTGGAGCCAGGCCACCTATTCTTGCCAAAAGCGGTTAACATGGCAGGAAAGGGTTAAAAATAATGGGAAACGATAGCTGCCACCAGTCCTGTCCATGACACATCTGCACAGTTCATAAAAAAGTCCAGTGAGAGTATCTAGGGCCTTTGGAAATGACTATAGACCGACGTGTCCTGTATGGTAAGATACATTGCACACTTGTTACATGTTGCACAAAAGTTGCAACATAAGGAAAAGGACTAGGGGAAACAAAGTCTCCCAGTACTGACTGTCTTAAGGGCATGTCCGTTTCCCCATAAAAAGTGAGCGAAAGCCCAGGAGTGCAGCTGAAGGCTGTGCTTCTCTGACAAAGTCAGTCAGTGGTGTCTAAACAGCAGCAACAAGTTTGGGGGTTGACACATGGAGGGGAAATTACATACACATGAAATCTTTCCTAACCCTCGCCCCTCCCAGACTAAGGACAGGGGGACCTAATCCACCCCTGGATGAGTCTCTTGTTCAGGTCGGTTAAACATTTTGGACAACCCATCAGCATTGCTTTGTTGGACACCGGGCCTATGCTCAATAGTGAAGTCGAAGCCTTGTAGACTTATGGACCACCTAAGCAACTTTGGATTCTCTCCCTTCATGTTCATTAGCCACTTTAAGGGCGTATGGTCAGTTTGCACAGTGAAGTGGGTCCCATAGATGTAGGGCCTCAGCTTCCTAAGGGCCACGCTACAGAGAAACATTCTTTCTCTACTGTGGACCATCTGAACTCTGTCCTTACGCTGGCGACTGATGAAGCCAATAGGGTGTTTCTTACTCTTCTCATCTATTTGTGATAGTACAGCTCCTATCCCAGTGTTGTGTCAGAGGCATTTGTCTGCACAATACAAGGTCTTTGGTAATCAGGGGCCCTGAGAAAAGGGGCCTGGCACAAGGAGCCTTTTAAGCCAATGAAGGCCTTCTCACACTCTTCAGACCAAGTTACCTTCTTGGGTTTCTTTGGAGTAGTGAGAGCAGTCTGAGGGGCAGCTATGGTACCATAGTCTGCCATGAAATTTCTGTAGTACCCAGCGAGTCCCAAAAAGGCTCTCACATGGGTCTGTGTAGTGGGGGTAGGCCAGTCTTGTACTGCTTGGACTTTACTGGGTAGAGGCTGTATCCTCCCTCCACCTACTTCATGTCCAAGGTAGACCACTGATCCTTGTCCAATCTGGCACTTACTGGCCTTCATGGTCAAGTGGGCCTTCGGAAGAGCCTACACAATCCCAAGGTGTTTCACATGGTCTTCCCAGGTGGCACGGAAGACTGCTATATCATCCAGATATGCAAGACAGAATTCATTCAACCTATTCAACACATGATCCACAAGCCTCTGGAAAGTGGCAGGGGCATTTTTCAACCCAACCCAAAAGGCATTACCCTAAACTGGTAAAGACCCTCTGGTGTTGAGAAAGCGGTCTTCGCCTTGGAATGCTCTGCAAGGCCTATTTGCCAATAGCCTGCAGTGAAGTCAAACGTGCTCAGGTACTTGGAGGCACCCAAAGTATCCACCCGCTCATCTGTTCTAGGCAAGGGGTGTTCATCTGTCTTGGTGACAGCATTCAGAGCCCTGTAATCCACACAGAACCTCAGTTCAGAAGTACCTGCTTTTGGAACCAAGACCACTGGGCTGGACAAAGGACTACTGGAGGGTTCAATCAACCCAAGATCCAACATCTTGTTGACCTCTGTCTTAATGCAAGACCTTACTTTGTCTGACATTCTGTATCCCCCACATTTGGTATGTACACTGTCTCCTGTGTCAATGTTATGTTTGTACCAAGGTGTCAAGCCAGGGGACTGTGAGAACAGGGGGGAAAACTGCCTCAGCCTGTTGATCAGAAGTCAGGTGAGGAACCACTTGGACACCATCAATGGAGCGGTCTGAATAACTGCTTTGGAACAGGTCAGGAAGAGGCTAGGACTCCTCTTCTGCAACATCTGAAGCCAACAGCAGGGCTGCAGTTTCAACTCTTGGGATGAAAGCCTTCAGCCTATTTACATGGAACATTTTTGGAGCTTGACCAGCTCTTCCAAGGTCCACTAAATAGTTGACTTAGACATAAGAGATCATAGTACAAATGTTTCTGTCGGTGAGTTCTAAACCGGTGCACACGTATATACCGACAGTCTCACCAATCCATGACAAAGGGTATCATTCCATATAAATGCAGATAATTATCATGTGAAACAATTACATTCACTTCACTGCACATGAAAAAAGTGTGAATTTTTTTATTAATCAATTATAGAAAAACAGACATTTTTATATACTATTTCTAAAAATCATCAATAGTGCTGACATAACTGCAATTCTAAAAAAGTTTAAAAAGACAGTTCACCTGTCTAACCAAACATCCCACTCTCATACTCTCCTAGAAAACACTCTCCAGACATACTTCATTCATACTCGTTCAATCACACAACATAATATCACATTTGTCTCACCCATTATTTTAATCAAAGTCTAAAACATGAGACAACATTTTAAAACACAATCCAATGTCCTAATTAATGGGGAACAGTAGACCTTCACAGAAAAGCGACACAAAAGTTATTCAATACAATCAAATCAACGCTGTTCACTGTGATAAATAGTGTAACCTACAACATCAAATTTCCAGACCCGACATGTTTCTTTCTGTACTTTTAGCAGAAATTCTTCGGGGATAGGTAGGTTCGGGGTTTTCAAGGGAATATGTATGACGGTACAAACGTGTGGACAACATCAAGAACCCACCTAAAAAGGTAAAAACAGAAACACTCAATCGGACTGAGTACAAAGAGATACCGATTGGTATAAGCTACCACAGCTAAATTAATAAGTGGGGTGCTACGAGGGGCAACAAAGTACCCAGTGAAGCCCTGCAGCTGTGCTGACCCCATTTTCGTTTCAACTGGGAAGACCCAAGCTTCATTTTGGCACAACGACCGATCTGCTGTGACTTTAAGGCTGCAGCATCCCAATGCCTGGGGATCCCTGACCATCATAGAGTGTATTGTCTTCGGAAGTGCGAATCTGAAAACATTGCAGAGGACGCTAAAGAAGCAGGACATCTTTTTCCAGAGTCTCCTCACCAGCGTCCAGGACCAAGGGATCAAGTAACTCCTAACCGGAGCTGTTCGTCATTCTTTGGCGCTGAGAAAAAGGCACAAAAATCACAAAAGGCAGCTGCATCAAGGATAATGCATTGCTACAGAGCCTCTCTCTCTCTCTCAAGTGCTGCCGCAGGAGCACACCAGACGTCCTCCCTTTCGTCACCACGACCAAGGACCAGGAACAAGGGTCTGCTACACTGCAACAGAAAGGCATCCAGCTGGAATGACTTCATAAATTCTCAGGTACTGCGGGGCTTGGGGTACATCTACCTCTTGCCATTTATGGTGCTTCCTAGCTTGGGGAGTACTATTTTACCATCTTTTGAGTTGACCTCAGCTCACTTGCACTAGCCTTCCAACTTGTGCTTCTTGGAGGTGGCTCCTCTAGAGCTTCTGTGACTTTCTATTGAACTACTGACTTTTCTAAAACATTTTCTAAGAAGAGAGCATCAGAACTTTCAACTGGCCTATTGACTTTGGCTGTCTTTGCCCCCTGAAGGCCTCCTTCTGAACCTATTGGCTTTGGCAGTGCTTGTTCCCTTACATGTTAAAATTGTAGATCACTAGTATTGCTGGAATAAAAGACTGCCTACATCCCTCTGGGAGAATCTGTTTTTCAAAGTACAATGTATGTTTCTTTCCCTCTTTAAAACTCAATATTGTAATGGTGATCACAAGTAAGTGCCAATACGGACCTCAAATGATGTCACTCAGTGTCAGTGTCCTGGAATATGTATAGCATAAGAAAGGTTAGTCACCTACTATTGCTCTTATTGAATTGAATCCTAACTTTCAGATTATTGTTACTAGTAGCTGCTGCGTTTTAAAGAATGTTTTTAAATATCTATGTGTATATATAAATACATATGTATACTATAACTAAGTGTGCGAGTGTTTACTTGGATACCTGTATTTGCTGAGTTCATTGTACAGCTTTACAACTCACATTGACCCCTCTTGAGATAGGCCTGGCTGCTCACTCACTCTACCAACTTGTGTAGTACAGGCCTATATATTAAAAGGTGGGTGCCTAATACCAAGAAATAAGTTTTGTAAAGTCCTACACCACTTGGACTCTACACATTCTTACCCAACAATCATTTTGCCTTAATAGTGCAACAAATGAGATATTTTTCATAGGCATGGCCATTCCCAACCCCTGCACTTTGCTTGGCCTCCCTCAAAGAGCCCTAGCCTTACACCAGTCCTTAGCGCAAAGCACTGTGGCTTTTTATTTTATTGCAATATGCAGATCAGAGAACTCTCCAACAAATATGCCCATCACGTACTTATGCTGAAATGGATCCTACTGTATGCAGCACAAAGTGGAGGTCATTCGGGCCACTGGGCCCATTGTGAGAGAATGACCATCTGTTGAGGGCAGGAAAAAAGCTTTTTAATGTTTCTGGATATAAAATGATACATGTTATTCTGTTCATGCAAGGGGGGTATTCTAATCAGACCCTCCCTGACCCTCTGCCCCCCATACCCCACCTTTCCAAATAAATGCTCCATGTCAAGAACTAAAGAGAAGTGCCCCATGAAATGACACCAGAAACTGGAATACTTAATTTTATTTTAATTTATTACTGTTTGAAATCCAGTGATACTGACACACAGACATACACGCAGACATACACACAACCAGTGCAGCCTCTCAGACGGGAGGCAGCTGGAGATTCGTGACCTGCTTTTGATAAAATACAGTACTAGAGGAAGTAAACTGCTACATACATGCATCCACGTTTAACTACAGTTATTCCAATATACTGCGCCCCCCCCACCCCAACTCTACCGTCAGAAGAAAAATATATATGTACATATGTCAAGGGGTTTTGGCGCAGTCCTGATACTCCTGTAAGAGTTAATGCTGATCCCAATCCTACAAGTGCCTGAAGCGGAGGGGCACAGCGCCATCCACATCCGGCAGCATAAATATGGAAGAGTTTGGTTTTTGTACAGTTTGTTTTCAAGTCCAATACTAGAACTGTTGCTACCCGTTAAAAACAGTGAATATAGGAATGCAGCTCTCAGTGCTTTGGAAGGAGGAGCGTGGCAGTCCAAGGAATGTTTTCTGATCCAAGTCAGTCTTCGTCAGTACCACTAGGAGACCGCTCCTGGGGAAGGAAAAGGGGAGATGTTTAGCAGGAATGAGGGTTGCACAGTCAAAGGGAACACCCAATAGTACGGCCTCTAGATCCAGATCTATTTAATAACAGAGTCATGACGTACAGAGTGAACAGTAACAGGGGGCAGAGGCAGTCGCTGGTTACGATGCTTTTACAAGTAGAGTGATTTAACGGGGCACTGCAGGGGGATAGGAAGGTGGGGCTAAGAGGAATACTTGCATCAACGTGTGCCCTCTACCCCTCTTGCTGCTCTGACAGAGCATAATCTTGCATACAACACAGTAAAAATTAGAAGAATATACATTCCATAAAACCAGATGGCACATGGTTGAGAATGGAGCACTTCAAAAAAGAATCTGTTCTCAAGTCGATAGAAACGGTTGATGTGCACTGCTTGTTTGCTTCAGCTACCCAACACACAGGTAGCAGTTTAGATCTCAATACATGATGCAGTCTCACCGGTATTAGAAAACTACAATCTCTAAACAAGAGATAAGAAGCTACTTATATTCAAATCACATTCTCCATCATAGCGATCTTTGATGCAACATTCCCCATTGCCAGACTTGCAATCCTTGGCACATTACATATAAAGACGATCATAAAATACAGCATCAAACAATACCCAAACAATCAAGCCTTTTCAACTCAACAAATGTGTTGATGACAACTAAGCACCTTAGGAGGCCTCCTCGGCTTTCAACCAAGCAGCACCTTGGGAGGCGTTTGGGTTCTCGTAGCAACTCTTTGCAGAGGACAACCAAATCAGCATTTATTTTTACTGATCTCTCCTCTGATCCGTCTATCAACATTTTCAGCTGCCTCTCTTGTAAGGGACTCATTGGGGCAACAGTAAACACAGACCCAAGTGATCACAGTTCAAGGGTGTTTATTAAACTGTATGCTTGGTTAAGAAAAACGCCTAATCTAAACCTAAAGCTAAAATGGCAGCAAGCTACAACCATCAAATAATAAGGCAGTCCTAGTAGTGTCTTGTCAAATAAAAATGGCCTATACTAAAAACAAACTATTGCCAATCCTTACCACTAGGTTACACAAGAGTGTGGGATAATGTTCACCAGAAAAATGTTAAATGCTAAAGGTTATAGATATTTTTACCGCACACCGTCACCAACGGCGTTGGTCCCCAGGCGCTCCGGCAGATCTGCAAATGAGAAGGTGGGATGGGTTAGTAGAGGGAATAGGATAGTGAGAGGAGTGGTGTTCTGTTGGCAGCTTCAACTCGGTATACACCATGTGCTGAGCTTTTGGCGCGAGTATCGGAGCAATGTCGGTCCTCGTGTGCTGTTGGTGCGGTTTATGTGTTGTAGCAGTGTGGTGAAGTGCATGGGGCTTGCAGTGCGAGAGGTGGTTGTGTTAGTTTTGAGCGAGTTAAGTATGTAGAAAGTTTTGAGTTTTTTTGGCTAGTGGGTTATATGTTCTGCAGCTAATCACAGTATGGCTGAATGCCTCGATTTCGGGAATTCTGCCTGGTGTGAAAACGGCTAGACTCGAGAGTCCTGTATAATGGGAGAGAGGCCCACGCCCACCAGAGCAATTGAGTATAGTACCTCACTTTGCTGGATTTGAGAAACAGTTGAATAATTCAGTGCAGTCCTAAAACACAGCTAGAATCAAGAGTCCCACGCCTGACAGAAATTTCCGTTTTGGCGCGACGCAATGCCTGTTTTATTATAATGAACTATGTCTACTGTTGTATTCAAATGAACTATGTATAGTGAGGCTAGAGTGTCTATTCTCCTCGGGTGTCGGAGCAGAAGTAGTGGTCCACTTCTTACCCTACCATCCAAGTAAATATGCCTGCTTGAATTTTCGGTGTGGTACGGGCCATGATGCTGTGGATCAGTCGTCTAAGTGATTTAGTCTTGGTCTGACTACGTGTTCAGTCTGTAGTGTCCTCCTCTTGGGGCTATCTCTCAGGATGTCTTATGGTATGTCGTGGGGTGCATTCTGTTGGAGTTCGGTTGTTTGTTGGGGACCAAGGTCGGTCTCGTTATTCATCGAAAAGAAAGACGTGTTCACAAAAATAATAAGGATGGTATGCCTGGGTCTCCCTTCCCTACGTTTTAAACACAGGACATGGCAGCACTCCTGAGAACAGCACACTCCTGGGCCGCTCCAGCACGAGGCTCCCTATTCCATTCAACGATATCAGAACATTCAGGGGCAAAGTCTCTTTCCACAAGGCCTCTTGCCTTAGAAGGCCTGCTGGATCAAAACAACAAACAAAAGTCCTTTTGGTGCTCTTGCACATTGGGCAATTGCTTTTCACCCCTTGCTTCTCCTTCCGCCGGGCTCCGATTCTCCTTGCAACGTAGGCCTCCCTCTGACGGGTTCAATACGGCCTTTCACTCTGAATAGCAATACTATCACGATGCATGATTTACTGCTCTTAACTTTTCTTTTGGCATACCTCCGTCGGGTTCACATAGCCATCTTTAATACAGTTCATGAATTCCTAAAAGTTCATGATTTGCTTCATCTCATCAGAAAGCTTTCTTTCCCTTCCTTTAGCTTTTTCAGCATCCCTTTGTCGTCGGGTTCACGCTTGCCTTATCTCATAATGTTCACAATCTCTTCAGGAAGCAGTGTTTCCCTTCCCCTAGCTTTCTTTGGGCAATGGGTCAGAGACTTTTGATTGTACAAGAGATTTGACGTGACCCTTGTAGGACCACTCTGACACCTCACACCGCTCTTTCCTAGGGCCTTCTGGTACTTTCAGTTATAACCCAAAACAAAAAAGGGTCAGCGAGAGTCCTTCGAATGAGCACTCCGACGGCACCTGACCACTCTGCAGCGGGCCCTTCCCTGGGCTTTCCCAAAAGTTTAAACACACACAAGTTTTGTTTTCAAGTACCTTGCGTTCATATAATGTTGCCACTTGCAACCTTGGGCTTAAAAACAGTTCAGTTGGCTATCAGCTTCCTCCGACTCACCGGCTGTGCTGAATCCGTTGGCTTGTCTTGCTTCTGGATTCAAGGATGGTACCACGGTAGCCAGAATGCCTCCCTGCCTGTGATATCAATGTGGGAGGCCCCCATGCACCGTTCACATCGATTATTCCACACGCCAGCTACGAACCCCTGTTTTAGGATTCCCCTTTCGGAACCTTTGCATGTCTGAGTTGAAAAGGGCGAGGCAGTTCCCCGTTCGTCATCCCTCCAGGTGTTGCCGCCTTTCTCCTCCGTTTAAACTGCCGGTCCGGTGTAGATGTTTTCTCGTGTGTTCGGCCTTGCTCTAGTGTGCTCTTGTGCTCCGCCTTTTATTCCTGTGGGGAAGGTAAACGGCTGTCAGGTTTGTGTGGTTACTGTTAATTGCCCGACTCTGCCTGACCCTTGTGTTGGGACATGTCAGGTAAACGGCTCTGGTGTTAGTGGTGTTAGTCTGTTGTCTGTCACGGTGTAAGAAAGTATCCATGTCAGAAAGCGGGGGAGGGCGGGTAGAGCTTCTAAGTGTCCTACAGGGTTGGATGGGGAAAAGGTGTTACAAGGAAGGGAGTACTGCGTCGCAACCTTCGGTGTCCCACTTCCACTCCCCGAAGACCCCGCATCCAGGTGATCCTCCCCCAAGAACTGGATCCTTCAGGTGTCTCCCACTCTGCCATTAAATATTGGATGGCTTTACACACTGATGTTAAACTCTACCAAAACAGAGGTGCTCTTCTTCCCTGCCAAATACTCTCATCTCTTACCCTGCCTATCCAGTCCCCAGCCAGACACACTCCCCTACTCCTCTCCAGCTACAAACCTAAGCGTCATCTATGACCCTTCTCACACCTTCGTCAATAAAATTGAAAAAGCGGCTTGCCTCAACCTTGTAAAAATTAGAAAAAAATCAGGCACCTACCTTCCCTTCAACACTGCCAAGCATCGCTAAACCATGTGTCTTCTCTAAAATTCACTACCAGGACTCTTTGAACTCCCTCACGTCACACCAACTTCCTTGTACCATCACCAGGCTAATGATGCAAAACAGGCCAGATTTAAATTTCTTCTCCTGGTTTACAAATCTATCCACGATAAAGCACCTGCGGATCTATCCTCCACCATCCAACTCTACAAGCCTCCTAGTAATCTTCGCTTGCCTCCTCGACTAAAGTTGTGGCTCCACGCCCTCCCTGTGCTTCCTCTCACTTCCACTCTCTTCTTGCTCAACTTGCATGGAATTTGTTAGGAGATGTATCCGTTTTATGCATAATAGCCCCTCCTAGTGAGACCTCCAGCACTTTTTGTTTGACTTCTGGATCTTTTTCTTTTTCTCCTGAATGAGGAGAGCCTTTTCCCCCTTCATTCATTCTTATCTGCTCTAACCATGGGAAATCTGTTCTTGATTTTTTACCTTCTTTTATGGAGTCTTGCTTTCCTCCATATCTCATAAGGGCATCAGTGTTTCACATTTGCAGCACCCAGCACCCTATGTGCAGTGTTGCGGGGGACCCTTTGGGTTCTCCATTTATATTCTTCTCATTTTCCATAAGAACTACTGTTGTTAAGGAAAGAGATTTTGCATCCTTCCTAACATTTTAACCTATGAGAGATTAGCACACACTACCTTAAGCAGTGTGCTAAAGGGATACCTAGCGTCCCCCTTCACTCTGCTCCTGTAACATTTGGGCTACAGTGACAACCCTAGTGTTATGGCTGGTGGCAGTGGATGTGTTCTACCAACTTTTATGCTATTTTCCACCGCAGGCTGTATCCCTCACCTCAGTTATGCACAAAAAGGTCACATATGTTTTAATATGGTGGCCCTTTTCTTTTTTTGCCATTTTTTGTGTGGGTGACGTTTGATAGCCCTTCTACCATTCTGGGAGGGGTAGTTCTGAATGCGAGTTTTGTCTTTTGCTGGACCCCTTTGTGTAGCCTGCCTAGGCTCCAGTGTGTCTTTGAGGACAGGAAACAGGTGAGGAGTTAGAATCTCCCCTGTCTTTTGTCTGATGTGCCTGAAAGGAACCAGTTCCCACTGGGGGGCTGGCTGTCCTGATAGGACAGCCACACAACCCTTTCTGTAAACTACAGGGAGAGATTGCAGAGGTGTGAATGGCAAATTCAAAATAAAAGGTGGTGAGGTTCCTGAGGCAGAAGGCAAATCGACCATTGGAACAGAGGCTCTGAAGCTCAAGAGTACTACAGACGTCGAAGTAGATTACTGCTGCTAGAGCTGAATAACCTCCTTTTCCTTCCAACAGAGTGAGTGACTTTATACATTAATAAAACTGTCATTTCACTGTAACAATTGTGGGTGCACGCCACAGTTGGGGAGAATTCTCATAGAAGTGCTAATTCCCTTCACCTTAGAGACCCCAGCAACTTTGCTGGATTTTGAGGACATGATCATTTTACCTGGAAAGAGTGCGGGCCTGTAATTTGATGTGTGTTTTACTCTTGTGTTTTTTGATTATGGAGTTTTAGATAACTCCATAGGCATCATCTTTTCATTTGTGCCACACATCACCCTCAGTGCAGTGACACAGGGTAGCCTTTTTAGGCTGTCCCAAGGTATAAATACCTTCTCTGCGATAAACTACTGTTTCCCAGAGAATGTAAAGTTAAATTGACTTTACTAGTCTTTTTAAATTCCTAGACCCAGCACACACTATCTTACATAGAGTGCTGGAGGGGTTACCAAGTATCCCCTATGTCTAGAAACTCTAGCAGTAAAATGCTACCCTTTCCCATCATAATAATGATAATAATATCTTTGTGACGCCGGAATTGCGGGCGTTATTTGTCCCCTAATACCAAAGTAGCCTTACTATAGGGCTACCAACTGCATACTATTAGCAACCTCCAACAGCAAAGTGTGCCTCCATCAGATGCCACGAGGCTCCCACCACTCCAAGATGGCCGCCTGCCTGATTGAACCTCTTCCGACATTGTTCACCTAGTGCTGCTGCCCTCTGTGCCTGTGGATTGGCTGCTCCCCAGTTATTGTCAGCCAATCCAAACCGAGAGGCGAGAGCCGGCCCTCTCCACGAAGGCTCGACTCACAAAGGCTCCCTGTCCCTTGCCTGTCCTCAGCCTTCCTCGCCGTTCGCCCAAACTCCCTGTCCGTTTTCCTACCTACCTCCCGGAAAAGTTCGAGTTCTACGCATCAAAGGCACAGATTGTCCTGCTACGACCAGCTGTCTTCACAACTGTAAGACTTTCAAACGCTGTAACGCTTTTCCAACTGTCTGCACATTGCATAACATCCACCAATCTACTTACTGTGTCTGCCTATTGCTCTGATTTCTGGTCACCTCATCATCCATATGCACTACCATACTACCGTGCTTGTCAGGAGCTCCCACTGCACGCAATCTAGCAGTCCTATTGTGCGAGCGGCATTACCGCCTCCTAACTGCTAACCTGCAATATGCTGATTTTACTACGATTTGCTTTCATCCGCGGTGCTAACGTCTTGTCTTCTGATCATATTGCCAATGCTTAATCCTCCACACGTGCTCACGCCCTGCCATATTGCTGATCGCACACACATGCTACCGCTCCATGTGCATTCAAGCCTTTGGCATTGCTGCTTCTAATGCCACGCAGACGTTCATGTATAGTGGTGCCCTGCCGCATTGTTGATTTTGCTGCTCCAGGTAGCCTAGAATAGTCAGCCCAAAACTGCTGCTCCCTTTGAACTGTGTGCTGCTCTCTGTATTGCCTTTCTCTGAAAATTGCTGCCTGTTCTTAAACATATATCACCACTTGCATGCTGCACATGTTGAAATGTACACTGCCCACTTTTGAAATGCCCACTCTTCGCCAGTCTTAATAGCTGTCCTTTTTGAATTATGTTGCCCTCTCCGAACTGCCTATTGCCCACCTTCTTTAAAAATCGCTGCCTGTTTGAAATATCTGTTGCCACTTCTATGCTGCCCATTTTGAATTGTGTGCTGCCTCTCTGAGCTGACCACTGCGCCTCACTTTTGAATGTGCCCACTTGCTAGCCACTGTGCCTTAGTCTATTGACCACTGCGCCTCACTTCTGAATGTGCCCACTTGCTAGCCAAAGTGCATTAGTCTACTGACCACTGCGCCTCACTTCTGAATGTGCCCACTTGCTAGCCACAGTGCCTTAGTCTATTGACCACTGCGCCTCACTTTTGAATGTGCCTACTTGCTAGCCATTGTGCCTTAGTCTACTGACCACTGCTCCTCACTTCTGCATGTGCCCACTTGCTAGCCACTGTGCCTTAGTCTATTGACCACTGCGCCTCACTTCTGAATGTGCCTACTTGCTAGCCATTGTGCCTTAGCATATTGACCACTGTGCCTTAGTCTATTGACCACTGTGCCTGCCCACTGTACCTTATTCTGATTTTGAACTACTTGCCTTCCTGCCTATCCCGACCCAGTTGGCTCCCGCTCCACCTCAAACTATTCTATCGCCATCTAGTCAACCTCACCCAATTACATCCAGATCTTACACTGACCACCCATGGCAAACTTATACTTAGCCACTCTCACCCTAACAGCTACACTCGCCTTGCTCCACCACAACACCACCACCCGCCACAAACCCCGTCCACAATCACCCCCAACTCAACATCCCCCATACACCTCGACTATGGTTTTCTTTGCAGCCCAACATATTGACCAGCCTAACGGCACCCTCAGCCCCATAGAATGGATCCGCTGATTTGCTGCCCCACCCACTCCCGGGAACCCATGCACATTGAAAGACAGAAACCTGAGACTTGGTCTCGGTTCATAACCCCCCCCAAGGCACTCGCCAAAAGACACTACTCCCCTCATCCCACGCACAATCAAGCTAACACCGCTCATATTTTGAATATCACCCAAACAGCCCCCTTGAGCACCTCTGAACAGCCACTGATCAAAGGCGCCCTCATCAATGCCCGCTCCCTAGTCGCCCATGCGCTTGATATCGCAGACTTCATCTCTGCCAACGACCTGCACTTCCTGGCCATCACTGAAACCTGGCTGCACCAAGCAGCAGGCCGAGCTCTATCCCTCGACATCCCTGAAGGTTATTCAATACTAAGGAAAGACCGGGACATAGGTAAAGGAGGAGTAGCCGCCTTCATCGCCAAAACATCCCTTGGCCTTAGACTAACCCCACCGCCCAGCTTCCGGTCTGCAGAACTTCTGTCAGCCAAGCTCCAACTCTCTGCTACACAAACCGTACTATTACACCTCCTCTACAGACCCCCCAGCCCCATCACCACATTCGAGGAAGAGATATCTGACCTCTTGACCACCAACACCAAAACAGGATCTCAAATTATCCTACTTGGCGACCTCAACCTCGGGCTCGGTGACCCAAACGATGCCAATGCGCTCTCCCTGGAAAGCGCCATCTCCCAGCTAGGGTTCAAGCTCAGAATCACAGACCCTACCCACAACAAAGGCAGGACCCTGGACTGGCTAGCGGATCTCAACTGCTCTATAGCCATCACAAAAAACGAGCAAACTGCATGGTCTGACCACCACGCCATCTCCTTCTCCATCCAAGGGAAATCACAACCAAACACTCCAACCCCCATCATCCCTCAAACCCTCACCAGAAATAACCGTAACATTACCTTACAAAACCTCCGCCCACTTATAGACAATATCCTTACCCCCACAAACATCGCTAACCTAGATGCGGAGAAACTTGCTGACCTCTACAACAAAACGTTAGAATCAGCAGTAGACACCATCGCTCCACTCAAACTCACCAAAGCCAAACCGGCTGCCCACATGAACAAATGGTTCACACCAGAGCTAAAAATCCTCCGAAACTCCAAACGAGCCGCAGAAGCCACCTGGAGAAAAACGCCCAACCTACCCAACAAAACTCTACTCTCGATAGCAGCCACCAGCTACAAGACTGCCATCCTCAAGACCAAAAAAGAGACATATGACAACAGAATTGAGAGCGCCAAATCCAAAACAAAAGAGCTTTTCAATATCCTCAGGGAACTCGAATCCCCCCCTACACTGGCAGAAACCTGTGTGAAAGATGCAGACTGGTGTGAGAGGATTCAAAAAGCCCTAGCAGCCAAAATCACCATGTTACAATCCAAAATCGAATAGAAAAAGCTTAGCCTATCCAAAAAAACAAACCATCCACTGCCCACCACTCCCAAAACACCCACTTGCCCCCCTTCTCCTTCTCACCAGTTTCCACCAAAGAAGTAGAAAGCATCATTAAGGGCCTCAAACCCTCCAGATGCCAAGGGGACTCATGCCCAGCTCCCATCATCCAGGAAGGCGCCAACAGTCTGGCCCCTTTCATAACGGCCCTTATCAACGTATCCTTCAAATCAAGCTCAGTGCCTAGCAGCCTCAAGGAGGCCTGGGTCTTGCCACTACTAAAAAAAACCTAATCTAGACCCCAATAACCCAACCAACTACAGACCAATCACCACCGTTCCCTACATCCTAAAGATCTTAGACAGAGGGGCCTACCTGCAAATACAGAAGCACCTGGAAGACGACAACCTCCTGGGTCTCGGACAATCCGGCTTCAGGCCAAGGCACGAAACAGAGTCAGCCCTACTGGACCTAAAAATCCAGATGGACGAGGCAAAGGCCAAGGGTAATCTAGCCATTCTCTTACTGCTAGATCTATCAGCAGCCTTCGACCTCGTCGACCATCAGATCCTCACGGAACATCTGATGACCTCAGCGGCCTTCTCTAACCAGGCGACTGCCTGGATCCAGTCCATCCTAGCCAACCAAACCACGCCAGTCTTCTCCCCGGTGGCCTCAGCACTCCCTGTCCCCATCACCTGCGGCGTCCCTCAAGGCTTGTGCGTCTCGCCGACCCTATACAATATCTTCACTAAGCTATTGTTTGACCGCCTAGATAACCTGGGTGTCACATACACAAACTATGCTGACGATACCCAGGTTCTCATCACCCTATCAGGGTGCTACGATGAGGACTCCACCAAAATCAACAACCTTTATTTGGAGATCCAAGCCTGGATGGCAGAGCACGGCCTATGCCTCAACGACGAGAAAACGGAGCTCCTTCTTGTCGGCTCCCAACCACAGTTAAACAAACTAGACCCCCGCTACGCATCCATCAACATAGACAGTAATCCAATCACAGTAGCCAAAGAAATTAAAACCCTAGGGGTTTATCTAGACTCTACTCTCTCGCTCAAAAGAAAGGTGAATGCCACAGCCTCATCCACAGCTTATACAAATAAGCTTATCAACGCCTGCAAACCTTTCCTATTTCCTTCCAGCTGCATTACTCTCGCCAGAGCGCTAGTGCTCTCAAAAATTGACTACTGCAATACCCTCTTTCTTGGCACGTCAGAACGCAACCTGAACAAACTACAGGTGCTTCAAAATAACGCCCTCAGAGCCGCCCTCAGTACCCCACGTCACACCCACATCTCCAGCATCAGGCAAGACGCTCACTGGCTCCCTGTACGAGACAGAATCACTCTCAGATCCCTCGTCATCGTCCACAAATGCCGCTCCAATGACGCACCCAAATACCTGGCAGACAAGTTCCACAATCACACATCAACTAGACCAACTGGAACGCCATACTCACATTGCCTTTCCGTTCCCAAATTCTCCCTAAAAAAAGCAGGTGGCGCCAGCTTCCCGTTCCTAGCTGCCAAACTATGGAACGCTATGCCACTAAACCTCAGAGCAGAACCCTCCTTTTTGGACTTTTAGAGCCAAAACAAAAACATGGCTTTCCAGCAAAAATTCTGCTTAATGTACTTCTTCTCCGCATGTCCTTGTCGACCAATTCCTTATGGAAAGGTCCTTCTAGTGTTTGTCTCTGCGCTCCAAACTAGGTTTGGTCCCTTTGTTCCTACGCCTTTGGCGGGCTTCAGGACTGAACACTGCCTCTGGCGCCCGAGTGTCTGGGGTGGGCGGGAAGTGAGGGAGGTGCCCGAAACTCCCTGTGCTTAGTCTCCTAGGAGACCCAAATGCACTCTGGCGTGATTGGCTGGTTGACTGTCCGGCGAGGACAGCCACCCTGCTGGGTGAGTGGCAGCTAGGCTGGAATGAATGGGAGAAAACTTTTTAAAAGGCGAGTCTCTTGGACTGGAAAGCAGAGTTGACCACTGGAACGAAAGAACCGTAGACGAACTGGAAGAGGACGGCTGCTGCAACTACTGGACCGTTGGTTTGCCCGGTGGAGCCCTGCTGCAGGTCCGAATAGCCAAGTTCACCTCGAGAGAGAAGCCCTTCAAGGACGACTTCTTCCTTTGAGTTGCTAGGACCAATCAACTCATAGGCCACCTGGATACCATTCTCGGAGCTTGTTAGGATTAACCAGGTGGAAGGACACCAGCTTGTGTGCTTGAAGAAACAACAACCGGAATTGAAGATTTGCCAATTTGCCAGTTTTGCGACCATTCCCTGTGCAGTGCAGGAGTCCCCCGATGTCCTCCCTCTTGTCCCCACGACTGATGCTCAGGAACAGCGAGATCTGCAGGAACTGCCAGGAACAGAAGTCTTCAGCTGCATCTTTTTCTTCAATCTAAGTTACTGTGAAAACCCGACCGAGAGAACTTACCTCTCACGGCGAAAGTGCGTACAATTTTGGCAACTTGCAGGCCTAGTCAGCTTGTGACCCAACATACAAACCTTTCTTCTGTTAACTACTTCTGAGAACCGTGGCAAAGACTTTTCCGTTTATATACCAGAACCGGTTTTACCTGTACAAGACACTAGTCCATTGACTTTGGCCTATCTATTGCATTGAATCAACTCCTCTGGTGAACTCAAAATATTTGCATTATTGAAGTGAACACTATTTGTTTCATTAACGTATTCCCTTTTGCTCCCACTTCAAATGCTCTGAATGTCATTTTGCTCTTACTTCAAAGTAGTTTAAATGTCTCAGAATCTGATAGTGTAAAGTACTATAGTATATTTCCGCGTGATATTGATTGCCTCCTTCTAGTGCATGTTTTCTGACTGTATAATAAATTAAGTGTTTTACCAAGAATCCTTGAGTACAAGTGTCTCCCTGAATACTTGCAATTATAGACCTCTGTGTAACACTCTTACAAGCTCACATGCACTCTTGAGATAAGCCTGGCTGCTCAGCTCGCTACCAAAAACTGTGTGCTACAGACTTATACCAAAGGTTGGTTTTGCTTACACCTGTAGTCCCAGTTGTGTGTAGTGGTCCCAGAGGGTACTGCATACAAACTTTGCCTAACAGCCACTACTATCTAAACAGTGCAACTGTCATTACAGTAATTGTTATATAACAAATGTGGGCACGAGTCTCTAATATCGAAGCAGTCACCTGTAAAAAGTGTTGCTTATATTTTCTACGTGTATTGGTTAGTCTAAACTAGTATTGACTTACCTTGCGTATATGAAATAAATATGTATATTGTCCTATAACTGCAAGTCTGTATGGGTTTCTTTGGGCTAATGTATTGACTGGGTTCCGTGTACTTACCTACAGCTCACATCCTCCTCATAAGATAAGCCTGGCTGTTCTGCCATTCTACCATTCGTTTTGGGTAGTACAGACTTATACTACGAGTTGGGACCGGTATACCAAGGGAGAGTTTTATAGAGTCTCACCGAAAGAGGTGGTGCCACGAAACAAGAAGTTCACACTGAATCACGTAGGCTGAAAACTTAGGTTGAAACATAGCAAATGTATGGGTATTAATGTGAATTGGCAGAATATGGTCGAGGCTTTGCATAGTAACACTAAACAGGTGTGGGTTATACTAAACTTGGCCAGACCATCTACTGATCGATTAACCATTGTGTATGGGTTTCCTTTATTGAAGAAGAAATGAAGAAATATGAAACAACGGAACCAGTCTCCCAATGCAAATGTGTAAATTGGCCTATGACCTTTGATATCCCCGGCATGATAGGTCACTTAACTAAACTTAAACATTCTAGAGCACCTGGGCTAAATAGCCTGTCAGCAGCAGTATTCAAAAGTGAGTACGAATTATGGGCCAATGTATTATGCAACATGTTTATGAAGGTGTGCCGAGAAAGCTGTATTCTTATATCCTGGAAAAAAGCCATCTACGTGCCTGTGTTCAAAATCGGTCGATTATCACCTGAAAACTACTGCTTGAGCTCATTGTTTGATTCCACTGGATGAGTTTTTGCTGGATTTGTGTTAAACCACTTATAAGCATGGGTCACTGAACATCACATTTTTCAGACTGGTTTTCGCCAAGGCTTTTGTACCGCTCATAATATCCGATTGCTGGACTCAGTCACAGAGCGTGCTAAATCTAAGAACATCCCATCAGTTTACATTGCCTATATTGACTTTCGAGCAGTAGTCCACCAAGTCAATCGTGAGCTACTTTTGAAGAAAATGCAGGTATTTGGCTGTGACGAGTGTCTGCTAC
The DNA here is from genome assembly GCF_040938575.1 of Ambystoma mexicanum. Lineage (NCBI taxonomy): Eukaryota > Metazoa > Chordata > Amphibia > Caudata > Ambystomatidae > Ambystoma > Ambystoma mexicanum. The sequence goes on from NC_090926.1 coordinate 1,252,787,667, forward strand.
AAATTCTTGTGGCCCCACACACTGGTACCATTGCACAGATTCGTCTTGGTGAGACAGGTCTTTTGTCGGGTGACATGCATATAGGTAGAGGCATGAAGCAGTGATGCATACTGGCGGCCCTCCTCTTTAACCTATACATTGCAGACCTTCCGGCTTTGATGTTTCTTAGTGTAAAGTGCCCACCTTGGATTGGTCAATGTACTGTTGGAGCCATGCTTTATGCTGATGACTTGGTCATATGTGACCATTTATTCTCTGGCATGAAGTCCATGTTAAACACCCTTGCTAATTATGGCAAAGGTCATGGGTTGTCTATAATTTAATAAAAACCAAAATAATGCTTGTTGCGGCTCGTAACGTAAAGATGCAACCCCTTATTACTGACCTTGGGCATATTGAGTATACCCAAAACTACAAATATTTTGGGATTGAACTGTCCAATGAAAAAGGGTACCATGAAATTGTAATAAGCAAATCCCACAAAGCTAAACATATCTTGTTTAGTGTATGTAGATTTGCATGCCAACATGCTGGGTTCACACTAGGAGGTGTTCTTGAAATCTAGAAACAGTGGTTCTGTCCTGTAACATTATACGGGCTTGACGCCCTTGAGATGCAAAATATGGAGTGGCTGCTTGAGCGGTTTTTCTGGCAATGGGTCCTTTGGCTTCCTCCTTCAGCACCTATCGAGTATATATGGTTAGAACTAGGATTATTGTCTCTAAACTTGTTGGCACTTAAACGTGGAGCAGAACTTTTTGTGAAATCCAAAACTTCCCCAATGTATCCCCTTCTTACTAAGTTAGGTGCCAACTAGTGTCTTGGACGTCTTTCAAACTTTTTGAAATTCAAGGGGGCATTTACTCGCCTATTGAACAAAATGGTACTGGGTCAATAATTACAAACACCTGCAGATACTCCATAATTATAGTCAAGTGGTGCAAGTTTGCAATTAGTTTATGAAACCACAAAGATATTTGTTGCTTTGCCTGGATCCTGAAGTGCAGTGATTTAGACTGTTTATGCGTATAAACCAGCTTACTGAAAGATCCATCCGTGGTGCGCAATGGAAAATTCCTAAAGATGGTAGAATATGTAGTGTTTGTAAAATGGGATGTATAGCAACGGTGAGACATCTTTTGACAGAATTTTCCAAGTTAGGACACATCTATATGACCTTACTAGGCCACCTGACACATGACAGTCTATAAAAACCTCTGATTTCAGGACCTACTGTTTAAACACACAATGTGGGTCAACGTACATAGCCCTATATAGAGTATGGTGCCAGGTTAAAAAACATCTTGAAAAAGCATCATCTAAATTGTTAAATAAATATTGATAGTGATGTGGAAAAATACAAATACTGACAACCTCTGAAAACGTTTTAAATGTTTAAAAGAGTTTTATACATTTTATAATCAAAATCAATGAAATAATGAAATGTTAACATCACTTAATATCACTAATCACGTTTTTAGAATATGTGCTGAAGAGGTGTATGTATTAAGCCCTTTTAATTTATGTACGTGTTGTATATGATGTTATTAATATATTGATTTGAATTTGCACTTTATTGATTTTGTAAAAGTTAAATTATCAACTGATTAAAATAGAGTCTCACCACAAGGTAGACTTTAGGAAAACTCCCCTAACAAAATGCTCTTCCCCCAGACATCCTACAAACCGTCCACACTGATTTGTGCAAAACCAAACTAAAAGCCTACCTCCTCACATCATAGTTACCCTCTTTACCTACCTCTCATTTGCCTTCTAGTAAAAAATGTTTCCCTTTCCTCTAAGATGTCGTGGCCTACACTCTAGCACTTCATCCATCATGATCATATCCCTGAGACAGCTAGTCGTACCACTTGCCTGCACTTAGAAATGTCTTATGTTGTCATTCATCTATGCAAGTCCACCCATGTATTGTCCCCAGTGGCTGTTCCATTTACTCCCCTCCATAACCTGGTCAGAATGTACCTCAAACTCACCCTATTTTAAGAAGCTCACAGCTTCCTGATCTTCTTTGATCAAAAGGGTATTGCAACTTCCTATATATAAATAAATCTACTAGTATGGGCCCCATTTATCCGGTGGAATCTATGGCTTCCTAGAGAGCGCAAGTATAGCGGGGCAAATTGTATGATGTCTTGAGGGCCTGCAAGACCATGCTTCCACAGCAAAATGCCTTCAAGCATCAATTTCCGTCCATAACTGGGAGAGCTGTAGGCAAGGCTGCCGAACTCAATCAGGCTGTTACAACAGAAATCAAGTCTCGGGAGGATAGCGCAGGGGCAAAGGGCTCGCCTTGGTAGCTAGAAGACACGGAGCAACATAGGTTTGCTGCCCGGGTCCGCGCTTAGAAACCTCTGGGTATTAAACACGGTATATATAACCTATCATATCACACCCTGCCACTGCAACCTTTTTTAGTATATAACTCAATGGTAGCCCAGGTGGACACGAGTACTTTTAAAGCAGCCCATTTTGGCCTGAGATTGGTTATATCAACATACATTTACTTAGTGAATGAGGCGGGGGGCAGATGAAATTTAGCTTTGGCTTCACCAGGGGTGCAGCTGGATTTATCACATTAGTAACCCAGTGTACCTTTTTGATAGTCATTATGGCACCAATGTTTTCAAGTCCCATTCTCAGTCATTTTGATTTTGGACTTTTCCTTTGCTAAACAAAACTACAAAACAAGCCTAGATAGGCATTACTTACCGTAAAAGCATTTCTGATGATTGTATCTGATGATTGTATCTGCTTAGATTCACATGCTGTGCATATGGTCCGACATCTAGTGGTAACCGCAGAGTATTGCATCTCGTCTTTCAAGGATCAAAAGGGGATGTCGACATGGGCGTGCTGTAACACTATCCCTAACGTGACGTGTAGTGTACCCAAGATCCCTCATGTGTCGAGGTCCCTGCGATTGTATTTTGTCTGCCATGAGGGAGCCTAATGACTATCGTGAGTGAGTACATAAAAGGGAGAAAGTAGTAAGACGTCTATGTTCCTTCCACCCGAGCGGGGAGACAGGGTGGGTGCATGTGAATCTAAGCAGATACAATCATCAGAAATGCTATTACTGCTAGTAATGCATGTCTTCTGATGCTTGTAAATCTGCTTAGAATCACATGCTGTGCATAGACTAGCGAGCAGTACCCAGAGTTGGAGGTGGGTTGTGAGAAGGAACAGTAGTGAAAAGATGTCTTAGTACTGCTTCTCCCACCTGAGAATCAGACCTAGAATGAGCGTCTAGGCAATAGTGTTTTTACAGGTGTGTACAGAACTCCAGGCTGCCGCTTTGCAATTGGACTCTAGAGGAACATTTTCAATGAAAGATATGGAAGCCCCAGTGCCTCGAGTAGAATGTGCTCTAGGCTTGAAGGGCAGTTCTCTCTTAGCAAGAGCGTAACAGAGTGTGATGCAACTGACAATCCACCTAGAGATGGCCGATTTCGAGACAGGACCTCCTTTCTCTACCAGCTGCCACTGAAACCAAAAACTGGTTTGTCTTTCTTAGTGGTCTAGTTCTTTACAGGTAAAACATGACTGCCCTGCCCACATCTAATGTGTGTAGGCTTCTTTCGGCCACGTTACTGGGGTTCTGGAAGAAAGTAGGTAGTTCGATTGATTGGTTCACATGGAACTTGGAAATACATTTAGGCGTAAATGGAGAGTGAGCGTGCAGAACCAGAAAACGTTAGAGACGATTTCTTTGTGTAGTCGCCATTCGTACTCTACGGGCAGTGGCAAGTCTCTGCGGAGTACTGTCCGAATTAGAGCCCCTAGAAACTGCTTGACCTGACTGGGGTCTAGTCTGGATTTCTTCTTGTTGATGGAGAATCCCAGGCTGAATAAGAGTGCTATCGTCTTTTGAGTGTTGGACAGGCATGTTTCGTAGGAATCCCCCGTTATGAGCCAGTCGTCGAGGCATGTATAAACTGGGACTGAGTCTCTGCGCAGATGCACTGCTGCCACTGCTAGTACCTTCGTAAACACCCTTGGTGCTGAGGCAATCTCGAAAGGGAGAACTTTGAACTGATAGTGCTTGCCCTCTATCATGAACCTTAGGTATTTTCTGTGCACCGGCAACATTGAAATATGAAAGTATGTATCTTTTCATATCCAATGTTGCCATGTAATCCCCCTGTGTCAGCAGAGGAATTACCTCTTGCAACGTGACCATATGAAACTTTTGAGGTTTGACAAATGTGTTCGCTGGGTGCAACTCTAGCACAGGATGCATGGTCAGATTGTTTTTTGGGTACAAGGAAGTATATTGAATAAATACCTTGTTTACCTGTAGAAGAGGGACGACCTTATGGCGCCCTTTTCCTGCAGCATCTCAACCTCTTGTATCAGGATGCGTAGGTGCTCCGGCGTCAGGCTTCTTGATTTTGGTGGTCTGAATTGAGGTGGTCGGCAAAACTCTACGTAGTACCCGTGGGTGAAGGTATTGAGCACCCACTGGTCTGTTATCCCCTCCCATGCACGAAGGAATGATGTTAAACGTCCCCCAACCGGGGAGGCTTGGGAGGGGACCCGGATCGGAGTGTCATTTCTGACCTGTGGCTGGGAGCCTCTGGGGGTGGAATTCTGGCCCCCACCCTTCCCACGGCGTTGTCCTCTAGGTGGATGTGGTGGTGCTAGATCCTTGACCTGAGGACTAGTTGTTTCCTGAACCATACAGGTTCTGAGGGGAGCGAGATTGCCCACGAAAGGAACGACGAGAGCTGCACCCTCTCTGTTGTGAAGGCCTCTGGGTAATCTGGTTTAAGGTCTTGAGAGTCTCATGTTCTTCTTTGGCTGTTTGAAGTTCCTCATCCATGGCCTTATCGAACAAGTTGGTCTCCTCAACTGGCTTGTTTATTAAGGATGCTTGGGTTTCAGGCTTATACCCGGAGTTTCTTAACCAGGCATAATCGGGCCAAATCCTTCCTGCTGTTTCAGCAGCGTCCAGAGTGTTCTTAAGAATTTTGTGGTTGACTTGGTTCCGAAACAATCGCAAGCAGACGAGCCCACGCTGGTTCAGGGACCTCTTGAAGGCCCTCTTGCAGCAGGTTACACTGTACATCTGAAAAGCTAGCCAACAGTGTGGTGTTGTTGGCTATTGGGGTGGAGAATGCTGCAGCAGTCGTAACCCTCTTCCCCAGTGGTACAATTTTTTGCATTCTTTATCAGGCGGTGCCTCACCCGAAGACAGGGGGACACACGCCCTCTTTCTCGTTGTCGTAACTACCAGGGAATCAGGAGTGGCATGCCCCCTAATGTAAAGGGGAAGGTCGAAACAACTTCTCCACCCTGGGATTAACCGCCCTGGTCTGAGCTGGTCTTAACAATGAAGGAGCCACACGTCTCTTAATAGAGTTCAGTAATGGAACGGCCTGACTAGCAGGAGGCTTTTTTTTTTAGTACATCTTCTACAAAATCCGAATCCAGCACAGCCTTCTGTGTGGCGATTTGGAAATGCTCAGCAGCCTTCTTTAAGATGGTGTTAAACACCATCTGATCATCCACAGGCGAGGCCTGACGGGCTGGTGTGGTAGGAGGGGAATCCATACAGAGCGTCAGGGTACGGGGTAGAAGATGTTGATTATCAACCAGATGGCTGTCTTCCCAACCCAGAACGAGCGTAACCTGTGCAGTTCATGTTGTGCACTAGGTTTGGTCGTTCTCTAGCCGACCGGTTTCTGTGGGACAAATTAGTGGGCCACATTCATCAGGGCTTTGCAAGGCATCCGAGTGTGTGCCTGCTGGTCATCACGTCTGGCAGCACGTCTGAGACGGCCCGGAACCTTGGAGCGGTCGTCTCCGTCTGCGCTCCAAGGTTCCGGGCCGTCTCACCCAACGTGCAAAGTTACCAGACCACACGGAGCGGGGAGAGGTTTTGAAAATATGCAGACAGTGCTGCCTAGTGCACAATATGAACTGCACAGGTTACGCTCGTTCTGATTAAGGACCCCCTGCCCAAGTATCTAGGGGCCTTTCCTGTTTGAGGTGAACTACCTCCAGAGAGAACATTGCTGAAGAAAATTCTTCACTGTTTTAACAACCCACACCTGCACCTGCCCACCCAGAGAAAACCTATTAAAATTAATGTTCATTTTCATTTGGATGGCAGCAAACACATGCAAAAACCAAGGCGGTAGAGCATGTGTTTTTTAGCACAACACAAGTGCACAAGAGACGACTTGGAAAGCGCAATTAGTTATATTGGCTTTTTGACAAACTCTTCTCCACTCGACATAACTGTGTCCTCCTTAGTGTGAAAACGATTTTGGGCAACACACAGTTGAAATACCCATAAATAGTCCCTGTTGATTTTGTTTTGTCTTCCCAACCCTCCATGGGATCAGCAGGATCATCAGTAGGGTTTCCAAAGGGATCATAATCCTGTACGTGGGGATTAATAGGAACCTCATCATCAGTAAGGTCAAACATTTTCTTCATGAGGATCCTCAAAGGTCCCCTGAAACTAGGCCATAGGCGTAAAATGAAGCTCCTCACGAGGCCTCTTGGGAGCAAACCTCTGAGATTTTAACACATTTCTCCAGTCTGTTCATGCACTCCTCAAACTTCTCTCTGGTCCATGATGATGAACCAGAGGAGTCCAGGGGAGGAAAGGGTTCTTCCTGACAAATTTCCTCTCTTGAACGTCGAGATTTTTCACTTAAAGTCTTGGATAAAGACAAAGGGCTCTCAGAGTAGTCTTTTCCAGGCTCTAGGCGTTGTGACGTATCTTTGGACGCGTCTTTAGGCAGTTCCTTCTGTTTCGACGTGTCTTTCGACTGTTCTTTATGTTTCACTGCCGAAGCGATCCTTGCGATACTATCGCTGATGCTTGGGGTTACACGGAGGTGTGTGGCAAGAGCCGGTGGCTGTGCAGTGGTTTTCGGCGCAATCAGGGCCTTAAGAGGTGCCAACGCTTTCTTTTGATGCGTCTCGACGGCCGTGTGTGTTTTGGTGCTAGCGCCCTTACTCTTGGATTATTCGGACACATGCTGCTGTCGCGGTTGTGGGGAGGGCTGCCGATCATCAGTATCAGCGGACAATGCCGAAATATTCGAAGTGTCTGTTGGCGCTTTGGAGCGATTCGACTGTACCGCTGAAGCACATCCGTCGTTTGTGTGCTTTGTGTGGGAATTTGGTGCGTCCCCGTTGCCGGGATGTACAGTCCCCATAGCAGGACTCACATCGTGCCTATTGGGGCCGGGGACGGATACTGCTGAGCGAGAACTCTCCACTGTCAGGTTAATGGCTTCCGAAGTGGTGCCTTGGTCATCGCTAACCTCTTCGTCACACTCGGCGGCTGTGGCGGCGGGGGAATTACTCTCGGCCTGCGACATACTGTAGGCCTCCCAACGCTTCAAACAGCGCTCCTTAATAGTTTTGGGACGAAAGAGCTTATAGGCCACAAAGGACACCTTTCGGTGATCGAGGGGAAGACAATTATTGCACCGGTGGTGCTCGTCTTGCCACGGATATTTTGCCTTACAAGAAGGACAAAATCTAAATGGAGCCCTGTCCATACGGCAGGAGTATGATAGCGACGACAAACCCAAGGGAACAAGGAGGGAAAAAGGAAAGGCATTCTTGAAATGAATATGACCACCCGACCCCACTCTCTGTACAGGCCGGCCATAAGTCCCTGCCACATGGTCGGCAGCGCCGACCAGTTCAACAGTCATCAAAGTTCCATAGTCAGCAGTTTTCGGCGGTGGCACAGGAATCAAACGTCAAGAAGTGACAATAAGAACAAACGACTGAAGGTCGAGAATATAAAAATAATGCAATGTTTTATGAAGAGCTCTGCATTAAGGTGACCAGTTAGCTGGGCAGAAAAAAACAATCTGAGGGACCACGATGCGTGAGGGATCTTGAATACACTACACGTCACGTTAGGGATGGCGTTACAGGCACGCCCATGACGACGTCCCCTTTCGATCCTCGAAAGACAAGATGCAATACTCTGCGGTTACCACTGGATGTCGGACCATATGCACAGCATGTGAATCTAAGCAGATTAACAAGCATCAGAACGGCTGTTGTCCTCACACTGTGCGGAGGCCAAATACCTTATATGGTGGTTTACACTGGTCTCTGGCCTTAGACAAGTGTTGGGAAAGATTTACTTTTTGCTCCTATCCCATCATAGATATCTATGGAATCCCAAACGTTTTGCTTTTGTTGTTAACGTAACCTGAGTTTTGAAAGTAAGTAAAGCCTTTTTGCTTTGCTGACCTTTGCTTAGTTCATTTATTTGGGAGGCTCTGATGGCCATCAGTGCAGTGGCTTTTCCTCAATTACGAAATTCCTTGTTTTTAAGCTGCACACATCAACAAATGAGGCTGGGTTACTTAGTATTCACTTTTTCTTTTGTTTTAAGTAGCATTTCTGTTACTTGCATCATGTGTTCAAGACGGGCTGGTGGCAGCAAATGTTTTAATATCAGGATTTTAATTTTTCCTCGCCTGCACTTTTGCATTTTACCGTACATTGCCATTCAGGATATCAAATACTTGTGCATGTCATGCATTTTTCACCATTCCTTTGACCTAATCTCGCAGCGCCAGATATGCCACAAAAGATAAGCTCTTTTCCTGGTAATGTGCTGCTGTATATTTGTGGCCGGATGTGGGAGGTTGGCCTTTTTGGTGCCAGTCCACATCCTGGTCAGTGTGCGTCTATTGAATGGCAGTTTGAATGGTGCAGATGTTTGCCAGTGCTGGGCTCGAGGGTAACTCCAGCTCTAATCTAAGATAAAAGGAGGTCTCCGGCAGCCATTATTCAGATCGCCATTTGGGCCAAGACCTCTTCGACCAGGAGCATCCTGCTGAACGCCCACAGATCGTTGCTGCCGCCAACCAGCATTGCCTCCAGCAAAGTCCCTGCGTAGCTCTTCTCTTTTGTTCTGATCTTGCCTTCATTGGTGCTTCAAACTCTGGACTGGTAGGTGTTAGGAAAGGTCTCTCTTTAGATACTTTCCCTCCATTTCTACAGACCCCTTAACCTTTTGCTTTTGAACTCAGTCCTGACTTTCCAGTGAAATGAAGCCTTCACTGCACTACACTGCACATTTGCTCATTTTTATGGGGGAAAGCTGACCAGTCCTTAAGGCTGTCAGTACTGGGAAACCATGTTCCCCTTTTCTTGATACATGTTAACTGCTTTTCGAGTTAACCTTTTATCATTGCACAGTGCATCTTAAAATGCTATGCCATGTGGTTTCTTTTGTATGACCCTAGACTACACTGCAAGGGTTTTTTTGGTGCTTGAATTTGTATTATTTTTGCAATACATTTTGTTAGCTTTACAGTGTGTGGCTATTAACGGTGGCTAGTGTCCCAACATGGCAGTGACACAAGGTTTTTGCTGGTTCTTTTGGCCATCTTGTTCTATGCCCTTCTTCCCGTCGTGCCAGGTCAGGAAAATCCTTTTATGGTCATGCATTGCTCGGGAAATCCTTTGTTTTCACGGGCTAGTGCAGGGCCATGTGTGTGTTGCCAGGAAGTGGGCTGGGACTGTCTGGTCCCAATCCACAAACTGGTTTTGGTATGTCTAGAGAGTATGCGCGCGTTTCACCATCAGTGGTCCTGATTGGACCACTGCTATGGGGTGTGTGAGGGGCGGATCTTCTATTCAGTGAGCAGAGTTTCTGTTTCACCTGTGTTTCTGCATAAGAGGAGTCCTACAGCCATGCCTCAGAGATCCTACAGAAATCCTGCAAGGAGCCAAGTATCCTGCCCAGCTATGAACACTGGAAGACTGTGGACCAGTCCTAAGAAAGCCTGGTGACCAACATTTGCTGCAGTGGCGTCCTATCTGGCTGGTGAACTTTAGAAGGCCTTTGGTGGTGCTTCGACCCGTGGAGTGGTGGGAACAGCCATTCCAGACTACTGCTTGGTGACCAGCCATCTGGAGTCTTCTGAAGCGTTCCTGGAACCATCCTGTGGACTGACCAACTCCAGTTTGGGTTATCGCATCTTATTATTATTTAGCATTTATATAGCGCTACAAACCCTCAGGTATCTGAGCGCTGCTTATTATTACCCATGGTGTGTGGTGCTCATTTATCGACCTCGGAAGGATGAAAGGCTGAGTTTGGCCCTGCTGGGATTCGAACCTGCGTCAGCAGGATCTGCACAGATGTCAAAGCGTTTTGAACACCACCGATATAGACTTCAAAAAGCCTGCCAAACAAACTCTGCCAAATCTGGAGCATGCCTTTTGTAAGAATCTAGAAATTAACACATTCCCTTGTTGTTTTCTGTTGCATCAACTGATGAGAGCCACACGCCTCAATACTGTAGTCTTTCCCCAAGCACCAGACACGTGAGACCCACCTTAAAGGCAGCTACAAACATGGGAAACTAGCCAAACAATAGCGCAGCCATAAATGATGTACCACAGTTGCTACCACCAGTTTATGACCCATACCGTTGGCGTGAGAAAACTCAGCCAAGGCCACAATTGGGTACTTTGGGAGCAACCCTGCCAAGTAGCTTTATGGGAAATGAAGGTAAGTGGGTCTTTGCCACATTGTTCATAAAAAATAGATTCAGGACAACAGTAAGACAGCAAAACGACTAACGGATTACCAATCGAAACCAAGGAAACACAAAAAGGTGGGTTTCTGACCCGATATCACGGATGAAGACAAAATCAACTAAAACTGGACCCAACAAAAACAGAAAAATATTCCTTGGTCAGAATCAGTTGGGACCAGCCGTCGGCTGACTGCAACAGTCAGCAATCTTAGATTCCTCATGGACAACTAAACCCTTGTACATCTCAAGGTAAAGCTGTGGCGAGAAGTGACTGCTTTCAACTAACATGACAATGCATTACTTACCGTAAAAGCATTTCTGATGGTTGTATCTGCTTAGATTCACACGCTGTGCATAGTCCGACATCCAGTGGTCACTGCGGAGTATTGCATTTTGTTTTTTGTAGTCGAAAAAAGGGGACGTCAACAATGCGTGTCTGTAACACTATCCTTATAGTGACGTGCAGTGTACCCACAACCCCTCACGTGTTGAGGTCCCTCCGTTTGTATTTTTTCGGCCCTGACGGAACCTTCTATACGTGAGTGAGTACAGAAAAGAGAGATGTAGAAAGATGTCTATGTTCCTTCCATCCGAGCGGGGAGGAATGGTGGGCACCATCAGAAATGCTTTTACGGTAAGTAATGCATTGTCTTCTGATGTTTGTTAATCTGCTTAGAATCACATGCTGTGCATAGACTAGCAAGCAGTACCCGAGTTGGAGGTGGGTTGTGAGAAGGAACAGTAGAGAAAAGATGTCTTAATACTGCTTATGCCACCTGGGAATCAGATCTAGAGTGAGCATCTAGACAGTAGTGTTTTGTAAAGGTGTGTACAGAACTCCAGGTTGCCGCTTTGCAAATGGACTCAAGGGGAACGTTTGCAATGAATGCTATGGATGCCCCAGTGCCTCGAGTAGAGTGTGCTCTTGGCTTGAAGGGTAGTTCTCTCTTAGCAAGAGTGTAACAGAGAGTGATGCATTGAACAATCCATCTAGATCTAGTGGACTTTGAGACGGCATCTCCTTCTCTTCCTGCTGCCACCGAGACAAAGAACTGAATAGTCTTTCTCAGTGGCCTAGTTCTGTCCATATAAAACAGGACAGCTCTGCGCACATCAAGTGTATGCAGGCTCTTTTCTCCCAAATTGGAAGGGTTTTGAAAGAATGTTGGTAGTTCCATTGACTGGTTGACATGGAATTTCGATATTAATTTTGGTGCAAACCTTGGGTGTGTGCGTAGAACCACCTTATCTTTGTGAACTGTTACGAAGGGGTCTAGAATAGAAAGAGCCTGTAGTTCACTTACTCTCCTAATGGAAGTGATAGCTATTAGGAAAGCAGTCTTAAGAGTGAGGTCCTTAAGAGTTACCTTGTGCATGGGTTCAAAGGGTGAGCCCATGAGCCTGGTAAGTACCACATTAAGGTCCCAGCCGGGAGCTGGGTTTGCTATCGGAGGGTGTATTCTCTTTACGACCTGAATGAAGGCTTTGATAACTGGGACTTTCCACCGTGACACCTTGAGTTGAGAGGTGGTGTATGCAGAAAGTGCCGCTAGATGGACTTTAATAAAATTGAACACTAGACCGGAGTCCAGTAAATGGGTCAGGTAAAGGACAATTTGTGTGGGAGAGCAGTGGACTGGGTTGATGCTCTTACCTCTACACCAAATGACAAATCTCTTCCACTTGCTAGAATAGCAGTGGCGAGTGTTGGGTTTTCTTGCTTCTCTGAGAATTACCATGCATCTCTGAGGGAGTTGTAAATGGCCACAACCTATGACCTCAAGAGCCAGGCTGCTAGGTTCATGTTCTGTGGGCATTGGTGTAGTGTCTTGCCCTTGTCCTGTGACAGCAAGTTGTACGGGCAGGGCAGTTTCACTGGTGGGGACAAGGACATCTCCATCAGGTGCGCAAACCATGGTTGGCGGGCCCACATCGGGGTTATCAATATCATGGTGACTGGTTCCTGGTGTCCCCCCGCATCCCCCCGGGGGGGGGCGTAAACAAATTTCCCTGACCATGGTATCCAGAGACCGTTCCCCTTGGAGCGGTTCTGTGGGTATCTGGAGGCGTAATCTAGGCATTGTGAGTTCTCCAGAGTTGCAAACAGGTCTATTTCTGGGATACCCATTGTGTGAAGACGTCGAAGACTATGTCTTCGTGTAACAGCAATTCGTACTCTGAGGGCAGAGGGAAGTCTCTGCTGAGTTCGTCTGCTAGCAGATTGAGTTCCCCTGGTACATGTTGTGACAATAGGAACATGTTGTGTCTGAGAGCCTACTTCCAGATGTTCTGGGACAGCTTGGACAGTCCTGGAGATTGAGTGCCCCCTTGCTTGTAGAGGTAGTACATGGCTGTGGTGCTGTCTGTGAGGACCATCACTGTCTTCCCTTGTAGGTGTGTCTGGAATGCTTTTAGTGCCTTGAACACCGCAAGTAGCTCTAATAAGTTTATGTGCTTGGAAGCTAAGCTTGGAGTCCAAACTCTGTGAGCAGTCTGATGGGATAGGTGAGCCCCCCATCCTGTGAGGGATGCGTCTGTGGTTAGAGTGGCTTCCACTGCGGGGGTGGCAAATGGTTTCCCTATTACCAGGTTTTCCTTCGACCACCACCGTAGCGAGAGAACCAAGGCCTGCGAGTCCACCACTAGATCGTCCCATTGTCCACTGGCCTGACACCGCTGGCTGTTGAGCCACTCTTGCATTGGGCGCAGGCGCGCGTGAGGTACCAAATAAATACACTACGCCATCATTCCTAGCAAGCGCATTGCTTTGCGTACCATCACCTCTCGACCGGCCACATATTGAGGGACCTGAAACAGCATATTTTGGACCCTCTCGTTGGAGGGGAAGACGAGGCCGTCCTTTGTTCGAATTAGAGCCCCTAGGAATTGTTTGATTTGGCTGGGGTCTAAGCTGGACCTCTTCTCGTTGATGGAGAAGCCCAGGTGGAACAAAAGGTCTACTGTCTTCTGGGTGTTTGAGAAGCATGTCTCGTAGGACTCCCCTGTTATGAGCCAATCGTCGAGGTAAGGGTATACCGGTATGGACAACCTGCGCAGGTGGGCCGCTGCCGATGCCAGTACCTTTGTGAATACCCACGGTGCAGTCGCTATGCCGAAGGGTAGCACTCTGAACTGGTAGTGTCTGCCCTCTATCATGAACCTGAGGTATTTTCTGTGCGCTGGCAACATCAAAATATGAAAGTATGCATCTTTCATGTCTAGTGTTGTCATGTAGTCCCCCTGAGAAAGCAGGGGAATTACCTCCTGTAATGTTACCATACGAAATTTTTTACAAATTTGTTCGCTGGGCGCAGATCTAGTACAGGGCGCATGGTTAGGTCCTTTTTGGGTACAAGGAAGTACACTGAATAAATACCTTCCATTACCTGAGATAGGGGCACGACCTCTATTGCTCCTTTCTGTAGCAGCTGTTCTACTTCTTGCAGGAGGATGACGAGGTGTTCTGGTGACAGGTGTCGTCCCCTTGGAGGTCTGTAGGTGGGAGACCGATTGAACTCTATACAGTACCCGTGGACTACGGTTGACAATACCCACCGGTCTGATGTTATTCCCTCCCATGCTGATAGGAACGATGTTATCCGGCCCCCAATCGGAGAAGCATGGGAGGGGACCCGAACCTTCGGGTCATTTGGTGTTACTTGCCGGGGTGCCTCTGGGGCTGGAACCCACAGCCTCTGCCTTTGCAAGGCCTTGTCCTATTTGGTTATACTGGTTACCGGTACCCTGATTAGAGGGCCAGTTGCCTGCAGTGTAATGCTGTTGCTGCTGCTGCTGTTGGCGTTGGCCACGAAAAAAGCGCTCGTTACCAAATCCCTGCCTGTTTGGAGGCTTTGAGATTTGGTCTAAGGTCTTTATGGTGTCGAATTCTTTCTTCCCATTTTCCAGTGCATCATCCACTGCCCTTCCAAAGAGATTTGACTCTTTTATTGGCTTATTAATGAGTGAAGCCTGCGTTTCTGCCTTGAAACCGGAATTGCAAAGCCAGACGTGACGCTTCAGCAGAATTCCCTGCACCAAAGAACGGCCAGCAGTTTCTGCTGCATCAAGAGTGTTCTTAATGATGCTCTGGTTGACCAGAGCTCCTTCTGTAACTGTAGCCAATAAGCGAGTTCTTAGAGGTTCAGGGGCTTCTTCGATGTCCTGCTTAAGCTTTCCCCATTGAGCATCAGCATAGCTTGCCAACAATGTATTATTATTAGCAATCCTAATTGAAAACGCTGCCGAGGCGGAAATTCTTTTGCCCAAGGCATAAAGCTTTTTCCCTTCTTTATCTGGGGGTGCCTCGCTGGTTGACAGTGGAACCACAGCCCTCTTCCTTGTGTTAGTCACCACTAAGGAATCCGGGACTGAGTGACTGCTGATATATAATGGGTCTGACTGAGAGGGTGAGAACAATTTCTCGATTCTTGGATTGATCCCTCTTACCAGCGCGGGGGTGGACAGCGATGGGGTGAGTCGTCTCTTAACCGAGGCGAGGATAGGAATAGTTTGACTAGTGGGAGGTTTTTCTTTAATCATCCTTTCGACGAAATCAGTATCTGGGGTGACCTCCCCAGTTTCAACTTCAAAATGCGCTGCTGCCTTCCTCAGTAGCGCATTGAAGATGGGCTGATCCTCTACTGGAGATGGGTTCCTGACCGGTGTGGTCTGAGGAGAAGAAATGTCTATGTCTGTAGACCCTGATGGCGACTGCCAGGGCTGTGAGCCACCTTCACCTGGGTCCTCCTCGTTGCCCTCCTCACCTATGTTAGTGTCATCATGAAAACCTTCTTTCTCTTGTTGGTCTTCATTATTCACAAACTCATCCTCTTCCTGGAAGTGAGAGTCCTCTTCAGTGAGGTCGTAAGAGTACATGTCTTCCTGTAGGGGGTTAAAGAGCTTTGGGTATTTAGCCCATGGCCCCTCCTGGAGTGCCTCCCTTGGCCTCTTGGGTGACCTATTTTCTGGGATGGCTGTTTAGCTTGTCCATACATGACTGGAACCTCTCGACAGTCCAGTAAGGTAGGCCAGAGCGGTCTGGGAGTGAAAAGGGAGTTTCCTCTCCCTGTTGTTGCTTAGTTCCGTCCCATAGCGTCGAAGATAGAGTCCCTTCGCCTTCTGAGAAATCTTCTCGCTGGCTAGGGTCTTCTGTCGACGGTGGGAGCTGTCCCAGCCTACCCTCCAGCGTCCTCGGCGTTTCTTTGGCCTTGTGAGCTGTTTTCAACATGTCACCCGCCGCCCGTCTCTGGCCGTCTTTAGAAGCTATATGCGCGAGGCTTTCGGCGATCAGCTTCTCCGTC
Source organism: Ambystoma mexicanum (assembly GCF_040938575.1). Classification (NCBI taxonomy): domain Eukaryota; kingdom Metazoa; phylum Chordata; class Amphibia; order Caudata; family Ambystomatidae; genus Ambystoma; species Ambystoma mexicanum. The sequence continues at coordinate 1,252,803,529 of NC_090926.1, forward strand.
GAGGGATTGCTCGCTGTTGCGCTAGGCAGTGCCGAGTCTTTACTGGCAACGTACGCACTCTTGCGAGGCGCGGTACCTGAGGATTTGGGGTTAGCGCCCTTATTTATAGAAAGCCCAGTCGCCGGAAGCGGTGGCGGGGAGGCCTTGCGACCCTTACAGTCAGCGGAAGACACCGGTGGACCCGCCTCCGTTGACGCTATGGCTGCCTTCGTCTTCGACAAATGCGTGCCGTGGGATATGTGCTTATGTGTTTTTCTGTGTTCGTCCTTGTCGCCGGGGTGTTCATCCCCATAAGCGGGGCGTGAGCCGGGCTTGTCGGGGCCGGGGACAGACGATGAGGAGCGGGAACGATCCTTCGAGAGGTCTACAACCTCCCTTGCGGAGGCCGTGTAATCACTGTCCTCATCACATTCGGCGGCAGCTGGCGAGGAGTCCGACCTAGACATCGCATAGGCTGCCCACCTTTTGACCCTGTGGTCCTTTAAAGTTTTGGGTTTAAGTAACTTACAGGCCGCACAGCCGTCCTCTTTGTGATCGAGGGGCAAGCAACGGTTACACCGTTTATGCTTGTTCTTCCAGGTAAACTTGCCCTTGCAACACGGGCAAAACCTAAAGGGCGTCCTCTCCATAGCTGAGGGCATGAAATGCGATTACAACCTCGAAAGAGAGGGAGGGGAAAGAGAAAGGCATTCTCAGAGTGAAACAAAGAAATGACCAACAACCCCACTCTCCCTACTGTGTTAGGCCGGCGAGGCCAGGCCACGTGTTCGGCAGCGCCGAAGGATCTCCTCCGCTCGTCCCTCCGAAGATCTTGCTCGGCGGAGAATAGCTTGGCAGCTATGTTGCGGGAGGGATCTATGTGATGGTGAATAATAATAAACGACCAAGGGTCGAGGAAATGATTTTGCAATGTCTCTCGAGGAGCTCCACATAAAAGCGAACAATAACTGGGTGGAAAAAACAATCTGAGGGACCTCGACGTGTGAGGGGTTGTGGGTACACTGCACGTCACTATAAGGATAGTGTTACAGACACGCCTTGTCGACGTCCCCTTTTCGACTACGAAAAACATGTGATTCTAAGCAGATTAACAAACATCAGAAATATATTTATATATGTTGCCCCATTACAAAACACTTTCTCACATAGAACCGTGGCCCTAATGCTATCAACAGTGGATTATGCCAAGAGACTTTACGTAGGTCAACCACAATATCTACTTAACTGAGTCCTAAACGCCACAGCAAGACTACTCTTAAGATTGACAAGATGGAAACACAACAACCGGTCCTTTGCACACTCCACTGGCTCAATCAAATGGAGAATCCAATAAAACATCCTTTGCATCTCCAAGCGCCTTTCACAGCAGTGGTTTGGAATCCACAAAGACGACATTCGCCTATCGAACATCTGTCAAACCCTACCATTGAGCAACGTGGCTCTTGTTGCAAGCTTCACTCTGACACACTGTGGAGGATCCTTTTTCTCCAGCCAACCTATGGAATATCATGCTCCAATGAGTATGTCCCTGCAAGGCTACATGATCTACAGAAAATCACTTAAAACCTGGCTGTTCTCCAGACCACCACAGACGAACCAGCACAGATACTTACCCTCCAAACATGGGAACAAATCTAGTTCCTACAGATCACAGAAACGATGACAAAGGACTGAAGGGTGCCTTAGAGTCTGGGCTCAATCGGATCAGTTTCACCCACACACCCTCCATAACAGACACAGAAGTTCTGTACCAAGCTATGCACACAGGTCTAGACTGGCCCCAGGATGACCGTTACACAGACTGCTGCCATCAGATTGGTCCCAGCCATGTCCATTCACACCAGACTCATGCGTCAAAGCCCTTGCTTTCATACAAAAAACTTTTCTGGACGTAACCCAACCATGGACAAAGGACACTTCAAGACCATTCCAAATTACCTCCACCCTCTCCGAATAAACATACCCTAGCGAGAAAGCTGATCAATAACAGCCCAGGATCTATGCCACCTCAGAAGTAAACCCCTTTCCGATCTATTGCAAAGTTACAGTACATAAACAAAGCCCCATGCAAACTGAATGCCTAATTGCTGTTATTGCTAGCTTCCACACCAGCACACCAGCCCTGCAACTCCTTTACCCCTACAATGTACTTCGTCTTATCCCACGTGTCGCATGGCCAAGTGAACACACAATTACTGACACCAGAATACGTTTTTAGCATTTTAGTAACCAAAAGTAAAACTGAAGACCGTTGCATGGAAATTGGTTCAGGATTGCTGCAACTTAGATTCTTGGGAAACTTAGTCCTTGAATTATAAACTAAGAACAGCAAACAAGAAAGGCATGTAGAAAGTTCCAGACAAGGTGGTCTCCCGTTTAGGTTGCTCTAGCATTCAGTCTTTATTGCTTCTTCTTGGGACTACAAGGCCTATCTCTGCATTTAGCACTGCCAACCTTTATGAAATGTCCCAGAAAGTCCTCGCCTTCACGGGGGCTCCCAATCCCTCTGTCCTTTACTCAAGAATATGATGCCCTGCTCACCCTTCCACACCCAGGGATACACAGTGCCATGCTCTCTAGCCGGCACCTAGGGATACAACGCTCTGCTCACTCTCCCAGGTATATAGTGACCTGCTCACCCTTCCACACCCAGGGATACAGTGCCATGCTCCCTAGCCGGCACCTAGGGATACAACGCTCTGCTCACTCTCTCAGGTATATAGTGCCCTGCTCACCCTTCCACACCCAGGGATACAGTGCCATGCTCCCTAGCCGGCACCTAGGGATACAACGCTCTGCTCACTCTCCCAGGTATATAGTGCCCTGCTCACCCTTCCACACCCAGGGATACAGTGCCATGCTTCCTAGCCGGCACCTAGGGATACAACGCTCTGCTCACTCTCTCAGGTATATAGTGCCCTGCTCACCCTTATACACCCAGGGATACAGCGCCATGCTCACTAGCCGGCTCCTAGGGATACAGCGCCCCGCCCACTCTCCCAGGTATATAGTGCCCTGCTTACCCTTCCACACCCAGAGATACAGTGCCATGCTCACTAGCCCGCACCTAGGGCTATAGTGCCCTGCTCACTCTCCCAGGGATACAGTGCCTTGTTCACTAGCCTGCACCTAGGGCTATAGTGCCCTGCTCACTCTCCCAGGATTACAGTGCCATGCTCACCAGCCCGCACCCAGGGATATAGTGCCCTGCTCACTCTCCCAGGTATATAGTTCCCTGCTCACTCTCCCAGGTATATAGTGCCCTGCTCACCCTTCCGGATACAGTGCCATGCTCACTAGCCCGCACCTAGGGATATAGTGCCCTCCTCCCTGTCCCAGGGATACAGTGCCTTGCTCACTAGCCCGAACCTAGGGATATAGTGCCTTGCTCACTCTCCCAGGTATATAGTGCCCTGCTCACCCTTCCACACCCAGGGATACAGTGCCATGCTCACTAGCCCGCACCTAGGGACATAGTACCCTGCTCTCTGTCCCAGGGATACAGTGCCATGCTCACTAGCCCGCACCTAGGGATATAGTGCCCTCCTCCCTGTCCCAGGGATACAGTGCCTTGCTTACTAGCCCGCACCTAGGGATATAGCGCCCTGCTCTCTGTCCCAGGGATACAGTGCCTTGCTCACTAGCCTGAACCTAGGGATATAGTGCCTTGCTCACTCTCCCAGGTATATAGTGCCCTGCTCACCCTTCCACAGCCAGGGATACAGTGCCATGCTCACTAGCCCACACCTAGGGATATGACGACCTCCCTGTCCCAGGGATACAGCGCCTTGCTCACTAGCCCGCACCTAGGGAGATGGTACCCTGCTCTCTGTCCCATGGATACAGTGCCATGCTCATTAGCCCGCACCTAGGGATGCAGCACCCTGCTCACTCCCCCAGGTATATAGTGCCCTGCTCACCCTTCCACTCCCAGGGATACAGTGCCTTGCTCACTAGACGGCACCTAGGGATATAGTGCCCTGTTCACTCTCCCAGATTACAGTGCCATGATCACTAGCCAGCATCTAGGGATACAGCGCCCTGCTCACTCTCCCAGGTATATAGTGCCCTACTCACCTTTCCACACCCAGAGATACAGTGCCTTGCTCACTAGCCCACACCTAGGGATATAGTGCCCTGCTCACACTCCCAGGTATATAGTGCCCTACTCACCTTTCCACACAGGGATACAGTGCCATGCTCACTAGCCCACACCTAGGGATATAGTGCCCTGCTCACTCTCCCAGGTATATAGTGCCCTGCTCACCCTTCCACACCCAGGGATACAGCACCATGCTCACTAGCCCGCACCTAGGGATATAGTGCCCTGCTCACTCTCCCAGGGATACAGTGCCATGCTCACTAGCCCGCACCTAGGGATATAGTGCCCTCCTCCCTGTCCCAGGGATACAGTGCCTTGCTCACTAGCCCACACCTATGGATATAGTGCCCTGCTCACTCTCCCAGGTATACAGTGCCATGCTCACTAGCCAGCACCTAGGGATATAGTGCCCTGCTCACTCTCCCAGGAATATAGTGCCCTGCTCACCCTTCCACACCCAGGGATACAGTGCCATGCTCACTAGCCCGCACCTAGGGATATAGTGCCCTCCTCCATGTCCCAGGGATACAGTGCCTTGCTCACTAGCCCGCACCTAGGGCTATAGTGCCCTGCTCACTCTCCCAGGGATACAGTGCCTTGTTCACTAGCCTGCACCTAGGGCTATAGTGCCCTGCTCACTCTCCCAGGATTACAGTGCCATGCTCACCAGCCCGCACCCAGGGATATAGTGCCCTGCTCACTCTCCCAGGTATATAGTTCCCTGCTCACTCTCCCAGGTATATAGTGCCCTGCTCACCCTTCCGGATACAGTGCCATGCTCACTAGCCCGCACCTAGGGATATAGTGCCCTCCTCCCTGTCCCAGGGATACAGTGCCTTGCTCACTAGCCCGAACCTAGGGATATAGTGCCTTGCTCACTCTCCCAGGTATATAGTGCCCTGCTCACCCTTCCACACCCAGGGATACAGTGCCATGCTCACTAGCCTGCACCTAGGGACATAGTACCCTGCTCTCTGTCCCAGGGATACAGTGCCATGCTCACTAGCCCGCACCTAGGGATATAGTGCCCTCCTCCCTGTCCCAGGGATACAGTGCCTTGCTTACTAGCCCGCACCTAGGGATATAGCGCCCTGCTCTCTGTCCCAGGGATACAGTGCCTTGCTCACTAGCCCGAACCTAGGGATATAGTGCCTTGCTCACTCTCCCAGGTATATAGTGCCCTGCTCACCCTTCCACAGCCAGGGATAACAGTGCCATGCTCACTAGCCCACACCTAGGGATATAATGACCTCCCTGTCCCAGGGATACAGCGCCTTGCTCACTAGCCCGCACCTAGGGACATGGTACCCTGCTCTCTGTCCCATGGATACAGTGCCATGCTCATTAGCCCGCACCTAGGGATGCAGCACCCTGCTCACTCCCCCAGGTATATAGTGCCCTGCTCACCCTTCCACACCCAGGGATACAGTGCCTTGCTCACTAGACGGCACTTAGGGATATAGTGCCCTGTTCACTCTCCCAGATTACAGTGCCATGATCACTAGCCAGCATCTAGGGATACAGCGCCCTGCTCACTCTCCCAGGTATATAGTGCCCTACTCACCTTTCCACACCCAGAGATACAGTGCCTTGCTCACTAGCCCACACCTAGGGATATAGTGCCCTGCTCACACTCCCAGGTATATAGTGCCCTACTCACCTTTCCACACAGGGATACAGTGCCATGCTCACTAGCCCACACCTAGGGATATAGTGCCCTGCTCACTCTCCCAGGTATATAGTGCCCTGCTCACCCTTCCACACCCAGGGATACAGCACCATGCTCACTAGCCCGCACCTAGGGATATAGTGCCCTGCTCACACTCCCAGGTATATAGTGCCCTACTCACCTTTCCACACAGGGATACAGTGCCATGCTCACTAGCCCACACCTAGGGATATAGTGCCCTGCTCACTCTCCCAGGCATATAGTGCCCTGCTCACCCTTCCACACCCAGGGATACAGCACCATGCTCACTAGCCCGCACCTAGGGATATAGTGCCCTGCTCACTCTCCCAGGGATACAGTGCCATGCTCACTAGCCCGCACCTAGGGATATAGTGCCCTCCTCCCTGTCCCAGGGATACAGTGCCTTGCTCACTAGCCCACACCTATGGATATAGTGCCCTGCTCACTCTCCCAGGTATATAGTGCCCTGCTCACCCTTCCACACCCAGGGATACAGCACCATGCTCACTAGCCCGCACCTAGGGATATAGTGCCCTGCTCACTCTCCCAGGGATACAGTGCCATGCTCACTAGCCCGCACCTAGGGATATAGTGCCCTCCTCCCTGTCCCAGGGATACAGTGCCTTGCTCACTAGCCCACACCTATGGATATAGTGCCCTGCTCACTCTCCCAGGTATACAGTGCCATGCTCACTAGCCAGCACCTAGGGATATAGTGTCCTGCTCACTCTCCCAGGAATATAGTGCCCTGCTCACCCTTCCACACCCAGGGATACAGTGCCATGCTCACTAGCCCGCACCTAGGGATATAGTGCCCTCCTCCATGTCCCAGGGATACAGTGCCTTGCTCACTAGCCCACACCTAGGGATATAGTGCCCTGCTCACTCTCCCAGGGATACAGTGCCATGCTCACTAGCCCGCACCTAGGAATATAGTGCCCTGCTCACTCTCCCAGGTATACAGTGCCATGCTCACTAGCCCGCACCTAGGGATATAGTGCCCTGCTCACTCTCCCAGGTATACAGTGCCATGCCCACTAGCCCGCACCTAGGGATATAGTGCCCTGCTCAATCTCCCAGGTATATAGTGCCCTGCTGACCCTTCCACACCCAGGGATACAGTGCCTTGCTCACTAGCCCGCACATAGGGATATAGTGCCCTGCTCACTCTCCCAGGGATATAGTGCCATGCTCACTAGCCCGCACCTAGGAATATAGTGCCCTGCTCACTCTCCCAGAGATGTTTCTCTGTAGCACACCCTTCTTCTGGGTCCACAGGGCTTTCGTCTTCTGGGGCCAAAGTCACACTGTGTCTGCATCCCTCTCACCCCTCCCTCCCTTAGCCTCATGGACTCCTCTCTTGAGACCACCCCTCTTCCTAGGTCCCAGGGACTCTACTCTTCCTCACAGAACCATACCTCTTCGGGGATTTGGGAAAGGGGGAGCTTTTCGCCCCCTCGCTGGAGCACACCCCTCTTCTGGGGTTCAGAAGGTTTCCTTTCCCCCTCAATGCAGCAGACCCCACTATTGGGGTGACTTTTCCCCGCACTCGAGAGCATCAATTGTCTAGGATTTAGAGGACTACTCTCCCCCTCACTGGAGTGGACTAAACCTTTGGAGTTCAGGGGGCTCCCCACCCTCTCACTGGAGCACATCCCTCTTCTGGGCTCAAGGAGTTTCCCTGCTGTGGTGCTCTCCTGCTTTCTCAGCAAACTCCTTGCCTCTGTCACAGCCCAAAGTATACTGCCTGCTTCTTAGCCTTTGTTATAAAGCCCTTGCATTGGCAAAGACAACCTTTGGAATTGATTCCATAATTATATTTCAATTCCAAGTCGGTGGAGGGAAGTCTTTCAAAGGCTTTCTGCCATCTTGGATTTCCATCAATTGGCTTCCAAGTGTGGATTTGTTGTTTGTTAGCTGCCCTAACAGAGGTTTGCTTTGTGGGTTTCAGATGAAAAAAGAACCACCACAATGGACATGAAAACCTCTAGTAACTTAAATGTTCAAAAAACAAAATAATCTTTGGGGAGGGGGTAGGAAGTATTTCTCTTTAAATTCTGAAGCTGCAGACAGGGGCAAAAACCGTTATAAATTAGGGTTTTCCCTTCATTGAGCCACACCTTTTCACTAAGGGGTCTTCAGGGTGTGCTGCATACATTTTACCTGAATCCCTGAAAGACACTCCGGAATCCACACTGGGTTTTGGATCTCTAAACCTGATGCATCTTGGGACCAACCCTGTTTCCTTGAGTTTATTACTTCCAGCTTCAGGGGTTTGGGTGTAGCTCAGGACTCGTCCTGTCAGTCTAATGCTCTGGAGAATCGGGGACCGGATACGATGTTTGTACAGTGACTATCACACAGACCAATGGCAGGTCTGGTATTCCAGCTCTGATAGCGATATATCTTGGGCTCGCCCCTCTGGAAAGACAGACATGTGTGTCAACACCAAAAAAGACCTTTTACCAGCCCACAGGACTCTGGTAATCTGGCCTAGACCCATCAACACCTGAGGTTTCACACCTGCAACTCCCCCTCCTCCCATCTATTTCAGAAACTGGGGTTGCGCTGTCTAAGACAAGTTACATTACAATGTATATCACTGAGAAGCTGCAGCCTAAAACCACGTACAGTTGAAATATTATGAATGATGCAAGGCTGAAGAATTTGAAGTGGCGCAGTGAATTACCAGCCATATGTACAGCAGTTTTTTGAAATCGTGCTGAGGTTGGGAAACAGCATGCAGACATACAAAGCCCATTTACCTCTTCTAGTTCCTGCTCCTCCTCACTATCATCGTCGCTCACTACTGGTTTAGCTCGACAGCCTCTGCTTGTACGCCGCTTGCCTTTTGCCCGATCAGATGGCTTCTCCTTCCGACTGAGCTTAATCTTCACCTTCACAGAACGAGCTGGTGGAGCAAAAGAAAATAAATCAGTGTCTGCAACATACTTGGGTGTGGGGACACACAACCATGGTGCTAACCTATCAGAGGTTAATTATTTTGGTTTAGGAGGTAAGACATAGATCAACACCTCAGAAATGGGCATAAGGATCTCAGCGGAAGAGAGTACTTGTCAAATGTGAGGTATTCCGTCTGCTACTGCCTGAGCCCACATCAGTGTCTCCGCATAGCAACATTAACCCCAGCACTACATTCCCAGGGCTCTCTCTGCACTGTAAGGCATTCGGGGCACTTGCCAAGCCTCCAAAACGGTCTCTAGCACTCCATACGCAATGGCAGACTTTCGTTTAAACCACTAGGCATGCAGGGTACTCAACAAGCAATGAAAACTGGAGAACCTTACCAAATGTTGGAAAACGGCCTGCAGTGCACACAAAAAAAAAGAAAGCCCAGAACCCCAATATGATAGAGAGAGGGAAGGACGGCACTGGGGACACGCTCCTGAAACAGGGTCTTACCAAGGAGTGCAAAGGTTGTGCAAGTGAATGCGAAAGATGCAACTAGTTCTCTAATAAACCTATGGCTTTTGCCAAATAAACTCATTTCTGGCAAGATGAGATGATGGTGAGTGATATTTGTCAACCCAATGCTACAAAACGAATCCCCACTACGTGGTCTCAAGCAGCAAACACTATATTTTTTATAAATACTAAAGCATATTTTTATGTGCTCACAATTTTGGAGGATCAGAGAATTTAGCCCAAACCCATATTTTAAGTTAGGGATGCATAGTTACGGTCAAGTGGATACAAGCACACTACTGTGGAATTGTGCATGCCTGTGAGTTATCTGAAAGTGGTCAGTGGGATGGGAACAGGCTCTCGTCTCTCCGGAGATAGAAGGCAGTAGAAACAGAAGCTCAGACACCTGTGGGGGATGGCATGTGGCGGTAGGGACATCGGTCCACACAGATAAACAGAAATAAATGATAAGGGGGTGCATGCACCATTGTCAACTTCCAAGAAATGCAAACTACCATGAAGGTATTCAAAACAACATGCGATCAAGCATAGTCTATCCTCTCTAAGGGGCCCTACAGGCTGCACCCCATGCTAGTCATTGCTCCAGTACATTTTGTGCTGCAGCCTCAACAGTCCACTAGTTCTTACAATGCTATAGTAATTTATTTTGAGCTAGCGTTGGGGGAATCCCAGGGTAATTACTATTTCACCATAGCAAAAACCGCTCCGCAGCAGCACTACTAAAGCTTTCTGAGACATGTGCGATTTACAAAACAACTGAACACTGAGGGCTTTTCAAGTCATAAAGGCTAGGGCTATAGGCCCAGTTCTCAAACTACTGATGCCAACCATGTTAATGCAATTAGAATAGAAACAAAATCACTACTGTGCTATGGTAATTATACATTTCCCCCGAGAACTATACAAATCCCCATGCAGCACTTTATCCATGGATCTCACTCAAGTGATCAGGCGCGGACGATGAGCAATGTTCCAGGCGGATGCTCGCAGTGTCCGCAATGAACAGGGAACTCTTACGGGATTGCCACAGAACATGTCCTGCTTGCTCAAAGTGTTGAAAACAGTTGCAAGGGTAATGCAGGTGAATTATCGTTGCCCTTAGGATCCAGGATGGGGGTGTGCCATGGGTGTGCCCTGGCTACCCTCCCATTCAATTTATACACCAATGACCATGAGAGTGAGCAGAGTCATGGAAAGGATGTTCTGCCTCTTTTGAGATGCTGCTAGCCTGTTTGACTCTTTACCAATACCCCCAAAGCACTGCAATCTTTAATCAACAATTTTATTTTGTTTATGGATGTGAGATCTTTCGTAAATCTCTCAAAATCCAAGGCAATGGCTCTGGGGGGAAAATGGATTGGGTCTTCAGTTACCGCTATGTAGGAATCTTTCTCAAGTTCCCTCGGATGGGTGAGCCATGTGCAAGATAAAGTGGTATGAAATAATCAATCCATTGGTGCATTGCTTCTTTTTGTACAGAACCCCAGGAGTTTGCCAATCAACACCATATTAATTGCCTGCAGAGACGATCAGCTATGCTGCAGGGTTTTGGGGTACACTAAGCTACAACCCTGTGTATGTGCGCACGCGCTGAGAAAATGACAGAGGGTGACTCAGTGCACCCTGTGTCATATTTTGCATGCTGAATTAGGGGTCCACCACCAGATGGACTACAATTGAAGTAAATTGCTAATGCAGTGGTTCTCCATGTGGTCTAATCATTCAGCTTTTGTAAAACAAGTGCTTTTGCCAGATTAGCTCCACAGCATTGTTGGACTCAAAATAGAATGGTTATTATAGATAAAGTCATATCGGATTAATATTGGCATGGGCTCTTAGTTGTCAGAGTCCTCCCTTATGGGGCAAAGCTGAACGTCTGTAGATGAAAAACTAGGGTTGGGTTATCTGTCAATGAATCTCTTATGGCAGCAAAAAAGTATACATCAATGCACAAACTCTGCTCTTTTCATCAAGCCAAAAATGTACCCATTTTGGAACTTACACTCTGACTCAGAACCTTCATCCTCCACTTCCTCCTCCTCCTCGCTCTCCTCTTCATCACTGTAGTCCTCCTTCTCAATCTTCTGCCGTACACTAGTGAAGACTGACTGTAGCACAATTGAATCTTCATAGATCTAGGAGGAATGTGGGAAGGAAAAAAAGTTACTCTTGCCTTCAGGAGCTTTAATAAGCAATGCTCAACGAAGCAGACCAAACATGCACACTCACAGAATCTGCCTCATCAGAGAGACACACTAATTGAATGGGCCTCCTCACCCATAGTTTGGTAGCTTTCCTAAAGTCCTACTGGTAGTACGACCTTAGTAAGCTATCCCAGTGGTTTGTAGATCCCCATTTCTTAGTATCAGTCTGTACTAAAGGACCTGAGTAGAGTGGCAGAGCAGTCAGGCTTATCTTAATAGGAAGATGTGAGCTTTAGGTAAGTACACTGAATCTTAGCTAGAAAGACACAAGAAGCACTTCCACTTATATTTATATAAAAAGGTATATATTTATTATATTAACACCAGAATCACTTTAAATACTACAGACGCTTACATTAGAACACGTAGGAATACCAGATAATACACTTCAAAGGGCACTTTCACTTTTGTGTTTAATCGCGGTTACATATGTAGCAACGTTAGAAAGGGAAAAGACAAGGTTATCGTATTATCGGTTATTGCGCACTCATGCAGTTTGCAACTGTTTATACAGGAATACATTTACTCTGCAAACACATATTAAAGTCACTTAAAGGGAGGAAAATGGTTAGTTTGTTTAGCATGAGCTTAGTTCAAGGTTCTAGAGAGGGTTTCTTCGCCAAAAAACAAAACCCTAGCTAAAGGCAGGTCGGAGAGGGCTTGAAGTCTTGACAATCGGCGAATTACAAAGAGTTCCTGTGGATTTCTTCCAGTGTCTAGAGTTATTGAAGCAACAAGTTAACTAACAAAGGAGACCTTAATACGGGCTTGAGAAGGGGACACAAGCAGCGGTTTGGGTCAGAGGTAAGAGAAGGTTGCCCTGGACACCTCTACGTGCACTCCAACGCTCTGGAGCGACTTCTTGGAATCAGGTAAGCAATTCCTTTTTCCCCCCACAGTACCTTAGGTTAGAAGAAAACGTTTGTGCTCTGCGATATTACAGCTCTGGACCAGACTTCTGGATACCTTGGTCTGGTGACTTAAAGGAATAGTGCGCTCAAAAATATTATTGTCCCGAGCGTACAGGCATATTTGTATCTTTGCCTCCACCTGTGCAGGAGAACACGCAAGATCTATCATAAATGCTTCCCCCTCTTCCGGTACCTTTCCAGACGCATTCAAATTGGCGCACGTCAAACCCCTGATTAAAAAACCCTCGCTCGACCCGCTTGAGCCCAAAAACTACCGCCCCATATCAAACACCAGGTTCCTCGCCAAACTCATTGATCGAACCGCCTACTCTCAACTTAACGCCTTTGTTGAAGCCTAGACCCCGCCCAATCAGGCTTCAGAACTTGTCACGGAACTGAAACCACCCTAACCTCTATCTGGGACGACCTTAAAATGACTGCTGACTCCGCGGGATGCGCCGCACTAATCCTTCTCGACCTATCAGCCGCCTTTGACACGATCAATCACTCAATACTCCTTGATCGCCTCCACTCCCTAGGAATACGTGGAACCGCCCTCAAATGGATAGCCTCATTCCTCAAGGACAGGCACCAAATAACGACACTCTCCAACTTTACCTCCCAAGCCCGACCAGTTGACACAGGAGTCCCACAAGGAGCGTGTCTATCTGCCCTCCTCTTCAATCTCTACCTGATCACCCTCCCACCGATAATTCGTGCACACAACATCCTATGTTACAATTACGCCGATGACCCACAACTAATTCTAAAATTCTTGAACACGAATCCTAACTCACGACCTGACCTGGCATCCTGCCTCCTTAACATTGAACACTGGATGACCCAAAACCACCTCCTGTTAAACCCCTCCAAAACAGAAATCATTGTGTGCGGCAACCCAGATCTTCTCCCGCACCCTCTACCCTGGCCAACCGCCATGGGCAACTCACCGATACCCTCCAACACAGTGAAAAATCTTGGATGCACCCTAGACTCTGACCTAACACTCTCGCGCCAAGTCAACAATGTCTCAAAGTCCTGCCTCTACCCACCTCAAAAACCTTAGGCGCATCTTTCCATATCTATCATTTCCTAACAGAGTCTCTGCGGTACAATCAATCGTCATCTCACGGCTGGACTACGGCAACCCCCTATACCTCGGAATCCATGCCTACCAAATGAACAAACTTCAAAGAGCACAAAACGCGGCGGCCAAAGTGTTACTTGCGCTTGGTCCAAGAGACCACGTATCCCCAGCCCTCAAGACACTCCACTGGCTTCCAGTAGCCCGTAGGGTAGCTTTCAAAACCTTATGCCTCACCCATCGAGCAGTACATAAAACTGGACCGCAATATCTTCAAGAAAAACTAATAGCTTATCACCCCACTCGCACCCTCAGATCAAGCACAGCCGGCCTCCTAGTAATTCCTAAGACAAACTCAGTCAGGTTAGGCGGAGCATCATTCTCAGCCCTAGCCCCAACCCTGTGGAACTCTCTCCCACCCCACATCAGGCTAACCGAGGAGCTAACAGCTTTCCGCAAACTACTGAAAACCTGGCTCTTTCCCTAAAACCAACCGGTTCCGTTCTAGCATCATCAAAATAACACCGACCCAGCGAAGCACCTAAAGCAAAACCAAAAGCAAAAAAAAAAAAAATAACAAAATTAAAAAATACAGATTGTATCAAATATTCAGAAAAGAAATTAAAGCGAGTAATGTAGATGTAAACAGTGAAGTCAATAACACGAATTGACCACTGGATAAAAGAAAAATAGAGCATGGACGAGCTTGGAAAGACGATGAGTGTGGTGAACGGATGATTGAGAAGGGCGAATGAATAAAGATGATTCTAGACAAGTATAAATGAATGTGGAGGATGAAAGCGGTTGACCGGTGCGTCTGGCAGACGGTTGGGTCTGGAGACCCGATAAATAATACGAGCAAAATCGATGGGGATGACGGATGAGTATGTAAACCAATTGACTGTAGAAAGTGGTCCGAGTATGAAGAGCGGCTATGTGTAGAAAGTGGAGGAAGGCGGAGAATTGGAAGAGCATGCAGAGCGAAGGAGCTTGTTGAGCGAAGAGAGCATACAGAGCAGAAGAACGTGAAGAGCAGATGCGCGTAATGAATAGAGAAAAGTATCAGCGACTGAATGGGGGAGCGACAGGGTGTGGAAGAGCGGAAGAATGTCGAAAGCGGAGGAATGTGTAGGGTGAGAGGCCGGAAGTGGGAGACCGACTGAGTACCGACGAGTGGAATGCGCGTGGAAGATGAACGCTGCTGACAGATGATTACGGAGGGCGGATGACTGTGGAAGGCGGATGACTGTGGAAGGCGGATGACTGTGGAGGGCGGATGACTGTGGAGGGCGGATGACTGTGGAGGGCGGATGACTTGCGAGGGCGGATGACTGCGGAGGGCAGATGATTACGGAGGGCAGATGATTACGGAGGGCAGATGATTACGGAGGGCAGATGATTACGGAGGGCAGATGATTACGGAGGGCAGATGATTACGGAGGGCAGATGATTACGGAGGGCAGATGACTGTGGAGGGCAGATGACTGTGGAGGGCAGATGACTGTGGAGGGCAGATGACCGTGGAAGACAGATAACTGGGGAAGGCGGACGACTGTGGAGGGCGAATGCCTTTGGAAAATGGGTATGGATGGCGGAAGACTGTGGAGAGCGGTTGCCTGGGGAAGATGAGTGTGGAGGGCGGATGCCTGTGGAAGATGAGTGTGGAAGGCGGATGACCATGGAGGGCGGATGACCGTGGAGGGCGGATGACCGTGGAGGGCGGATGACCGAGGAGGGCGGATGACTGTGGAGGGCGGATGACTGTGGAGGGCGGATGACTGTGGAGGGCGGATGACTGTGGAGGGCGGTTACCTTTGGAAGATGAGTGTGGATGGCGGTTGACCGTGGAAGGCGGATGACTATGGAGGGCGGATGACTGCGGAGGGCGGACGACTGCGGAGGGCGGACGACTGCGGAGGGCGGACGACTGCGGAGGGCGGACGACTGCGGAGGGCGGACGACTGCGGAGGGCGGATGCCTTTGGAAGATGAGTGTGGATGGCGGATGACCGTGGAAGGCGGATTACTATGGTGGGCGGATGACTGTAGAGGGCGGATGAATGTGGAGGGCGGATGACTGCGGAGGGCGGATGACTGCGGAGGGCGGATGACTGCGGAGGGCGGATGACTGCGGAGGGCGGATGACTGCGGAGGGCGGATGACTGCGGAGGGCGGATGACTGCGGAGGGCGGATGACTGCGGAGGGCGGATGACTGCGGAGGGCGGATGAATGTGGAGGGCGGATGAATGTGGAGGGCGGATGAATGTGGAGGGCGGATGACTGCGGAGGGCGGATGACTGCGGAGGGCGGATGACTGCGGAGGGCGGTGAGTGTACAAAGCGAACGAATATGAAGAGCCAATAAATGTGGTGGACAGACAAATGTGGAGAACACATGAATGTAGAATGCGGCTGAATGAATATGGAGAACACATGAATGTAGAAAACGGTTGAGTGTAATGAATTTAGAAGTATTCCCAATAGCCTCACTGGAAAATTGATTTTATAGTGCGCCCAGTAGCCTCTCTGTAGAAAATTGAATTTAGATACGAGTCCAATATCTTCTGTGAAAGCTGCATTTAGAAGTGCTGATGAAATGAATTTAGAAGTGTTCCCAATAGACTCTGTATGGAAATTTGTACTTAGAAGTTCGCCCAGTTCCCTCTCTGGGAAAGTTGCATTTAGAAGTTTGCACACTGAAAGAGCATATGACCCATCACACCACACCCCACCCCACGCTTACTCTCTCCTTACATCACCACTCAACTAGAACACAGAGATACTATGACACCATTCGGTATAACTGTTCTCATACGAACATCCACCGCTTACTCCACATCATTCTATGTAAACACTGCTGGTCCCACACCCCCAGCCAGGCGTTTTCCTCAGGCCTAACGCAGCCACATCCGTTCCGGATAAATCCTGCCAGAACGAACACATTCTCCTGATCTCTCAACCACCACACCTACCGATAAGAAGCAGCTATTACACGTGTACCGCACAAGCTGCACACATATCCGGTGCTCACACGCACCTTTTGACTCTCCCTACTCTCTCTACTGATCTCAACTTCGGTTCCCAAGGGCGTTCAACCTACCAGCGCCTTCAGACCATACCAATGGTATATAAGGCGCTATATAAGTGCAAAATAACAATAACAATAACAATATGGTTTTAAGAAAACTGATCGATTGTGAAAACATTTCCTATGCACCGTATCTTAGTTTTCCTCACTTTTCATACATGCGAAATCAAGCAGCGGGGCGCGGCCATATTGTGATAATCTTATCCGTTGCCACATCGCCCTATATTGAACTTGCGGCACTAAATCATATTTCCCAACCCTGAAGCTGACATCACTAGATGCATACGGCCCATTTCACATTTCAAAATGCAAATGCATGTCTCCTGTCAACATTCTCGGTGCACCAGATAATGACGCGTCTCCATGGAAATGGCAGGACGCCTCTTTCCTCAATAAGTACAAGACCGTTTCTCATTAGACAACATCAGAGTTGCTTTTTCAATCGTTTCACTGTCTTTTTTTTTGTTGTATATCCTGTGACTTCGTTGCTCGTAGCCCGTGCAAACAGATACTAGTAATAGCATTACTATCGATTTGTATTTTGTCGTATAATGGCAACAATACAGCCCTACCAGTATGATCCAGAGTATTCCAAGGTGGAATTAGTGGAAAGAGAAAGATGTGGAAACAATGGGGCATCGGACGACAGTTGGGAGGGCAAAATCACCGGATCCTGTGCCAGAGCCTAGTCGCATGGAAGACGTTTCCACCTGGTGTACCTGCAATCGGTGCAAGGTCATGCCAACCGAGGAGGAGAGCTGCTGCTGCAAAGAAAACTCTGGATGCTTGGCCTACATAGCGGAAGACGAGGCACAGCCGCTACGCGTTACCGAGCTGCATGTAACGCTCACCTGATTCTCGCAGAGGCGCCGGTCTTGACTGGGCGACTACCGTATCTTCAAAGGTGATGTGTAGCAACAGGTTGGCTCTTTGGGCTGGACCTCTGTGCACTGTATGCCTGACGTGTAGAGTAAGATGTCTGCAGATAGAAAATATGGGGTTAATGAACTGGGGTTATTGGGGTGTCCCTATCTCTTTCCTCTTCTCCTCTCCTGTAGACCCCCAAAGGTTAACGCTCTCACCTTAGGTAAGTGAATGCCAAGCTCTCCATCTGCCTCGGGGCAGGGTGCTGTAGCCAGTTTCTTCACTGGATAGGTAGCACAGGCCTCTTGACTTCAGAGGACTGCTGTCCGTTGTTTACTGCACGAACGGTAAGTTTCGAGTCATTCAAATGTCTTTTTAAAGTCTTTAGTAATGATGTCTCTTGTTTTGCAGGGTTCCGGCGATGGCGGATGACGGGCTGAAGTGAGTTGAAGATGGAGCCCGTGTGATGAATAGAAGCGCCTGGAAGCACGTGAGTAAGCGCTTGTTGCCTGTTTCACGATGCGCTCTAACTGTCTTTTTATTTTGCAGGTACGAGTTCGGAGCGGCTGCAGGGTGCCGGAATACCCACTGGATTAGATGTGGAAAGGAGTAATGGCACGTGAGTATTAAAGTTCCCCAATGTCTTTAAACGCACCTTGTTTTGTCTTTCAGATGCGGATACAGCGCCGAAGGCCTCCGGAGCGTGCGAAGAGTTGGTAAGCTTTTGTCTTTCAGATGCCGGAATGCAGTATGAAGACCTCCGGAGCGCACGAAGAGTAGGTAAGCCTTTGCCTTTCAGATGCCGGAATGCTAACCTGTTCTTTCTTGTCTTTATAGGTGTTGCTGAAGACTGGATTCAGGATGGTAAGCCTTTTTCCTTAGGCCCAGGACTGGATGCAGAAGACACGATGAGCGTCCTGCTGCAGAGGGTGCAGAATAACGCAAAGCAAGATTCATCCACCGGGTGTGGTTTAAATAGCCTCCTGTAGTGCTTAGGTGTCTCCTTCCACAGCCACGCCTAAGTAAGAAAAGAGTTCCTGGTAAGAAAAGAGTTCCTGCCTTCCAGAAGAGTTCCAGTGTTCTAAATCTAGGGAGTGGCTCCAGCCCCACCCAACAGGAAAAGTAGTTCCAAACAGAAGAGGATCAGAGGCTCAACTGGCAGGCAAGTAAGCAGCATGGTCTGCTGCAGGTAAGTCCACCCAAGCATTATGAGCCCGGCGCTTCCAGCGCTGGGACTGGGCATATTTATGAGCCTGGTGCCACTGGCGCCAGGACTGGGTCCAAAAGGTCCCAATTGGGACTGGTTGGCACTCAGAACCTGGGTTATGGATCTGCTTCCAAGGGAGTTGGGAAAACCCTGACCTTTTGGAAGCAGAGATCATGACAGTACCCCCCCTCAAGGCCCCTCCCAAACCGGGCTTCTCCGGGGGTTTTGGCTTGTCAGGAAATGTTCGGTGAAATCTTTTGATTAGGTGAGGAGCGTGGACATATTCAGCAGGTTCCCAGGATCTCTCTTGGGGGCCGTAGCCTTTCCAGTCAATTAGGTAGAATAGTTTATATTTGGAGATCTTGGAGTCCAGAATGCTTTTGACTTCAAACTCGAGTTCTCCATCCACTAGGATAGGTTTTGGAGATTTGGGTAGTCGGGTTTGAGGTTGCACGGGTTTTAATAGAGAGACGTGGAAGACCGGATGTATCTTCATGTGCGGGGGCAAGTCCAACTTGACCGCTACTGGGTTTACTATGGTAGTGATGGAATAGGGACCAAGGTATCTTGGGTTGAATGTGCGTGGCCCTTTTAGAGATAGATATTTGGTGGATAACCAGACTTGATAGTGAGGGGCTTCCTTCCGATGTTGATCTGCTCCTTTCTTGTATTGTTCTTTAGCCCTTTGAAGGTGAGAAACAGCTTCCTTAAAGGCTTGGGTGATTGTAGAATGCAGGTAGTCTACTGCTGGTGTTTCAAGATCTTGGAGGGGATCCAACTCCGAGGTTCGAGGGTGACTGCCGTACAAAAGAAAAAACGGGGTTTTCCCAGTTCCCGAATGGACAGAGTTATTGTAGGCATACTCGGCTATCCAAAGGATATCTTTCCAAGTTTTTTCAGTTTGTTGCAGCATGCAGCGTAAATACTGTTCCAGAGTTTGATTGGTCCTCTCGGTTTGTCCGTCGGTCTGAGGGTGGTGACTGGTCGATAGTCTCACATCAATTTGAGCCGACCGACAGCAACTTCGCCAAAAATGAGAAATAAATTGACTACCTCGATCCGAAATTAGAACCGAAGGAAAACCGTGCAGTCGGACGATGTTTTCGAGAAATTCTCGGGCCAGAGTTGCTGCTGTTGGCAAGCCTTTGAGCGGAATGAAATGCGCCATCTTGGAGAATAAGTCCACGATTACTAGAATCGTATTGTATCCGGAGCATGGAGGTAGATCGGTGATGAAGTCCATAGAAAGCGTATGCCAAGGGCGAGGTGGGATGTCAATAGGGCGTAAGAGGCCTGCTGGTCTTTCCTTTTGACTCTTGTTTTGGGCGCATACTCCACAGGACATTATAAAGTCTCTGATATCTTTTTTCCAAGACGGCCACCAGAAGTAGCGCTTGATCTTTTCTGAGGTCTTGGCTATACCGGGATGACCTTCCATTAAAGAGTCGTGATAACAAGAGATTACTTTTTTCTGTAAATCTGTGCTGGGTAGGTATAATCGTTCTTGGAAATACAATAAGTTGTCCTTTACTGCAAAGTCCTTTCCCTGCAGATGCCAATTCTGTATATCTGCTGGAGTTACAAGTTCCCTGGCTTTATCCTTAACTTCCTCTATGGATTCTGTGGCGATTACACCCAGAATTCTTTGTTCGGGAATGATTGGTACAGGTTTAGGGTTGATCAAGTGTTCTTCCACTCCCATCCGAGAAAGGGCATCGGCTTTACCGTTCTTTGTACCAGGTCGATAGGTAATTATGAAGTCAAACTCGGCAAAGAATAATGCCCAACGGAGTTGTCTAGAGGATTGGGCTTTTGCGGTTTTCAAATATTGCAGGTTTCGGTGATCCGTAATCACAGTAACGGTGTGTCGGGCCCCCAGCAGATAATGCCGCCAAGCCTTAAAGGCAGACTTGATAGCCAGAAGTTCCTTGTCAGTAATCGTGTAATTGACTTCAGGAGGCGAGAATTTGCGGGACCAAAATGCCACGGGATGCAACTGATTGGTTACCGGGTCCTTTTGTGATAGAACTGCCCCCATGGCAAGGCTTGAAGCATCAGTTTCCACGATGTAGGGGAGTTCGGGGCGAGGGTGTTTTAAGATTGGTGCAGAGATAAATTTAGTCTTCAAATCCTGGAAAGCTTGTTCCGCCTCGGTAGACCATTCAAAACGTTTGTTTTTCTTTAACAAGGCAGTGATGGGCTGGACTATTCGAGAGAACTCGGGGATAAACCTGCGGTAAAAGTTAGCGAAGCCTAACATGCTTTGCACACCTTTTACAGAGGATGGTGATGGCCATTTGAGAACTGCATCGACCTTCTTTGAATCCATACGCACTCCGCCAGGTGATAATATGAATCCCAAGAATTCAACTTCAGTCACGTTGAAAACACATTTTTCCAACTTAGCGAAAAGTTTGTGTTGACGCAATCTTTCGAGGACCATTTTCACGTGTTTCCGATGTTCGGATTCCGATGAAGAATAAACGAGGATGTCGTCAATGTAAACAACAACACATACATCTATGAGCTCTCTGAGGACATCGTTCATAAAATATTGAAAGGCGGCCGGGGCATTGCAAAGTCCGAAGGGCATGACCTGATATTCAAATAGCCCATACTTGGTGCGGAAGGCCGTCTTCCATTCATCGCCCTCTTTTACTCGTACCAAGTGGTAAGCTCCTCTAAGATCCAGCTTTGTATATATGCATGCTTTTCTGACTTGGTCCAGGAGTTCAGGGATCAAAGGTAACGGATATCTATTCTTAACGGTGATCTGGTTCAGGGAGCGATAATCGATACAAGTTCTAAGGTCTCCTTCCTTTTTTGGAACGAAGAACAAAGCTGAAGAAGCAGGGGACTTGGAAGGACGAATAAACCCATTTGCCAGGTATTGATCCAGGTATTGTCGAAGGTGAAGGTTCTCAGGCTCGGTGAGGGCATAAATTCTACTACAAGGAGGAGTAGATCCAGGTATCAGGTCTATCTGGCAGTCATAAGACCTATGAGGAGGTAGAGAGTTAGCCTGATCCTTCCGGAAAACATCTTGGTATTCTAGGTATTCGGGAGGTAACTGGGGAGTCTCTGAATAAATTGCGGCCAGTGCAACACCAGGTGGAGGGTGACAAGTAGAGACACATTCTGGAAACTGGACCGTTCTTACTCGCCAATCGATCAGAGGATTGTGTTTCTCTAACCAAGGTATTCCTAGAATAATCTGAAACTGAGGGGCCTTGATCACATCGAACACGATCTTCTCATGGTGTCCATCTTGACTTACTAGCGTCACTTCTTGAGTGGTATGCGTTACTGGCCCGGAGGCTATCTCCGTACCATCCACCGTAGTAATGACGTCCTTTACAGCCTTGGGACAAAGAGTTAGATTCATCCTCAAAACCATTTCATGATCCACATAATTGCCGATGGCACCGCTGTCGACGTAAGCTTCAATTGCATGTAATCGATCCGGATTATCAGGGCTAATGAGGACCATAGGTATCACGAAATGCGAGGTCACAGAACTGGTTTTTACGCTCGGCAAGAGGACCTCTATTCTTGTCGGGCGAGGTCGTTTCCCTGCTCAGAGTTTGTAACTTTGGTAATTGCAGCTCCTACTGCCTTCTTGGCAGGTTTCACCGGACAGTCTCGAAGAAAGTGCCCTGAGTTTCCGCAATATAGGCATAATTGCAACTGTTTCCTCCTTTCCCGCTCCCGTTGTGTTAGAGGACCTTTCAGACCCCCTATTTGCATGGGTTCCCCGGAGTCTACTCCTTTGGAAGGAGTTGGCGGTTTGGAAAATACTCGAGCATCAAACTTGGAACGATCAGCCTTCCTGTTCTGCAGCCTGTGATCTATTTGAACGACCAAGTCTATGTAATCCGAACAGTCTTGTGGGGGATTCACTACTTGGGCTAAAACGTCTTTGAGCTCTCCACGTAGACCTCTATAAAACAGCGTAATCCTTTTGTCCTCAGGCCATTGAGTTTCCACTATTAGTCTATTGAAAGATGCAATATAAGCCAAAAGGTCTTGATTACCCTGTCGCAACGAAAGAAGCTCATTGTCCAAGGCCTGCCCCTGTGAATGTCTTGCGAACAGTTTTTCCATACTAAGCTGAAAGGCTTGAAAATCATGGAGAACCGGATCATCTTGATGAACTAGAGGGATCGACCAGTCTGCCGCATTGCCACTAAGGTACGAAAGTACAAAAGCTACTTTAGCTTGATCAGTTGGAAAGGCTGCTGACCGGCATAAGAAGTGCAACCGGCACTGATTGATAAATACTGCAAACCTCTTTGGGTCACCAGAAAATCGCTCAGGCGGGGCCAGAGGTACATTCCCAGGTAGGTTGATCTGCACTGGATTCATAGAGGATGTTGAAGGAAGATTTGCCCCTGATGCGGGTAACGGGGTCTGTCCGGCTTGTGACTGTAGCACTTGTCTAGCAAGATTGTCTGTTCTCTCCTTGGAAATAATCAGTTCCCTTCTTAGAGCATTTGTTTCCTGACGAGTTGCATGCACTTCTGCCCTTAGTTCCCCAAGTAACCGGGCTAGGGGGTCAGTATCCGAGGTTTCCATAGCGCCTGGGCGAGAGTTTTGCGGTAGGCTTTGCGTTCTGTAACGCTCACCTGATTCTCGCAGAGGCGCCGGTCTTGACTGGGCGACTACCGTATCTTCAAAGGTGATGTGTAGCACCCGGTTGGCTCTTTGGGCTGGACCTCTGTGCACTGTATGCCTGACGTGTAGAGTAAGATGTCTGCAGATAGAAAATATGGGGTTAATGAACTGGGGTTATTGGGGTGTCCCTATCTCTTTCCTCTTCTCCTCTCCTGTAGACCCCCAAAGGTTAACGCTCTCACCTTAGGTAAGTGAATGCCAAGCTCTCCATCTGCCTCGGGGCAGGGTGCTGTAGCCAGTTTCTTCACTGGATAGGTAGCACAGGCCTCTTGACTTCAGAGGACTGCTGTCCGTCGTTTACTGCACGAACGGTAAGTTTCGAGTCATTCAAATGTATTTTTAAAGTCTTTAGTAATGATGTCTCTTGTTTTGCAGGGTTCCGGTGATGGCGGATGACGGGCTGAAGTGAGTTGAAGATGGAGCCCGTGTGATGAATAGAAGCGCCTGGAAGCACGTGAGTAAGCGCTTGTTGCCTGTTTCACGATGCGCTCTAACTGTCTTTTTATTTTGCAGGTACGAGTTCGGAGCGGCTGCAGGGTGCCGGAATACCCACTGGATTAGATGTGGAAAGGAGTAATGGCACGTGAGTATTAAAGTTCCCCAATGTCTTTAAACGCACCTTGTTTTGTCTTTCAGATGCGGATGCAGCGCCGAAGGCCTCCGGAGCGTGCGAAGAGTTGGTAAGCTTTTGTCTTTCAGATGCCGGAATGCAGTATGAAGACCTCCGGAGCGCACGAAGAGTAGGTAAGCCTTTGCCTTTCAGATGCCAGAATGCTAACCTGTTCTTTCTTGTCTTTATAGGTGTTGCTGAAGACTGGATTCAGGATGGTAAGCCTTTTTCCTTAGGCCCAGGACTGGATGCAGAAGACACGATGAGCGTCCTGCTGCAGAGGGTGCAGAATAACGCAAAGCAAGATTCATCCACCGGGTGTGGTTTAAATAGCCTCCTGTAGTGCTTAGGTGTCTCCTTCCACAGCCACGCCTAAGTAAGAAAAGAGTTCCTGGTAAGAAAAGAGTTCCTGCCTTCCAGAAGAGTTCCAGTTTTCTAAATCTAGGGAGTGGCTCCAGCCCCACCCAACAGGAAAAGTAGTTCCAAACAGAAGAGGATCAGAGGCTCAACTGGCAGGCAAGTAAGCAGCATGGTCTGCTGCAGGTAAGTCCACCCAAGCATTATGAGCCCGGCGCTTCCAGCGCTGGGACTGGGCATATTTATGAGCCTGGTGCCACTGGCGCCAGGACTGGGTCCAAAAGGTCCCAATTGGGACTGGTTGGCACTCAGAATCTGGGTTATGGATCTGCTTCCAAGGGAGTTGGGAAAACCCTGACCTTTTGGAAGCAGAGATCATGACACTGCATGACTTCAGGGCAGCCTGCCTTACAAGGATTATGATGGTGTATGCACGAACTTCGCGCAACAGTTCGCCCTCGCAATCCAGTAATAAGTGTATACTCTAGATGGGATGTCACTTAGGCCACTAACATTTCATGTTGTCGTAACTTTGATCTATCACTTCCAAATGAATGTAGTCTGGCAATTCCATACATCTCTCGCGATTTGGGGAAATCATAGTGGTCATCTTATGTGTCTTTCACGTACAACCAAGAAACAATATTTCTCTGTCCCCCAAACGTTATGGATGCATGGGTGTTCACTTTTGTTATGTGTCTACACTTTAAAGCCCAAGTTGATTGATCCATGGAGTAACATTTGTACTGGCAACTATGCCATAGGGTACACAATTACATTTTCAACTAAGGTTTGTACACCCATCATGTTCATTTAAATATAGTTTGTATGTTTCTCTTCCACAGGTGGTACAGGCTAGTGGCCTATCGTTCCTTTACATGGGTGCTTCATGGGAGGCTTGGATACCGCGTTCGACGAGTAATACCCGCCTGTGTCGGTGCCATTCGAGCCAAATTCCCCAGTGACAGCAGTCAGTACAGTGGATTTTCCCACACTGTGCCACAACCCGAAGTATACAATTTGTAGTATATTTGTGCCATCAACATCAGCAAAAAAATTAAAATAATGTTTTATGAACAGTTGTTTCAATTTTTCAGTGAATCAAGGACACGCTCACTTGTCCTGGCAGGGTGGGAACAGCCAAGGTGCCAAACACCATCTGCCTCAAATACACACCCACTTTTGTAATTCTTTATAAACCCCTTGATAGTTATCCTGAGAACATCTGTGATCACTGGAAGGTAACTCATGATTGTGCTACCTGTTCTCCTGCTACTAACTACCCGGCTTGCTGAATTCAATTGTTAGTCAAGTAAGGGCAGGTCACCTAATCATCTCTTTCCGATCTGAATGTACCCAGTAGTGTAATATTCATTCATGCAACGACTTTAACATTGTCTACTGTTTAAAGTTTTCTGATCTCGATACATAGCAAATTTCATCAGTGTCAATTGTGATAGAATTGCATCTTTCTAGAACCATGTCTATCAGCAGGTTTCCTTTTGATGCATGAAAGTACATTCAACTACACTTCACAGGTTTTGCTTCTTTGACCAAAACAAACATTGCATAGAAAACTTTGATATAATTCCATCAATCTCAAGTATTCTGTAGATTATTTATAATTGTGTGTACTTTTTGAATACAGATTTTACTGTACAATTACACTGATGTGGGACTATCGCCCCGGACCGATATGCCCTTTCGTGGTACGAGCTACAAGGAGCAACCTGACATCGTTTACGGTGGTGTAGCAAGAAGCTGATGCCGAAGCCTTGCGATTCAAGGTGCGTCCAATGCACTTCTACTGAAATGAGCACACTGTGCCTCATAATAAATGTTCGAAAACAACGAAATAAAAAAAATTGGTTGATTATGGAAATTGGCAGATGTTCTTGGAGTGTTTATTCTGAAATAAAAGCACATTATACATTGCAAAGTATTGGTCTGTCCTTTAAAAATAGTGTTTTCTATTTTGATTTGGGACGCACTGTGCTGTGAGAGGATGTGTGTGAGGATAGTCCGGGTTATGCGTCAACTAACGTTAAGGCGTAGGTGATG
The DNA here is from genome assembly GCF_040938575.1 of Ambystoma mexicanum. Taxonomy (NCBI): domain Eukaryota; kingdom Metazoa; phylum Chordata; class Amphibia; order Caudata; family Ambystomatidae; genus Ambystoma; species Ambystoma mexicanum. The sequence continues at coordinate 1,252,829,827 of NC_090926.1, forward strand.
ACTGGGCGCGTTTGCCTACACTGCACACTAATGTCATGAAAATAGGTGGAGAATATCGCCAGGAATAGTGATGTCAGCTTCAGGGGCGGGGGATATGATTTAGTGTCGCAAGGGCAGTTCAACTTGGGGCGATACAGCAACGGATAAGATTAGCACAAGATGACCGCACCCCGCTGCCTGATTTCACATGTATAAAAGTGAGGAAAACGAAGGTACTGTGCATAGCAAATGTTTTTACGATTGATCACAGTTTGCTCAAAACCACATGGCCGAAGGCTCCGGAAAAAATATTTGAAACACTATTCCTTTAAGGAAGGACAATGGAAGGGATCTCTCGTCAGCAGTCTTGAGGGAGGAACTGTGGCACGGCTTTCAGCAACGTCTTGGTTCACTCTGCGGTTTTGGCAACTTTTCTGCAGCACCAACAAAGGACACAGATATAAATATCCTGGAGCTACAGGCAGTGTTCTGGGCCCTCAAGTCATTCCCTTTCATCTCTGAAGGGCAAGGTGGTAAGGATCTTCACAGTCAACACCACCACGATGTTCTACATCAGGAAGCGGGGGGCACTAGATCCCCAGCGCTCTCCAAAGAGGTGCAGGACTTGTGGCACTGGGCCGTCGGACAGGAGATGTTCCTCATTCCTCTTCACCTGGCGGGAGTCAACACCACCATCGCAGACTCCCTCAACAAAGAATTGCGCTCCTGCCATGAGTGGGAACTTCAGCAGGACCAGATGGACCGCATCTTCATCAAGTGGGGCAGGCCCCAGATTGATCTGTTGGAGACGGCGGCAAATGCCAGAAGTTTGCCAGCAGATTCCACCAACCAGGGAGCCTGGACAACGTGTTCTCCTCCTGTTTCTGTACGTGTTTCCTCTGTTGCCTCTCCTGCTAAGAGTCATCAACACACTTAGACAGTGCCAATGCAGATTGATGCTCATTGCCCCGCAATGGCCGAGGCAGATTTGGTACCCAGACCTTCTCAGCCAGTCAGTGTCCCCTCCGGCAAGCTGCCAGTGGTTACGGATCTTCTCACCAGGGGAGGAGGCACAATCCTTCACCACGACCCAGGATTGCCGAACCAGAGGGCTTGTCTCCTGCAGCCCTGGAGTTTGAGTTGCCTGTGGACTGTAGGGCGGTCCTTGCCAAGGCCAGGGCCGTCGGCGACTTTGAAGTGGTACGGTCAAAAACGGAAGCGTTTCGCAACGTGGTTCTGGTCTCAGAAGATTACCCCTCTGAGGGTCACGGCCCCACAGATTCTTCCATACTTTCTATACTTGGCGAAGGGCGAACTGGCGCACGCCTCCATCAACGTACATCTGGCAGCCATCTCTCGCTACACCAGGAAGATCTTCACTTTGGTCTCATTGACTCGTCAAGGAGTTCCTCAAAGGACTGTTTCGATCTTTCCCGCAAGTGAAGGCTCCTGCCCCGGCGTGGGAACTCAACATGGTGCTGATGAGGCTCATGGGGGCCCCTTTCGAACCTATGCATCAGGCCCCACTCAAGTTCCTCTTGTGAAAAACGGCTTTCCCTGTGGCCATCACCTCTGCTACTAGAGTGGGTGAAATCCAGGCCTTATCCCGCAAACTGCCATATCTGACTTCACACGAATCGCAGGTGGTGCTGCGAACACATCCCTCTTTCCTGCTAAAGGTTCAGTCGGAATTCCACCTCAATGAGCCTTTGGTGTTTCCTGTGTTTTTCCCAAAGCCTTCGTCACCGGCTGAAAGGGCCTTGCACTCGCTGGACGTTGCTCATGCCCTGAAGTTCTACGTGACACGCACACAGAGTTTTCAAAAGTCTTCTCAGCTGTTTGTGAACCATGGGAAGGCCGTGTCCAAGGCTTCCATCTCGAGGTGGCTCTCTGGCTACATCACGCACCGTCATCGGTTGGCGAACTGCCGGCCATCCGAGTGCCCACTCCACCAGACCGGTCACTGGAACGATGGCGTTCCTGTCTGGTGTGCCCCTGCAGGACGGCTACGTGGCGGTCCACGCACACCTTCACGAGATTAGACTGCGTCGACAAGGATTCCAGGGAGGAGTCCAGAGTCGGCCATGCAGTGCTATGCAACCTGTTTGCTTGAGCTGAGTCTGTTGCAGAGGTAAGAGTTGATTGCTTCATGTTGTACTGCTATGTATTTGTTATTCATGAGCATGTGAATCCATGCCAGACCACATGCTCGAGAAGGAACAAGTTACTTACCTGTATTGTTCTCCAGCATGGGTCTGGCATAGATTCACATGCGAACTCTGGCTCCGGCCCCTCTACTTGGTCATACTGCCATTTTACGTGCTTACCAAATCTGATGATGGCTGTCAGAGGAGGAGCTTATGGAGAGGACTGTCATTGGATGGGGGCAGTATGACCCAGAGGACAGTGATTTGTTTAGAGGAGGAATACAGGTTTTAAAGTGAAACTTATTTCTTTTATCGAGGATTCCCAGCCTGACAACAGGGTATATTCATCAGCATGTGATTCCATGCCAGACCCCATGCTGGAGAAAAGAGGCTACTGGTATCCCTTTGGCACTCCACTGAAGGTGGTGTATTCCAATCTCCCAGACTATAGAGTCTTGGGAGAGATACTAAAGAACTGTAGTTACTTGAAGATATAGAACAATAATCTTAAACATCACTGTCCATAAGAAGTTGTGTGCTGCTGTTGTAAAAATGGATGCCTTTAAGAGCTATGGAGTAGACAGATTCCATAGTACAGGTAGAATACAAAGAACAGAGTTCCAAAAGACAGAGCCCACAAGAATGAATGAGGGGAAAAAGGCTCCACTCATTCAGGATTGAAAAAAAAGGCAGAGAAGTCCAGAAAAACATGCTAGGGGTTTCACTGGGAGAGGGGATGGGGGATGAAGCATAACAATGATAAATCTCCCCAAAACCCAAGAACGCCAACTCACTGACCCGGTCCAGTCCGCAAGATAGGCTAGTTGACTGAATCCAGCTCATCAGAGAGGCACACTCACTGAAGGTGCCTCGCCAACAAGAGCCCGGGCCAATGAACCTGCACCATCAGAGACAAAGGCACTCATTGACTGCCTCAACAGGCGCAGTCAATGAAAGTGCCTCATCACTCAGAGACCCTCTCACTGAACCCACTTTGTCAGCCAGATCAGGTAACTCAATGACTTTGCAACATCAGACACAGAGGCACATCTCATCCATCTGCCACATGACCTTTCCTGCATTTTTATATTTGCGAGCATCTCAAACAAAAGTGCAGTGGTGAGTTTAAGTCAGAAAGTACACAAGAACTCAGTGGTGGTTAGCAATAAAAAAAATATATATCTTTTTTAAACACTTCAAGTACCGTAAACCTGCAGAAGCTGTGTGACAACAGGTCCACCTTTGCCTCCTCAACACCGCTGCCCCACCCACCACTCCTTTGCATTTAACCCTTGGTATATCTGTTCTCCATTTCGTAAAAGTACACTTCTTAATCTATCCTTCTAATGGTGGCAATTCTTGTATCCTATTCCTGTATTCACCAGTCGTGCAACACTTTGTTTTTTTCCCCAGCTACTTTTGCACTAAATAAAACCCCATACATACTACAATATTAGGGGATAGTTGTTGCAGAATGAGAAAGTATTAAAGAAATGATGTGAGAAAAATATTCAAACCTCAGTGCACTCCCACAAAGGAAAATTATTCTTATCAGGACAGTTTTTCTAAAGTCCACCCAAAGGAACTTTATAAAAGTATACCTTGGGCAATACAGAGACTCCAACTCTTAGTACAGGCCTGTAGCACCCAGTAAAGCGGTAGCTATGGCAGAGCAACCAGGCGTAGCTTAGGAAGGAGAGAGTTGCATTATTGCAGCTAAAAAAACAGCCCCGGATAATGCATCCAGAAAAAAATGTAAAAGAAAGTCACCAGCCTGATCAGAGGATGCCTAGAAAGTAGCAAAAAGGAAACTTTGAACAAACAGAAAAGTCCACTAAGTGTCTTTTAGGTAGATGTTCATGTTTTTTGCACAATCTCCTCTACATTCAAGTCCCCCCAATACCTTTTGCTGGACTACTGGATTTTTGGTCTGTTCCTCTGTGTGAGTGGGAACCTTTTTCAACACTTATGGATTCCTTATACCCTATCTCTGGGGTAATGTTAAAACATTTCTTGGAGTTATACTTTCCTCCAAGATTTACGGCATCTGTCTTTTCACTTTTGCAGGACACAGCACTCTGTGCAGTGTTGTCGGGGCCCCTATGGCTTCCCTTTTTATTGTATTTTATAGGAGGATATTTTTATCCTTCCAATATTTACCTATTGCGAGATCAGCACCCGTCACCTTATGTTGAGTGCTGAGGGGCTACATAGTATCCCCTTTCACACTGTTCGAGAGTGCAACCCTTTCTAAAGAAGAAATGCAGCAGGACCGATGGAGGTCTCTTCTGGACACTACCAAAAAGGCAGTCACTGCACACTGGCGAGAGCCGGTGTGTCTCCAATCGCAAACCAAGACACTCTTCCAGGACAGCATCCCTTGACGCTGGGAAGCTGAAACCTGGCAGAAAGGTGACTTTTAGGACTAGCTGGCGACCACCGAAGTTCCAGACAAAAACGTGGAATGGCGAAGCATCTGGTGCGGAAGCCCAGTTCAGAGCTGGGCAGTCCACTGGGTGGTCCAGGGACACTATCAAAGTGTCAAAGCTCCAGGAACACGGAAGGACAGCGATACTGGTTGGTCCCACCAGATCGTGGGTCGAAGCACCAACGAGGGCCTTCTCAGACCAGGTAGTGCAGCAGGGCTTCTCTGGGACAGTTGCAGGAAAGGTTGCCAGACCTCTACAGGAGTCGTCCATGGGCCTTCAGTCGGGTGCATGGCTACACAGGATACTGGCTCCGTTGCTGAGCTGCTGGAATGGCTGCAGGTCTTGTCTTGTCTTCTCTTCTCTGCTTCAATTCAGGCGTGGGATCATTTGCACCACTCCCTCAGCCAGCGGTGGTCCAATCGTAGACCACTGGGTTTTCGTCATGCATGCGCACCAGACGTACTATCAACAGTTTGTGAAATGGGACCAGAGTCTCTCAACTCACTTCCTAGGTCCACACACAAATGGAATGCACTAGCCAACAAAGACAGCGTCTTTCCTGAGCAAATGCATGACCATATTAGGGATGTCCTGACATGATACGGCCGCAAGAAGGCTAAGAAACACTATGGCCAAAGGACAAGCAATAAACCTAGTGGCATGGCCATTTTGGAACACTAGCCACGCTTAGTAGCCAGACGTGGTAAACGCGATTGGACACACTAAAATAAATGTAAAAATGTAACTGTTGCCACCAGCTGGTCCTTAGGCACATATAAAAGTAACCAGAAATCCCCAGTGTAAAAGTCTTGGGTAATACTAAAGTATCCCCATAGCACTGCATTATAAAATGCTGTGTGCACTAAGAAAAGTTACCAAAACAGGTTAAAAGTTAAAGACAAAAGGGAAATAGATTCCCAGTACTGACAGTCTGAAGGACCGATCAGTTGCCCCATGACAAAAATGAGCAAGGCGGCCAGTAAGCAGAGGGCTTCACTTCTCTTTAAAAATTGAGGACAGTTCAAAAGCTACAAGTTTTGGGTTCCATAGCATATGGAGGTAAAGTTGCCTAAAAGAGAAATCTTTCCTAACATCCATCCACTCTACCCTCGGGCAGCGTGAGCAATCGAGTAAGGGTCTCCTAGGCTGAACATTTTTACCACTTATGGTTCACGTATATACCACTTAATACAAGTATTGTGTCAACTAGTTTAAGGGGTCCCAGGTTGGGTACATAGTTTCATAGCCCACCCCCTTCTCAGGAAATACCCAACATCACTAGTGTAAGCATGCAGCACAGGGGTACCAGGTTTGACATATTTCACCATCCCACTGCTTCCAACTTCACTGCGTGCATGGCATGGTTTGTGTTTCATAGCCCTAACCTCAACGACATGCCTGCCCCCTAAAAGCTGTAGTGTGAGCGCATGTAATCAAGGGGTGAAGCTGAACACATCATACTTTGTAGACTGCAGTTTACAGCCTTATTGTGAACACCCAGTGCACCTGGACATGGTCCAAACCTTCAGCACGGACACAGGCTGAAGTGGTCCGGAGAGGCAGGTCTTCCTTACCAGAGATCCCTCCAGGTTGAATGTTTGTGCATTCTGACACAGAAGCATTACGTCTCTCTCAAGGTCATTCAGGCTGCGGTACTTGTGATTTCGGATCCGCTCCTAAAGGAAAACAAAAGCATGTCAGCATGATGATATCCACATGTACACACCACCGTGGAGAACTGTACATCATTTATTTATTTGTAAAGCGCACAAAGCCCAAAGGCAGCTAGGCGCTGGCACTCAAGAAATTGGTTACAGAAGCTTGAAGGTTAAATTTACATAGACATGAGATCATCGGTTACATAGTAGCATCATATATTACAAGGTAGTAGTGTGGTCGGTTACATGTGCAGGTGATTGTTCTAGGAGCCCTCCACCCCCTCACCCTTGCAACTTCCTCTATGCAACGACCGCCGCTGACTCGAACCACTGAACCTTCATGTTCCTGCAACCCAACAGCAGAATAGCCACTGGTACATCTGGTGAGCTCAATCTGTGGGTTCTTCATCATTTAACAGCTATATTCACAGAGATCACAGCACCCGATGCCGTTCTACGCATCGCGATCAGCTGTTCTTCCACAACAAAGATGGCCGACGCAATGCAGCCCCACACCGAGGCTGTGCCTCATCGCTAGGGAACACGCTGCCTTTTCAGGACCTCACTTCCACCGCCAGGCGGATGCCGGCCTTAGACGAAGGCCGTGAATAAGGCCCTGTTTACCCCAAGGAATCAGTTGCAGAGCTCCCTGGACACAGAGAGGGCAGAAGCCCTTACCCTCCTCACCCCTGCAACTACCTCTAAGTGACGACCACCACCGACTCGAACCACTGAACCTTCATGTACCTGCAACCCAACAGCAGAATAGCCACTGGTACATCTGGTGAGCTCAATCTGTGGGTTCTTCATCATTTAACAGCTATATTCGCAGAGATCGCTGAGATTGCAGCACCCGATGCCGTTCTATGCATTGTGATCAGCTGGTTTTCCACAACAAAGATGGCCGGCGCAACACGCCACCTTTTCAGGACCTCACTTCCGCCGGCAGGCGGACACCGGCCTTAGACTGGTTGCGCGGTGCCGGATCTCAATCAGCAAGGTAAGCCTAGCATCACTGTGTCTCGGCCAGCCTCTATTACTTATAGACTTGCTGCACGGCTACTACAAACATTGACTATGCTAGCGCTTAGCCGCTATATTCTAAACTCGTGAGCTTAAGTCCACTCATTCATCTGTATACATAACAGCCATTACTCTGCTGCGAACTATGACTCATCTGATTGTAAAGTATTTACATGGTATTTGAAGTGAAAGTACTTATGATAGGAGCTGTTATCACATTATTAGAAACTTACACCTAATTGCTTGTTGTTAACTTATTGAACTACCAAATGTACCATAGTTAGCCAAGATATTGCCTACTATCACATTGTCAGATACTGTGCCAAACTAAACTAGCCCAGGGACTGTCTAGCCTGCGCTGCCACTCGCCACTAGAAACAGTTACTCTCCCATAGGACAGAATGCTCATCACCCTTCTATCTATCCATCCATCCATTCTTTGGTCTTCAAAGCTGCTAACTAGCCGCCCACGGCAAGATATCACTACCACAATGCTGCATAGGGATATGAGTCGACATGTGACCACTCTAGATTCTGACAAACCATCTGAAAAGTCACTCAGTCCAAACCTTACTATAACCTACATTTCATGTGACCTTGCATGTACAAATGCTAAATTACGTTCAAGATTACCCAAAATATACAAACCACTAGCCAGGCATCTTACTGTTCACGGCAACAGTAGAAAATGTCACAAGACTACCACTAAACACAACATCCCCGCTACCAAGGTTGACATCAACCATAACCTTAAAACCACTAAATATGGCAAACTACGTACCAACCAAACTAAAATAATAGACTTACCAATCCATCGCCACCTAAACTGAATACTCTCATCAAAGGGGCACTTATTAATGCCAGGTCATTAATAGCCCATGCAACTGAAATTGCTGAGATCATCCAAATAGGTAATTATGATTTCTTAGCTATAACCGAAACCTGGCTACACCAAGCGGCTGGCCCAGCCCAGATGCTCGCTGTGCCCCCCCCCCCCCCCAACTACAACATCTTCAGAGAAGAAAGAACCTAATCTAGAGGAGGTGGCATAGCCATTAATCGCTAAAAATAACCTAACCATAAAAGTAGAAGCACCTCTGCATACCAACATACCAACTCATGTGAGTCATTAACAGTCAATTCCTAACATCCTCGTCCCAATCCATTAGCATACACCTCATCTATAGACCACCTGGCGCCATTGGTTCATTCGAAGAGGATATGTCCACGATCCTCTCAAACAACTTCAAGAACTCATCACAAGCCATCCTATTAGGTGACTTCTACCTTGGCTTCAATGACCACAAAGATCTGCAGGCAACTAATATAGCTAATGTCCTTATAGAACTTGGATTTACCCAGGGAGTATCACAGCTTGCACACGAAAAAGGTTGAATACTTGACTGGGTAGCTGATCACAATTGTAATATAACTATTACCGCTATCAGCCCACGTTTGGACTGATCATGCTCTTATAGCATTCTCCATAAACGCTAAAACTACCCAACCTCAGGACAATATACCAGCGCCACCTAGCCAAACAAGAAACAAAAAAAACATAACTACTGACAGGATACTACCATTAATCCTCCCAACCTTAAACACGCTACCTGACACTCTAGACGCAACATCACTAGTCAACGAATTTAACTCTGCCATGGCCAACACCCTGGATACTATTGCCCCACTGAAACTGAGAAACAGCAAGCCCAGAGCACATCTAAATGCCTGGTTCACGCCCTACCTCAAATCACTAAGGAATGAAAAACGTAGGTACGAATCCGCTTGGAAATTGACACCATCAGAGGCTAATAAAGCAGCCCTCATCAATGCTTCTACTAAATACAAAACTGAAATACGGAAAGCCAAAAAAGAAAGCTTTGACAGTAGAATATTGCAAGCAAAATCTAGCACCAAGGAGTTATTCATAATACTAAAGGAACAAGAGAACCCTATCCCAGTTCCAGATAACTGTGACAAAAATCAAGTATGGTGCTTCAATACTCAGAAAGCGCTTAATGATAAAATTGCCACCCTCGAACTCAAAATCGACAAAAAAAAATATCTGCCTTCGGACACTAATCAGAGGGGCGAACCACCCATCACCCCAAAACCTGAACTAAGATTCAACTTCACTAAAGTGTCCATCCTAGAGGTTGAGAAAATAATACTCTTGCTCCAACCATCAAACTGCCGAGGTGACATCTGCCCAGCACAATTAATAAAAGAGGCGGCTAGAGATATATCACCATTTATATCCAAACCTATTAATGCCTCATTTTCTTCAGGTACGATACCAAGTAATCTTAAGAAATCATGGGTCCTCCCTCTCCTTAAGAAGCAAACCCTAGACCCTACCATACCCACAAACTATAGGCCTATCACCACGGTGCCATTTCTGCTAAAAATTCTAGATAAAGTGGCTTACCTACAGATCCAAAAATTCCTGGAGCTGCATCAACTCTTAGGCACCCAGCAATCAGGTTTTAGACCACACCATGGTACCAAAACCAACCCTCATTGACCTTAAAATACAGGTTGATGATCTTAGAGACCAGGGAAAAACTGCCCTGCTTCTCCTCTGGGATCTCTCAGCAGCCTTTGACCTGGTGGATCACAAAGTGCTCTGTACCCACCTAGAATCAGCAGCACACTTCTCTCATGCCATGTCATGAAATAAATCATTTTTAAGTGAAAGAACAATGAGTCTTCTCTACCTCAGCAGCTGCGGACCCTGTGCCCATCACATGTGTTGTACCCCAAGGATCCTGTGTCTCCCCCACCATGTATAACATCTTCACTAAGCCCCTGTTTGATGATCTGGACCTTCTGGGTGTCGCCTACACTAACTATGCAGAAGACACCAAGATTTTCATCCCACTTTCGGGGGACTACAACCAGGATTTGGCCTTGGTGAATAAGATATACCTCATCATCCAGGCATGGATGGCTCGTCACGGTCTAAGCCTGAATGATGATAAAACGGAAATCATCCTGGGGTCTGCACAAAACATTAAAAAACTGAACCAAGACGACTCTTCCTTTGTTATAGACAGCCATACCATCAAAGTAACTAATAAAGTCAAAACATTAGGTTTTTACCTCGACTCCTGCCTTACCCTGACAAAGCAAGTAAACGCGATGGCTTCTGTCACCTCCTACACCTGCAAGCTGATTAGAGCAGCCAAACCATATCTTTCCACTATTAGCTGCCTCACATTGGCAAGAGCACTTGTGCTATGCAAATTGGATTATTTCAAAGCCCTCTACCTGGGTTCGAACATACCACGCAAAAAATCAAAATTTTGCAAAATAATGCCCTCACAGCCTCCCTAGGAATCCCTAAAACAGAACATATATCACCAGTCAGAAGACAGTCCAACTGGCTCTCTACAGCTAACAAAATCAAAGTGAAAACAGCCTCACTGACATTCAAATGCATCAATAACCTAGCACCTAAATACTTAACAGATAGATTCAAAAGAAGAGCCACAGCCAGACCAACCAGAGCAGCCTACACCAACTGCCTAGCTGTGCTCCCATTCAAAATGACCACTACCGGAGGAAATAGTTTCCTGGTCAAAGCGGCCCAATTGTAGAACTCCCCGCCTACCACTCTAAGGTCTGACCAATCATACCTTCACTTTAGATTAAACACCATCAAGTGGCTGAAAGAAAATGGCCGAACACATCTAGCCCTTCTGATCAGCTGATTCATATCTTAATCAATACCCCGCTTTCCCTGCTATATTCTGCCTATTTGTAAATATATTCACTTGCAAATATGTTCTTTGCTGTAGTGTATTCATCATGCTGTAACCAATAAACTTTAACTATGCAACTATGTTACTTGTAATTGTAACTTGTAGGTATAAAGTATTCTTGCCTTCGCGCCCTGATACCTGCGGGTGTGGCGCGCGCTACAAATAAATAAACAAAATACTGCACCCCAGCTGTGGTCTGTTCTCTTGGTCGCGACTGCCTCCGTCTATTCAGCAAAGAAAATGTTGCTCTACTTTTAAATGCATGCACTTGTAATTTAGATCGATGACCATACACTGCCAAGTGTTAGGGAGAATTCTCATAAATGTGCTAATTCCCTCTGCCTTTGAGACTTCCAGCAACTTTGCTGGATTTTGAGGACTTGATTTATTTAACCTGGAGAGAGTGAGACCCTTTTTCCCACTCTCTGTGTTTTAATGTGATTTTATACACCGTTTCTTTTTGGTTATGGAGTCTAACCAACTCCATAGGCATCATCTTTTACAAGTGTGTCACACAGCACCTTCAGTGCAGTGCCACAGGAAAGTATTCCAGATTCCCCAAGGCTTAAATACCTTCTCTGGGATCAACTGTTTCCCAGAGCAGTGGAGTGAAATTGACTTCACTTAGTCCTATATAATTCTAGACCCAGCACACCCTATCTTACAACATAGTGCTGGAGGGGTTACTTAGTATCCCCCTATGTCTAGTTACTCATGTAGCATTCATGTGTTACCCTTTCCTCTCAGAATGGCTGGTGGCAGTAGGTTTGTAATGAACTACCATGATTTACCCCGACTGCGAACTGTTCGCAGCTCCGATAACGTTAAATTGTGGGAGCCATGTTTTTCAAAATGGCACTGGGCCTCCTTTGTTAAAATGATCCCCGGTCTTCTTTTCTTGTCATTTCTTCGGCTTCAGGAGTGAAACCCGCCTCTGGCTCCAGAGTGTCTGGGGTAGGCAGGAAGTGAGGGAGGTGCCCGAAACTCCCTGTGCTTATTCTCCTAGGAGGCCCAAATGCACTCTGACGATTGGCTGGCTGACTGTCCGGCAAGGGCAGCCACCCTGCTGGGTGAGTGACAGCTAGGCTGTTATGAATGGGAGAGAACTGAATAAAAGGCGAGTCTCTTGGCTTGGAAGGCAGAGTCGACCACTGGACGAAGGAACCGAAGAAGAGCTTGAAGAGGACGGCTGATGCAACTCCTGGACCGTTGGTTTGCCCAGTGAAGCCCTGCTGCAGGTCCGAATCGCCAAGTTTGTATCGACAGAGAAGCCCAGCAAGGACGACTTCTCCCTTTAAGTTGGAGGGACAAATAAACTCCCAAGTAAGCCACCTGGACACCCATCTCAGAGCTGGTTGCATTTCCTCAGAGTGCTGCAGGAAACCATAGAGCCAGGGAGAGGGACACCAGATTGTGTGTGTTTGTTGTAAGCTGGCCGCAAGCTTTTGGAATATCCTCCGGACTACCACAAAGCAGGACTGAGCAAGCCTGACCCCCCCTCAGTTGAGTGCGGGACCTCAGATGTGAGGAAAGTCCACCTTAACAGCCAAGAACCACGCTTATTGCTATTCGCCGTACCGCAAGGAGCTGAAACGCGAAACAGCCACTGAAAGTAAAGTTTACCTGTTGCCAGCTTTGACTGTGCCAACACAGCACAGGAGTCCCCCAACATCCTCCCTCTTGTCCCCATGAATGAGGCACAGGAACGGTGCGATCTGCAGAGCTGTACAGGAACAGAAGTTTTCATCTGCATCTTTTCTTCTTTACTAAGGTACTGTAAAACTAGCCTAAGAGAACTTACCTCTTACTGTGGAAGTGCTTGTAACTTCCGCAACTCACAAGTCTAATCAGCTTGTGGCCCTACATTTGGTTCTTCTTTTTATCAAAGACTCCTAAGAACTTGTGCAAAGACTTTTACAATTGCTTACCTGAAGTGCTGCATCCCATACAAAGACTTTTGCCCATTGACTTTGGCTTAGCCTATTGAACTGAATGACTCTTCTCTGGTTATCTGAAATAATTGCCCCGTTTAAAAATATTTGTAATTTCTTGTGTTCTAATAACCTTTGCCTTTTACAAACTATTGAGAGCATTCTGTATGCCAACAGTAAGGTATTAACGTCCCCACCAGCCTGGTTACTGAAGTCACCTGTGGGTGTAGGCTGGGTCTGTGGGCCATCCCAAAAGGGCCTTGTCTGATCCAGAAACTAGAATGTAAAGTATTGAGGTGTGTGTTGTGTGTTACTATTCGATTGCTACCTTCTAATGAAGGCTTTATAACTGACTGATAAATACATAATTAATGGTTTATGCAAGAAACCTTGAGTGTAACAGTTTATTTAAAGACCTGCAACTGTGAATCTTTGTGTAACTCCACTACACCTCACATTTCCCCTCTTGAGATAAGCCTGGCTGCTCAACACGCTACCAAAACTGTGTAGTACAAGCTTATACAAAAGGTTGGGTTGCCGATAGCTGTAGTCATAGTTGATTGTAGTGTTCCCAGAGGGTAATGAATTCAAACTTTGGCTAACACCAGGCAAGATAACCGGAAGGAAGGGTGGAATTAAAATGACAAACTGATAGAAACTAACTATACCTAGTTCTTTGTACATGGCCTTTCAGGGTTTGCAGTGTGGTTAATGTGGGTGAAGGAACCAGCATGGATTCACATGCTCATGAATATTCCCCATCGTCAGGCTGCGAATCCTTGGTAAAGAAAAAATCAGTATCAGTTTTGCTTCTGATCGGTCTTTCTTAGTAGTAAGCAATCACTGGTCTCTGGGTCATACTGCCCCCAGCCAATGACTGCCCTCTCCCTAAGCCCCTCCCCTGGCAGCCATCCTCAGATTTGTTAGCACGTAAAGTGGAAGTATGACCAAGTGAAGAGCCGCAGAGGGGTAGGAGGGAGGGTTCGCATGTGAATCCATGCCAGACCCATGCTGGAGAACAACAGTTACAGATAAGTAACTTGTTCCTTCTCCAGCATGGGGTCTGGCATGGATTCACATGCTCATGAATATACGAATACATAGCAGTGCACACATGCACAACCACGGGAGGTGGCAAGGCTCAACATTAAGCATTTTATCACTCAACATTAAGCATCTCTTACCTCCTCACCAGGCCCTCCTTCAGGCGGACAGGTTGCGCAGCACTGCTTGGCCGACTCTGGACTCCTCAATGTAATCCCGGTTGACGCAGTAGAATCTCATGAAGGTGCGCGTCGACCTCCACGTAGCAGCCCTGCAGATGTCCAGCAGGGGCACACCAGACAAAAACGCCATAGTGGCAGCGATCGCTCTGGTCGAATGGTCTCTCGGACGGCCGGGCAACGGTCGGTTGGCCAACCGATGACAGTGCATGATGCAGCCGGAGAGCCATCTGGAAATGCAAGCCTTCGAGAGAGCCTTCCCTTGGTTCACAGGTCCAAAGTTCACAAACAGCTGTGATGTCTTCCGAAAACTCTTTGGTCAGTCCACATAGAACTTAAGCGCTCTAGCTACATCCAGCGAGTGCAAAGTCCTCACGGCCGGCGACGAAAAGAAAACTGGCAACAGGGCTCGTTAAGATGGAAGTCCGACGGCACCTTGGGCATGAAAGGGGTGCGTCCTCAGCACCACCCTCGTATCGTGAAAAGTCAAGTATGGAGGCTTGCAGGATAGGGCCTGAATCTCTCCCACACGTCGTGCGGAGGTGATGGCCACAAGGAACGCTGTCTTCCACGACAGGAACTTCAACAGAGCCGAATGCAAAGGCTCGAATGGTGGCCCCATGAGCCTGGTCAGTTCCATGTTGAGCTCCCACGCCGGGGCTGGAACCTTCACCGGCAGGAACAATCTGAACAGTCCCTTCATAAATTCCTTCACCAGTCGATGAGACCACAAGGACAGCCGTCCTGCAGTTCTGGTGTATCGGGAGATAGCTGCCAAATGTATCTTGATGAAAGCGTAAGCTAGTCCAGCCTTGGCCAGCTACAGTAGGTACGGTAGCACTTGAGGTGCCGTAATCTGTAGAGGGTTGATCTTCTGTGCATGGCACCAGACAGAGAACCTCTTCCACTTATGTCCGTAGCACTTGAGAGTTGAGGACGCCCTGGCCTTTGCAAGAACCTCTTTGCAGTCAGCCAGGATATCGTACCCTCCAAACTCTAGTGCTGCAGGAACCAGGCCTGCAAGTTCAGCAACCCCGGAGTTGCTGAGAGAAGATCTGCGTCCGTTGACAGGTTGACTGGTGGGGACGCTGAGAGGTCCAGAAGGTCCGGGAAACAGATCTGTCTCGGCCACGCCAGTGCAACGAGGATCATCCTGCACTTGGACCTCTTGAGCTGGCAGCGGCAACAGAGGAAACGCATACAGGAACAGGCCGTCCCAGGGGAACAAGAAAGCATCGCCCATGCTCCTCGGCTGGGGAAACCTGCTGGTGAACCTCTGGCACTTGGAGTTTGTCGCAAACAGGTCGATCTGGGGTTTGCCTCATCGTTGGAAGAGCCGACCCATGTGCCTTCCCACTCGTGGCACGAGCGCAGCTCCCTGCTGAGTGAGTCGGCAATGGTGTTTTTTATTCCTGCCAGATGGAAGGGAACCAGAAACATCCCCTGGGCGATGGCCCAGTGCCACAGATCCTGGGCCTCCTTGGATAGGGCTTGTGATCTGGTGCCTCCCTGCTTCCGGAAGTAGAACATCGTGGTGGTGTTGTCGGTGAAGATCCTCACGACCTTGCCCTTGAGGGACGGGAGGAACGACTTGAGCGCCCAGAACACGACGTGGAGCTCCAAGAGCTCCAAGATGTTGATGTGGAGAGACCTCTCTTGCGTGGAGATCTCCAGTGTGCGCACCCCATCCGTCCAGGGAGGCATACGTCGTCACCGTCTCTTGATGTGCCGGGGTCTGGAAGTCCGTGCCCGCCGTAAGCTGTGCACGGGTGCCCCACCACTGAATCGCCCAATGGAAAACCTTGTTGAGCGGGGTCTTGTCTTCAAAGCTGCCTGCCGCTTGCATCCAGCGGGCGTCGAGGTACTCCTGTAGAGGACGCATCCGTAGCCTGCACAGTCGCACTAGATAGATGCATGAGGACATCATTCCGAGGAGGGACTTGATGGATCTCACCCTGGCCACGTCTGTGGCTAGCAGGCGCTGCACCTTGCCTAAGATGACCTTCATCCTTTCCTCCGACGGAGACGCCAATCTTTCCACTGTATCAAGTTTCGCTCCCAGAAACAGTGCCATCTGCGACGGAACCAAATGGGATTTCGGGTAGTTGATGGAGAAACCCAGCTCCGTGAGTAAGCGGACGGTCTTCGCCGTGTGTTTGACGGCGAGTTCGCTTGTCCTTGCACGGATGAGCCAGTCGTCCAGGTAGGGCTAGACGTGAATCCCCTGCAGGCGCAGCCGCGCTGCCACTGGTGCTAGGCACTTGGTGAACACCCTGGGTGCCGACTTCAATCGAATGGCAGAGCTCTGAATTGGAAGCGGCGTCCTTGCACTACGAATCTGAGGAACCTCCGGTGTCCTTTTAGCATGGGGATGTGGAAGTAAGCATCCTCCAAGTCCAACGACAATAGGAAGTCGCCCTCCTCCAGCTGTCCCAGCACGTGCTGGAGAGTGACCATCCTGAACTACTGTGCCTTGATGCATTTCTTCAACCGACGTAGGTCCAGGATGGGGCGCCAACCGCCTGTCTTCTTTCTGACGAGTAAGTATCTTGAGTATACTCGGAGCCCCGGAGCCTTTTGGGGACGAGCTCGATGGCACCTTTCTTGAGCATCGCTTTACCTCCAACAGCAGTTGGGGGATGCGATGCTCCTTCCTCGCCACGGGAGGAATGCGGGGACACTTCTTTTGGAATTTGAGAGTGTGCCCGTGGGCCAGGGCATCCAGCACCCAACGGTCGGTGGAGATAAGACTCCCACACGCTGACGAACTTTGCCAGCCGGCCTCCCACCGGGGTACTTCGGTGGGGGCCCGACGCTATGGCCGGTTCAATCTTGCTTGGAGGCGGCCTTGCCGCCTTGGCTACGACGCCGTGATCCTACTTGCTTGCCGCGACCTCTGTAAGCCTCCTGGGACGAGGAGCGGGCCGCCTGGCGGTACGTAGAGGAGCCACCGCCTGATCCCTTGGAGGCCCCGTCTGCCTCCGGCGCTCCGAAAGGGCCGTCGTTGCTGAAGGACTCCCAGGGCTCAGGCCGTCTGTGTCGGCCTTGATGGCCTGCAGTGACTCATCCACCGTTTTCCCAAACAGGTTGTTGCCGTCGAATGGCATGTCCAAAACCCTGGTCGGCACGTCCTGACGGAAGTCTCGCCTTGAGCCAGCCTCATCGAAGGCAAACACCGTTGCCTAACTGGCGAAACCCGGTGTCGGCAATGTCAGTTGCCACCGTAATGACGTGGTCCGGCGCCACCTTGCCTTCCTGCAGAATCTCCAGGGCCTCCGCCCTTTTGTCCTCTGGTAGGAAGTCCAGTAGGGGAGCTATCTTGTACAATAGCTCCCTGTCGTAACGGGCCACAATCGCTAAGGCGTTGGCCGCCTTAATTGTCGTCGCCGCCGACGAGATGACCCCCGTCGCCCACTGGCCGTCCAATTTCTTACCCTCGCCGTCAGGTGGGGAAGTAGAGGTTGAGGCTGTGGCCCCCAACGCCTTCTTCTTGGTCGCCGCTGAGACGACCGAATCCGGCGTAGGTTGAGCCCTGAGGCACAAAAGGGCGGTGTCAGGGACCCGGTACTTCTTTTCGTACCCGTCCCTCTTGGCAGGCGTCGCGGACTGGTTCTTCAGGATCGCAAGTCCCTCGTCCCAGATATCGTCGAGTAACGGTACCGCGAGGACCGTTTTTCTCTTGGCCTCTCGCCGTTGATAGAGGAAACCCTCCTTCTGTTCCTCGGGGCAGAGCTGGAAGAGCTCGGATGCCCTGGCGATCATGGCGTGAAAGCCAATTTCGTCAGGTGGGGAAGCCTGAGGGAGTGGTGATGGAAGGTCCATCCCGTCGTCACCACCGTCATCATCCGTCCCCGTCGTCGTATCCGTCGCAGTGTCATCCCTGGGGTCCGGAGAGGGGGAGGAGGGCTCCACGGGTCATGGGGGCATGAAGGGCAGGGAGGGATGAACTCTCCTCCGCTTGTTCGGAGGGCTTCCCGACGGGCCCAATTCTGGATCGTCCGCCGGGTGTTCGTGGTAATCTCGTCCTTATCTCCATGCATAAGGTTTGGATTGCCATCAAAATGGCTGCCGAGTTGTCCTGAGGCTCGGGCAATGGCTGCGATGGGAGGGATGGCTGCTCTTCCACTGGGCCTCATCGGCGCCACCGTCGCTTTCTTCGACCATCTCTTCGGGATCCCTCCCGTGGGATCATACCTTCTCAAACCTCTCGTTGAGGTTCTTCACGGTTTCCACCAGCTCCTCCTCAGAGGCTGAATCCGTGTCCGTGATGGCCACCGCCCCCCCCCCCTCTCTTTTTCCACCGGGGTCTTCACGGGGGTCTTGTCGATGGGCTGGAAAGAGGATTCCCTCTGCAGTGGCAGGGAATCTCTGGGCCCCGAGATCGCCTCCACTGGTGTAGCCTCGCTGTAACGCTCACCTGATTCCCACGGAGGCGCTGATCCCGGCTGGGCTGTTATCGTTTCTTCAATTGAGAAGCGTAGAGCTCGGACGACTCTCAGGACTGGGCTTCCTCTTATCGAATGTCTGACTTGCAGGGTAAGTTTTCTGCAGGTGGAAGAAAAAGGGTTAATCACCGTTTGATGGGATGGGATTCCTTCTCCCACCAATCGCCAGTTTCTCCCACAGCCTAGCTTTCTACTTGTCTCGGCGAGCTCTCACCTTAGGCGTATAAATGCTGAGCTCTCCATCCTGCGTCTGGTGCAGGGGTGCGTGTATTCCAGTTACGTCACTGGATGAGTTCAGTGTTGAGGCTCAAGTCTTTTGCGACCTTAGTTGTGGCATTGGTGCTGGGATGCCGAAGAGTGATACCGCCGTTACTGTACGAGTGGATGCCTGTAAGTATACTGTAGTCTTTAGGCTTTAAAAGATGGGCACCTCAATAATGTCCCTTTTCCTTTGTTTCAGGCCTCGGGATGCTGTGGGCGTAGTTTTCCGTTGCCGCTGCACGTGCCGATGCACGTAAGTATAATGTTCGTTGGCCGCTTTTAATGGCACCTCTAATAATGTCCTTTTTCTAGTTTTCAGGTGCCAGGATGCTGCGGGCTTTATATCGGTTGCCACTGCACGTGCCGATGCACGTAAGTATAATGATCGTTGGCCGCTTTTAATGGCACCTCTAGTAATGTCCTTTTCCTAGTTTTCAGGTGCCGGGATGCTGCGGCCTTTATATCCGTTGCCACTGCACGTGCCGATGCACGTAAGTATAATGATCGTTGGCCACTTTTAATGGCACCTCAAATAATGTCTTTTTCCTGTTTTTCAGGTACCGGGATGCTGAGGTTGATGCGGCCGCTACTGCGCGTGCAAAAACTGGTAAGTTAAGATGAATGCGACTGCCTTCACCCGAACCCCTTTTTAATTATGTCCTTTGCCTTTCAGGTGCAGAGAAGCTGCCGAAGAGAAGGCCGCGGTTAGCTCCGTTGCAATCACGGATGGATCAGGTAAGCGGGTGCAGCTGCGAGCGAGTTGCACTTTTCTAACCTTATGTTTATTCTTTGCAGGTTTTGCCAGTGACTGGATTCCGGGATCTGGTAAGTATTGTTCTGTGTCTTTCTTCATCCACAGGTTGCTGCGCGGAAGCTGAAGATGACTCTGGACCTGGAATGCAGGAGCCGACTCGGTGAGCGTCCTGCTGCTGCTGCAGAATAACGCGAAGCACGTGTTTTCCATCGGGCGTGGTTTAAATAGCAGAGAAGTGCTTCCAATGTGTGTTCTTCCACCGGTTTCACCCAGGTAAGAAAAGAGTTCCTGAATGGAGGGAATAGTTCCTCCCAGCCCTGATGGCTGGGGACTTCAACCAGACTGGTTTGTTCTGGGTAAATCTGCAGCATGGTCTGCCTCAGGTAAGTCCACCCAAGCATTATTACACTGTTTATTAATATGAGCCTGGCGCCTATGGCGCCAGGACTGAAACCCTTCATGAGCCTGGCGCCAAAGGCGCCAGGACACGGTCCAAAGGGCCCCTGTAGGGGTCTGCTGGGTCCGGAGTAGTGGAAGACGGGTCTGCTTCCGAGGGCGCTGGGCCAGTCCTGGCCCCTCGGGAGTAGCGCCCATGACACTCGCCAGGGACACCGCGACTCCCTCGATAGAGGCCTTAGCCGGGTGAATCAAGGCCTTCGCCACCTTTGGCACGCCTGATGCCTTCACCTTGGGGGGGAGGGTCACCGCCTCGCTCCCCCTCGGCCGAAATCCTTCGAGATCGACCGAGGCCTCTCCAGAAGCTTACCCGGGTTCTCGGATTTCCTCTTCCCCGAACCAGAGCGCTGGCTTTTGGTTGATGGTGCCAGGGAAGGCACGCCCTGCCTGGCAGCCGAAGAGCCCGACCGTTCAGTGCTTAGCCTTCTGTTGGGCCCCTGTCGCCGGGGCACCCTCACAGGACTTAGAAGACCGCTTGGACCTTTTCATCTCACCTGCTGGGCCCTTCTCCAGCCAGCTGGCGAGGCAGGTACGACGATCCCTCATGGTTCGTTCCGATAGGTTCTTGCAGAACGCACAGTCCTTCTCCACGTGCGTCTTGTCCTCATGAAGGCAGTAGAGACATCTCAAATGCTCGTCCTCCTTGAAAACATTCTGTAACCCGCATCCAGGGCAGTTCCGGAACAGCTTGGATCCGGGCGTCGAGCTTCCCTTGTCCTGGGCCATGTCCATGGTAGGTCTCAGATCTTCTGGAATCCTCCAAGAAGCGTAACTCGATGAAAACTTCATCCTTGAAGGGCGTAGAAAATTCTGAAACGGGTCCCCATTGATCGGAAGTAGAACGGTGGAGCTTGAGGCTCGATTTAACCGAAAAATGAGAAAAAAGCATGAAAACGCAATAAAAGCTCGAGAGCTATAACACGAGGACTCCCAAAACTTCAACGTGCGGTACAAATCTGAGGATGGCTTCCAGGGGAGGGGCTTAGGGAGAGGGTAGTCATTGGCTGGGGGCAGTATGCCCCAGAGACCAGTGATTGGTTACTACTAAGAAAGACAGAACAGAAACGAAACATACGGATTTTTTCTTTACCGAGGATTCCCAGCCTTATGACGGGGAATATTCATGAGCATGTGAATCCATGCCAGACCCCATGCTGGAGAATGATGTGGACAGAATCAAGATGATTGACATTGGGCAGGGAGTGATTGAGTAACGGAGAAGGGATTTTTGTCCTGTGTTTAAGAAAGGAACAAGAAATCAAAATCAAGCAAGTAATCTCAAAAGTGTCGATATCCGAAAGTTTTAAATGCAGAGATGCAAGAGAGGGTTAAACGAAGGTGGTAAAAAAGTTTCTAAATGTGGTAGGTTACCGTATCTGTATTTACAGAATATGCAGAGTTTTGCATTCAATGCACAATACTAATGCACAATAATAAAATCCAATGTATGTTTCCTACTGATTAACTTTCCCCCCCCCCACCAGAAGGATTTGCAAATGCCCACCCTTGCCCCCTATTCCAGGTTTGGCAACGCTTTAAGTGGGCTGAGGCTAGCCTGGGCCAAGCCACAGCAGTCTCCAAGAAACTGCTCCAGAGTCTGGGTGCTGACTGGGCCTCTTCTGCCCCCCACTTCAGAGCACTTGTGGCTTCAGTAGACGCTTTTGCAGGGACCACCATTGAGCAAATCGTTGAGAATATATCAATGCATTTCGGCACCTAAGCCAAATGTAATGCTCACAAAAATGTATATAGAAATCCTGGTAAGCAGGCATGCTGAGCACCTAGCCTAGTGTGCTTTATATGCTCCAAAAGATTTCCTTCTTAAATCAATATCAGATGAATATTTGTCGAGGTTCTCCAGCATGGGGTTTGGTATCGATTCACATGCTCAAGAATATTCCTCGTCGTCAGGCTGGCAATACTCGGTTAAGAAAAATCTGTTTCACTTTCACTTTAAAACGGTTGTCCTCCTCTAAACCAATTACTGTCCTCTGGATCATACTACCCCCATCCAATGACAGTCCTCTCCCTAAGCTCCACACCTGGTGGCTATCTTCAGATTTGGTAAGCATGTATAGTAGCAGTATAAACCAAGAAGAGCCACAGAGGGAAAGGCGAAAGGGTTCACATGTGAATCCATGCCAGACCCATGCTGGAGAACAATAGTTACAGGTAAGTAACTTAAACCTTCTCCAGCATGGAGGTCTGGCATGGATTCACATGCTCATGAATAACAATTACACAGCAGTACATATACACAACCATGGGAGGTGGCAAAGATAAACAGAAGCAATAAACACGTACCCGTGGAAAAGACTTGCCTCAAGTGAACAGGTCGAGAAGCACCGCTTGGCTGACTCGGGACTCCTTTCTGGAATCCCCCCCATGTAGCAGCCTTGCAGATGTCGAGCAGGCGCACACCTGAGAGAAATGCTGTCGTTGCTGCAATAGCTCTGGTGGAGTGGGCTCTCGCCAAGCCCAGTAGCGACATGCTAGCGACATGCTAGCCAGTCTATGACAGTGCATGATGCAACTGGAGAGCCACCTGGTGATGGAAGCCTTCGACAAATCCTTTCCATGATTCACAGGTCCAAAGTTGGCGAACAGCTGAGAAGTCTTCCGAAAGCTCCTTGTGCATGCCACGTAAAACCTCCAGGAACTAGCAACATCCAGCGAATGCAAGGCCATCTCCGCTGGCAACGGTGGATTCGGGAAGACGACAGGCAACACCAAAGGCTTGTTGAGGTTGAACTCTGACGGCATCTTCGGCATAAAGGTGGGGTGTGTACACAGTACCCCCTTTGAAGCATGGAAGAACAAATACGGCTGCTTGCATGACAGGGCCTGACCTCCCCGACCCACCTGGCCGAGGTGATCGCCACAAGGAAAGCCGTCTATGAAAGAAACGTGAGTGGGGTCTAATGCATCGGCTCAAAAGGAGCCCCCATGAACTTAGTCAAAACCGCGTTGAGCTCCCATGCCAGGGCAGGAGCTTTCACCTGCGTAAAGGTCCTGAAGAGTCCTTTGAGGAACTCCTTGACGAGTCTGTGCAACCACAGAGAAGACCTACCCAGCGCCCTGGTGTAATGGGCTATGGCGGTCAGGTACACCTTGATAGAGGCATAGGCAGTCCAACCTGCGGAGTGTAAGGACATTGTGGCGAAGGCCAGGGCCTCTTCAACATTGACGTGCTACAGCCATAAGTGGAAACGTTTCTCTGCATGGTGTCAGGCTCAGAAGATTACCTCTGCGTGTCACAGCTTTGCAGCTCTTGCCATACCTGCTTACGGCTATCCGGCTAGTGGGCCTGGAACAAAGCGCCAACCACAAAGCCCAATCCGATCTAGCTGGGCACATAATGTTCTGCAGACTTACACCGGACTTACACCTGTGTTGCCCCTTATATGATGTGCAATCACCCAGACACACCTCGTATTTGAGTCCCCCATCAAACGGTTTGCCTCCCCTAAGACTGATCTCCAGTGACGCCAGTGTTGACCGCATCCGTGTATGTCGTTGCTAACTGTGTGCCTGTACACCAGCAAATCCTCGCACCATGATTCATACGAATATTTGCCATCAGCCCGTAGCCGAATGCTCTCGCCCGCATGCCCAAATGAGTCAAGCGTTACCATAATCAAATGGCCCTCCCAGGGCCGAACCTCTAATGATGAACCCACTGATGAATGCTTGCCTGACCTCCATGCACTGTGTAATATGAATAATCGCTTGCCTGTTTGCCTTAATGACACAGATTCTGCTTTCTCTAAATGCTTGCCTGTTTGTCAAGATGACAACTTAAAATGCTTTAGTAAATTGTTTGGTGTGATAAAGATTTTGTTGCTTTATCAAACAAATGCCTATTTGTCTGTTTAGACCACTTGGCTGCCACTACTGAAATTGGCCCGTCTCTCGCCCTATCAACAAGGAGACTATCTCCAATAATAGCCTGCCTATATGCTCTACCCTTAAAGAGACTACCACCAAAAATCTAGTTCCCCTACGTTCAGTTACCCTGCTCACCATCCCTACCACATGCCCCTCTGCCAACCCTACAAAGGTTTGGTTGCCAATACCTGTAGTCATAGTTGCTTGTAGTGTTCCCAGAGGGTACTGCATTCAAACTTTTCCTAACAGCCTCCATATGACAACCTCAGCAACACTCTTACTCAGGCTCATCTTCCTGGAGGGATCGTCATTTTCGATTCTACTCCTCATTTTGAAGAGGAAGAGGGCAGGCTAGTCAAAGAGGACAGCAACGAAAATGTCCTCAAGGTGGAAGAGTAAAGAGTGCTAGATCAGCCCCAGCACCGGCAACTGTCCCCTCAGCCGCTGCTGCAGCTGCTGCAAAGCCACTTTGAGGCCTCCACCCACAAGACCCCGGTGGGAGGCAGGATCTCAGCATCTGAACGAATGGCGGGGCATTCCTTCAGATGCTTATGCACTGGAGATAGTAGCTCAGGGTTACTGCCTTCCTTTTCAACTAATGCCTCGGGACCATCCACCGGGAGCCAACTCCGACATGATTCCAGACACACTCCTTGTGCATGAGATTTTAACCCTGCTAGAGAAAGGTGCAATAGAACAAGTACCTCTAGCGGAGAGGAACAAGGGTTGGTAGTCCTCATACTTTCTCATCCCAAATAAGGATGGAGGATTGAGACCCATCTTGGATTTAAGACACTTGAATAAATTCCTCAGGAAGGACAAGTTCAAGATGGTTACCCTTTCTCAGATCCTTCAGGCTCTCAAACTCCAAGACTGGTTGGTAGCATTGGACCTTCAGGATGCTTACTTTCATGTGCCGATCCATCTCAAGCACAGGAAGTACCTGAGGTTGGCGGTTCTCACTATCAGTTTCGAGTTCTGCCATTCAGGCTGACCTCTGCCCCAAGGGTTTTCACCAAGCTGATGGCTGTAGTGGCATCGTGTCTCAGGAGAGGGGGGAGGGGGGTGGGGGATTCAAGTCTACCCTTACCTGGACGACTGATTAATCAGGGCGAGTTCACCCGAACGGACCCAGGAACATCCGACCATGACCTGCCACTTCTTACACAGATTGGGATTCTCCCTCAATTACCAAAAGTCACAAATGATACCATTCCAAGTCCTGGCTTCTTCCTCGGGGAAAGCCTTGCCTCCTGAGGTGAGAGCTCTACACATTCGGCAGATGGTAACAAAGTTGCAAAATGCCCAGCATCTGCCAGCCTTCGATTTTCTGAGGTTGCTCGGCCTCATGGAATCCTGAATTTTTCTGGTGCCAGAGGTCTGATGGGATCCCTTCAATGGACCCTCAGAACTCAATGGTCTCAATCTTCAGTGGATATGTCAGACCTCCTACAAGTTCTGTCCTACAAGTTCCATCCAGAGTGGCTCAAGATCTTCTATGGTGGACTTGCAAGGGCAATATCCTCAAGGGGGAATCTTTTTGACACCCAGGGCCGTAGATAACACTGGTGACGGATGCCTCATTCACAGGGTCAATGAGGTGCTTTTATAAAGGCCTTTCTGACCTCTGTACAGGGAAAGAATATCCCGATATTGACGGACAACACAGTGGCCATGTACTACCTCAACAAGAGATGGGGTGTAGGGTCACTACCACTGTGCAGAGGCAATGCAGCTCTGGTTCTGGGCAATACAAGAAGGATTCTCTCTGTCGGCAGTTCACCTAGCCAGAGAGAAGAACACGGCGGCGGACGCTCTGAGCAAGCAGAGCACAGTCTCCCACGAGTGGGAAATGGCTCAGGAAGTCCTTCAAGAGATCTTTGCCCTTTGGGCAACCCCTCAGGTGGATCTTTTCGCGACTAGTGTCAACCAGAATTGCGATCAGTACTGCTCAAGGGAATTTCCTCCAAGAGGAGCTCTAGGGGACGCGTTGGTAGTAGACTGGGAATTTCCACTTCTGTATGCGTTTCCTCCAGTCACGTAATCAGGAGGTTGAGAAAGTTCAGGAAAACCATGATCCTAATTGCATCGGATTGAGCCAGGAGGATGTGGTACCCGAACCTTCTGGACATGTCCATCTGCCCTCCAATACGTCTTCCACAAAGAGAGGATCTCCTCTCGCAAGAGGAAGGTCACGACACTCAGAAACCATGCGTGAAGGCTGAGAGGCTGAGATATAAGGATAGGGTCCTCCTGGATGACGTAATGGAGACTTTGCTTTCGGCCAGAAGGCCAGCAACAAAACCCTTGTACATGTGTCGTTGGTACAAGTTCAATAACTGGTTCCTTACAAGCATTCCTTTTCAGCCCTTGTACTCTTGTCTGCTAAGGCTCCTTACTTTAAAGACAATCCTTCTAGTGGCAATAAGCCTCCTCACACCATCTTTCATAAGGACAAGGATATTCTTAGAGCCAAACCCTCGTTTTTGCCTAAAATAGTCTGACTTTCACCTGTCGCAAAAGATCACTCTGCCTTCTTTTTGAGAAGGAACAAGTTACTTACCTGTAACTGTTGTTCTCCAGCATGGGTCTGGCATGGATTCACATGCTCATGAATATTCCCTGTCGTCAGGCTGGGAATCCTCGGTAAAGAAAAAAACCAGTATCAGTTTCGTTTCTGATCTGTCTTTCGTAGTAGTAACCAATCACTGGTCTCTGCGTCATACTGACCACAGCCAATGACTGCCCTCTACCTAAGCACTGCCTCTGGCAGCCATCTTCAGATTTGGAAGCACGTGAAGTGGCAGTATGACCAAGTGAAGAGCCGCAGAGGGGTAGGCGGGAGGCTTCGCATGTGAATCCATGCCAGACCCATGCTGGAGAACAACAGTTACAGGTAAGTAACTTGTTCCTTCTCCAGCATGGGGTCTGGCATGGATTCACATGCTCATGAATAAAGAATACATAGCAGTACACACATGCACAACCACGGGAGGTGGCAAAGGCTCAACATTAAGCATTACATCAAACTCAACATTAAGCATCTTACCTCCTCACCAGGCTCACCTCAGGCGAACAGGTTGCGCAGCACTGCTTGGCCGACCCTGGACTCCTCCCTGGAATCCCGATCGACGCAGTAGAATTTCGTGAAGGTGTGCGTCGACCTCCACGTAGCAGCCCTACATATGTCCAGCAGGGGCACACCAGAAAGGAACGCCGTGGTAGCTGCGATCGCTCTGGTGGAATGGGCTCTCGGACGGCCAGGCAGCGGTCGGTTTGCCAACCGATGACAGTACATGATACAGCCGGAGAGCCATCTGGAAATGGAAGCCTTCAAGAGAGCCTTCCCCTGATTGACAGGTCCAAAGTTCACAAAGAGTTGTGACGTCTTCCGAAAACACTTTGTGCGGTCCACGTAGAACTTCAGCGCTCTAGCCACATTCAGCGAGTGCAAAGTCCTCTCAGGCGGCGACGAAGGCGACGGGAAGAACACAGGCAACACCAAGGGTTCGTTGAGATGGAAGTCCGACGGTACCTTGGGCATGAAGGAAGGGTGCGTCCTGAGCACTACCCTCGTGTCGTGAAAAGTCAAGTAAGGGGCCTTGCAGGAAAGGGCCTGGATCTCTCCCACCCGTCGTGCGGAGGTGATGGCCACAAGAAACGCTGTTTTCCACGATAGAAACTTCAACGGGGCCGAGTGCAGAGGCTCGAACGGAGGTCCCATGAGCTTGGTCAGCACCACGTTGAGCTCCCACGCCGGGGCCGGAGCCTTCACCGGCGGGAACGATCTGAACAGTCCCTTCATGAACTCTTTCACCAGACAATGAGACCACAAGGACGTCCGCCCCGTGGTTCTGGTGTATCGGGAGATCGCAGCAAGATGAATCTTGATGGACGCGTGTGCCAGTCCAGCTTTGGCCAGCGTCAGCAGGTACGGCAGTACCTGGGGAGCCGTAATCCGTAGAGGGTTAATCTTCTGTGCGTGGCACCAGACAGAGAACCTCTTCCATTTGTGTCCGTAGCATTTAAGAGTCGAGGACGCCCTGGCCTTTGCAAGAACCTCTCTGCAGTCGGCCGGTATGTCGTATCCTCCAAACTCTAGCGCTGCAGGAGCCAGGCCTGCAAGTTCAGCGATTTCGGGTCGTGGTGGAGGATGGCGCCTCCTTCCCTGGAGAGTAGATCCGCGTCCACCGGCAGCTTGATTGGCGGGGACGTTGACAAGTCCAGAAGGTCCGGGAACCATATCTGCCTCGGCCACGCAGGTGCGACGAGGATCATCCTGCACCGTGACCTCTTGAGCTGGTTGACGAGCCGGATCAGCAGTGGCAAAGGAGGGAACGCGTAGAGGAACAGGCCCTCCCAGGGGAACGAGAAAGCATCGCCCATGCACCTCGCCTGGGGAAACCTGCTGGCGAACCTCCGGCACTTGGAGTTCGTCGCCGTCGCGAACAGGTCGTTCTGGGGTGTGCCCCACCGTCGGAAGAGGCGATCCACTAGATCCTGCCGTAGTTCCCACTCGTGGCACGAGCGCAGCTCCCTGCTGAGTGAGTCGGCGATGGTGTTTTTTATCCCTGCCAGATGAAACGGCACCAGAAACATCCTTTGGGCGACGGCCCAATGCCACAGGTCCTGCGCCTCCTTGGACAGTGCTGGGGACCTGGTTCCGCCGTGTTTCCTGATGTAAAACATGCTGGTGGTGTTGTCGGTGAAGATCCTCACCACCTTGCCCTTGAGGGACGGAAGGAAGGACCTGAGGGCCCAGAACACTGCACGGAGCTCCAGGACGTTGATATGGAGGGACTTCTCCGTCGGGAGCCAAAGGCCTCTCGCGTGTAGATTTTCGGTGTGCGCTCCCCACCCTTCCAGGGAGGCCTCCGTGGTCACTGTCTCCTGGTGGTCTGGGGTCTGGAAGTCCATGCCCGCCATCAAATGCGCGCGGGTGCCCCACCACCGGACCGTGCGGCGGAAACTCTCGTCGAGTGTGATCCTCTCCTCGAAGCCGCCCGTCGTTTGGATCCAGCGCGCGTCCAGGAACTCCTGCAACGGGCGCATCCGGAGCCTGCACATGGGAATGAGGTAGATGCAAGAAGACATCATTCCGAGGAGGGACTTGATGGACCTCACCTTGGCCGCGTCGGAAGCCAACATCCGCTGTACCTTGCCCAGGATGGACCTGGTCCTTTCCTCTGACGGGGAGGCCAGAAGGGACACTGTGTCGAGCTTCGCTTCCAGAAACAGTGCGTTTTGCGCGGGTACCAGGTGGGACTTGGCGTAGTTCACGGAGAATCCCAGGTCCGTGAGAAGTTGGACGGTCCTTGCCGTGTGCTCCACGGCGAGCTCCCTCGTCTTGGCCCGGATGAGCCAGTCGTCCAGGTAGGGGTAGACGTGGATCCCCTCGCGGCACAGCTGCGCCGCTACCGGTGCAAGGCACTTGGTGAATACCCTGGGTGCCGACCGTAGTCCGAAGGGGAGGGCTTTGAACTGGTAGTGACGCCCTTGGATCACAAACCTGAGGAATTTTCGGTGCCCCTTTAGGATGGGAATATGGAAGTAGGCATCCTCCAAATCCAACGACGACAGGAAGTCTCCTTCCTCCAGCTGACCCAGGACGTGCTGGAGGGTGACCATCCGGAACTTCTGCGCCTTGATGAATTTGTTCAGACGTCGCAGGTCTAGGATGGGGCGCCATCCTCCCGTCTTCTTCCTCACGAGGAAGTATCTCGAGTAAACTCCGGAGCCCCGAAGCCTCTTTGGGACGAGTTCGATGGCGCCCTTCCTGAGCATCGCCCTTACCTCCAGGAGAAGCTGAGGGACGTGAAGCTCTTTTCTGGCCACGGGGGGGACGCGCGGGCACCTTCTTTGAAACTCGAGCGCGTGGCCCCGGGCTAAGGCGTCCAGCACCCAACGGTCGGTGGAGATGGACTCCCACACGCTGACGAAGCTCGCCAGCCGGCCTCCCACCGGGGTGCATCGGTGGGGGCCCGACCCCACGGTCGGTTCAATCCTGTTTCGACGAGGCTTTGCCGCCCTGACCTCCTTGGCGACGACGGCGGGGTCCGCCAGACTTGCCTCGTCCTCTGTAGGCCTCCTGAGACGACGAGCGGGCCGCTTGACGGTAGGTGGAGAAACCGCCGCCGGAACCTTTGGAGGCGCCCTTGCCTCTGCTGCTCCGAAAGGGCGTCCGTCGTTGCTGCAGAACCCCAAGGGCCCGGGCCGTCTCAGTGGCCGCTTTAATGGCCTGAAGGGAATCGTCCACTGTTTTCCCAAACAGGCCGTTCCCATCGAACGACATGTCCAGGACTCTGGTCTGTACGTCTTGACGGAAGTCCGTAGCCTTGAGCCATCCACGCCGCCTAAGGCACACGCCGTTGCCCAACTGGCGAAACCCAGTGTCGGCGATGTCTGTCGCAATAGTGATGGCGTGGTCCAACGCCACCTCACCTTCCTGTAGGATCTCCAGGGCATCCGCCCTCTTGTCGTCCGGTAGGAAGTCCACCAGGGGAGCCAGTTTGTACCATAGCTCCCTGTCGTAGCGGGCCACGATAGCCAAGGCTTTGGCCGCTTTAATCGTCGTCGCTGCAGACGAGATGTCCCTGCGTCCCATAGTGTCCAATTTCTTTCCCTCGCCGTCCGGTGGGGAAGTCGGTGTGGAGGCCGCACCCCCCCCCCCCCCGCTTTCTTCCTGGCCGCCGCGGAGACGACGGAGTCCGGGGTAGGCTGCACCCGGAGGCACAGGGGGGCCGCGTCCGGGACCCGGTACTTCTTCTCGTACCGGTCTCTTCTAGCTGGCGTAGTGGAAGGGTTCTTGAGGAGGGCGAGGCCCTCATCCCAAGTGTCGTCCAGTAGAGGCACCGCGAGGACCGTCTTCCTCTTGGCCTCGCGCCGTTGATAAAGGAATCCTTCCTTTTTCTTCTCCTCAGGGCAGAGTTGGAAAAGCTCGGATGCCCTGGCGATCATGGAGTGGAACGAACCAATCTCGTCGGGCGGAGAAGCCCTGGTGGGAGGTGACGACGGTAGATCCTCGTCGTATACCTCGTCGTCCGTACCCGTCGCTGCCGTGTCAGTCCCTGTATCATCCCCTCGGGTGGACGGGGAGGAGGGCTGGACGGTGCGCGACGGCTGAAAAGGAGGTGGAGGGTGAATCCTTTTCTTGGGCGGGGGAACGCCAGAAGGTCCCGGTTCAGGATCCCCCGACGGGAGAGGTTCCTCCGTCGGCAACGGTAGTCTCGTCCTTATCTCTGAGCATAAGGACTGTGTAGCCAACAAAATGGCTGCCAAGTTGTCTTGCGGCGCTGGCAGAGGGGAATCCGACGGGCGATCAGGGGCCCCGTCGTCACCCGCGTCGGGATCCATCCCGACGGGCCGGTCTTCTTCCACGCCAAGGCCGTGGCTTAAGACCTCGATCAGCTCTCCCTCTGAGGTTGAAGCTGAATCTACGACGACGCCCTGCCCCCCCCCTTTTTCTTCCCCGCCGGGGATTTCACGGGGGTCCTATCGATGGGCACAAAAGAGGACTCCCTCCGAGGTGGCAGGGAGACTCTGAGCCCCGAGGTCGCCACCACTGGTGTAGCCTCCACAGGCTGAGCCAGGGTCGCCGCGACAGTATGGATAGAGGGCTTGGCCGGATGGATTAAGGCCTTCACCACCTTAGGTGCGCTCACCGCCTTATCCTTGAGGGGGGGACACTGCCTCGCTCCCCCTCCGATGGGGCCTTCGAGCTCGACCGGGGCCTCTCCAGGAGCTTCGCCGGGTGCTCGCCCTTCCTCTTACCCGACCCAGAGCGTTGGCTCGTAGTTGAAGGTGCCGGGGATGGTGCGCCCTGCCAGGCGCCCGTAGCGCCCGACTGTTCGGCGCTCCCGGTGCCAGCGGACTCGCGGTGCTTGGCCTTGTGTTGGACCCCCGTCGCCGAGGCGTCCTCAAAGGTCTTAGAAGACCGCTCGGATTTCTTCCTCTTCTTCTTGCCTGACGGGCTCTTCCCCTCCAGCCAGTTGGCGAGACGTTGATGGCGGTCCTTCATGGTCCGCTCCGACATATTGCCGCAAAACGCACAGTCCTTCTCCATGTGCGTCTTGTCCTCATGTAAGCAGTAGAGACAAAAGGAGTGTTCGTCCTCCTTAAAGACGTTCTGCAGCTGGCATCCAGGGCAGACCCTGAACAGCTTTCCGGGCGTCGAGCTTCCCTTCTCCTGGGCCATGTCCGGGCCTGAGAAGCTTCTGGAGTCCTCCAAAGCGTAGCTCGACGAAATCTTCACCCTTGAGGGGCGCAGACGAATCCGACACGGGTCCCCGTTGATCGGATGGAGAGTCGGTGGAGATTGAGGCTCTTTTGACCGAAAAAACGTGAAAAAGTTTTTGAGCAAAAAACGTGAAAAAATAGCACTAACGCTCAAGAGCAATAGCACGAGGATCCCAACACATGAACGTGCGGTAAAAATCTGAAGATGGCTGCCAGAGGCGGTGCTTAGGTAGAGGGCAGTCATTGGCTGTGGTCAGTATGACGCAGAGACCAGTGATTGGTTACTACTACGAAAGACAGATCAGAAACGAAACTGATACTGGTTTTTTTCTTTACCGAGGATTCCCAGCCTGACGACGGGGAATATTCATGAGCATGTGAATCCATGCCAGACCCCATGCTGGAGAAAGAAAGATTACATAGATTGGATCCCAAAAGGGCTCTCAGTTTCCATATCGCTAGATTTGTAACATTTCGGCAAAGTGACAAACTTTTCGTTGGATACACTGGACATAAATTGAGCTTAGCAGTAACGAAACAGACATTATCCAGATGGATATTTTTGGCAATTACTGAATACTACAGATTAGCTGGAAAAGAGCCTCCAGATTGGCTAAGGGCTCATTCAACTAGGGGCATGGCAACTTTGGCGGCTCTCCAGAGGGGGGTCCCGGTGCAAGATATTTGTGCAACAGCCACCTGGTAGTCTATGCACACCTTTGTGAAACACTATTCTCTAGATTCCACCTCATCACAAGGAGGCCTATTTGCCAAGGCCGTTCTTCATACGGTCCACAATTAGCATTATCTAGTACTCCCTCCTCCAAATGTATACTGCTTCCATTCGAAGAACAAGTTACTTACCAACTGTAACGTTCTCAGCTGGGTATATCGAAAAAACAGAACTGAAGCCAACGGGCGCAGCTTAAGCCCTTTATACTGCGGATGACGTCGACGGCAGCCCTCAAGGGACATCGACACTGCGGCCTCGAGCACAGCGCCCCCTGGTGGGAATTTCTTTTCAGAAGCAGTAAAGCTGAAGATACAAATAGATCTAAGATGAGGAATATGTGGGAGGAACAGCCAATCGAAAGAACGCTACAGTTGGTAAGTAACTTGTTCTTCTATACGGGCTGGAGGCACTGTGTATGGTGGATCTGTCTTGGTTGAAGGTCTGGGATGGAACATTTTGGAGGTCTGTCCTAGGGATTGGCCACAGTGTGTGTCGGGTTTCATGGGGTTTGGTTGAATGTGGTGGGATGAGTGTATGATTAACATAAATGATGGTTTGGGCCTTAACCTTTAGTGCAGAGTGTGGAGAGCTTCCCAAGCCAAAATGGAGACTTCAAAAAGGATCAGTGATTGGTCAGAAGTAAAAGAAAGGCATTGTTAGAACATTCTAAACTGCCTCATTGTCAGCAGCCCAGCAGGAAGGTCTTATTTTTGAAGCTCTGAAGATTTAGAAACTTTAGCTAGGCCCTTGTGCCTAGGATTTATTATTTGGATCAGGAAAGTGTTGGAGAATTTAAGAAAAAAGTCAGAAACGTTCCAGTAAAAGAAGCAAGTTAAGTGACTTTATAATTTTTAACTGAACTTTGTAACATTCAAGAAGGAGTTCTATTTCTATACAATTTATTAACCAGTTCCCGTTTTCTTATTCTTTGTTTAAAGAGTAGTTAGTTTTGTTCTTTTAAGACTTTATTTGTGGATTTCTTGAACAGTACTCTTATTTAAGGAACTGCGCAACATATTTAGCGTGTGGCAAGTTGGTGTGTGGAAGCCTGTTCATCTTTTCAGCGTTGTGTGTTTTTTCAGCCGTATAAAAATTATTGAGCACTGTTCCTTCTTACAGTAACAGTGCTTTCTTTTAACGTCAGGCTAGCGCTAGAAATCTTACACTGTCTGCGCAAGTGACAGTGTTATAGATACGCGATCCTGAAATTTTATGTTTTATTTACTAACATTCTAACCTGGCACGCGTACCTCATTAAACTGCCTCTTCAAGGATCAGTGTCCGGTGCTCAGTAATTTCCTCTTTCCTACTTGAACAAATAAAATTAAGGAGGCAGAAATACTGATCTACTACGCATGCACATATGCTATTTATGAACTCTATTTTCTGTTCCTATGCGCACACCATTTTAGAAGGAAAAGGAATATCTTCACGCATGCGCATAACTCCAGTCAAGTGAACGCTTCCTTGAAGAGCGATATTTTTGCGAAAGCAAAAGATCTAATTAGTGAACACTCCTTTCTTTCCACATGCACAAACAATTCTAAAAGGAAGAAGCAAGAGTGTCATATTTGGAATTTG
This sequence comes from Ambystoma mexicanum, assembly GCF_040938575.1. Lineage (NCBI taxonomy): Eukaryota > Metazoa > Chordata > Amphibia > Caudata > Ambystomatidae > Ambystoma > Ambystoma mexicanum. Next base: position 1,252,864,334 of record NC_090926.1, read on the forward strand.
TGTTAAAGCTAGAGATTCACACAAAAGACGGACCTAGCATTTCCAGATGGCATGTGTGTGTTTTGGAATTTGAACTGCAAGAAGATTAATTCATGGAACAGAGAGTAAGCTAAAGATAGCAGTTTTCCAATTCTAAATTGAAGTAGTTAGTAAGAGCATCAGAGACTATTTTTTCTTCAGTAACACTTCCTCTAAGTTATCAATAGAGGATATTCAGGTATGGTGGCATGTTTATTTACTCAATTTGATAAGTCAGAGCCTAGGAAAAGAAAAGTTAGTGACTAAAGTTTATTTGTTGTTATTTTATCTAGAGGTTAAGAGATATAAAGAAGCTGAGCAAAACCTGAAGTTTATTATTTTGTCCCATTTTCCCCCTTTCCCTTGGGGATGCTCTCAATTGAACGGTTTGTTACCAGTTAAGAGGTTAGCATCCAAAGGGGACTGCGGGGGTTCAGCAGCTTCCGCGGACAACATCCTGATTGGAGATAAAGCCTGACAGTATGCCTGTAGAAATAGTTACTTTGGAACTGGGCCTAACTTCGTTAATAGCCCAAGTTTTAAAAAGAAGGGGCCACCTCTACCTAAAAGCCAGACTGAGTCCCATTTGTCCATTATTGAACCTCCTAGGTATTGAAACCAGCAGGAATGTGTCATCCCGCTCACTGGTTGTCATAGGCAAGATGAATTGGCCATTCATAGAGTTTTTACTTTAATTGAAACCTGGATGGTCCATAATAAATTAGCATTGAATAAATCAAAAACGGAACTACTTGTAATAGGCTCATCACACACCATTAATAAAATGGGGCCACAATATGAGAACTTCAAGTTGGGAGAAGAATCTATTAAACCCCTAAAAAAAGTGAAAACCCTTGGAGCAACTTCCGATCAACATATGACCATGAAACAGCAGGTCAGTAGTCTGGTATCCTCATGCGCATTTTACATCAAACTGTTAGCACATCTAAGACCACTGATATCACAGGAGAACGCAGAGACCATTGCGAGAGCAATAGCAGGCTCAAAAATAGACTACTGCTCAAGCCTACTTATGGGTATCAGTAGGTCCGACTAATAGGCTGCAGGTATGCCAAAATGGGGCTATCAGAGCGGTCATGAATCTTAAATATAGACATCATGTCACATCGGCAAGACGTGAGCTACACTGGCTGCGGTGGCTTCTACATTTTCTATTCCGAACCCTGACTATCATACATAAGTGCAGATCCGGAAACATGCCTGGATACCTACAACAGCTGTTATCCATAAGAAACAATGTGCGAACTCTAAGGTCGAACAATCAGCACTTTCTATCTGAACCAATATGTCACACTGTCAGAGCAGCTAATTCAGCCTTTACTTTTAATGGACCAAGGGCTTGGAATGCTCTTCCTTTAGAGATGAGATCTATTGATTCCCTAGAATTATTTAAGAAGAGTTTAAAGACCTATCTGTTCAACTAAATGACTCGGAGACACTCACAAAACATCTTTTCTGCAATGGTTTAGCATCTTGGATTCTTCTTTTTGTTATCTGTTGTTATTGTTATGTAGTGCCCTCACGCCTTCGGGTTCATGGACGCGCTATACAAATGTATTAAAGTAAAGAATAGCAATAATAAACGTGCCTCTATGGCAAAGGAGGTGTTTAAAATGGTGGAATGGAAGCCTAACTGGAAAGAAGATTACTATTCTCAGAAGGACACGTTTGAGGCAAAACTGAAGAAGTGGGACTGGTGCTCCAATCACAACTACCTGAGCTAACTAAACTTCAGAGAATAAACAAACTTCCAGTTTTGACTACTGTAGGATGTAAATCACCATTCCTAGTGAGGCGAGGATATGCCGCCTATGTAAGAAATTGTGCAAAAATGAAAAAGCCTGCCATGTTCTGATGGAATGTCGAGAATTTGTATATGACCCTGCTTGGTCCCTTAGTGGCTAATTATGATGCAATCAAAAGCAACTGTTTCTGGTCATATTGTCTCAATTCAGATAACAGGTCAGTAAAAAATTGCACACTCTCGGCTTTGGAAGGGCGTTTTAACCAGTGGCAAACTAGATAGGCCTGTTCAATTAGGTCTCTAGTAAACACTGGTGAGCCCAATTGTTCCTAGGAACTGTGACTATGAATTACCATATATGTATGCACAAAGGAGACCCTCAATGAACTGATGCTATTTTATATTGTTTTATGAAATTGTTAATTTGTTTTTCTTGAATATGCTATGAAAAGATTGGAAAAATGCAAATTTATTTTTTGTAGTTTTGATATTGTGTGAAAGTTCATTGAACCACCCACCCACACAAATAAAAACAAATTCCTATCACAGGTAACTTCTCCCAGGACACAGACACAATCAACTCAGTCTACAGTAAAGAACGGGATGGCTACTCACAACCTTTGCTTGAATGAGAAAACCAAGCTCCTTATTGTTGGCTCTCCATTTAGTCTAAAAAACCTTGACCCCCGTCCTCCTCCTCCTGCATAGATGGCACCACTATCCCTGTTCTGAAATACGTCAAAACCATGGGGGTGCATTTGGAGGCAGAACTAACCATGACTAAATACATAAATGCCCTGTCCTCAGCCACAGCTCATCACCCCCGACTCCTCCCAAATGACTAACGCTGGCACGTTCCCATATCCCATCAAAACTAGACTACTGCAATGTGCTCATCATAGGTACCTCTGCTACCAACTTAGCCAAACTGCAGCTGCTGCAGAACAAAGCACTGTGAGCGGCACTTGGGCTTAAGTGTTCAGACCACATCTCTGCCATCAGACGGGAGGTACACTGGTTGTCAATAAAAGCATGCATCAAGTTGAAAACTCTATCCCTGGAACACAAAAGCATCTACAAAGTAGCGCCCACCTACCTCAACAACACAATCATCCAGACACCACTAGGTAGAGTCCTCAGATCCAATGCTAGTATCTGACTGGTCACCCCCTCTGCCCCCCCGCTTTAGTAATAAAAAGTCAAGATGTTGTAGCTTTGGGCCGTGCCCACCCTCTGGGACACGCTCCCGATGGACATCAGAAACGAGCAATCGTACAATGTATTACAAAAACATGTCAGAACCTGGTTATTCAATAAGCATGAATGATGTCTTTTGCAACCTAATGCTTGTGTAACCTGTTGCTATATTTCCTGGTACCCCAGTGTTTGGGCGTTATATGAAGGTCATAAATAAATGGGCGTTATATAAAAGGTCATAAATAAATAAAGTTCCAGCGCAGGAAATGGGTTGGAAAAAGACTGAGCACCGCGCTGGCAAAATATTTCTTGCAGTAGCGCCACTCTGTCCCCCAGACCCAGGGGGTCCCAGACAGAAATCTCAGATTCTGTGCCTCATCGAGCAGACCTCTTTCAGAAGACTCAGTGTTCGCCTGACCACCAAAAATACATCAGCAACCAAAACATTTAAATGGTGACAAGACAAGTTCCAGGGCTCTAAAAAGTGGCCCTTTTCCCAAAAATTTAAATGCTGTCCGAACACACACCTACTACCACAGAGAGGTCTGGCCTAGCTGGGACCTTATTTTGCTTTTTGGTTGGATGATTTCTATCTCTCTTTTAGAATGTCTTTCTTAATTGTGCATTTGGTTTATTACAAACCTTTCACAAATCAACATTATCAGATAAAAAGACATACATTAATAGACATATCCATCTAACAAAAGGGCATTATGATGCATTAAAAAGATCTCTTAAATATTTAGAGTTAATTATTAACATGTATACATCAATTTAAAAACCTCCTAAGAAAAAATATATAAATAATTACACTAAATCATTTTCATAAATTATAAAAAGCTGATGAGGTAATCACCAAGTTGCTGTTGGAAAAGCTTTATTCGACAAAAAGTCTTCAGGTCCAAACATCATAAAACACATAATATTGCATTAAAAAATAAAAAAATGAAAGACTTGAAAGTCCTTCCATATCTCACATTAGTACATCAAAAGCAGTGTTAGAGCTTAAAAATCGTATAAAAACAAATACTAGAAGAACTATCCTCACAGCCTAGACACTTATTGGTTTCGCAATACTAGTACAGAGTCGGCATATGGCATTGTCACATTGTCAGTATCTGCCTCCTATGCAGCCATGCTCTATGCAAATAACGGGCAACAGCACACATTACTGAAGGAATAAAACATTGACTTAGAAATTGTTGTGCGGGGCAAAGTGAGTACACAGCATTATACGTCTTAAATGCAACTGACCAGAGCACAGAAACGAGTCACAGAATACCCAAAGTAACACAGAGAGGAATGGAATCGAAAATCTGCTGCTGTGTGTTGTGAAACGGTGTGTTTATACTTATTGAGGAAAGAGGCGTCCTGCCATTTCCATGGCGACACTTCATTAGCTGAGGCGCAGCGATTGTTGACACGAAACGTGCTTTGGCGTTGGGAAATGGGCGGTACGTGTCTGCTGATATCAGGCTCAGGGGCGGGGGATTTGATTTAGTGCCGCAAAAGCAGGTGAGCCAGGGCGATGGGGGGGAAATGATAGGATTATCATAAAATGGCGGCTGTTTTCGAGTGCGTTAATGTACGAAAAGTCGGGTAAGGTCCATAGGAAAGTTTTCTACGATCTACCGATTTATGCTTAAAAACACATGGCCGAACCATAGGAACAATAAAAAAAAAGTCCCGGAACTATCCTTTAACATTGTCTTGGGCAATGAGCATGGGACCATCTTTTGCTCAATGCCTCGAGACTAAAGTTGGCCCTGGAGTACTTGGAACATGAGCTGGAGTCTGGCCCTAAGGCTTACTTAGATGTAAATATGCTGATTTACGGAACAAGGTTAGACTAGGAATTTTGCCCATTGCTGCTTTCACACACCCATGGAAGTGCTCTGACCCTGATAAATGCCCAATGTGTGGTGTTGGCAAGGAGGCAGTTTCACATTTTCATCTCCTCTGCAAGTTGACCCTGCGGCTAAGACGGATGCATTTAAGACGTATAATGCTGTGTCCCGGAACTATCCTTTAAGCCAAGTTAGGCTTGAAGCACGGAGGATCTGTGGATTTTCCCAAAACTCGATTGCTTTCAGATTGTTCAATAGGTTTTTCACATGGGATATCCATTTCAAGCGTTTGCCTTCATCAAGAGACCTAACGAATAGCAGTGCATCCCTAAACTGCCTTAGGCAAGGTGGAGTCCATACTCTCAACGCTATTTCTGCGCAGGAGGGGTGGTGCCATATTCTAGATGGACAACGGCAGTTGGTGACTAACAGGAAATGATAATTTGTTCATAAAATAGATTTCCCTAATAAGCATCCTCTACACTTTCGCAAACCGCCATAGTTCTGATGGTTTATGTCGATTTTACCGCCAACAAATGGTTGTAATGACCAAAAGTTCTAAAAATGCTACCACCAAAGGTTCGCACACCAAAGGTTTGTACCTTTGGTGGTAGCATTGCAGGTAAGTATAATTAAAAAAAAGACTGCAGAGGTGTCCCCCGCAACACCCTGCTCACTATACTGTGTGGTATAGTGAGCAGAGTGTTGCGAGGGACACCCCCGCAGCACACCCATAAAAAAAAAAAAAAAAAAATGACAAAAACGGGGGCTGCGGGGGTGTCCCCCGCAACAACTCGCTCACTATAATTAACAGTATAGTGAGCGGGGGTTGCGGGGACACCTGCAGCCCCCGTAGTATGTGCGTAGTAGGTCCGCTACTGGTGCCAGGTACTTTGTCAACACCCTGGGCACCAACTTCAGTCCAAAGGGAAGGGCCTTGAATTGGTAGTGCTTTCCCTGTACGACGAAGCGCAGGAACTTACGATGCTTCTTGGGAATGGGGACGTGGAAGTAAGCGTCCTCTAGGTCCAGCAACGTCAGGAAGTCTCCTTCTTCCAGTTGGCCAAGCACGTGTTGCAAAGTAACCATCCTAATTGTTGGGACTTGAGGAACTTATTTAGATGCCGCAGGTCGAGAATGGGCCTCCAGCCCCCGGTCTTCTATACCAAGAAGAATCTGGAGTAGACTACGGAGCCCCGGATTTGCTTTAAAACCATCTCCATCACCCCTTTTCTGAGCATAGCCCGTACTTCCTGCAGGAACTGAGAGATGTGCTGCTCCTGCCGGACCACCAGTGGTATCCGCTGACACCTCTGCTGGAACTGAGTGTGTCCGTGGGCGAGAGCATCCAGCACCCATTGGGCGGGGGAGATCTTTTCGCACTCGCTGATGAAGCCTGCCAGCCGGCCTCCCACTGGGGTGCATGGGTGAGGGCCCGACGTCCTGGTTAGTTCAATCTTGCTTCGGGCCTGCGTGCCACCTTGGGAGCGACAACGGCGGGCACCTCTGAAAGCCTTGGAACCACCCCTGTGGGCCTTCTGAGTCATGGAACGAGGGCAGGGGGGGAAGCTGGCAGTCTGAGAATGATCCCCCGCCGAAACCCTTTGACTATCTTCCAGGTTTCCCTCCTGAGGCATTAAAGGAAGGACAGTATTGCTGCAGCGTGCCAAGGGCATGGGCCATCTCAGTGTCAGTCTTGATATCTTGCACAGTTTCGTTGACAGCCTTGCCAAAGATTGTCCCAGTCGAACGGCATGTCCAGGACCCTCACCTGAACTTCCTGCCGAAAGTTGGTGGCTTTCAACCAGCCACGACAATGGAGGCAGACCCAGTTCCCCATCTGTCCGAACCCTGTGTCCACGCTGTCCAGGGCCATGGTGATGTCATGGTCCGATGCCACCTCGCCTTCCTGGAGCGGGGCTATTTTATACCACAGCTCCCTGTCGTATCTATCCAGGATCGCAAGATCATTTGCTGCCTTAACCGTCGTTGCCGCCGTCATTGCCATAGGCACTCCCCTTTTAACTTTATCTGGCTAACCTTGTGAGAACTACCGTTCCCAAGGTTTGAAAGGATCTTCGGATCCCTTTTACAATTTATTAGGTGACACCAGTTTATGTGGAGTGATGGGGATATACGGAGTATCCAGTTTCTCATTTTAAATGTAACATTTATCTTACATGGACAAACTTACCTTTAATAGCTGGTGGCAGTGAACCTTTTTATTAATTTTGCGCACCTTACCAAGGCCCGGTAAAGGCACCTATGGGTGCTAATTTTACCAAAATGGCCACAGTCTTTTTGACATTTCAGTGTTCATTGTCCTTTCTGGTTCCTTCCCCTGACCTCCAGGGCAGGAAATTTCTTTGTGTGATTTGGATCATCGGCGGGAATCCTGTGGATTCCCCGGCCAGGCTCCAGAGTGTCTGTGAAGGTAGGAGGTAGGAGGTGAGGGAGGAGTCCAAAACTCTGCAGCCCTTTGAACTGGAATCTCACACTCAGGATGGCGTACAAACTGGGAGGGTGGCTTGCCATCTTGAAAGGATTGCCAACCGACCTCCCCCACCCCCCCAAGTTTGAATGTTGCAAGGCTGTTGGATTGGCTGGGTTCCTGCTTAAAAGTCTGATCCTGGAAGCTGAAGTGGTAGTTGACCACTGGAACCAAAACCGAAGAGGATGATGAAGGAAACACAGCTGAGGCGATTTCCAGCGACCGGAGAGCCTGCTGTGTAAGCCCTTCCTTCCAATCAATCTGGGTACTCTGAAAATGATGACCCCAGCCCACAGCTTGGTGAGACCCACCAGACTGAAAAAGACCTATATGTTGAGCTGTGCTGCGACCTTGGAGGGCTGACATTTCCCAATACCCTGGTGCACGGTCTTCCAAATTTCGAATCTTGCTGAAACCTCATGGGCATCCTGCTGGATTGCCAAAGGCACGATTCCACTCCATTAAGACCCCACACCAGGGTGCTAGACATTGCAAACAACGACAATTTGACCGACAATATTCAGTCTTCTTCTGTGCTCCTGAAAAAGGCACCATATCCACAGAGCCGCATCCAGCCGCGAGGGAAACTTTGCCCAGAGCCTATCCTGTGATCCTTGCTGCAAAAGGCCTTCCAGTGTCCTGTCTTCTTGATGAAGGAATTCAACAACTGGGTTTTTGGCTGCAGATCCTGAAGTCCTCCTGCTGCAAAATCTTCTCCTGTGCTGAGGTACTGTGCTGGCTGGGGTATTTACTTGCCTTAAGTCTCTTGTGATTCCACTGTAGTTTTTTGGGCGTTTTCTGTGATTGAGAGTCTGCTGTTCCAGTGCACCCAGGCCCCTAGTGCAATCCTGTTGGGCAGAGTTTGTATGCAGTACCCTTTGGGACCACTATACAACTAATACTACAGGTGTAAGCAAACCAACCTTTGGTATAAGTCTGTACTATACAGTTTTTTTGTAGCAGAGCTAAGCAGCCATGCTTATCTCAAGAGGGGAATGTGAGCAATAATGATGTTACACAGAGGTCTACAATCACAGGTGTTCAAATAGACTTACACTCTTGGTTAAACACTTATTAATTTATTCAATAGTCAGTTATAAAACATTCATTAGAAGGAGGCAGATATCATACACAAATATACTTCAGTACTATACTCATTACGTTTCTGAGGCATTCAGACTACTTTGAAGGAGGAGCAAAAAGGAATAGGTTCAGAACATGAAAGGATTACAATTTCTTAGACAGTGCAGATACTTTGAGTTCACCAGAAGAGTCAATTCAATTAAATAGGCTAGGCCAAAGTCAATGGGCTAAAGTCTTGCATAGGATAAAACGGTTCTTGTAAGTAAACGGTAAAGTCTCTGTAGCAATTCTTAGAAGTAGTTTGTAAAAAAAAAAAAGAAATTATATGTTGGGTCACAAGCTGATTAGGCCTGCGAGTTGCAAACGTTTCAAGCACTTTCACCGCGAGAGGTAAGTACTCTCTCGTTTCACAGTACCTTTCAAATGAAGAAAAAGATGCAGCTGAAGACTTGTGTTCCTGGCAGTTCCTGCAGATCTCGTTGTTCCTGAGCCTCAGTCGTGGGGACAAGAGGGAGGACGTCGGGGGGGGGGGGGGACTCCTGCACTGCACTGGGACTGGTCAAAAAGCTGGAACTTGCCAAATCTTCAATTCCGGTAGCTGTAGTAAAGCGCACACACACACACTGGTGTCCCTCTCCCTGGTTATATGGTTTCCTGCAGCACTCTTGAGGAAATTCAGCCAGCTCCGAGATAAGGTGTCCAGGTGTCTTACAGTTGAGTTGATTGGTCCCACCAACTCAAAGGGAGAAGTCGCCCTTGAAGGGGCTTCTCTGTCTAGGTGAACTTGGTGATTCGGACCTACAGCAGGGCTTCACCGGGTAAACCAACGGTCCAGGAGTTGCAGCAGCTTCCTCTTCAAGCTCGTCTTCGGTTCTTTCGTTCCAGTGGTCTACTCTGCCTTTTATTCAGTTCTCACCCATTCATTACAGCCTAGCTGTCACTCACCCAGCAGGGTGGCTGTCCTTGCCGGACAGTCAGTCAGCCAATCATACCAGAGTGCATTTGGGTCTCCTACGAGACTAAGCAAGGGGAGTTTCGGGCACCTAACTGACTTCCTGCCCACCCCAGACACTCTAGCACCAGAGGTGGTCTTCAGTCCTGAATCCTGCCAAAGGCTAATGAACAAAGGAACCAAACCTGGTTTGGCAGGCAGAGCAAAACTCTAGGACCTTTCCACAAAGAAATGGCCAAAAAAGAAGACCAGGACCTGTTTAAACAAAGGGGGCTCAGATGCCATGTTGAAAAACATGGGTCCCGCAATTTAACGCTACCAGTGTTCGCGGTCGGGAAAGATCATGGTAGTTCGTTGTAAAACCACTGCCACCAGCCATTTCGAGAGGAAAGGGTAGCATTTGACTGCTACATGAGTATCTAGACACAGGGAATGGGAGTAGTTTATTACCTGCAACTCCATTTCTCCAGCGTTGGTATCTTTCATGGATTCACATGCTTCGAATATTCCCCATCGTCAGGCTGGGAACCTAAGGTATATTTATAAAGACCTTTCCTATAGGAAAAATTTCGACACTTCTGTGTCCTATCTACGTCGTTTTCGGGCTGCGTACACTTGACCCAATACGATGTAGGGATATAAATAGCATTTCCCCTGCGGCTCCCTTCTGATTTTAACCCCCAAAGTAGAGGGAACATATAGAGTTTGCATTCAGGGGAGGCCAGCGGGCGCATGTGAATCCATGAAAGATACCAACGCTGGAGAAATAGAGTTACAGGTAAGAAACTACTCTCTTCTCCAGCATTGGATGTTTCATGGATTCACATGCTTAGAATAGATTATACAGCAGTACCCCTAACATGGAGGTGCGCAATGCAAACTAAAACTATCGAAGCCATATATACAGTTGGGTATGCAAAACCCCCCATCAAGGTACATTGACAATAACTAAACATATTGTATAATGACAAGAGTATGTATACCCCTATATGGGGCTTACCTTACTGAAACAGATTCTGAAGGACCGCTCGCCCCATCTGCATATCTGCTGCATGTTGTTGCTCTAGGCAATAATGCTGAGTAAATGTGTGCAGCACCGACCATGATGCCGCTTGACAGATGTCAACCAATGGAATTCCAGACCATAACGCCGCCGATGACGAGGCAGATCTTGTTGAATGAGCTTTTGGGCGTCTAGAGTGACAAAAAGCAATAGTTGACAACACCCAGCGGGCCAGTCCTTGCTTAGATATTAGTTTCCCCTTCACCGAAGGTCCATAAACTACAAACAGTTGCCTTGAACATCTAAAACCTTGAGTACGACTGAGATAGAACTTCAAAGCTCTTTTTACATCCAACGTGTGGAGAGTTTTCTCCGCAGCAGAAGAAGCCGTTGCAAAGAATGTTGGAAGAACAATAGATTAATGTTGTGGAATGTCGTCGGCACTTTAGGAATAAAGTGAGGATTGGTTGCTAACACTACCTTGTCTTTGAAAAACCGCAGGTATGGAGGATCAATGACCAATGCCTGTAATTCCGAAAGCCTTCTTGTCGACATAACGGCTACTAAAAAGGCCATTTTCCATGACAAAAACTTCAACAATGACGATGACATAGGTTCGAACGGAGCTCTCATTAGTGCTGACAGTACTAGATTCAGGCTCCAGTTTGGTGGAAATTTCTTAGCTGGCGGGAAAGTTCAAAAAAAGGCCTTTCAGAAAACGCTTCACCAGTCGATCGCTGAAAAGAGGTGTTGAATGTCTTTCGAGTAAATCTCGAGATGGCTGCTAAATTAACTTTTATAGATGAAAAAGCCAATCCTTGCTCTGCCAAGTGTAATAAATATGGCAGAATTTGCTGTGCTTCGATGTTCAAGGGATCTATCCCCAGATGATCCCTGCACCATATACAGAATCTTTTCCATTTACCTGCATACGAAGCGTTCGTGAATGGAGCTTGTGCTGCCTGTAAAATTCGTCGACACTCTTGAGGGAATGTTCAAATCCCCGAACTCAGAGAAGTCAGGAGCCAGGCCGTCAGGTTGAGGGAGTCTGGATCGTGATGCCAAACCGCTCCTTTGTCTTGAGATAGTGGAGCCAGTGAGGTTCCAGAAGATTCCAAACCTTCTATCGACAGTTGCAGTAGATCTGAGAACCACGACCTGTGAATCCACTGGAGTGTCCGTTGGATGAGTGGAAACGCGTAAGCAAACTTGTTCGTCCACGGGAAGGAGAACGCCTCCCCCCATCGATTCGGGCGGTGGCCACCTGCTTGCGAACCGTGCACACTTCTTGTTTTCTCGGGTCGCAAACAGATCCAAGGGTGGATGACCCCATTTTCTGAAGACTTTCGCTAGCTGACCGTCATCCAGCTCCCACTCGTGCAGTTGGTTCAGTTCCCTGCCTAGTGAGTCTGCCTGTATATTCTTTACCCCTGGAAGATGGTAAGCCATTATGGTGATATTCTGTTCGAGGGCCCAATGCCATATTTTCTGAGCTTCGCTCGAGAGCGTTCTGGGCCGTGTGCCCCCTTGCTTCCTGAGATAGAACATCGTTGTTGTATTGTCCGTTAGTAGCCTTACAACCGACGCTCGTATGCGCGGCAGAAAGGACTTCAGCGCCCAACGTACCGCTCTTAACTCCAGCACGTTTATGTGACGAGTAGATTCCGCTGGGGACCATTGACCTTGAACTTGCAGGGGGCCTAGATGAGCTCCCCATCCTTTCAGAGATGCATCTGTCACTACCGTTGCTTGGAAATCCGGCTCCTGCAGGGGCATACCCTTTGTCAGGTTTTTGGAGAGCTGCCACCACTGAAGTGCCTGCCAAAGTCTGCCAGAAACTCTTGTATCGGCCTCAAAAAGAGACGGCAATTGTTCACCAATGGAATACAAGATGCTAAGGCTCCTAGCAGCGACATGTATTTTCTGACTGACACCCTGGTGCCCACTCTCCATTCCTTTGCCTTTTGAGTCAGTTTCTGAATTCTTTCCACTGAGGGCCTCACTAGCCCTGATTGGGTTTGGAACTCCGCGCCTAGCGAGGATTTCTCGAAGTTTATCGCAAACACCAAGCGTTTCAGAAGTTGCATGGTGGCCTTTAGGCTTGCTTGAGTTATGCTCGGCGACGAATCAGCCAATCGTCCAGATACGGGTAAACATGAGGACCTCTTAGTCGCAGCCACGCTGCCACTGGAGCCAAACACTTTGTGAATGTCCTGGGAGATGACTTTAGTCCGAAAGGGAGTACTTTGAACTGGTAATGGTTTCGACCGACTACGAACCTTAGACATTTTCTGTGTCATCGACGTACCGGTATATGAAAATATGCGTCCTGTAGATCTAACAACGCCAGAAAATCTCCCGGCTGTACCGACCGGATGACCTCCTGCAGTGTAAGCATATTGGAACTTTAAACTTTTTAGGGTCTTGTTGAGGGTCTGAAGGTCCAGAATAGGTCCTCATTTGCCGTGGGGTTTTTTGACCACGAAGTAACGAGAGTAAACTCCCTGACCCCTCTCAGCCACTGGAACGAGTTCTATAGCCCCATTCTGCAGCAAAGCTCCACTTCTTGATGTAATATGTGAAGATGGCATTGCGCCGAATACACAGGTGGAATCTGTGATGGCGTTTCCTTGAACTGCAGAGAGTGGCCTAGTTTTATCGTGTCTAATACCCAGCGGTCTGTTATACTTTCCCATTCGTCGACGCGACGGCCACCCTTCCTCCCAGGACGTCCTGTAACATGTCATGGTTGTGACTTTGACTGCCTGTCCTTTGTCGACAATGAATATCCTCCTCTTCTCAAAGCCTGGTAGTTTCGGCCTCTTTGCGTTGCCTGGACCGCCCGTCTATCACCTTGGGAGGCGTATGATGGCCTGCTGAAGTTTCGGTCTCTCGATGCAGTAAAACAGGAATTTCCTGATGCTCCGCGTAAGGGACAAAAAGTTCGAAAGGCTCTTCCACTTTGTAGGGCACCTAACCTGGCCGTATCCGTATATATGTATTCATACCCTTCAATGCCTCGTCGACTTTCTCTCCGAACAGTTGATCACCCTCACACGGCATATCGAGTACCTTGTACTGAACTTCCGGTCTGAAGTTAGTACATTTCAGCCAGGCCTGCCTTCTCAAAATTACTCCATTGTTTATTTGCTTAAACCCGGACTCCGCCAAATCCACGGCAATATTAATAGAGTGGTTCGATGCTTCTTCCCCTTCTCGGACCAGTAACATGGCCAACTTTCCATGTTCTTCGGGAAGGTGTTCTAGGATAGGGCCAAACGATGCCACATCTCTGTCATATCGTGCCATAATTGCCAGCGAGTTAGCTGCTTTAACTGTCGTCGCTCCTAGGGACGGAAACTTTTTGCCAAACGTGTCCTGTCTTCTAGTCTCGTTATCCGGAGGGGTAGAACATTTGTGCTGCGATCTAGCCTTCCTAGTCTTCCTAGCTGCTGCAGCCGACACCACTGACTCTGGAGATGGTTGAGCAGTCAAGCATCTAGGCGTAGAGTCTGGAGCCTTGAATTTCTTCTCCAACCTGCCCTTTATCGCTGGTTCTGAATATGGATGGCGCATAGTCCTCAAACCTTCCTGCCAGACATGGTCTAGAATGGGAACTGAGAAGACCGACTTCCTTCTTTTCCCCATATGGACGAACAAGAAGCACTCCTTTTCTTCCTTTGGGCTCAGACCAAATTCAATACAGGCTTTGCCCGAAATCGCGTGAAAAGCGCTGATGTCGTCCGATGGTGATGGTTGAGCCAGGCTCCAAGGTGCTTCCATCTCTGCTTCCGACTCCCATGTAGGATCCCTCGAAGGGGATGAGGATACCTCTGAAAAAGAGTCACTAGGTTCCGACTCTGAATCTTGTAACTCCCCTTCTTCCGGGTCTGAGCGTGGTGGTTCTTCGCTCACTGGTCGGGAGGCTGGATTTTCCGTAACTCGTGTCGAAGGACCCGGTTTGTCGCCAGCAGCTCTTGTCGACATCCCCGAAGATGCGTTTATGAGGGGTAACTTCTCATCCAGCCGCTTCAGGAGAGACTGTAGAGTGGACAGCACTTGCAAGGATAATATAGATTGAGGGTTTAATAACGACGACGACGAAGCAGGGACATTTTGCCCCCCCCCCCCGCGCAATCGTCGACTATGCCACTCCCTGCAGCCCCAGATCTGCTGGACCAGCGATTTGTACTCGATCCTCCTCCATGGATGATGCTAAGAAGGCCGCCTCTGGCTGTATTAAGGTCTCCAGTAGAACTGCATCATACACCTCCGGCTGCCACGCCCTTAGAGGCTCTACCGTTGACGATGTCAACGTGGATACGTCTATCGTCACCATTGTATTCACCAAGGCCACTACAGGCGTTGCCTGTGTCGACGGTAACACTCTCGTCAGCAACGGAGTCTCTGTAGACGATGGTATAAGCTGTGACGCAGACTCCTTTGGCGATCACGCCTTTTTTGAGCCAGATTTACGCCTAGTCGATTCTCTACTCGAGGACGACCTGTGATGGCCGCCCGAGGAGGTCTTCGAAGGGTCCTTGCCTTTTCGATGAAGATGAAGAAGACTTTCCTTGATGGCGATCTTGTCCATGTTTCGACGAGGATTCTTTCGCCTGATATTTTTCTGAAGGGCGTTTCTCCATCGAACGCGGCTTCTTCGGAGGAGGCTCTGCCAACACCGACCGGCAATGGGATTCCGCCTTGGATGACTTGGGCCTGGATGCCAAGCTCCACGCTGATCCGACCTCTGATGAAGGATAGGTTCCTTCATTTAGCCACGTCTCCAGGCGTCTAATTCCTATCCTTTAGCGTCTTCTGTGAGAAGCCTTTGCAGATCTCACAACTGTCCACCGAGTGGTGAGGGTGCAGACAGTACAAAAAATCCATGTGCCCATCTCTTTCATAAACTTTTTTCAGTCCACAGGTGACACACGGACAGAATAACGCCTTTCCGGACATTTTCAACTGACCAGAGTAGAACTCAACCTTGCAGCGAAGTAGAAACAAGCACGAGGTGCTCCCGCTACTTTGGAGACGGTTGAAATCTGAAGGAAGCCACCGGGGCGGGGCTATTTATATCCCTACGTCCTATTGGGTCAAGCATATGCAGCCCAAAAACAACGTAGATAGGACACAGAAGTGTCGAAATTTTTCCTATAGGAAAGGTCTTTATAAATATATCGAGGGTTCCCAGCCTGACGACGGGTAATATTCTAAGCATGTGAATCCATGAAAGATCCAATGCTGGAGAAACTAAATAACCCCTCCAGCACTCTATTGTAAGATAGGGTGTGCTGGGTCTAGGAATTTAAAGAGACTAGTAAAGTCAATTTCACTTTACATTCTCTGGGTAACATTATTTGATCCCAAGGAAGGTAGTTAAACCTTGGGAAGGCCTGAAACGGTTTCCCTGTGCCCCTGCACATGCTGTGTGACACAAATGAGAAGATGATGCCTATGGAGTTGGTTAGACTCCATAACCAAAGGAAACACAAGAGTAAAACAGATTTCAAAACGCATGAGAGGGTGGGAAAAAGGGTCACACTCTCTGGGGGTCTTTAAAGTGAATGGAATTAGCACATTTTTGAGAATTCTCCCTAACAAATCCTCCTAGGGTGTCTTCTGTGAAGCCTCTGGACCCTCAACTCTAAAAGTAAAGTACTTACTTGTTTTAACAGTCTTTCTTAGGAACTTTGACTTTTGCTACTTAAGAACCTATCCTGACCTGCCGGTTGGACACTAGACCCTAGTGACCCCCCCTCCCCCTTTTGCCACTGAGAACACTCATGCTCCAAGAATAAGGGATAGACTTCTAAGAATTGGGCCTTTTGCCTCGAAAAGAGAATACGTGTTTAAAAGTTAATTACTTGCCAAAGAAGTTGGTTGGTAATTGTAACTCAGAGTGACAGTTACAAAAGTTATTACTTACCTTAGAAACTGTTTCGCCATTCTAATAGAAAGTAGATGTAAGGTTATTTTACTCACCTGTACATTGGCTGCACCTCTTTCCCAAAAGCAATGCTGTTGACTTCACTATTTCTTTCAGAGAATAGGTGTATACGTTTCTCAAATGGGTCTTGCTTCCCCTGGCTTGCTGTTAGCCTGTCCAGAATATGCTTGCATTAGTTTTACCTACCTAGAATAACTAACACTGGGTGATGCTTTCCCTGGTCTGTTTTAGACGGACACAAAAATAGTCTGAGGTTAATACCTGCATTTAGGTTGCTGCTAGCTCCTTACAAAAGTAAGGAAGTATTACTTACTTTGGGTTAGCTGTGTGCCTTCCAAAAATAAGTTATTGCTTTCCTTTGTCTGTGCACTGAAATGCAACTGTGATTGAAGATTACATAAAAGGGTTTAACTTACCTGGAGTAGAACGGTTATCCCAAAGGAAGTTATAGGTTTTTACTGTTCCGAGAATACGTGTGTCATTATTCTTCAAAGTATATGTCCAAATGATATTACTATGTGATTTCTTGCTGAGCGTCACAGTACAACTGATGGGGTCTATTACCCTGGTAATACTGAAAGTAATCTAAAAGTAACTTTTGGTTTTGAGTTCCTGT
Organism: Ambystoma mexicanum; assembly: GCF_040938575.1. Lineage (NCBI taxonomy): Eukaryota > Metazoa > Chordata > Amphibia > Caudata > Ambystomatidae > Ambystoma > Ambystoma mexicanum. Next base: position 1,252,881,259 of record NC_090926.1, read on the forward strand.
TAGGTGTTCCAAATAAGGTTATATGCTTTGGTCTGTGCACCTTCAAGCATAGGGTTCTGTTTTTATAATTGTGGCTATATATAATGTGTTGGTACTTCTTTCCCCCCCAAGATTTATCTGGGTCTACTTTTATTTAAATAAACCATTTATTTTTTACAAAGCATAGTGTTTCTTTGAACCACTTGTATTACAATTTCTTTGTACTGATTCTACAGCCCTCTCTCCATCCTAAGATAAGCCTGGCTGCTCTGTCTACGCTACCCTGAACCCAGGAGCTACAGCCTTATACTAAGAGTGGTGTCTTGTACTGCCTCAGTTGAATGGTATTACCAAGCCCTTAGTTGGACTTCAGAAAAACAGTCCTAACAAGCTGTTAACCCCGCAACAGGAGAGTGCCAGGGGCACAATGTTGGGAGGAGCCTCATTTCTGTGACAATTGCCCTTCAACATTAGAGACCCCCAGCTATTTTGCTGGACTTCAGGACTTTTTAATTCTCACCCTGGAAAGTGTGAGCCCTTTTTTCTCTCACTCTCTCGTGTATTTTGATCTGATTTGGATAATCTGTTTCCTTTGTTTTGGGAGTCTGACAAACTCCATAGGTATCTACTTTTTGTATGGTGACAAAGCACCTTTAGTGCAGTGCCACAGAAATCCTTTAGATTTCCCATAAGGGTTAAATACCTTTTCGTGTGAGGATTACTGTTTCCAAGAATAGTAAAGTGAAATTGACTTTACTTACCTTTTCTCTTTGTAGGTCCAGCACACCCCATCTTATGTGGAGTGCTGGGGGGTTACTGAGTAGGCCCTTTTCCTACTAACTCATGTAAAAAATGTTGTTACCCTCACTACTTTAAATGTCTGGTAGCAGTGGTCTAATTGTCCTACCATTGTGCTTTCCTACCACAGGCTGAATCCTCAGCTGCAGTATAGCACCCATGGATGACCAACGTGTCAAAAATAGCCCCGGTTTTCTTTTTATGCCATTTTCTGTTTGTGGGGTCTTTCTTGGGTTTTGCCTTTGGCGGTCTTCAGTCCTGAAACCTGCCTCTGGCTCCAGTGTGTCTCGAAAGGCAGGATGTGAGGTAGGTTCCCGAAACTCCTGTGTCCTTTGTCTGTAGGAGTGCATGAATGCACCCAGTCCTGGCTGGCTGGCTGGCTGGCTGTCCTTTCAGGATAGTCACCCTGCTGTTTGAGTGACAGCCTAGGCTGTGCATGAATGGGAGAAACCTGCTTAAAAGGAGAGTGTTTTGGGACTAGAGTGAGTCGATCACTGGGAGAAACACCAACGAAGAAAAACTCTGAACGAAGGTTACTGCATCCTCCTGGACCTTTGAATGCCCAGTGAAGCCCTGCTGCTGTGCTGAAACTCATTTCTCTGATCAACAAGAGAAGCTCTGGATGGGACGACTTCTTCCCTTGGGTTAGTGGGACCAACTAACCCCAAGACCAACTCCACTGGACCATCTTTCCTGATTGGTTGTACTTCTTCACTGCCGCAAGAACATAGTGCCAGGGGCCGAGAAATCCATAGTCGAATGAAACGTCGGCAATCTGGCCAAAAGCTCCAGGAGTCTCCCAAGGACCCTCCAGAAGTAGGACGAACAGAGCTCGAGTCCCCTCACCAGAGTGCAGGGCTCAAGGAGTGAAGGAAGCCCAACCGATATTTGAGATCCACGGTGGAGCCGTTTACCGCGCATTGCAACCGCGAAGTGCCGCTGATCCGAAAAGAGCCTGTAGCTGCCAACGACCTCCACATTTCTGCTGCAGGAGTCCTCCAGACGTCTTCCCTCTTGTTCACACGACTGAGGCTCAGGAACCCAGGACCTGCATCGCTGCAACAGGACATAATCCAGCTGGACCACTCTTCTTCAAACCAGAGGTACTGCTTAGACTTTTGGTCCTTACCTCAGGGTCTTTAGCTGTGCTCTTCTCAGTTGAGACTTGATTTGCTACTTTTCTTTTTAGAGTTGATTCCAATTCTGCTTCCTACAAGTTTAACAGCTTGTGACCCTACAAGTGATTTCTACAAAAAACTCTCTAACTTTGTGCAAGACTTACTATCCAAGAAGGGCCTCCGCTGCATAGACTGTGCTCCAATTAACTTTGGCTGACCTGGCTCTCTGCAGACTCTTCTAGTCCACTGACTTTGATATTTCTGTCCCTCATAGGAGGTAACTTGTTTTAGACCGTTATTGCTGGGAAAGGCTTGTCTAGAGCTCATTGGAAGATTAATTGTCCTTACCTATAACTGAGAACCTGTTTTTATAACCTTTTTCCTTCCTTTAACCTTTCCTTTCTGCAACCTCATAATCTGCAAAGTATACTTAGTGATATATAAATGTCATTGTGAATTAAGTCACTTCTGGGTGTAGGAAGTGTATAAAAAGCATCTCTAAAGAGTATTTACTAACTTGTGCTGATTCCGAAAAAGTATTTTAAAGTATATTTGATTGTTACATATCTTGCCCTTTTTAAAGAACTCTTATTTAAAAAATTACATTAAATAATTAACTATTTATAACTGAAGCCTTGAGTTTAAGTGTTACATGGCTACTTGTATTTTGCGAATTTCATAGCAACAGGTCTACAGCTCACATTTGCCCCTCTTGAGGTAAGCCTGAATGCTCAGTCACACTAACAACTTGTGTAGTACGGGCCTATACCAAAGGGTGGGCTGCCTAATACAAAGAGGAGAAGGGTTGTGTAGTCTCACACAGTGATACTACATCAATTCTTACCCAACACTGGTGGCAGGCGGTGGGATTGGCGTAGAGTTGTTACATTGACTATTGGCTGTAGCTGTACTTTTGCCCAACTAAACCAGCTACAAGGCTAAGCTCCGCCAAAAAGTTGAGCAATTGTAACATGCCAAATATGCATAACTTTAACGAGGTAGCCTTGATTGTCCCGAAAGTAGATCAACTGAATGACATGTGTAAATCAAGTGATCCGACCGAGGAAAGAAATGTGAATTGATTACAAGGTTGTTGAATCACCAAAGCCTGGGTAGTAGGCCTGTAACCCCTACTCACCCAAATAATGTGGAAGATAATGATGAGGATGCTGGTTTAGAGTCAAGCTACAATCTGCAAGAGGGGCCAGAGGAGGTAGAGGAGTCTCAGGAAGAGAGATCTCATCTGCCACAGCCTGCCCCTGTACCTCAGTCACTTCCCATTGGGACCCCACAAGGTGCACATCTAAGCACAGAATATATTTCTCTTGAGAGACTAAGATTAGAGTTGGAATTCAAGAAACTAAATGTCCAAACTGAAGCCAAACATCAAGAGGTGAAACTAAGAGAAAGAGAGATGCAACATGAAATGGCTATGAGAAAGATGTCCCTTGATTCTGCTTCCCTTTCAGGGTCTTCTAGGTCTGCTGGTCCCAAGAGGCCTCACCTGCCTAAAGAAGCAGTGAGTATGTATGAACCTAAACTTGATGTGTTGGATTGGCTGGGTACGTTTGAATACACATATGGTCTTCAAGGAATAAGTGGGAATGATTTAATTCCATGGATCATGTCTATGCTCCACCTAAATGGCTGTGATGAAGTTGGGTGCCAGCGAGAGAAAGGATTATGAATCAGTAAAGCTGGCATTAATAGCCAAATTTGGGTAAACTCCTTCCCAGTACCTTAAAAAGTTTAGGACCCTCAAAAAGACTGAAGGTACCCCCTGGGGCTACCTTGGTATGTAAATGTTTGAAAAACGTAGATGGTTGGGTTTGGGAGGACAGAGTGCACACCTCTGATGGAATGAGAAATCTTTTTTTGCTATAATCTATGTTTGATGCCTGCTCTTCTGAGCTGAGACAGCACTTGACTGACTCAAAAGAAATTGATCCCAAAAGGCAAGCACAGGGCCACTCACAAGGACTCTGGGGCGACTCACAAAAATGAAGCGGGGAAGCAGCACAAGAAAGAGGGTAAAGAGAATTCTAATTCAAACCATTCAAAAGAGGGCCACAAATATAGTAAGGGTAAGTCCCACGGGAAACCTGGTAGGTCTAGTGAAATCCCTGGTGCTAGATGTAGGGGTAAACCTTGAGGGGTCCACACTGCTTCCTTAGCCTTCATCCCTGAGGGAGAAACACAAATAGCATATACAAACATTCAACTACTGGCTGAAGTCCCCATTGGCGTTCAAGCCAGTGTTTCTTTAGTGTCCCTGTGTCTGATGGAACAGCAGACTGTGGATGTGTAGAACTCCATTCCAGATGACACAAGAAAATAGAAGGACAGTGTTCTTGTAAATGGTCAGTAAACCCCTGCCATTAGAGACACTAGGGCCAGCATTACAGTGGTAGATGAAGTTGTTTTCAAACCTGAGGATGTAGCTAAGGCACCCAAAGGTCCCACTAAACTTGCAGGAGGCCCTATCCAGATGCTTCCGATTCTGTGAGCTCTCATCCAGTGCAATAATATGACTGTTAGAATTCCTGTTGGTGTACAGAACCAAGTGCCTGTTGGGAAAGGATTTGAAAAATCTTGGAGTTGTATCTAATACCCTAAGGCCTCCCAGTAAAAAGAAGCAGGAGCAAACAAGATTGGCCAGAGAGGCAACCTTGACAGACTCTCGGTTTGAGGTTGAGGCGATTTTCAATACATCCAGTACACAGGAAGGCCCCCTTCTATTTCCAGGAAAAAGAAAGACAAAAGCAGAAATCCAAGCTCTCTGGATGAAATAAAGGTTTGAAACCTAAACCTGTTCATAGGACAAGGACATCCATGAGAGGACTGTCCCAGGTCACCTATGTGACCCCTTCCCCAGCTGAGGCTGAGTGGGAGGACCAACCAAACTCTGGAGACAGCTACTGGTGGAACAGAGCTGGAAGAAAACCTTCCCTGCTTTGGAGATCTGGATCCTAGAGACCATCCTGAGCTGCAGACTTTACTTAAAGTAGGCCGACCCTCTAGAGCAGACTTCAGCAGAGGTCAAAGAGAGTGTCCTACTCTTGAAGGTCTTAGCCAACAGGCAGCGTCCCAGCTGGAAGGGCAAGAGCCAGGGAAGCATAGGCTTTACTGGGAGGATGGCCTCCTCTACAGTGAACCTACTGAATCTACCCCAGTGGACTAGGAGACTGGTAGTGCCCCAGGAGGCGAGACAACAATTCCTGCAGTTAGCACATGAGATTCCTTTGGTTGGTAAATTGAGTTTTAACAGGACCAAAGAGAGGCTATCTCAGTACTTCTACTGGCCCAAGATGGGGACTAGCGTAGATAAGTTCTGTAGGAACTGCCACATTTGTCAGACGTCTGGCAAGAGTGAGTCCAAGAAAGTGGCATCTTTAGAGTCCCTCCCTGTGGTGGCAGTTCTTTTGAGAGTGGGGAATGACATTGTTGGTCTCCTAGACCCACCAAATTCTTTAGGCAACCGATTTATATTGATTGTGGTAGACCATGCTAGCAGGTATCCTGAAGTCATACCTATGAGAACTGTTACTGCTCAGGCAGTGGCTGGCTAAGGCCTGCCTTGGTATCTTTAGCAGGGTAGATTTTGCTAAGGAAGCCATATCTGACAGGGGATCACATTTTATGTCCCACTACATGCAGACCATATAGAAGAACTATGGAGTGACTTACACATTCCCAACACCCGACCATCCCCAAACCAATAGGTTGGTGGAGATGTTTAACCGTACTATGAAGAGCATGATAGGTGCTTTAGAGGAATCCCTTAGAAGACAGTAGGACATTCTACTGCCATACATTCTCTTCGTTTATAGATAAGTCCCTCAAGCGTTGGGTGCAGCCCCTTCAAACATCTCTATGGTCATCCAGTCCGAGGAGGGGTTGGAGAGTGTTTCTTCCCTACAGCCAGTGAGAGTCACTGGCTATGTGCTAGGCCTCAGGAAGAGGATGGCACTCATGACAGAAGCTTCAGAAAATCTGAAAGCAGGTCAGACTCTGGTCAAACATTGGCATGACCAGAAGGCCAACATGGTGGAGTTTACTGCTGACCAGCTCGTCTTGGTTATGGTACCTATAGGGCAGAGGGTCATACAGGACAAATGTATTCACCCTTCAAGATTGTGGGTAAACCTGGAGAGGTCAATTATTTAGTGGACTTGGACGCCCCTAAAGAGGCCCCTAGGGTCCATCACACTAACCGTCTGAAGGCTTATGTTTCCAGACCAGAACTAGGAGCTTTGCTTCTAGACTTTGATCAAGAGGAGAAGAGTGATCCGCTCCCTGACCACCTCAGAGGGCATCCCTCAGATTATACAATTGAATGAGTAAAACTCTCTACAGATTTGACTCTACAGCATGAGGAGTTCAAAGCTCTCTTGAATCCGTTTGCCTCCCTGTTCTAACTGACACCAGGCTTGACCCCTTGGGACCAGCATGATATTCTCACTGGTGACAGTCTCCCTGTCAAAAGCAGGTGTTACAGAATGCCAGATCATGTCAGAACCCACATAAAGGAAGAGGTCAAGAAGATGCTTGATCTTGGGGTTATTGAGCCAGTTAGGCAAGGTTTGTATGCAGTACCCTTTGGGACCACTACACACAACTAAGACTACAGGTGTAAGCAAAACCAGTCTGTATTACACAGTTTTGGCAGCATTGCTGAGCAGCCAGGCTCATCGCGAGAGGGGAATGTGAGCTGTAATGATGTTACAGAGAGGTCTATAATTACAAGTAGTAAAACAAACTCTTACACTCAAGGTTTCTTGGTAAAACATTTATGAATTTATTTCACAGTCAGGTATAAAACATTCATTAGAAGGAGGCAAACTATATCACACAAAAGAACAAGTTACTTTCTTATCTGGTAACGTTCTTTCGATGGGATATTCCGACGACGTATTCCACATCTATGACAGGTAATCACCACAGCTGTGCTGCTTTGGAAACATTTTCAACATCTGCGTCCTGCGCCAATGACGTTGATGCACTGTCCTCGAGGGCCTCCGTCGAGCCGACGTCACCGGATGTTATAAGTAGGACGCACAACGCCCATAGCCTCAGTTGTAGTTTTTTCCCCAGAATGTGTGGCGCCAATCGTCTGCCAGAATGACTACAGAAAGCCTTGCAGAAACATAAGCTGCAATCGCATAAGAAAATCTGTAGAGGGGCAGGCTGGGAGGGTTCGATGTGGAATACTTCATCGGAACATCACATCGAAAGAACATTCCCAGGTAAGAAAGTAACTTGTTCTTCAAGGGGATTGGTTCCTCCGCCGTATTCCACATCTATGACAGACTCCCAAAACAGTACCAACGTATGGAGGTGGGAAAAGAATTTAGAATTTCAGAATGCCCAAACAAATTGCAGAATAGAGGACTGCCTTACCAAAGGACAAAACTTGCCCATGGACAGAATCCAGGGAGTAGTGTTTGACAAAAGTATGGACAGAGGCCCATGTGGCTGCTTCACAAATGTTACGAATGGGAACACCCCTCTCCAGAGCAGTAGAGGCAGCCACATCCCTAGTAGAATGGGCCAGTAAGCCTAGCGCAGGGTCCTTACCCGCCAAACGGTAACATTCAGAGATTGTCAAGATAATCCATCTAGACAAAGTCTGCTTAGTAACAGCTTATCCCAAACGCCTTTCACCGTATCCTACAAAGAGCAGATCGTCTGACCCGGGACATGCGTGAGATGTAGAAACTTAAAGCTCTCCTAGGATCCAAACTATGGAGCCTCTCCTCTTCTTTACTAGGATGCGGAGGAGGATAGGATGCTGGAAGAATGACCTTCTGGCTCAAATGAAATTCCGACACAACCTTCGGAAGAAAAGAAGGATGAACCCTAAGGTGGCTTAGCGGATAGTGCCTGCAACTCACTCTGCGAGCGGAAGTAACCGCAACTAAAAATACAGTTTTAAAGGTCAACAGTCTCAAAGGACATGAACGTAAAGGCTCAAACGGAGCTCCCATTAGGAACTTTAGAACAAGGTTCAGATCCCAACCAGGCACCTGGAAAGGTGACGGCGGGAACACATTAGTGAGCCCTTTCAGAAACGGAGAAATCAAAGGAATCTTAAAATAAGAACACTCCTCAGACGAGCGCTTAAACATGGACAGCGCCGCCAGGTAACCTTTAATGGTACCCATTTGCAGGCCCTTGTGGGCTAACGAAAGCAAAAAAGACAGAACCACAGGAATGGCACACGAAAAAGGATCCACATTCTTAATCCTGCACCAGTCGCAGAACTTTCTCCAACGGCAATGGTACAGGGACTTTGTTGCGGGCCTTCTGGCCGAAAGTAACATCTCCATCACGTCTTCAGAGAGGTCCCAATCCTTATACCTCAACCTTTCAGAAGCCAAGCATGAAGATTGAGAGACTTGAACTGTGGATGGAGAACCTGACACCCCCCCCTTCTCCCGTAAGAGCGATTGTCTCGGCAGGGAAGACGGCGTGGAAGGCAGATGGACAGGTCGAAAAGGTCTGGGTACCACGTTCTCCTGGCCCATGCTCGAGCAATGAGGATCATTCGGGAACCGAACCTCCGTAACCTCTGCACTCTGCAGCACTTGCGGAATGACAGGGACTGGAAGAAACGCGTACAGCAGTGAGAAGGACCACTCCACTACGAACGCGTCCCCTAAGGCTCCTTTTGGAGGAAATTCCCGCGAGCAGAATGTTTCGCACTTCCGGTTGACACTGGTGGCAAAGAGATCCACTTGTGGGGTCCCCCAAAGGGCGAAGATCTCCAGGAGAATCTCCTGAGCCAGCTCCCACTCGTGAGAGAACGTGCTCTGCCTGCTCAGAGCGTCCACCGCCTCATTTTTGTCTCTGGCCAGATGAACTGCCGAAATTTCCTGCTGAATGGCCCAGAACCAGAGCTGCATCGCCTCTCTGCACAGAGGGAGAGACCCTGCCCCTCCCCACCTTTTTTGCTGAGGTAGTGCATGGCCACTGTATTTTCCGTCACAATCAGGACATTCTTCCCCCGCACAGACGGGTGAAAAGCCTTCAGGGCTAGCCTGACGGCCCTCAGCTCCAACAGATTGACATGGAGTCTGGACACAGATTGAGACCAACGACCGCCGACTGTCAACTCGTGGCATGAGCTCCCCATCCCGTGAGGGATGCATCCGTCACGATCGTCACCAAAATGGAGCCCCCTTCATCAGATTGCCTTCGACGGCCCACCACAGAAGATACTGGACGACCGAGGGCAGCACCTGAACGGGATCCAACATCCCGCCCGAGGACTGTGACCACTGTATCTTGAGAGCCCACTGCAGAGATCTCATCCGCAGCCTAGCCTCTGGCACCAGGAGAATGCAGGATGCCATGAAGCCGAGCAACCTCAATAACTCGAACGCCAGGAGACTCTGGGCACGTTGAAGCTTGTCCACTATCTGCAGAATGTGATGAGCCCTCACCTGGGGAGGCGAACACTGCCCCAGAGATGTGTCGAGCACTGCTCCGATGTACTGGAGCCGCTGGGTAGGTGTCAATGGGGACTTCAAGTTGAGGGAGAAGCTCAGCCTGTGAAGGGAGTGGCAGGTGACTGACAGATGATCGAGGACTTGCTCGGGAGAGCGGGCCCTGATCAACCAATTGTCCAGGTAGGGGTAGTCGTGAATCCCCCTTTCCTGAGATACGCTGCCACTGCCACCATAAGCTTGGTGAAGACCCTCGGGTCAGAGGTCAATCCGAACGGCAGGACCCGAAACTGAAAATGCGAGTCACCAACTGCGAACCTCAGGTACTTCCTGTGCTTGGGATGAATCGGCACATGAAAGTAAGCATCCTTGAGGTCGAGAGACACCAACCAGTCCTGAAGTTGAAGGGCCTGGAGGACTTGAGAAAGAGTAACCATCTTGAACTTGTCCTTCCTGAGGAGCTTGTTCAAACCACGCAAGTCCATGATGGGTCTCAATCCCCCGTCTTTTTTCGGGATCAAAAAATATGGGGAATACCATCCCTTGTTCCTCTCCGCTATAGGCACCAGTTCCATGGCGACTTTCTCCAGCAGGGATTTGATTTCCTGCGCAAGGAGCGGATACGGACTCTTCAAAGAGAGATTCCCTGGTGGATTGTCGTGAGGCCTCTGCCGGAAATGAAGACAGTAGCCGTGGGCTATGATCTCCAGAACCCACACATCTGAAGTAATGGCACGCCATTCTACCAGATGCTGCGCCAGCCTTCCCCCCCCCAACCGGCGAACCATGGGACATGGCCTCATGACTGAGCTGAAACGACTGCGGCAGTGCCTGAGGGCAAAGAGGCAACTGCCCAAGCGGCTTTGGCACCTTGAGTACCTTGTTTTCCACCTCTGGTACTCCTACGTTGGCCCCTTTGACTGGCAGCTCACCTCGATCTACCAAAGAACGTATAGTATCGAAAGGAACCTCTCCTCCATTGCTGTCCCCTAGGATGAAAAGGCAGAGGTTGACGAACTGCAGCGCTCAACGACTTTGCTGCAGCTTTGGAGGTCGGCAACCTCTCAAGGCTCTTGTCAGCCTTGCTGCCAAAAAGATGGTCACCATCAAAGGGCATGTTGAAAAGCCGGGCTTGTACATCAGGAGCAAACCCGACTTCCGCAACCACGCAAATCTGCGCATCACGGTGCTCGCCGCCATGGACCGGCTGACGCACTCTGCCACGTCCAGACCTGATTGAACGGATTCACACATGGCATCCTTGCCATCTTGTACAAGGGCAAGAAAGCCATCCCGTTCCTCCCCTTTCGGGAATATGTTCAGCCGCCAAAGCTACACAATTCCACAGAGTGTGAGTGACACGTGCTAAGGCACACACGGAGTTGGCCGCCTTCAAAGCCATACCCCCTGAAGAAAACGCCCAACCGTCAAAACGTTTATCATCCCTATCAGGAGGGATGGTAGGGTACGACGCCTGCTTTGCCTGGGCCATAGCCGCCTGCATCACCAAACTCTCCGGAGTGGGGTGCGTCGTCAAGTAGCAGGGGTCGCTACTGGCTGGACGGTATTTTTTCAGCAACAACTTGCTCACTGCCGGGAGATTCTCCAGAGCAGTCCAAGCCGCCGCAGCCACCCTTCTCTGTAAAGCCATATGAAATGGCACCCCCGGGTCAGTGGGTGGACCTTGGTCATAGATATCTGTCAGGTCATCCTGCAGAAAATCCACTGGTGGCGCAGACCACCCCAAGTACTCCGTCACCCTCAACATGAGACGCCGGTATGAAGACTCAGTGTGCGTGCCAGGCTCAGGCCTACCGAACTCAACCTCGTGAGAGGTGTCCAGACCACTGGCGTTGTGCAAATACCGACGCAGGTCTTCCAACTGGCTATGACCAGACAAGAGTTCATCAGGAACCAAACCTTCATCGGACCCTTCATCCACCTCAGAGATGTAATCCAGCGGCTGGAATAAATCCCTGGATGAAGGCACAGAAAAAGGTTCAAATACAGTCCCCACTGACTTCTTCAGGGCCTTCCTCGGAGTTTCCACCAATGCACGGGGTACCTCCAGTAAAGCCTCCACAAAAGGCGTTGAGGGCTTCGACTGAATCGTTGTCCTTTGTAGGACAAGCTACCTGCAGTAAACCCCAGGATCGAGAAGTTGTTCAGGGCAGCCCAGTCAGACCCGCTGTACATAAGGGGGCAACAGAAACCAGACTCCCTTGTAGTCACTAATACCCAAAAGAGGGCAGGAACGCCCCTATCGTCATTTGAGGCTCCCCCCGACAAGGAGAGCAAAAAGATCTACTGTTTGGGAAGGAAGGTAGCCTCCACTTCCGCCTACCAGGCAAGGATTTCCAACTCCACCACTCTGCTGGCTAGATACAACTGCCACCAGTGGGAACAAGTTGCGGCACTCATTGACTCTGCACCGGAACCTTTAAAAAGCCAGTTGGCACAGGTTGCGTCGGAAGGGAGGGCTGTGTCTGGTTGCATCCTTAAGGCAACCTTTGATGTCACGGATAACGCCGGCAGGCTAATAGCAGAGAGCACTGTTATTAAAAGACCTGCTGGTTAAGGCAGTCAGGGTTTAAACCCGAGACACAAGCATCCTTAATAGACAAGCCGGTGGAGCCGGATCTACTGTTTGGCAAGGCGGTAGAGGACGCATTAAAAAAATGCCAAGGATGAGTATTAGACTCTGAAATCTCTGGGACAGTTGACCAACAAACACCCTAATCAAAGAGGGAATGGCAATTTTCATCGCCCACGCGGCCAAAATTCACAGAGGCTCCAACTATTCTCAGGGGCAGGGTACACCATGGGGTAACAACCAGCAGTCTACCCAGAGTTACAACAGGGGAAACAAAAGGGGTCGTGGTAAGGGTAGAGGCAGCCCCAGCAGAGGCGGCACGCCTCCCGCAAAGCAGTGACGCCGAGATCAGGGTCCCTTCCCACGCATCTCGAGTAGGGGGACGCATTACCAACTTCACCCAAGCTTGGGAAGGGATCACATCAGACAGATGGGTGCTGTCGACAGTCTCCGCAGGATACTGCATAGAACTGCTCGAGCAACCCCGAAACCACCCTCCTTGACAAAAGGTACATTCCTTAGACCGCCAGAAGATCCTCCTCGAGGAGATTGTCAATCTTCTAGAAAAGGACGCAATGAAACTCGTCCCGGGCTAACAGGTAAACAAGGGTATTTATTCAACTTCCTTCCTTGTGCCAAAAAAAGATCTAACCATGCGCCCAGTCTTAGACTTACGCCCTGCAAACAAGTATGTCAAGCCTCAAAATTTCGCATGACTACTCTCCAAGAGGTAATCCCCCTCCTAAAAAAAAAAAAAGGGTTATTACATGGCAACATTGGACATGAAAGATTTTCATAGTTCCGTGTTCCCAGCGCACAGAAGATTCTTGCGTTTCAAGGTGGACAGTCAGCACTACCAGTTCAAGGTGCTGCCCTTCGGTATAGCCTTGGCTCCAAGGGTATTCACCAATGTACTGGCAGTGGCGGCGGCACACCTACGCAGGGAGGCAATCCCAGTGTACCCTTACCTGGACGACTGGCTCATCACGGGGGAGACCTCAGGAATTTGCAGATCAAACATTCAAAGAACGATCGACCTCTTCGAATTGGGTTTCTCCATAACCGAGTAAATCAAGCCTGGTGCAAAGCACCTCCAAACAGTTCCTAGGAGCTGTACTAAACACTCAGGAGGGGTTGGCCTTTCCTTCAGAAGAAAGAATTCGGAATATACTACTGCCAATTCCTCTATACCAGACCAGTCGCCAGATAACGGTGTGCAAAGTGATGCGTTTGCTAGGCATGATGGCATCAAGTATTTACCTGGTCCCCCACGCGCGCCTGCGTCCCATGCAAGAACGGTTGGCGAAACAGTGGTCTCAGGCAAGTGGTCAGTGGGACGATCTAGTGGTTGTTTCGCCAACACTGGTACAAAGTCCCCACTGGTGGACAAGAGAGAACCTGTCCAAGGGGAAACCCTTTTACGATCCAGAAATACAGGCTGTAGTCACTACAGATGCATCCCTGTCAGGGTGGGGGAGCACACATCCTTCACCACACAGCTCAGGGTCTCTGGTCTCACACAGTGGCCAAGAATCATATCAATCTGCTAGAACTTCTGGCAGTATTCAGAGCGCAAATTAACAAGGGGGGATCCTGGGATTCCCTCTGCCAGACATTAGTCCTGGTTATGAGAGATTTACCCAGAGTCTTTAGCTCACTAAGCTTCACAGAGAAGAAATATCCCAAACATATCAGTCTTTGTCCTGCCCAGGGGCAGTCCAGCACCGAAATGCTAGGCAATTCTCCTCTGAACAAGAGTATCAACAGAAACCCCAGACACGTGTTTCGGTCTGGTTGGACCTCATCAGTAGGGTGGATCCGTGCCTCTCTAAGAATAGTGAGCAAGGGGTCCACGTCAGGATTACCCTAGTAATTTAGGGTGAGACCCAATTCAGTATTCAGAGTGCTTCAAGCGTTCGAGCCCCACCTGTTGAACCTGTCAGTGCAGATCTTAACAGACAGCACAACAGCAATGTTCTGCCTAAACAAGCAGGGAGGAACTTGTTCGCCAAATCTGTCCAAGCTTGCCCAGAAAATTTGGAGATGGGCACTCAGACGGAATATTCACCTGTCATCTCAACATGTTCCAGGTGATCTCAATTCACTAGCAGACGCCTTGAGCAGAGATCCTCTCCCAATAGAACACGAGTGGTCTCTACACAGAGAAGTCGTAGTAGACATCTTCTCACAGTGGGGTTTCCCCACTATAGACCTATTCGCCACAAGCGAAAACAGACCATGCCCAGACTTCGCATCCAGGTTTTCCCAACCAGGCTCCAAAGGGAACGCCCTGTGGACGAACTGGTCAGGGATGGTTACTTGCGCTTTTCCACCAACTCCTCTAATGAGGAAGGTGGTCAACAAGATGCACAGTGAATCGATGACGCTCATTCTAGTTGCTCCCATGTGGGCGAGACAACCGTGGTTCCCACACCTGCGCAGACTAGCAGCGTGCAAACCCATCAGACTCCCGTGCTGGTACAACCTCCTATCCCAGCACCAAGGTCAAACAGTGCATCCTCAACCCAACTCAATGAACTTGGCAGCATGGCTCCTGAAGTCACAGAGTTTGGGCACCTCAATTTACCACAGAGGTGCATGGACATTCTAAAGGAATCTAGGAAGCCAAACACTAGGCACTGTTACTTTAACAAATGGAAAAGATTTGTTATGTGGTGCCAGAATAAGCAAATCAACCCAGTTGATTGCACCCCTTCTACCATTGTCACCTACATGCTCCACCTACTGGACGCAGGGTTGGTATTTAATTCACTAAGGGTACACCTGGCAGCTCTGTCAGCATACACCACCTCCCATAGCAAGGTATCGTGGTGGAAAGTACTAGTGGTTAAAGCTTTCATGGAAGGGGTAAAGAGACTCCACCCTCCAATTTCTAACCCTCCACTGGGTTGGGACCTTAATGTAGTGCTTGCTAAGCTCATGGGCCCACCATTTGAACCCATGCATAAAGCCAGTCTCAAACACCTGACCTATAAAACTGCCTTCTTAGTAGCCATTACATCCGTAAGAAGGGTCAGTGAAATTCAGGCTCTGTCAGTGTAGGATCCTTTCTTTACTGTTCATAAGGATAGACTGGTTCTACATACACACCCTAGGTTCTCACCTACGTTTATTTCTAAATTCCACGTTAACCAGTCAATTGAGCTTCCGGCTTTCTTCCAAGAACCCAAGAGCTCTGCTGAGGTGAAACTACACACTCTAGATGTACGAAGAGCAGTCCTCTACTATGTAGACAAGACCAGGCCGCTAAGAAAAACAGACCAACTGTTTGTCTCCGTAGCTACAGGCAAAGAGGGAGATTGCGTCACTAAAGGTGCTATTTCTAAGTGGATTGTAAATTGTATCCAGCAGTGTTACTCCCTTTCAGAAAGAACTTTGCCTTTTACGCCAAGAGCCCACTCTACAAGAGGCATCGGGGCCACTCTGGCTTTTATTGCAAATGTACCCCTTGACACCATTTGCAAAGCAGCTACTTGGAGCTCTATTCACACTTTTACTCAGCACTACTGCATTGACACTCATTCCAAGACGGATACCCAAGTGGGACAAGCGATTCTAAGACACCTGTTTGCTCAGGACCCTTCTCACATCCCAGTTCCTTCTAATACTGCTCGCTAATCTATGCACAGCATGTGATCTAAGCAGATTCCACAAGCCTCAGAAGGGATACATTACTCACCGTAATCGTATTTCTGATGCTTGTATCTGCTTAGATTCACATGCGACCCACCCTTCCTCCCATCTGAGAGAAGGCGCATGGATGCTTGTAGTCTTATCTTCCTCTATCTGCTTGGATAATCTATACTCGTGCTATTCCTCATGCTACCTCATGTCAGAAAAAATACAATCTGAGGGTCCTACACGTGTGAGGGATCATGGGTACAGTGGACGTCACACTAGGGATAGTATTACTGGCACGCCCATTTTCGAGTTTCAGAAAACAAACTGTAATACTCTGCAGTTTCCACTAGATGTCGGCCTATGCACAGCATGTGAATTTAAGCAGATACAAGCATCAGAAATATTTTTACGGTGAGTAATGTATCCCTTATTAACCTATGCCTTTTTGCTCCTACTTTAAATGCTCTGAATGCCATTTTGCTCCTCCTTCAAAGTAGTTTAAATGCCTCAGAACCTGATAGTGTAAAGTTCTGAAGTATATTTCGAGGGGATTGGTTCTTCCGACGTATTCCACATCTATTATAGGTAATCACCACAGCTGTGCTTCTTCGGAACATTTTTCTGCGTCCTGCATCGATGTGGATACGCCGTCCTCGAGGCCCTCCGTCGAGCCGACGTCACCGGATGTTGTAAGTAGGACGCATGATGCCCATAGCCTCAGTTACGTTTTTTATGCGAATGTGTTCGCTTCAGAGATCTCGGCGTGCCTCAGTTCTTCCGATTTCTATCGGTTCTCCGAACTTGATTGTTTGTGAAGATATCATGTCTTCGTCTTCTACCCCGCAGTCGGGTTTCAAGAAGTGTCGGGACTGCGGTTCCAAGATGTCGCTTACGGACCCGCATGATGTCTGCCTCTGGTGCCTTGGCGAGGACCACGCCATGGATGACTGTGATCATTGCCAGTCTTTGACGTTGAAGGCCTTGCGGGAGTGGAAGAAGCTATCTGTAGGTTGGGTTTCCAAACCCCGAAAGTCGAAAACCGCTGGTCTTTCGACCGATTCGAGGGGCGACTCTCTGCATCGGCGTAAGTCCAGGGGGGTCTCGGTCCCGGAGTGGTTCCCGCCATTCCTCTGCCTCTTCTAGGCACTTGCGAAAGCGCCGTCACAGGTCGCCTTCCCCGTCCTCGTCCGAGGGTTTACTGCCCTGGTGAGGTTGGGATTGAGAAGGGAAGGATCACTCCTTCTCTGTATAGGTTTGAGAATAGGGATGGCCTGGGCAATGGGTCTCTTTTCTCCCACTAGTTCCTCGGCAAAGTCCCTCTCCTCCTGAGCTCCCGGAGTATCTATGCGGAAGTGTTCTTCCGCTCTGGATAAAACCTCATTAAGGAGAGGTTGGTTATCGACTGGACTCAGCGAAGTCCCTCTCCTCCTGAGCTCCCCGAGTATCTATGCGGAAGTGTTCTTCCGCTCTGGATAAAACCTCATTAAGGAGAGGTTGGTTATCGACTGGAGAGTCGGTAACCGGAGGTTCCCTGTCTACTGGGGAGTCTACTCTGTAGACTTCTGGGTTATCTTTGTCTTCCTCTTGGTCCTCGTCAGCCCCATAGTAGTCCACCCCAGTTTGGTCATCCAACGTTGCCAATTCTGGATCCTCACTATACTGAGTGTATGGCTGTACGTAGAAAGGGTCAGAAGACTGACTCTGCGTTGGTGTTTCAACTCGAGGTTTCTTACCAGGGCGCTGAGGGTCCCTAGACCCTGAGGGAGTAGCCCCGTCCGGGGTATAAGAGAGGAAGTGCTCTGGGTTCTTGGCATAGGAGTCTGCCAGGGATGACATTCTAGACATAAATCTGGCTATGTCCTCACTAGACCATTATTTGGAGATGGGAATGACCCTCTCTTGGAGGTGTTTTCCTACAATATCCTGACTGGACCTAAGGGCTTGTGCAGGGGTCTTAGTAAGTTTAACCGAGGACTTAGAACTGTCTTTAGGTATCTGTGTTGTAGAAGAAGGCTGAGAAGACCTCTTCTGCTGTTTTCCCCCCTCCCTGTGAGTGGAAGAGTGCTTCCCTGGTGTTTTCACCTTCTCAGAGCTTTTCAACGTCTGGTGTCGAGATTCGGGGGTTGTGTCTCTCTCCGTAGAGCGAGGACATCAGGACACGGGCACAGGCGTCGAGCGGTCCGCTGATGCCGACTTCTGGAGTGCGGCCTGGGAACGGAGGTCGGTTTCGTCTTCGGACGATCGAACCTCCATTACTTTAGTAAGTGAGGCACTCTTGGCAACAGTGGATGGCTGCCTGGTGAGATGCGGCGATCTTGAGAGCGCCAAAAGGACACCGATTCGGTGGACCGTTCTCTGTGCGCCTCTTTCCAAAAACTAGACGTGCGTGTCGAGTCTCGGTTGGACTTCGAGTGTTTAGTGGAAGTGGTGTGGGTAGCGCTAGTGTCGCCGGGTGTTTTCCCCATAGCTGCCCTGCCGGACACCCTTCTGAGGTCGGGGACTTGCGCTTGGCTGTCTTTCGACTGAAGGCGCCCTCCGCATCCATGGCCTCTCGTTGCCTGCCGTGGTGGGCCCAAGGTTTGATCGAATGGTCCTTTAGAGTTTTAGCCTTGAACCGGCTACACGCTCTGCAACTCGCCTCAGGGTGGTCCCTCGGTAAGCAGAGGTTACAGGTGGCGTGTGTCAACCCAAGGGTACTTGCGGTTGCACTTGGGCAAAATTGGAAAGGGGTACCCTCCATACGCACCCTGTGGCAGCGGGCTAGTGTGTAGGAATATATATATATATATATATATATATATATATATATATATATATATATACACACATACATACATACATACATACATACATACATATGTCAGTGAAGAGTGTGTACCACCCCCCACTCTCCATACTTTTACAGGGCAGAGGCCTTCCGAGGCCCGAGCCGAGGCCAGATCCGGCGTCGAGCTTCGGGATCCGATGAACTCGACGTGGATAATGAAGAAAATGGGAAATATACATTATTTATGCAAAATTATGGCTAAAGCCAGGGAACTCCGCAGGATGCTTCCGGCAAGTATGGCGGAAAAAGCGATCTGAGGGTCCTACACTCGTGAGGGATCATGGGTACAGTGGATGTCACACTAGGGATAGTATTACTGGCACGCCCTGTGTCGACGCCCATTTTCGAGATTCGAAAAACAAACTAATGCTCCGCAGCTTCCACTAGATGTCGGCCTATGCACAGCATGTGATCTAAGCAGATTCCACAAACCTCAGAAAAAGAAGTTACGCTTAAACAGTCCAAATAGTTTGAGTTCACCAGGAGTCAATTCAATGCAATAGGTTAGGCCAGAGTCAATGGAGACGTCTGTTCCTGGCAGTTCCTGCAGATCTCGCTGTTCCTGAGCCTCAGTCACGGGGACAAGAAGGAGGACGTCGGGGGACTCCTGCACTGCACCGCGACTGGTCGAAAAGCTGGAAATCTTCAATTCTGGTACCTGTAGTCAAGCATACAAACTGGTGTTCCTCTCCCTGGTTATTCGGTTTCCTGCAGCACTCTGAGGAAAATACAACCAGCTCTGAGAATGGTATCCAGGTGGCTTAGTGTCGAGTTGATTGGTCCCACCAACTCAAAAGGGAGAAGTCGTCCTTGCAGGGCTTCTCTGTTGAGATGAACTTGGCGATTCGGACCTGCAGCAGGGCTTCACCGGGCAAACCAATGGTCCAGGAGTAGCAGAAGCCATCCTCTTCAAGCTCGTCTTAGTTTCTTTTGTTCCAGTGGTCGACTCTGCCTTCCAAGCCAGAGGGTACTGAATGCAAATCTGCCTAACAGTGAGTCAGGGAAGTGTTCCAGTTTTCCCAAAAGGTTTAAATACCTTCCCTTGGTTAAAGTACTGTTTCCAAGAGCAGTGAAGTGAAATTGACTACTTACATTTGTAACTTTCTAGACCCACCACACATTATCTTACACTAGGGTGCTGGAGGGGGTACTTAGTATCCCCTTTGTATAGTTTATCGTGTAACATTTTTATGTTGCCCTTTCTACAATTAATGGCTGGAGGCAGTGGTTTACTTTTCAGTACCATTGAGTGTTTCTACCGCAGGTTACAGCTGCAGTAAAGCACCCATGGGTGCCCATTTTGTCAAAATGTCCTCAGTCTTCTTTTTTCACCATTTCCTGTTGGAAAAGTCCTTCTTGAGATTTATTCTGCCCGCCAAACCAGGTTTGGTCCCTTCTTTTGTTTGGTCTTTGGCGGGTTTCACTGTTGAAGCCCGCCTCTGGCTCCAGCGAGGGAGGTTCCCGAAACTCTCTGTACCTAGTCTCCTTGGTTACAGGAATGCACCCAAAGGTGATTGGATGTCTGGCTCTCCTTGGAGGACAGCCACCCTGCTGTGTGAATGACAGCTAGGCTGCAAATTAATGGGAGAAACCGGAGGTCTTTTGCTTGGAAGGCCGAGTCGACCTCTGGACGAAGGAATCCGAAGAAGAACCTGGAAGAGACGCTTGCTTCAACTCCTAGACTGTTGGATTGCCCAGTGAAGCCCTGCTGCAGTGCTGGAGCTCCGAATTCGCCTCGACTAGAGAAGACCTACGAAGGATGACTTCTCCCCATGGGTTGGTAGGACCAATAAACCCCAAAGTGAACTCTTCTGGACATCCTCTCGGAGCTGGCTGTACTTCCACTGCTGCAGGAACAGATTGCCAGGGAGAGGAACACCAGGATTGAGTGCATCATTTTTAAGTCGGACCGAAGCTCCAGGAAGATCCTCCAGACTCCTATGAAGCAGGACTGACCAAGCCCGAGCGACCTCAACAGAGTGCTGGCCCCCAGATGCGAGAAAGGTCCATAAGGTATCCGAGAACCGCGCTGGTGCTATTCGCGAGAAGCTGAAATCGTGAAGTGCTGCTGATCTGAAGTTTGCCCATTGCTGCAGCCGACCTTCAAACTGTAGTGCAGGAGTCCCCAGACGTCCTCCCTCTTGTCCCCACGACGGAGGCCCAGAAACAACAGGATCTGCAGTACTACAACTGGAACAGAAGCCAGCTGGAACCAATTTCTTCAGACCTAAGGTACCGTCAACTAAGGGGTACTTGCCTCTTGTCGTGTAGCCAGTTGAGACTTGTCTTGGTTGCTCTTGTGCAGAGTTGCCTGCAGCCTTGCCCCTCACAGGCCGCCCAGCTTGTTTCCCAACAGTGATTTCATTTTCTACAAAGACTTCTAAAACATTGTGCAAGACTTTTTACTTACCTGCAAGAGGTGCTTCAGCTCGCTCACGTAGACTTTTGCTCAATTAACATCGGCTGTCCTGGCTCCCTGAAAGACTCTTCTAACCTCTGACTTTGTGCTTTAACTATCCCTCATGAAAAGCCACACAGTCTATAACTTGTGCAGCTTGGAAAGGGTTCATTTACTTTGCATTGGGGGGGGGTTCAAAAGTACTTGCCTGCATAAGAATATTTGTTAACCATTGTTTTATTCCCTCATCTTTTCCTTTTGACACTAACCTCAGTATTGCTCTAAATGTGACGGTGATATGTCTACAGTGTTCTAGTTATTTAAGCCAACTCAGGGTGTAGGAAGTGTCTGTGTGCCATCCCAAATGGGTATCTACTGATTTAAAGAAACAGTGTGTTTTTTAAAGTATATTTTTGTTACACATTTGCTCCCTTCTAAAGAAGGCTTATTCAACTGACTGTTAAATTAATAAATAATTGTTTAATCAAGAAACTTGGAGTCTTGTTTATTTGAATACCAGTCACTGAATCTCTGTTATAACCCTACAGCTCACATTCACCCTTCTTGAGATAAGCCTGGCTGCTCAGTCGCTCTACCAACTTGTGTAGTACATGCTTATACCAAAGGTTGAGTTAACTATTGCCAAGAGGACAAGACTGGTGCCGTCTCCCACAGGCTACTACATACAATCTTGCCTAACACTGAAGAAAGTCCTTTGTCGAGCTCCAGGCTTGAGAGCTCCTGACTACAACCAATCCTTCATTGTACAAACAGCTGCTTCAAAAACAGGAATAGGTGCAGTCTTGAGCCAACTGGATGAGAAAAGCAGGGAATGCCCTATCTGCTTCATCAGTAGGAAACTGAAGGACTATGAGACAAGGTGGACAACTATAGAACGTGAATGTTATGCCTTGTGTGGTCTTGATATGGTTCTACTCATTATTCAGACAGACCACCAACCCTTGAGTGCCAAAGATCTGAAGTCTGCCCATTGCTGCCGCCGACCTTCTAATCGTAGTGTAGGAGTCCGTAGACGTCCTCCCTCTTGTCCCCACGACGGAGGCCCAGGAAAAACAGGATCTGCCATGCTACAGCAGGAACAGAAGCCAGAAGGAAACAATTTCTTCAGACGCAAGGTTCTGTGAACTAAGGAGTACTTACCACTTGTTGGGTAACTTGCTTGCTCTCAGTTGAGACTTGCAGTTGTGGCCTCCTGCAGAGTTGCTTGCAGCTTTGACCACCACAAGCCTCCCAGTTTGTGGCTCAACAGTGATTTATCTTTCTACAAAGACTTCTAAAACATTGTGCAAGACTTTTTACTTACCTTCAAGAAGTGCCTCAGCTCCCCCAGACTTTGCTCAATTGACATTGGCTGTCCTGACCCCCTGAAGACTCTTCTAACCTCTGTCTTTGGGTTTGATCTGGCCCTCCAAAAAGTGATACATTCTTTACTTGTATAGCTGGGAAAGGGTTAATCTACATTGCATTGGGGGGGTTCAAAAGTGCTTACCTGTTTGGGAAACTTGTTAACCATTGTTTCCCCTAACCTTCTCCTTTTGACACTAAACTCAGTATTGCTCTAAATGTACCAGTGATATATCAATGTCCACAGTGTCCTAGTTATTGAAGTCATCTCATGGTGTAGGAAGTGTCCGTGTGCCATCCCAAAAAGTTATCTACTGATTTATTGAAACTGAGAGTGGGTATTTTTAAAGAATATTTAAGTGTTAAATATTTGCTCCCTTCTAAATAAGGCTTATTCAACTGACTGTTAAATGAATAAATAATTATTTAATCAAGAAACCCTGAGTGGAAGTGTTATTTGGATACTTGTTATTGTGAATCTCTATGTTGCAACCCTACAGCTCACATTGACCCCTCTTGAGATACGCCTGGCTGCTCAGTCACTCTACCAACTTGTGCAGTACAGACTTATACCAACGGTTGGGTTGCTTTTGCCAAGACACCCATTATACCATTCAACACATGCCAAAGGGTGTGGGCTACATGTTTTTTAAGGGTCATAGAGGGAACTCCAAACACCCAATCCCCACCTAACTACAGAACTCCCTCTAGTCCAGTGTAATAATGCCATTTTCTACATTTGTACAGTACTCCTCCTTGGGCCGCACCATTTGCTTCCCTAAGTTAATGTTACCTTTGTAAGACACCAGTTATTTTTGGTAAATTGTTATTTTTACCTTGATCTTCTTGAAGTCGACAGGTTTCCGGATCAGCTCGTAGTACTCTGGCAGCTCCTTCCGGGAAGGCAGCTGGATGAAAACCTCACTGAGCTGTCGCCCGCTGCTACTGTGAAAGCAGAAGACATAATGCAAAGGATAAAAAAAACACTCTTGTTAGCCAGTGCGCATTGTTTTTAAAGATGTTCATACAGCATGATGTGATGTGCTATCTTAAGGCAACACCCGGGGGCTGGGATACACAGCAAACATTGGCAGACAGTGCAACGTTGTGAACCTTGTGGCTAAAATAACAGAACAAAAAGAGACAGGCAAGGGTGTTGGGTCGACGTCCTGTGGGTTGCCTTGGGTATGAGCACACTAAGCTTTCTGTTTATCCTGAATGCTTCACTGACCTTTATACTTAGCATTTTGTTAGTGAGATTTCTGCACAACCCTGGCGAGGGCTGCGTAAACATCTAACCTAATGGTAAAACAGTTTGTCACCCAAAAGAAAAGACCAGACTTTCCAATGGTAACTGCAGCAGAGCAGTCAGGCTTAATGCCAGGAGGGAGGAAGCCTGGCAAGGAGGGAGAATTAATCCCTATAGACACCACAAAAGAATACCCCACTCTGGTATCGATACACTTTATTCACAAGGTCTCAAAATATTTACGAAAGGAAAAATAAGGACTTGGTTTAAACATAGCAGAGCATTATGAAAAAACAACAAATGGACAGTTAAGGCCTAGCTCACTCATTCTCTTAAAATGCAGACCCATACATGGTGGTAGACACTATACATATAGGTTTCCAGAGATATATTAAGAAAAGACAGACAATATTAGACAGTAATAATTACCACGATCAAAAGTACTAGACAGAAGTGAACATTCTACATTCTAAATTTAGTATTGTTAAGATGGATTTCTAGAATCTGGCATAGTAGACGGATTTTAGGAGGCCATCATAGTTATATTAAACAGGGCAAATCTGACGTTAGACGGACCCAATCAAGGTCACCGTGTAGAGGAGTTAGGGCTTGGTCTCAGGAGAGTGAGGTCAGGGGCCCACAATGAGTCCACAGAGTAAAGCACACAATAATTCAATTTAGACAGGTATTTACAACAATGCAATATTTATTACAGGCCCAAAAACACACACTAGGAAGTGAAGTAAGCGGACAGTAATATCACACACTCAATTATCAAACATATATAAAGTCAACTTCAGGTTCCTATAAATGCAAGAATAACTTAGATAACAAAAAGAAGGTAAGTAAAGATGCAGTAGAACAAAATAAATTCACAAGAATTATACCCCAACTTTTTAAGTCCTATCCCTAGGATGTATTATGGGGGTGGGGGGGAAGTGTGCCCAAAAGTCTTCTTAGGAAAAGGGATTGATGCAGGTATAGTTCTTGTGGTGGTGCAAATGTTCCAGAAGATATTCAACAAAGCTACAGGTAGATACAATTATATTTCTATCTTTTACATACAAGATTTTAGATCAGACGATCAAAGAGCAAAGGAACGGAACAAACAACCAAGGTTTATTCCAAGGAGAACAGGGGGAGGTGAATGCGTTGCAATTACTTACCCTCATGACTCGGATTTTCCCAGATGACATCATGGGTCGACTGGGGGGTTTGCTGGAGGTAGGTTTTCCCACCGTTGGTTCCAGTTAGAGATGGCCAGGAGCTGCAGGTGCAAGGATTCCTTCAGTCAGTTCCAGGAGAAGAGTGCAACCCCCCCAAAGAAGAAATGCATAAGGCACCGATGCAGATCTCCTCAGGTAACTTCACGGGACTGGGGAAGGAGAGTCCCAGTGATGGCTACCGCACAAAGGCGACAACAGGCGTCTTTCCAATCACGGTTGAAGTACTCCAGAGCAGGATCCCTTCATGTTGGGATCCTAAAATTTGGCGGGATGGCGACTTATCCCATAAGCTGGCAACCGCTGATGCTCTGGTGACTAATGCGGAAATGCAACGATTCTACTGAGGTAGCCCACTGGGGAGCAGGTTAGTCCACCGAGTGGTCCAGGGACACTTCTGACGACTGGCTCCTCGGTTATGAGTCGAGAATGTTTGGCCACACCAGTCCAAGGCTTGAGGCACTGCAGATGGCCTATGCAGATAAGGTAGTCCAGCAGGGCTTCCCCGGGCAAAATGCAGAAGGATGCTGGACCTCTTCGGAAGTCATCCAGAGATCTTCAGTCGGCTGCTCTTCTACACAGTATACTTGGCTCTGGTAGAGTGTCTGCTTTCCTCCATATATCTTAAAGGCATCTGTGTTGCACATTTGCAGCACACAGAACCCTATGTGCAGTGTTGCTGGGAAAGCTTTGGGTTCGCCTTTGATATTCTTTAACTATCCTTAAATTCTACTATTCTGAACGATAGGTGGATACTGAGTATCCTTCCTAAAACTAACTTATGATAGATGAACACACACCACCTTATGTGGAGTGCTAAGGGGAATACAGGGGGGTTGGGGAGGAGTGCTAAGGGGAATACAGGGGGGTTGGGGAGGAGTGCTAAGTGGAATACAGGGGGGTTGGGGAGGAGTGCTAAGGGGAATACAGGGGGGTTGGGGAGGAGTGCTAAGGGGAATACAGGGGGGTTGGGGAGGAGTGCTAAGGGGAATACAGGGGGGTTGGGGAGGAGTGCTAAGTGGAATACAGGGGGGTTGGGGAGGAGTGCTAAGGGGAATACAGGGGGGTTGGGGAGGAGTGCTAAGGGGAATACAGGGGGGTTGGGGAGGAGTGCTAAGGGGAATACAGGGGGGTTGGGGAGGAGTGCTAAGGGGAATACAGGGGGGTTGGGGAGGAGTGCTAAGGGGAATACAGGGGGGTTGGGGAGGAGTGCTAAGGGGAATACAGGGGGGTTGGGGAGGAGTGCTAAGGGGAATACAGGGGGGTTGGGGAGGAGTGCTAAGGGGAATACAGGGGGGTTGGGGAGGAGTGCTAAGGGGAATACAGGGGGGTTGGGGAGGAGTGCTAAGGGGAATACAGGGGGGTTGGGTGTATGTATAGTGCTAAGGGGAATCCGGGGGGGAGGGTGTGTGTGTGTGTGTGTGTGTGTGTAGTGCTAAGGGGAATCCGGGGGGGGAGGGTGTGTGTGTGTGTGGAGTGCTAAGGGGAATCCAGGGGGGAGGGTGTGTGTGTGTGGAGTGCTAAGGGGAATCCGGGGAGGGGGAGGGGGTGTGTGTGTGGAGTGCGTGTGTAGAGTGCTAAGGGGAATCCGGGGGTGGTGTGTGTGTGTGTGTGTGTGTGTGTGTGTGTGTGTGTGTGTGTGTGTGTGTGTGTGTGTGTGTGTGTGTGTGTGTGTGTGTGCGTGCGTGCGTGCGTGTGTAGAGTGCTAAGGGGAAACCGGGGAGGGGGAGGGGGTGTGTGTGTGTGTGCGTGCGTGCGTGTGTAGAGTGCTAAGGGGAATCCGGGGAGGGGGAGGGGGTGTGTGCGTGCGTGCGTGTGTAGAGTGCTAAGGGGAATCCGGGGAGGGAGAGGGGGGGTGTGTGTGTGGAGTGCGTGTGGAGTGCTAATGGGAATCCGGGGAGGGGGAGGGTGTGTGTGTGTGTGTGTGTGTGTGTGTGGAGTGCTAAGGGTAATCCGGGTGGGTGGTGTGTGTGTGCGTGCGTGCGTGTGTAGAGTGCTAAGGGGAATCCGGGGGGGGGTGCGTTTGTGTGTAGAGTGCTAAGGGGAATCCGGGGGGGGGGGGGGGGCAGTGTGTAGTGCTAAGGGTAACCCGGGGGGATGGGGGGGGTTGGGTGCAGGTGTGTGTGTGTGGAGTGCTAAGGGGAATCCGGGGGGGGGGGGGGGGGGGTGGAGTGCTAAGGGGAATCCGGGGGGGGGGGGGGTGGTGGGAGGGGGAGGCTTGTGTGCGGAGTGCTAAGGGGAATCCGGGGTGGGGGGGGGTGGGGGCGGTGGTTGTAGTGTGTGTGCGTGCGTGCGTGTGTAGAGTGCTAAGGGGAATCCGGGGAGGAGGAGGGGGTGTGTGTGTGTGCGTGTGTAGAGTGCTAAGGGGAATCCGGGGGGGGGGGGGGGGTGTTGTGTGTGTGCGTTTGTGTGTAGAGTGCTAAGGGGAATCCGGGGGGGGGGGGGGGGCAGTGTGTAGTGCTAAGGGGAATTCTGGGTGGGGGGGGGTTGGTTGGGGGTGGGTGTGTGTGGAGTGCTAAGGGGAATCCGGGGGGGGGGGGGGTGGAGTGCTAAGGGGAATCCGGGGGGGGGGGGGAGGCTTGTGTGTGGAGTGCTAAGGGGAATCCGGGGGGGATGTGTGTGGAGTGCTAAGGGGAATCCGGGGGGGGGATTGTGGAGTGCTAAGGGGAATTCGGGGGTGTGTGTGTGTGTGTGTGTGTGTGTGTGTGGGTGTGTGTGGGTGTGTGGAGTGCTAATGGGAATCCAGGGGGGGGCGGGGGGTGTGTGTGTGGATTGCTAAGGGGACTCCGGGGGGGGAGGGGCTGTGTGTGTGGAGTGCTAAGGGGTATACTGGGGGAGGGGAAGCGTGTGTGGAGTTCTACGGGGGGAGGGGGAGTGTGTGTGTGTATGGAGTGCTAAGGGGAATACGGGGGGGAGTGTGTGTGTGTGGAGTGCTAAGGAGTATACGGGGGAGGGGGAGTGTGTGTGTGTGGAGTGCTAAGGGGAGTGTGAGTGCGGAGTGCTAAGGGGAATACGGGGAGGGGGGAGTGTGTGTGTGTGGAGGGCATGTGTGTGGAGTGCGTGTGTGTGGAGTGCGCGTGTGTTCTTTTTGCCAGGAACCCTTAGGTTTCCCCACCTAGCAGTGTGTGTCTGGGAAGGCAAGAAGCGGGGGAGGAGTTTCACACCCGCCTCCCCCTTTCTTTGTCTGCAAGAGCCTGAATGTAAGCAGTTCCCACTGGGGGGCTGGATGTCCCAATTGGACAGCCACCTGCTCCCTTCTGTAAAGTGCTGGGAGAGTTTGCAGGGGAGTGAGTGGGAAATGCAAATTGAAGATTAGGTTCCTGTGGTAGAAGGCAAGTTGACCACTAGAAGAGAACATCTGAAGCTGAAGATGAGAGATGCCTGCAGACCCTTCCAGTAACCGTAAAGCGTCCACTGCTGTCCTAACAGTTCTCTCATCGACAGAGGAGCTCCAAATTGGACAAGTCCTTCCTTTTTGCTGGTGGAAACAACCAGCCCCAACACAAACTAGAACTCAAGCTATCTCCCGAGGTGCTGTGACCTTCCAGGGCTGCAAACCACGAATACCAGGAGATGTCGGACCCCTTTGCAGTACAACGTCTTGGCATGGACGAATTTGCCCAGAACTTTGGTGCGCTGCAGTTGGACCTCCAGAGGCACAATACCACTCATCCAAGTCCCCTCACCAGAGTGCAGCACTGAATAAGATCGACCGGGTAACAATCATCCTTTGTTCGAGCTGATAAAAAGGTGCCAAAACCGCAGACCGACAGAGACAAAATACATCCGTGCGGAGGGTAATCTCGCAACTGCTCCTATGACATCCCATTCAGAGGCCTTTGTTTCGTCACCAGACCAAAGAAAAAGGACACTGGGTCCGTTTCTCCTGCACAGGAGAGAATCCAGCTAAGAGTGTTTCTTCTAACGTAAGGTACTGAGGGGCTGACGGTAGAATTTACCTTAAGTCGAAGAGTTGCTCCAGTGTGACTGGAGTGCGTTACAAGGTGTTTGGGTGTCCACATATACCTCTGGCCCAGGTTCAATAGCTTATGTTCTATTAGGACATCCTTCGCAGGGTCTCTATAACTTGTGTTATCTTGCCAGGCATGTTTATTCTAGTAACTAAAGTGAGGCACTTTGTCTTTCCAGCTGCTACATTAAGACTGTTTGTTCCACCTCTCCTCTGATGTGATGCGATAGGTTATTTATAACGCGCTTAATACCCAGAGGTTTCTAAGCGCAAACCCGGGGATCGAACTTGTGTTACTGCGTGATACATTGCTTCCAAGGCGATCACGTGGACACTGAGCTATCCTCCCGAGACTTTTGGATATAATAACTATGACTTTTGGATAGTTAGGGAATGGAGTTACAAAGCATTAGGAGCTTTGGAAAGTGTTGCTGGAATGCCTAATATTGTCCAAGTGTGAATAACACCCCTTTTCTTCCTACAGACTTTATCTGGTGTGACTTTACTACATGAATGTAATTGCATACTACACCAGCAAGGTCTTACTCACCTAGAATAACTGTTATCCTAAAAGTAGTTAAAGGTATATACTGTTCCTTGAATCTGTGTTCCACTATTTAGAAAAGTACCCTGGTAATGGAGTTGGTTGATTATGGGATTTATTTGCAGAGTGTCGCTGCGTAACTGACAGGTCCCTTGTATTACTGAAAGTAATTTATTTTTCTTAATGTGAATAGTTTGAATTCAAATGTTACACAATCAAAATGCCATATAAACATAAATACATCTTCAACAATCCTCAATACATTTCATGCTGATAACCCTCGACTTTGACAATATCATACATAAATGGTGAAAAACCGTCCCTAAAAAGACTAACTTTAAAACAAACAGTAGCTTACCATGCAACTTAAAATTCCACACAGTATCCAGCTATACATTCCATGTACATAGACTAACTTCTGACTCGTCAATACTGCCCTAAAAATAGAGATTTTTACGTATATCCAGATACGATAAAGTGCAATGTGCGCAGCTACTGAGTTCGTATTTAGGCAGTAGTTCGGAGCCGTGCACCAAATTTCCCAAAGTTACCACATACAGGGAGCCCAATATCTGCCATTCAGTGAACATGTATTTCACAGTCTCTTTCGTGTCCGGCAACTTGACACTCTACAAAACCTTGATTAACTGGGCAAGTTCCCTCAAGCCCCATGTGCAGCTGGCAAAGGCAGTTGGTTTGTGCGCATTAAAAGCCGCTGCCTATGCACTGCTGGGTCCGGGCACAATAGGATGTATGGCAGAGGTTTCCTATAAACCTGTACAACAGTGGCCACGGGAGCATAACTATGTAGTTTGACCAAATGATCGTAATTACATACCCAGTCCCATCTATCGAGTCTTCTCGCAAATATTTCACCACATCAAAGCCCTTTCCCCGATCAAAGTCTGGACACCACTTGAGGATCTCAAATAATTCATTATTCAATTGCATGAATGGTGCTCTCTTCACAGGCAATTGATTTCTATAAGAAGACCCCATCAGTGCTAACAAAGGACATTGCAGCGCCAGGCCAGCCCTTTATAAAGAGTTCACCTTGCCTCTTCAGGACCATGGCTTTTAATGAAACAAGCCCTAATTCGAGTCACAGAAAATCCATGGGAGTGAACTGGGGGGGGGCGGGTGGGGAGGGCGGGTCCTTAAATGCTTCGCCAAAGATTCTATTAAGCCAATTTAAATCCCTGCGTGCCATAAAGAATCGCAGGGCAAAACCATTATTTATATAACACAAGGATTCCTCCCAATGGGTACCCTGCGTGTTGTCCCCTGAATTTACGTACCAATAACGTTATCTGCCTACCTTTCCTGGTCTTAGATTCCCTTATGATCTCATATTGCAAATGATTTGTTATGTCCAGCCCTAGATAATTATAGGAGTCCATGTATTCAGTCTCTCCGTTATGTTGTCAAGACTGGTTTATTAACTTTTTATGAGGAGACCAGCATGACCTTCGTCTTTCATCTTTCCCAGTTTAACGGATAATTCGATTGCCTCCGCATACCTTCCCAATTCCTTCAGCTGCTCCTTCATACCAGAAAAAGTCTGATCAAAGATGACCAGGTTGTCTGCATACAGCATCGCGTTGACGGGATTGGACCCTATTTTTAGAGGGAATTTAGTTTCAAGTGCCAGCTGCTCGATTAAGTCTGGTATATACAGGTTAAACAGCAGGGGAGCAACTATACACCCCTGCCGGATGCCTTTGCTTATGTCCACATGGTCAGATAGCATCTCATTTGTACCCAATCGTATGCTTACAGTGGATTGGGAATCTAGAGCTATCAAAATATGGAGCAGCCAATAGGGGAACCCCATCTTCCTCAGCTTGTCCCATGTTGGGCAAGGTTATTGTATGCCACACCCTGTGAGTGACTGCACCATCCTTGTCCTCTTGGCAATAGTTAACCCAACCCTTGGTATAAGCATGTACTACACACATTGGTAGAGTGACTGAGCAGCCAGGCTTACCTCAAGAGGGGTCCATGTGAGTTGTAGGGTTATAACAGAGATTCACAGTGAAAAGTATCCAAATCAACACTTACACTCAAGGTTTCTTGATTAAACAATTATTTATCAAACAGTCAGTTGAATAAGCCTTCTTCAGAAGGGAGCAAATATATGCAACACAAACATATACTTCAAAATACATTTCTTCAAATCAGTAGATACCCATTTGGGATGGCATACAGATACTTTCTACAACCTGAGCTGACTTAAATAACGAGGACACTGGTCATTGATATATCACTGGCACATTTAGAGCAATACTGAGGTTAGTGTCAAAAGGAAAAGATGAGGGAATAAAACAATGGTTAACAAATATTCTTAGGCAGGTAAGTACTTTTTGAACGCCCCAATGCAAAGTAAATGAACCCTTTCCCAGCTACACAAGTTATGGAATGTGTGACATTTGTTGGGGGATAGATAAAGCACAAAGTCAGAGGTTAGAGTCTTTATGAGAGCCAGGGCAGCCAATGTCAATTGAGCAAAAGTCTAGGTGAGCTGAAGCACTTCTTGAAGGTAAGTAAAAAAAGTCTTGCACAATGTTTTAGAAATCTTTGCAGAAAATGAAATCACTGTTGGGCCACAAGCTGGGAGGGCTTGTGAAGGACAAAGCTGTAAGCAACTCTGCGAGGGCAACCAAGGCAAGTCTCAATTGAGAGCTAGCAAGGCTACACAACAAGAGGTAGGCAGGTAGGCAACCCCTTAGTTTACAGTACCCTATGTCTGAAGAAATTGGTTCCATCTGGCTTCTGTTCCTGTGTAGTATGGCAGGTCCTGTTGTTCCTGGGCCTCAATCGTGGGGACAAGATGGGGGACCTCTGGGGACTCCTGCACTACAGTTTGAAGGTCGGCGGCAGCAATGGGAAAACTTAATATCAGCAGCACTTTGTGGTTTCAGCTTCTCACGAATAGCACCACTGCGGTTCTCGGATTCCTTATGGACTTTCCTCGCATCTGGGGTCCAGCACTCTGTAGAGGTGGCTTAGGCTTGCTCAGTCCTGCTTCATGGGAGTCCGGAGGATCTTCCTGAAGCTTGGGTCTGACTTAAAGATGACACACTCGATTCTGGTGTTCCTCTCCCATGCAATCGGTTTTTGCAGCAGCAATGGAAGTGCAGCAAGCTCCGAGGGGAGTTAATCTTGGGGTCAATTGGTCCCACCAACCCAAGGAGAGAAGTCGTCCTTTGCAGGGCTTCTCTAGTCGAGGTGAATTCTGAGCTTCAGCAATGCAGCAGGACTTTGCTGGGTAAACCAATGGTCTAGTAGGAGTTGCAGCAAGTGTCTTTTCCAAGTTCCTCTTCCGATTCCTTTGTACAGTGGTCGACTCTGCCTTCTAAGCAAAATACCAGGTTTCTCCCATTCGTTCACAGCCTAGCTGTTAATCACACAGCAGGGTGGCGGCTGTCATCCGAGGACAGCCAGCCGGCCAATCACCTTTGGGTGCATTCCTGTAACCAAGGAGACTAAGCACAGTGAGTTTCGGGTACCTCCCTCGCTTTCTGCCCTGCAAGACACACTGGAGCCAGAGGCGGGCTTCACCAGTGAATCCCACCAAAGACAAAATGAACAAAGGGACCAAACCTGGTTTGGCGCGCAGAGTAAACCTCAAGAAGGACCTTTCCAACAAGAAATGGCGTAAAAAGACTGGGCCATTTTGACAAAATGGGCACCCATAGGTGCTTTACTGCAGCATCAATTGCGCCCGCAGTAGAAACACTGAATAGTAGTAAAACGTAAACCACTTCCACCAGCCATTAATTGTAGAAGGGGTAACATAAAAATATTAAATGGGGAACTAGACAAAGGGGATACTATGTAACCCCTCCAGCACCCTATGGTAAGATAGTGTGTGCTGGGTCTAGAAAGTTAAAAAATGTAAGTAAAGTCAATTTCACTTCACTGCTCTTGGAAACAGTAGTTTATCCCGAGAAGGTATTTAAACCTTTGGGAAATCTAAGAGACTTCCCTGTGCCACTGCACTGAAGGTGCTGCGTGACACAATGTAAAATGATGATGCCTATGGAGTTGGTCGGGCTCCAAAGTCAAAAGAAACAGTGTTCAAATCAATGAAAAATACGTGACAGTGGGTAAAAGGTCGCACTCTCTCCAGGATAAAAATTGAAAGTCCTAAAGTCCAGCAAAAGAGCTGGGGGACACTAAGGTATAAGGGAATTAGCACATTTCTGATAATTCTCCCTAACATCCCACAACACATTTGATTTACCATGTCAAATACAGCTCGGAAATCAATGTATGTAATGTACAATGCAGGATTCCCGGTGCATTTGGCTCGATAGATCAAGGTATCCAATAGTATAATATTGTGTGTAG
The DNA here is from genome assembly GCF_040938575.1 of Ambystoma mexicanum. Classification (NCBI taxonomy): domain Eukaryota; kingdom Metazoa; phylum Chordata; class Amphibia; order Caudata; family Ambystomatidae; genus Ambystoma; species Ambystoma mexicanum. The sequence goes on from NC_090926.1 coordinate 1,252,914,766, forward strand.
TATTAGACCCTGCACGGAAACCAGTCTGGAAAGGATGCAATACGCAATGTTTTTCAGCCCATGTAAGGAAGTGGTCCAGCACACATGATGTAAACACCTTCCCTGTAACATCTAGGAGTGACAGCCTACAATTCTTCGGGTGCTAAGCGGTCTCCTGCTTTATAAACAGGGACTAATAAGGCTGATTTCCAAGACACAGGAATTGTAGGTTTTTCACAAACCTTAGTAAATAACATGCTCATTAGTCTTGCCAAGCCCCCCGGGTCACCCTTCAGTACTGGTGCCAACAAATCATTGGGATCTGGGGCTCTAGAATTATTTTAATTCTCGATTCTCAAGCACAAACATTCCACGCTGAACTGCAGATGCCAAGCCGCACTGCCCTCGAGCCAATGTAAGAACTTTCCACGTAGTTTGTGGGCATTGGCTCCTTACCGCATCCACCAATGTCTGCCAATTTTTCGTCAACCCCATGGCCTTCCTTCTTTTTAACCAGTTTGAGTAATGGTTCCTGGCCTTTCTTATCTCCATAGTATCGCTAACCTGGTCACCCCCATCCTTTTTAATTTGTCAGATTCCCGACGGAGTGCATGTTTTGCCTCCTGTATTTTGTGGTCCCAACTGCCGGTCCTTTTTCCAATTACCATTGCGGGACACTTTGCATGCATTTGCCCTACCCTATGGGCCATGGAATAGAGCAATGCTTCGAGCTTATCCCCAGAATACTGTACCGAAGTATCCAACTGACCAGTTAGCAAATTCCTGAGTGATGAGCATGCCTCGTTTATGTTCCCCTGGGACGAGCTTAGTCGACTACTCACGTAGTTTATATTCATGTCACCACCCCCATATTCCTTCCCTTTCCCATCCCATTTTAAATGAAAACTCAGTTGAGCACGATCACTGGCACTACTTAGGCAGACATACAAATCACTCATCCGCTCCAGCAACAGATTGTTCGCGCACAAATAGTACACAAATGCCAGTTTACTGCCCACCTGGCACGTGGGCTTACCCGGGAGGTCACTCTTGGTCCTCCCATTTAGAATGATAAGCTCCCATTCATCAAGGATTCATACCCATTGACAACCCCTAAAGTTTGGCTCTTTCAGAACCAAACTGTTCTTAGCCAATAAGTGCAGGAGTTTGTCGCCAACAAACGGTGTCTCACCACATCATGCGTTAAAATCACCTCCCAATAGGATCATGTCACTTTCACCGGCACAACCCCACAATGTAACAGTGTGATCTATTAGATCAAATATTTCTTCAGTCTTTGCTCCACCTGGGGTGGGGGGACAAAGATTCACCAGCAGTAACCATTTTGTCACACCACCAAATACCACGAGACCTCCACCGCCAAAACGTTATCAGAGGCAATCATCAGTGTAACCAGGCCAGAGGTAAGGTTGTGCCTGACTCCGATCATTACACCCCCAAACGGACGGCCTTTGGGCCCTTTTTTAGCATATTGCAGGTAGATTGAAAACCCATTCAGGTGAAAGGCGCCACCAACCAGGTTTCCTGTAACAAATATGTGATATTCAAGCAACCAGTTTAGAGAAGTACCCTTTCCCACAAAATGAGAATGCCCCCTAGTATTCCAAGAGGCCACCGTGTTGGCTCATCCTTCGTAAGAGTCCACCCCTGGGATTACGCTCTTCAGTCAATTCCAGCCCTTCACGCTGTCAAAGCCGTTCGTTGCCTTCCCCCCTCGCCCCCCCTTTGGCTCATGGCCACCTTGTTCATTGATGCCTTACAGTGGCTGCAGGAATCAATAGTCGCCCTTAGCTCCGGCTCCCTATCAAGATCGTAGCCAAGGAATCCCCCTGTGCACGTATCGGAGATGCCATGGTGGGTAAGAAGCAATGGATCCTGGACAATTTTCCAACTTCCCTCACCAATGGCTCAACAAAGTCAAAGGAGTTCAGGATCTGCAAGGCTGGTATTTTTACAAATAGTTTTAACAGTGAGGAGCGGTTTAATGCCTTTACCATGTTCCCTCGCACCAATGGACAAATCGTAAAGGTATCTATTGGCAGCTTTCGTGCTTTGTTAATTGGTGCCTTCTCCTCACCCACAATGTTTTTAGGCGTACCGGATATTTTTGTGTGGGCATGATTGGAACTGCGTGCAGGGGTGGCACCCGCGTCACTCACACACTCTGACCAGCTACTCAGATTAGTTTCTGGAGTTGCATCATGCAGCGCGTTAGGGGAATTGTTCTCCAAAAGCCAACTAGTTAGTGTTCCTGATGATAGTAGTTGGTGTTTTTTGTGGCGTATTTCACTTTTCTTGCCTTTCTTGGCCTTTTCAATTGGGGGAGCCTCGTTTATGATGGTAGAGTTCAGTGGTTGGATTAAATCCACACACAGTGCTACGTCAGTCTTCTTTGGAGCTCCCACATTCGCCAGATGTCTACACTTTTAGGCATCTCTCCTTGCGGGTCGGATAGCTTAAGGGAGAAGAAAGAGGCCGCTGTGCAATCCGCTGTAATGATTACGGCCTGAGATTCAATAATCACAATATCATTGCATGCGGCCTGCTGCTTTTCGTTTGTACAAAGTAAAGGAGGGACTTCCGACATTTTTCATTCCACAAACTACTCAGTCTGATTTCAGTCCCCTGCTTGAGTAAATCATTGTGTATATGGCCACAAAGCTTTAGCAGAATTTTTATTGCTAAGTAAAATACATGGTTGCTCACAGCCACCCCTGTTTCAGCTATCCAAATTACCTTCATTCTCACCTAATGCCTGCTTGGCCGTTAAATGGTTAGGAGTAGCCAGTGGTGATGGAGTTGTTGGCCGCAAAACAGTAGTGATGGATAACCTCTGCAGGGGAAAGCTTTGGCTATGAATCAGGCCATTTAATGAGGCTGCCAAATTCACTCCCTCATTAGCTAATGCAGAAGCATTGCCCCTATTGCACATGGAGTAGCACAATTCTACAAGCGAGTTGCCAGTGTCGCTCTACGACAACTCCTGTTCATGCAGAGCAAATTGGACTGTCACTAACCCCCTCCACCCCCCTTCGCTGCGGCCTCCAAATGCACAACCATTGCTATTGTCGACCTTTGCATGGGAATTATACCTGCTTTAAAGTACCTTGAAATTCCTCCCTTGTCAGGGATGGCTGGAAGAGACCAAGCTGGAAGAGACCAAGCCACAGATTTTTCCATAGGAATTACCTTACCCCCCCTTGGAGGTAATTAAGTCCATATCCAGATGGGAATACCGTTTGTAGCTGTTAGATTTAGGTTTAGGTTTCCTCAAATTGTAGTTTTGGGGCCAACTAGCGCTTTGCCTGGCATTTTTCACTGAGTTCCCGGACAGCCTGATGTACAGCGCCCGTGGCCGAAGTTAGGTAGAGAGGGACAGATACCAGCCAAAAGTAATCAAAAAGCATTGGTTTTACTACCCAGGAATCGGTGTGACCTATATTAAATGTGAATGATAAGGTCTGACTTCCCTAGAACTACTGTTGGGTATTCTGAAGGTGGTTTTATGCGTTGGTTTGTGTACCTTCAAGCATTGTGTTGTGTTTTTATAATGTGTTTATGACTCTATAACCAGTACTTATCCCAAGACTTAACTTGGCCTATTTGCATTTATAATAAAGCTTCATATTTTATGATACTTCTAGTTGTCAGTGTTTCTATTGAATCTTTGGTATACTACAGGTTGTGTACTTTCCTACAGCCCTCTCTCCCTCCTAAGATAAGCCTGGCTGCTCTGTCTACGTTACCATATACTCGGGTGGTACTGCCTTCTAATAAGAGTGGAGTCTTGTACCGTCTCAATTGAATGGTTTTACTAAGCTCTTAGTTGGACTTGAGAAAAACTGTCCTAACACACTGAATCCAGTAAATGGAACAGTCCAAAGAAACTCTTATACACTAAGTTTTATAAAATATAGATTCATCATGTATACATAAGGTAAGTAAGAAAATACTCTTTTAGACTAACAAATACACTTAGGAATTATAATACTTTTCAAAGGTGACTGCTTCATTGTAGTTGCTTGTGATTACAATTGTTACAGAAAATGACACTAATGACAGTTCTGCCGTATTATTGGCACTACCGCAAAATCGCATAGTTACAGATAAATGATAATTACAGTTGCTTTTCATCTCAGTGCTACACAGTCTAAGCTAAGCAAGAACTCTTTATACTAATTTAGGATTGCACCAGGCTGACCAAGTTCAGCGACACCTAAAGAACATTTTTCAAGAATGGCACACAGCTATTCTAGGCAGGTAAAACCTAATGTTGAAATATACTATTACAGTTGCTTTTAAGCTCAGTGGCACACAGACTGAGGTAAGCAATAACTCAGTAACTTATATTTGTATGGCACACATCTAACTCAAGGAAAGTAAAATCTAGAAGCAGCCAACAGCTAGTTAAAGGTAAATATAACCTAAGGCAGACTTATTCCAGACTGGCCAACAGCAAGTCTGAGGAAGTCAGACCCAATTGGGGGCACTCATACATTTATATCCTAAAAGGAATAGTTAAGTGAAGCCAACAGCATCACTTTTGGGGAAGAGGCACAACCAATTCACAGGTGAGTAAAATAACCTTACGTATACTTTTCCGAATGGCAAAACACGCATTCAAGGTATATAAGAACTTTTCCAACTGTTCACTCTCAGGGTTACAGTTACAAATCAACTCTTTAACAAGTACTTTTAAACACGTGTTATACTTTTCCAGACAGTCCTTTTCTTGTGAAATGATATTATATTTTATTTATAGCGCGCTCGTACACAAGTGTTTCAGAGCGCGACCTGGCAAAAAGGAAGGGGAAAAGGAGAAGTAAAAACAGCGATATTACTAGGCCCAGTGACATTTAAGAAAGCGCAAGTGCATGGAAAAGGGAAAAGGGGGAAAGTGCATGGAAGGGGGAGGCAAGTGGAGAGGGCAGAGGAGAGAAAACAAATATAAAATAAATAAAGGCGATTAACCATGGTAGTGCAGCCAGCAAGTGGAAGTTGAAAGTTAGTCAGATAAGGTATATCTGATAACTGCAGAAGAAAAGTGGGAGGGGACTGTAAGTGTACAGATACAGAACCCTACTGCAGACGGTGGCCTGGATGGAGTGCAGGAGGGTGGCAGGGTGATTACATAATAGGGGGTTGCCCCAACAAAGTGGTACAGCTATTGAGGGGGCCTCAAATAGTCACACAAAGAAATTCAAAAGCTGTAAAAAAAATGAATTACTAGACTATAGTCCTAATTTGCATGCTATCCAAAAAAGGAGGGTGGCAGGGTGAGCAGGTACCTGGGCACAAATGACAGAGGGTGGCCAGGTGCACGATGCCAAGAGAAGAAACCGATCAACCGGGGAGAAGGGGGGCAAAGAGAGGCAAAGAAGAAGGACTTGAGATGCTTCCGGAACCGGAGATGGTTTTCCACAAGTTTCAAGGTGGCCGGGAGGCACCAGCTGAAGACAGATCTACCCCCAGCTCGTTTCTTTGCAAAACAACTAACCCTGAGGGTGTACGAAGTAGAGGAGCGAAGGGCTCGAGCAGGGAGGTATTTACAGAGGGCTAGTATCCAGTACCCTGTGCTCCCTATTCTATTGCACAAGTTCACTCGGGGCAGAGGAGGGAGCCCAGCGGTCTAGGAGCCAGCTGTAGGCAGGGTGAGATAGGCTTCTGTTGCAGGTGACAGTCAGAGCTCCTGTGGAAGACTGTTCATTCAAAGTATTTCACTTTAGATTTAGTGTCCAGGGACTTCGGAGAAGTCACCCAAGGAGGACTCCAGCAGTGGGCCTCGGTGAACTGGGTGAGAGGACTCCCAATCACGAACACCCCAAAGCTTTACAGAACTCACAAAGGCTTAAGGGAAGTAAATACCCCAACCAACACAGTACTTTAGCATGGAAGTAGAGTTGCAGCAAGAAGACTTCAGGATCTGCAGCCAAAAACACAGTTTAATTCTTTTATCATAAAGATTAGAGACAAGGGCTTTTGCAGCAGGAATCACAGGGAAGGCTCTAGGCAAGAGGTTGTTAGCATGGTTTACTCAGCTCAGAAGAAGTGGTTGCAGCTGAGGAGACTTCAGGATCTGCAGTCAAAAACCTGGTCGCTGAATTCCTTGTCCTGAGCACAGGACACTGGAAGAATTTCTGCAGCAGGGATCAGCGGGGAAAGCTGCAGGCAAGAGTTTTTCAGCTGGATGCGGCTCTGTGGTTTTGGTGCCCTTTTTGGGAGCCAGAAGACTGAATATCGCTGGTCGGATTCTCGTCTCTAATCTAGTCTAGCACTCTGATGAGGGGACTTCAAGGACTTAAATCCGTGTCTCTGGTGAGCTTGGAAGAGGCCACCAAAGATTCAGCTCGAGTCGGAAATCAGAAGACCATGCACCGCATGATGGCTTGGGGTCCCAGGGTATTGGGGTATTGCAGCGCCGCAAGGTTGCAGCACAATATAGGATGGCTCAAAATGCAGGTCTTCTTGAGTCTAGTGGATCGCACCAGGCTCTGGGTCATACATTTTCAGGAATTAAAGCACAACTTCTGCATTCTCTCCCTGCATTTTACAGCAAGGGGCGGTCTGGCTGTCCAATCAGGACAGCCAGCCCCCACTGGGAGTGTGTTCCTTTCAGGAAAGGTGAAAGACAAAGGGCTGCAGAACTTTTGGACTCCTGACTCGCTTCCTGCCTTTCCAGACTCTCTGGAGCCTGGGTGTGGAAGCCACAGGATTCCCACCGAAGATGAAACAGCCAATGAGGTCGTACCTGCCTACAATGGCAGGGGAAGAGCTCAGAAACAGCAAGCACTCAAGAAATGTCAAAAAAGGAGCCCACCATTTTAGCAAAAAGTTGGCCCTTGTGCACATTTCCGAGGCTCAATTAACAGCCTGTGAGAAATGAAGACGAAAAAGTCATAAAAGTAGCTCCACTGCCACCAGCCATTCAAGGAAACTCGCAATTGTAACAAAATGTTACCAGGTAAGTAAGAAAGGGGATACATTGTATCCCCCTAGCACACCACATAAGGTGGGGTGTGCTGGCTCACTATATAAAATTTAAAGGGGGATGAAAATCCCTCTCGACTACTTGGGAAATGTAGTTCACCCAAGTACATGAAAGAAATGAACAGGGGAGCCCATAGGGGCAACCCAGCCTAAACCCAAAGGTTGTAGGAAACTATCATTTCAACCATACACTATGGAGAGACATACAAAAGGTCACCACTAAAAAGAGCAAGAGACTAAATGAGAACATAAAAAGATTTCCCTTCATCTAGTGACACGGTACAAAAGTTACCTAGTCAAAGCAAAAAGGTCTGGGGTTGACCCAGGCCGGGAAGGCTTCTCATTGGCATGAACATTTTACCTAATACAGTGTACTTACCTACAGCACATATCCTCCTAAGTGGAGCCTGGCTGCTCTGCCATTCTACCAATCCTTTGGGTAGCACAGACTTCTACTAAGAGTATACCAAGGGATTGTTTTATAGAGTCTTGCCTCAAGTGGACTTAAGGAAAACTCTACTAACAATGGTGGCAGAGGTGGGATTGAGTAGTGTTGGATAGCATGGACTCCTAGTTATACCTGTGTCCAAAGAATCCATCCACAAGGCTGGTTACCTATACTGTGACTACATCACTAACAATGGCGAACTTTAAAGATGAGGCTCTGATTAATCTCTCTGTAGAAAAACTAAAAGATGTGTACATCTAGAGGCCTTAGTGGAAAAGGTAAGCCCTGAGGCAGAAGGGCTGTGTGTTCCGGTTTTGCTGTGGCGGCAGATTAACAAACTGCTCTCTCGTGGATTTTAAAGCTGATCTTTTTTCCCATCATTTCTCCTCTGCATCCAGCTGCCTTCAGCCGACTAGCTGAAGGAAAAAGAAAAAAGCGAAAGCAAAACGGTGAAAAGGACACCGTTGCTTGAAGGCGCTTTGAACTCCGAGGATTTCCCCTCTGTGGTGACGCACGAGTCACGTGACCCTCAGATGGGCTTAAGAGCGAATTTGCTCCGCCCTTGTGGCGTAAGCCCTGAGGCAGAAGGGCTGTGTGTTCCTGTTTTGCTGTTTAGCTGGAGAGCGGTGCAGTGCCCTTGATGACCGCAAACTCCGGGCCACAGACTAGGAGGAAGACGCTCCAGTATCGGCGGATGATAAATCCGTGGACCGCAATGAAAGCGGCGGCCGGCTAAGGTAAGCGAGCGGGGTGACAGGCTTTCTGACCCTGTGGAGACGTACGTGTCCTCCCCTTCTCTCTCACCCCCAACGCCTGCAGACACGCCTCTTGTAGCGGTCGAAGCAAACAACTCTTATAGAACTCAATGACGTAAATACTGCAAATAAAGTACCCGCTACTGACATGTCATCAGAGTCACGTGAACTTTGCGACGAGCAGCCCAGGGCAACTGACTCAATTCCTCCTTCTCCTGCCCGTCTGTCGCAAGCATCAGCATCTGGTGAACCCATAAAGCAAAACGAGACCATTGGTTGTAAGGGGTATTTAACACTAGCTGTACTAGCTGCACAGACTTCCACCTTACCTCTGCAGGAAAACAACATGAATACACATCCATTGGCAACTAGTCCTGAAGTTTTTTACACGCCCTTTGATCTGACCGACGTCGAAATGATTGAAGCTGAACTCCCAAATGTGAATACTTCAGCTGAATTTGATTTACCTCATACAGCGACTTCAATTGTTGATATTGAGAGACCTGTAGCACCCGACCAGAGTGAAACTTTGCCTACTCCTACTGACATGTCAGCAATATTGGATCCATCAACTGGCCTGCTGTCAAACGATGGTAATTCAAATCTCACAAAAAACATTAGTAAATCCTGTGGACCGCTTGGTACCTGTATACCAGCAGATTGCTTTACTTCGAATATTACGCTGATTACACCATCAGCATCAAGGAAAAGGACTCATAATACATTTAGATCTGCACCCGAGGTGAACATTGGAAATGAACCTCTAAAATCTGTTAATCCCCAAGAACTTGACATCTCAGCATCAATTTCTAAAGGGCAAAAGAATGGTCATCCCAAGGAACCTCAACCTGAGCTACCTACTAAGATCACTAAGTCAAATATAGTAGGAAAAAACATAAAAATTGGAAAAAACAGTACAAGTTTCAGTATTGAAGGACGCGAATCACGCCTGATGGCTCAACTTGACGCTGATTACGCCAATGCAAAGCAAAGGTTTCTAACTTATTATGATCAACGTCATCAATCCTGTCTTCGACCAATGTCACAGCCCAATTCAAACGCTGATGGAATTGACTTGACTAGTCGCTCATCTGGCTCTGCTGATGGAGAGCCCGAAAGAAATCAGAATGTGCTTTCAAATAATAGTGTGGCGGAAGGTCCTCGAATAACCAAATTGGCATCTACAAGCACACCCAGAGCTCGCCTTCCTTGTCAAAGAAACAACTGCCTGATCATTTGAACAAACCATTATCACATGAGGACTCCTCCTCGAGTCTACACTTTTGTGCCGATGGCTCTTCATCGTCATCCCAAAAACCTAGTCTTTCAACTGCAGCCGCGACGCAGCTGTACAATAATGTGCTTGCTGCGACTTCGATGGCAATGATTCCCTTTACAAAACTCTATGAATCGATCCATGATGCTTTAAAAGACCAGACAGCAATAATTGCAGAATTATCTGACAAAATGGCGAAAACAGAAAACTTCAATAATTTTCTTAAAAAATCAGATCTCGAGAGAAGCTGACCTTACCACTCGGTGGCAGGAACGCCTGACTGACTTAGCCACACGACACCATTGTCAAAATGACACTTTGTCGGAAGGATTACTGGAGGCCCTAAAGTGGATGCGGCATAACGCTGACGTTGCCGCCTCCAACTTAGTACCGGAACATCTACTAACCACTAAATCACCATGACAACGAACAACTGAGTCTAAAATTGAAAGTGTGACAGACGATCTTCCAAATCCGTTGGCCGTGCAAAAATTTAGCTCCGAAAGTACTACTCTGGCATCCTTGACTGTTTCTCAAAATGTGCAACCGAATCAACCAATTCTGATCCCTATTATGCCAGGCTGACAGTTGCAGCCCGATGAGCTCCAACATAATTTAAAAATTAGCAAGGACAATATCGAGAAAGAAATTACTATTACATGCACGAGTTCAAAAGGTGTACCTTCTGACGCGGAACAGTCAGCTGCAATTGCATTAAAGGATAAGGCACAGGACTCTGTGTCTTCAGTTCCGCAGTGCTCGTCAAATTCTTTTGGCATCTTCGCGGGAGCTCCGAATTCAATAACTTCTGCTCAGTTTGTCCCATTATCCAAAATTGTAAAAACTGAAGAGCTCACGGGTCAACAATATGCCTAATCCTAAACGTCCTCGTGCTAAAACTGACAAATCGAAAACAACATTTTTTTTAATTAGAAATCTACCAACACCGAAAAAGTTGGGGCTGTTCACACGAACAGCCCAACCCGAAGAAGTTGAGGCCAAAATCACTGTCCCATCAGCGAAAGTCGTAAAACCAACTTGCGCACCTGCTCACCTTTCAAATAAAAGACGAAGAATAGAGTCTGAGTGTGGGACAGTTGAGAGCTTAGACAGTAGCTCTGAAATAGATATTTGTGATCTCTCTACCTATTCACATCAGGACGATCTACCTGAGAGACACAATGTGAGTGAAAATGACGACTCACAGTCCGTTTTAACTGATGCCCAGCGTTTGTCAAAACCCACAACAAATCAAAGGGCCAAGCCAGCGGTCTCTTCTCGTCGTGCCAGAAATGAAATTCCCAGAATCCGAGATCAATCTGTACACCCAACTGAACACTCATTAAGATGGAACCCGAAATGCACTCAAAATCAACAAAGTAAGAGGGTGCATTATGTCTCCAGAGCTCATCAACATCTATCTTCTTCTTCAACTGCCCAAATTGGGAAATTACGTCTTCAAAATATTCAAGACGATGGCAACGACGTCAATCTAAACCGTTCTAATGTAATGAGACTATTTAAGTGCATTCCAACACTAAGCACAATTGAATCAGCTGATATCAAGATCGTCGAATATCCAACAGAACGTACGGCTGATCAGGTCATTTTGCATATTGCTTCTGCCTCTGTTCGCAATACCATCATGCGCGCCTCTGAGGAGCTACTGGCCTTTGGATTTGATATTTCGATCGAACCTCCGGCACAGACAAAGAGTATTCATGCTCGCGCTCTGTCGCCACAATCAAAGGCCGATGCCAACATAAGCTGTAACGACCTAAGGCAGTCGCTTGCTGAAATCTCACTTAAGCACAACCAAAACCTCCAGAGCAGCCGAAAGTCTACATGGGATAACCAAAAATCTCGTTCCGGTGATATGATACAATAGCCATGACCAACGGGCCGTGAACCCTGGTGCGAGTTCCTATCATGGAACACGAGATGTTTCACGCATCTTTTTAACAACTTTGAAGCTGACCTCCAGCGAGTGGTTGTAATCCGTTTACAAGAAACGTGGCTTGTTGAGGTTCCAACGAGAGATGGCTTTGAAGTTCATTTGAACTCTGCCGTAAAAAACCTGCAAGGTCGCCCCTACTCTGGGCTACTTACTATGATCAAAGTCACTAATCACTGGAAACCGTTGGAAGTCTCCAACCCAAACTCTTTCACTCAGGGGATTCTAATGCAATCAACTCAAAGCATTATAGAAGACCGGCAAAACCTTTTGATCATTAATGGATACTGGAATCCTCATAAAATCAGCACAGCTCTCTTTTTAAAGGCCATTACTAGCCTCATAGACAATGCTGTTATAACACACAGAAACCTGTCTATAATTTGCTGTGGGGATTTAAACTGCTCCTGGTTTGGCTTTGACAACACCCGACAGGTATACTTACCACTGGCTGAACATGAGCTCTCTAGCCGAAGCAAGGCATGGATGAAGGCCTTACAAAATAGAAATTGCCATCTGGTGAATGGAAATGTCAAAGGCGACGATCCCCCATCTGCAACCTGGCATTGTGACACCTCTCATAGTGTCCTGGATTACTTTTGGGTGTCTCAGAATATGGTGGACAAGATAACCCACTTAAATATTGACAAAATGCGTAATAGTGACCACGACCTCTTACGCCTCTCGTGCATGATCGAGTGGTCTTTCCCAGAAGGACAATATGAATTTCCTATTTCAGTCAATGCTGGGGGCAATCGCTTGCGAATAAATGGACCCAAATTACAATTATTGAGCGAACAGTTCTACAAGCTCTACGCAGATCAAAATGTCAACTACGCACCACTGATCAGTAAAACGAAGTGCATTATAGTCGCAGCAAGACCAATGGGATTGTCACAAACATATGTCAAGCACAATCATCTGCGATCAAAAGAAAATGAGAGCTGACATAAGAATGCTGAAAAGGTTCTCCAGCTCCTCCATGACGGAAGAGAAGCTAAGAAAAGAAATTAAACAAAGGCGCCAGGTGTATCGCAATTGACTGAAATCTCACAAGATGATTATCCAACAAAACAAGGCCGAAATAATGATGAAAATACTGGTGACCAAAAACACCCGTCAGATATGGGACATCTTAAACTCCGGCAATTCTCGATGTTCAGCGCATATATCCAACGAAATAAACAGCGCAACTTGGGTAGAGTACTTCTCTGAAGTCTATCAGCTGCCACAAGAAGAATGCCAACCAGACATAAAATTATCTGGTGCTGCTTGGGACGTGACGATGTCCGCTCTTGAAATAGAAAAAATTATTATGTCCTTGAAGAACTCTCACGCCGCAGGTCCCGACATGATCATCAATATCATGCTGAAAAATATGCCCGGCAATGGTCCCTCATGATCGAAGCCTTGTTAAAAACGATACAAACTACAAAGCAAATGCCTGATTCATGGCTGGAGGCAATTGTGGTTCCAATATTCAAGAGGGGCAATCGAGCGACATCAACCAATTATCGCCCGTTTGCCCTCCTTGATACCATTGGAAAAATGTTGGGTTCGTGTCTACGCCAAAAACTGGATGCATGGGCTTCAAATGCAGCGATTTTAGACATCAGACAAACAAGCTTTACCAAAGGAGTGGGTGTCAAAGTCAACTTACTTATTTTAACCATTTTAAAGCTGGAAACCTTGAAGATGGGAAAAAAATTATTTCTTGCCTTTATTGATCTACGGCAAGCCTTATACATGATCAACCACGAGCTGCTTTGGACAAAATTACAAAACTGGAACTGTCCTAAATCGATATTGGAGCCGATACAAGCCTTACATTCTGGCACATCAATGCAAGTGCGGCTAAATAATCAAGGCAACCTGTCATCAAAAATTCTTACACATAGAGGCGTGAAGCAAGGCTGCCCTATGGCAGCCGAGCTCTTTAACCTCTTTATTGCAGACGATCCAGCTTGTCTGTACCAGGTCCAGTGCTTTCCTCCCAAAATGAACGACACTCCAATAAAATGCATAGCATATGCAGATGATCTTGTTTTAATTGATCGCACCCAGATTGGCCTTCAACGGTTGCTGAGCAATCTCAGCGACTATTTAAAACAAAACGACCTGAAATTGAATGTCGATAAAACCAAAATAATGGCTATTGGCTCAATAACATCTCGTAAAGACAAAGCCTTCAAATGGACTATCGAGAATAACATCTTGTCAACAGTGAAGTCCATTCGATATCTTGGCGTCATGTTTAACAACTCCGTAAACGAACATTATTGGAGGCAAGATTTAATCGCACGGATGAATCAGTTTGCAATTCAAGGGGCCAAGATCAATAGCGAATACGGAAAATTCAGTCTGTCACCAGTTTTGACATTTTATGTTCAAAAGGTAATTCCAGCGATCGCCTTTGGTGCTGAGGCCGGCTGGAATTTGGACGAACAAACGTGGCATAAACTCAAAGCAATATTTTGGAGGCGCGTCCTAAGACTCCCTAACTACGTATCCATTATTGCGATCCGTTACGAGCTATCTCTGAATTCTCTACATTCTGTAGTAATTTGGAAATCACTGAGCGCCTGGAGGAAAATGTGCGTTACTGCACCGAGTCCCGCCTACCAAATTCTAGTTGGGAAATATGAAACCGCCAATAATCAATTGCTGGGCGCCTGGAAACTAGCCCTAGCCAACCATCTAACCAATGCGGACATATCAATTGATGACCTAATTAATTTGCCACAGTTGGCAAAAAAGAAATTTGAAAATTGGTCTTGGATTCCCAACTCAGAACATCGAAGCACTTTGAAATCGACGCTGAAATCAGAAACTAGTGCCCATAAGTTGAACAAACCATGTAGATATTTAGTAAAATGTCCTGGTCTACAATACCGCAAAATTTTTTAAAATTCAGGCTAAATGCCATTCAGACTAAAGAAATGCTGTGGCAACGCAGGAACAAGGATATTGTAGATAACATCTGTCAATTTTGCTCTAACGCAATAGAATCGTCACAACACCTGGCGATGGCATGCGCAGGGGTAAATACTCAGCGACAATGCCATCTTGGGAAATATGCCCCACTTGATGACGACATGGCAAACTGGTGGGGCCGTGTGATTGCTGGACATGACATCCAACTAACATGTGCTGTTGTCAACTTTTTGGACTCTTCTCTTGTGTTCTGAGGCTTAATTAACTAATTAATTAGCTAACGCCTTTTTTTTCTGGCATTTGCATTCATAGACTTTGAATTGAGTTTGTTAAGCCTTAGTCATTTAATTACCTACCAAAGTTCTGTCTGTCTGATACCTGGACCTGATATTTCTATGATTAGGCACTTCTTTTTATGGTCTGAACATAATTTAGATACCATGTGGAAGGATGATATAATGTTATCTGTTAATGCATCTAGATGTCTCGCTACAAGACGTTCTTAGACGTATTGGTTCTCTCCTTTTTGTGTAACAAAAGTTATGCTTGACCGACTTTTTAAAGTTGGGATCTTATAGCTGAAGTTTCAATAAAAAAAAAATGTAAAAAAAGGGAAGAAAAGTAAATTGATCCAAGCTCTGCTGGATCACAATGGAGTAGGCCTTTAACCCATATTGCAGGAATGGATATGAATGAAGATGAACAAGGGCAAAGCTTAATACTTAGTCCTCATCTTCCAAGAAGTGAAGAAGAGGATGTGGATACAGATAGGTCTGTTGATCCAACACCAATTCTCCTAGCCTCACACTTACCTCTCTAACATGTCAGCAGAACTTGTTCTGGAAATAGAAAAAATGAAAAAGCATCCAGAGTTCAGAAAATGTGATATAATCTGAAATGCAGGTGAAATAACTTAAGAAGGAGCTGCAGCTCAGAGAGAAAGATGTAGCAGGAGTATGAAATGAAAAGATGGTCTCCTGACTGCCCTTCTGTTTCAGAGTCCTCATTGCCAGATACCTCCAAGGTTCAGGAAGCCTCGTCTCACCAAGTATTTGGTGAATGTGTATGATGTGAAGCTCGGATCCGGCTTACAAACGATGCACTCTATTCTGGTGTTCCTGTCCCCTGGCACTCGGTTCCTGCAGCAGCAATGGAAGTACAGCCAACAGAGAGAGGGGTGTCAGCTGAGTTTGTCTTGGGGTCATTTGGTCCCACCAACCCAAGGGGAGAAGTCCTTTCCGGGCTTCTCTAGTGGATGTCGAAATAGGAGCTTCAGCACTGCAGCAGGTGTTCACTGGGCAAACCAGCGACCCAGGAGGCGCAGCAAGCTTCTCTTCCAGTTTCTTTCTTCGGTTCCTTTGTTCAGTGGTCGAGTCTGCCTTCCTTGCAAAACACCTTGCCTTTTATGCAAGTCGTTTCCATTCATTCGCAGCCTAGCTGTCACTCACAGAGTAGAGTGGCTGTCCACCAAGGACAGCCAGCCGGCCGGCCAATCACCTTTGGGTGCATTCCTATAACCAAGGAGACCAAGCGCAAGGAGTTTCAGGCACCTCCCTCGCTTCATGCCCTGCCAGACACGTTGGAGCCAGAGGCGGGTTTCACCAGTGAACCCCACCAAAGACAAAACAAAGTGACCAAACCTGGTTTGGTGCGCAGAGTAAATCTCAAGAAGGACCTTTCCAACAAGAAATGGCGAAAAAAGAATATCGGGCCATTTTGACCAAATTTGCACCCATGGGTGCTATACTGCAGATGCGAACGCAGCCCGTGTTAAAAACACCCAATAGTAGGAAAAAGTAAACTATTGCCACCAGCCATTAACTGTAGAAAGGGTAACCCCTCCAGCACCCTATGGTAAGATATTGTGTGCTGGGTCTAGAATGTTACAAAATGAAAGTAAAATCACTTTCACTTTCCTGCTCTGGGAAGCAGTAGTTTATCCAAGAGAAGGTATTTAAACCTTTGGGAAAGTATGTTGCTGTACATGTACTGCCGCTGTCGTGGGACAGTGCCTCTCCCTTGGCCATTACCCAATCTGTCTGCTGCTACATTCATCACTTAGACTGCTGCAGCAACAGAGATGCTCTTCCAACCGCGATCCCCTACCTGCCATGACATTGCTTCAGCTTGTTCTCATGCTCTGCTGTTGCAGAAGAGGCCTAGTAGCATTAAAAAAGCAACTCCCTGCTTTTACGCTTTCCCTCTTTTATAAGAAAAGTGCATTTGGTGGTATTTGATGGGCCTGCATGGCAACAATGGGCTTTGGGTGATAATTGGGTGCAGCTAGGGCTTTGAGGGTTTGAACAGCTTTGGAATAAGTCTTAATTTTCAAATGGGAATTTAGTTATCGCTATGTGCATGAAACGCGAGAGCCCCAACAGCTAGCTCACTGGCTCCCACTCCTGATTCCAGCAGCTACCTTGCACAGTTAGGAGCATTCACTAAGTGCCAGGGGCTAAGAAGCATTACAAATAACAGATGGTAATATTACCTTGCTGAAGGATACTCCTTTTATAGACCGCTTAAGACCCCGTGCATGCAGCTTGCACCAATATCTCTGAAGATTTGCATACATGTGTACGTGGCTTCACAGGATGAACCACTTCATTGTCAGAAGTGAAGGCGTTTCCCAGCTCCACTACAGTAATCAACATTCAAAGTCAAAAACATTGTAGCGCCCACCAAAGCCAGAAAACTGGACAAACCACAAACCACGGCACACTTTTCTTTTTAACTTGGTATCCCTTCTTTGTTTGCAGTGTTCTTTCACAAAAATATAAAAACATTTGTGCATGTCATCTTGCATCCCAATACACAAGTACACAAGTACAGCACTACAGCTACCATAATATAAAATGAGGGATCTACGTGATTCGACTGCGGCTGATTTTCCCGCGGCCGGAAAGATTGCATGAGAAATGTGTGAACCACCAGAGGTTCGCACATTTCGCATGCGAACACATGTATCCAACCCCTACATGCCCATACCCACACCCATCCACGACACCCCCCCCACCCACACCCTCAACACACCCCCAACATAAACATACCTTAACTTTTTCTTCACGCCGATTCCCTGCAGCGGCAGTTCCCTTTCACTTCTGTGATCTTGCACCACCGGCGCCGCAGGGTCCTTTTCTTTTTTTTTTACGGGGCTTCAGGGGTTCCCCCGCAACCCCGCTCACTATACTGTACTGTAAAGTATAGTGAGCGGGTTGTTATTTTTTTCGGGTGATGTCCGAGGCTGTCCCCCGCAACACCCCACTCACTGTACCACACAGTATAGTGAGCGGGGTGTTGCGGGGGACACGCGCACAGGATTCCTTTTTTTTTATACTTACCTACAATGCTACTACCAAAGGTTCAAACTTTTGCTGTTCGAACCTTTGGTGGTAGCATTTTTAGGTATTTTTGTCCATACGAACTTTTGGATGTGGTAAAAACGTACAATACCCATAAATGCAGAGTGTGTTTCATGCATGACACGAGGCAACTACAGATGTATGCGAACGGTTGTTATGAATAGTGTGCAGAAGGGATTGCATGCCACAAAAAAGAAAATGTGTTTGTACATGAAGCAGTTACCACGGTCCAACCACATTTGAGAGTTTACAAACAAATACGCTTGGTCTATTCAATTTAGTTTGAGTAAGCAGAAATTGGGGAGCTAACGTGCCAATTATTAACACATAGGGGCTGAGACGTGAGATGAGCGGTGTCTGCTGCAGTTACTGATAAGAAAGATGCCTACCACAAATGCATTGCTACTAGCAAAGAATGTGGGAGGGTAAAGTAGCACCCCCCCCCCCCCGAGGCTGGTTCGAGATGTATCTTGGCCTACATGTATTTATAATAAATCATGTTTACAATACATAAGTATCAGTGTTTCTTTGGACCATATGGATGCTACAATTCCTTTGTAGCAAGCTACAGCCCTCTCTCCCTCCTAAAATGAGCCTGGCTGCTCGGTCTACGTTACCAAATGTTCTCAGGTGGTACAGCTTTATACCAAAAGAGGAGCTTATGTACTCAGATATGGTTTTATTAAGCAATTAGTTGGACTTCAGAAAAACTGTCCTAACAGTTAGGAGCCACATCATAAATGATGTGGTGAAAACCCAACTACCCCGATTGCTATGGGGTATTCCCTACCTATTTTACTAAAATGCTCGTCCGGGTTAATACCTAAAGTCACAAAAACTATTTCAAAATTATATATTAAACCGGAGTTTAAAATAATAAAGAGAACAGTATAAAAGCACCCATCAGGAGAAGGGAGAGGATCCTAAACATTTTTTTTTTGTTTCAACTTAGTGGTAGAGTCAGACCGCATTCTTTTTTGGACGATGGACTCATTCTTTTTGGACATTTCAATACGTAATTTTCTAATAGGATTTTTTGACTCATTCAACCGACTCTTGCTGCTCCCTTTCTTTGTTGCAATGACTTTCCTTGAGTCTGATGGGTTCCTTATGTTAATCTTGAAAAGGGTGTGCATATTCAGAGAAATTAAGTCTCTATGGGATTCTTATTTCTCTTGTCAGAATATTTCCCCTCTCTCTCCTCTTCATTCTCTTGTTATCTATTTGTGAAGGCTTCTTGGGCCTTGTGCTTCTTGTCTTCTGTCGTTCTTATATACCACTCATTCACTTCACACACAGGTTAACCTTCCCTTCTTTCCAGAATAATACTGTACTTTCTTGCAAGTTGTTTAACCGAAAGGCTTCCCATCCTTTCTCACTTTCTTTGAAGTGCGTTTCAAACTCTTACAGTTCTCTTCCTCGCCCGTTTAGGAGTAGTTATTATCCTCTCGCCGTCCTTTAGGAAGTTCATGTTTAGCAATAGCTCCTTTTCTCTTTCAGCTCTATTGGGCTCCGTTTCAGGGTGGATTAAGATTCTCTTTCTTTCACACATGGTTAATCTTCCCTTCTTTCCAGGCTGAGCTTGTGCTTTCTAGTAAGGTGCTCATCATCTAACTATTACAGTTCTCTCTCTCTCTTTTAGGATTGGTTTTTAATCTCTCGGTCATTTAGGCAGTTCACGTTTTGCAACAACTCTTTTTCACTTTCAGCACTATTGGTTTCCCTTTTAAGGTGGGTTATGCTTCTCTTTCCTTCACCCAGGCAGTTCAAGTTTTCAGATTTACTTTCTCACTTTTCTAGTTTCTACTGGCACGAGTTTCAGCATTCTTAAAATTATCCATTCCTCCCCGGTTCCCAGTTACCTTCTCGTTCCGGTGGGAATGTCTCTGGGATGCGTATTGTTAGGGTCTCTCCGGGCGCGCTCTCTTCTTATTTAGTCTTCTTGCCAGCTTCTTTACCCGACAAGGCTTGTCCTCTTACCCAACTTCAGTATTTCTCACAGAGTAACCGCATCCGATTTAGCAGTCTCCCGCTGGCGTTCGAGATTATTGCCCAGGCAGCCTCCCAATCACAGTAGTCTCCTGGTCATGCCACCAACTCTACACCAGCTCCACTCAGGATGGAGTCTTGTATCCTTTGGTCTCCATGCAACTCTTTTCTCTGTTGCCGGCTTACAGCAACTTTGGACTTCGTGGGCTCTTTGCTCGTCCACGACTCTGCCTCCAGACAGTGTAACGTTACCAGGGGACCTCCCCTGCTTCACCATGCGATCCTCTCTTTGCTTTCTCTTTCCACTCTTTAAATCGGCTCGTCACAGTGAATCTAGGCTTTTCAGTTAAAGAGCCAGCTGCTCTTTTCTCTTGTTCCTTCTACAAGTCTTAATAAATGGACGTATTGCATAGGCAAGACAGCCCCATATGCGCCATTATATGGCTTGGGTTCGGGAGTTCCTCAAAAGAACAGTAGTCCTTGTCCCCAAAGGGCGGAGTCCCTCCCGGTGAGGTCCCACTTGCCTCGGTCCCTAGAGGGGTGTTGCAGAGCAGGCTCGCCTCTCTAGTTTCACAGGGAGGGCCTCACCTTGGGGAGAAGTGACGAGTCCCCTCGATCGATAGATCACACATTAAATATTTATGATATGAAAAATAAGTACTCTTATGAAACATAACACGCAGCAGAAAATAGTGGTGTGTAAAGCTGTAAATGGCCCATTTCAGAACTTACAGAAAACATAGCAGGACAGTTATGCCCCAACTCACTTTACCCTAAAAATGCATGCTGGTCGCAGACACTATACATATAGACTTCCAGAGGCCCAGGTCTCGTAATGCACTACGTTTCACCATACAATAGACAAAGATGGAGGCTATACCTAGAGTTGAGAGTCCTGTGAAGTGGGCCGAAGGCCCCGGTTCCATAATAAGTGGGTTTCTGCATATGATAGGCAGAGATGGAGGCTACGCCAGGCTAACCTTCACGGTCCTATCCAGATGCGACGCAGGCCAGCGTTCCCAACTGTGTCCAGGTGTGGCACATGTCAGCACCTACAAGTCTATCTAGATGCGACGCCTCACAATTATATCTAATTGCAGCACATGCCAACCTTCACAAATCTATCCAAATGAGACACCGGCCGATGTTCACAACTCTATCTTAAGTGTGGCACATGCCAATACTCGCAGTCCCATCCGGATGCAATGCAGGCAACTATGTCCAAGTGTGGCCCATGCCGACATTGACAGTTCCAATTGCGGGACCTGCCAACCTTCACTATTCCATCCAAGTGTGGCACTTTGCTAACTTTCACAGTCCTATCTAGATGCGGTGTAGGCTAATGTTCACAATTATATCCAAGTGTTGCACATGCTAATATTCATGGTTCTAAGTGCGGCACATGCTAACATCCACAGTTCCAAGTGTTGGACTTGCTAACATTCGCAATTCCGTTTAAGTGCAACACTTGCTAGCCTTCACCGTCCTATCCATGTGTGATGCAGGCCAATGTTCACTATTCTATCCAAGTGTGGCACATGCTAATATTCACAGTTCTAAGTGTGGCACTTGCTAACCTTCGCAGTCCTATCCAGATGCGGCGGAGGCTAGTGTTCACATTAGTATGACATTAGCGGCTAGTGTTCACAATTCTTATCTAAATGTGGCGCAAGCTAATATTCGCAGTTCAGCGGTAGCGTAATGTAGAGTGGCAGGGGTTTCCTGGAGTAGAGTAATTGCTCTACACCCCACTCATGCCACACTTACTTTGGTGGTTGCTGCTGGTTGACGGCTGGCCACTGGCTTCCCCTGCTGACACTTTCTGGAGCCGCCCTTTGCCTTGGGGCCCTCAGCCGCAGGGGCTGCCGGGCAGAGGGCTGCCCTGGGTGTTCATTATAAGGTGAGGCGGACCAATCATGTCTGGAGAGAGGGCTGGGAGTCAGGATGTGGTACAACGAGGAAATGGGCGGGGGAGAAGGGAGCATGTGCGGGTATGGCGTTTTTGCCGTGCTTTAAAATGTAGGGAGATGCAGGTGGCGGTCGGTCTGGGCTCTGGGGCACTCAGCTTGTCTCAGATAGTGACGGCTATGGCGCGGACCTCGATGCAGCCCCCGGGTCATCAGGCCTGTGTTTACCCAAGAAATATCTAACCAACCACGTCTGGGGGAGGGCTGGGAGGCGGGCTGTCATACAATGAGGAAATGGGCAGGGGAGAAGGGAGCATGTGCGGGAATGGCGTTTGCCATGCTTTTAAAGCACGTATTTAAAATTTAGGGAGATGCAGGTGGCGGCGGGTCTGGGCTCTGGGGCACTCAACTGCTCTCAGATAGTGGCAGGATCTTGTATCCTGGCTTGCAACATTATGTGTTACTACTGACTTCTGCAATTGTATTTGCTCTCCACGCTTGCTTCTCCACTCTTGTTGACTGCTTAATCTCTTTTCTCTTCTCCTTTCCCTTCTCCCTTTGCCGGTCTCCTCCCCTTAGTTTCTTCTATGCACTTACTCTATCAGAATTGTCCCTGGACCAAATATGATAGCAATCTCGTCTGTTTCCTCCACCCTCCCATTACTGTTTTTTTCCTCCCCACCACCCCTCCAGCACTATCTGAAATGTCGTCAGGCCTAGTATGATAGTCGCTTGTTTTGTTCCTCCCCTCCCTTTCTGCACCCCTCCCCCTAACCTTTTGTTTTTCTCCGGCTCTACCAGAAAAATCGTTGGGCCTAGTACGGTAGTCGCGTGTGGTTCCATGTAATAATGTCGCCACAAAAATCTTGCCATGCAAAAATATCGCCGAAAAATGGCAGTTTTATGTGGCGACATTATAGCATGGAGCATGCGGGGGATGCCCCCGCAACCCCTACATTTTTTTTTTGCCCCTGTTCCCATACATATGGTCACCCAAATAATATCGCCACAACATTTTCCCGGCGATATTTACGACGACCATATATATATGGCGATATGGTTACCTGATACCTCGCCTGTCTGTTTCCATTTCCTTCCCACTCTCCCCCCCTCCCTTCCTTATCTATGTCTTAGCTCTTGCACTATCTGAAATGTCGTCAGGCCGAGTACGATAGTTAATTTCACATCCTTACTGTTCATGCCCTGTAAGAATGTGGTTGTATTTTCCCTTGTTCCCTCCCTTGCCTTGAAGCGCTTTGAAACACATTGTGTATAGGGGCTATATAAATAAAAGATCATATCATATATCATATCATAATGCATATACGTATGCAGAAAGCACAGTGTTGAAACACAGAGCTAATAAAATAAGGGTGCAAAAGGTCCAACAAAGCCAGGAGGGCTACCAATAAAACATTATAGTAACAGGTATCATCCTTAAAGATTTTTGGGAAAA
The DNA here is from genome assembly GCF_040938575.1 of Ambystoma mexicanum. Classification (NCBI taxonomy): domain Eukaryota; kingdom Metazoa; phylum Chordata; class Amphibia; order Caudata; family Ambystomatidae; genus Ambystoma; species Ambystoma mexicanum. The sequence continues at coordinate 1,252,937,834 of NC_090926.1, forward strand.
TGTACACATTGTTACTAGAAATCGAGTGCATTCACCTTAATAGCAATGCAGAGCATGACTGAAAAATGATATCAAATCAATAAATTCATATAAAATCAATGGTAAGTACTCAAAATATGTAACTTGGTCCAGAGCTGACTGAACCCATAGGTGATCAGGAATAAATGTCCATGGGCAGGTAAGTACCCCAGAGTCAATTTTAGTAGAGTTCCAGGTAAACTCACAGTTCCATTGGAATGAATAAGAGAAAGTTAAAGAACCATCTATGTGTTTAAGTGGCCGGAAAAAATAAAACCAGGCCCCAGAGGAAGGAGGAGCTTCTCCCTACCCCCCAAACACCCAAAAATAGATCAAGGAACCAGAAAAGACAGGGGAGAAAAAGCAAACAGTCGAGTGGCCCCAAAAAGTTGCCCCGCATGCCCAAAATAGAAATTCTGGCTTTACTGGTTTTTGGTACTAGCCAATCATGATGGCCCCTCAAACCGCTAAACATCAGGACCCATCCCCAGGAAGCGCATTGGCCTGCCCAAAGCCAGGAATCAGTCTAGACCACCAATATGGAGGCAGAGTCGATGTGCTCACAAAGAGACCACATGGGCAAAACAATTTTAGGCCCATCTCCCGATTGCCCTGAAAGAAGAGCCCCTAAAACAGTGAAAGGTGTGTAGTGGTAGGGGTGTTTCAGCAGGAGTTGCAGTGACCACCAAAATAAATTAGCAACCCCAAAAATCAAAAACAGAAAATGCAAAAAGAACCAGGGGTCTTATAAAATGGAACTGCAGAACATCCACAAACTGAATTCTGCCTCAACACATGTGAGTGGTCCTGGTATGTGCTTATACAGCTCTGTGCGCAAGACCTTTCGTCTTTTATCCTTGCCTTTCTTCACTATGCCATTCACTTTCTGCCTCCCTGGCATCTTAAAGGGATAGGTTTCCAAATAGCTCATAACAAATAAAATAAAAAATACATACATGTTAAGAGCTGTATCTCATTCACTCTTTTGTAGTGAACTAGATTGTTTGACTAACCTCAGGATTTACACTGGAATTCCAGGCAGGCACACCCCGAGATAAAGCAAACTGCACCCCAATACAATTCACAAAAACTGCCACCAAAGAGTGGAGCCCCCACAGTGTTAGGGGAGGTCTTGGAAAGTTTACAAACAAGTGAGACTCTATAAAACTATCCCTTGGTATACAGGCCCCAACTTTTAGTACAAGTCTGTACTACCCAAAGGGTTGGTAGAATGGCAGAGCAGCCAAGCTCATCTTAGGGGGGATATGGAGCTCTAGGTAAGCACAATGAACTCAGTAAATATATAGGCCAAAGAAATCTCATACCTTTAGTTATAGTAAAAAAAAATAAAAAAATTATTTGATACATTAGTCACCACAATCGTATTGCTGATGCTTGTATGTGCTTAGATTCCCATGATATGCATAGGCTGACATCTAGTGGAAGCTGCTGAGTATGTTGACAGGCAGGGCGTGTAAGTAATACTATTCCTAGTGTGACGTCCACTGTACCCGTGGTCGTTCACACATCAAGAACCCTCAGATAGTTTTGCTTCTGACATGAGGTGGCATAAAGTGTAGCGTGAGCACACGTGTATTAAAGCAGATATGTATCAGATAAAGCTCAGAATAAACATCTAAGCACCTTCTACTCCAAGGGGAGTAAAGGTGGGCTCATGTGAATCTAAGCAGATACAATCATCAGAAATAAGATTACGGGTAGTAAAGTATCCCTTCTGGGGCTTGTGGAATCTGCTTAGATCACATGCTATGCATAGATTAGCGAGCAGCGTTAGGAGAAGGTGGTGGGTTATGAGAAGGTCCAGCGACAAACAAATGTTTTAGAACCACTTGTCCCACCTGTGTATCCGCTTTAGAATATGCGTCAATGCAGAAGTGCTGATTGAAAATGTGTACTGAACTCCATGTAGCTGCTTTGCAAATGGCGTCCAGCGAGACATTTGCTATACAGGCCAGAGTAGCTCCTGTCACCTTTGTGGAGTGAGCTCTTGGTGTGAAAGGCAGTGTTTTGCTTGATAAAAGAGTAGCAGAGCTGTATGCAACTGACTATTCATCTGGCGATGGCATCTTTGGAAATGCAGTCTCCTTCTCTGCCTGGTGCTACGGAGACAAACAGTTGGTCTGTTTTCCTGAGCGGTCTGGTCTTGTTAACATAGTAAAGGACTGCCCTCCTTACATTTAATGTATGTGTGTAGTTTTTTCTCAGCTGAGCTTGTTGGGTTCTGAAAGAAGGTGTAACGCTCACCTGATTCCCACCGAGGCGCCGATCTGTTCTGGACTGCTTTGACCTCTTCTAAGGTGATGCGCAGGACTCGGAAGACGGACTGGACCGGACCCCCAAACCTCGCCTGTCTGGCCCGTAGAAGAATCCTTCTGTAGATGGAAAAGGGGATTAACTGTCTGCTGGATAATGTGTCGGATTCCCCCCCCTTTCCCCTCTCACACTCCTCGAACCCTCTCCGCAATTCCCTGTAGAGTCTCACCTTAGCGTCTGAAAGGACGAGCTCCCCATCCTGCTTCCGATGCAGGGGCGCGTTGATTTCCAGTTACTTCACTGGATCTCGGGTTTGGTGAGTATTCAACTCCGCTTGACTTTTCCGATATGAGGCCGAAAGTATTCAGTTGCAAAAGTTCAAGCCTTAATTGTCCGTTGTCCTTTTCTCTATTTCAGATGTAGGATTAAGAATCCGCGTAGAGGAATGGATTCACCGATGGTACCTCTGGTGAGTCTTTTTGATGAATGGTTCCCTTAGTGATCTTGCTTTCACCCACTAATGTGGGAGTCTTTTTCCCCTTAGGGGCCAGGGTATGGAAGTGCCAAAGAAGCGGCGCCGACCCGAGGTGAGGAAAGATTGTCCCAACAATAATCAGGTAAGTCTTAAGGTGGAAGAATCAGGCCTTCCTCAATCTGTTCCTTCGCTCACCTTTGTTTTGTCTCCTTTTTTCCCCTTAGGGGCCGGGGTACGGCAGTGCCAAAGAAGCGGCGCCGACCCGAGGTGTGGAAAGATTGTCCCAACAAAAAACAGGTAAGTTAAGGTGGAAGAATCAGGCCTTCCTCAATCTGTTCCTTCGCTCACCTTTGTTTTGTCTCTTTCTCCTTAGGCGCTGAAAGGCGACGGATGGTGCCAATGGTGGCTGAAGAGCCTGAGGGCGCCTCGTGAAGGGGAGTGGAACGCGGCGCTGCAGCGAGCAATGCGATGCGCTTCTAAAAAATAATGTCTTTTCTCAGGATCGTCGGAGTGATGGTTGCGGACTCCGGATGGAGGTAGGTAAAGTTCAATTATTCACCTTTCTCTCCTTTCCTTCCTATTCATGTGTTCCAGGTGGCAGGCGGGCGTGGCTGGAGCCAGGATGCAGGAGCAGACACAGTGAGCGTCCAGCTGCTAGATGCAGAACAACGCGAAGCGTGAGCTGCTGTCTGGGCGTGGTTTAAATAGCCCCCAAAGTAGTTCCAGGTAAGTATTCTTCCTCAGCCTCGCCCGAGTGGTAAAATAGTCCCATAGGTAAAATAGTCCCTTTCAGACCTCAAGGAGGTCTGGATCCGGCAGCATGGTCTGCATCAGGTAAATCCATCCAAGCACTCCCATAATGAGCCTGGCGCCTATGGTGCCAGGACTGATGCCTTCTATGAGTCTGGCGCCAAAGGCGCCAGGACAATGTCCAAAGAGCCCCTATTAGGGGTTGCTGGGTCTCTCCCTGGGGACAGGATGTCTGCTTTTGGGGACGCTGGCCCTGAACTGGCTTCCTGGGAGTAGGCATGACAGAAGGCCGCTAGCTCAATAAATTGGTTTACGTGAAATTTTGAAATTAACTTAGGTAAAAACTTAGGGTGTGTTCTCAATAGCAATTTATCTTTGTAGATGACCAAAAAAAGGTCTTGCATTGACAATGCTTGAGGTTCACGGACTCTTCTTTTGGGGGTTATGGCCACTAAGAAAGCGGTCTTGTACGAGGTGTTCAAGGCTTGACTTATGCATAGGCTCAAAGCAGGGTCCCGTGAGCTTTGCAAGTACTACATTGAGGTCCCAGCCTGACGGTGGGTTCGAAATAGGAGGGTGGAATCTCTTTACTTCCTCCATAAATGCCCTAATGACAGGAAACTTCCACCATGATACTTTATTGAGAGGTGGCGTATGCTGATAAAGCCGCCAGGTGAGCCTTAAAAACTAACCCATAAGCAAGTGGAGCATGTAATGAAGAATGTGGGATGGAGTAAATTCTATGGGGTTTATTTGTTTAGACTGGCACCAAATTACAAATCTCTTCCACTTGTCGAAATAACAGTGTCTGGTGTTTGGTTTACGTGCTTCCCTGAGGATATCCATACACCTTTGGGGTAAATTAATATGTCCAAACTCCATGACCTCAGGAGCCACGCTGCCAAGTTCACTGAGTGAGGTTGAGGGTGTAATGTTGTTCCCCCGTGCTGGGATAGCAAATTGGTCTGGCACGGGAGCTTGATGTGGTCGCACATCGCCAATTTGCACGTGTGTGGGTGCCAGGATTGTCTGGCCCACATGGGAGCAACTAGGATAAGCGTTCTGTTCTCTGTGAATCTTGTTCACCAACCTTTTCATTAGTGGAGTTGAGGGAAAAGCATAGGCAAATTTCCTGACCAACTCATCCATAGGGCTTTACCCGCAAGTCTGGTTGGGGAAACCTGGTTGTGAAGTCTGGGCATTTCTGGTTTTCTCTTGTAGCAAATTAAGTCTAGCGTTGAGTACCCCACTGTGAGAAAATGTGATCTACAACATTTCTGTCGAGTCGCCACTCGTGATGGTTAGGGAGAATTCTCAAAAATATGCTAATTCCCTCCACCTTCGAGACCGCCATCGCAGGATTTAGAGGACTTCATTTTTTCACCTGGAGAGAGTGAGACCCTTTTTCCCACTCATGTATTTTAATGTGATTTTATACACTGTTTCTTTTTGATTATGGAGTCTAACCAACTCCATAGGCATCATCTTTTACAATTGTGTCACTAAGCACCTTCAGTGCAGTGCCACAGGGAAGTCTTCCAGATTTCCCAAGGTTTAAATACCCTCTCTGGGATCAACTACTGTTTCCCAGAGCAGTAAAGTGAAATTGACTTTACTTAGCTTTGTATTTGCTAGACCAGCACACCCTATCTTACAACAGAGTGCTGGAGGGGTTACTTAGTATCCCCTGTGTCTAAGCTTATGTAACATTTTTTATGTTACCCTTTCCTCAATTAACTGGCTGGTGGCAGTGGTTTTGTTTTGTACTTCCTAGGTTTAAATTTTCGCGGACCCGGTAACGTTAACCGCAGGTGACACTTTTTCAAAATGGCGCCCAGCCATCCTTGCTAAAATGGTGCCCGGTCTTTTTTTGCCAGGTTTTTGTGGAAAGGTCCTTCTAGAGAGTTTCTCTGCAAGCCAAACCAGGTTTGGTCTCTTTGTTCATTTCGCCTTTGGCGGGGTTTCAGAGAGAAACCTGCCTCTGGCGTCTGAGTGTCTTGGGTAGGCTGGAAGTGAGGGAGGTGCCCGAAACTCCCTGTGCTTAGTCTCCTAGGAGACGCAAATGCACTCTGTGGTGATTGGCTGGCTGACTGTCTGGCAAGGACAGCCACCCTGCTGGGTGAGTGACAGCTTGGCTGGAATGAATTGGAGAGAACTGAATAAAAGGCAAGTCTTTTCGGTTGGAAGGCAGAGTCGACTACTGGACGAAGGAACCGAAGAGCTTGAAGAGGACGCCTGCTGCAACTCCTGGACCGTTGGTTTGTCCGGTGAAGCCCTGCTGCAGTGACTACTTGCCAAGTTTGCATCGACAGAGAAGCCCTGCAAGGACGACTTTTCCCTTTGAGTTGGTGGGACCTATCAAGTAAGCCACCTGGACACCCATCTCGGAGCTGGTTGAATTCCCTCAGAGTTGCTGCAGGAAACCGTAGAGCCAGGGAGAGGGACACCAGATTTTTTGCATTGCTTGTAAACTGGCCTAAAGCTTTTGGAAGAACCTCCGGACTCCCACGAAGCAGGACTGACCAAGCCCGACCCCCCTCAGTCGAGTGCAGGACCTCAGATGTGAGGAAAGTTCACCATGACAGTCAGGAACCAAGCTTGTTGCTATTTGCTGTAATGCAAGGAGCTTAAACGCGAAACAGCCACTGAAAGTAAAGTTTGCCGGTTGCCAGTTTTTACATGCAGGAGTCCCCCGACATCCTCCCACTTGTCCCCACGACTGAGGCCCAGTAACAGTGAGATCTGCAGAGCTGCACAGGAACAGAAGTAATCAGCTGCATCTTTTCTTCTTTACCATGGTACTGTAAAAGAAGTCTAAGAACTCACCTCTTACTGTAGAAGTGCTTGTAACTTCCACAACTCACAAGTCTAATCAACTTGTGGCCCTACATTTGATTCTTCTTTTCTTCAAAGACTCCGAAGAACTTGTGCAAAGATTTTTCCATTACTTACCAGAAGTGCTTATCCTATCCAAGACTTTTGCCCATTGACTTTGGCTTAGCCTATTGAATTGACTGACTTCTAATGAATTCTAAAAGTATCTGCACTGCCTAAGAATATATGTGGTCTCTTGTGTTCTGATAACCTTTGACTTTTACCAACTTTTAAAGAGTATTCTGAATGCCAACAGTAAGGTATTAATGTCCCCAGCACCCTTGTTACTAAAGTCACCTGTGGGTGTAGGTTGTGTCTGTGGGCCATCCCAAAAGGGCCTGGTCTGATTCAGAAACTCAAAGTGTACAGTATTGAAGTATATTTGTGTGTTACTATTCTACTGCTCCCTTCTGAAGAAGGCTTTATAACTGACTGATGAATAAATAATTAATTGTGTATGCAAGAAACCTTGAGTGTAAGTTTCTTTGAATACCTGTAAATCTTTGTGTAACTCCACTACAACTCACATTTCCCCTCTTGAGATAAACCTGGCTTCTCAACACGCTACCAAAACTGTGTAGTACAAGCATATACCAAAGCTAGGGTTGCCTATACCTGTAGTCATTGTTGTTTGTAGTGTTCCCAGAGGGTACTGCATCCAAACTTTGCCTAGCACTAATCTACATAATTCTATCTAAAGTGACGCATGACTAATCTTCACAATTCTATCTAGTGACACACATGGTTAAATTCACAATTCTTTGTGATAACATTACCTGCTTGATACATTTTTAGTGTTTTTGACCCTATAATAAATATAGTATTTTTGTACTTACCTATCCAAGTACAATCATTGTGTATTTCACTAGGTGGACTCACTGTGGACACCTAACCCACTCACCTATCCTGAGACTTAACCTTGACCACTGTCCACGCTTACCTTGATTGGTTTGGCTAAACTCCCAGAGTTCCCCTGTCACTATAACTGGGGGGCCTCCTAAAATCTGCCCACCAGGCCAGATTTTAGCAATCCCTCTCAACAGCACCCTAAGATTGGGGATTAGAATCTCTCAGTGGCGCCTTTGGTATTTGCGTCAGACGCCTCAGCTAAAGGGCTCATCGGGGAACAATCATTGCCTAACCAATCAGGGAAAAACAAAATGAATCAAAGATTTGCATGTAAGTGCTAGGCTAGCATTTGCAGTGGCAAATTCCCCTCTTCAGGCTACCTGTCGAACAGAAAAAGTCAACTGAGGTGAATCATGGAAGGTCAAATGCTGATTCCGCACAGCCTTCATATGAGGCTCTGCATTCTGCTAGGAGCATGTCCTTAGAACACACTCCAAAAGGCCCAACCCTCACTGAAGACTAGTGTTCGAATCCTCCCTTTGCCTCTGCAGCCTCACATTGCTCATGCACATGCTGTGATGAAGAACACAGTCCAGTAATATTTGTAGATGACTGGAAACACTCTTCCACTTATACGCTCAAATACCTACATGCATGGTTCAAGTCAAAGCTCTGGTCCAGATCCAAAATTACAGGAACCACTGCCTTAAATATAAAGATGAACTGTACAACATGCAGCAGGGTCAGGAGGGTTATGTATCTGTGCCTGGCCTTCGCTCACCTGTCTTTGTATCTTATCACTGCGTCCACAGTCTTCTTCATTTTACGGGTGAGACTGGGTGGGTTGGGAGTAAGCTTCTCAGAAGGAGGCCTGCCACGCTTTCTCTGCTTCTTTACATCGTCGTCCTTGTCTCGGTGGCGGCTAATATTGCTGGTGGTGGTGATGATGGTTGTGGTTGTTGTGTTGGGGGTAGAGGAGCCAGGATCAATATCTCGCTTGCGCTTCCGTGTTGTCGTCTTCTTTTGGCGTACCTCCTCCTCAATTTCCTCCAGGGTACCCTCCTCAATAGCCTGGTCAGAGGAATAAAGTAAGAGGCAAATGTCTATACACTGTGATGGGTTATATAAGAGCAAGTGGGTGAGTGATCAGACTACAATTTCAACTTGGACCAAAGAAAGGAGCATACAAAACAACGGTTTGGGTGCAAAATGAGCAATTAATTACCTTCAATAACTGTTTTGTCTGATGGATGCGATCTGCGTTGCACAGTTACCTGACCATTTGTAATAGCTCCAGTCGCAGTCTGGACTGGAAAATCTGGACAGCCGCCACAGAGATGAAGAGTGGCTCCATGAGCTACTCGGTTATGTGTCATTGTCGCTCTATGTGATGAAGCTTATGCAGCAAATGCTTGCAAGCCTCAGTGCCATTACAGGTTATCACGGGAGTTATCACAGGATTACAACTAGATATCAGTGAAATGGGAAGGCAACAAGGTATCTGCTGAAATGAATTGCATCTATCAGAAAGACACATACAGGATGGTGGCAAAACATTGCCAAGAACTGCTAGATAAGAAAATGCTGTAAACCTGAGACCTATCAGTGTCTGTGGACACTGGACTTCTGAAGAGACCGAAAAGAACTAAGAGATCAGCCCTTCCTAACCCAGTGGGCACTACTGGGTTGAAATACTGAAGGATCCTCAGAGCACGGAACAGCTCCCTAACCGGAACCAGTCCCAACTCCAAGAACTACCACTGCACATGCAGTTCCTAGGCCCACGGCAACAGAACCAAAATTCGATGCAAGTGGGCCCAGTGAATCTAGGAACCCTAGAGGTTGGTTCTACAGAGAGTAAGGGAGAGCTTCCGTAACCGTTTCCACCCTATACCCCTCCCGTACTCACCTACCTCTACCTTGCCTGGCCACAATCACTGGAGGTCTGGTCAATGATCCCTGCCCCCAGACCCTCCGGACGCACCTAAAGAGGTGGGATTATGAAAGGACCGCATTCTCTTTAACCAACCTTTGTTCACCACTGGAATACTTTACAATTACATGTTGGCTTTGCCAATACTGGTTTCCCTGCTTTATAGACTTGCAGCTCTCTGCAACAGGGCTTTACTTGGACCAGTGACTCAGTGGCCCTAGGCGTTTTTACCTTAGTAGGGTGGGACTTCATAAGAGTTGGGTAGGACTTCCCAAGGTGTTAGGTAGATCATCCTTTGAGTGACATTCTCACCACCTAGTGAGTTCACAGCATTTTTGCTGTACTTTTGGATTTTTGGACTGATCCTCCGGAGTGAGTCGGAATCTTTTTCCACACTGACCAATTCTTTTACACTAAAAAAACTAACGATGGGAACCCTTTTTACCTTTTTTGGGACTTTTTAATGGAGTTCTGCCTTCTTCCATCTTTCTGGCATTGACCTTTTATTGCAGTCCACAGTGCAGTGTTTATTTTACCTGTGCAAAGCAACGGCCTGCCATAAAGCATTTAAAGAGATGCAATTCGCTCAAATTGTGAACAGCCCGACACATTCTAAAGGTATAATTCTTAACTGGATACTCGCCCTCAACACCACAGTAACCGTATCAGACATCCTTAAGATGAAATGGACAGACCATAGTCTAATCAAATTCAACATAAACACAAAACATAAACACAAAACATGTATCCTCGCTCCCATCCGGGATAGAAATAAACGTAAACTCATCCCAGAGAATCTCACTCCATTGCTCAATGATCTTCTCAATGCTAAACTGACAGACAGCATCAATACAGAGAGCATCTCTGCTCGTTACCACCAATGCTTGCAAACTGCAATAGATGAAGTAGCCCCTCTCAAAACCAAACTGCCTAAGCCCAAACATAGTTCCCAATGGTTTAATGATTAACCTATAGAACTTGGAAGGGAAAAAAGAGCCTTAGAACACCTATGCAGAAAAAAACTCCCCTGAACTCCAAACTAAACTACAACAACTTGCCAAAACCTACAAACTTCGTGTACTCGCTCACAAAGCCGAATCATTCAAGGAACGCATTTCTAATGCAGCCGCCAATACCAAGCAACTATCCACCATTATCCGAGAAGTAGAATCCCCCATTCTACCCAGCAGCCCCATTAACACTAGCAAAGCCTGGTGCACCACCATTCAGGATGCCCTAACCTTTAAAGTCAACACCCTACAAAGCAAAATAGCCTTGCAAAAAAAACGACTAGAGCTCACAGCTAATCCCACACACCTTTCAAACACCACCATAAGGATTGATGCACCGGAATTCCACTACACTCGAGTCTCCAAAGAGCAAGTCCTCAAGACAATAGCATACCCTCCAACTGTAAAGGCACCAGCTTTCCTGCCCAAATAGTTCAAGATTCCGCTACCGCCCTGGCACCCATCATTACCGATTTGGTCAATGAATCCTTCAACTCAAGTGAAATACCAGCATCTATCAAAGTAGCATGGGTCACACCACTTTTTAAAAAAACATCACTAGACGCAGAAACCCCTACAAATTATAGGCCCATCACAACAGTGCCATTTCTCCTTAAAATTATTGACAAAATAGCCTATACCCAAGTCCAAACTCACCTGGAACAGAACCACCTACTAGGAAATAGACAATCAGGATTCCGCCCCAATCACAGTACTGCAACCGCCCTACTGGACTTAAAAAACCAGATGGACACCATTAGGGACTCTGGAAAACTCTGCATTTTACTACTGCTAGACCTCTCGGCAGCCTTCGATTTAGTCGATCACGACAAACTATGCCAAACCCGAGGCACCAACTTCCACTTCTCAAAGAAAGCCACCACTTGGATAAAATCCTTGCTCTCCGACCGCACCTCCAGAGTCACATTAGGGGAAGAAGCAGCTGATCCCATCCCAGTACCTCTGGGAGTACCGCAAGGATCATGCCTCTCCCAGACCTTGTACAACGCCTACACAAAACTACTCTTTGCAGCCCTGGATGCTACGGGAGTAATTTATACCAATTTTGCTGATGACACGCAACTACTTATTCCCATCACAAGTAACCTCGAACAGGGCACTGCTTGTATTAATAAAATCTACTCCCTAATCCAAAATTGGATGGCCAACAATAGTCTTTGCCTCAATGGAGAAAAAACAGATCTACTAATAGTTGGCTCCCCAGCTAGACTCGGCAAACTCCACCCCGATTACACTTCCATAGTAATAGATGGCACCCCATCACCATTTCCCATAAAGTCAAAACCCTAGGAGAACACCTTGACTCCAATCTCACTACGAATAACCACATCAGCGCTCTCGCCTCATCCATGACATACACAGCCAAGCTCATCACATTAAGCAGACCGCCCCCTTCGACGGATAACTGCCCGACGCTCGCTAGAGCCCTGATCCTCACAAAGAAAGACTACTGTAACGTTCTATTACTAGGTGCCTCCAAAAAAAACAAATAAAACTCCTCCAAAACAAATCCCTTAGAGCAGCTTGGGGCATCAACAGAAGAACAGAAGACAGCATATCTTTCAATATAGAAGAGAGGCCCACTGGCTTCCAGTACAAGCGAGAATTCTTCACAAAACTCTCCCCATCACCCAAAAGTGCATCTCGGGTAACACCCCTATCTTTCTCAGTCGAAGCATCTCCCTTAAAAATAGAATCAGAACACTCAGATCCAGTGCTAATACACACCTCCACATCCCACGCATCTCAACATCTAGAGCAGGCATCATCTTTTTACATTGTGTCACACAGCACCATCAGTGCAGTGACACAGGGAAGTCTCCCATATTTCCCCAAGGTTGAATACCTTCTCTTGTTTAAACTACTGTTTCCAAGAGCAGTGAAGTGAAACTGACTTTACTTCCATTTTTCTAACTTTCTAGACCCAGCCCACACTATCTTACAATAGTGTTCTGGAGAGGTTACTTAGTATCCCTTTTGTCTAGTTTCTCATGTAACATTTTTATGTTACCCTTTCTACAATGAATAGCTGGTGGCAGCGGTTTACTTTTTCCTACCATTGTGTGTTTTTACCGCAGGCTGCAATTGCAGCTGCAGTAAAAGCACCCAAGGGTGACCATTTTGTCAAAATGGCCCCGGTCTTCTTTTTTCGCCATTTCTTATTGGAAAGTTCCTTCTTGAGATTTCCTCTGCGCGCAAAACCATGTTTGGTCCCTTTGTTCATTTAGTCTTTGGCGGGATTCACTGATCAAGGCCGCCTCTGGCTCCACCATGTCTGGCAGGGCAGGAAGTGAGGGAGGGAGGTGCCCGAAACTCCCTGTGCTTAATTCCCTTTGTTATGCAAGAGTGTATGCAGTACACTTTGGGTGCACTACAACAACCTTGACCTCCTGGCAATAGGAACCCAACCTTTGGTACAAGTCTATACTACACAGGTTGTTAGTGTGGCTGAGTAGCCAGGCTTATCTCAAGAGGGGTCAATGTGAGCAGTAGGGGAGTGACACAGATATTAACAGTGACAAGTATTCAAATAAACTCTTACACACAAGGTTTCTTGATTAAACAATTATTAATTTGACAGTCAGTTTGAGTAAGCCTTCAGAGGGGGCAATATAATAGTAACACAAAAATATGCTCCAAAATACACACTGTTTCTCTAAATCAGCAAATACCCATTTGGGATGGCACACAGACACTTCCTTAAACTTTCACGTTACTTAAATAGCAAGGACACTGTGGACATTAATATAACACTGTTGCATTTAGAGCAATACTTAGGAGAATGTCAAAGAAAAAGGTTATTAGAATAAAAGAAGAGATCTCACAAATATTCTGAAGCAGGTAAGTACTTTTGGCAGCCCCCACTGCAAAGTAGGCAGACCAAACAAAATCAGAGGGAAGAAGATTCATTCAGGGAGCCAGGCCAGGCTAAAGTCAATTGGACAAAAGTCTAGGTGAGCTGAAGCAATTCTTGCAGGTAGGTAAATGCCTTGCACAATGTTTCAGAAATCTTTGTAGAAAAGAAGAAATCAACGTAGGGCCACAAGCCGATTAGACTTGTGAGGTAAAGAAGCCGTTAGCAACTCTACAGAAGCAACCAAGAAAAGTCTCAACTGAGATCAAGTAAGGCTACACAACAAGAGGTAATATTTCAGACTGTACAGTACCGTTGGTTAGAAATGGTTCCAGCTGGCTTCTGTTCCTGTGCAGCTCTGCAGATCCTGTGTTCCTAGGCCTCCGTCATGAGGACAAGAGGGAGGACGTCTTGAGGACTCCTGCACTGCAACTGAACGGTCAGCAACAGAAAAGGACCAACTTCTATTCAGTGGCACTTTGCGGTTTCAGCTCCTTGCGTCTAAGCAAATAGCACCACAGCGTACTCTTGGCTGGTGAGATGGGCTTTCCTTGCATCTGGGGTCCAGCACTCTGTTGAGGTGGCTCAGGCTCGGTCAGTCCTGCTTCCTGGGAGTCTGGAGGATCTTCCTGGAGCTCTTGGCCAACTTAAAAGCAACGCAGACAATCTGGTGTTTCTCTCCCTGGCTCTTCGGTTCCAGCAGCAACTGCAGTGGAAATACAACCAGCTTCAAGAGGATGTCCAGAGAGGCTTACTTTGGAGATGATTGGTCCCACCAACTCAAAAGGGAGAAGTCCTCCTTGCAGGGCTTCTCTAGTCGAGGCGAATTCGGAGCTTCAGCACAGCAGCAGGGCTTCACTAGGCAAACCAAGGGTCCAGGAGTTACAGCAAGCATCTCTTCCAAGTTCCAGTCAAACAGCAGGGTGGCTGTCCTTGCCGGATAGCCAGCCGGCCAATCACCTTTGGGTGCATTTTTATAGCCAAGGGCATTAAGCAGAGGGAGTTTCGGGCACCTCCCTCGCTTCATGCCCCTGCCAGACATACTGGAGCCAGAGGCGGGTTTCACTTGTGAATAACAAAGGGACCAAACCTGCTTTGGCGTGCAGAGTATCTCTCAAGAAGGACCTTTGCACAACAAAGAAATGGCAAAAGAAAGAAGACAAAAATGGTACCCTTGGGTTCTTTACTGCAGCTGCGAACACAGCCCACGGGAAAAGCACACCACGGTAGTTAAAAGTAAACCACTGCCACCAGCCATTCATCGAGGAAAGGGCAACATAAAAATATTACATGAGAAACTAGACAAAGGGGATACTAAGTAACCCCTCCAGCACCCTATTGTAGGATAGTGTGTGCTGGGTCTAGAAAGTTACAATGTAAGTTACTTGTAAGTAAAGTCAATTTCACTTTGTTAGGGAGAATTTTCAGGAAGGAACAAGTTACTTACCTGTAACTGTTGTCTGGCATGGATTCACATGCTAATGAATATTCCCAGTCAGGCCGGAAATCCTCAGTAAAGAAAAGAAATCAGTATCAGTTTCGTTTCTGATCTGTCTTTCTTAGTAGTAACAAATCACTGGTCTCTGGGTCATACTGCCCCCGGCCAATGACTGCCCTCTCCCTAAGCCCCGCTCCTGGCAGCCATCCTCAGATTTGGTAGCACGTAAAGTGGCAGTATGACCAAGTGAAGAGCCGCAGAGGGGTAGGAGGGAGGGTTTGTGTAGCAGTAATGATGGGACAGAATTAGATAAAGATACGTTATTAAATATTTATTAGTGTACTTAAGTTAACTGGATATATGTATAATAAAAAGGGGGATATGAAGGAGTCTCTGAAGAGAGCTGCTTCAGCCTCTACAACCGTCTTCTCAGTGTCCGCACTGCACCTCCACATTCTCCTTCCAGAATCACTGTAGATTCCACATCAGTGTAGCATATGATGTACCATGCTACACACCCCCTTTCTTTCTAAACAAATCTTCATTCTCCATAGTACATTAAGCGTTCCGGTCTTTGGTATCTTCTGCCGAACCTTGACACTGGCAGCTGTGTTACTCTCGGTGCATGTATGGAGTTCATTGGTAAGGAAAATTCTTGGTTCCCTCTACTGTCACCAACATCACTCTCGTCTGCACTTCCACCATCAACCTTACCATTCACACCCGTAGCTCTTCCATTATTCCATACCCTTCCATCACTTTTTCTTATAGAATGCTTAAACACCTCAATAACTTGAATGGGATCAGACCACTTACTGCCTCTCACTCTCAAAGCTTCCGGAAGCTTCACTCTCACAAAACACCTAAATATTTTCTTATCATGTCCTGCTTTATTCCTGAATTGTCTCTTCTTAATCATATCTACAGCATTACTAGTTACAACTCCCATATTTATCACTTCACCCATCCATCCAGGACAAAGCTTGGTGATCGCCTTTCTACCCCTGCTCAGTTCAAAAGGTGATATACCTGTAGAACAGTGCGGCAAAAATCTGTGTGCCATAATTACATTCCTGACTGCTTCTTTCCAGCCCATATCATTGGCCCATGCCCACCTAATGCATCTTTGAGAATTCTGTTGTACCTCTCAACAACCCCCATTGGTTTGTGGGTGATAGACCACACTGGTAACATGCTTAATCGATCTTTTTTCTAAATAATCTTCCATCTCTCCCGAGACGAATTGGAGGCCATTATCAGATAGGATAACTCCTGGATATCCTTCCCTACCACATACCTCTTCAAGGAAATTAATAATGTTTTTAGTTGTGACACTAGGCACATCTTTACCTCTGCCCATCTTGTTAAAATGTCAATCATAACCACACAAAACGTTTGACTGCCTTCACTCCATATGGGACCCATAATATCAATACCAACTTTCAAACACGGTCTGCTGGGCACATCAGACCTAACCATCGGGTACTCGCTACTCACACAACCCTTATCAGACTCATTACAAAGGATACAGTTTCTTATGACCCTCTCGATTTCTGCATCACAGCCTGGCCACCAGTATGTATTTCTTATCCTGGATTTGGTCTTGGAAATGCCTTGGTGGCCTTCATGACCTAGATCAATTATTTTCTTCCTTAGATCTTCAGTTAGAATTAACCTATCTCCTCTGAGCAAATATCCATCTTGTACACTCAACTCATCCCTGATACTCCACAGTCCTTGCACATCTGCCTCCTTGATCTTATTGAGGGGAACATGTTTCCTGTTTATAATTTCCATCATGAACTGCAACTTTGCGTCTTTACTCATTCCTTCAAACCATTATCAAGAAGAGGAGCAACGCCTCTACTCAGCTGGACGCATCAAGCATGGTTGAAAGTTAGATTGGATGCTAGTGCTGAGGAGTCTGTTTATGTGATTGAATCCAATGAGATGTCTACAGAGGCAGTCAAGAAGGAGGTGTTCAAGGATGAAATAGGCTGTGCAAAAGGGATTACACTGATTACACACAAAATACAGCTCAGAAAGGATTGTACTCCAGTTGCACAGAAACTTAGAAATGTACCTTTAGCAATGAGAGAGGAGGTCAAAAGTGAACTGAAGAAACTGGAAGAACAGGGTATAATTGAAAAGATTGATGCTTCGGAGTGGGTATCACCGTTAGTTGTGGTGAGGAAGAGCTCTGAAAAGGTGAGACTGTGCATCGACCTCCGAGAACTGAACAAGTGCATCATCCCAGAGAGACATCCGCTTCCCAACATTCATGAGTTGTTATCAACGATGGGGCCGGCGAAAGTGTTTTCAACTCTTGACCTCACTTCAGCATATCATCAGATTCGTTTGCACAGGGACTCAAGACATTTGACAGCGTTCATAACCCCGGAGGGTTTGTACCAATATAAGAGGATGCCGTTTGGCCTTATATCAGAAGCTTCTGTGTTTTAGAAGACCATGCATCACATATTTGATGGCGACAAGGGCATTATATTTTTTCAAGATGACATTCTCATATTTTCTAAGGACCAAGTAGAGCATGATAGGATTCTGGATGGAGCATTAAGCAAATTACATAAGATGGGCATGACATTAAGCAGAGAGAAATCAAAGATTTACAGGAAGCAAATTGAATATTTAGGCCATGTTATAGCAGAGCAGGGAATTACACCCAAGCTGGACTTGATGTCTGCAATTAATGATATGGTTAAACCTGGCAACAAAGAAGAACATTCCTGGGAATGGCTGAGTATTACTCTAAATATGTTAGAAAGTTTGCTGATCATACAGCCGCATTGAGGGATCTTACCAGGATGAATGTCAAATACGAGTGGAATGAAGAGTGTGAGAAAGAATTCAATTACATAAAGGATGCTCTTACAACTGCACAGGCACTTAAGAATTTTATAAGAGGACAGCGAACAGTAATCACAACGGATGCCAGTAATGTGGGCATAGGTGCAGTATTGGCGCAACTGCATAATGGAAAGGAGAAGATAATTGCGTTTGCCTCGAGGCTGTTAAAAGGAGCAGAAAAGTCGTATGCGACTATTGAAAAGGAGGCTCTAGCCATTATCTGGGCAGTGGACAAGTTCAGGAGTTTTGTCTGGGGAACGCAATTTGAAGTAAACACAGATCACAAACCACTTGTAGAACTATTCATGAACAAAGGACTGGACAAAGTATCAGCAAGGATACAGAGATGGGTACATAGAATGCAGGAGTTCAATGCAGTGGTCAAGTATATTCCAGGAGTGAGGAATTACGCTGGAGACTGTTTATCTAGACTTACGAATAACCAAGAAGTCTAGAATATAACCAAGAATATACTAAATATATATTTTTTAATGCAAATAGTTCAAAGCGCTTCCACAATTACTGTGCCGACAATCAGTTTATTAGCACTCTCCGTCACTCTGATGCAGCAGTGTTTCAATCCGGTGAAGCACTGTGGTTGCGACTGTTATCCTAAAATGGCCGCTTGTGCGCGACGTACGTCACAGCGTAGTAGGTCCTTTCCTCTAAAGCGCTGGCTCGTGAACGGCACTCAGAAATGTTTACTTTCAATGCAGAGCGTGGGGTGCTTGCGCGTGTTGTAACCGGAATAGTGAGTCCGGTTACTAATTACATATAACGATTTGCGCTCTGCGAATTAACTTGCCCAAAGTTTTTCAAATAAGTATAGGGGCAGGGTGGGTTCCAGCTCACCTGCAGCTTCAGTTTCAGTTTCCTCACTCGCTTCCCCAGGTGACTGGTCTTCTAAGTGCCTCGTCGCCAAATGTAGCAGTAATGATGGGGCAGAATTAGATAAAGATATGTTATTAAATATTTATTAGTGTACTTAAGTTAACTCGATATATGTATAATAAAAAGGGGGATATGGAAGGAGTCTCTGAAGGGAGCTGCTTCAGTCTCTCCAACCGTCTTCTCAGTGTCCGCACTCCACCTCCACATTCTCCTTCCAGAATCACTGTAGATTCCACATCAGTGTAGCATATGATGTACCATGCTACAGTTTGCATGTGAATCCATGCCAGACCCATGCTGGAGAACAACAGTTACAGGTAAGTAACTTGTTCCTTCTCCAGCATGGGGTCTGGCATTGATTCACATGCTCATGAATATAAGAATACATAGCAGTACACACATGCACAACCATGGGAGGTGGCAAGGCTCAACATTAAGCATTACATAAACTCAACATTAAGCAACTCTTACCTCCTCACCAGGCTCACCTTAAGCGAACAGGTTGCGCAGCACTGCCTGGCCGACTCTGGACCCCTTCCTGGAATCCCGGTCGACGCAGTAGAATCTCGTGAAGGTGTGCGTCGACCTCCACGTAGCAGCCCTGCAGATGTCCAGCAGGGGCACACCAGAGAAGAACGCTGCGGTAGCAGCAATCGCTCTGGTCGAGTGGGCTCTCGGACGGCCGGGCAACGGTCGGTTTGCCAACCGGTGACAGTGCATGATGCAGCCGCAGAGCCATCTGGAAATGGAAGCCTTCGAGAGAGACTTCCCTTGATTTACAGGTCCAAAATTCACAAACAGCTGTGAAGTCTTCCGAAAACTCTTTGTGCGGTCCACGTAAAACTTCAGCGCTCTAGCTACATCCAGCGGGTGCAAAGTCCTCTCGGCCGGCGATGAAGGCGATGGGAAGAAAACTGGTAACACCAAGGGCTCGATGTGAAAGTCCGACGGCACCTTGGGCATGAAGAAGGGGTGCGTCCTCAGCACCACTCTCGTTTCATGAAAGGTCAAGTATGGAGGCTTGCAGGATAGGGCCTGGATCTCTCCCACCCGTTGTGCGGAGATGATGGCCACAAGAAATGCCGTCTTCCACGACAGGAACTTCAACGGTGCCGAATGCAGAGTGTACTTCAATTTCTTTGTACTGATTCTACAACCCTCTTTCCTTCCTAAGCTGAGCATGGCTGTTCCGTCTATATACTCAGGTGGTACAGCCTTATCCTAAGAGTTGAGTCTTGTACTGTCTCAGTTAAATAGTTTTACTAAGCCCTTAATTAAACTTCAGAAAAACTGTCCTAACAAAACTGTAATGATTTCTTTTGACATGTATTACCATTCTGGACATGCAGTTGGCATACACGTTTATGCAAGACTGATCTCGCATGAAGGGATCAGGAATTGAAATTTTTGTTGGGTGTAAAGTCAGTGAACCTTAAAAAACACTGAACTGAGAGACATCAGGAACTGCGGAGACATAGTCTGAGCTGGTGAGTAATTGTTCATTAAAAGAAATAGAAAACCTATTAATTCAGTCTGAAGTTTAAAGTACATTATTTTGAAAGCCATTACTCAGTTTAAAGACTTCTGATAAAACAGTCTACTAAGAAGATTTTTCATGCAAAATCCCTCTTAGGAGTTGCAGGGGGTTTCAGGTACAGTCTAACAACCAAGAGAAGAAGGGAGAGGGCTAGGTAAATAAAGAATGCAAAGCTAATGTGTTATTCTTTCTCATCCCCATGCAGATATTCTCCAGAGTCAAGGCCAGGATCTGAACCATTTGTTATTTTATCCACTTCCCCTTTCCCTTGGTGGTGTTCCAGGCTCAACCGTTTTATACTAGGTTGAGGGTGCAACGCCTTGGCGGGACTTTGGGCAGGGTGTGGGGGGGGGGGTGTTCAGCAGCTCCTGAGAACATCTTGTAAATACACAGTGGTGTGAAGGCATCACGAAGCAGACACAGACAATAGATTTAGTTTTGTCTACAATGTTTTATTAACTCAAAATGTCATGGTGGAAGGCTTAACTTGCCCTATAAGGTGGGACCTCCCTACCTAAAGAAACTATGGATAGTCTGTCAGGAAGTCCAAAGCAAATGTCTATCTGTGTCCAAAAACCTTTGCTTGCCCTCATGTCTAACTGCTGTATACAATGGGTAGAGATGTCTGCATCAAAATGAATAGTGATCCAAGTAAATTTCAGAGCTTCCAACTCTTGGCTTGTAATCAGCTTCCCCTTCCCCAAGATCAGAACAGTTCACATGGTATAGGGGTTCCCTTCCACAAGAGTTTGAATCTTTCAGCTGTTCAAAACACCACAATCCCTTGGGACACTTCCCAGCTCTTATACTATAGGTACTTTACACTAGTTCACATAGGCAGTTCAGTCTCTTAACTCCAAAAGTCAGATAAGAGTTTGTTGCAGTATAAACACAATCTTCGTCATGGGTGCTTTCAGTGACTTTTCCAACAGGGGTGGGGATGGGGGGGGGGGGTTGGAGTGGGGGTGGCTTGGGGGGGTTGGGGTTCGGTAGGGGGTACTCTGTTTAGGCGCAGTTGTCAGACCACAAGGCCTAACCAATACATGTCCCACAACAGGTCCCCCTTCCTTGCTGCATTTCCATCCACACAAGGCCACTGCGTCAACCTGACAGTGCTCTGTGATTTCTCCATCTGTGTCACTCTCTCTAAACACTGCACTGTGCCTTGGTTGATCACAATGCACCCGTTACACTTTCTTGCATTCTCCTGGCTCTTGCCAATGTGTGTTCATAGCATACAGTTCCTTGAATTCTCCTTTTGGCTTTTGCCTATGACTGCTTTATCATATACTGCGGTTCTCTGTATTTAGGCAGATTCCCAAACTTTCTTTCACTTAGTTTAATGTTCAAGATGGCTCAAACTTGCTTTTGTTCTTTTCGGTATTCAAAAGTGTTTATAGTGGTTTTCACTCTGTTCAGTATTCAGCAGTGATTTGCCTTCACTTCCTTCGGCATTCATAGAAATTTGAATTCATGTTCCTGGTTTGCTTTACCCAAAATTCAAGAATGCTCAAAACTTGCTATCACTCAGTTCCCTATTCAAAAGTATTTAGCATTACTTTCACTTAATTCGGTATTCAAAAGTACTTGGCTTTCACTTCGTTCAGCATCCATAAGTACTTTTATTTACTTTCACTTTATTCGGGATTCATAGAAACGCATTATTCCATTTAAATTAATTTTCGTTCTCTGCTTTACATGTGCTCCCGTCTTGGTTTACTCACCGGTTGGAGCTTACAGCTTTGCAGCGCTGTCCCCAGCCGCCACGTGTTCTCTCCTTCCCGTGGAGTACCTTGTTCCTTCTCCCAGCACCTCTTTGTGGCTCAGCTCACCCAGTGATGCGCCTCTTGCAGCTCAGGACTTGCTCGAACGCTTTGCTCGGTCACGCCAGTCTACTACTTCCGGTCTGCCACCGACCTCCAGCGTCTTTCAGGTATTATTCCTGCTGCATAAACGCAGCATCCTTTCTCGGGTCTGGAGTGCTCTGCTTGCCATAACGCGGATCCGAAGAGGTCAACCTGCACCCAGCAATTGGTAGCCCTTCTTCCACAGCTGCCTCCATTTCCACAAGAATGTCAGGTTTTAAATTTCCCGCCACCTTGATTAGTCCAGAAAAGGCTAGACGTCTCACTAGTGAAACGGAAGTCTGACCTTGCACTTGTTGTGCTCCTCCTCGTCTCAGTACATTGCTGGGGCGTGTTTTTGTGTGTGTGGGGGGAAGTGAGGAGCATGTGTGTGTGTGTGCGTGTGTGGGGCGTGCGTGTGGAGGGGTTTGTGTAGGGGGGACATGTGTGTGTGTGTGGGGGCCATGTGTGTGTGGAGTGTGTGTGGTGTGTGTGTGTGTGTGGGGGGGTGTGTGTGTGTGTGTGTGTGTGGGGTGTGTGGGGTGTGTGTGTGTGTGGGGTGTGTGTGTGTGTGGGGGGTGTGTGTGTGGGGGGGGTGTGTGTGTGTGGGGTGTGTGTGTGTGGGGCTTGTGTGTGTGTGGGGCGTGTTTGTATGTGTTGGGGTGTGTTTGTATGTGTTGGGGCGGTATCACGGTCAATGCATGGGCCATGATCTGTAGATGGTTAAAGATAGACACACCTTATGACTCAGAGGCCCCGTTATGAAACTTCCCGGGGATAAAGCCCACATACGACGAAGACATACAAAAGACATGGGACCCTAATCTCGAGATCAAATGAGGGACATGTTCCCAAAAGGAAGATTTGTTACACAAGCAGACTTTGCAACCACAGTGGGTGGCGGCCAGCTTGCAATACTGCAATACCATCGCATGAAGTCTGCATTCAATGCGAAATGGCCATTGTTTCCAGATGAACCCGTCACACACAAATGCTTTCTATCCCTGCACTCACAGACTGGGACCGGTGTACCCAAGTTATATAATATAGTACAAAAACATACGTCATCATTAATCACGATTAAAGCTTCCTGGGAAACAGATTGAGGAAATACGGAAAAGATATTGTTTGAGGTCAAAAAAAGTGTCGCTAAATGCAGGTCTTTGTTTAATACAGTTTAAAATGCTGAACAAGTTACACTATACACTGGCTAGGATGGCCAAATTCACGGGTACTGTATCCGGAGAGTGTCAGAAATGTGGAAACCCCATAGCGGAGTCGTTTCATATGTACTGGGCCTGCCCACTGATTGCTAAATTCTGGAGGAAGGTGGCAGATATACTTGAAGAAATGACAGATCCCAGCTGACCTTAAACCCCAGAAATATTTGTTTGGTGACATAGGGAAAATGGCAGAGGTGACCAGAAGACTATTCAATATAACATGTGCTGTGGCTAAGAAATGCATTCTCCAAAATTGGAAAAGCCCACATGCACCATGTATAGACCACTTCCCTTTGAGAACTCACTTATGTAAATGAATGCGAGGAACAGTATGTTATGATGTTGCCCAGCACTAATAGGCCAAAAGACATGTGTACTCTGTTTAAAATATATCTGTGTGATATGCTGTCGGATGACGATAGCCCCACGAGAATATAATTTGGTCATGTCAAATTGGTGAGCCAGGATGTTTATAGTGAATACCCATTTGTATTGTACACTGGTTAATACTGAATATGTGTTGTAGCTATGAATAATCAATGAATAAAGTTTATTAAAAAAAAACATTATTGGGCCAAAAACACAATGAAAAATGACTATGAGCAGGTAGTTACCATCACACCAACTAGCAAAGAATGCATATATACAGCCACACAGACACTGTAATTATTCCAGATATACTATACAACACCTGAAAGGGTAAGTAAGTCATAACACTGGTCAGCAAAGCTCTGAGGAAGTTTGTGAAGCAGGAAATAAAGAAGGGTAAGGGTCTTGGGGACCTGGGAATTGATCCAAGAGTTGGAGACACTCTGTTGTAAATAACAAAACTGTTCCCTTCTTTTGGAAGACTTGCGCAAGCAAGCAATGGCAAAAGCAAAGTGTTACAAAACGTTCTAAAAGTTACCAAACTTTTAAAAGGGGGAAGATAGGGGCCTGATAAGTACCTCAGTAACTCACGGACCGATTTCAGTTTCATTTTAGGACTTGGCAGAGGTTTAGAAGAATGTCCAAGGATGCGCTTACGGCCGTCAGCTCCAGTCCTCAATGCCGTGGGGTTGCAGGTTCTAGCACTTTGCCGGCAGGCGCATATTGCTGGTGCACGGTCTTCAGGATGGAGACTGCAGAAGAACTCACTGCAGGGCCGGATGCAGGAAACCGGTTTTGGACGACGGCCATCGATACACAGGGACGCAAGGGGAAGCACTTGTCGCAGTCGGACATCGCCTCCTATCTCGGTTCCCCTCGATGCTGGCACCACAAAATATGTCAGGGATGAGTTCAGTAGTGGCTGACCAGCTCAGAGTTTGGCTACCGTGCTCCAGACGTTGCTGTTCCAAGTTGAGGCCTGGAACCTGGGGGATCTTCGGCTTGTGCAATAAGACTTACCTCTGTGAAATGGTATGGTCCTAGCATCAGGGGGACCAGAGATAGGAGGCAAAGTCTGACCACGGCAAGGGAATCCCTTTGTGTTGCTGTACATCGGTGGCCATCATCCAAAACTGCTTACCTGCGTCCAGTCCTGTCCTGAGAGGGGCCCTGCATCGAGTTCTTTTGCATGTTCCAACTGGAAGACCTTGCACCAGAATTAGTCGGCGACCAGAGAAGTGCTCGAACCTGCAACTCCTGGGATCAAGGACTGAGGCCGATGGCAGGAACGGTGACCTCTGTCCCTCTAAAGCAGACCTTACAAGTCCTGTGATGAATCTGAATATGGGGGTGAGTTGTTAGCGATACTTACCTGAACCCCTAACTCCCACTTAAACATTTTGATAACTTTTATAAACTTTTGAAATAGTTTGGCTTTACCATTGCTTGTTTGTGCAGCACACCGAAAGTCGGGGACACGTTTGTTGGTTAGAATAACTTGTCCCCCCAAGACTTGGAACTGTTCATTGGACCCCAGAGACCCTACCTTCATTTTTTCCACGTTCACAAAACTGTATGGAACTTTGATGAACGTTTGGGCGCAAGGCTCCACACATCTTGGGATGGACCTCTGAAGCTAGAATTTTAACTCTGTGGACCTGCAGTGCCAATACTAATCTGTACCTTCCTTTACAGGTGTTTTGAAATGTATTTTCCCTACTCCAGTGATTGTGTATATGTATCTATTATTAGTGGTGTGTGATAGTATTACCTGTGAGTGGTCATTTTTCTCAAGTGTTATATGGCCATAAATAAATACATATTTGTGTAACTGATTGTTGAAGTGTAATCCCTGACTTTGCACTGTGTGTACTCATTGGGAAGCTCATCACCTCTTGAGACTTTGCCTAAACCACATGCCTTGTTACCTTGAACTGGATTGGCTACAGCTCCCGGATTTGTCCGTGTCACAAAACTAGGTTGGCCTTCTATACCTCTGTCCACCAAGCCAGCGTATAGAAAATCAGTCGTAACAAAATCTCTGAAGCTACCGAGAACCTGAAAGCTGGGCAAGCCCTAGTGAAACATTGGTATGACAAGAAGGTTACATGGTGGAGTTTACTCCAGACCAACACAGAGCCTAGAGCCCTACAAGGTTGTAGGAAAGCTTGGAGATGTTAACCTTTTGGTGGACTTGGGCAACCCCCAAGGAGGCTCATAGGGTCTTTCACCCCAGCCGTCTGAAGGAATATGTCCCCTGGGCAGAGATCAGTGCTTTAATCCTAGCATCTGACCAGGAAAGGGAGGAGAGAGCCTCTCCAGGTGTTAGGCAAAGTTTGCATGCAGTACCCTTTGGGATCACTACACACAACTAGGACTACAGGTGTAAGCAAAACCAACCTTTGGTATAAGTCTGTAGCACACAGTTTTTGGTAGCGAGCTGAGCAGCCAGGCTTATCTCAAGAGTGAATGTGAGCAGTACAAGTAATTAGAGGACTTTCAATCACAGTGGTTCAAGTAGACACTTCTACTCAAGGTTTCTTGATAAAACACTTATTAATTTATTACACAATCATTTAGAAAACATTTCACTAGTAGAAGACAACTTAATATTATAAACCCATACATTCCAATGCAAAACTCTGAGATTTTGAGACAGTGAGCTCCCCTGAAATAGGAGCAAAATGGCAGTTCAGTTACTTAGAAGTGAGCAAAAGGGACAAAAGTAAGTAGGATAGATCATATGTACTTATTAGACAGTGCAAATAGTTTCAGTTCACCAGAGGCGTTCAATTCAAGTCAATAGGCCAGGCCAAAGTCAATGGGCTAGTGTTCGGGATAGGAAAGAGCAGTTCTGTATTCAAACAGTAAAGTCTTTGCAGATGTTCTCAGAAGTAGTTTAGGCGAAAAAGAATCATTTGTTGGGTCACAAACCTATTAGGACTGTAAGTTGGGAAAGTTTCACGAACTTTCACTGCAGCAGTGGCGTTCTCTCAATCGGATTGGCACAGTACCTTTGTATGAAGAAACAAATGCTGCTGAAGTCGTTGGTTCCTGGTAGTTCCTGCAGATCTCGCTGCTCCTGGGCCTCAGTCGTGGGGACAAGAGGGAGGACGTCGGGGGACGCCTGCACTGCACTGGATCATTGACGAAAGCAAACAAGATGGATTCACTTCAGTTCCAGTAGCTGTAGATTCAAGACCACAAACTGGTGTCCCTCTCCCTGGTTAATCCTAACCAGCCTTGAGAATGGTATCCAGGTGTTTTATGAGTTGATTGGTCCCACCAACTCAAAGGAAGAAGCCGTCCTTGAAGGAGCTACTCTGTCGAATGGAGTTTGGCAATTCGGACCTGCAGCAGGGCTTCACCGGGAAAACCAACGGTCCAGGAGTTGCAGCAGCCATCCTCTTCCAGCTCGTCTTCGGTTCTTTCGTGCCAGTTGTCGACTCTGCTTTCCAGTACAAGAGACTCGCCAGTCAGCCAGCCAATCACGCCAGAGTGTATTTGGGTCTCCTAGGAGACTAAGCACAGGGAGTTTCGGGCACCTCCCTCATTTCCTGCCCACCCCAGACACTCAGACGCCAGAGGAGGTCTTCAGTCCTGAAGCCCGCCAAAGGCACACAAACAAAGGGACCAAACCTGGATTGGCGCGCATAGACAAACACAAGAAGGACCTTTACAAAAAGAAACTGAAAAAAGAAGACCAGGACCCGTTTAAACAAAGGAGTTTAAGGCACCATCTTGAAAAACATAGCTCCAGTGATTTTTAGTTCTGGGATTTCGCGGTCGGGAAAAATCATGGTAGTTTGTTGTAAAGCCACTGCCACCAGCCTTCTCAATAGGAAAGGGTACCATTTGACTGCTACATGAGTATTTAGACACAGGGGATACTATGTAACCCCTCCAGCACTCCATTGTAAGATGTTGTGTGCTGGGTCTAGGGTTTTGGAAAGACTAGTAAAGTCTATTTCACTTTACATTTGCTGGGAAACTGTAGTTTATCCCAGAGAAGGTATCTAAACCTTTGGGAAGTCTAAAAGACATCCCTGTGTCACTGCACTGAGGGTGCTGTGTAACACATGAAGAGAGGATGCCTTTGGGATTATCAAAAACCCCATAATCAAAGAACACGAGTAAAACGCACATCAAAATACATGAAAGAGTGGGGAAAAAAGGCTCATACTCTCTCCAGGTAAAAATCAAGTCCTCAAAAATCCAGCAAAGTTGCTGGGGGTCTATAAGGTGAAGGGAATTAGCACATTTATGAGAATTCTCCCTAACACTTATCTCAAGAGGGAATGTGAGCTGTAATGATGTTACACAGAGGTCTACAATCACAAGTGTTCAACTAAACTCTTACACTCAAGGTTTCTTTGATAAATACTTATTACTTTATGTATCTGTCAGTTATAAAACATTCATAAGAAGGAGGCAATTATATATCACACACAAATACACTTCAACACTATTTCAGAAATACTTTTCAGGAGGAGTAAAAGGCAAATATTATAAGAACATGAAAGGTTACAGTTATTCATAGACTGTGAAACTAGTTCACCAGAAGAGTCAATTCAATTAAATAGGCTAGGCAAAAGTCAATGGGCTAAAGTCTTGGATAGGATAAAGCAGTTCTGGTAGATAAACGGAAGAGTCTCCACAAAAGTTCTTAGGAATAGTTTGTAGCAAGAAGAATCAAATGCTGGGTCACAAGCTGATTAGGCCTGTGAGTTGGGAAAGTTTCAAGGACTTTAACAGCGAGAGGTAAGTACTCTCAGCCTCTGGCGCCCGAGTGTCTGGGGTGGGTAGGAATTGAGGGAGGCCCGAAACTGCCTGTGCTTAGTCTCCTAGGGGACCCAAATGCACTCTGGTATGATTGGCTGGTTGACTGTCCGGCAAGGACAGCCACCCTGCTGGGTGAGTGACAGCTAGGCTGGAATGAATCGGAGAGAACTGAATAAAAGGTGAGTCTCTTGGCTTGGAAGGCAGTCTCGACCATTGGAAAGAAAGTACAGAAGACAAGCTGGAAGAGGACGGCTGCTGCAACTCCTGGACCGCTGAAGCCCTGCTGCAGGTCCGAATCTCTAAGTTCATCTTGACAGAGAAGCCCTGCAAGGACGATTTCTCCCTTTGAGTTGGTGGGACAAATCAACTCGACATTAAGCCTCCTGGATACCATTCTCGGAGATGGTTATATTTTCCTCAGAGTGCTGCAGGAAACCGAATAACCAGGGAGAGGGACACCAGTTTGTGTGCTTTACTACAGCTACCGGAATTGAAGATTTGCCAAGTGCCAGTTTTTTACCTGTCCCAGTGCAGGAGTCCACTGACGTCCACCCTCTTCTCCCCACGACTGAGGCTCAGGGACAGCGAGATCTGCAGGAACTGCCAGGAGCACAAGTCTTCAGCTGCATCTTTTTCTTCATTTGTAAGGTACTGCGAAACGAGACAGAGTACTTACCTCTCGCAGTGAAAAGTGCTTGAAACTTCCGCAACTAGCAGGCCTAATCAGCTTGTGACCCAACATCTAATAATTCTTTTTACAAACTACTTCTGAGAACTTCTACAGAGACTTTAACGTTTACGTACCAGAACCGTTTTATCCTATCCAAGACTTTAGCCCACTGACTTTGCCTAGCCTATTGAATTGACTCTTCTGGTGAACTCGAAGTATCTGCACACTGTCCAAGAATAATTGTAATCCTTTTATATTATGAACCTATTTCTTTTTGGTCCTCCTTCAAAGTATTCTGAACGCCATTTTGCTCCTCCTTCAAAGTAGTCTGAATGCCTCAGAAACTTAACGAGTAGAGTACTGGAGTATATTTGTGTATGATATTTAACTCCCTCCTTCTAGTGAATGTTTTATGACTCACTGTTGAATAAATTAATACGTATTTAACCAAGAAACCTTGAGTGTAAGAGTTTATTTGAACACCTATGATTGTAGGCCTCTGTGTAACATCATTACTGCTCACATTCCCACTTGAGATAGGCCTGGCTGCTCAGCTCCGCTACCAAAAACTGTAGTACAGACTTATACCAAAGGTTGGTTTTGCTTACACCTGTAGTCATTGTTGTGTGTAGTGGTCGCAAAGGGTACTGCATACAAACTCTGCGTAACAGCCCATGATCCTGAACCGTAGGAAGGAACGATGGGGCTGCCAAATCGGGGCGTGTAGGTACGAGTCCTTCAGATCCAGGGAGCACATCCAGTCTCCCTTGCACAATGTCTCTGCGATAAAATCTGGCATAACCATCTTGAATTATTGTAGGGGTAAGGAGAGGTTGAGGTAGGAAAGGCCCAGCACAACTCTCGGGCCCGCCTGGTTCTTTTGAATGGCGAAAATCCTGGAGCAAAAGCACAAGCCTCGCTGGACTTCCTCCACTGCCTGGCTCGCTACGAGCGACTGGGTCTCTGCCAGAAGAGTTGCTGTCCCAACTTGAGGGAGTAGAGGGGAGGAGGGAGGAGAGGCTGGGATGGGTATGCGGTACCCGGTGAATACTATGAAGAGGATCCAGGGGTCCGCGAAATTCTGGCACCAGAAATGTGCATGGAGTGCA
Organism: Ambystoma mexicanum; assembly: GCF_040938575.1. Classification (NCBI taxonomy): domain Eukaryota; kingdom Metazoa; phylum Chordata; class Amphibia; order Caudata; family Ambystomatidae; genus Ambystoma; species Ambystoma mexicanum. Next base: position 1,252,967,623 of record NC_090926.1, read on the forward strand.
AGCCTGCCCCCCACTTGAGACACGGGGACCCGAAGGGGCGTGTCATGCCTTCTTTCCCTCGGAGGCTGTCGCAGAGGAAGGGGACTGGAAAAAGCCCTGATCTCCCCACCCCCTTTTTTTGTTGCCTGCGCCAGCTTTGAGACAGCGAGCAGTCAGGCTGCCTGGATCTTCGTTCCTGGAAGCCACGGAACCCTCTGTACGTATGCCCCCTGTCGGAGCGCTGCTGTGACTGGGTGTACGACTTGGGCGTGGTCTTTGTCAAGATGGATAAAGACTCGGCCGTTTGTGAGCTGTTTTTCTTTTTGTCCAGCTCTTCGTCCGTGGTGGAGTGGAAGAGGTCCTCCCCCTTCCCCCTCGAACAGGAGATACAATATGCGCTTCTGGACGTCCGGGTTGAATTTCGTTGCCCGGAGCCAGGCAGTCCTTCTCATGTCCATGGTGATACAGATGGAACGGCCAGAGGTGTCAATATGGGCCACGATGGATTCCATGAGGTCCTGTGCCACCAGTTTGGCTTCAGCCAGTCCCGCCTTGAAACGTGATTGGCTCTGTGTAGGCAGTTCCGGGAGGAAGACCACAATTTCCCACCATAACCTTTGGTTAGCAGCAGCCAGCATGGCATCGGCGTTGGCCTGACGAAGATGCAAGAATGCATTGCAATAACAGCTTCTTCCTGTACGCCTCCAAGATCTTCTCCACCTTGCCTAGCATCGTCGCGAGGAGGACGTTGACAACTGAGGCTTGAAGTATAGTGATGCAGCAGCGATCACCGAGGAGTGTGGCTAAGGATGGACCGATAGCAAGAGTGTATCCCCCTTCATCTGCCTGTTCTTGGCATCCAGGCGTCGACTGACCGGCTGGACAGAGTGGAGCCTGAGCCAACCCTTTTTGGCCAGGGAGACTACATCGGTCTGCAGTGGAATTCCCGTTTGGCAGAGGGGCGCCGCGTGAGGACTTCAGCCAGAACCCCGTCTGCCGGCTGCTCAACCTCGGGTTAAGGTAGGCCCAGGTACTCCGCCAGCCCTGCAAGACATTCGTGGAAGGCCTTGGCTGAGGATGGTGTGTCATGATCCTCCTCCTCATCCGTGTCCTGTGGGTCAGGAGAATCCTGCGTAGGTGGAGGAGTAGAGGGAGCCGGAGGCTGGGGTACGGGGACCAGAGCCGCAGGCGGGTACGGAACTGCCTAAGGAATCGTCTCGGGAGCCGGAGGCAGAGGCTGCTCCGGGGTCTGCGCCTCAATGTTTTATGAGGTTCTGGAGGTCCTCTGGAGGAGACTTCTGAAAGAGTTCCCTCCACCTGGCTAGTCTGTTCTTCAGCGATTTCGATGACAGGGCGTTGCACGCTGTACAAGCTTGCCAACCATGGTCTGGGCCAAGGCAACGTAGGCAGAGGGTGTGGGGGTCTGAAGTTGGGAAGAGCCAGTTGCAGGATGGACACCTGCGGTACCCTGTGGAAGTCGACATGCGCCGGGGAGGAGCGTCACGCCGGAGGACCGAGTACCTGAATGATGAGAAAGACAAAAAAAGACAAAGAAGCATCCGCACGTGGAATTACATGGCCGAAGCCAACCCCAGGAGCACTGGTGAATTTGGCCCGTTCCCATCGTCGATGCGGAAAAGTGGACTGTGGTGTGGCGCCAGGAGAGCAGAGTCAGGGCAGCGCATGCTACCAGGGCCGCACCCATGCGTGCCTCTAAATTGAAAAGGGAAGAAGGTTTTTTCTGGTGAAAAAGGTTCCGTCTCCCATCCCTTCTAAGGGACCCCCATGCAGTATGTAGGAAAGGGGATGGGGCGTAAGAGTATATTGTCCAATTGCATCACTATGTGATTTCTTGCTGAGTGTCACGGTACAACTGCTAGGGTCTACTACCCTGGTTTTACTGAAAGTAACTAAAGGTCTCACTTACCCAGAAATACTGTTGGGTTTTCTAAATAGGGTCTATGCTTTGGTCTGTATGCTTCAAGCATTGTGTTGTGTTTTTATAATTGTGGTTATATATAATGAGATAGTACTTATTTTATCCAAGATTTACCTTGATCTGCTTGTATTTAAATAAACCCTTTATTTTTACAATACATAGTGTGTCAGTGTTTCTTTGGACCATGTGTACTACAATTTCTTTGTACTGATTCTACAGCCCTCTCTTCCTCCTAAGATAAGCCTGGCTGCTCTAGCTCCGCTACCCTGAACTCAGGTGGTACAGCCTTAAACTAGGAGTGGAGTCTTGTACTGCCTCAGTTGAATGGTTTTACTAAGCCCTTAGTTGGACTTCAGAAAAACTGTCCTAACATAAGCTCAGCTGCGTGTTGCTGTGCTTACGGCGAGGCTTCCTAAATTGGAAGCCTCCACTTTGTAATGTGAGTGGAGTTGGGTGGGGTGCGAAAGGGTTTGGTTCATGTATTCTTGCAATTACAAAAACAAATAGCTGCCAAATAAGACTTGCATTCTTGAGTGGCTCACAAATAAGAGCTATTTCCAAAGAGCAGGTGAATGGGTTAATCTTTTAATTCAAAGCACAATGGCACAATGGCAGATGCCATTTGTCTAATTTCTGGGGCATGTGGTTATTTGCTGAAAGGGTGTAATGTTTTTATACGAGACTCTCAGCTATCAAACCTTAAATGGCAGACAACTGATAGTTTAAATAAAAAGTAGATGCACATTCCGCTTCTGACGGGCGACTCCAGCTGCTATTGCTCTGGTGAGTAGCTGCACCAGATTAGCTGAACCCCAACAGAACTGGGGAACTCGTCATACGTGGTAGAACGCTCCAACCTTGAAAGGGAGAACGCTGCAGCAAAGCGGCCAAATTAGAATACTGAAAGAAGAACCGACCGAAGCCAAAGCCTTTTCAGAGTGATTCAAAGATGTTGGATAAAACCCCCTGGTTAAAATGTTTCTATTGAGGTGCAACAGAACAGAGCAGTTATCACCGTTTCATCTTCACAGCAAACTATCTGTAGCATAAACCGTGCCACAACTCTGACTTCAGGAAAAGCTGGACTAGATTTGGGATCTCTCAAATCATTACTGGAGAACGGAGGTGAAGGCATCAGAGCTTTCAAATCTTACCCTCCACTCATTAAGTAGTTGACAATCCAATCCCTCCACCCCACTCATCTCCATTAGTCAGGGAAGTACCCGGAGAGTCGGGGGATTAAGTGCAGTAGCTGAAGGGTACGTCTGATGAGTTCCTATGAGGGGTGTAAAATCCTTTGGGTTGTCTGCTTGAAATTCCTTCTTGAAAAGCTTTTGAGAATGTTGATAGCCTTTAGAGGACCTACATCAGCCTGATATAATGGATGAGGAATAGGACCCATACTGCTCGTTTCAGAAGATCGACAATCATTTGGGCATTAAAGAGCCTTTGTTGCACTGCTTTAGAGTCTACTTCATGTGGGCTAGGAGGTGAATGTTCCATCAAACCCAAGATCAACGATTGTGCAGGGCTTTCCAAATGAGGTTGGAAGTAGTGAACCCGGCTAGTATTCTTGTGGCTGGTCCGAAGGCCAGGCCTTTGGCCGCTGTCTGCTTCATTACAAGTTGTATTGAGTATTTGGTAGGCCAATTTCCTATCACTGTTACTCTCAGAGAACACATTTAGAATGTTCATGTGCGTGCATTATGCAGAACCTATTCATAACAGCTTAAGTCCTAGTATTGTAATGTTGAATGTGGAGCACAGCCTTTTCCTAAAGCCACCAAAGAGGAGATGACTGAGCTGGAGGATGAGAAGAAGCATGTGGTCATTGGTTTGCAGGCTCAACCTTTTGCCATACAATTATCTGAGTGGCAACAGGCTTTTTTTTTTTTAATGTTTTATTTTTTATGATCGGTAGGCGAGTCATCGGGTTGACTCGCCAGATTGGGTTACAAGGTCAGTATCTTGGGAATTGAATGGGTATGGTGCACTGCTGAAACATAGCTTGAAACATTCTAACCAGTGAAAGGTTTTAATCTTCAGTGTTAAAGGGGGCAAGGGGTCTCTGTCAGTACTTGCAGCCATCAGGTTTGGCCGAGGATTTGGTGGGGAAAGTTGGAGCAGGAGGAACAGAGTTAGTACCGCTTGTTGCGTTTGCAGAAAAGGTGGTGCCACTTTCCCTGGCACAAGAACATGTACACGCACTGCTGAACACACTGTGTTGGGCTCCTGAAGGGTGATTGTGTCACTTCTTTCGGTGGAGTTTTTAGAACTGATGCATTAGGAGGTGGCGGTGGTATAGGAGATTTTCGGTCCATGCAGGAAGTATTTTGGAATTAATTTGTAGAGCACGCTTTCTAAGCACTTTTGTAGTGCTGGTATCCGAGGCGCTAGATAGAATCATTGACAATTCTAGAACTTGGCAGACGGTCCTGAGCAGGTCTTTGCTGAACAGCAATCTGAATGTCCTTTTTCTTTTCTAGACTAGTGAGCATTTCTCTGCTAAGGATTCTGTAGAGAAGGAGCCAAGTACCCTGACCTCAACCACGTCAGCCATATTGCCTATATGTTGGGAGCCAGAGTGTGCGACACGTACAGTACCACTAAGAATGCGGATACCAAAGAGAATCCTGGAAGCAAGGTTCCCCATTGAGAAAACCATACCTGCATACAAGAAAATATGATGGCCATTTGAATGAAATCTGGAAGAAGCAGAGAAAATTGATGGCCAAGATGAATGGTGATGTCACACAGAGTCGAGCTGACAAGTATAGAAAGAATGCAGAGAATGGAGAAATTCTATAAGGCATCAAGAGGGTATTGTCATGATGCCTACCCCCGGGGCACCAGACCAGGTCCAGCAACCTCAGAAGCAGGCATCAAGTTATTTTGAGCAAGCCCAAAAACCCCTGCTAGGGGCTGTTTGGGAGCAGTTCTGGCGTCTATGGCGCCAGGCTCATATGGAGTCTCAGTCCTGGCGCCATAGGCGCCAGGCTCAGAGTAGAACTTACCTGATGCAGACCATGCTGAAAGCTTACCTGATGCAGACCATGCTGCAGAGCTCCAAGCCAAATGAGGCTTGGAAGGGACTATTTTAACTTGGGACTATTTTTTTTTACTCGGGTGGGGCTGGGGAGGAATACTTACCTGGGACTACTTTGGAAGGCTATTTAAACCACGCTCGAAGAGCAGCAGGCGCTTCGCGTTATTCTGCACCCAGCAGCGTAACGCTCACCGTGTCTGCAAGCCTGCATCCAGTCTTCTGCCACGCCTGCCTCGAGTCTGCAGCTCCTAGAAAAAGGGAGGAACAGAAGGAGAAGAGGTTAGAATAAGAGCAAAAGCTTCGATCCTTACCTGAATTCCGGATCCACCGCGCCTTCGAGCTGGAAGAAAAGCATTTTACGCACGCCGCCTCGCCTGCTGCAGCGCTGCGCTGAACTCACCGGCCTTTGCAGCATCCTCACGATCCACCGCATCCTTCTGCACATTCCTGTCGCACTCTGGCACCTAAGGGGAACACAAGAACAGCAAAGATGAGCCAAGGGAATAAACAGAGGCAATAGTAACTACCCCCAATGACTTACCTGATTACCGCCGCGGGTACTATTCCTCTTCACGGGTCGGCGCAGTCTCCATTGCATCCTCGCCATACCCCGGCCCCTAAGGGGAACAAAAGGGACAAACAAGGGGAACTCTTCTCACCACAATAGTCTTACCTAATTTTACCGCCGGAGGCATTATTCCCCGAACTTCATATTTTCTCTCCACACCTGAATAAGGGAGAAAGCAACAGGTTACATTCTGGCCTTATTTTATTGAACTGTGTAGGATAAGCCAAATCCATACCTGAACTTCGTCAGCTACCACGAGGAACTCTTCGCTGGGGTCAAGCTGCAAAATGCAAGCAATCGGACAAGAGTGAAAGTAAGACATGTGAACTCTTATGAACTACATACTTTTCGGAGTCAATATTGTTCTGGAACTCACCAATTCCTTCGAGCCAGTGAAGCAACTGGTTATCAACGCGCCCCTGCGCTCAATGCAGGATGGAGAGCTCATCTTTTCAAACCATCAGGTGAGACTATAAGAGGGGACATCAAAGGTGATCTGTGGGGAGAACAGCGGGGGTGGGGGGATTTACGCTCAACTCCATGGGTGGTTAATCCCCTTTCTCCATTTGCAGAAGAATATTCCTATGGGCCAAGTAAACGAAGCTAGGTGGGCCAGTCCAGTCCGTCATCTCGGCCCTATGCGTCACATTGGTGGAGACCGCAGCTGTCCAGTTCAGATCGACGCCTCTGTGGGAGCCAGGTGAGCGTAACAGGTATCAAGGATAACCGACATCTTGGGATCAAGGTGAAGAAGCTTATGCCACAGAATGGATGAAGATATCAAGTCATTTTACACGTGTACAGATGCAAAGAAACGCAAGCAGACAAAGTATTCTTGATGGTAGCTATATAGTGAATAGATTGCGGCAACCGCCAACGTATATATATGTACATGGATAAGTAAAGGATAGATGTTTCCACTACGTGTTCTAGCCGAGCTGGGCTAAAGAAGGAAGGCCTCTTTTCTAGTGTGTCGCAGTTAAAAAAAAAAAAAAAAAAAACAATTGAATTACAAAATGAATCAAATGAATCTCAGAAAGATGAGGCTGGGTGAACCATGAAGACAATCCAAGAAGCTAAGGTCTTATCCGGCTGGGGTGAGCTGACAATGGATACACAATCGTGTGAAAGAACAACTCCTGTTCAGAAGGCACCAACAAAACAAGGCTTATATGTTGGACATGTTGTATGACAGGTAATTTTGCTCGCACATGTAGAAGTCAAGGATTTGTGCAGAATTATCAATTTTCAAGAGGGGGACTTCAAACCCGCCGGCATATTCGCAGCAGAATGGAGATGGGTTTGCTCAGAATCAAACAGTGCAGCAGACACAAACGCCGAGATTGCAGCAAGATTTACAGACACAACAGGCAACAATGAATCTGTCACAAGGACAGTCACAGCATTCACCCATGCCGTACAGCAAAGCACAGGACAGTTAATGACTCCTAGGATAGGGGGTGTCACCATCAATGGAGGGAATCCTTTCACAAGTACAGGGATGAGACTGTATCCACAATAGGACAGCTCACTGGGAGACTTGATGTGTTCGATACTATCAGTGACGGCCAATCTTCAAGAGGAACCAAGGGTTGACATCAGTATATGGGGCAAGAATTTTTTTTTTTGTAGACACAGAGGCAACACGCTCATGTATACGAGATGGGACATTTTCGATGTCTGGAAATACCTTGAATACTCAAGGGAACACAGGAGCTACAAGCAGAGTTCCTTTTACTAAAGATCTACCAGTCTCTACAGGAGAGACTGACATGTCGGTGCCATTGCTGACATCACTGATGAGGATATGTTTGGAGATCATCCATCGGACGAAAAAGTGATATTTGAGATGAGTATTACTTATTGGGTGAGAGCAATTAAATGGGAGGTTCCTCAGAAAATGATGTTAGCACAAAAACGTCCCGAGTATTTTGAGGAAGACATGCCGAAAGTGCCCGCTTCATTATGGACAACAGGCCTCTATGATGTAGGCCTATTGAAGGGGGTTCGAGAAGTGAAAATTAAATTGAAACCAGGAGCAATTTTACCTTGAGCACGACAGTATCCTATGTCTCGTGAGGCAGATAAAGGTATTTTCAAGACAATATCAGCTATGATGGAACAAGGCATCCTAGTGACGTCAGAGTCACCATGTAATACTGCAATTTATCCTATGAAAAAGGGGAAAGGGGGTTGTGGCGTTTAATTCAAGATTTAAGACCGATTAACCAGATTGTAGGGGCCACGTTCCCTCTAGTTCCCAATCCTGCGACAATCTTATGTAATATACCTGTTGAGGCACAACATTTCACTGTGATTGACTTGAAAAATGAGTTTTTCTCAATCCCATTGCATAAAGACTCGCAAGATCTGATGTCATTTACGTTCAGACAATCTGGCCTGAAAAGCACTCGTTTACCCCAGGGGTACTGCGAGTCTCCATCAATTTTCAATAGGGTCCTCCAGATGGACTTAAGCAACATTGATTTAGAAAGTGTGTTACAATAACGTAGATGACATATTACTTTGTAGCACCTCAGAAGAAAAGTGCAGACGCGATTCTGTTTAGCTAATAAGTATTCTTGCTGATAAAGGATATAAAGTCGACAGAGAGAAGTTACAGTATTGTCAACAAGAAGTGTTGTACATTGGTCAGTTAATTTTGCATGAAGCAAAGGAGGTTACTCCTGAAAGAGCTGAGGCTATCTTGAAGACAGTAAAGCCATAGACTATAAAGCCTTTGCAGAGATTTTTGGGGCTATGTAACTATGTGAGAGCATGGGTCTTTGATTATAGTTCATACATGAGGCCCTTATTGCAAGCTCTGAAGAAAGCACAGGCAAATCAAGAGAACATTATTTAGACTGAGGAAATGGAAGGGTTTGATGAATTGAAAAAGGTCATTTGCATAGTTCATTTTAGGGATTTCTTTATGCAGAGGATTTCTTTTTGTTCTCACACACGGATGGAACTGTTATGACAGCAGTCCTCACGCAGAGAACCACGTTGGGGTACAAGCACCTTGCATATTACCGTGGGATTGTAGACGCAGTAATGAGGGGTCATTTTCCTTGTGAACAGTCTTTGGCAGCCGCCAAGATCACCATTGAGAAATCTGCCAGTATAGTGATGGGGAGTTCCAGGATGTTATTTGTTGAATATGCATTATTTGCCATTTTGGAGAAACCTAAGGGCACGTTGACATCTCAAAGGGCTTCTGCCTATGAAGTAGCCATATCGAATCCAGCGATTAAAATAGTCTGATGCAGAATAGAGAATCCTGCCATGTTTAGAGCAGAACCACTGGCAGAGGATTAACATACACATGATTGCTTGAACAATGAAGAGTTTCATGATGAAATCACGAGGGTAAAGGAAAATGCGTTGGCAGCTGGGGAGATTCTTTTTATTGATGGTTCTTCGAGAATCGATCAAAATGGTGGACAAAGATACACAGGTGCCGCTGTGGTAAAGCACACGGCCAATGGGGAGTTTCAGGTACTGATAAGTGCACGACTACCGTCTCATTTTTCGGCACAGGCTGCAGAATTACTGGTGCCGATTGTCGCGCTCGAGAATCACGCAGACCAGGAAGTAACAGTGTACAGTGACTCCACCTATGTGACGTTGAACGCAGGGCTAGCACGTTGGAAAAGGAGGGGCTACCTCAGAGAGGATGGCACTCCGGTGCAGCACGCAGCCCTATTGGACAGGCTTATTAAAGCCCTACAGCTGTGACTCCACAGAGCTCCACTCACCTTTAGAGAGCCCACCTGCTGTCTTTGTCTACAGGGGTGCTTCTTAGACCTACGGCCCCACAACTAATCTGTGTTGGGTCTCTACTCCTGCAGCCCTCCGGATGGGCAGCAACTGACTCTGGCCACCATTATTGCTAACCACTGGAGGTCATTGATGCCTCTGCTGCTTTTTGTAAAGAATCTTCCACTCAAGTGATGATGCTATGCAGATACTGGTCAAAAGTTTATTACCACAATTCAGTCATTGTTTTGCTTTTTGGTCACTTCATTTCTTTGTTTAAAGAACAGGTTTGAGACTCATGCTCTATTACTGTCTGCACCTTTTTTCCTTGCTTCTCCATTTTATTAGGACACCGTACTTTGTGTTTTTCTGTTTTGATAAAGAAAACGGTGTGTAATAATAAAAATTGCACCTCAAAAAAGCTGTTTCTCTAAATAATATAGAGCACACTCATGCAATACAATTTATGTTGTCTTGTCCACCCCCTAGGGGGTTCTAGATTACATCACTAGGATGAATCACTGGTGAATCTTTGTATACACCACCAATTCCGATATAATTAACTACATACCAAAGTTATAGTATGTCTCAACTTTGCTAGGCGGCTACCCCTTTTGTGACGTATTGTTTACCTGAGCCTTAGGTTCCGCCTTTATGGGCTGCCCCTCTAGTTTACCTTATTAAAGCACTTCAACTTCCAGTAGCAATCGCAGTCGTTAAATGCATAGCTAATACTAAAAGGACAGATTTTACCTCACAAGGGAATCAAGCAGCAGACGAGGAAGCCAAACGTGTTGCATATTGAGGTGACATTATGTCATTTTGTGGCTGACATTAATGCTATCCTCTCCAACAACCTCAAAAGCTCCTCACAAGTACTCCTACTTGGCGATATGAACATGGGCTTCAATGACCAATCAGACCAGCTCGCCATAACCACAGCTAACACCCTATCAGAACTTGAATTTACCCAAAGAAGCAACATTGCAACCCATAATAAAAGGCAGAATACTTGACTGGGTGGCAGATCACAATTGCCAGGCCAACATCTCATCCATCGCACCACTAGCGTGGATGGACCATTACCTTGTGTCCTTTATGCTCTCCACCATTAGACCTCCACCTACTACGGCCATTAGGGCCCCACCTACACTAACCAGAAATAAAAAGGGTATTACTGCGGATAGACTTATCCCAAGATTACTCCCCACTCTTAACTCACTCCCTGACAACACTGATCCAGAGAGTCTAGTTGAAGAATTCAACAAAATCATGACCACCTCTTTGGACCAGATCGCCCCTGCGAAACTAAGACCAAGTAAGCATAAAACTCATCTGAATAAATGGTTTACACCCTTCTTAAAAAATGTAAGACACCAAAAAAGAAACTGCGAGGCTACATGGATAAAACATCCATCCCAAGCCAATAAACTCAAACTTACTAAACTTTCCTCCCTCTACAAAAAAGAAATATGCATAGCAAAACATAAATCCTTTGATTCACGCATATCCAATGCCAATTCTAACACAAATTAACTCTTCACAATTCTCAAAGAAATAGAGACGCCTATAGTACCACCTGACACATGCTTGAAAGACAAAAAATGGTGCGAAGATATCCAAACCGTCCCAGCCAATAAAATAGCCACTTTACAATATAAAATCTCATGTAAAAGAACTGCCTTAAATGATCCCCCCCTGCTGCCAATAGTACTGGTAAGGCAACCATACATGAAACTACGCGATTCAACTTCACCAAGGTCTCCATCCTAGGAGTGGAAAATATTATTCTATCTCTCAAACCTTCGAAATGTCAGGGAGATCTATGCCCTGCGCAGCTTATCAAAGATGCTGCCCGTGACCTATCCCCTTTCATCACCAAACTCATCAATGCATCCTTCACCTCTGGCATCATTCCTACTAACCTTACACAATCATGGGTACTCCCTGAGGCGACCCTCGACCCATCTATACCAACTAATTATAGATCCATTACTATGTCCTTCCTTCTGAAAATCCTGGATAAGGTAGCATACACTCAAATTCAAAAACACTTGGAACACCACCACCTGCTAGGAGCCAGACAATCAGGCTTCCGCCCCCAGCATGGCACAGAAACTGCCCTCATTGACTTGAAGACCCAAATCGATGAGCTCAAAGACGATGGTAAATCAGCATTACTCCTACTCTTCGATCTAGTCGACCATACTATCCTCTGCAACCATCTAAATTCAGCAGCACACTTTACTGATGACTCTTACTTGGATCAGATCCTTCTTAAACGGCAGAACAATGAGGGTCTTCTCGCCGCTAGCAGCTGCAGACCCTATACCCATTACCTGTGGTGTTCCCCAGGGGTCATGCGTCTCACCCACTCTACAATATTTTCACTAAGCCCCTTTCGATGATCGGGATCATCTCGGTATCACCTACACTAACTATGCAGATGATACCCAGATCCTCCTCCCACTTTCAAGGGATTATGGAAAGGATTTGGCCTTGGTGAACAGAGTGTATATCATCATCCAGGCATGGATGGCCACAAATGGTCTATGCCTGAATGATGATAAAACCAAACTGCTCATCCTGGGCACCCCGTCCAATCTAAAAAAACTAGACCCCAAATACTCTTCATTCATAATTGATGGCAATATCATAAAAGTAGAACATGGAGGTAAAAACACTAGGCTTTTACCTCGATTGACACCTCTCATTCACCAAACAGATCAATTCCCTAGCATGAGCCACTGCTTACACATGCAAATTGATACGCACTGGCAAGCCATTCCTCTCAGATAGCAGCTGCGTTACTCTGGCCAGAGCCCTTATCTTGTCACGCCTGGACTATTGCAACGCACTCTACCTAGGTTCATCGAAAGCCACCATCAAAAGAATCCAAAATTACAAAATAATGCGCTTAGAGCGGCATTAGGCATTTACAGAAGAGACCACATTTCAGAAACATGTCGACAGAATAATTGGCTCCCAACTTAAGACAAAATCCTTCTTAAAACTATCGCTGAATCACAAATCCCTCAACAATGCTGCACCCATCTACCTGGCTGAGAGATTTCATAAGCGAACCTCCACAAGACCAGTAAGATGTGCTAATAGAGATCAACTCTCCATTCCGAGATTTAAACGATCCACCATTGGAGAAAACAGCTTCCCAGTAAAAGCAGCCAAACTATGGAACACGTTGCCCCATAGTCCAAGAACAGACCAAACGTACCATAAGTTTAGATCCAATACCATCACTTGGCTGAAATCCAATAACCAGCACTCATAACCACTGTCCAGCTTCTCATCGGCCTTCGCCCTGGTAACCATCATATGACCTAACATGCTCTCTGCTTTGACAGTATCCATGTATTTATGTCTGCACCTTGTAATTATCCCTCACCAGACCTATCTTGTATACACCTTTCTGGGAATAGCCCACTTTTCCCCTTGACGCTCACCAGGCCTGTAACTATGCCTTCTCTGTATATTCATCATGTAATTTCTACCTGTATGTAATGTTTATATATCTCTGTGTAACCAAGCTTCGCATATACGTGTAACTGTTGCACCCCGTTACCCCAGGGTATGTTGCGCATTATAAATAATAAACAAACATTTGAAACACTGAATTTGCATGGAAGCATGGTGGTGATGAGTGTAGCTGACTGTTATAATAACCAGTCTAGGACTCAATTGATGGAGATCCATGGGGAAGCACCCCAAGATGAGAAGGACTTGGCAGAGAGGGTGTTCTTTAAACCCCTCTGAAGCGATGGGGCGACAAAACAGTACCGGTATGCCTTTAGCCTTATTAAGGCTGGTGTTGGAACAGCTACACTACCCTGCGCACATAACTAGAGAGAACATTGTTGCAACTATTGCAGCGGATTGGTTCATTCCAAATTCGATAGAACATGTTGCATTTTATGTAGTAAATTGTATCATGTGTCAAAGTTTACTGCTGGGAACACATTGCGCACTATTAGGAGAGTTATTCCTAGACCCTTTCAGCATTTGCATATCGACTATGTCGACATGCTGCAAGTATGTAATGGATATAGATCTATTATCGTAGTGGCATGTCCTTTTTCGAGGTGGATTAAGGCTGGACCGTGTACACACCCAGACTCCACCTGTGCAGCAAAATCTTAAGTGCGAGAAGTGTTTCCCAGATAGGGAATATGTGAAACATTGAGATCAGATAACGGCCCTTATTTTGTGACAGTCTTTGAGCAAATAAGCTTGCTGCTTGGCATAAAGCACAAGTTTTCATCGGCTTACCACCTGCAATCGAACAGTGTCTGTGAGAGACTCAACGGCTTGCTTAAAGAAAGAAAAGCCAAATTGAAGCTTACCTTGTAAAAAGGATGGTTGCATTGCCTTCCACTGGCATTGTACGCATTGAGATATCATCCAGAGACAGACCACAATCTTACCCCTCACAAAATAGTGACAGGGAGAGGAATGAGGACACCTCTCAGACCTCCGGGTAGGATTAGAAGTGATACCCAGTCATCTGCAGAATTGTTAGGAAAGGAGTTACGTGATTACCTTATTTGTATGACTTCAAGTATCGGTCATTTCAGATCAGCTCAAGCGAAAAAGATGTGGGGCAGCAATGAACACAGAAAGAGATGCTTCAACAAGTGGAATTAAAGAGATGTCTTCCCAAACATTTCCCCAGGGATGCAGTCCTAACAAGTAACTTCACTAGAAGGTGGCACGAACCGCGCTTCAACAAGCCCTTCATTGTGGAGGACGTCACACTGTCTGCAGTCTAAGTACACGTAGACAGGCAGACACGCTTGGGTCTTCCTTGGCGACGTAAAGAAGTCTATGCTGTAGAGCGCCCGTGACCCCCACACCCATCGGAAGCAAGCATTGGGGAAGAACCACAGCAAGTGCAGACTAGATCTAAGGTGAGGAAGAAGGACACAGAATATGTTGAATAGAGAAAGAGTTCATTGGACTGTGGCTTATTTCAGGACACTCTTTTCAGTCATCTAAAAAGGAGTAAGGGGAAGCTATTTTGTTCTTGAGCCACAGGAGCTTGTTGACATTGGACTGAAGCATGCTTAAGCGTTGATTGAAAAGAAAAAGATATGCCAAATCTGGAGTTCCTTTTCTGACAATTGGAAGAGGGAGCAGTACCCAGATTAGTTTCTCACCGAGTTCCTGTTCGGAGGTACGCATGGTGGTGCCCAATTACAACGATCCACAGGTCATTCTTGCAGTTTGTGTTCATATTGCGCGCATACCCTGCGCTTGTGGGGAGAACTATTAGTGTTCATGTTTTCTTGTAAGATCCTACGAATTGTCCAATTGTGACGATGTTGCTCATAGCCATTGTTGAGCAGATTCTCCAGCTTCCTGAGTTCAGTGGGGAAAACGCAAATGCCCCCAGCACCGGATAATGCACATAGACTGGTCAGCTTGGCATTCTACTACCTGATTGAGGAATGCCCACAGCTTGTTAATAGACACACAGGTCTAAACATTGAGACCCAAGAAACAATGCAGCACTTAATGAAATTTTGAGAGACATAATACAAGTGAACGAGTACTCTGCGAGAACATTAAGTACTGAAGAAGACTTTCTTTCGAGGGACAGATCCGAGGTCTACCGGTTAAAAAAACGTTTTGTTTCATGCTGAAAGAGAATCATCATGTCGTCTGGTGAAAGGCCAATTCGTGGCATTCATTGGGAATTCGTGTTCATCGTCCAGTAAAGCAGTCAGCTGTTTGAGAACTTTTACAGAGCCATTACAGCAGATTCCAGAAGTAGTGCATAATGTTGCCCCATTAAAAATTGTTTTTCCAACCTTAAAAAAGAAAAATGGGCAGCATTAGTAGCAATATCATCATGCCAGATTCTGAGAGACTTCCACGATGTATAAAAAGTCATTGCAGCAAGTGGTTGTATCTTTGCCCGATTTATGTTTGCATTTTGTTCATAGTGATATTGCTCTCACTTACAGTGCACACGTCTTATTATAAAGACGTAAATGGAGCAAGGACTCCTGTGAATCTTCCTAAACAGAAGGAGGGTACAGATGTGGCAACTAATAGACAATCTAGGCCCTATGTAATCATCTCGGTCCCAGTGGATGAGAAATTACCCGAGCCTGTGACAAATGTCACTAGTCATCGTTCTTTGAGAAAAAGTGTTGTGGAGATTGTTCTTGAACACCAGAAACAAGCTCGAAAGGAGACACAGAGGAAGAGATTGTCTAGTAGTGAACCTACACAGGTAGTGCATGTCGACACACCCAGCCTACCAACGAATGGGCCTAAGATTTGTACAGTAAGAAAGAGTTATGCTGATCTGCTTTATGAAATGAACATAGCAGATTACACGAAAATAACGAGGTCCAAGAGAAATGCTAGGGAGGATGATCATAAGCTCAATAATTACCTGGATAGTACAGCACACTTGGGGAATACCATATGGTATCAGCATATGAAAGAAGTGGGAAGAAGGACCTCAAAGGTGGAATGCTTTATATGTGCACTCCTGACTTACAGCATGAGGAAGTCTAAAATCTTCATAGCTATTGAAATAGACGTCCAGACAGCACATTGTCTATCACACATTGCACTTTGCCTTACAAGAGGCCAGTTCATTGGTCGAGATGCCCATCTCAAACAGGGAACTGAATGGACAGAACCAGATGAAGAGGACTATGTCCAGGACACAGGCAAGAAATAGAGATCATACCAAGAATCACGTGATCAGATATGAAAAGCTGGAGTAAGAAGAGCTGGAATCAGATGAGAAGTAAAGAGAAGACTTGAGAGTCCAGGAAAAACTGAAGAAGACATCAGACATTGGAAGAACAGAGGCCAGATGCAGATTTGGGGAACAGTGTTTTCACCAGATGACTGGGAAGAAGGAGTGGTTATCTGCAGAGACTGGACGATATATGATCGTCCTGAACGAACTGTTTGGAAAGCACGGATGCTGTGCAAACCATCATGGTCGAAACCTGCTAAACTACTGACCTGGGTCAAAGAGAGTAGGACTCTTGCAGATAGTGCCTTTGGAATGTTCAAAGCTGTGCTTCAAAAATAATGGCACAAGAAAAGTCAGAGAAAACCAGAATTCTAGTCGGATCTTTGATGCACCAAGAATGAATCTTGGAACAGCAGTAATCATGAATCACTATTGGGCGTGTGGAGCCAGAGCTTATATGAGATTGCCTACAAATTGGGGAGGAATATGCAATTTGATGACTGTTCATGCTCCAGCATTGGCGATTCCTAAAAGTGACCTAAATCTTGACAGTTTCCCGAAGGCAGATGCTCACCTGAGAAGAGGTTTGTGGAGCAGATAAATAGAATGAAGAGGGAGAACTATTTCTCTGGCAAGTCAATAGAAGCTTTTGACTCTATCCCGTATGAACACTGACTGTTCAGCCAGACTTTGTCAGTCTTCACATTGATTTTTGTGCTGAGAATCCAGATTGGAGCAAATACCAAATGGCTGCAGATTACCAGGTTAGAATTACTGCGGACGATCAATACGACCATAAAGGGATTCAATGCTATCAGAGAAGAGAGCCATATGACTAATGACTCTCCAGAACAGATACGTCTTGGACATTATCACAACTATGGATGGAGGTGTTTGTGCAAAAACAAAATCGGAGAATCATGTTGCACATTTATACCTTCTAATGACGACAAGAATGGCACCGTGACGGAGGCCATAACGGAGCTACACGTCCAGAAGATAGACGAAGTAGAAGACATTGCTGATGACAGATGGTTTGGATCACTCTTTTCTTGGGTTCCACAATGGATGGCCAACATGTTCAAGTTCCTTTGAGCCCTGATCGTGTTGGTGCTGCTTGGATTCTGTGTAATCAAGATAATAATTACACAATGCAAGAAGACAGCAAAGAAAGCCATAGGGATAAAGATCGATGTTAAGGATGGAAGGCCAGAGACATGACAGATGAAGAAATCATCAGAGACTTTGTAAAGACCAGTATACATGCACCTGAAGGAACAGAATTCCTGTATCCAAAGAACCATAAGAAGTATGCGGGAAGATGGATCTATTTCAGCCCAAGTGGACAGAGCATGCTCATGACTTGGAACAAGGATGAGCATGTGAAATCAGCTGGATGCCTGAAGGGATTCATTAAGATATGGATCCCTAAGAAGCATTTCTTCAGACAAGGATGTCTAGATGTGAAGGATGATGGGAGAGTGGTCGATGAATCGCACAGAGGGGGGGTGAAGAGAAGGAGCCAAGTACCCTCACCTCAACCACGTCACCTATATTGCCTATATGTTGGGAACCAGAGTATAAGACACGTGCGGTAGCACTAAGAATACGGATACCAAAGAGAAACTTGGAAGCAAGGTTCCCATTGAGAAAACCATACCTGCATATGAGAAAATATGATGGCCATTTGAATGAAATCCCAGAAAAAGCAGGGCAAATGGATGGCCAAGATGAATGTACTATCACACAGAGTCAAGCTGACAAGCATAGAAAGGATGCAGAGACAAGAGAATGGAGAATGGAGAAATTCTATAAGGCATCAAGAGGGTATCAAGCATAAGTGACATCTTGGGATCAAGGTGAAAAAGCTTATGCCACAGAATGGATGAAGATATCAAGTCATTTTACACTTGTACAGATGCAAATAAAACGCAAGCAGACAAAGTATTCTTGAGGGTAGCTTTATAGTGAATCGATTGCGGCAAAACCGCCAACGCATGGGATACATTACTTACCGTAATTGTATTTCTGATGCTTGTATCTGCTTAGATTCACATGCTGTGCATAGGCCGACATCTGTTTGAAGCTGCAGAGTATCACAGTTTTTTTTGGAAACTCGAAAAGGGATGTCTGCAGGGCGTACCAGTAATACTATCCATAGTATGACATCCACTGTACCCATGATCCATCACGCGTCAAGGTCCCTCCGATTGTTATTTTTCTGACATGAGGTAGCATGAGGTGTAGCGTGAGTACAGTTGTATCCAAGCACATACGTATCAGACAAGCTCATAAGCATCCATGTGCCTTCTCTCCGAGGAGAGGAAGGATGGGTTGCATGTGAATCTAAGCAGATACAAGCATCAGAAATACGATTACGGTGAGTAATGTATCCCTTCTGAGGCTTGTGGAATCTGCTTAGATCACTTGCTGTGCATAGATTAGCTAGCAGTGGAAGAAGGAGGAGGTGGGATGCGAGAAGGTTCATGAGCGAATAAATGTCTTGGAACCGGCCCCACTTGAGTATCTGTATTGGAATGAGTGTCAATGCAGTAGTGCTGAGTGAAAGTATGTATTGAGCTCCATGTAGCTGCTTTGCAAATACTGTCTAAGGGGACATTTGCAATGAAAGCCAGAGTGGCTCCAGTACCTCTTGTGGAGTGGACCCGTGGCGTAAAAGGCAGTGCTTTATCTGATAGGGAATAGCACAGTTGGATATATCCGACTAGCCACCTAGAGATGGCATTCTTAGAGAGGCGGTCACCTTCTCTGCCCTCTGCCTGACGCTATGGAGACAAACAGTTGATCTGTCATTCTTAGACGTCTGGTCTTGTCTACGTAGTTGAGGACTGCTCTCCTCACATCTAGTGTTTGGAGTTTTACCTGAGCAGAGGTTTTGGGCTCCTGGAAGAAAGCCAGTGGCTCAATAGACTGGTTTACATGAAATTTGAAGATGAATTTAGGTGAGAACCTAGGGCGAGTACGTAAAACCAGCTTGTCCTTATGTATAGTAAAGAAAGGATACTGCACTGACGATGCTTGGATTTCACTAACCCTTCTTATAGAAGTGATGGCTACTAAGAAGGCAGTTTTAAAAGTCAGGTGTTTGAGACTAGACTTGTGCATAGGCTAGAATGGGGGTCCTATGAGCTTAGCGAGTACCACATTGAGGTCCCAACCTGCCGGTGGGTTAGAAATTTGAGGGTACAGTCCCTTTACCCCTTCCATAAATGCTTTGATGACCGGTAACTTCCACCAGGAGAGCTTATTATGGGAAGTGGTGTAGGCTGACAAGGCCGCCAGATGGACTTTTAGGTGGTTGAACACTAACCCTGCATCTAGCAAGTGGAGCATAGGTTAGAATGTTAGATGGAGTACAATCTATGGGGTTGATCTGCTCAGTCAGGCACCAGATTACGAATCATCTCCATTTGTCATAATAACATTGCCTAGTGTTTGGTTTTCTTGATTTTTTCAAGATATCCATGCAAATTAGCGGTAGAGTGAGATGCCCGCACTCTGACTTCAGGAGCCATGCTGCCAAGTTCATTGAGTGCGGCTGTGGGTGCACTGTTAGTCCCTCGAGCTGTGCAGTAGGTTGTATTGGCATGGGAGCTTGATGGGGTCGCACATCGCCAGTTTGCGCAGATGTGGATACCACAGTTGTCTTGCCCACATAGGAGCAACTAGGATGAGCGTCATCGGTTCCTTGTGTAACTTGTTCACCACCTTCCTCATGAGAGGAGTTGGGAGGGGCGGGGGGGCATAAGCCAATTTCCCTGACCAGTTCATCCATAGGATGTTACCCTTGGGGCCTGGCCAGGGGAATCTGGAAGCGAAGTCTGGACATTGACGATTTTCGCTTGTGGCGAATAAGTCTATAGTTGGGAAACCCCAATGGGAGCAGAGGTGTTCTACGACTTCTTCGTGTAGACGCCACTCGTGTTCCTCTGGTAGGGGATCTCTGCTCAATGAGTCTGCTAGAGAGTCTAGTTCCCCTGGAACATGTTCTGATGACAGGTACATTTTCCATCCGAGTGCCCATTTCTAGATTTTCTGTGCAAGTCTGGATAGATTTGGAGAACGTGTACCCCCCCCCCAGTTTGTTGATGTAAAACACAGCTGTAGTGCTGTCTGTTAGGATCTCTGTACCAACAGGTTTGTTAAATGGGGTTCGAATGCCTGAAGGGCTTTGAATACTGCCAGAAGTTCCAGCACATTGATGTGGTTCTGAGCTGCAGTGTGAGACCGCAGACCCTGAGCTGTGTGGTGAAGGTAGTAAGCCCCCCACCCTGCCAGTGAGGCGTCCGTTGTGACCACTGCCTATATCTGTGGGTCATAGAAGGGTTTCCCTCTCGTTAGGTTTTCTCTCGTCCACCAGCGAAGATTTTGTACAAGTGTTGGCGAAACGACCACTAGATCGTCCCACTGACCGCTTGCCTGAGACCACTGTTTCGCCAACCACTCCTGTATGGGACGCATGCACAGGTGTGCATGAGAAACCAGGTATATGCAAGATGCCATCATGACTATTAAACGCATTGCTTTGCGCATCCTTATCTGGAGGCCGGACTTATAATGTGGTATTTGCAGTAACATATTTTTTACTCTTTCCTCTGAAGGAAAGACCAATCCTTCCCCTGTGTTTAGGATAGCCCCTAGGAACTGTTTGGTGTGCTTGACACTAGGCTTGATTTTTTCTCGCTGATTGAGAAGCCCAATTGAAAGAGGAGGTTGATTGTTGTTTGGATGTTTTGTCTGCAAATAGGAGGTGATTCCCCTGTTATGAGCCAGTCGTCCAGGTAAGGGTACACTGGGATTGCTCCCCTGCGCACGTGCACTGCCACTACCGCCAGTACCTTTGTGAATACCATTGGACTGAGGCTATTCCAAAGGCCAGCACTTTGAATTGGTAGTGCTTATTCGCTATCTTGAAACGCAAGACTCTTCTGTGCGCTGGGAACATTGAAATATGAAAATAGGCATCTTTCTCATCCATTGTTGCCATGTAATCCCCTTTTTTAGTAGCAGGATTACCTCTTGTAGCGTAGTCATGCGGAACTTTTGTGGCTTGACATACCTGTTTGGCACAAGGAAGCATGTTGAATAAATACCCTTGTTTACCTGGTTGGTTGGGACCACCTCTATGGCGTCCTTTAATAGAAACGTTATTTCTTCTACAAGGATCCGCTGATGTTCCTCTGAGTTGACTTTCTGTAGTGGGGGGTGGTCGTGAGGACGTTGAAGTAGTTCTATGCAGTAGCCCCCTGCTACCGTGGACAGCACCCATCTGTCCGAGGTGATACCATGCGTGGGTGAAGTTGGAAATGTGTCCTCCTCCTGGAGATGCATGGGAGGGTACCTGGAGCAGAATGTCACTTGCTCTGAGGTGGGGTGCCACCTCGAACTGAGCCTCTGCCCAGACCACCATGACCTCTGCGCTGTCCTCATGGATAGCCTTGGAAGGCTTGTCCTTGAGTGTTGCCATAGGAACCTTGGTCTTGATTGTAGCCAGATCCTCTGTGAATTTTGGCCTCGAAAACAGCCAAAACTACCGTTACCCCTTTGACCAGTAGGCTCGTTTGTGAGCTGACCTAAAGATTTTAGAGCGTCATACTCATCCTTTGCTGTCTTAAGTGCGTTTTCCACAGCTTTGCTGAAGAGCACATTAGGTTCCACTGGCATGTTTATTAGAGTGGCTTGTGTCTCTGGCCTAAAGCCCGACTGGCGAAGTCATGCAGGTCTCTATATTAGTCCCCTCTGCAATGGCTCTCCCGGCATTGTCTGCTGCATCGAAGTTTGATTTAAGGGGACAGATAGATTCGGCCCTTCAGTCTGCTGCCGCTTGAACTAGATGTGATTTAAGTGGCTCTGGGGCAAACGAAAGTAACGCAGAAATCTCCTCCCACTTAGGGCAGTTATAACTTGCCAAAAGTGAAGCTTTATTGGCTATTCTAGTTTGATAGACCGCAGAGGAAGTGATCTTTCTGCCCATGGCATATATCTTTTTGCTTTCCTTATCCGGTGGGGCCTCAGAGGAAGCAAGGGGTGTGCCTGCTCTTTCTCTTGTCATGGTAACAACCAATGAGTCTGGTTTCAATTGGCCTCTTACATATAAGGGGTCTGATGGTGCAGGCATGAATCGTTTTTCCACATGCGGGTTAACGGGTCGTGTGAGATAGGGTGCTTCTAAGGATGGCTGTATTCTGCGTTGGGTCAATTTCAGTAGTGGGATAAACTGACCTACTGTCTTTTTGTCCCCCAGTATTTGTTCAGCAAAGTCTCTATCCTCCTGTACCTCCTGAGTGTCAATTTGGAAGTGTTCGCCGCTTTGGCTAAGACTTCATTGAGGTGGGGTTGATTATCGACAGGGGAATCGACCACTGGAGTGTCCTGATTAAGAGGGCAATCTATGGAGTACATGTTAGCCTCCTGGTCTGCGTCTGGGTCTTCATCATCCCCATAATAAAGTTCATCTGTATCCTCTTCATTAAGTTGAGGGTCAGATGTTTCCACAAAAGAAATAGCCTCCTGGTCTTCTGGTTCTATTTCGGGATCATATATATATCTATAACTGTGCTTTGTTAGGGGACATTAGAGCGAGACCTCTTACAAGGGGGTTGAGTGGGTAAGGTAGAGGCTTGAGAGACGGAAAGGCTGAGGTGGGAGGAGTGGAACGGAAACTTTGAAAGTGATCTGGGTTTTGTTTCATAAAAATTAGCCATGAAGATCATTTTTTTCGCATAACCCTATCAATATCCTGTGAAGACCATTCCTTTGAACTTAGGATCACAATAGATTGAGGGGAAATCCCCAAATCCTCATCAGTGGGAGCTATTACCTTAGGTCTAGAGTCCTTCGGTTTCTCTGTGGGTTTGGATAATATGCCCTTTTGATACGTTTTCTCCCTATGAGAGGTCTTAGAGGACTTTTTATGATGTTTTCCCCACCCTGGGACCCAGAGGAGTGTTTAACAGACTTCTTGGGGCCTGCCGCTTTATCAGATGATGACCGTTGAACTTCGGGTGTGGGAGCCAAGGCTTCGTCCGCGGACGATCAGCCTTCGGAAGGGGTTTTTCGAGCGACACCCTTGCCGTCTTTCAACGGTTGAATCCTGTCGTGTGGCGATCTTGGTTGAGATTGACCAGAGGAGCGGGACTCAGTGGACCTTTCACGGGGTGTCGAACGTTGTCGAGTATTCGACTCATTTGTCGAATGTTGACTGGGGCTTATGTGTTTGGCGGTGTGTGCTTTTGAAGCACTGCTGCTGCCGGGTGTAGTCCCTGCAATATGGCCACCGGTCTGTCCAACGGCGTCGGGGGTCAGCGCTTTAGTAGCTGAAGCTACTCCAATGGCCTCGCCGTCCGAAAGTACGGCGCCGCTGCCATCGCCAAAGGCTCCCTCTAACTCCATGGTCTTGAGTTGCCTGGCGTAGTGGGCCCAGCGTTTCGGGGAGCGGTACTTTAACGTCTTAGGCTTGAAGAGCCTGCACGCTCGACAAGACGTTTCAACGTGGTCTTTGGGAGACACAAATTGCAAACTAAGTGTTTCGACCCAGGGGAATTTACGATTACACTTAGGGCAAAATTTAAATGGTGTATTTTCCATAATTATGGGTTATGGAAATGGCAGCTGGGCGAACAAAGTGTAGGAACGGGAGAATATGCATTCTAAAATGCCCCCCCCCCCCTCTCCCCCTACTGTCTGGGCCGAGGCCCGGGGCGGCCTTCCAAAGCCAAACGGTCCGTCTGCTGGTCTCCGACGGGCAGTTTTCTTTCTGTGGTGTTTTAGCAGTCGATGAAAGGATAGAAAAAAAAACTATCGTAACTGTGTAAAAGTCCATGGCATTTCGGCGGAAGGAACTCCGCTATACGCGTCTGTCTAGCATGGCGGGACCTTGAAGCGTGAGGGATCATGGATACAGTGGATATCACACTAGGGATAGTATTACTGGAACACCCTTTCGACGTCCCTTTTTTGAGTTTCAAAAACAACAACTGTAATACTCTGCAGCTTCCACTAGATGCCGGCCTATGCACAGCATGTAATCTAAGCAGATTCCACAAGCCTCAGAAATACATGTACAGGAATAAGTAAAGGATGGATGTTTCCACTACGTGTTATAGCAGAACTGGGCTAAAGAAGGAAGGCCTCTTTTCTAGTGTGTCGCAGTTAAAAAAACAATCGAATTACAAAATGAATCTCAGAAAGACGAGGCTGAATGAGCCATGAAGTCAAGCCAATAAGCCAAGGTCTTATCAGGCTGGGGTGAGCTGACATTGGATACAAAATTGCGTGAAAGAACAACTTTTGTTCAGAAGGCACCAACAAAACAAGGACAACGTCAGAGGCTTATTATAAAATAGTATTTGTAAATACACCAGCAGCTTGAATTCATGGTCTTCAGTCACATGGACGGATGAGGTTGGACGAACAGGACTATCACACCTACGCATGAAGGCAGAGCGTGCCTTCACTCCGCTGAATTCTCCAGAGAAAAGAACACTCTCAAGGACAAGTTCAAAGTCTTAATTGCCGGCAGACCAATGAGGGGAATTGGTGGGAAGCTCTGTTTGAGACAAGCTCTCCAGCACCTGGAAGTCCATCCGGGCTGCGTGTTGCTAGACGTAGGTGGAAAAGTAGGAGGTTAGAGTGCCAACCAATTGTAGGGGACCACGTAATTAAGGGCCTTCTAGCTTGTAGAACCATTGGGACGTTGTGTATTTAGTGACATTCATAGTGGCCATTTTGAAGGGAGGGCTTAGTTTCCCCACCTGATGTTAAGAAACCAATTACTTTCCCTCACTGTCCCATACTAGTATAGAACGTATACTTAGATATTCCCTTAGACCCTATCACTTTCTTCAATAGGGTTTTGTAGTTTGTCATATAGGAGGACGTTAGTAATTCGTAGGTTAACGTCATCAATAACTATTTTTTGCTATAAAACAATGTTTTTTTATAATGCATTGAGAGAATATGCGCGGAGACGTCCGTTGATGTCCGTTGTAATCCCCGTTTTAGATAATTGATATTAAAACAGTTATCGTTTTGCCAACTACCTGAGTCGTTTCGATTATTGATGTATGAATAAAATCTCAATCCCATCCATCTCAAGGGTATTGCTACTCATTTTAAAGGGCTGGAGATCACCCAGGTCAATTCTTTTTTCTGGTGCAATAATAAAAAGGCCACTAGGCTTCAATCTTCAGCAAACGCAACAGAGGGGGAACCAGAATGCCATTCATCTTGGTGAGAATCTAAAATAATGTCTTGTTCGATCTCACCTGTTTTTGCAGGGCATTGTTGCTGATGCGCCATGTCTCCCTCTGGGGTCGGGCATGCAGGTATTTCTGAAATAGAGAGCATAGTAGTTTCTAATTCTTTATCAATTCCAGGAATCCTGTGAAGAAATGCACACTAGTTGGCTCGGTGCCGCTTTCCCAGCTATCTGCAACAGGACCTGGCTCCCCGGCACATGGTCGTCATGTGCAGAGGGTCAGTGTGGTAGAGCAAAGTCCTGTACCATCGGTGAGGAGAGCAGAAGGAAAAGTGGCATCCGACAGACTGCTGGGACCAACAGTGCCACCTAGCGGCCTCCACAGGATAAAAACACCCCACTGAGACATGTCTTAGTCAAGTTAGTAAATCCAAATTAGGTGGACACGTCTCCGTAAATCAACAGGGTGCTCCAATGTTAGTCTGTGCTCAACATCAGACAGCGTCCTTAAAGAATCGCACGGTGAAAAACAAGACTCAGACCTGGCAAGCATTCTCAATTTCCCATGAAATGTTAGTCCTCAGTGCACATTGTAGAGGAAAAAAAAGGTCCCATGCAATGCACCACCCTTGTGTAAAGTTCTTAAAATGTTAAGTCTTCACCTCCCACCTCTGTGAAGGATAATCAATGATTCAAGAACAGAAGGTAGCACAGGCAGCACAAGTGACGAAATTATGCGAGATGCCGAGACATTTTAGAAATCAGCTATCGGATATTAAGAAAGTGTTTTAAAAGCTGCAAGTTTTGACCGTAACATGCATAACACTAAATCAAAAGGGATGACTAAAAAGAGGAAATCAGAAGATGTCATTTAAATGAAATTAGAAAATGGGAAATGTTACAGCAAGGCGAGGTTTTTTGTCGGAAATTAGGTTTGTGCAGGCACTCAATGGATGGGAAAGAGCAGCACAGGGGACTGCCGTTCTCCAAGCTCCAAGCAAAGCCTCCAAAACAGGGTGTGCTGGAACTGGGTTGCGATGTACATAAATAACACTCTACTTGCCTTTATCTTTTTTTTTTTTTTTAAATCAAGTGGATGCTTTCCTGATGTGGGTCTATTCCAAATATAGATAACACATGCTCATATGCCCTGATCTTTCTAGTTCAGAAAGCTCAACAGGTGTCAATTGTGCAGCTACCGATTCCCCTCGCTCGTTAACTACCTAAAACTCTGCACACTCATTCAACAAAATAATTGAGCATTGAAAGTTGGAAAAGGTGAGGAGTAGTTTTGTAAATGATTTTGGCCTCAAAGAGGATACAGAAAGAAACAACTGGAAAGGATCAGAACTTCAAGCAGATCTCTAGAGAATATTAAACTAATTTGGTTAGCGGGGAAAACGGTCCTATTATGGAGTGATGTCAAAAACCTCCCAGCGTGTGTAGCCAACCACCGAGGGGCTTATAAGCTGAAACTGACTGTTCTCCCTGCCAGTAACACAAGCAAAAGACCAATTTACCAGGAAAACTGCCCTTTGTGACCAATACAAACAGGGAGTGGTGGTTCTCAGCTAGTTTGACATTAGGCAGGTTTATGTTATGACCAGGAAAACCAATGGCAGCTTTTTGGTGCCCCAATTTACCCCTTACTAGCTGCTTAGCTTAATGTGATTATACAAGGCTGAAAATGATAATACGAAAGGCCCAGTGGATGCAGTCACTGCAAGGATCCCAGCTAGAGGCACAGTACCGATTCGAGTAGGGTTGTTTGTAGGGCACCCAAATATCCACCGCGTGTTTGATGGAGGACGCTGAAAAGGCAAGCGCTGAGCACATGAAACAGGAAGCTCTCTGCAATGATTACAGCTAGTGGCACAGTTTCCATTTATCAGGAGTCAGGCTCCTGGTAGAGTACCTAAATTGGAGCAGTATGTATGACAGATGACGCTGAAAGGACGAGAGCTGAGCATATGAATCATTGGCAATATACATCGAAAGCACAAAGTTCAGAAAGAAGCAATGGCAAAGAAAAACCATCAGTAAATCATAATGCCTGTAACAGCAGAGAAGCAGAAGTCCAAGAAAAGAGGATTTTGTAAAAAACAGTAGCATTACAGGAAGCTGTTAAGAAAATCATGAAGCGCTGGATAGAAGTGCTAGGTTCACTTAATTTCTGATGCTCACCCACCTTGAGCCACTGTTTCTCCGTGAGTGAGTCACTGTAGTCTACTTCACGTCGGTGCCGCGAGCCCCGGCCGAACATCTTCTCCGCTTCCTCCTCGCAGGTGAGGCGCTCCACCTCTGCATCATCCTTCAGGATCCAGGCGGGAAGTTCATCCTCCTCCATCAGCCTCGGCTTACGCTTAGGGTTGCGAGCATCCTCTCGCCGGCGGTCAAGGTCCATGCGCTGAAATGAGAGATGCAGACAAACATTAAGAAAAGATACAGTGAACCGAACGTTCATAAGCTGTGATAAATAAAGCAAGCCCTCCTGGCTAAACCTGGCCCCTGGGCAATGAAGTGGAAGATGCAGTAGAGCAACGCTGGAGAAAATGTTCCCGGAAACATAGTTCTCCAGAATTAGATCTTTTACAGACTCATATGATCGCTTACATATTCTTGCATAACAAAAAGGACAGCCTCCACTAGAATACATCATCATCCCTAAAACAGCACACACATGTGGGATTGTTCTAAAGCGAGTAGGGCTTGCTCTTTACCAGCTAGACCAGCCATACTGACCCGTAACTATACCCTTAACTACCTTATTAGTTGGATTATTTACGGCGCACTAGGATTGAGGCAGTCTTCCTCATAATTCAACAATTCCACTTTTTTAACTGCAAGGATTATAACAGAGCCCATCGGACAGAATACCGGGCTATGTGCTATTTTTAACATGGCTGAAGAAATATTACAAAATAATCTGTTCAAGCCTTAGCAAGGGGTCAGAGAAATGTTTCATAGGAAGCCCTGCATGAAGACGTAGTACTGCTTGTACCCAGACTGCAACATCCCCAGCGACAAAACCTGCCAGTAATTTTCTTAGACACTGAAAAGGTCATGAGGGTTACCTGTGTGGGGATAAGACCAAGTGGGACTGTTGGTAAGCCAACAATGAAAAACAACATCTGAAAATGTAAAAATAAGAAAACAAAAATTGGAGGGCATATATTCCACTCCTCCAGATCCCAAACTACATTCTGAAAGGAATAATGTCTTCTGTTATTTGAGCACTGAGACCTATGGGTGTGTAACGCTATATAAGAAATGAATTATTTTTATTATGAATACTCCGGCTACTGAGGGATAACCAATAGATAGGTTATCAACAACACCATTGGCGAGTGGCACAAAATATAATCTCAATGTAGAATTGGCAGATTGCGTGTCATGAGGGACGGGAGCAGGGCGATGCCTGCTGGTGCTTCATGCCTCATATTTCCTCAGGGGAAAATGTGTTACATTGTGAAAAATACTGCTGGTCTTGAATCACTATGTGAAATGATCACATAACTCGTTCATCTCTGATATACGTGAGACTTTCTTTTAAATTAATAGATGGAATGTGCCTCAGACACAATTTGGTACTATTAGGGAGAATGTTCAGGCTAGTGCTAAATTCCTCCCACTTTAGAGACCCCCCCCAGCTCTTTTGCTGAACTTTTAATTCTATGTGTTTTCTGTGTTTCTTTTGGTTGTTGAGTCTGACAAACTCCATAGGCATCATCTTTTTTACATTGTAGCACACAGCATCTTCAGTGCAATGGCACAGGGAAGTCTTTTAGATTCCACAAAGGTTTAAATACCTTCACTTGGATAAACAACTGTTTCCAAGAGCAGTGAAGTGAAATTGACTTCACTTACATCGTAACTTTCTAGACCCATCACACACTATCTTACAATAGGGTGCTGGAGGGGTTACATAGTATCCCCTTTGTCTAGCTTCTCATGTAAAAAATGTTATGTTATGTTACCCTTTCCTCGATGAATGGCTGGTGGCAGTGGTTTACTTTTAACTAGCGCTGTGTGCATTTACCGTGGGCTGCGTTCGCAGCTGCAGTAAAGCACCCAAGGGTGCAAATTTTGTCAAAATGGCCCGGTGATCTTTTTTCGCCATTTCTTTGTGGAAAGGTACCTTCTTGAGATTTACTTTGCGTGCCAAACCAGGTTTGGTCCCTTTGTTAATTTTGCATTTGGTGGGATTCACAAGTGTAGCCCACCTCTGGGCTCCAGGGTGTCTGGATGGGGCAGAAAGCAAGGAACATGCTCGAAACTTCTTGTGCTTAGTCTCCTAGGAGACAGGAATGTACTCTTAAGTGATTGGCCAGCTGGCTGTCCAACAAGGACAGCCACCCTGCTGGGTGACTGACAGCTAGGCTGAAATGAATGGGAGAAACCTGCGTAAAAGGCGAGGCTTTTTGGCTTGGAAGGCAGTCGGCGACTGGCCGAAGGAACCCGAAGAAGAACTTGAAGAAGACGCCTGCTACAACTCCTGGACCGTTGGTTTGCCCGGTGAAGCCCTGCTGCTGTGCTGTAACTCCAATTTTGTTTCGACTAGAGAAGACCTGCAAGGACGACTTCTCCCCTCGAGTTGGTGGGACCAATGAACTCCAAAGTAAGCCAACTGGACATCTTCTCGGAGTTGGTTGAAATTCCACTGCAGTTGCTGCTGGAACCGAATAGCCAGGGAGAGGAACACCAGATCGTGTGCGTTCCTTTTAATCTGGCCTACAGCTCCAGTAAGATCCTCCGGACTCCCAGGAATCAGGACCGACAGAGCCTGAGCCATCTCAACAGAGTGCTGGGCACCAGATTCAAGGAAAGGCCATCTCGACAGCCAGGAACCGCAGTGTTGCTTTAAGCAGTAGACTCGAGGAGCCGAAACACCAAAGTGCCACTTGTTTGAAGATTGCCGGTTACGGTCAGTGACCGTTGGTAGGTAAAGTTTATATGGAGTACCCTTTGGGACCACTACATACAACTAGGACAACAGGTGTAAGCAAAACCAACCTTTGGTATAAGTCTGTACTACACAGTTTTGTGGTAGCGCTGATGAGCAGTCAGGCTTATCTCAAGAGGGAATGTGAGCTGTAAGGATGTTACACAGAGGTCTATAATTACAAGTATTCAAATAGACTCTTATACTCAAGGTTTCTTAGTGAAACGCTTCTTAATTTATTTCACAGTCAGTTATAAAATATTCACTAGAAGGAGGCAATCTATTTCACACAAAAATATACTTCAGTACTTCACAACATCAGGTTCTGAGGCATTTAAACTACTTTGAAGGAGGAGCAAAATGGCATTCAGAGCATTTGAAGTAGGAGCAAACAAGCATAAGTTAATAAAGCATCTCATGGAACACTAGAGGATTCACCCACTTATTTAATGAATTTGAGGCTGATCTGGGAAAGGTCTTTGTTATATGGCTACAAGAGACATGGTTGTGCGAGCCTCCATCAAGGGACGGTTTTCAGATTCTACTAAATCCTGCAATAAAAAACGCAAGGGGCTTGGTAATTATGATCAAAATAAATACCAGGTGGCGCCTCGTGGATTTCTATAGTCCTAATCCATTTGTGCAAAGTGCACTGCTTGAAACCACCAACAAAGATAAAGAAACAAGGACACATTTGCTTATTCTAAATAGCTACTGGAATCCGGCCAAGATAAGCACTAAAAAATTCATAGATTCAATAACAACTTGCATTCATCAGACATTGTTAAACTAAGAATCTATCAATAATCTGCGCAGGTGACTTAAACTGTTCCTGGTTCAAACACGATCATGTAACCAAGCAGTTTAAGCTATTAACACACGACGAAGTAAAAAGTCGGGAGTCGGCATGGAGCCAGGCGCTACGAAATTGCAATATGGTAAATGGACAAGTTCCGGGCGACCAACCACCCCAAAAAACTTGGTCTTCCTCAAATGCTCAATCAATAATTGACTACTTTTGGGGTTCACAAAATCTCTTTCAAAACGACATGAGATTATCAATTAGCCCTATGTCAAGTAGCGACCACAACCTGCTTCGGTTGGCCTGTGGGGTAGATTGGGCAATTGAGCAAAGAAAATACGACCCCGTAATCTCCATAAACAGCGGCGGAAACCGATTGAAGATTGATAGACCAACCATAGAAGGAATAAACTTGAAATTATGGTGGGATACAGAACTGTCTAAGTTATGTACCCTTGCTCTCCGATTTCATCACAGTAAAAGCTGCTGATCGCATAATGGGATCAAAACACAAACACCTCTCATCGTCAATTTTAACACACGCAAAACAGGTGATGAGACAAGACATAAGAACCCTAAGGAAGGCAAGTAAAACTGCTAGTGACGTAAACGCAATCAAAAACGCAATACGAATACGTCGCCAACAATACCGTAACTGGTTGAAATCACAAAAATTGCTAATAGAGCAAGATAAGGCTGAGCAGCTGATGAGGCATTTAGTCCAAAAGAATTCCCGAGAAATTTGGTCAACTTTAAATGCAGGAAATTCGAAGCACCAGTCATTACCATTAAACGAGATTAAGGCTGACTCATGGGAAAAACACTATAGCAACATCTTTTGCAAAGCACCTGAAGAGGACGTCAGCAAACCAGCACAAGAGTTGACATCTTGGAAACTGCTAATAACAGGGGAAGATATAAGCGTTGCGATACGATCTTTGAAAAACTCTCACGCAGCAGGCCCAGATTTAATATCAAATATGATGTTAAACAAGAACGAGGAGCAATGGGCAATTTTCATCGAACTATTGTTCACCCGTGTGCTTACATCCGCAACGATACCAGACTCCTGGCGTGATGCGATTATTGTGCCAATTTACAAAAAGGGCAATCGGGCGGATCCGTTTCCTATGGTGCCCTGCTAGACACCATAGGAAAAATCTTTGCCTCTTTTTTACGCCAAAGCTTAGCTGCGTGGTCAATGTCAGAGCAAATCTTTGACATCCGACAAACAGGTTTCACAAAAGGCGTGGGGGTGTAGGTGAACCTGGTGCTCCTAAACATCCTCAAATTAGAAAGCCAAAAGGCAAAGACAAGATTATTCCCTGCTTTCATAGACCTGAGAGGAGCTTTCGACAGCGTTAATCGTAACAAACTGTGGCAAAAATTGGAAAACTGAAATTGCCCAAGAAACCTCGTCGAGCCAATTAGAGCTCTGCATACTCAAACCACCGTCAACATAATATTAAACAATCAAGGCACCCTATCCAATAGGATACCAACAAGTATAGGTGTGAAACAGGGATGTCCACTAGCTACTGAACTCTTTAAATTGTTTATCTCAGACATCCCTGCCCATTGCACAGATGTGCGGTGCTTTCCACCAAAAGTGAACATCATCCAAGTAGGCTGCTTAATATACGCGGACGACGTGGTTCTTTTGGATAGGACATAGATAGGACTCCAACACCAACTATCAAACTAAATGTGACAAGTAACTATTTAAAAAACTGCCCATCTTGACATCACCGCGAGCAGTTTTTAAGGTTCTGCTTAAAACAAAAGAAATTATGTGGAACCGTCACTTTAAAGAAGTGAAAGACAACATATGCTGGTTCTGTCATTGTGAAATTGAAACTTCGGAACATCTCCTTACTAGTTGCAAAGAAACCACTGCCAAACGGATGATGCACTTGGGAGGCTTTATTCCAGTGGACGGTAACAGTCGAGACTGGTGGTCATACGCGGAAGCTGGACACTGTATAAAATTAAGCTGTGCCGTAGTTGACTACATGCAATCTTTACGACTCGATACAAATTTTATTTGATACACATGTTTTAGCCAGGATGTTCTGAGACGGCTCAAAGTGACGGTTATAGCACCATGGAACTAAGTTTTGGGAACTTTTTTTGATATATATGGTTATACTGTAATAAAAGTCTGATGTCACAATGTTCACATTGAGACATGGCGGACTGGTGTTTTAATAAAAGTTTTTTTAAAAAGTTCATAAAACAAATATTACAGTTACTCTAAAACAGTGCAAATAGTTTGAGTACACCAGAAGAGTTGATTCAATGCAATAGATTATGCCAAAGTCAATGGGCTAAAGTCTTGTATAGGATAAAGCAGTTCTGGATGTTAAACAGAAAAGTCTTTGCCAAAGTTCTCAGAAGTAGCTTGTAAAAAAAAGATTTGTATGTTGAGTCACAAGCTGACTAGGCCTGCAAGTCGCCAAAGTTTCAAGCACCTTCGCAGTGAGAGGTAAGGTCTCTCGGTCAGGTTTTCACTGTACATTACAATGAAGAAAGAGATGCAGCTGAAGACGTCTGTCATGCGGACAAGAGGGAGCATGTCGGGGGACTCCTGCACTGCACTGGTCAAAAAGCTGGCAAAGGCAAATCTTCAATTCCGGTAGCTGTAGTCCAGCACACAAACTGGTGTCCTTCTCCCTGGCTATTCGGTTTCCTGCAGCACTCTGAGGAAAATACAACCAGCTCCGAGAAATGTATCCAGGTGCCTTACGAGTTGATTGGTCCCACCAACTCAAAAGGGAGAAGTCGTCCTTGAAGGGCTTCTCTGTCGAGATGAACTTGGCGATTCAGTCGTGCAGCAGGGCTTCACCAGGCCCACCAACGTTCCAGGAGTTGCAGCAGCCGTCCTCTTCCAGCTCGTCTTCGGTTCTTTCGTTCCAGTGGTCGACTCTGCCTTCCAAGCCAAGAGACTCGCCTTTTATCCAGTTTCCTCCCATTCATTTCAGCCTAGCTGCCACTCACCCAGCAGGGTGGCGGTCCTTGCCAGACAGTCAGCCAGCCAATCCCGCCACAGGGCATTTGGGTCTCGTAGGAGACCAAGCACAGGGAGTTTCGCGCAACTCCCTCACTTCCTGGCCACCCCAGACACTCTGGCATCAGAGGCGGTCTTCAGTCCTGAAGCCCGCCAAAGGTGTTGGAACAAAGGGACCAAACATGGTTTGGTGCGCAGAGACAAACGCTAGAAGGACCTTTCCAAAAAGGAAAGGCGAAAAAAGAAGACCGGGGCCTGTTTAAACAAAGGGAGCTCAGACGGCATCTTAAAAAACATGGCTCCCGCGATTTAACGCTACCGGTGCCGGTACGCGGTCGGAAAAAATCATGTTCATTGTAAAACCACTGCCACCAGCTATTTTGAGAGGAAAGGATAGCATTTGACTGCTACATGAGTTTCTAGACATAGGAGATACTAAGTAACCCCTCCAGCACTCTATTGTAAAATGGTGTGTGCTGGGTCGAGGAATTTGAAAAGACTAGTAAAGTCAATTTCACTTTACTTTCTCTGGGAAACAGTAGTTTATCCCAGAGAAGATATTTAAACATTAGGACAGCCTAAAAGGCTTCCATGTGTCACTGCACTAAGGGTGCTGTGTGACACAAATGAAAAGATGATGCCTATGGAGAAAATAAACACAGAAAACAAAACAGAATTAAAAAAGTTCAAAGCCCCAAAGTCCAGTAAAAGAGCTGGAGGACTCGAAGGTAGAGGGAATTAGCACCTTTATTAGAAGTCTCCCTAACATTTGTATTTGTTTATTACTTGTATTGCGCGCCAGACCCTGCGGTAACTGGGCGCTTGAAAAACTTAAAGGTTACAAACATAGACAGGCATACAGATTAACATCAACAAAGAGGTCCCTGGTTACAGGTGGGTCAAAGTGTGACATACAGGAGATGATGTACAATAGTGAACTAGACAGGAGGCTGGGCTGAGGAAGAGATGGTGATCGGCTAGTCTAGTGACTACATCTTACTGAGGTGGCTTGTTGCTCAGCCTGTTTTTTATACTGGCTTTAAAAGTGAGGAAGGAGGGTTCCTGTCTGAGGGGGATGGCGATAGAGTTCCATCGTTTGGCAGCTTGAACTGTGAAGCTGGCTCCTCCTGCTGTTTTTAGATTGTATCTTGGAACCACTAAGCTGTGGGACTGAGATGATCTGGTAGTGCGTGTGGGTTGGTGTATACAAATTTTGTCTGCCAGGTATTTCGGGGCTGAGTTTGTAAGGCATTTGTGCGTTATGGCCAGGATGCGTAGAGTGATTGTCACGGATGGGTAGCCAGTAGGCGTTATGTCTGAGTGGAAATGTGGCATGATCTCGGAAGACTAAGTGCTGCTCTCAGTGAGTTATTCTGAAGTACCTGGAGTGAGTCAGAGTGTTCTTTGTGTTCTATTGACTGAGGATTGTACCCAGAGTGTTTCTTCCATTTCCTTTGGGCTGAGGAGTCAACCATTAAAAACCTCACTCCGACGCAGAGCGTCATGGAGTCTGAGTGTTCCTTGTGGAACGTGGGGCCATTGTTTTACTGCCTTCCACCTGCTTTTCTATTTTTTCTTTTTTTCTGGGTCGCAGAAAAACAGAACCATGGAGCCGCGGAAGCAGCCTCTAACATGGGTCCAGCTGCGGCGCTGCGATTCCGCGCCGTCACCGGCTTCTTCGCTGTCTCTTTTGCTAAGGTCACCCCTGAGCCCCTAGGGAAATCCACGTTGCTGCTGAACTTGCTACAAACTCAGGAAGTATGTGATCAAGTAAGTAAGCATGTGTGCAGCACGATGATCAAACAGGTTGCTGCTGCAGCTGCGGTAACAGCAACGATGACCGCAAAGTCTGACTAACAACCAAAGCGTAGGTGATGGTGAATGTTCCTCTGTGGCTTCACTCATTCTTAATCCTTGTGTTCCAAAATCAACTGTGATAGGAAGTTTACCAGGTTTGACTGATCCGTGCCCTTGTCCTGGCCTTTGTTTATGTGCCGGAATAAATGTCTGCTTGCCTGGTTTGCTGCGCTTATCTATAAATCTTGACTGTGAACCCCTGAGCCAAATGCTGCAGGGAGCTGCATGTTTAGTTGAAAATTCTGAGCACACGGACCATACTGTAGAGGCTAATCACAGCAATGAGCTCTCTTACGACCATATGGAGGGGCGACAACTTGATCCATCACGCTGCAAAATACTCTGCAAGATGAAATAGACTTAACAACGTTAAGATCAATGGAAACTTATAACCCGCTGAGGTTTAAGACACCAGAGGACTATCCGACAAAAACAAGGGCGATGATGCAGTGTTTAATGACGTAGAGGGGGTAGCTGCTTGTCGGAATGAGGCTATTATAGCTGAAAGGACCTCTAGTGAACTCGGCCCCGCTATTGCCAACGACTGCTCACCTACCAAGGAATTTCAAACTCTGTTGCAATTTCTAAACGGATCGGAGCGTGAGCTTGAAAACAAGCAAAGTCCACAGAAAGACTATGATCAAGGTCTGACCTCTAAGGTGCGGAGAAATTCCGTAGCTGTCGCGGACTGTCTGGTACAAGACCCAATACGAATGAACAAACACATTAATGCAAACAAAGAAGAACTAGTTGCCCTGCGAGAAAGTTCTGCTACAACAAAAGAAAACGAAAGTTTGTCATTTAAGCCAAAAGGAACAACACATCCCGAAATGAATGGAACATTCCTGATTGCAAGTAGCAGCAATGCACATCAATGACTGATAAACTGTGAGAGCATGGACGAAGAGAAAGGTTGTTACTTTGGTAGAAAGCAACCAGAGAAACGAAGACGATTTGATTAAAGCCCATGTCTTCTATTTGCTGTTTGCAAAAAAGAACTGCAAGGAAAAAAACATGACATGTATAACAAAATAAGGTTGCTGTCAACAAAGGAAAAATCTGTGGCAACCTCGGATTCCTCTTCCAAGAGTTCCTCGTATGAGGACTCCAATTGTCCTTTACCCCCCAATGTGCAAAATCAGAGAATGTCCAGCCAACGGGGGTTCACAAATGGACAAAACCATAGGAAAGAATGGTGCCAATCAGGTGGCAACAAACAAAGTATAATAAATGAACTAAAACCAATTCCAATGTCCGCCACTACAATAGCTTCTGCCCCTCTAGTTAAGCTCTATGAGCAGTTCAACGAATGTTAGACCAAAATACCGTAATTGCACTTGTGAACACCAAAATGGTAAAAGTGGAAATGGACATGCAAGAACTCAAAATTCAGATACAAAGGGACAGGTGTGACAAGAGGTCTGCGAGTATTCTTTGAGATGCTCTATCATCATCAAGAGATGACAAGAGATTTTTAGCGGAGGTGGCTAAGGAGGCCCTTACGTTATTAAGGAAGAAGCAGATGGCTGTAGCACCTGAGCCAGAAGGGAATCTAGACTGGGAGCTCAGATGGATACCAATCCACGAGTGAGTCCACGAGAGAGACATCCCCTTGACCATGGACTGTGTGCCAAAATCAAATGAAGAAATTACTGAGGATCATAGAGGGTCTGCAACGCTGCCGGATCTTGGTACCAGCGCTCTCGTCATTATTGACCCTGCGAAGGCTGCCCCCTCCCAGGGCAAGGAGAACCGTAATGAGCCTGTTGAATTGCCCGCAACATCTAAAGAGGCGGAAAACAGCTCGACCTATCCCGCTATGAGGATTACAGAGAATGTGAGCGAAGATGGCCTTATGGAAGGAGCTTTGTGCTACAAATGCGATTTACCAGATGTAAATGAAATAAACGATACCTCAGATAATGATGAAGCATCTTCAAAAACTGGCGCTGAACCTGACATGACAAAACATAAGAACACTAATAACAGAAATGCGTGCACATTTTTAAGAAATCTGAAAGCCTTGAATGTGACGATCCAAACAAAGGCTGAGAAAGTAAAAGAAATTAAAGACCAGGCACTACAAAAGTCTAAGGAACAAATTACAATGCCTGTGGTAAATCAGACACCAATTGTCTTACCTGCTTGTAATGAAATGGATGAGGCCAATCCCATGACTGAGTTACTAAATATGTCCACATACGACAGTCCTGATGAGGATGAAGCTACTGCAGATGAGTCCTACCATACGTTCCATTACTTCATCTGATGACGAAGAAGTCGAGGAGATCAAGTATTCGACCGCTCACCCAATAAAGCAGCATCAGCTGAAACCAGACCTAATACTAAGGAGAATTAGCTCTACGACTTCAAAACAATTGAGGACAGAAGAAAGATGGGAATCACAAAGCTTTAGGCTTTCTGTCAGCTGGCCTGCCTAACAAGATGACTCTGTATGTTACACAACCAAATGACTGCGATAAACAGGACCACAGAAATGAAGTTCCTGAACAGGGAGCTAAGAATCTAAAATCCACTATCGGTGAGGAGAGTGACTCATGGAAAATTGATTGCCGTTTAAATGAGGCGAACAAGGAACCGATCCCGAAGAAAGGATGGTCGAGTGACGTGGCAGTGCGGATACTTGTGGAAAGAACTAAATTAGTCAATGACGGCTTGACAATGAATAGATACAATGTACTGCAATGTACTGCAACTGCTCCAATACATTCCTGCAATGAAAAGCATCTAAAGGGCCGACATAAAAACTGTGGAATTTATTGAAGATTCTGCCCTGGATCGAGTGGTGCTCCATATTCAGTCAAAAGTTGTTGGAGACCTTATACTCGACAAGGTCCAGGAACTTTGTGATGTAGGGTTTAACATCACCGAGATTCTCTCCAAGAAAACCCATGTAAGAGCTCGAGATGAGCCCCCGGCTACGAGGAGGCAGAACTCCTCTATCCCTTCGGTGTACCCCTCAACTTCCAATGAGCAAAAGGAACTTATGGGAAACAACCACTATGAACTAGATGAGGACGAGGAGACAAAGAATTCATGCAATTCCAACAGTTATAAAAAACCACTCAAAATCACAATCGAGTCTAACAACAAAGAAATAGACCCAGCTGTTAGCAGGAAAATTGTAAATGACAGCACAAATGAGCAGCAATGGAGTTGGATTGATGGTTCTTTAAACGCGAAGAAGAGGAGCTAACATACGGAGCTAAAGAAAGAAGTAGTAAAACATTTGGCTGCTGGAATACCCGTGGATTTGAGCACCTGTTATGCAGATCTCGGAAACTGCTACTACCCCTTGATATTATCTGCCTACACGAGGTATGGATGGAAGAACCACCAATTGTGGAGGGATACAAAGTAGCCTTTAATCCTGCAATAAC
The DNA here is from genome assembly GCF_040938575.1 of Ambystoma mexicanum. NCBI lineage: Eukaryota > Metazoa > Chordata > Amphibia > Caudata > Ambystomatidae > Ambystoma > Ambystoma mexicanum. The sequence goes on from NC_090926.1 coordinate 1,253,006,879, forward strand.
CCAAAATAAAGGATGACCCATGGCCGGATGGATCACTCTGATCAAAAGGCAAAGTTGCCTTGAAAATCTGAGGTGAAGCAATCCCTCACCCTATATACATGTGACTAAGGTTGGTCTGAGAGCTCATCCCACTAATGACACACCCACAATTAACATCATAAATGTTTACTGGCAGCACAAAATAATAGGCAAAATGGAATTCATCGAACATCTAAGTGAATTGTTGGACAATATAACATCTTCGGAAGTGAATACCTCTATAGTCCTATATGGTGATTTTAACAGACTTGCTATCTGAAACCAAAGGACATAAAGGCAAGACATTGAATGACAAGCTACGCACAGTGGTCCTGGAAGAGTTAGAGGTCAGAAGTTTAGTCATCCTTAATGGAAACCTGAGGAGTGACATTCCCCCCCAAGGCAAAGTGAGAACGTGATGACCAAAGCTCCATTATTGATTATATAATCACCTCCAAAAACATGACATCGTAAATTTGCAATCTAAAAATTATTAACACAGCTCAAAGTGACCACAATCTGTTGACAATGTCGTTTGAATTCCAAAGAGCCATATTACGACCTCAGTGGGATCAAACGGTTGAAGTGGAACCTGGACACAATCGGCTGAGAATAAAGACCCAGAATATAGTCCGTTTGACGGAAATATTGACAGATCAACATAACATACACAGGATTAATAGCCTAAAATATAACGGCCTACTAGAATTTTATAAAAGTGACAATTTCCAGAACCAAAAAACAGCTGTAAGGAAACATGTCTATGATCGAAACGTCTTTGACAAAAAGAGAGAACTGAGAAAAAGGCTGAGAGAAATAGAGCAATCTAACCTAGATATAAATGAAAAGATCAACAGGAAAAAGAAGCAGAAAATGAAATATAAAAATTGGTTAAAATGGCACGGAATGTCTATGGAACAAAACAATGCCGAATGAATGATGATCTGTCTGGCACAAAAACTCTAGAGACTTCTGGGCAACAATAAATTAGATTTAATGTCCTCAGAACTCAAGCATCAATGTGGTAACGGAGCAAGAATGGATTAAACATTACAGTAAGCTATTCCAAAAACAGTATCCTTGTGAAAACCACGATGAAATAACAGTAGTACAATGGAATATAGCTATCTCTAGAGAAGAGATTTACGATAACATCAAGAATCTCAGCTCTTCTCGAGCACCAGGGCTAGATGGTCTGACGAAAGCCATATTAAAAAGAAATCCTGAAGAATGGGCGGACTTCTGTAACCAGCTATTTAAGATCATATTAAATAACGGGAAAGTTCCGAAAACATGGAAATGTACCAGAATTGTCCCGATCTACAAAAAAGGGTCAAGACTTAAACCGGAAAACTACAGACCAATAGCACTACTGGATGTAGTGGGGAAAATCTTTGCGACTCAACTCTTATCCCAATTAACAACATGGATTATGCAAGCTGGAGTAGCCGATATAAGACAAACGGGTTTTGTCAAAAGAGTAGGCTGCACCCTAAATTTGCTAATACGAAACGCCTTGAAAATGGAAGCAATTAGAAAGAACAAGTTACTCTCTTACCTGGTAGCGTTCTTTCGATGGGATGGTCAGAAGACGTATTGCATATCTATGACAGATAATCACCACAGAGGTGCTGCTTAGGAAAATTTTCGGCATCTGCGTCCTGCGTCGATGACGTTGATACGCTGTCCTCGAGGGCCTCAGTCGAGCCGACGTCACCGGATGTTATAAGTAGGACGCACAATACCCGTAGCCTCAGTTGTAGTTTTTTCCCAGAACGTGTGGCACCAATCTTCTGCCAGTATGATCACAGAAAGCCTTGCGGAAACGTAAGCTGCAATCGCATAAGAAATTCTGTAGCGGGGCAGGTAGGGAGGGAACGATATGGAATACCGTGTCGGACCATCCTATCGAAAGAACGTTACTAAGTAAGAGAGTATCTTGTTCTTTGAGGGGATTGGGTCCTCCAACGTAGTCCATATCTATGACAGACTCCCAAAGCAGTACCAACATCTGGAGGAGGGAAAAGAATTTAGAATATAGAAATTAAAGAATGCCCAATCAAATTGCAGAGTAAAGGACAGCCTTGCCAAAGGCCAGATCCTGCCCATGGATAGAATCTAGGGAGTATGTCTTACAAAAGTATGGACTGAAGCCCAAGTGGCTGCTTCATAGATGTTACGAATAGGAACACCCCTCTGCAGGGCAGTAGAGGCAGCCATACCCCTAGTAGAATGGGCCCGTAAGCCTACCGGAGGGTCCTTACCCGCCAAGCGGTAACATTCAGTAATTGCCAAGATAATACATCTAGACAAAGTCTGCTTAGTAACAGCTTGTCCCAAACGCCTTCCAGCGTAACCAATAAAGAGCCGATTGTCCACTCTGACCCGGGACATGCGTGAAATGTAGAAACTTAAAGCTCTCCTAGGATCCAACCTGTGGAGCCTCTCCTTGTCCTTACCAGGATGCGGAGGAGGATAGAAAGCCGGAAAAATGACCTGGCTTAAATGAAATTCCGATACAACTTTTGGAAGAAACAAAGGACAGACTCCAAGGATAGCCCTGTCCTTATGAAACACCGTGAAGGGTGGGTTAACAGAAAGTGCCTGCAACTCACTCACTCTGCGAGCGGAAGTAACCACAACTAAAAATACAGTTTTAAGGGTTAACAGTCTCAAAGGACAGGAACGTAAAGGCTCAAATTGAGCACCCATTAGGAATTTTAAAACAAGGTTCAAATCCCAACCGGGCACCTGGAAAGGTGACGGTGGAAACACATTAGTGAGCCTTTCAGAAACTGAGAAATGAAAGGAATTTTGAAATAAAAACACTCCTCAGACGAGTGCTTAAATATGGACAGCGCCGCCAGGTAACCTTTAATGGTACCCATTTGCAGGCCCTTGCGGGCTAAAGAAAGCAAAAAAGACAACCACGGGAATGTCACATGAAAAAGGATCCACATTCTTAACCCTGCACTAGTCGCAGAACTTTCTCCAACGGCACAGGGACTTTGTTGCAGGCCGTCTGGCCGAAAGCAACACCTCCATCATGTCTTCAGGGAGGTCCCAATCCTTATACCTCAACCTTTCAGAAACCAAGCGTGAAGGTGGAGGGATCTGACCTCTGGATGGAGAACCTGATCCCCGCCTCTCCCGTGAGAGCAGTTCGTCTTGGTAGGGAAGACGACGTTGAGGACAGATGGACAAGTCGAGAAGGTCCAGGTACCACGTTCTCCGGACCCATGCCGGAGCAATGAGGATCATCCGGGAACCGAACCTCCGTAACCTCTGCAGCACTTGCGGGATGACGGGGACTGGAGGAAATGCGTACAGCAGTAGGAAGGACCACTCCACCACGTACGCGTCCCCTAGGGTTCCTCTTGGAGGAAATTCCCACAAGCAGAACCTTTGCACTTCCGGTTGACACTGGAGGCGGAGAGATCCACTTGTGGGCTCCCCCAAAGGGCGAAGATCTCCAGGAGAATCTCCTGAGCCAACTTCCACTCGTGAGGGATCGCGCTCTGCCTGCTCAGAGCGTCCGCAGTCTTGTTTTCGTCTCCGGCCAGATGAACTGCCGAGATCGAAAGTTCATGCTGGATGGCCCAGAACCAGAGCTGCATTGCCTCCCTGTACAGAAGAAGTGACCCTGCCCCCCCTTTTTGTTGAGCTAGTGCATGGCCACTGTGTTGTCTGTCAGAATCAGGACATTCTTTCCTCAAACAGTCGACAGAAAAGCCTTCAAGGCAAGCCTGACGGCCCTCAGCTCCAACAGATTGATATGGAGTTTGGACTCTGACGGAGACCGCTGACTCAACTCATTGGCATGAGCTCCCCATCCCGTGAGGGATGCGTCCGTCACGATAGTCACCTCCGGCCAGGGTAGCCAAAATGGAGCCAACCTCATCAGATTGCCTTCGACGGCCCACCATAGAAGGTCCTGAGCGACCGAGGGCGGCACCTGAACGGGGTCCGACATCCTGCCAGAGGACTGACCACTGCATCTTGAGGGCCCATTGCAGAGACCACATCCGCAACCTGGCCTCTGTCACCAGAAGAATGCAGGATGCCATGAGGCCGAGTAACCTCAAGAACTCTAATGCTGGGAGACTCTGGGCATGTTGAAACTTGTGCACCATCTGCTGAATGTGATGAGCCCTCACCTGGGGAGGGTAAAACTGCCCCAGGGATTTGTCGAGCACTGCTCCGATGTACTGGAGCCGCTGGGTTGGCATCAAGTGGCACTTCTTTAAGTTGAGGGAGAATCCCAGCTTGTGAAGGGAGTGGCAGGTGACTGACAGATGATCCAGGACTTGCTTGGGAGATCACGCCCTGATCAACCAATTGTCCAGGTAGGGGTAGACGTGAACCCCCCCCCTTTCCTGAGATACGCTACCACCACCACCATGAGCTTGGTGAAAACCCTCGGGACGGAGGTCAATCCGAACGGCAGAACCCACAACGGAAAGTGCGAGTCGCCAACCGCGAACCTCAGGTACTTCTTGTGCTTGGGATGGATCGGCACATGAAAGTAAGCGTCCTTGAGGTCGAGAGACACCAACCAGTCCTGAAGTTGAAGGGCCTGGAGGAACAGAGAGAGTAACCATCTTGAACTTGTCCTTCCTGAGGAGCTTGTTCAAACCATGCAAGTCCATGATGGGTCTCAATCCTCCGTCTTTCTTTGAAATAAAACAATAAGGGGAATACCATCCCTTGTTCCTCTCCGCTACAGGCACCAGTTCTATGGCGCCTTTCTCCAGCAGAGCTTTGATTTCCTGTGCAAGGAGCGGATCCGGACTCTTCAAAGAGAGATTCCCTGGTGGATTGTCGTGAAGCCTCCGCCGGAAAGGAAGACAGTAGTCGTGGGCTATGATCTCCAGAACCCACACATGTGAAGTAATGGCACGCCATTCTACAAGATGCTGCGCTAGCCTTCCCCCAACCAGCGAACCATGGGACATGGCCTCATAACTGAGCTGAAGCAGCCGCAGCATTGCCTGAGGGCAAAGAAGCAACTGCCCAGCGGCCTTGGCACCTCGAGTACCTTGTTTTCCACCTCTGGTACTCATATGGTGGCCCCTTTGACTTGCAGCTCCTTTCGATCTACCAAAGGATGAGTAATATTGAAAGGAACCTCCCCCTCCATTGCTGTCCCCTAGGACGAAAAGGCGGAGGTTGGCGAACTGCAGCGCTCAACGACTTCGCTGCAGCTTTGGAGGTCTGCAACCTATCAAGTCTCTCGTCAGCCTTGCCGCCAAAAAGATGTTCACCATCAAAGGGCATGTTGAGAAGCCGGGCTTGTACATCAGGAGCAAACCCCGACTTCCACAACCACGCAAATCTGCGCATTACGGTGCTCGCCGCCAGGGACTGGCTGACGCAATCTGCCATGTCCAGACCCAACCGAATGGATTCACACATGGCATCTGTGCCATCTTGAACAATAGCAAGAAAACCATCCCGTTCCTCCCCTTTGGGAATATGTTCAGCCGCCAAAGAGACAATTCCACAGAGTATGAGTGAAACGTGCTAAGGCACACACGGAGTTGGCTGCTTGTAAAGCCATACCCCCAGAAGAAAACACTTTCTTCGCCCAGCCATCAAAACGTTTGTTGTCCCCATCAGGAGGGATGGTAGGGTACAAAGCCTGTTTTGCCGGGGCCGTAGCCGCCTGCACCACCAAACTCTCCGGAGCGTAGTCAAGGAGCTGGGGTCGCTACTGGCTGGACGATATTTCTTCGGCAAAGACTTGCTCACTGCCGGGAGACTCTCCGGAGCAGTCCAAGCTACTGCCACACTTCTTTGCAAGGCCATATGGAATGGCAGTACCGGGTCAGTTGGTGGACCTTGGTCAAGGATATCTGTCAGGTCATCCTGCAGAAAATCCACTGGTGGTGCAGACCACCCAAGTATTCCGTTACCCTCGACATAAGTGCCGGTCGGTACGAGGACTCGGCGTGCGTGCCAGGCCTACCGAACTCAACCTCAGGAGAGGTGTCCAGAGCACTGGCGTCGTGCAACAACTGATGCAGGTCTTCCATCTGACTATGACCAGACAAAATCTCGTCAGGTACCTCATCAGGAACCAAATCACCTTCCTCAGACCCTTCTTCCACCTCAGAAATATAATCCTGAGGCTGGAATGGAGGCACAGAAAAGGGGACAAAGACATTTTTCGAAATGGCCAGAGCCTTTCTACGGGGTACCACCGTGCCACGGGGTACCCCCGACAAAGCATCCTCAAAAGGCATCGAGGGCGTCGGTGGAATCGGCGTCGGCGTCGAACATGGCGCCGACGGCTTCGACACAGTCCTCGAGGGCAGTGCGCCGAGCCTGTCCTTCGAGCCAGAGCCTCGAGTGCACCTCTCGACGGACACGGAGCCGATGGCGTCGACGTCTTCAAAGAAAACCTCACAGGCTCCGATGGTCTTGAGGGTGCCGAGGACCGGGACCTGGAGCAGGCGTGTCAGGCATGTCTAGTGCGATCCACCTTGTCCGATCGAGTCCTCGAAGGTGCTTGATGATCGCGCCGACCACCCGAGCCCAAAGGCGTGAAAGTGGTGGCTCTAGCATGGTCACGGCCGGCGTCTTTCGACGGCACGGATGGAACGGAGCCCTGTGACTGAAAAATCGCCAACATCTCCTCACGAAGGAATGCTTGTTGGGATAATCAACCTGCCGACGGGCGGAGTCCTCGGACGATCAGGAGGATGAGTAGAGTTTGCAGGAAAGTGTGCCAATGAAACAGTTCCTTAAATGCCAGCTTTGAGGCAGCAGAGGTGCATCTGGTCTATGAACCTGGAATACCCAATTCGGCTTCGACCAGGTAAGTTAATAGTTCAAAAATATCTTTAGAAACAATTTCAGCAGCACATTAACCAGACACTTCTAATTTAGTCCAAGAGAATGTTTGCCTTTTGGGAATCATATCTGAAATAAGCTTTATTTTTCCTAACACACTATGAAATGTACAGTGCAATTTGCTTGCGGAAAAATTAAAAGGAATGGCAGGGATGCCCTGTTTTAAATGTTAACCAAAGACCGTTGCAGAGAAAATCGAATCACGTATATACCTGTAGTTTCTTCGAAATGTTATTTTCGGCAAAAAGGTTTCGAGTGAAACCTATTTAAACAGTGATATTTCTGAGATGTTGAAGGGGGGGGTAAGGAAGCATTTCTAACTTTGAAGGCATTTGCCAGGACATGCTCTTTCAAAACCTTTGGTGACCAGTGACGGCGCTTCCGTGAGTGCCTCGAAGAGGTAGAGGAATGGCGGGGCCCACTCCGGGACCGAGACCCCCCCTGGACTTACACCGACGATGCGGAGAGTCGCCCCTCAAATCGTCAATCGAAAGCCCAGTGGATTTCGACTTCCGGGGCTTGGCCACGTTACCGACAGAAAGCTTCTTCTTACACTCCCGCAAGGCCTTCGAAGTTAACGACTGAAAATCGTCACAATCGTCCTTGGCATGGTCCTCACCGAGGCACCAGAGGCAGGTAACCTGCGGGTCCGTCAGTGACATCTTGGAACCGCAGTCCCAACACTTCTTGAAACCCAGACGCTGGGTACAAGGAGACAAAGACATCATGGAAATCTTCACTAACAGGTTCGAAGAACCGAAAGAATAGAACTCAGAAGAACCGAGGCGCGCCGAGATCTCCGAAGCGAACACGTTCGCAGAAAAAACAGAACTGAGGCTACGGGCGTCGTGCGTCCTACTTATAACATCCAGTGACGTCGGCTCGACGAGGCCCTCGAAGACAGCGTATCGATGTCATCGACGCAGAAAAATTTCTAAAGCAGCACAGCTGTGGCGATTACCCGTCAGATATGGAATACGGAGGACCCAATCCCCTCGAAACAGCCTATATGTATTGCCTTCATTGACCAGGCCCACACCTTTGATGGTGTGGACCGAATGCTTCTATTGTCTAACATGACGAACTAAGGCTGTCCTGCAAGTTTAGTTGCGGCTATTAAAGCACTATATTGTGAGACTTCAATACAAATTCGGCTGGACACAAAAGGAAATGTAACTGTCCCCAAACGAACATCTTGTGGAGTCAAACAAGGGTGCTCTTTAGGAGCAACGCTCTTCAATTTCTTTATAGCGGATGTAAGAAGATCTGTTGAGGAAGTGAAGTGCTTTCCACCAAAAATTAATGGCACCCATGTTCGCACATTTATGTACGCAGATGACATTGTGCTACTTGACATGACCCCAATGGTGTTTAAAAACCTTCAAGGAGCCAAAAAAAACATAAGTCCGAAAGATATATCTGGACATTGGGAAAGGAGACCAAGTGTGGCTAAAGAAGTAAAATACCTGCGAATCACAAGTATTACTGACAAACCGATGGTTAAAAAACTAGCATCTAAATGCTATCAGTTGGCGACACAAGCGTACAGGTTACACAAGAATGGCAAGTTATCGATGCTACCCGTAATCCCCGTCTACAAGAATAAAATCATTCCAATACTAACATACAGAGCAGAGACAATGTTTGGCACCAATCACGAAATATGGTCAAGATGTGAGCATGTCATATGGAGGAGGATCCTGAAACTACCAAAAGGTTTCCCTACTGCTTGCATAAGGTATGAGGTCAGTTTACCATCAATGACAGCTGTAGTGACATGGAATGCCTTGGCGATTTACAGAAAAGCGATTGGAGATAACATACCTCAATTTCAATTATTAAATAATGCCAAGAACATTGAGGCTGAAAACCTATTAAATCAATAGAAAAACGCTTGTGAGAACATTCTGAGGCAGCTGAATACTGACAAAAAATGGTTAATATATAATCCAAATGCAGTAAAAGAAACTTTACGAGCAAGATTGGATCGAAACAAGCGAAAAAAGAATCCAACATATCAGAATGAGCAACGTGCCGGTTGAAGCCAAAAAACTACACGTCATCCCAGAATACATTGTGATGTTTCCATGTAAAAAGATAAAAACAACATACTTAAAGTTAAGATTGAACAATTTTGAAACACGAGACGTGGGATATGGCATGAAGGACACGGAAAAACAAACTAATGCCACGTGCAGGTTATGTAATCTTGAAGATGAATCTTTGAAGCACCTAGTTTTGTTTTGCCCTAAAATGAGAGATGAAAGAACCAGACACTTAAGCCTCGAACTTAATACATTTCCGGACCGTTGCGCTGAAGACTGGTGAGGATACTGCATGAAGGCATTAACAAAAAACTAATATTCGCATTGTCATTCTTCTTAGATAAGATAACACAGCCTCATGAAGGATAACGATTAAGAGATATGAGTGAGAACTGATTATGTTTTTTTTGCTGTTTTTGAATACTTAATGCTTTTTATCAAAAAAAACTTCATTTGTTACAAGGAAATGCATCGAATTTATCTAACAATTGTAAATGAGAAATTGTTTTTTTAAAGGTTCGTAATAAACTAATATAAAAAAAGTTTGCTTAGGTTATGTTCCGAGGAGCAAAGGAAAAGTGTGTTGCAATAATCAATCTTCGATAGAGCAAGTGCTCTAGCCAACGTTAAACAACTTGTGGACGAATACGATTTGCAGCTATAGATCAGTTTATCAGTGTAGGCCGTGGAGGATGCAACACTATTGACCTGTTTTTTAAGAGCTAGAGTTGAATCAGGGTATACCCCCAGTGTTTTTCTCTCTTTTGAGAAGATTATATTGCCATCAACGATGAAAGAGGAGTATCTAGTGTCAAGTTTATTCGGAAGTGCCCGAGTACCCACAATCATTAACTCGGTCTGATCATCATTGAGACAGAGGCCGTTGGTGGCCTTCCAGGCTTGGATTTCCAGATAGATGTTGTGTAGTAGTTTGGAGTCGTGGTCGAAACAACCGGTGAGTGGGATAAGGATGTAACGCTCACCTGATTCCCGCAGAGGCGCCGGTCTTGACTGGGTGAGTGCCGTATCTTCAAAGGTGATGTGTAACACACGGTTGGCTCTTTGGGCTGGACCTCTGTGCACTGTATGTCTGACTCGAAGAGTAAGATGTCTGCAGGTAGAAAATATGGGATTAATGAACTGGGGTTATTGGGTGCCTCTCTCCTCTTCCCTTTCTCTTCTCCTGTAGAACCCCAAAGGTTAACGCCCTCACCTTAGGTAAGTGAACGCCAAGCTCTCCATCTGCCTCGGGGCAGGGTGCCGTAACCAGTTTCTTCACTGGATAAGGGTGCAGGCCTCTTGACCTCAGAGGACTGCTGTCCGTCGTTAACTGCACGAACGGCAAGTTCTGGGCACTTCAAATGTCTTAAAAGTCTTTTGTAATGATATCTCTTGTTTTGCAGGGTTCCGGCGATGGCGGATGGCGGGCTGATGAGAGTTGAGGATCGAACCCGCGTGAGGAATAGAAGCGCCTGGAAGCACGTAAGTAAGCGCTTGTAGCCTGCTTCACGATGCGCACCAACTGTCCCTTTTATCTTGCAGGTACAAGTTCGGAGCTTTAGAGAAGCTGAAGGTGCTGGAATACCCACTGGATTCGGCGTGGGAAGGAGTAATGGCACGTGAGTAATAAAGTTGCCCAATGTCTTTAGCACCCCCTCCCCCTCAAGGCCCCTCCCAAACCGGGCTTCTCCGGGGGTTTGGGCTTGTTAGGAAATGTTCGATGAAATCTTTTGATTAGACGAGGCGAGTGGACATATTCTGCAGGTTCCCAGGATCTTTCTTGGGGACCGTAGCCTTTCCAGTCAATCAGGTAAAATAGTTTAGATTTGGAGATCTTGGAATCCAGGATGCATTTGACTTCAAACTCGAGTTCTCCATCAACTAGAATAGGTTTTGGAGATTTAGTTAGTCGGGTTTGAGGTTGCACGGGTTTTAATAGAGAGACGTGGAAGACCGGATGTATCTTCATGTGAGGGGGCAAGTCCAACTTGACCGCTACTGGATTTACTATGGTAGTGATGGAATAGGGACCAAGGTATCTTGGGTTGAATGTGCGTGGTCCTTTTAGAGGTAGATATTTGGTGGATAACCAGACTTGATCTCCTACTTGATATTGGGGGGCTTCCTTCCGATGTTGGTCTGCTCCTTTCTTGTATTGTTCTTTAGCCCTTTGAAGGTGAGAAACGGCTTCCTTAAAGGCTTGGGTGATTGTAGAATGCAGGTGGTCTACTGCTGGTGTTCCAAGATCTTGGAGTGGATCCAACTCCGAGGTTCGAGGGTGACTACCGTATAAAAGAAAAAACGGGGTCTTCCCAGTTCCCGAGTGGACAGAGTTATTGTAGGCATATTCGGCTATCCAAAGGATATCTTTCCAAGTTTTTTCAGTTTGTTGTAGCATGCAGCGCAAATACTGTTCCAGAGTTTGATTGGTCCTCTCGGTTTGTCCGTCGGTTTGAGGGTGGTGGCTGGACGAAAGTCTCACATCAATTTGAGCCGACCGACAGCAACTTCGCCAAAAATGAGAAATAAATTGACTACCTCGATCCGAAATTAGAACTGAAGGAAAACCGTGCAGTCGGACGATGTTTTCGAGAAATTCTCGGGCCAGAGTTGCTGCTGTTGGTAAGCCTTTGAGTGGAATGAAATGGGCCATCTTGGAGAATAGGTCCACGATTACTAGGATCGTATGGTATCCGGAGCATGGAGGTAGATCGGTGATGAAGTCCATAGAAAGCGTATGCCAAGGGCGAGGTGGGATGTCAATAGGGCGTAAGAGGCCGGCTGGTTTTTCCTTTTGACTCTTGTTTTGGGTGCATACTCCACAGGACATTATAAAGTCGGATATCTTTTTTCCAAGACGGCCACCAGAAGTAGCGCTTGATCTTTTCCGAGGTCTTGGTCATACCGGGATGTCCTTCCATTAAAGAATCGTGATAACAAGAGATTACCTTTTTCTGTAAATCTGTGCTGGGCAGGTATAACCGTTCTTGGAAATATAATAGGTTGTCCTTCACCGTAAAGTCCTTTCCCTGCAGATGCCAATTCTGTATGTCTGCTGGAGTTACCAGTAGCCTGGCTTTATCCTTAACTTCCTCTATGGATTGTGTGGCGATTACACCTAGAATTCTTTGTTCGGGAATGATAGGTACAGGTTTAGGATTGATCAAATGTTCTTCCACTCCCATCCGAGAAAGGGCATCAGCTTTACCGTTTTTTGTACCAGGTCGATAGGTAATTATGAAGTCAAACTCGGCAAAGAATAGTGCCCAACGGAGTTGCCTAGAGGATTGAGCTTTTGCGGTTTTCAAATGTTGCAGGTTTCGATGATCTGTAATCACAGTAACGGTGTGTCGGGTCCCCAGAAGATCATGCCGCCAAGCCTTAAAGGCGGACTTGATAGCTAGAAGTTCCTTATCAGTAATAGTGTAATTGATTTCAGGAGGCGAGAATTTGCGGGACCAAAATGCCACGGGATGCAACTGATTGGTTACTGGGTCCTTTTGTGATAGAACTGCCCCCATGGCAAGGCTTGAAGCATCAATTTCAACGATGTAGGGGAGTTCTGGGCGAGGATGTTTTAAGATCGGTGCAGAGATAAATCTAGTCTTCAAATTCTGGAAAGCTTGTTCCGCCTCGGTAGACCATTCAAAACGTTTGTTTTTCTTTAACAAGGCGGTGATGGGCTGGACTATTCGAGAGAATTCGGGGATAAACCTGCGGTAAAAGTTAGCGAAGCCTAACATGCTTTGAACACCTTTTACGGAGGATGGCGATGGCCATTTGAGAATTGCATCGACCTTCTTTGAATCCAAATGCACGCCGCTAGGTGATAATATGAATCCCAAGAATTCAACTTCAGTCACGTTGAAAACACATTTTTCCAATTTAGCGAAAAGTTTGTGTTGACGCAATCTCTCGAGGACCATGTTCACGTGTTTCCGATGTTCAGTTTCCGATGAAGAATAAACGAGGATGTCGTCAATGTAAACAACAACACACACATCTATGAGTTCTCTGAGGACATTGTTCATAAAATATTGAAAGGCGGCCGGGGCATTGCAAAGTCCGAAGGGCATGACCTGATATTCAAATAGCCCATACTTGGTGCGGAAGGCCGTCTTCCATTCATCGCCCTCTTTTACTCGTACCAAGTGGTAGGCTCCTCTAAGATCTAGCTTTGTATATATGCATGCTTTTCTGACTTGGTCTAGGAGTTCAGGGATCAAAGGTAACTGATATCTATTCTTAACGGTGATCTGGTTCAGGGCGCGATAATCTATACAAGTTCTAAGGTCCCCTTCTTTTTTTGGAACGAAGAACAAAGCTGAGGAAGCAGGGGACTTGGAAGGACGAATAAACCCATTTGCTAGGTATTGATCCAGGTATTGTCGGAGGTGAAGATTCTCAGGCTCGGTGAGGGCATAAATTCTACTACAAGGAGGAGTAGATCCAGGTATCAGGTCTATCTGGCAGTCATAAGACCTATGAGGAGGTAGAGAGTTAGCCTGATCCTTCCGGAAAACATCTTGGAATTCTAGGTATTCAGGAGGTAACTGGGGAGCCTCTGGGGAAATTGCTGCCAGTGCAACACCAGGTCGAGGGTGACAAGTAGAGACACATTCTGGAAACTAAACCGTTCTTGCTCGCCAATCGATCTGAGGATTGTGCTTCTCTAACCAAGGAATTCCTAGAATAATCTGGAACTGAGGGGCCTTGATCACATCGAACACGATCTTCTCATGGTGTCCATCTCGACTTACTAGCGTCACTTATTGGGTGGTATGCGTTACTGGTCCGGAGGCTATCTCCGTACCATCCACCACAGTAATGACGTCCTTTACAGCCTTTGGACAAAGAGTCAGATTCACCCTCACAACCATTTCATGATCCACATAATTGCCGATGGCACCGCTGTCGACGTAAGCTTCAATCGCATGTAATCGATCCGGATGTTCAGGGCTAATGAGGACCATAGGTATCACGAAATGTGAGGTCACGGAACTGGTTTTAACGCTCGGCAAGAGGACCTCTATTCTTGTCGGGCGAGGTCGTTTCCCTGCTCAGAGTTTGTGACCCTGGTAACTGCAGCTCCTACTGCCTTCTTGGCTGGTTTCACCGGACAGTCTCGAAGAAAGTGCCCCGAGTTTCCGCAATAGAGGCATAATTGCAGCTGTTTTCTCCTTTCCCGCTCCTTTTGTGTTAGTGGTCCTTTCAGGCCCCCTATTTGCATGGGTTCACCGGAGTCTACTCCTTTGGTAGGAGTTGGTGGTTTGGAAAATACTCGAGCATCAAACTTGGAACGATCAGCCTTCCTGTTCTGCAGTCTGTGGTCAATTTGAACGACTAAGTCAATATAGTCCGAACAGTCTTGCGGGGGATTCACCACTTGGGCTAACACATCTTTGAGCTCTCCAGGTAGACCTCTATAAAACAGCGTAATCGTTTTGTCCTCAGCCCATCGAGTTTCCACTATCAGTCTGTTGAAAGACGCAATATAAGCTAAGAGGTCTTGATTACCCTGTCGCAATGAAAGGAGCTCATTGTCCAAGGCCTGCCCCTGTGAATGTCTTGCAAACAGTTTTTCCATACTGAGCTGAAAAGCTTGAAAATCATGGAGAACCGGATCATCTTGATTAACTAAAGGGATCGACCAGTCTGCCGCATTGCCACTAAGGTACGAAAGCACGAAAGCTACCTTAGCTTGATCAGTTGTAAAGGCTGCTGGCCGGCATAAGAAGTGCAACCGGCACTGATTAATAAATACTGCAAACCTCTTTGGGTCACCAGAAAATCGTTCGGGCGGAGCCAGAGGTACATTCCCAGGTAGGTTGATCTGCACTGGGTTCATAGAGGATGTTGAAGGAAGATTTGCCCCTGATGCGGGTAACGGAGTTTGTCCGGCTTGTGACTGTAGCAATTGTCTAGCGAGATCATCTGTTCGCTCCTTGGAAATAATCAGTTCCCTTCTTAGAGCATTTGTTTCCTGACTGGCTGCATGCACTTCTGCTCTTAGTTCCCCAAGTAACTGGGCTAGCTGGTCGGTATCCGAGGTTTCCATAGCGCCTGGGTGGGAGTTTTGCGGTAGGCTTTGCGTTCTGTAACGCTCACCTGATTCCCGCACAGGCGCCGGTCTTGACTGGGCGAGTGCCGTATCTTCAAAGGTGATGTGTAACACATGGTTGGCTCTTTGGGCTGGACCTCTGTGCACTGTATGTCTGACTCGAAGAGTAAGATGTCTGCAGGTAGAAAATATGGGATTAATGAACTGGGGTTATTGGGTGCCTTTCTCCTCTTCCCTTTCTCTTCTCCTGTAGAACCCCAAAGGTTAACGCCCTCACCTTAGGTAAGTGAACGCCGAGCTCTCCATCTGCCTCGGGGCAGGGTGCCGTAACCAGTTTCTTCACTGGATAAGGGTGCAGGCCTCTTGACCTCAGAGGACTGCTGTCCGTCGTTAACTGCACGAACGGCAAGTTCTGGGCACTTCAAATGTCTTAAAAGTCTTTTGTAATGATATCTCTTGTTTTGCAGGGTTCCGGCGATGGCGGATGGCGGGCTGATGAGAGTTGAGGATCGAACCCGCGTGAGGAATAGAAGCGCCTGGAAGCACGTAAGTAAGCGCTTGTAGCCTGCTTCACGATGCGCACTAACTGTCCCTTTTATCTTGCAGGTACAAGTTCGGAGCTTTAGAGAAGCTGAAGGTGCTGCAATACCCACTGGATTCGGTGTGGGAAGGAGTAATGGCACGTGAATAATAAAGTTGCCCAATGTCTTTAAATGCACCTTCTTTTGTCTTTCAGATGGGGGATGCAGCGCCGAAGGCCTCCGAAGTGTGAGAAGAGCTGGTAAGCTTTTGTCTTTCAGATACCGGAATGCAGTGCGAAGACCTCCGGAGCATGCGAAGAGTAGGTAAGCCTTTGTCTTTCAGATGCCGGAATGCAGGGCGAGGCGTTGGTGACAGCCGATGGACCAGGTAAGAGATGCGCTGCCACTGAAGACCGTAGTGCTAACCTGTTCTTTCTTTGTCTTTACAGGTGCTGCTGAAGACTGGATTCCAGGATGCTAAGCCTTTGTTCCCTTAGGCCCAGGATCAGAAGCAGAAGACACGATGAGCGTTCTGCTGCAGAGAATGCAGAATAACGCAAAACAAGATTCATCCATCGGGTGTGGTTTAAATAGCCTCCTGTAGTGCTTAGGTGTCTCCTTCCACAGCCTCGCCTAGGTGAGAAAAGAGTTCCTGCTTTCCAGAAGAGTTCCAGTGTTCTGAACCTAGGGAGTGGCTCCTGCCCCACCCAACAGGAAAAGTAGTCCCAAACAGAAGAGGATCAGGGGCAAGTAAATAAGCAGCATGGTCTGCTGCAGGTAAGTCCACCCAAGCATTATGAGCCCGGCGCTTCCAGCGCTGGGACTGGGCATCTTTATGAGCCTGGTGCCACTGGCGCCAGGACAGGGTCCAAAAGGTCCCAATTGGGACTGGCTGGCACTCGGAACCGGGGTTATGGGTCTGCTTCCAAGGGAGTTGGGCAAGTCCTGATCTTTTGGAAGCAGAGATCATGACAAAGGACTTGAGTGTTGTCTGCTTAGTTGGTGTAGATGACACCCAGGTTGTCCAGGCGATCGAAGAGTAGCTCCGTAAAGATATTGTATAATGTGGGTGACAAACAGGATCCCTGAGGGACACCACACAATATTGGGGTCGGGTCTGCTGAGCCAGAGGGAGAGAAGACTCTGGTGGTACGGTTAAATAAGAAGGATTTAACCCAGTTGGATGCATCAGTGGAGAATGCTGCTGCTGTGGTAAGGTATTTGGTGAGAATTTAATGGTCGACTAAGATAGGTCAAGTAGTAAGAGGATTGATAACTTGCTTTTCTCCTTCACCTCGTCCATTTGGATCTTTAGATCTAGGAGGGCTGTCTCAGTTCCATGTCTAGGTCTGAAACCAGATTGTCTAAGTCCTAGGAGGTCGTTCTCCTCAAAGTGTTTCTGGATTTGCAGAAAGGCCACACGATTCAGCATTTTTAGAAGGAACGGTATGGTGGTGATGGGCCTATAGTTAGTGGGGACATTAGGGTTGAGGTTGGTTATTTAGTAACGGCATAACCCAAGCTTCCTTGAGGTTGTTGGGTACCTGATTGGAAGCGAATGAGGAGTTTACCAAGGTGGTGATGAAAGGAGCTAAGGTTTTTAGCTCCATCCTTGATGATGGTGGCAGGGCAGATATCGCCTTGGCAGTGGGATGGTTTTAGGCTTTTTATGATGTCTTCAACTTCCTTAGGCGTTACTTGCGAGAAGGAGAAAGGGGTGCAGAGGTGAGATGTTTTGTCTGGGAGCCCGTGATGAGGCTTGCCTTTTTAGCTTTGATCTTGTTTTGGAGTAAGGTGATTTTATCTGCGAGGGCTTGCTGGATTTTAGTGCACCATTCTGCGTTTTTGTTGCAGTCTTGTGTGGGTGGTGCAGGTGATTCAAGCTCTTTTAGTATGCTGAACAGTTCCTTTGTGCTGGATTTGTCATTCTGGATTCTGGAATCGTAGGTGTCTTTTTGGTCAGAATGGATGGCCGCTTTGTAAATAGCTGATGCTGACATGAATGCAGTTTTGTTAGAGATGGAGGGTACTTTACACTAGGTGGATTCTGCTGATCTTTATGCGTTTGAGACTTTTTAGTTCGCGGGTGAACCATTTGTTGAGGTGAGCCAATGGTTTGGCTTTCCTGAGTTTGAGAGGGCCGCAGTATCTAGAGAAGATTTCAGAGTGCTGTTGTAGAGGTCTACCAAATTGAGAGGGTCAGGGTTATTGAATTTACTCTTGTTGAGGTTGTCGCTAATGAGGGGCTGGAGGTAGTCTATGGTGATGTCACAACAGTTTCTGGATAGCGATGGGGGTGCTAGTGTAGCTTTGGCCAAAGAGGTCCAGGGATGGAGAACATGATGAGGTGATGATCTGACCATGCAACAGGTTTTTTTTGGGTGATGGAAATGGAGCAGTTAAGGTCAGAAACCCAGTCCAGCGTTCTGCCTATGTATGCATTCTATGTATAAAGCCTAGTTTAGAAATGGTGTTGTCCACGACTAAGGCATGATGGTCGTTAGGGTCCTGGAGGCCAGAGTGTAGGTCTCCTAGGAGGATGGTTTTGGATCCAAGTTTGGAGAGGAGGTCCAGGATGTCATCCCCGTAGGAGGGCGAGGGGCAGGGGGTAGACAAGTAGACAAGATGCAAGAGTATTGTGTGGGAAGGTGTCAGAGTTAGTTTCATAAATAGCAGCTCAGCTGAAGGGAGGCTGGCGTGGGGCATGGCTCGGAGAGCTAGGTGGGATTTGGCAATGAAGGCCACTCCATCACCTTTGCCCGAGATTCTGTCATCTCTGATAATAGTATAGCCTTCTGGTAGGGCTAGAGCAGGGGTGCACAACTGATTTTGACAGAGGGCCGAAAGTACCTTACATGAGGGCTATAGTGGTCCGAAAAGTAAATGTGGGCGGGGCGTGTGTTTTTGAGGGGTAACGATTTTTATTTGCATTTCATACTTACATTTTGTACTACACATTTTCCATTGTTATAATTTATTTCTATTTAGTTATTGTATATCGTCTGTTTAATTAAATTATATATATTTTATTGACCCTAGATTGGACATTCTGTTATTTTGGAATGCAATAGCTTGCTGTTTGGATTGCCCAAGAGGAGTATGGCCTTCGTTGAGTCAGGTTTCCTCAAAAAGCAAAGGATGTACATCTCCCAACTGTGCCTGTTTTAGCTTTATTATTGGGTTCACTCTTGGAGTGCAACACTATGCCCCATGGCTCCCACCCCCAACCAAACACTATGCCCCGTGTCCCCCTCACCCCCAACCAAACACTATGCCCCATGTCCCCCTCATCCCAACCAAACACTATGCCCCAGGGCCCCCTCACCCCCAACCAAACACTATGCCCCCTCAACCCGAACCATACACTATGCCCCATGGCTCCCTCAACCCCAACCAAACACTAGGCCCCGTGTCCCCCTCACCCCCAACCAAACACTATGCCCCATGTCCCCCTCATCCCAACCAAACACTATGCCCCATGTCCCCCTCACCCCCAGCCAAACACTATGCCCCATGTCTCCCTCACCCCCAACCAAACACTATGCCCCATGTCCCCCTCACCCCCAACCAAACACTATGCCCCATGTCCCCCTTATCCCAACCAAGCACTATGCCCCATGTCCCCCTCTCCCAACCAAACACTATGCCCCATGGCCCCCTCACCCCCAACCAAACACTATGCCCCATGGCCCCCTCACCCCGAAACCCCACCCCCAACTCAGAACACACACTCTCAATCATGCACCAATACAGACCCACCCCACAACTCAGCACACCCATTCTCAAGCATGCACCCATACAGACCCACCCCACAACTCAGCACACCCATTCTCAAGCATGCACCCATACAGACCCAACCCCCCCGACCCCCCAACTCAGCACACAAGCTCTCAAACACCCATACAGATCGAACCCCCCCAACTCAGCGCACACACACTCAAGCATGCACCCATACAGACCCGAACACCCCACCCCCCAAGTCAGCGTACAAACTAGCAAGTATGCACACATACAGACCCTGCATCTCAACATACACCGCACTTACACTCCAAAACAAACATTTATGCACACCCGACACCCCCCCACCCCTGCATCTCAACATACACAACACAAACATTCAAAATCAAACATTCATGCACATCCGACACCCCCCACCCCAACATACACACCACAAACATTCAAAAACAAACATTCATGCACATCCGACAACCCCCACCCCAACATACACAACACAAACATTCAAAAACAAACATTCATGCACATCCGACACACCCCCACCCCAACATACACAACACAAACATTCAAAAACAAACATTCATGCACATCCGACACCCCCCCACCCCAACATACATAATAAACATTCAAAAACAAACATTCATGTACATCCGACACCCCACCACCCCAACATAAACAACACAAACATTCATGCACATCCGACACCCCCCCACCCCAACATACACAACACAAACATTCAAAAACAAACATTCATGCACATCCGACACCCCACCACCCCAACATACACAACACAAACATTCATGCACATCCGACACCCCCCACCCCAACATACACAACACAAACATTCATGCACATCCGACACCCCCCCACCCCAACATACACAACACAAACATTCAAAAACAAACATTCATGCACATCCGACACCCCCCCACACCAACATACATAATAAACATTCAAAAACAAACATTCATGTACATCCGACACCCCACCACCCCAACATACACAACACAAACATTCATGCACATCCGACACCTCCCCACCCCAACATACACAACACAAACATTCATGCACATCCGACACCCCCCACCCCAACATACACAACACAAACATTCAAAAACAAACATTCATGCACATCCGACACCCCACCACCCCAACATACACAACACAAACATTCATGCACATCCGACACCCCCCACCCCAACATACACAACACAAACATTCAAAAACAAACATTCATGCACATCCGACACCCTCCCACCCCAACATACACAACACAAACATTCATGCACATCCGACACCCCCTACCCCAACATACACAACACAAACATTCAAAAACAAACATTCATGCACATCCGACATCCTCCCCACCCCCCATCTCAACATACACAACACAAACATACAGCAGAACAGACCCGACACACAAACAGACCACTCACCGGACGTGCTGGAAGGCAGGCTAGCTGGAACGCTGGCGAGGTAAGTGGAGTGGTACTACGGCTGGCGTGGCAAGCAAGGCTGAAATGCCTTCCGGCATCAAGCCTTATTGGCCCCGCCAGCCGTAGTGCTGGCCCTCCGTTGGTGCAGCACTGGCTCGTAGGAGCAACGTGTTGTATGTGTGCTGAGCCAATGACGGCCAGTGTTTTGTCCGGCCCGGAAGACAACAAAGATTTTCCTAATGGAGGGCGGCCGATGCTGCTTGCGGGCCGCCCTCCATTAGGAAAGTCTTTGTTGTCTTCCGGGCCGGACAAAACTGCATGGCAGGCCGCAACTGGCCCGCGGGCCTTATGTTGTGCACCCATGGGCTAGAGAGTGCAGGATCTGCTGCCTGGTGAAGCCAGGTTTCTGTAACAGCCAGCTGCAACATTAACATTAACGCTCAATCCCTCCCTGCTCATGCCCTTGACATTGCCCACTTGATCATTACAGAAAATGTAGACTTCCTTGCCATCACAGAAACCTGGTTGCATGGGGCAGCCGGCCCTTCCCTGTCCTTGCTGATTCCTGATAATTACTCCATCATCAGATGCGATAGGGACAATAATCAAACAAAAGGTGGAGGTATAGCCTGTATCTTCAAGAGCTCACGAACTCAGAGCCATCCCCAATCTCCAGATCCCCTCCGCGGAACTACTATCTATCAAACTACCTATTTCTCCTAATCAAACTGCTACAGTGCACCTCATCTTTAGGCCCCCACACCCCATTTACACATTCATGGAGGACATTTCCTCCATCCTTGCCACTAACACTCAGCCTAACTCGCAAATCCTCCTACTTGGCGATTTCAATCTGGGGTTCCAAGACGTGAACGACACCAAAGCCCTTGAACTAGCAAGCACATTAACAGACTTTGGCCTTACCCAACACATCAAAGAGCCTACCCACATCAAAAGACGTACCATTGACTGGGATGCAGACCTGAACTGTACTTTGTACCTAATCACAGGTACCCCTTGCTTCTGGTCTGATCATCACAAAATAATCTTCTCAATTCTAACGCCCAAACCCAACCTCGCCCCATCCATCTATTCATACCGCAATAAGAAGGATATTGCGACGGAGAAACTTCTCCCTCTTATCCTCCCCTGCTTAATATTGCATCTATCTCCTGCTCCGACCCCACAGTTCTAGTGGATACCTATAATCACACTATTTTAAAAGCCCTCAATTCTATTGCCGCGCTAAAATTGCGCACACAAAAACCTCGCCCTCACCTCAATTCATGGTTCACTCCACACATCTTAGAGATCTACGCAAAGAGAAAAGAAAGGCAGAGGCACACTGGAAAAGTATACTTTCACAAGCCAACAAAAACACTTTAACCATTGTTTCCTCCATTTACAAAGAAGCCCTACTTGCAGCTAAAAAAGACGTTTACAATAAACGTATCATGCAAGCGGAATCAGATACAAAAGAACTCTTTAAGATCCTCAAGGAACTAGAGTCTACGAAAGCCCCACTGGATATATGCATCCCCGACACTGCATGGTGCACCAATATCCAAAAGGCACTCCTAGATAAAACTTCTACATTACAAATTAAAATGAACGCTGAAAGAAGCAACCTATCAGACCCAGCACTCAACTCCCCTTCATATAACATCCCCACTGCTAAACACTCCTACAAACCATTCAGCTTCTCAACTCTCTCTACATGGTTGAAAATATTATCAAGAAACTTAAACCGTCCAACTGCCAAGGTGATCCATGCCCAGCTCCTATCATTAAGGAGGCTACCCATGACCTTGCTCCTTTTATCACTACCTTCATAAATGCCTCATTCAAATCTGGTATTGTCCCTGAAAACCTCAAGGATGCCTCGGTTATCCCACTAATCAAAAAACCCACCCTTGACCCGAGTAACCCTAATTATAGGCCTTTTACCACTGTGCCATACTAACTAAAAATACTGGGTCACGCTGCTTACCTACAAATTCAGGATTACCTTGAAACAAACAAACTATTGGGTCTCCGGTAATCAGGTTTCCGCCCCAGACATGGAACCGAAACTGCCTTGATTGACTTACAAAAACAAATTGAGGACCTAAAAGATAAGGGCAAGTCGGCACTCCTACTTCTTCTTGATCTTTCAGCAGCTTTCGATTTGGTAGACCACCAAATTCTCTGTCACCACCTCAAAATAGCTGCCCATTTCTCAGACGCTGCCACTTCTTAGATCAGCTCCTTCTTGGCAAACGGAACTATGAGGGTCTTCTCACCATCTGCTTCTGCTGAACCAGCACCTGTCCCGTGTGGAGTCCCACAAGGATCTTGTGTCTCCCCTACACTGTACAATGTGTTTACAAAGCCGCTCTTTGACATACTTGACTATCTGGGTGTCTTACACCAACTATGCTGATGACACCCAGATACTCATACCCATTACAGGCGACTATGTAATCGACTCTAAAGTACTCAATGAAGTCTACACAGTCATCCAGGCCTGGATGGCACATCATGGGCTCTGCCTTAATGATGAAAAAAATGAGTTATTTGTCCTCGGCTCACACGTCAAACTCTCTAAATTAGACCCTGCCTACAAAACATTTACTATTGATGGGAATATTATCAAAGTGTCTAACACCACAAAAACACTAGGTATTTATCTTGATTCAACACTTTCTCTCACCAGACAAACAAATGCTGTTGTATCTGCTTCAGCGTATAGCTGCAAACTTATCACCGCCTGTAGACCCTTCCTCACGACTGATGACTGCATCACCCTTGCTAGAACTCTCATCATGGCTAAAATTGATTATTGCAATGCCCTCTACCTAGGGACTAGTGAAAGAAACATCAATAAGCTACAAGTAACACAGAATAATGCCATCAGGGCAGCCCTTAACATCCCGAGGAGACTACACATCTCGGACACGAGACGTAACTTACACTGGATTCCCGTTTCTCACTGAATACCCCTCAAAACCCTCGCACTAACATACAAAGCCTAGGCCAATCTGGCCCCTGCATACCTGGCCAACCGCTTCATTCGGCACACAGCCACCAGACCCCTGATATCGACACATGTCCACGCACTTACTGTACCCAGTTTCAAGCGGCAGAAGGCCGGGGGTAACGTTTCCCAGTCCTTGCGGCCAAACTTTGGACTACAATACCTACCACACTCATAGCGGAACCGTCTTATCACTCATTCAAGAACAAAACTAAACTCTGGCTTTATGAGCTATACCCGTCTGCCGCATCCACCTAACCCCCCATGGCAACGTGTCAATGTCAGCTTCCATCGTCTGCATTTGTAAATTACACTGTATTCTTGTACTCTAGTAAACCTACTAGTATGCTCCTATCCTATCCTGTAACCTACTTGTCATTTCATGTATGCATTAAGAAATGCCTATTTACTGTTTGAACTATGTACATGTCTGTAACACGCACTGCCCTAAGAAATGCATATTCATTGTTAAGAATTGATTTTTCACAGGAAAATTTGTACCTGTATGTAACCTCCTCAAGATATGCGCCCAGATGCCCTAGGGCCAGGTGCGCAATACAAATAAATACATACAAATACAAATAACAACCGTCCCATTGCAGTGCAGGAGTCCCCAGACGTCCTCCCTCTTGTCCCCATGGCCGAGGCCCAGGAACAACAGGATCTGCGATGCTGCACAGGAACAGAAGCCATCTGCTGCACTTTTCTTCAACCTAAAGGTACTGTACAGTCTAAGAGAATGTACCTCTTGTTGTGTAACTGCACTTCTCCTCTGTTGGTGAGACTTGTTGTGGTTGCTATGTAGAGTTGCTGACAGCTTCTCTACTTCACAAGCCTAAACAGCCCTGCTTTGAATTCTTCTTTTCTACAAAGACTTCTAAAACATAGTGCAAGCCTTTTACTTACCTGCAAGAAGTGCTTCAGCCCACATAGACTGTTGCCCAATTGACGTTGGCCTTGCCTGGCTCCCTGAATGACTCTCCTTCCCTCCGACATTGTGTTCTTGTCTTCTTTCCAGGAAGGGGTTAACTAACTTTGCATTGGGGGTTAACAAAAGTACTTGCCTGCTTCAGAATATTTGTGTGATCTCTTGTTCTGTTCTAATAACCTTTTTCTTTGACAAACTCTTAAGTCGGATTCTAAATGCAAACAGTGGTATATTTTTTTTTATATTGAAATTGTTTTAGTTGAAAATTCTACTTTTTCAATCTGTTCCATCTTTGGTTACATGTATTATCTCACAGTCAAATATGTTTAAAAACAAACATCACCATTATTAAAAAACAAGATTAACACATTATAAATCAGAGTGACCAATCATAAAACCACAGTTAGATTAATTAAATACAAAATACAGAAAACAAAGTTCAAAGTAAATAGATTAAACAGATCATTCATTTTCATAAGAAATTGTGAGGGCATCAGTTTTTTTTCTCCCAGTTCAGTTCATTAAGATAGCGGACGCACCAAGTACAGCTAAGTACTGTTTGCTGTCAGTGCTGTTCGTGCTGGAATCCTTCGCTCGTTGACTATTTTGAAATACTGAAATTCCTGTTTCCTCGTAATGATAAGGAGTGAAATCCTCGGGCGGACGTCTTTCCAGGTGACACCTGGTGTGCCTGACTTTCAACAGACAGGAAAGAAGGTGACTACGTCCTTCATTGTGCCCCACTCCTTTGGACTCCTTTGGTCCCTTCACCAGTGGAATCATCCTTGCACTATTTTGCACTCTAATTTTTCAATTATTAAGTACACTTTATTTTTGTTTCCCTTTTTTTAATTTAAAGGCTTCTCCCTCGAACGAGGCTTTGCCCCTTCAGACTTTGTGACGAGTAACGTTTTCCTTCAAAGGCACACGTCTAGGCGCACCCACGCCACGCACCAAGTACAGCTAAGTACTGTTTGCTGTTCGCGGTGCGTGGCCCGGGCCACCCTAGCTTTTTGTTTTTGATTTTTATTTCTACTGGTCTTGTTGCTTTGAGTGGCCCAAGTGGTAATTGAGATTGTATCACATAATTTCTTGTTTCAGGAGCCATTTTCTCGACTTACTAGGTACGTGTTATTTATCTTGAAATTATGGTTTCCTTATGTGATTCATCTAAAACAATAATATCTTTAAAATCAAGGATGCCAAAAATTGGTAATGGTCCATATAATATTCTTCCTTTGGAATCCCTAAAATTTTTTTGGCCAACAGATTTAAAGAGAACCAGGCGGAAAAAAAAGGTCAATTTCTTTAACTGTTGATATACGTTCCTTTTGGTCACCTGATGGTGTAAAAATTCAAAAAGCACTCCCCATGATTGTAAATACCATCCCGGAGATAATAACAGTGTGTCCATTGACTGTTGATTCACTGCAGAAGGAGTCTACAGTGCAGAGTGAAGCTCATGTATCAAATGCGTCTTCTGAAATTGAGTCCAGCAAAGAAATTGCTGATGCTACTATAGCTCTAGCATGTAAATCTGGTGAGATATGTGTCACCCAAATACCAGAAACTAATAATGTTTCTTCTCAGGCAGTAGTTGAACTTCTACCGTCAAAGCGGTTATTATGTTCGGTACATGCTCAACATTTATTAAGAAAGGAATATGAGAAATATACTTTAACGGGTGAAACTGACGCTGAGGCTTTTGATCTGTTCAATTCATCCTCTCTCCATGATCCCTCTACTTCTGATGTGCAATACATTTGTTCAAATACCGGTGATTTGATACAACTGGAGGATAGATCTCGCAGGTCGAGTCTCCCGATTATCATATCTAATCCTGTTTCTTTAGGTAAGCCGGAAGACAATGATAAGCAAGAGCTGTATAAATCTCCAGTTATGTTGGATAAATCCTCCAGTGTATCTAACCGGTCTTCATCCTTTGTAGCTCCTACTCCCAGACGGTCTCAGTTCCATGAGCCTGTAGGTGGCCATCCATACTTCATCCAAGATCCTCAAACCTTGAATCTAGACAAAAGATTCTCTTTCCCTGAAGCACCAGCCCTTAATAACACATTAACTGCTATGAACACAGCTTTGTTGTCACTGGCCAAGCTATATGAAACACGATGATAAAATACAACAAACTGATCGCATGCTACAATCTCACAAATATATACTTCGAGAAATAGGCTTGACGGGTCAAATAAATTCTAAGTGCTCCTCTAGCCATATTGAGCAAGGGACTCAAACCATTCATACTGATATGGTTTTTTCAAAACCCTTGGCTCTAACAATGCCTGCGACCCTTGAATCCCATCCTGCTATTGTTGCTGAAGATCAACCTAAAATCAATTCATCTGCTCCTCTTTCTGAAATTGTTGTTAATGGCTCTCAAAAAGCTGCTATGTTAAAAATGGATGACAATCCATTAACCACGATTCCCAGTTTGGAGCAGAAAATGACAACCACTTTAGCTCCAATGTTTCTTAACCTCAAAAACGCTGCTTCAAGCATTACAAATGGCTCCTTTACAACGAATACAGCACAAACTCTCAATAGGCTGCCCCCTAATATCAAACATAAAAAGGTTTCAACATTGATTACGGCAGCAAAGAAAAAAAAGACGCTTGCAGTTTAAGAAAGATATTGAGCATCAAACAAAAGAGTCCTTACCATACAAACCATTGGATGATCTGCTGGCGGTGTTGACTTCAATGGCCTCAGTGAAAGCTGCAAACCCGATTTCTAACTTGATTTTGAAAACTACTGTGTTACCCAAACAAATAATGAACACACCTCAGGTTTTGGGTCTTTCAGGGATGCCCCTTTCATCTAACTTTGTAAATACCATTCAACGACAAGGAGCTAATTTGTCTTCTGATACTCAACCTTCACAAGTTGTGCCACAACCAGATACAGAGTGTATTTTGCAGGAGCTATGCAATGAAATACGAACATCATTTGCGAACTACAATAGGGAAAACGAAAGCATTAAGCAACACATGCTGCAATCAAACCCTGGTGTTGATAATAATGTTGCACACTTAACACAAAGCTCCTATCCAAATGTTAAACCCCTTTTGAAGGGACCGATTTCATCAAGACGAGAACATGAAACTCTGCCCATGAGCTCTCACAAATTACTAGATGGGGGATCAAAGTCAGCACACTTCAATGATCCTAGATCTTCTCTTCCCATATCTAAGCAGCAAGCTCAATTTAAAAAACATCATCGACTATTAAGTGTCGAGACCATCCCTTCATTAAATACGATCTGAATTGAGCAAGTATTCTAAATTTTTGTTGTGAGATAACAGCACTGGAGGATATTACCTCTGCCGACATTGATCTTGTTGAATTTGTTAACCCACTAGGCTTATCTGAGGCTCGCTTGTAGATTTGGTCGAGTGTCATACTTAACACTCTATGGCTAGCTCGCACAGCGTTTTATAACTTAGGTTTTATCCTTAGTCAAGACGCTCCAACGAAAGATCAGATGATGGTTAACTATTTTACCTCAATCCAAGATATATGGTTACAAAGCTATTGTTCAAGCAGACTCGGAATTAAGTGCTTATGAACCGTGGGTGAATCGTGATTGTAATCGATCTTGATAACAATCCCAGACACTAGGGGTCATAAACACCTTCTCATTTCTAGTAATCTTGATCTTTTAAAATATGACATCATTGTCCTCCAGGAAACCTGGTTAAGTTCTCTTCCAACATGGGATTTATACAAAATCTATTTGGTGCCTGCCATTGTCACCTTCATTTGCAGACCAATGGTGGGGCTTGTAACTGCATTTCGAAAAGATCGAGATTTTGCAATTATATCGCACCAATCTCCCTCACCTTGCTGTCAAGTTATAACATTCAAACGGAGCTCAATAATTTGTGCAATTGTCAACATCTATTGGGGAAGGAAACATCTATGCTCAGATGAATTTTTCAGTCACCTCAATAACATTCTAGACCAACTTTCTTTAAATAAATCTATAATGGAAGTCTTTATAATGGGCAACCTGAACATGCACTTATTAGCTGGCTCCTCACTCATATCATATCGCACAATTGATGAGCATCATTGGCTAATGTTAATGCAGAATAGGAATTTTGTGATGTTGAATGGTGCCGTACCAGGAGATGTTCCTCACAGAGCTACCTGGCATAACGAGGGCTGTCACTCCACTTTGGATTACATATACGTGAATGATCATCTTTTCCCTAACATCATGTCTTTAAAGATAAAGCAGACAAAAATGAGTGATCATAGTCAACTAGTTGTAACTTTCAAATGGCCCACAATGACATCTAGAATTCAGAATTCGAACCTTGCGAATCTACAAATTAATAACCAGGGGAATCGCATAAAATGGTCAAAAGCTAAAATGCTTTGCCTCAAGCAGAACTTCAGTAATGATTATAGTAACTCCACGGTGGAGGACAGCCCTTGTTACATTCACGCGATGCACAACTATTTTCATCTAAAACATTAAGTGTTCCAGGTTCTCATCCAAGTCATCTGCATACCTTTGATATTGAGGTAAAGCATAGAAAGGCTGAATTGAGAAATCATGTGAAAACGTCATTAAGAGCCCCAAAAGAGTTTTTAGCAATTAACCGAGAAGAAATAAAACGGCAAAAAAACTCTTATAAAAGATGGCTGGTCAGTTGTCGCATGCTTCAATATCAACGCGATGGCGAAGCCATGTTGAAACAAATTATTTTGAAATCCTCAGGGGGCATCTGGGCACTTTTGAATACTGCTTGTCACCAACATCAAGTAACAGTACAAGTCAATTCCTTTTCCGAAAGTGACTGGGAAATGTATTTTACCAACATCTATTGTTCCCCGTTGCCTGAAATTGATTTGTGGTGGGATAAAGTTATTGGTGATCATGAAATACAATTTGACCAAGATGATATATTACACTGCATAGCTAAATTGAGCACCTCTTGAGCTGCATGGCCGGATGGCCTCCACAATTTTCTAATCAAACAGGATAAGGAAATATGGGCTGACATACTATATCTCATCTTCAAAGAGATCATGAGAACGGGGAAATTGCCTCCATCCTGGCAAAAATCTGTGATACTTCCCATATTTAAAAAAGGAGATCGTTCAAATCCATCATATCGTCCAATTGCTCTGTTGGATTACCCGGGAAAATGTTTTGCTCGGTTAATACTGAAAGAAGTTAATAATTGGCTAGATAGACTAAATTACCGAGATCCCTGTCAAACGGGCTTCATTCCTGGGCTAGGCACATCTATCAACCTAATGACTTCGAATGCCATTATTATGCAAGGGAAAGACCGTAAAAAGACCAACATACGCTGCTTTTGGTGACTTCAGGTCAGCGTTTGACCTTGTTCCAAGGGAATTACTCTTCAAGAAGTTACTTGCTCTAAAGTGCCCTTGGTTCATACTAAAATGGATTGTTGAGTTTCATTCAAATACATCCATTCAAGTTAGGTTAAATAATCTTGAACCTACTATCTGCCCCGATCAGAACTGCTCGAGGCTTGAAACAGGGCTGCCTCTTGGCATCTGCCCCATTTAATTTCTTCATGTGGGATGTTGGTGTTGGTTTCTTTCGTGTAATCACCGATCCTGTTAAGCTCCAAGGGTTGAGTATCAACTGGCTTCTTTACGCCAGTGATATGGTTCTCACTTCTCAAACACCGAAAGGTCTGCGTAATATGCTGAATGTTTCAGACAACTATGCCAGAAAAAATTGCATAAGCATTAATCATACAAAAACTCAAATCATTCAATCTGGGGAAAGAAAAAGGCAAAAAACTAAGCAATGGGGCTTACAAAATGTTGCTCTAAAAGTAGTACATTCCTACATTTACTTGGGAATCTGTGTCAACGATGCTATTACTGATAAACCATATGAGGAACATCTCCTGTTAAAACAGAAAACAGCCCTGTCTCAAATGACTGATTCGTAAAAAGTATTGCAAATTTTCTATCAATCCATTGAGTGTATATTTCAAACAGAAATATATACCCACTATAATTTATGGTTCGGAGACCAAAAAATGTCAAACTTACTTCTATTGGTTAAAATTTGAAAGCTTGTTTTGGAAGATGTCTATGGTGTTACCTATGTCTGAATCCATGTGTGTCATCAGACATGAATTGGGGCGTCTCTCAATTTATGTGATCTACAAGTGGAAAATTTGTCAACTATCCAGAAAATGTATAATGAGGGAGAACAACAATGGTTTACTGCTCATACTGTCCAACTACTAGTTAAATTCCAATGATACATTTGCAAAGAATTGGCGTACGTTTGCTTATAAAATTTTGAATGATGCCAACATAACTCAAGAGCTATTGATAGCGAATCCCAATAAAGCAAAAACTAAACTGTTGAAATACGATTGGATTAAAACAAGAACGGCATGTTTGGTAAAGCAAAAATTCAATCGAAATCCATTTGCTCATAAACCTCCTGGGCAAACAGAAATATTTGACTCAATCTCCAAATCCATCTCAACGCTCTGATTTTTTGAGATTTAGATTAAATTTATGGCTCACAAAAGAAATAATGGTTAAATGGAGTAGAACTTCAAAGGAAAATCTTCAATGTCGCTTTTGTTCAAAAGTCAATGAAACGCTGAAACATTTATTAGTAGAATGTGAAGCTTTATTGTCCTTACAAATCTTATTTTAAAAATTTGTTTGATATCAATTATGTATTATATTCGGATAAACTATGGACAAGATTATTTGTGGGAAATTCTAAATGCAAAAGATATGCCGTTGTAAAATATCTTAATCAATTGATGCCTAAACCCACAAGTAAGTCTGAGATTCATGGATTCAATGCTAAGGTAGTATTAAATATGAATGAATACATGATCACTCTAGGATGAATGTAATGAAAATATCTAGAAAATGTCAAAAATGAATCATTACTTTTCATTCTATCTTAAATGGAAAGGAAAAATATCTAAAATATTTATTTTGTAATTAATCTATGTTGGTTCATGATTTGTAATTTTACTTGTGTCAAGTTTTTAATTATCTTTTGTATACATATGTTGAAAGGTCAGATTAAATTCTTAATCAAAACAACAATAAAAAAAAAAAAAAAAATTAAGATAGTGGACAGTGGCTACGATTAGTGAATCCTTTGATGTATTGAATATCTCATTCCATAGTTGTTCTTTAGTTAACAGCACTCTGTTTTTAAAGAACTTATACAAATGTTTTATCTTTATTGCAAGCAGAGAAGGACATTCCGAAATTAGATGAAAGGTAGATTCCTCGTTCTTAGATATTTTACAAAATCTACAAGTTGATCTTAGCGTTAGATCTTTAGAGTATTGTACAAGTTTGATATTAGTTGGAAGTAGATTTAGCCTAAAGCGTAAAAAGATATCGGCATAAGATCTATCTGGAAATGTAAGGATATATTTCGAATATCGTTCAGTGCTTTCTCTATGAAGGGACCTGCTTTAAAGGCGGAATAGTGAAGACATTTTTCTCTTGTATTAATCCAGTCATTTCTAAACAGCTTAAGTTTTGCTTCGTCTGGAAGTTCAAGCATTTCTTTAAGAGAAAGGTCTGCTTCGGAAAGAGACTTTTTGCACTGTTGTAGCCAAGAAGATATTGGAGTATTGTTTTCAGATTGGAACATATTTTTTACAGCCGGGAATACATTTTTAGAGGAATCTGAGGCAAGAAGTGCCTTTCGGTATAAAGCTATCATGGCCCAGGTAATAACCACAGATAGAGAGGGCAAGCCTAGTTCATAACGAATTATGGCTATTGGCTATGGGGCAGCTTAAGAGGACCAGCAGTATTGCTTTCCAGTATAGTCTCTCTAGATAATCCCAATTTACTTAATTAGTCATGATTTTAGCTTGACTCCAATATGTGATTGCGGGAACCGCTTTCTGTAAATGAAACATACGAGCAGGGATCAGTGAAAACAGACTGTACTTGCTTTGTAGGGCTTTTGCTTGGATTGATAAAAGTTTCATCCTATTAATAAGTTCTTCTTATACGGTTTATCTGCTACATCTGAGTTGATGTTAACTCCAAGATATTTGTACCGATTTATTTTTTCAAGAGGGTATTTCATGATAAACCAATTAAATTTAATATCTTTTTTTTCACTGAGTGATGAAAGGTTAAAACATTTTTTTTTATGTTAATTTCTAGTTTGTTTATTTCAGTATATTGTGATAGTGCAGCTAATTTCCTTTGGAGACCTATTGGGGTTTTGTCGAAAAGAACCATATCATCTGCATATAACAAATAAGGGATGGTCAAGGATCCTAAGCGGGCTGAAAAAGACTGCACCTCCATTAATTCTCTAAAAAAAAAAAAAAATCACAGATATAAAAATTAAAAAGGATTGAGGCAAATGGACAGCCCTGTTTCAGCCCAGCGTTTGTTCTTATTTTGTTTGACAAAAGGCCATCGGTTGTAAGTTTAATTTTTATGCTCGCGTCAGAGTAAAAAAATAAAATCAGATAAAAAAATGTAAGGAGGGCAGTTAGCATTTAAAAGTTTTTCCCACAACAAGGAACGAGAGATGGAGTCAAAAGCTTGTTTAAAATCCAATAAGGCAAGATATATTGTTACACAAATGAGAAATGTCAACATCCTGCGTCCAATAATGCCAAAAGAGACGTTTTGTGGAAACGTGGCTCTGGAAAATTCCTTTATGCAATGGCTACGCAATATTCTTAAATGAGGCTGGCAAAAATCAATTTGGTCGTCCTTTTTCTGGTCTACTGTCTATGATAAAGAACTCCTCAGGTTGGGAAGTGAATGAAATCCAAAACCCCAACCTATTTGTCCAGGCGCTCACTCTCCAAATATCCACATGCGACCACTACAAAAACAACAATTATTGTTAATAAACACCTACTGGAACCCTGTAATGATCTCTGAGTCGGACAACTTGGCGTCAGTAACAATGCAAATAGACAGCTGCTACGCATCGTTCAGCAATCCATTCATCTTAGTGTGTGGCGACTTAAACTATACATGGTTTGTCGAAACAAAAGTGCGTAACCCCAGCGACATGTTAAAAATTCCAACCGAATTTTCAGATCGCGGCACCAAATGGGATTACGAACTAACGAAACGTAACTGTGTAATGCTAAACGGATGTACCAGAGGCAATATTCCTGCAGCCGCCACGTGGCATCGAGGGGACTTAAAGAAAACTCTGGATCACATCTGGGTCTCCGAAAATCTACATCTTCATATCTCAAATTTAATAATAAAGAAATCTACATAAAGTGATCATGATGCACTTTTGCTATCCTGGGAGAACTTATATAAAAGAAGGCAACCCAGCCATTCAACGCCACTAGACATCAACAGCGCTCAAAATCGACTGCGCATAAACAGCAAGCAGATCGATAAACTGACAATGGACTATAGCACACCTGTACCCAGAGCTCACACGTAGAATATGCGTCTCTACTAAAACAGTTCACTTGTATGCACAAATTGACGCCTAGAAGCTATAAACACCCATTTAGCCCTGAACTACGTGAAGCTAAGAAAACATTACAAAAAGATCTGAAAATGTTAAAGAAGGCTGGTGGGAAAAATCTAATTGTGCTGACGGCTAAGAGACGTCAACGCTATCGAAATTGGCTCAAGGCCTTTATCATACGGGGACAAGAACACGCCGAATCGATGTTGCGTCTATTGATCCAAAAAGACAGCTGCAAGATGTGGAAAATTATAAACTCTGGTCATCTAAATCAAACGAGCACTCTAGCAAATGGAGTGAATGCCGCTAGCTAGGTGAAGCACTACACAGCAGTATTCAAGAACGATCACGCAGACAATTTTGCCAATCTTACACCAGAAGTTTGCAATTGGGATGTTATCGAATCTATTGAAGAAATTGGAAACGCCATTCAAAAATTAAAGTCCTCGCGAGCTGCCGGTTCAGACGGCAGCTCAAATTATATGTTAAAAGCAAATAAAGATAATTGGGCACAATTTATCAAAGTGTTATTTGCTCACATCGCCCAAACGGCAATGATCCCCGATTCCTGGACCTGTGCGATTGTAGTCCCAGTGTTCAAAAGAGGAAAGTGTGATGATCCAGCAAATTATCATCCCATAGCGTTGCTAGACAATGGGGAAAATATTTGCCACCTTCCTCCAAAGGAAAATATCTGCATGGGCAGAAGACGCCATGATTTACGACGCAAGACAAACTGGGTTTACCAAAGGAGTCGGTGTGGAACTTAACCTGACGCTATTAAACTTGGTCAAACAGAATGCAATAAAACACAAAAAAAGATTGTTCTTGGCATTCATCGACCTAAAACAAGCTTTTGATAGCATTAATCGCCAGCTCTTGTGGAAGAAATTGAAGACCTGGGGTTGTCAAAATCAGCTACTATCTCTACTGATGGCACTACACGCAAACACCAGCATCCACATGCGTCTAAATGTAGAAGGTGAACTATCAGAAGAAATAAAAACCTCAAAAGGTGTAAAACAGGGTTGCCCCCTTGCAGCCCTGTTGTTCAAACTCTTCATAGCAGATCTTCAAGCAGCACTTGCACAAACACGGTCTTTCCCTCCCAAAGTAAGTGGAAAGCATGTAAGCCATATAATCTACGCAGACGATGTAGTCCTGCTTGACAGCACGGAAATAGGTCTACAAAGACTGCTGTCAGCTCTGCAGAACTATCTAACGGCAAATCAGCTAACTATAAATGTGAGAAAAATAACCAGTCATCGCATTATGCTACAAAACCAAAACGAAAAAAGATTTTCAAGTAGAAAGTATACAACAAATCATTTGCAAGGGCTGAAACTGCATGTAAAATATGGAAAATTCTCACTACAACCATTAGTAACCTTCTACCAGCAAAATGTGACCCCAGCGGCATGTTTGGGTTGCGAAACAGGGTGGAATATCGATGCAAGTGTTTGGTCACAATTGGAAGGGAGCTTCTGGCGCAAAGCTCTCAAACTCCCACAGTGTGTCTCAGTGGTGGCAATAAGGGACGAGTTGGGTCTTGAATCCTTAACATTCCCTTGTCTTGTGGAAATCGATAACACTTCTTTGGAAAATTAGAATATCACCAGTAACAAAAGCATCTCTCATTTTAAACAACAAAAGTCATGATGCATCTGCCTCCCTACTGAACAGTTGGGAAGAGAAACTAATGGCCATTCTGGACGACGCTGACATAAAAATCAGCGATAGATTTGGGCCCGACATCGCAAAAAGTAGGTGAACTGCCAAAGTATCTTGCCAAATTTCTGTCGAACTATCATCGGAATCCGTTTCTAAGACTACGCCTCAACCTTTACCATACACAAGAGCAGTTGATGAAAATAAAAGATCCAACGACTAAGAACGACAATTGTCGTTTCTGTCGAAGAGAGGTGGAATCAATTAAATATTTGATAATTGAGTCCCCAAATATTGCAGGCCAACGCTCCCTGCACCGAGAACTATATGCTCAAAAAAATGGAAATCTGATTGAATGGTGGAGCTACTTAATAACGGGGACAAATGTGCAGCTAACTTGTGAGGTTATTAATTTTATGGACATGTTACTATCACAATTACCGAAATTGCTGGACAGCCCCGTTTTAGGATAAACTGTAGAAAAGAACACATGACTAGCACTTTCCTAAAGTTCGTTGCTAGCCTGTCACATGATGTCTGTGAGAGAAGTGAAAGATTACTTTTCTTTCCTTCTTTCCTTTCTTTTCTCTCTTCCTCCATTCTTCTTCGTTTCTTATTCTTCTTTTTCCTCGTGTGTGTGAAATATATGAGGATTTTGGAACAGGAATGACAAAAAAGTGTTTTTTTTTTACAAAACTAAAGTCAATAAACAAAATAAAAAATAAAAATATTGTTTGTTTGTTTCTTATGAATAGCTTGTGATTTGAGTGCAGAAATAATAAGTAAATTTAAAGAAGTGCCAATGCCTGGGACAAAACCAGATTTATAGGGGTCCATTACATTCTGTTCAGAGCCATTTTGTAAAATCTCTAACCACTAGTCTTGCTAAGATTTTTCCCGGCAAATCCAAAAGAGCCATCGCGCGGTAATTGATAGGGTCTAATCTTTCACCTGATTTGAATATCGGAATTATAATTGCTTCCTGCCATGATGGAGGAAATTTGTTTTGGCTTATAACATTTTTTTTAAATGAAGTGTAAAACATCCGCCCAGGCTACCGGGTTTTCTTTTAAGATTGCGCTAGTTATCATGTAAGGACCAGAAGCCTGCAAGTTGTTTAATTTCTTGATTATTATGATTATATCAAGAGTATCAAATTCTAGGCCTTTAGTATCAGAGCTGACTGGTTTCATGACAATGAGGTCTTCTACAGGTTTAAGTGGAAGTTTCTCATAGTGTTTGCCCAAGTTGTCTGATCAATGCTATTTAATAACCAGACCCTCCAGAAAATTGCGGCATGAAATGGAAAATTTTGCGGCACAAAAAAGAAAAAAATTGCGGCACACAACTGCGTTTTTTGTGGCATTTTCTAACGTTGAAAAATATATCATTGAACATCTTTTTTAGCCTAAAACCAAGCAATTGCAAGGCTTTTGTTAGTGAGGAACAAAATGTTGTGTTATGTCTGGCCACGCTCTATAGGACAGCCAGGTCGAGTCACCACAGCCTAACCATTTTGGATTGTGGTGGGTGGAGGGGGGATATTGCCTGATCAGCTCCATGGAAATGGTGCTGCGCCACTACTTCCAGCAGACAAGTGGAAAGCAAATAAACAGATAGGCTTGAATTCAAAAGTGTAACCCTGGTTGAAGCCCACAGGTTTGCGTTTCACTTGTCCTATGACCCCAGGAGAGAGGGGGGGGGGGGGACAACTCTACATTTCTCCATGGAAGGAATCCATGAGGCCCAAGACACAGGGGCAATGCAGTGGCATTAACTGCAAGCCCATAACACCTAGCCAAACAATGAACTCTCTTGGGTGGTCATCATTCCTTGGTTATGCCACCCACACATGGTGACTTAACACACCCACAAACAGAAATGAAACATCACAACACTACCAGGGGTCAAGTCCTACAAATTAAAGTGGGGGGACTCAACAAATGCAATGGCATGTGATGTCATCAGAAACTAGCATATCAAGGTGAAACATGCATATATCATTAAATTGGCTTTGCATAACCACCACAATTGCACAGGACGAATGGCATTTGCCTTTCATAAATTTAAACACCCAATTTTGTGCGTAATTGGTGTCATACAGCCCAGCCTTGATTGAAGGCTGGGCTGCATGATACAAACGCTCATAGCTGTATTCGTTTCAAATTGCTTTACAATTATTGTAAAGCAATTTGAAATGAATTGGTATCATGCAGCCCATGATACCAATTGTAAAGCAATTTGAAAAGGATACAGCTACGAGCGTTGGTATCATGCAGCCCAGCCTTGACTGAAGGCTGGGCTGCATGATACCAATTGAAGACTCTCGTAGCTGTATTTGTTTCAAACTGCTTTACAATAATTGTAAAGCAATTTGAAAGGAATACAGCTACGAGCGTTTGTTTCATGCAGCCCAGCCTTGAATCAAGGCTGGGCTGCATGATACCAATTGAAGACTCGTAGCTGTATTAATTTCAAATTGCTTTACAATAATTGTAAAGCAATTTGAAAATACAGCTACAAGAGTCTTCAATTGGTATCATGCAGCCCAGCCTTCAGGCTGGGCTGCATGATACCAATTGTAGACGAGTGTCAGAAAGCATTTCCTGTCGAGCGCCAGTAAGGAAAACAGTCCAGTGTCCTCTTTGGGTGCTCTGAGTTGGGGGCAGATGAGCAGACAGACCAGTGCTTACCTGGCTACGCTTCACCAACTGTCAGCTCGGCAGGGCTGGCACTCAAAGAGCATTGGAGGTGCCTGGGGTCACAGCCAAATGCTGTGCATCTGCCAGGCCTGCGTGACCCTCCTCCAATCCTGGGCCTGCAACGCAGAGCCGGAGGAGTTAACCCTCAAGCTGCTGCAATCAGCAGTCAGCTGTGTTTGCTCTAAATCATTAAATGAGTGCGAAAAAAGACACACTAAGCTAACGTGTCTTTTTCACGCTCATTTAATGGTTTATAGCGGCAATTGCGGGAAATGGGAAATTTTGCAAATCGCAAAATTGCCATAAGGTGGATGGTCTGAATAACGTGGATTTTTGGGCTGTTGGTTCTGTTCTGTTTATTACTTTCCATATTTCTCCTACTTTTTTGGACAGGAGGGCTTTTAGCATTATTTCAGCATTATTTTGTTTCTGTATCGCTATTATTTGCTTAATTTGATTTCTATATTTGTTTTTTAATTTTTGTTTTAGAGGTTGGTATGTCACGCCTTAGTTTTGATCTAAGGTTGGCTATATCAGGGTTCCATTTGTGTTTAGGAACAAAGATTGGTTTGTTATATTGTGTCGTCGACTGAATGATGATTTGGATTAAATCATTGTAGTGAGTTTTTTCTGGTGCCTCTTGGTCTCCATGCAGAAGTTATTGTAAATAATTAATGCGAAAAGGGGTCCATCGAATGTGAGTCCTCCCATTATTTATTTGGATTGAGCCATTGTAATATTCCAAATTTTGTTTGGTATGGGGTCTCCAAGATAGTTCAACTAAGTGATGATCGCTAGCTGTGGTTGGAATAATTTGAAAGTTTGCTATTGATTTAGCCGAGTCATTAGAGATAAAGACGTAGTCTAGCGTAGACTGCGAATTACCTCTAGTCCAAGTTGGTCTTGGAGGTACATCATTAGGGAAGGTACCATTTATCATTGCAAAATTTCTAGTTTTCATTAGCGATAGCCAGTTTGCTGATCTTGAGTTGATTAAATGATCAGAACAGTGTGTCAACTTCATGTTGAAGTCCCCAGCAATTATTGTGTTTGCAATATCTGGCTCTAGAACGATCTGTTCAAGTATCAACTCAATGTTATCAGCAAATTTGGAGGTGGTCACAGAGGCTCGGTTCCAGTATATATTTATAATTACAGTCTTCGGAAAGAAGGGATGGTCTTTATTAGAGGTCATGATTAAGACTGGCTGGATGCCAGGGTCTGGACTTTTCCACGAGGAAATAGATAATTGCGTGTCAGTTCTTACTGCTACAGGAAGACCAGCTGCTGGTCTGCCCTTAGCTGGTTTAGAGGCACTAATTGCTAATAGTTGAACGTCTGGCCAAACCGAAGTGATGGTCATCCACGTCTCCTGTAATAAGACTACGTCATATTTATTAAGTAAAAGCGATTTGGGATTAAGTAAGTGCGAGAAGCCACAAGTGTTCCAGGAGATCAAGGTGCAGTGATGGTGAGGCACATTGGGTGGTTAGCGGTTCTCATTTTCAAAGCGTCTGGCACTAGATACCCACCCATTTAGATTGTTGAGTTGGGGGTGGAATTTGTGGGCTTGTGTTACACTTGCTGCACGATGGATTGGGGAGAGTCTTGGCTAGACATTGATTTTTAGGTCCGGCATTTGATGCTGGTCAGGATTAGGGACCGGAAAAGGTAGGTTCAAGTAGGAGACCCTTTTGAAACAATAACTGTCTTTAGTCCAATACGTACTTTTTGACTATCAAAGAGGGTATTTTGATTTCAACAATATCTTGATGGGCTGGAACAGGGTAAGAAACACCATCAATGTCTGCTGATTTGATGTGTTTCAGTTGTGAAATGGCATGAAAAATTGTTAAAATTGTCGCCCTGTTCGGGAAGGGATCGGAGTAAATTCTATCAATCATCGTAAGCCTCAGGGTTTCGTTTGATAGAACTTTGGGTAGCCACTCATCCTCGTGTTTGTCTTCTTTGTCAGGACAAATAGTAATGGGAATGTCCCCAGCAGGTGGTAGGTTGGGAGACTCTTCGACATTTAGGTTTTTCGATAGAGGGTAGAGAGTTAGATTTATTATTCTCTGTAATACCTTGAGCTCTTGGTGGAGAATCTTTAGAAAAAGGAACTCTCTTCACCAGTTTTTTTTTTTTTCTTTTGCTCCAGAGTCGTAAACGGATTTGAGTCGTGATCTAGTATAATGCAAAATGTTGGGTTTCGAGCTGGTGGTCGTGATCTGTCTTGGTGCAAACTTTGATGAACAGTTTCTAAAACAGAGATGTCATTGTTCGAATAGACTGATAAGTTCATGAGGTCATCATTTGTCAGATTATTATTTGGTATTTCAGCATCACTTGTCAGACGTACAGGCTCTAGACATGGTGTTATAGAATCCGAATCCTTACCTTTAAGTGACGGCACACCTGACAAAGGGAGTACAAGACCCGTGATGAGAGGTTTCGAAAGAAAAGGATTCGCATCAACCACGGAGGGCGCAGCAGAAGAAAGTTCTTGCTGAGAGTAATGTTAGCTACAAACTTTTTGGTTTTTGATGTAGCTGGTTTGTTTTTTTTTGTCAGAATTTGGTCCTTAGTTTTTTTTATTGAGGATTTTCAGGTGACGGGTCAACTGCAATATTTGGAAGTTGAAGAATTCATCTTATTGTGTCTTTTACGTTTTCGTCTCCTATTCTGAGGAGGACGATTGAAGATCTCATATAATGGACTTTTTCCTGTAGGAGGTATCAATTTTGGTTCAGATTCGAGTCATATTTCCTCCTCGGGTACAGATGATATCTCGGGGGGACTAGAGTCCGATCTGAATTTGATTTTCATTTTCAGGGTCGGGGCCCTCAGGTGTGACGTCACTCGCAGGAGGAAGGAGTACTACATTATCATTCACATCCGCTTTCAGTAATACCGGAAGATTTTGTGCAAGCCTGTCGATTTTGCTAATTGTATTAATTAGTGTTAGGTCCTGGGAGCTGGCACGTGAATCGAGTAATTCGAAGAGTTTAGTCAGTGTAAATATCGAGGTATTTATGGCCGTAAGGGCTGACTCTATGGCTGAATTAGGAAGTGAGGGAAAACCAAAAGAAGGACGAGGGGTAGGTTTGGCAAATGATGGAACTTCAGAGTTGTCAGACATCGCAGTGTCCGGGGAGGAGATGTCATTAGGACAGTCTGTTGGAAACAGTTCTGGGGAATTGGAGAGCCTGGATTCAGCAAGTTCATTGCCTGTGACCTTCTTAGCTGATTGAAAGGAAGGCATGCAGATCACTTTGGTCGGATTTTGCTTTGATTGAGCAAGTGGAGAGGGAGGAAGGATAGGATTTATTTTATCATCATTTTTATTTCATTTTTATCTCTTTTTTTCTCCTTCTCCCCTTCCCCTCCCCCTACTGAATCCATATTATGAAAAGCATTGTTTAGGGACCCGTTATTCGTTCCATTAAGGACCTCAGAGTACAGGGCAGAGTGTGGCAGTGATCTTAGCTCATGGTTAGAAGTGAAACGTGTCTCAGGGATGAAGCAGGGGGTGTGAAAGGCACGTTCATCAAGGGGGAGGGTTGATTAACAAAACTATGCAAGAATGCTATGACAGACAAGTTACGGGGGTTTTCTCACCAATTCTTTTCAGGAGGATGTTTGTTTCTGAGGTCTTCTGTAGGTTGGAAGAGAAAAGATGAGTCAGTGTTGGCAGAGGTTGACTCGTGTATGATGAGCCTGGAGCAGCAGGGCTGCCAGAAATGGCTGAGAGATGGAAACCAGGTCGTATGTGTATTGGTAATTGCGAAGCATAACAAGGAGGTGGATGGGGCATTCCGGAGGTTAACCTAAACATAGTTTATGTTGGTTGGAAGAAGTAATTAGAATGCAGGTGAATTCCTTAAGGTCCGATGCGAGCTACCAACTCGGTAGTTGCACTTTGGATGATTTAGGTGTTATTCAGTGCTTCAGTGCTTTTCAATAGTAAAGCAGATAGACACTCCGTCAGCTCAGGAACAGATTAGTTATGGTATGAGACGAGCAGGCAGCAAAAGAGATTGTTTCACCTAAAGGGGGCGGGCACCTTATAACACGTCGTTGACTTAGCGGTTGTCGGCACAGGGGGAGGCAATTTTACTGCAATTTTAAATCTGAGCAGTCAAGAACAGCAGGGGGCTTCAAGGCGGCAACAAGCCGCGGGGTCACAGGACACCGACACAAGCAAGGTGAAACGTCAGATGAGGACGGGGGAACTAACACAGCAAAGCTCCCGAAGAACAGTACAGTATGGACACCACAAAACAAAAGAGAAAAAAAAAGTTATTAGAAAGCCGCGACTCAACTTAGGGGCACGGCAGCGAGGCAGTGAGCGTTTAGCCGCTCTCGCAGGGAAACTCAATGGTGTATCAGAGTGCCGTACAACACAGCGGCACAGGAAAGCCCAGTGGTATGGCAGAGTGCCGTAGCAACACAGCGGCACAGCCGACAGTACTTGAGTGTACTTGCTGTGGTGCGCGCGCGCTGGTGCACACAAGATCTCGTATTTGAAGGCACGACAGGAAGTGGGCGTGACTAAACAGAGAAACGCATATAAAAAGGGAAAAAAGCATTATAAAACGCAGTATAAACGTGATTTTGAAGTCCACATTGAAGACCACACTGAAGTCCAGTTGGGGGTAAGTGGTTATACCCAATTGAGTCCAATCCGGTGAAAGTAATATTGTAAAGTTGCTGCAGAAGCGTAGTAAGAGCGGGACCAGCCAAACAGCCGACAGTACTCGAGTGTACTTGCTGTGGTGCGCGCAAGATCTCGTATTTGAAGGCACGACAGGAAGTGGGCGTGACCAATTGAGTCCAATCTGGTGAAAGTAATATTGTAAAGTTGTTGCAGAGGTGTAGTAAGAGCGGGACCAGCCAAACAGCCGACAGTACTTGAGTGTACTTGCTGTGGTATATAAATGTCCACAGTGTCCTAGTTACTAAAGTCACCTGAGTGTGTAGGAAGTGTCTGTGTGCCATCCCAAAAGGGTATTTACTGATTTAGAAATATTAAGAGTGTATATTCTGGAGTGTATTTGCGTGTTACTATTATATTGCCCCCTGCTGAAGAAGGCTTACTCTAATTGACTGCTAAATATACTAATTGTTTCATCAAAAACCTTGTGTGTAAAAGTTTATTTGAATACTTGTCACTGTGAATCTCTGTGTAACTCCCGTACACCTCACATTGGCCCCTCTTGTGATAAGCCTGGCTTCTCAACCCGCTACCAACCTGTGTAGTAGAGACTAGAGTTGTTGTAGTGCATCCAAAGGGTACTGCATACAATCGTGCCTAACTTGTACCCGCGTTGGATGGCCTTTATCAGTGACATCACACCCCAAGTATGCACCTTTCATTCTTACCTCAACACCAGAATAGTGAAAAGGATGACACAGGTTAGGGGGGATTGAAGGGCCATCCAAGATCAGCAAAGTTTTTTCACATTTGGATAACCAAACCGAGTAATGTAGGCAGAGTAGAAAGGTTACTAGTAAGTGGAGCAGTGGTTTTGTATCAGAGGTCCACAAAGATGTGCAAAACACCCAAGTAAACAGGGAAGCCCAAAGGGCAACCCTGCACAGAAAGTTCTGTGTGCTGCAATAAATAAATGCAGATGCCCAAAAAGTCAAAGGAAAGGACATCTCCAAAAATACACTATGGAGAGTCAGCATAATGACACCCATAAAAAGAGTAAAACAAAGGGGGAGTGGAGAAAAAGGTTCTCACTCACTCAGGAACAAGGAAAAAGAATCCACAAGTCCAGCAAAAGTGCTGGGGTTCCCACAGTGGAGGGAGATTTAGCATAGCAATGAACATCTAACCCAACATCCCTGAACTAGAAAT
Source organism: Ambystoma mexicanum (assembly GCF_040938575.1). Classification (NCBI taxonomy): domain Eukaryota; kingdom Metazoa; phylum Chordata; class Amphibia; order Caudata; family Ambystomatidae; genus Ambystoma; species Ambystoma mexicanum. The sequence continues at coordinate 1,253,051,208 of NC_090926.1, forward strand.
GGAAGAGGGACTGCCAGAAACTGGATTCCTATGGGACTCCAGAACTGCCAAGCTTGCTTGTAGTAGAGGAGATCCCTAAGGTGGAGAGTAGTGTTAGGTAAAAATGCGTAGAGTCCAACTGGTGTGGGACTACACAAGACTCATCTCTTGGTATTAGGTAACCCACCTTTTAATACAGGCCTGTACTACACAACTTGGTAGTGTGACTGAGCAGCCAGGCTTATCTTAAGAGGGGTACTGTGAGCTGTACAATGAAATCAGTAAATAGAGGTATTCAAGTAAACACTTACACACTTCTGATGATTGTATCTGCTTAGATTCACATGCTGTGCATATAGTCTGACATCTAGTGGTAATCGTGGAGTATTGCATCTTGTCTTTCGAGGATCGAAAGGGGACGTCGACATGGCCATGCTTGTAACACTATCCTTAACGTGACGTGTAGTGTACCCAAAATACCTCACCCATCTAGGTCCCTCGTATTGTTTTCTTTCTGCCCAGCAAGCTGGTCGCCCTATGCGGAGCTTGTACATTGCAAAGTTATGACTTCATTATCCACGTCCGTTGGTTGTTTAGTCATTGACCTTTCATCATCGACGACTACTTCTGGACCTACGCCGCAGAGGACTACGGATTGCGGCAACTGGTGCTTCAGTCAACACTGTTAACCGCGTGGCCTCGGCCCTCCGACCAGGCCTATACAGTAGGGAAAGTGGGGCCCTGGGGTATGATTCTTTCTAGAATGCATTTCCTTTTCCCCCACTTTTCCCTTCTGGTCTTGCTGTCACCCTTTACCTCAGCTATGGAGAGGACTCCATTTAAGTGTTGCCAATCCTGCAATGGCAAATACCTGTGCAAGGACTGTTAAGCAAGATTGTATGCAGTACTCCTAGGGTGCACTACAAGAACCCTGACCTCCTGGCAGTAATAACCCAACCTTTGGTATAAGTCTGTACTACACAGGTTGGTAGCCAAGCCCATCTCAAGAGGGGTCAATGTGAGCTGTAGGGAAGTTACATAGAGGTTCACAGTGACAAGTATTTAAGCAGATACTTACACACAGGGTTTCTTGATAAAACAATTATAAATGTATTTACCAGTCAGTTAATATAAGCCTTCTTCAGAAGGGAGCACTTTTAAACCACACAAATATACTTCGAAATTACACAATCTCCTAGTTCAGAATCAGTAAATACCCCTTCGGGATGGCATACAGCAGAGACCTACACCCTCAGGTGAATTCAATTACTAGGGTGCTGTTGACCTTAATGTATTACTGTTGGCATTCAGAATTAGTTAAGAGCAAGTAAAAAGGAAAAAAGATTATTAGAGCAAACAAGATACCACAAATATTTCTTAGCATGCAAATACTTTTCAGATCCCACAATCAGAACCATTCAGTTTACAAAAGGCTAAACCAAAGTCAATAGGCAAGTGTCTATATGGGCTGAAACACTTCTTTGAAGGTAAGTAGAAAAGTCTTTGCACAATGTTTCAGAAGTCTTTGAAGAAAAAGATGAATCAATGTAGGGCCATAAGCTGTTAGACTTGTGAGTGGTAGAAGATGCAGCAGCTCTACAGCAAGAGGTAAGTTCTCAGACTTTGTACAGTACCTTTAAAATGAAGAGAAGATACACCAGATGACTCCTGTTCCAGTGCAGCTCTGCAGATCTCACTGTTCCTGGGCCTCAGTCGTGGGGACAAGAGGGAGGACGAAGGGGCTACTCCTGCACTGCACTGGGATGGTCAAACCTTGCAACCGGCAAACTTCACTTTCAGTGGCTGTTCAGTGTTTCAGCTACTCGCGCGTCTACCGCAAATAGCAACACCGCGGTTCCTGGCTCTTAAGATGGACTTTCCTTTCTTCTGGGGTCCCGCACTCTGTTGAGGGGGCTCAGGCTCAGTCCTGCTTCCTGGGAGGCCAGAGGATCTTCCTGGAACTCTTGGCCAACTTAAAAGCAATATACACAAACTGGTGTTCCTCTCCCTCCCTCTAGGGTTTCCAGAAGCATCTCTGTGGAAATTCAACCAGCTCTGAGATGGATGTCCAGGTGGCTTACTTTGGAGTCGATTGGTCCCACCAACTCAAGGGGAGAAGTCGTCCTAGCAGGGGCATCTCTGTCGATGCGTACTTTGCAAGTAGTCACTGCAGCAAGGCTTCACCGGGTAAACCAACGGTCCAGGAGTTGCAGCAGGCGTCCTCTTCAAGCTCTTCTTCGGTTCCTTCATCCAGTGGTCGACTCTGCCTTCCAAGCCAAAAGACTCTCCTTTTATTCAGTTCTCTCCCATTCATTCCAGCCTAGCTGTCACTCACCCAGAAGGGTGGCTGTTCTTCCCAGACAGTCAGCCAGCCAATCACCACAGAGTGCATTTGGGTCTCCTAGGAGACTAAGCACAGGGAGTTTTGGGCACCTCCCTCACTTCCTGCCTACCCCAGACACTCTAGAGCCAGAGGCAAACTTCACTCCTGAATCCTGCCAAAGGCAAAATGATCAAAGAGAAAAAGGACCTTTCCACAAAGACATGGCGAAATAAGAAGACCGGGGGCCATTTTGTCAAAGATGGCCTTGTGCCATTTTGAAAAAGATGGCTCCCGCGGTTAGCTTTACCAGAGCTGCAAACAGCCGTGGTAAATGCAAACCATGGTAGTTCAAAACAAAACCACTGCCACCAGCCATTCAGTGAGGAAAGGGTAACACAGAGGATACTAAGTAACCCCTCCGGCACTCTATTGTAAGATAGTGTGTGCTGGGTCTAGAAAGTTATAAATGTTAGTAAAGTCAATTTCACTTCACTGCTCTAGTAAACAGTAGTTTATCCAAGAGAAGGTATTTAAACCTTGGGGAAATCTGTAAGACTTCCCTGTGCACTGCACTAAAGGTGCTGTGTGACAATGCAAAATAGGATGCCTATGGAGTTTGTCAAACTCCATAACCAAAAAGAAACAGTGTTTAAATCACAGTAAAATACATGAGAGGGAAAAAGGTCTCACTCTCTCCAGGTTAAAAAATCCTAGAGTCCAGCAAAAGTGTTAGGGGTCTGTAAGGTAGAGAGGAATTAGCACATTTCTGAGAATTCTCCCTGACAGACCCCCGCAGCTCTTTTGCAGGACTTTAGGACTTGATTTTTATCCCGGAGAGAGACCATTTTCCCACTCTCTCATGTACTTTTCTGTGATTTGAACTCTTGTTTCTTTTGGTGTCTGACAAACTTCACAGGCATCATCTTTACATTGTGTCACCCTGTTACGCCCACCCGGTCTCTGCGGGGACGATGGGGCGCCGTTGCAGCCCTCCCTGGATTTGGATCACCCTGGTCAGGCCTCCTCTCCTGCAGGTATGCTGCTGTCTGCGGTGATTGATGGAACTGCTCCTGCGTGGGTATGAGAGAACGTGAGTCTGTCTGAATCCTCCTTCCCACAGCGCGATTTCCATGCACCGTTCCATAGGCTCACCTGTTATTAATGGATGATGAGCTCTTCGTCCTGCTTCTTCCAGCAGGGGTGCGTTGTATATGGGGCAGAGTTACTTCACTGGACTCTGTAGTGGTAGTCCAGTCCAGCTGCAAGGATGCCACTTAAGTGTCTTTTCGATTTGTAAAGTCTTTTCGCTTTTAAATATTGTAGTATTGTCCAGATATGTGAGTTTTAACTATGTCCCACTACGCGTTCTCTACATAGGCGAAAGTGCAGCCAGGCAGTGATTTTGGGACTTGATATGCGGCCAGAACGAAAAAAAAAGGATTTGTGATGTCCCGACCTCAGGTGAAAGTTGGTTTAAGGGTAAGCACAAGGTTTGCAATGAGCGCGACCCTAAACTGAAGTTTTTCAGTAAAGTCTAACCTTTGTCTGTTTCTTCTTGCAGGTGCCGTTCCTGGACGAGCTAAGCAGGTAGCAGCAGTGTCGTGGCCAGGATTCACTTTCCGGGAGGTCTGGAGATGGAAGATGAGATCCAGGCACTGCAGAGGTGTTTCCAGACAAGAACTGGCCCAAAGCTGAGTTAAGGAGCTGCCGGTGAAACAGGTTCCCAGGTAAGTATCAAGGTTGCTGCAGCTAACAGATTCCAGATAAGTTGGATCTCTGGAACTAGATTCCAAGGTGAATCTGCACCCAAGCGGCGGTGAGCATTACACTGCCTACTGGCAGAACAACGCAAAGCGCTTGCATGAAGGTTGGGCGGGCTTAGCCCCGGCCACACCCCCTTAGCATTGGCTTTCTGGCTACACCCTGCCACTCCCAAATGATGCTGCACGTGCTTCTTAGTCCTTTAGCAGCCACGCCCGGACCGAATGCATGCATGTGAATGGAATAAAGCACCAAAAATAATGTCTCTGCTCATATTTGTTCATGAGTCCAGCTGGGTCCCCAGTGCTTGATCGCCCCAAAGGGACGATTAAGTATGGCATTTCTCCATGCCTCTGACACTTGGGGGTGCAGGGTTGGTGTGTTTGGGCCAGTGATCATGACAGCACTCACCCTCAAGGCCCCTCTCACTGGGGTTTTCCTTCTGGTCCAGGCTATATAAGACGTTTTGCCCACTGACTTTGACCTAACCTATTGTACTGAATGACTCTTCTTGGGGGAACCCACAAGTATTTACCTGCTTAAGAATATTTGTGGTCTCTTGTTTGTTCTAAATAATCTTTTCCTTTGACTTATTACTATATGATCCTAAATGCAACAGTGATATATTAATGTGCCCAGCACCCTAGCAATTGAAGTCCCCTGAGGGTGTAGGTAGTGTCTGTGGGCCATCCCAAAAGGGTATCTACTGATTTAGAGATATTAAGAGTGTGTATTTCATGAAGTGTATTTGAGTGGTACTATTATATTGCTCCCTCTGAAGAAGGCTTATTCTAACTGACTGATAAATAAATTGTTTATTCAAGAAACCTTGAGTGTAAGAGTTTATTTGAATACTTGCAACATGCTAGCAAAACTGTGTAGAACAAGCTTATACCAAAGGTTGGGTTTCATATACCTGTAGTCAGAGCTGTTTGTAGGGTTCCCAGAGGGTACTGCATTCAAGCTTTGCCTAACATCAGGTAAGTAAAAGTATTCTACAATGTGTTTAGAAACGTTTGTAGAAATGAAATCACTGAAAGGCCACAAGCTCGGAGGCTTGTGAGGGGCAAAGCTGCAAGCAACTCTGCAAAGACAACCAATACAAGTCTCAACTGAGAGCTATCAAGGCTACACAACAAGAGGTAAGTCCTCTTAGTTTTACAGTACCTTTGGTTAGACGGAAACCTGTTTCAGCTGGCTTCTGTTCCTGTGTGGGACTGCAGATCCTGTGGTTTCCAGCTGGCTACTGTTCCTGTGTGGGACTGCAGATCCTGTGGTTTCCAGCTGGCTACTGTTCCTGTGTGGGACTGCAGATCCTGTGTTTTTTTTGTATTGTATTTATTTTATTTGTATTGCGCACCTGGCCCAAAGGCATCTGGGCTCATTTCTTAAAGGTAAATGGTTACAGGAGACGAAAAGAGTACACAGAAAAGTGCAGGGTGGCAAATGCAAACAAGTACAGTCATGAATACAGGTATACAGACGTGCAGGGTGCACGTACGTAAAGTTACATACACAGCACACATTTACAGAGGGATGCAAGTTTTGTGCAATTGAATTACGTGGTGCTACAGGTTAGGAGTAAGTAGTAGCATAGTCCTGAGCAAAGAGCCAAAAATGTTTTCGCCTTACTCTTGAAAGGCATGAAGGATGGATCAGCTCTGAGTGAGTGAGGGAGTGTATTCCATAGTCTGGCAGCGAGGACTGGGAAGCTAGTCCCGCCTGCTTTTTGTAACTTGAATCTCGGCGTGGCTAAGGCCGATCTCAGCGGACGAGAAGAGTGGGGGATGAAGCGGCTGGCTAAGTAGGCGGGGACAAGGTTGGATTGGCACTTATGGGTGAGTGCGAGGTTTTTGAGAGATAGTCTGTGGGCAACAGGGAGCCAGTGTAAGCTGCGCCTGGTGTCAGATATATGAGATTTCCTGGGGACGTTAAGAGCTGCTCTGATAGCATTATTCTGTATTACTTGCAGTTTGTTGATGTTCCTTTGGCTAGTTTCTAGGTAAAGGGCATTACAGTAATCGATTTTGGCCATAATGAGGGTTCTGGCCAAGATGATGCAGTTGGCTGCCGTGAGGAAGGGTCTGCATGCAGTGATGAGCTTGCAAGTGTACGCTGAGGCCGAGGCCGCAGCGTTGGTTTGTCTCGTCAGGGATAAAGTTGAATTGAGGTAGATACCTAAAGTTTTTGTATCGTTAGATACCTTAATGGTATTACCGTCAATATCAAATGATTTGAAAGCGGGATTCAGTTTATATAGTATGATGAGACCCTAAGATAAGTACTGTCTTTTCATTATTTAAGCAGAGCCCATGATGCGCCATCCAAGCCTGGATAACTGCATAAACATCATTGAGGGCTTTCGAGTCGTTCGCGTAGTCACCAGTGATAGGGATGAGTATCTGAGTGTCATTGGCGTAGTAAGTATAGATGACACCCAGATAGTCAAGAATATCAAAGAGTAGCTTTGTGAAGACATTAAATAGTGTGGGCAAGACACAAGATCCCTGCGGGACCACGCACAGAACTGGAGAAGGTTCAGCTGAAGCAGAGGGGGCAAAGACCTGCATGGTTCTGTTTGTTAGAAAGGAAGTGATCCAAGAGGTAGCTTCATCAGAGAAGTGGGCAGCATTTTTGAGGTGTAGGCAGAGAATTTGGTGGTTGACCAGATCGACTGCTGCCGATAGATCTAACAGGAGTAGGAGGGCCAGTTTTCCCTTGCCATTGATGTCTTTGATTTGTGACTAAGTCAATGAGGGCAGTTTCAGTTCTGTGCCTAGGAAAGAATCCAGATTGGCAGAGGCCAAGGAGTTTATTGCTTTCAAGGTATTCCTGAATTTGGAGGTATGCAGCGCAGTCCAGTATTTTCATTAAGAAAGGTACTGTGGTGATCGGTCTGTAATTGGATGGGTTGTTGGGATCTAAGGTAGGATTTTTTTATAAGGAGGGATAACCCACGCGTCTGAGATTATCCGGACTATGCCAGATTTAAAGAAGGCATTAATAAAAAGGCGGTAATGAAAGGGGCAAGGTGATGGGCAGATTCCTTGATTACAGCTCCGGGGCACGAATCGCCTTGGAAGTACGATGGTTTCAGTTTTTTGATAATGTTTTCCATATCAACCATCGAGAGAGGTGTGAAGCGAAATGGCTTAAAGGAGTGTGTCGATGGTGGTATTTTGTTACGGTTCGGGTTAGTTAATGAGACTGGGAGAAGACTGCATTTTTTGGCATTCATTTTACACTGGAGAGTGGATACTTTGTCAAGGAGCTTTTTTTGAATATTAGTACACCAGCTGGTGTCGAAGTTGCCATTGTCAAGAGGGGCTATGGGAGCGTCAAGTTCTTTCAAGATCTTAAAAAGCTCCCTACTGTTAGATTCAGCCTGAAGGATGCGCTTGTTGTATGTGTCTTTTTTAACAGTAAATATGGCTTCTTTGTAATTAGAGGCGGCTAAAATATGGGAACTTTTGTTGTTGTCAGTAGGGAGACTTTTCCAACGCGCATCCGAGTTTCTTTTTACTTTGCGTAGATCTCTCAAGTGTGGTGTGAACCACGAGTTAAGATGAGCGCTGAGTTTAGGTTTACATATTTTTAGCGGAGCAATTAGGTTTAGTGCTTTTTGGATAGTTTGGTTGAAGTTGTCTACTAGAACGGTCGGATCTGAGCAGGAACAAGATACTTTGTTAAGAAGGGGGAGGATGAGAAGGAGCAGTTTCTCTTTAGTAATGTCCTTCTTGTTTCTAGTACTGATAGAAGGGGTGATGTTTTGTTTTGGACTTTGGTGGCGGGATTTGATTAAGAAGGTAATTGTATGGTGATCTGACCACATGCAAGGTGTGATCAGCACCAGAGTTGAAACTACAGTTTAGATCAGAGAGCCAATCGAGGGTCCTGCCTTTGATTTGTGTAGGTGCATGGATATGATGGGTGAATCCTAGGTCTGTTAAGGTGCTGGCAAGATCAAGGGCTTTAGGATTGTTTGGGTCTTGGAATCCCAGATTAAGGTCCCCCAGTAGTATAATTTGGGACTTGGGTTTAGTGTCATCTGCAAGAAGAGACGTGATGTTGTCAATAAAGGAGGTAATGGGTCCAGGTGGCCGGTAAATCAGGTGTATGGTGGCAGTTTGATTGGGTGATATTGGAAGTTTGACGGAGAGTAGTTCAGCCGATGGGATTTGATTATTAGAGATAGGCCTGAGATCAAGAGATCTTTTGAAGATGAAGGCAACACACCCACCTTTGGAAAGGGTGGAAACCCTTTCGCATCTAATGATGGTGTATTTATCAGGGATAGCCAGAGACAGAGAGGGTAGAGGCTAGAAAGTTGCAGTCTTGGGTGACAATAAAATCTGCAATGTCAAGTGCATGAGCTAGGAGGGATCTAGCATTGATAAGGGCTCCTTTAATCGTGCTGTCTTTAGTAGCGTAAGGGTTGTCATGGAGGAGGGTAGGGGTGATTATGTGGTTGGTAGGAACCGATATAGGTATGGTGGGGCATGGGCCGAGTACGGTTTAGCATTTGTGATGTGGGATGGATGTTGCGATTTGTGGTGTAATCTAGAGCCTAATCTGTGGTTCCTAAGGTGGAGCGCACAAGGTTGGTTGTGAGTGTGCTTGGTAGCGTATTGTTCCAACCATAAGGCTGGTAAGGAACAAGTTACTTACCTGTAACTGTTGTTCTCCAGCATGGGTCTGGCATGGATTCACATGCTCATGAATATTCCCTGTCGTCAGGCTGGGAATCCTCGGTAAAGAAAAAAACAGTATCAGTTTCTTTTCTGATCTGTCTTTCGTAGTAGTAACCAATCACTGATCTCTGCGTCATACTGACCACAGCCAATGACTGCCCTCTACCTAAGCCCCGCCTCTGGCAGCCATCTTCAGATTTGGTAGCACGTGAAGTGGCAGTATGACCAAGTGAAGAGCCGCAGAGGGGTTGGCGGGAGGGTTCGCATGTGAATCCATGCCAGACCCATGCTGGAGAACAACAGTTACAGGTAAGTAACTTGTTCCTTCTCCAGCATGGGGTCTGGCATGGATTCACATGCTCATGAATAAATAATACATAGCAGTACACGCATGCACAACCACGGGAGGTGGCAAAGGCTCAACATTAAGCATTACATCAAACTCTACATTAAGCAAATCTTACCTCCTCATCAGGCTCACCTTAGGCGAACAGGTTGCACAGCACTGCTTGGCCGACCCTGGACTCCTCCCTGGAATCCCGATCGACGCAGTAGAATTTCGTGAAGGTGTGCATCGACCTCCACGTAGCAGCCCTGCAGATGTCCAGCAAGGGCACACCAGATAGGAACGCCGTGGTAGCTGCGATCGCTCTGGTGGAATGGGCTCTCGGACGGCCAGGCAGCGGTCGGTTTGCCAACCGATGACAGTACATGATACAGCCGGAGAGCCATCTGGAAATGGAAGACTTCGAGAGAGCCTTCCCCTGATTGACAGGTCCAAAGTTCACAAAAGAGTTGTGACGTCTTCCGAAAACACTTTGTGCGGTCCACGTAGAACTTCAGCACTCTAGCCACATCCAGCGAGTGCAAAGTCCTTTCAGCCGGCGACGAAGGCGACGGGAAGAAAACAGGCAACACCAAGGGTTCCTTGAGGTGGAAGTCCGACGGCACCTTGGGCATGAAGGAGGGGTGCTTCCTGAGCACTACCCTCGTGTCGTGAAAAGTCAAGTATGGGGGCTTGCAGGAAAGGGCCTGGATCTCTCCCACCCGTCGTGCGGAGGGGATGGCCACAAGAAACGCCGTTTTCCACGACAAGAACTTCAACGGAGCCGAGTGCAGAGGCTCGAACGGAGGTCCCATGAGCTTGGTCAGCACCACGTTGAGCTCCCACGCCGGGGCCGGAGCCTTCACCGGCGGGAACGATCTGAACAGTCCCTTCATGAACTCTTTCACCAGACGATGAGACCACAAAGACGTCCGCTCCGTGGTTCTGGTGTATCGGGAGATCGCAGCAAGATGAATCTTGATGAACGCGTGTGCCAGTCCAGCCTTGGCCAGCGTCAGTAGGTACGGCAGTACTTCGGGAGCCGTAATCCGTAGAGGGTTAATCTTCTGTGCGTGGCACCAGACAGAGAACCTCTTCCATTTGTGTCCGTAGCATTTAAGAGTTGAGGACACCCTGGCCTTTGCAAGAACCTCTCTGCAGTCGGCCGGTATGTCGTATCCTCCAAACTCTAACGCTGCAGGAGCCTGGCCTGCAAGTTCAGCGACTTCGGGTCGTGATGGAGGATGGCGCCTCCTTCCCTGGAGAGAAGATCCGCGTCCACTGACAGCTTGATTGACGGGGACGCTGACAAGTCCAGAAGGTCCAGGAACCATATCTGCCTCGGCCACGCAGGTGCGACGAGGATGATCCTGCACCGTGACCTCTTGAGCTGGTTGATGAGCCGGATCAGCAATGGCAATGGAGGGAACGCGTATAGAAACAGGCCCTCCCAGAAGAACGAGAAAGCATCGCCCATGCTCCTCGGCTGGGGAAACCTGCTGGCGAACCTCCGGCACTTCGAGTTCGTCGCCGTCGCGAACAGATCGATCTGGGGTGTGCCCCACCGTCGGAAGAGGCGGTCCACTAGATCCTGTCGTAGTTCCCACTCGTGGCACGAGCGCAGCTCCCTGCTGAGTGAGTCGGCGATGATGTTTTTTATCCCTGCCAGATGAAACGGCACCAGAAACATCCCTTGGGCGACAGCCCAATGCCATAGATCCTGCGCCTCCCTGGACAGGGCTGGGGACCTGGTTCCGCCCGGTTTCCTGATGTAGAACATGGTGGTGTTGTCGGTGAAGATCCTCACCACCTTGCCCTTGAGGGACGGAAGGAAGGACCTGAGGGACCAAAACACTGCACGGAGCTCCAGGACGTTGATATGGAGGGACTTCTCGGCCTCTCGCGTGCAGATTTTCGGTGTGCGCTCCCCACCCTTCCAGGGAGGCATCCGTGGTCACGGTCTCCTGGTGGCCGGGGGTCTGGAAGTCCATGCCTAACGTCAGATGCGCGCGGGTGCCCCACCACCGGATCGCTCGTCGGAAACTCTTGTCGAGTGTGATCCTCTCCTCGAAGCTGCCCATCGTCTCGATCCAGCGCGCGTCCAGGAACTCCTGCAACGGGCGCATCCGGAGCCTGCACAGGGGGATGAGGTAAATGCAAGAAGACATCATTCCGAGGAGGGACTTGATGGACCTCACTCTGGCCGCGTCCGCAACCAGCATCCGCTGCACCTTGCCCAAAATGGCCCTCCTCCTTTCCTCCGACGGATAGGCCAGAAGCGACACTGTCGAGCTTCGCTCCCAGAAACAGTGCGTCTTGCGCGGGCACCAGGTGGGACTTGGCGTAGTTTATGAAAAATCCCAGGTCCGTGAGAAGTTGGACGGTCCTTGCCGTGTGCTCCACGGCGAGCTCCTTCGTCTTCGCTCGGATGAGCCAGTCGTCCAGGTAGGGGTAGAGGTGGACCCCCTCTCGGCGCAGCTGCGCCGCCACTGGTGCGAGGCACTTGGTGAACACCCTGGGTGCTGACCTCAGTCTGAAGGGAAGTGCTCTGAACTGATAGTGACGCCCTTGGACCACGAACCTGAGAAACTTTCGGTGTCCCTTTAGGATGGGAATATGGAAGTAGGCATCCTCCAAATCCAACGACGACAGGAAATCGCCCTCCTCCAGCTGACCCAGGACGTGTTGGAGGGTGACCATCTGGAACTTCTGTGCCTTGATGAATTTGTTCAGTCGTCGTAGGTCCAGGATGGGACGCCATCCTCCCGTCTTCTTCTTCACGAGGAAGTATATTGAGTAAACTCCGGAGCCCCGAAGCCTCTTTGAGACGAGCTCGATGGCGCCCTTCTTGAGCATCGCCTTTACCTCCAAGAGGAGTTGAGGGATGTGATGTTCTTTCCTGGCCACACGGGGGACGCGCGAGAACCTCTTTAGAAACTCGAGCGCGTGACCCTGGGCTAGGGCATCCAGCACCCAACGGTCGGTGGAGATGGACTCCCACACGCTGACGAAGCTCGCCAGCCGGCCTCCCACCGGGGTGCTTCGGTGGGGGCCCGACCCCACGGCCGGTTCAGTCCTGATTCGACGAGGCTTTGCCTCCTTGACCTCCTTGGCGACGACGGCAGGGTCCGCCTGACTTGCCTCGTCCCCTGTAAGCTTCCTGCGACGACGAACGGGCCGCTTGACGGTAGGTGGAAAATCCGCCGCCAGAACCTTTGGAGGCACCCTGTTTGCCTCCGCTGCTCCGAAAGGGCGGCCGCCGTTGCTGGAGAACCTCAAGAGCCCGGGCCGTCTCCGTGTCTGCCTGGATGGCTTGAAGGGAATCGTCCACTGTTTTCCCAAAAGGTTGTTTCCGTCGAACGGCATGTCCAAGACTCTGGTCTGCACGTCCTGACGGAAGTCAGTAGCCTTGAGCCATCCACGCCACCTAAGGCACACTTGGTTGCCCACTGGCGAAATCCAGTGTCAGCGATGTCCGTCGCCACCTCTCCTTCCTGCAAGATCTCTAGGGCATCAGCCCTCTTGTCGTCCGGTAGGAAGTCCAGCAGGGGGGCCAGTTTGTACCACAACTCCCTGTTGTAGCGGGCTACGATAGCCAAGGCGTTGGCCGCCTTAATCGTCGTCGCTGCAGACGAGATGACCCTGCGTCCCATCGTATCCAATTTCTTTCCCTCGCCGTCCGGCGGGGAGGTCGACATAGAGGCCGTGCCCCCCACCCGCTTTCTTCCTGGCCGCCGCGGAGACGACCGAGTCCGGGGTCGGCTGTGCCCGAAGACACAAGGGGGCCGCGTCCGGGACCCGGTACTTCTTCTCGTACCGATCCCTTCTAGCCGGCGTCGTGGATGGGTTCTTGAGGAGGGCAAGGCCCTCATCCCAAATATCATCCAGTAGAGGTACGGAGAGGACCGTCTTCCACTTGGCCTCGCGCCGTTGATAAAGGAAACCTTCCTTCTTCTTCTCTTCCGGGCAGAGCTGGAAAAGCTCGGATGCCCTGGCGATCATGGATTGAAACGATACAATCTCGTCGGGCGGGGAAGCCCGGGTGGGAGGTGACGACGGCAAATCCTCGTCGTAAACCTCGTCGCCCGTACCAGTCGCGGCCGTGTCAGTCCCCGTATCATTCCCCACGAGTCGTGGACGGGGAGGAGGGCTGAACAGGGCGCGATGGCTGAAAAGGAGGTGGAGGATGAATCCTTCTTCTCTTAGGGGGAGGGCTCCCAGAAGGGCCTGGCTCCGGGTCCCCCGTCGGGAGCGGTTCCTCCGCTGGTGGTAATGGCAGTCTCGTCCTTATCTCAGAGCATAAGGACTGTATAGCCAACAAAATGGCCACCGAGTTGTCTTGCGGCACTGGTTGAGGGGATTCCGACGGGCGGTCAGGGGCCCCGTTGGCACCCTCGACGTTATCGTCGCCTCCCACGTCGGGGTCCCTCCCGACGGGCTGGTCTTCTTCCACGCCAACGCCGTGGCTTAAGACTTCGATCAGCTCTTCCTCAGAGGTTGAGGCCGAATCCACGACGACCTCCTGCCCCCCCTTTTTCTTCTCCGGAGGTTTCACGGGGGTCCTGTCGATGGGCATAAAAGAGGACTCCCTCCGCGGTGGCAGGGAGACTCTGTGCCCCGAGGTCGCCACCACTGGTGTAGCCTCCACAGGCTGAGCCAGGGCCGCCGCGACTGTCTCGATAGAGGCCTTGGCCGGATGGATTAAGGCTTTCACCACCTTAGGTGCGCTCACCGCCTTCTCCTTGGGGGGAGGGTCAATGCCTCGCTCTCCCTCCGATGGGGCCTTCAAGCTCGACCGGGGCATCTCCAGGAGCTTCGCCGGGTGCTCGGCCTTCCTCTTACCCGAACCAGAGCGTTGGCTCGTGGTTGATGGTGCCGGGGAGGATGCGCCCTGCCTTGCGCCGGTAGAGCCCGACCGTTCGGCGCTCCCGGTACCAGCAGACTCGCGGTGCTTGGCCTTGTGTTGGACCCCCGTCGCCGGGGCGTCCTCAAAGGTCTTAGAAGACCGCTCGGATTTCTTCTTCTTCTTCTCGCCTGACGGGCTCTTCCCTTCCAGCCAGTTGGCGAGACATTGATAGCGGTCCTTCATGGTCCGCTCTGACATATTGCAGCAAAACGCACAGTCCTTCTCCACGTGCGTCTTGTCCTCATGTAGGCAGTACAGACAAAAGGAGTGTTCGTCCTCCTTAAAGACATTCTCAAGCTGGCATCCAGGGCAGATCCTGAACAGCTTTCCGGGCGTCGAGCTTCCCTTCTCCTGGGCCATGTCCGAGATGGGCCTGAGAAACTTCTGGAGTCCTCCAAAAGCGTGGCTCGACGAAATCTTCACCCTTGAGGGGCGTAGACTAATCCGACACGGGTCCCCGATGATCGGATGAAGAAACGGAGCTTGAGGCTCTTTTGACCGAAAAATCGAAGTTTATGTGAAAAAATAGCACTAACGCTCGAGAGCAATAGCACGAGGATCCCAACACTTGAACGTGCGTTAAAAATCTGAAGATGGGTGCCAGAGGCGGGGCTTAGGTAGAGGGGAGTCATTGGCTGTGGTCAGTATGACGCAGAGATCAGTGATTGGTTACTACTACGAAAGACAGATCAGAAACGAAACTGATACTGTTTTTTTCTTTACCGAGGATTCCCAGCCTGACGACGTGGAATATTCATGAGCATGTGAATCCATGCCAGACCCCATGCTGGAGAAGTTCAGATACGGGTTAGGGGTAGGCATAATGCAGGACGTGTCAATGGTGTGTATATACTGGGTCATGGTGGGTAAGGTAAGTGTTGTGGCTCAGGTGGGGAGAACTATAATTGGGTGCATAGTAGAGGCATGAAGTGGTGTGTTGTGTTGTCAGCAGCGTGTATCTGTTGAGGGCAGATGGCTTAATGTCTGTGGTGGTGGAGAATAGAAGGAAAGAGCTACAGAGTATCAGAGGGAGCCAGTGCATTGTACACAGTAGTCTAGGAGCAGTAGGCTGGATAGGCATACCGTGTTTCACGATTGAAGCGGAGCAGGCATAATATAATATGCTTGCTACAGGTAGTGTGTAAGGTACTGGCACTGGGGCAGTAGCAGCAGATATCATCTGGTACACAAGGTCAGTATCATCCGGTAACACACTCTAGATGCAGCAGGAAGCAAGTAATACAATAGGCAGTGGCAATGGCTATCAAATGTTATAATCAAGGTCAGTAACAAAAAGGTAGCATTTGCAACAAGTAGCATGTAAAGGCACAAGCAATGGCAGCAGGTATCAGCTAGTGCAACCCTAGGTCAGTATCAACAAGTAGCATACAGTATGCTAGCAGCAGGTAAATCAATGGCAAGTAGCATTGTGCAATGCACTAAAGCAGTGGCAGGAGGTATCAAATAGTACACAATATGCTTACAGCAGGTAACATGTGATGCGCTAGGCCGCGGCAGCAGGTATTATAACGCACATCAATCAAGAGCAGCAAGCGACAAGTAGAGCACAAGGCAGTGGCAGGCTGACACATATCAAGCACCAATCAGTGATAGTAGCCAGCAAGTGGGCAACGAACAGTAGGCTAAGAGGTAGTAGCGGCAGGTGCCATAAAGTACAATGCAGATAATGTTGACAGGTAGGAGATACCGTACGGCCATGGAAATAGGTGAAGTAAAGTACCCTGGCACGCTATGCTCTCAGATAGTCAATGCCAATAAGGCATAGGTGGCAGAAGAACATGCAGGAGCGTGTTCTTAGTGGGTTCGTGGATGAGTTCAGTCGAGATAAGAGTTAGGTCAGGCGGCGTGGGAAGGCATCTCAATGCAGGAATGGCTGATGTATTAATGCTGTAACCATGGTACTTACGTGCCCATGGGAGCTGTTGGTAGTTCGGGTGGACAGTGGTGGTCGGGTGAGATGGGTGAAGATGGGGTGCTCATAGTATGTAGTTTGCCCGTGACGTCCTGTGGCGAACAGGGGCAAACAGGGCCTTATACTGGCCGGCTTCTTCCATCTACTGGCGGATGTTCTGTAATTAAATACAAACATGTTGCTCAGCAATGTAGAAGACGCGCAACCTCAGTATGGTGCCGCAATGCGCCCGGCATTTTGTTTTGCAGGGAGATGAAAATGGCGATCTCGATCGCAGAATGGGTATGAATACAGCCCACTCAACGGAACACCTTGGAGGTGCACCGGGTGCACGTAAATGCATGCACGGCTTAAATCAGTGTGGCCTCTCCAGGTGTTCCTGGGCCTCAGTCGTGGGGACAAGAGGCAGGGCGTCTGTGGACTACTACGAAGGGAAGGTCAGCGGCAGTAATGGGAAAACTTCAAATCAGCAACACTTTGCGGTTTCAGATCCTTGCGTCTCTCGCAAACAGCACCACCACGGTTCTCGGATACCACTAGGGAGAATTCTCATAAATGTGCTAATTCCTTTCACCTTAGAGACCCCGAGCAACTTTGCTGGATTTTGAGGACTTGATTTTTTTTACCTGGAAAGAGTGTGAGCCTTTTTTCCCAATCTCGTGTATTTTGATGTGTGTCTTACTCTTGTTTTCTTATATTATTACATTTTAGATAACTCCATAGGCAATATAGCACCCATGGGTGACCATTGTGTCAAAATGGCCACGGTCTTTTTTCTCCATTTTCCATTTGTGAGGTCTTTCTTGGGTTTTACTCTGCGCGCCAGTCCCAGTTTGAGCCCTTAGTTAGTTTTGCCTTTGGCAGGCTTCAGTGCTGAAACCTGCCTCTGGCTCCAGTGTGTCTGGAAGGGCAGGAATCGAGGGAGGTCCGCAAAACTCCCCTGTCCTTCGTCTCTAGGGAAACCTGAAAGCACCTAGTCCTGGCTGGCTGGCTGGCTGGCTGGCTGGCTGGCTGGCTGGCTGGCTGGCTGGCTGGCCTTGCTGTTTGAGTGACAGCTAGGCTGTGTATGAATGGGAGAAAAATGCTTAAAAGGCGAGGGTTTTGGGACTAGAGGCAGAGTCGACCACTGGGAAGAACTACCCGACGAAGAAACTGTGAACGACGATTGCTGCATCCCTCCTGGACCGTTGAACTGCCCGGTGAAGCCCTGCTGCTTTGCTTTTTCTCATCGACAAGAGAAGCTCCGGAAGGGACAACTTCTTCCCTTTGGTTAGTGGGACCAACTAACCCCAAGACGAACTCTGCTGTAAGACCCTCCCAGACTGGCTGTACTTCCTTGCTGCTGCAGCAACAGAGTGCCATGGTTCAAGAAATCTGTAGTCGAGTGCAATGTCTGTAAACCGGACAAAAGCTCCACAAGTCTCCTCAGGACCCTCCAGAAACAGGACGACCAGAGCTCGAGTCACCTCACTAGAGTGCAGGACTCAAGTGAAGGAAGCCTGTTAGGGCCGTTTTTCTGAAGTCCAACTAAGGGCTTAGTAAAAACATTCAACTGAGGCAGTACAAGACTCCATTCTTAGTATAAGGCTGTACCACCTGAGTTCATGATAGCGTAGACATAGCAGCTAGGCTTACCTTAGGCGGGAGAGAGGGCTGTACGATGAGTACAAGTGAAATTGTCATACAAATGATCCAAAGAAACACTGAAACACTATGTATGTAAAAATAAAGGATTTATTTAAATATAGGTAGCCCCGATAATTCTAGGGGTAAGTAAGTACTAAACAATTATATGAAATCGCAGTATAAAAACACAACACTATACTTGAAAGTACACAGACCCAAGTACAGATCTTATTTGAAATACCCAACAGTAGTTCTAGGGGAGTCAAAACCTTTTCATACACATTCAGTATAGGTCAAGCCTATTCTTGGGGAGTAAAAACCAATGGTTATTTTTTACAATTACATTTAGAAATGCAAGGGCAGTAGACCCTTCCAGTTGTATAATGATTCTCAGTACAAATCACTTAATCAGATCAACTGGACAATATACTTTTGGTGAATAGTGGAACACTTTTTTCTAGGTGCAGTAAAAACCTATAACTACTTTGTCATAACACAGTCATACTAGGTGAGTAAAACCTAAGGATGTAATATACAATTACAGGTGCTTTTGAAATCAGGAAACCCCAGATTGAGGTAAGCAGTTATTCTTGTAACCTATTTTTGGATGGCACACAGCTAACACAAGGTAAGTAAAACCCACATACTTTGTTAAATCTCACAATGAGGGGGAAAGTAAAACCCAATGTCACACTTTACTGAATGACTCCGTTATTCTAGGTAGGCAACTACCTATACACACTTAAGGACAGGCTAGCAGCAAGTCAGGTGAAGCAAGACCCAGTTGGGGACACACATACAATTATCCTCAAAGGACTAATCTGGTGATACCAACACTTTACTTTTAGGAAGAGGCACAACCTAATCGCGGGAGAGTAAAATACCTGCACATCTACTTTCTATTAGACTAGCAAAACAGTTGCTAAGGAAGAAAATATGTTAACCATACTTTTAAGAATAGTGCATCACACATTCAAGATCAGTAAGAACTTTTGTAACTGTTCAATCAGAATTACAGTTACCAACCAACACTTTACAAGTAAGTAACTTTTAAACACTTATTTTCTTTTCTAGGCAAAAGGCCCAATCCTTTCAAAGTCTTTCCCTTATTCTTGAGCATGAGTGTTCTCAGTGGCGGAAGGGAGGAGTGAGGGGGGTCACTAGGACTAGTGAACAACAGGCAGTGTCAGAACAGGTTCTTTAGTAGCAAAAGTCAGAGTTCCTTAGGAAAACTGGGCAAACAGGTAAGTACTTTACTTTAGAGTTAGAAGAAGGTCCAGGGACTTTGCAGAATACACCCTAACAGGATTCTAGCAGTGGGACTGGATGAGAGGCCTCCGCATCACAGAAAACAACCCACAGCTACACAGAAATCCTAACAGGCTTAAGGGAAGTACATGCCCAAGCCGACACAGTACCTTCGCATTGAAGAAGATTTTGCAGCAGGACTACTTCAGGGTCTGCAGCCAAATACCCGGTCAGTGGATTCCTTGTCCTGGTGACTGAAAACAAGACCTCAGAAGGGACTTTGCAGCAGAGATCGATGAAAAAGGCTCTAGGCATTGTTTCCCTTGCGGCTGAAATGTGGTTCTGCGGATTTGGCCCCTTTTCATAGAGCACAAAACAAGACAGAAAATCGCAATTGACTTCTTGTCGTTTTTAAAGGTCCAGCACTCTGGTCAGAGGACTTTTCAGACTCGATTTGTGTCTCTCGAGATCCACCAGGATGCCCAAGAAGTTTCAGCGAGATTCCAAATTCGGAGGCCTGTGCACCGCACGATGGCTGGAGGTCCCAGGGTATTGGGGTATTGCAACAACGCAAGGTCGGAGCAATGCGTGGAATGGCTCAAAATGCAGGTCTCCTTGAGCTAAGTGGGTCTCACTAGGCTCTGGGTTGGGGTCGTCGTTTACGGAGGCCCCAGGTCGATTGGAAGGAAGGGCTACAGCAGGCTCCGGTTACACAGCAGGCTCTCTGGTCGCTGTAAATCGTCTCAACCGCTTTTCCTTCATCTTCCACTTCTGCAGTATTTATCAGGAATTACAGCACAACCTCTGCATTCTCTCCCTGCATTTTACAAGAAGGGGCGGTCTGGTTGTCCAATCAGGACAGCCAACCCCCCCCCCTCCACTGGGATTTGTCCCCATTCAAGGAAGGTGTAAGACAAAGGGCTGGGGAGTTTTGGACTCTTCCCTCACTTCCTGCTCTCACAGACGGAATGGAGCCTGGGCGGGTGTCCAGGGGACTCCCGCCGAAGATAAAAATCGCACAAATGAATTTCCCACCCTGGATGTCAGGGGAAGGAACAAGAAAACGACAAGAAACACTAAAATTGCGAAAAAAGAAGACAGGGGCCATTTTGGTAAACATTGACACCCTTCGGTCCCTTTACTGCAGCTGTGAACACAGCCCGCGGTAAAGGTGCACCAAATTAATACAAGGTATCACTGCCACCAGCAAGGTAAGGTAAGCTAAGTCACTAACACTCCTGTTACAGTTTTAGTGTGAAAGGGGATACATTGCATCTCCAAAGCACTCCACATAAGGTGGGGTGTGCTGGTTTCACTTAAACTGTAAAAGGGATCCGAAGATGCTTTCTACCCTTGGGAACTGTACTTCACCCAAGGTTTAGCAAAAGAAAGTTAAGAGGGGAGTGTTAAGGAAAATTTTCAAAAATGTTGCAATTCCCTCCACCTTAGAGATCCCCAGCAACTTTGCTGGATTTTGAGGACTTGATTTTTTTAACCTGGAGAGAGTACGCCCCTTTTTCCCACTCTCTCATGTATTTTAATGTTAATTTTTTCCTCTGTTTTCTTTGGTTATGGAGTCTGACAAACTCCATAGGCATCATCTTTTACATTGTGTCATACAGCACCTTCAGTGCAGTGCCACAGGGAAGTCTTTCGGATTTCCCAAGGTTTAAAGTAACTTCTGTGGGATAAACTACTGTTTCCAAGAGCAGTAAAGTGAAAGTGACTTTACTTACATTTGTAACTTTCTAGACCCAGCACACACCATCTTACAATAGGGTGCTGGAGGGTTTACTTAGTATCCCCTGTGCCTAAATACTCATGCAACATGTTTAGGTTACCCTTTCCTCACAGAATGGCTGGTGGCAGTGATTTCGTTTTATGACCATGGTGTGCCTTTACTGCGGTTGTTCCCAGCTCCAGTAAAGATGACTGCGGGAGCCATCCTTTGCAAAATGGCACAGAGCGGTCTTTGACAAAATGGTCCTCGGTCTTTTTTCGCCATGTCTTTGTGGAAAGGTCCTTCTAGAAATCTTCTCTGCGCGCCAAGCCAGGTATGGTCTCTTTATTCATTTTGTCTTTGGCGGGCTTCAGGAGTGAAACCCGCCTCTGGCTCCAGAGTGTCTGGGTTAGGCAGGAAGTGAGGGAGGTGCCCGAAACTCCCTGTGCTTAGTCTCCTAGGAGACCCAAATGCACTCTGTGGTGATTGTGATGCTGGAAATGCATCGGAGGGACAGGGCCTCCGTATCCTTCTCGTTTACTGCTTTTTATCGTGTGTTCTGTTGTATTTTACACGCAGGATTACATGTGGGACTCCTGGCGGTGCAGCTCCCTTTTGGTTTTGATGAACGGACCCATGGGATACCCTTATGTCACCCATGGGTGGGGGTACAACCCTGTGCTCCTAGTGTATGTTTTTGGGCACCTGTGGGTGGCCCACAAAGCAGGGTACGGGCTGGTGGCAGCTCTGTGCTGAATTGACTGGTGCCCTGAGTGTCCTCCATTTTGGGATGCCCAGGCCCTGTCATTGGAATCAGTAGATTCCAGATGGAGACAAGATGGCCCCCGTGGCCTCTTGCCTTCCATCGCCTGTTACCTTAATTTTCTCGAAATCCCGGGAAGCCCCGACACTGTCCTTTCCCCCTGACGGGCTGTTGGGTGGAAGTTCTATATGGTAGTGTGGGGAAGTGCCGACCAGACTGGCTGGAGACTTCCCAACTACCGTATGTTGTGGGTACGCCTGTGGGTGGGACCTGGGTGAATGGAGTGTGTGACGAATATGTACTCTTGTTGTGGAGGTGTAGTTTCTGGTGTTTGACACAATGACCGAGACAGCCCTGCCCGAAACTGGGATGAATGCAATGTGTAGTGTTGAATGGCGTAGTACTTGTCCGAATCCACATTCTGTGTTGTGAGTGTCTGGATGGAGAAGAATGGCCTGAATGCACCGTGCGCCTGATTGGCTGACAGACTGCTGAATGCCCTTCATAGTGATTGGATGCATGAGTGTGACCCAGCAAAATGAATGGGAGATCAACAGTTTATCTGTGGACCTCTCACTGCTAGGAATCGTGTTCAGAAGTGTTCAGAGCTGAAGTCCAAACTACGAAGAGTAACTGGAGTGAAACTGACGCTTGACCTTGAAGCACTGCTGGAAGAGGATAATTGCTGTTGCTCTCCTTCATCAATCGGAAATCTGCTGTGTCTCCAAGGACTGACCCAGAGAGGACCTGGTAAGGCGCCCTCTTCCCGAGCTATGAGGGACCATCGTGCACCAGCTGATCTTTGCCAAAGCTCCCTGGTAGACAGACCTACGACAGGCTGACGACCGGAGACTGACGCAGAATCCCAAAGAGAAGCGCCCGGACTGTTGTCCGCCACCGTTGACGACCGCCATCGCTGACCAGAGCCACTGTGTTCCCGTTTGCCCAAGAACTCTTGATCCAAGGACGCTCTCGTCTGCATCATCGCCTGTCTGATCCCGCTGGAGAGCTTGTGATATATCTTTATTCCACACGTTGCCCAGGTTGGGGGGGGGATCTCCACACAGAACTGTGTCTGGGTATCGGGGTCAGTATTCTGCCAATTGTTCTAACCAACTGCTTTCCTCCTATATCTACGCACTGATTTGTGTGACATTTAACCGTACAGTTGATGCACTTTAAAGAGATCTAATAGTAATTGTGGTACCACGTAGAACTGTATATTTGCCATTATAGATAACCGAGTACAAAGTGATTTATTGTGATATTGTACATAACCTTGAATATTAATTATATAAAGACACTGTTTTAACTAATACAGTGTGCGGACATTCCTTTGTGCATGCTTGGGGACTACATTGTACTTAAGAACCAGCCCGCATCACCTCCTGAGAAGCTAGGCCTCGATTGCTCGTCCATTGCTACCTTATAGAGAATCTTGGCAAGGGTCCTCTTGTGCCTCTCCTCCACCATATAGAGAGCAGAAGTACAGGCCCCCCCCACCGCCCCCTCCGGTCCTTCACAGTGATTGGCTGGCTGGCTGACTGTCTGGCAAGGATAGCCACCCTTCTGGATGAGTGACTTCTAGGCAGGAATGAATGGGAGAGAACTGAATAAAAGGCGAGGCTTTTGGCTTGGAAAGCAGAGTCGACCACTGGACGAAAGAACCGAAGAAGAACTTGAAGAGGACGCCTGCTGCAACTCCTGGACCGATGGTTTGCCCGGTGAAGCCCTGCTGCAGTGCCGAAATGCCAAGTTTGCATCGACAGAGAAGCCCCTGCAAGGACGATTTCTCCCTTTGAGTTGGTGGGACCAATCAACTCCAAAGTAAGCCACCTGGACACCCATCCCGGAGCTGGTTGAAGTTCCTCAGAGTTGCTGCAGGAAACCGTATAGCCACTGAGAGGGACATCAGATTGAGTGGATTACTGGTAAGCTGGCCTAAAGCTTTTGGAAGATACTCCGGACTCCCAGGAAGCAGGACTGACCAAGTCTGAGCCCTCAGTAGAGTGCGGGACCCCAGAAGCAAGGACATTCCATTTTGACAGCCAGGAATCACATTGATGCTATTTGCGGTAGTCGCGAGGAGCTGAAATGCAAAACAGCCACCGACAGTGAAGTTTGCCGGTTGCAAGTCTTGACAGTCCCAGTGCATTACAGGAGTCCCCCCAATGTCCTCTCTCTTGTCCCCACGACTGAGGCCCAGGAACAGCGAGATCTGCAGAGCTGCACAGGAACAGAAGTCATCAGCTGCATCTTTTCTTCTTTACTAAGGTACTGTAAAACAAGTCTAAGAGAACCTACCTCTTGCTGTAGAAGTGCTTGTAACATCCACAATTTACAAATCTAATCAGCTTGTGGCCCTACATTTGATTCTTCTTTTCATCAAAGATGCCTAAGAACTTGTGCAAAGACTTTTCCACTTACTTACCAGAAGTGTTTCATCTTATCCATGACTTTTGCCCATTGACTTTGGCTTAGCCTATTGAATTGCATGACTCACTAAGCGGATCTAAAAGTGTTTGGCCCTGCTTAAATTTGTGATCTCTTGTCTTGTAATAACCTTTGCCTTTTACCAACTTTTAAGAGTGTTCTGAATACCAACAGTTAGATATTAATGTCCCCAGCACCCTTGTTATTGAAGTCACCTGTGGGTGTAGGTTGCGTCTGTGGGCCATCCCAAAAGGGTCTTGTCGGTTTCCAAAACTCAGAGTGTACAGAATTGAAGTATATTTGTGTGTTACAATTCTATTGCTCCCTACTGAAGAAGGCTTTATAACTGACTGATAAATTAAGATTGTTATGCAAGAAACCTTGAGTGCAAGTTTATTTGACCACCTGTGATTGTAAACCTCTGTGTAACATCATTACTGCTCACATTTCCCCTCTTGAGATAAGCCTGGCTGCTCAACACGGTACCAAAACTGTGTAGTACAAGCTTATACCAAAGGTTGGGTTACCTATACCTGTAGTCAGTTATTTGTAGTGTTCCCAGAGGGTACTGCATTCACACATTGCCTAACAGGGAGCCCCTAGAGCAACCCAGCAACAACAGGCACTTATTGCCAATAAGTTTTTAAAGAGGATAACTTTAAAAAGACACTATGGAGAGTCCTAAAAATGACACCCATAAAAAGAGTTCAATGTTATTTGAGTGTGGAAAAAGGTTCCCACTCACTGAGGTATTTAAGGAAAAATATCCCACTAGTAAAGCAAAATGTTCTGGGCTTGAACCTGGTCAGGAAGATTTACCAGTTCTGTGCAAACCTTAGTCCAACTGGTGTCCGAGATAAGCAGTGGTGCGGTTTACAGAGCGCTGAAACCACAAAGTGGTGCTGATCCGAAGAGCCCATAGCTGCCGCCGACCATCGAATTTCTGCCGCAGGAGTCCCCAGACGTCCTCCCTCTTGTCCACAAGTGGGAGGCCCAGGAACACAGGATCTGCATCGCTGCAACCAGACAGAAGGCAGCTGGTCCCTCTTCCTCTAACCAAAGATACTGTTCTGACTTGGGGAACTTACCTCAGTGTCTGTAGCTTTCTCTTCTCAGTTGAGACTTGCAGTAGCTGCTTTTCTAGAGTTGATCGCAGCTCTAACTTTCACAAGTGTAACAGCTTGTGGCCCTACAGTGATTTTTCTTCAACAAACTCTTAGTGCAAGACTTACTATCGAAGAAGTGCCTCGGCTCCATAGACTTTGCTCCAATTGACTTTGGCTGTCATGACTCACTGCAGCCTCTTCTATTCCATTTGATTTTGATTCTTGCTGTCCCTCATAGGCAACACATTGGTTTTTAACTAATATTGCTGGGAAAGGTTTTTATCTAGATTTCATTGGGAGATTTAAAAGTGCTCACATGCTCTGAGAACCTATTTCCTTCCCTTTTTTCCTTTCTAACAACCTCAAGTCATATATAAATGCCATTACTGTCGTAGTTAGCGAAGTCACCTCAGGGTGTAGGGAGTGTGTATGAAGCATCTCTAAAGAGTATCTACTAGCTTTGTGGTGGTTCTGAGACGTATTTAAAAGTATTTGAGTATTGCATACATTGCCCTTTTTAAAGAATGCTCATTTAAAACTGACCATTAAATAAATAATTCTTTTTACTAGAAACCTTGAGTGTAAGAGTTATTTGGATACTTGTATTTGCGAATGTCAATGCTACAGCTCTACAGCTCACATTTACCCCTCTTGAGATAAGGCTGGTGCTCAGTCACACTACCAACTTGTTTAGTACATACCTATACCAATAGGTGGGTTACGTAATACCAAGAGGACAAGGGTCCTTTAGTCTCCCACAGGGTTAATACATCAATTCTTGCCAAACAACTACACAGGAATCACCAGAGACCTAAGGCAAGTAAATACCCAAAACAGCACAGTACCTCAGCACAGAAGATTTTGCAGCAGGAGAACTTCAGGATCTGCATCCAAAAACCTGGTCGGTGGATTCCTTGTCGTGGTGACTGAAAACAGGACCATGGAAAGGAATTTGCAGCAGGGATCAACGGGGAAGGCTCTAAAGGTTTTCCTTGCAGCTGGATGCGGCTCTGTGGATTTGGCGACTATTTCCGGAGCACAGAAGACAGAATATCGCTTGTCGGATTTTCGTCTTTTACCAAGGTCGAGCACTCTGGTGAGGGGACTTTTTGGACTTGATTCCTGTCTCTGGAGAGCCAGCAGGATGCCCACAAAGTTTCAGCGAGATTCGGAAGACGGGGCAATGCACAATGGCTTGAGGTCCCAGGGTATTGCAGCCCTGGAAGGTCACAGTACGACGTGGGATGGCTCAAAATGCAGGTCCTCTTGAGTCTAGTGTGTCTCACCAGGTTCTGGGTCAGGGTCGTCGTTTTCAAAGATCCCAGATCGATTGGAAGGAAGGGTTACAGCAGGCTCAGGTTACACAGCAGGCTCTCTGGTCGCAGGAAATCGTCTCAGATGCTTTTCCTTCATCCTCTTCGGTTTTGGTTCCAGTGTTCGACTTTTCTTCAGCTTCCAGGTTCGGGGTATTTAACAGGAATTACAGCACAACTTCTTTATTCTCTCCCTGCATTTTACAACAAGGGGCAGTCTGGTTGTCCAATCAGGACTGCCAGCCCCTCACTGGGATTTGTCCCCATTCAGGCAAGGAGGAAGACAAAGGGCTGTGGAGTTTTGGACTCCTCCCTCACTTCCTGCCTTCACAGACAGACTGGAACCTGGGCCGAAGATTTTTAAAAAAGAAAATCACACAAAGGAAATTTCCCACCCTGGATGTCAGAGGAAGGATGGACGAGAAACACTAAAATAGCGAAAAAACAAGACAGGGGTCATTCTGGTAAAATGAGCACCCTTGGGTGTCTTTACTGCAGCTGTGAGCATAGCATGCGGTAAAGGTGCACCGAATTAGTAAAAGGTATCGCTGCCATCAGGAACATTTACCATTGCTATGAAAATCTTACCCAACAATCACAAATACATCTAAATGTGCTGTATGGCTAATCTTCACAATTCTATTTAGAGGTGACGCATGGCTAATCTTCTCAATTCCATCTAAATGTGACACATGGCTAATCTTCACAATTTCATCCAAAAGTGACACATGGCTAATCTTCACAATTCCATCTAAATGTGACGAATGGCTAATCTTCACAATTCCATCTAAATGTGGCGAATGGCTAACCTTCACAATTCCATCTAAATGTGGCGAATGGTTAATCTTCACAATTTCATCTCAGTGTGACACATGGCTAATCTTCACAATTCCATCTAAATGTGACGAATGGCTAATCTTCACTGTGTTCCATCTAAATGTGACACAAGGCTAAACTTCACTGTGTTCCATCTAAATGTGACACATGGCTAATCTTCACTGTGTTCCATCTAAATGTGACACATGGCTAATCTTCACAATTCCATCTAAATGTGACGAATGGTTTATCTTCACAATTCCATCTAAATGTGACACATGGCTAATCTTCACTGTGTTCCATCTAAATGTGACACATGGCTAATCTTCACTGTGTTCCATCTAAATGTGACACATGGCTAATCTTCACAATTCCATCTAAATGTGACGAATGGTTTATCTTCACAATTCCATCTAAATGTGACACATGGCTAATCTTCACAATTCCATCTAAATGTGACACATGGCTAATCTTCACAATTCCATCTAAATGTGACGAATGGTTTATCTTCACAATTCCATCTAAATGTGACACATGGCTAATCTTCACAATTCCATCTAAATGTGACACATGGCTAATCTTCACAATTCCATCTAAATGTGACACATGGCTAATCTTCACAATTCAATCTAAATGTGACCAATGGCTAATCTTCACAATTCCATCTCAGTGTGACACATGGCTAATCTTCACAATTCCATCTAAATGTGACGAATGGTTAATCTTCACAATTCCATCTAAATGTGACGAATGGTTAATCTTCACTGTGTTCCATCTAAATGTGACACATGGCTAATCTTCACAATTCCATCTATATGTGACGAATGGTTAATCTTCACAATTCCATCTAAATGTGACACATGGCTAATCTTCACAATTCCATCTAAATGTGACGAATGGCTAATCTTCACAATTCCATCTAAATGTGACGAATGGTTAATCTTCACAATTCCATCTAAATGTGACACATGGCTAATCTTCACAATTCCATCTAAATGTGACGAATGGTTTATCTTCACAATTCCATCTAAATGTGACACATGGCTAATCTTCACTGTGTTCCATCTAAATGTGACACATAGCTAATCTTCACAATTCCATCTATATGTGACGAATGGTTAATCTTCACAATTCCATCTAAATGTGACACATGGCTAATCTTCACAATTCCATCTAAATGTGACGAATGGCTAATCTTCACAATTCCATCTAAATGTGACGAATGGTTAATCTTCACAATTCCATCTAAATGTGACACATGGCTAATCTTCACAATTCCATCTAAATGTGACACATGGCTAATCTTCACAATTCAATCTAAATGTGACGAATGGTTTATCTTCACAATTCCATCTAAATGTGACACATGGCTAATCTTCACAATTCCATCTAAATGTGACCAATGGCTAATCTTCACAATTCCATCTAAATGTGACAAATGGTTAATCTTCACAATTCCATCTAAATGTGACACATGGCTAATCTTCACAATTCCATCTAAATGTGACACATGGCTAATCTTCACAATTCCATCTAAATGTGACACATGGCTAATCTTCACAATTCCATCTAAATGTGACGAATGGTTTATCTTCACAATTCCATCTAAATGTGACATGGCTAATCTTCACAATTCCATCTAAATGTGACGAATGGCTAATCTTCACAATTCCATCTAAATGTGACGAATGGTTAATCTTCACAATTCCATCTAAATGTGACACATGGCTAATCTTCACAATTCAATCTAAATGTGACCAATGGCTAATCTTCACAATTCCATCTCAGTGTGACACATGGCTAATCTTCACAATTCCATCTAAATGTGACAAATGGCTAATCTTCACTGTGTTCCATCTAAATGTGACACATGGCTAAGCTTCACTGTGTTCCATCTAAATGTGACACATGGCTAATCTTCACTGTGTTCCATCTAAATGTGACGAATGGCTAATCTTCACAATTCCATCTCAGTGTGACAAATGGTTAATCTTCACAATTCCATCTAAATGTGACACATGGCTAATCTTCACAATTCCATCTAAATGTGACGAATGGTTAATCTTCACAATTCCATCTAAATGTGACACATGGCTAATCTTCACAATTCCATCTAAATGTGACGAATGGTTAATCTTCACAATTCCATCTAAATGTGACGAATGGCTAATCTTCACAATTCCATCTAAATGTGACACATGGCTAATCTTCACAATTCAATCTAAATGTGACCAATGGCTAATCTTCACAATTCCATCTCAGTGTGACACATGGCTAATCTTCACAATTCCATCTAAATGTGACAAATGGCTAATCTTCACTGTGTTCCATCTAAATTTGACACATGGCTAAGCTTCACTGTGTTCCATCTAAATGTGACACATGGCTAAGCTTCACTGTGTTCCATCTAAATGTGACACAAGGCTAATCTTCACAATTCCATCTAAATGTGACGAATGGTTTATCTTCACAATTCCATCTAAATGTGACACATGGCTAATCTTCACTGTGTTCCATCTAAATGTGACGAATGGTTAATCTTCACAATTCCATCTAAATGTGACACATGGCTAATCTTCACAATTCCATCTAAATGTGACGAATGGTTAATCTTCACAATTCTATCTAAATGTGACGAATGGCTAATCTTCACAATTCCATCTAAATGTGACACATGGCTAATCTTCACAATTCCATCTAAATGTGACGAATGGTTAATCTTCACAAATCCATCTAAATGTGACACATGGCTAATCTTCACAATTCCATCTAAATGTGACGAATGGCTAATCTTCACAATTCCATCTCAGTGTGACACATGGCTAATCTTCACAATTCTACCTTAATATGACACATGGCTAATCTTCACAAGTTGGTCTATTGCAACATTTCCTGCCCCACTATACATCTTAGTAGAGCACATTTCCTGCCCCCCAACATACATCTAGGTGCGACATTTCTTTCTCAGTATACTGCTAAAGAGTGATTCACAGGCCCTAATTAAAGGCATGGTCTAGTAAAAAAATGTATTTAAAAAATAGATAGGCAACATAAAAAAAAAAAAAATACTAGCATTCTCTTTTTTAAAACTTCCTATGTAAAATTTTGAGCTATTCAAGCTCAAAATTCGCAAAAGCAAGCACATGGGCGCATCCATTTTGTGAAATGGATGCCCTCCTGTGTTGGCTTTTGCGGCACTAATGAAGGAAAAGCCAGCCAGCTGTAGTAAACAAAAGCTACCGCTGGGTGGCTTTCCCTTCATTTGTGCTGTACGCATAGGACGGGGTCCGGAGACCAGAGCAGGAAAGCTGCAGCTGAATCTGAATCTCGGTAAGTGCTACTTATTTAAAAAAAAAGATAAGCACTAGCTGGGGTTTTTTTTTCTAAATTTTCCGGGCTGGGGGAGCCCGGAAAACTTAGAAATAAAACCGCAGCTTTAAAAACGTTGTATTTATGTTTGCGGTCGCTTTTGAAGCGACCGCAAACATAAATACAACGTTATTGTGTTGGAAAACGCTGCGGTTTTTCTTTCCAAGTTTCTCAGGCTCCTCAGGCTCCGGCTCGGAGGAGCCTGAGAAACTCAGAAAGAAAAACCGCAGCATTTTCCAAAACAACTGCGTTGTTTCCGCCTGAATCTGCTTTCCCATTTGGGGCTCTGGAAAGCAGATTTAGGCAGAAACAACGCACATTTAGCATTTCCCTTTTGGGGCTCTCGGGCCCCCCGTGGGGAGCCCGACAGCCCCAAATGGGAAATCAGCTGTAGGCAGAAACACTGCACAATGTAAACACAACCATGTTGTGTTTCTGCCTGCCTTGGCTTTCACTTTGGGTCTCCGGTGCTCCCCTGAGGGAGCACCGGAGACCCAAAGTGATAGCCACAGCAGGCAGAAACACAACGCGGTTGTGTTGGAAAACGCTGCGGTTTTTCTTTCCGAGTTTCTCAGACTCCTCCGAGCCGGAGCAGCCTGAGAAACTTGGAAAGAAAAACCACAGCGTTTTCCAACACAATAGACCGCATACATAAATACAACGTTTTTAAAGCTGCGGTTTTATTCCTACGTTTTCCGGGCTCCTCCATCCCGGAAAACTTAGAAAAAAAAACCCAGCTAGTGCTTATTTTTTTTTTTAAATAAATAGCACTGAGATTCAGCTGCAGCTTTCCTGCTCTGGTCTCCGGTCCCCGTCCTCCACGTACAGCACTAATGAAGGGAAAGCCACCCAGCGGTAGCTTTTGTTTACTACAGCTGGCTGGCTTTTCCTTCATTAGTGCCGCAAAAGCAAAAGCCAGCACAGGAGGGCATCCATTTCACAAAATGGATGCGCCCATGTGCTTGCTTTTGCGAATTTTGAGCTTGAATAGCTCAAAATTTTACATAGGAAGTTTTAAAAAAGAATGCTAGTATTTTTTTTATGTTGCCTATCTATTTTTTAAATAAAATGTTTTACTAGACCATGCCTTTGAGATTTAGAAGGTAGTGAAGTGGTGGGGTTTACTAAAGTACAGTAATGGCTGTACTCCCCGTCTACACCACATCCACCAGCATTCCTTCCTCCCTAGAGTGTGACGTGGCTGTTTTGCCATAGCTACAACTGAATTTAATCTATCATTTGGTTGGAATCCGAGGTATCCTTGAGATCAATCGTTTCACACCCCTTGGCTGTTGCAAGATCTCCCTAAGAATAAGGCTAGATGCCATGACACTCTTGACCCGCGCACAACATCTACTTCCCAATACATGCAGCGGCTAAGGTGGTACACAATTCTTTACAATTCTAGGACTTCTGCTCCGAGGCAAGGCAGCAGGACGTACAAGAAATCCAAATGCGCATCTTTTAATTCTGCAATGATGTGATTTACACTACTCACCATAAACAGGTCGAACTCCTCCTCGTTCCGGGCAATCATCTGGTTCACGGTCTCATCATCTGGGACCTCATCTTCCTCCTGTGGAAATAAAGCACTGCTTTTCACTTGTGAGGCACCCGTACGCCAGGTAACAGTAGCAGCAGCAATTATGACAATTGCAATGAATACTCAAAATAGAACTGTACAGAGCCTTACCCAGAACCATTAACATGAGGGCATTGCATCCAATGCATTTTGCATTCATCAAAGTAAATACACTCATGCAGTAAACCTGCAACTAACCAACCACCTGGGCCGAGAGACTGGCCACGAGCAATAAATAAAATAAGCTAAGGAGGGTTTCAAGTTTCTCCATCAGAAACTAGAACAGTCATCTTTCAGTTTATTAGAGCACATCACAAAATAGCAGTGTTCTCTCCAAGGAGAAATTTCTGCAGGATGAAAGCACTGTGCCCCATTGGCTAAAATCTCTCATGTGTTGAAGCCACAACTGAGAGCATGCAATGCAATATACCAATTGCCATCGCTGGGAGGAGAAAACAAAAACCCAGGCAGCCTGGAATGCACAGATTTTATCACGACACACCCTGAAGCTACTTTAATGCAATGGCACCCTCTTAGCTGTGTGGTGCCTCTTAATTCAAGAAAATGATTTAAGAGCAGCAAATGGACAAGCCCTCTATCCCCACTCCCACCACCTCCCATCCCAGGTTTGTTTTGTGGTTTCATGAAAACGTATCCGCCCTGCAATCAAAGGAAGGGTCTTTCTGGACCTGCAAAACAATATTAAGCACCAGTTACTAAGAGTAAAACATGTACAATACTGGTGCTCCACTGCAGCCAAGAAGGAGCCATTTGAGTGCAGTCTAAATTAGTGAACATGTCCTTCCATTGTGGGATCATGAAGCCAATGAAGCCAAGTGGAGGCTTTTTATTTTTTAAAACAACGGAAATTTAGCATATTCAACCTCCACTAAAATCAAAAGTGGGTTTCAGGACATACATTCTAGAAAACGCAATCCTTTACAGATTATAGGGAAGGCTACAAATCAGTAATGTGTTTTGGGATCTTGAGAAAATGTGGGATAGGGAAGCACAGAGAGCACATACAATGAGGTCTTGAAAACAATGCAAACATGAAAGCAAAACATGTTAGGAACACATATGTTACAGTGAATTCCGTATGGCCTGTCAGGATACACTGGAAGCAGGGTAATTGGGGATAAGGAACTGGTGCATTTAGAAGGGAGGTGGGAATAGGTGAAGAGGACAGCAAGCAGCTTTGAGCATGTGTGGTCACTCCTAGCAGGAGCAGCACACCATAATAAACCGGCTTTGCTGAGGATCCTAGCAAGTGGAGCGGCCCGAGCCACCTCACACTTGCAGCCTGCACTACCATGCTTCTACAGCTGATGGGATGATGGTGAGTGAGCCCAGCAGTTAAGACAACGAAAATCAATTTGCTTTGTGTTAATAGCATTTGGGAGTTCTCGCCACACAAAGCACATGCAGGCTTCTATATGAACGTGCTCCAAAACGCTCAGCCTTACGCTTTTATCCGCAAGGAAAGCTTGTGGCAGAACAGGTTGTATGACACAGACTTTCATTTATTCTGGTGGACAGCTAACGAAAGTTTCAAGAGGAGTCTGAGCTTCACCAAGGGCTCTCCCATTTCACATGCTACCTTCTTAACTACTTTCTTGGCAAGGGCCATGATAAAACTGTGAATTTAAATGAATATCCTCCGGATAATTCAAATGACTGGCAGTGCTATGAAGGTTAACAAGGTTACAGGTTTAGAAATTAATCCAAGGATGAGGAACCCAGGATATTAACAGTTTATGAAGTACAACTCACAAACAGAATTCGCTTTTTGGTGCTCAAATTTATAAATCACCCATCTTTGTACTTAAAAATGCGAGTGGCTTAGTTGGACACACAGGATTTGAACTATTTACTCTCTAATCTCTGCAGTGCCCGTATTCTCAGACTCAACTATCTGAAGGCCTGAAACCTGCAATGGGTGGTTTCAGACCAGCAACCCTCTATGGATCCAGCAAAAAGAGAATATACAAATAGGAGGCTTTCATAGGTCTTAGATTATTGTCTATGCAACCCCTCATAACGAAGCAAACAGTAAAATGTAGCCGACACATTTTCATGATTGTGAAAAATATGAGTGGGAGAAAGAGGACAGACTTAGGTGTTAGAAAGGGAAGGATTCTAAAACCGAAGCCCATCAGGTGTGGTCCCCACGATGAGGCAGTAGAGATCAAATGGGGAGTTCCAGTGGAGAGGGGGAACCGGTTTGCAGATTAAGCAACAGTGCTTAGCAAACCATCATGTAGTTTAAGGCTTGGGCACTAAGGTGCAGGAGGGGGGAACATATATAAAAGTATATATGTACATGGGCAGACTAATGACAAAGCAGAGTAAGCGAACAACACAGACAAAATGTTTCTAAGGCAGGAGCCCAAGGAGGGTTTCAGGAAAACTTACAGTCGCCAGCGAGTCGGTTACCCCTTCCTGACCAGTTACCTCATCCTGTTCTTCGTGCTCCAGAATAGCTTGCAGGAAAGCTCTCCGTTCATGGCTGGAGGATTTTTGGTCAAACATGCCCGCCTGGATTACCTTCTGGTCTACATTAAGTTTGTACTTAGCAGCAGCAAGAATTTTTTCCTCAACACTGTTAACAGTGCAGAGGCGAAGTACGCGCACTTCATTTGTTTGACCAATGCGGTGGGCTCGGTCCTGTGCCTGCAAATCCTGTATTGATGAGGAAAAAGAAAACCGTCTTATACAGGCATCCACTTATGAAAACAAGACTACATTGAGCACTCTTCCATACAACGGTGAGAGAAGTATGCACCAACTTGCATTCACCTAACTTGCTCACCCATCTGCGACTGACATGAGCCATCCGTAAACAAACACCCAATCTACTTCAACAAGTAATCATACCCAGAAAGCATCACTAGACAATGACTATGCACATTACAGTCATCATTCCATCCAACAGGCCAACCTTTTAAAAAGGTGTACAATATACCTATCGTTTTTGTCAGTGAAAGACAACGCATTTACCCTTTGAAGTGCATTTCTCACTGCTAAACTCTTCCTACAATCAACTCTTATTATATAGCCATTCCACGCAAAGGACGCTACACTTTTTCAGATAATCGTGAATACCCAATGTGCTTTATTGCATCCCAGAATCTACCCACTCCCACTGCACTTTCCTGCGGCAACCTCATCACAAACCACTGTACTATGCCCAATCACACTCCTCTAGCACCCAAACAAAACATTTAACTCCATCTAAGAAACCCACCTTGTGCCATAGACTGCACCCCCAGGCTTGAAAACGCTGCAATGCATCACCCAACCTTGTATCACCTCTTTTCTCTACTCCAAAGAACAACTACTTCTGTGGCATGCGGTCCCCTCCAAGCCTGTCCATTAATGCAAGATAGGTTAGCAGATGAACTGGGACCGATAGGGATGCCAATTTGCCGTAATATGGTCAACTAGCATCCCTTCTGCAACGCCAGTTTCCTTTGTGTTAGTTACCAGCGCTTGTAGTATGAACAAGGGCTTGCTCATGCCTGTAACACGTTGTCCACGGCAATCATGGCAAAAAAACAAACCCTTTCCATAGGGCCACTAGGACTTTACTTTCCAAGAATAACCTTTAGAGATCTCCACTACAGTGGCAACTATGCCAGTGGCCTGGTCGGTCGCAGGAGCCACTGTGGCCCTTGTAATTAGTTCATGCTTCCACCCAATCCTTGGAGCTTTTCATCAGGGACTCAAATGAAAACAAAAGGGTGTGTAACCTGGTGAGGATTCCAGTCGCTGTCGAAGATGATGACTGTATCAGCAGACTGAAGGTTCAGGCCAAGCCCCCCCGCACGAGTGCTTAACAGGAAGACAAAATATTCTGAGCCGGGCTCATTAAATGTTTTCAGCAGCAAGCCACGGTCTTCAGCTTTCGTGGTCCCTGTCAAACAATTTAAGAAAAAAAGAGCGGTGAGGAAAAGACATAGAAGTGTCCCGTGAAACCAATGTGCTTTGCATGAATGGGACAGTTATTTCCAACTATATTGCTCGAGATCGTTATACAATAAATAAAAAAAATGAACAAATAAAGATCAGAACAGTTTTCCCAGCCATTACAGGGGATGTACAGTTTTTACACAAATTAATTATGTTCTCCAAACTGTTTCATATTCTGCCTATTGACCAGTGTAAAAACACATTCCTGTGCATCGTATTTTCAAAATGTTTGTAAGAATGCCTTTCTATGTTTGTCCACCATTTCGAAAGTGTTTTCAAGCCCTTGCAAAGAAGTGACATCTGAGGGTCAAGAGGAAGTGCAAACTGAGGATTCTTATAGCTGCACCAGGGCAAATAAACGCTGGAACTGTGTTGGGGAGATTTATAATTTTTATACGTCATCCCCTCGGCCTGGTAGGGCCCCCAGCACTTTTTTCTGGACCTTTTTCTTTAAATCCTGAAGGAGTAGGGCCTTTTTCCACTCATTCATTCTTATGGGTTCTGTCTTTCGGAACTCTATTCTTGGTATTCTACCTTGGTTCTACCTGTACCATGGACGGAGTCTGTCTGCTCGATAGCTCTTAAAGGCATCTGTGATTTACTACAGCAGAACATAGCTCTGTTAGAACAGTTCTGAAGTCCTTGGGAGCTTCCTGGAGCTCGGGTCCGGCTTAAAAACAATGCACTCTATTCTGGTGTTCCTGTCCCCTGGCACTTGGTTTCAGCAGCAACAAAGAAGTACGGCCAGCAGGGAGAGGGGTTCCAGTCAAGTTACACTTGGGGTCAGTTAGTCCCACCAACCCACGGGAAGAAGTAGTCCTTTGCGAGTGTTAAGATGGATTTCTGAACTCTGACCTGGAGGGGCAGAGGTTCAGAAGGCCAGCCTAGTTTCTTGGAACAGGGTAATATCTCGACAAGCCAGACCAATCAGGGTAGCGATGGCGGCTGTCAAGACTAAGTCTCAAGAGGGGGGAGGGTGACTGAAAGCCCACAATGAGCACACAGCAAGGGCACTTACAAATTACTCCAGACAGGTGTTGTAATAAATGTGTCTATATTTTTAATATAAGGCTTTTGTGACATCGACCATAGCAAAGAATCACAATAATACTAAAGTAAACCAACACATCACAATCAATACAATATATATACAAGACCGAGGCGTCTAAGGAGTTAGGAGCACGTAATATGTAGACCACCTAGATGGGGAGGAAAACAGGCAGTGCAAGTAATCATTAGACCCAGTTCAATATCTGAAATACACCTAACTAGGAGGATGTCCGAGCCCTACGAAGAGAGGAGCCTTATGCTCAAAAGTACCTGCACGCGCTGGTGCCGATGGACAAAGCAGGGCCTCTTCAAGGATATCAGGCAGTTCAGGAAGGTGAATGAAGCGATGCAGAACAAGTCCCCACTACTCAAGCAAGGCCTCCACTTGTGGGCAGAGGCAGGGTGAGAGTGCGGGGTAGAGTCGCTATTTTGCAACAGCGGTAGAAAAGAAACGGACTCCTGCGCGAGCGACCACCGGTTGGGATATGGACTACTCATCGGTCCCAGACGCAGGCAGGCCCAGATTTCTCTAGTTCAGGTCACGTTGCTGGCAGGTTCAGCTGCGATGATCAGGACGTCTTGACACCGTGTAGATTCTGCGTAGCAGGATCGAGGGTGTCCCAAATGCAGCGGACGTGCACAGGTTGTTACCACAGCAGAGCAACACGGCAACCGCGTTTACTCTGGTCCGGGCGCACTCGTCTCACTTCAGACCTGGGAATGCCAAGTGTACGGAATTCAGTGTGAGGGTGTCGTGGACGCAGAGCAAGTAGTAAACCGAGTTTCGAGGGCTTCCCCGAAACGGCGGCGGTGACAGAGCAAAGCGTCCTGCGTAAGCTGGTCAGCCCACTGGTTGGCCCAGGGACACTTCCGAAGAGGCTTACTTGCAGGGTTCGATGAATGTTCCGGGAATAGTTGATCCCACTATTCCAATGGGTTCAAGCGCCTTCGCAGACCTTCTAGGACGATCAGATGCAGAGGGGTCTCGCAGGACGACAGCAGTTCAGGGTGCCAAACCTTCAGGTGGTCACCAGCGGTTCCTCGACTCAGCTTCTTGTTGCAGGATACTTGGCTCCTTATTCCTTGTTCGGTGTGAACTCAGGCGATCGACATGGTAGTGGTGTTTTCAGCCTCCTCTTACCCAAAGTTCCCTTCGTGCCAAAACGGAGAGGACCCAATGGGAGATCTGCTCACAAACACACCATACGTGGACCGATCACGGACCACAGTGGTCCCAGGCATTCAGGACACTCCAGACTCTCTGGTACCCAGGATGTTTATTGGGACCAGACATCCCAGCCCACATCCTGGAGGCACACACAAGGCATGCAGAAGCCCACGAAAGCTTTGGGGTTTCGCGGGAAAGTGCATGACCAAATAAGGACTGCCCCGGGTCGGCTCAACCTGGGGGAAGGTGAAGGGGCAAGACGGTCAGCGGACAGGACAAAGAACCTCGTGGCATGGCCATTTTGGGAGCCAGGCCACCTATTTGTGCCAAACGCAGTAAGCGCGGATAACATGGCAAAAAAAGGGTTCAAAACACAAAAGAAACGATAGCTGCCACCAGTCCTGTCCGTGACACACTTGCACAGTTCATAATAAGTCCAGGAAGAGGTTTCTAGGGCCTTTGGAATGACTAGAGACCAAAGAGCGCGGTAATGTAAGTTACGGTGCACTCTTGTTTCATGTTGCACAAAAGCTGCAACATGAGGAAAGGACTAAGGGAAACAAAGTCTCCCAGTACTGACTGTGTTAAGGGCATGTCAGTTTCCCCATAGGAATTGAGCGAAAGCCCAGAGGAGTGCGGCGGAAGGCTGCACTTCTTTGGCAAAGTCTAGATCAGGGTGTAAAACAACAGCAAAATGTTTGGGGGTTGCCAAATGGAGGGAAAATTACATACAATTATGAAATCTTTCCTAACAGCGGGCTTCTCGAGTCGATTCGAAATTGGAGCTTCAGGACTGCAGCAGGGCTTCACTGGGCAAACCAATGGTCCAGGAGGGTGCGGCAAGCTTCTCTTCCAGTTTCTTCTTCAGTTCCTTCATCCAGTGGTCGACTCTGCCTTCTTTGAAAAAGACCTTGCCATTTATGCAAGTCCTCCAAGGACAGACAGCCAGCCAATCACCTTTGGGTGCATTCCTGTAACCAAGGAGAATAAGCACAGGGAGTTTCAGAAACCTCCCTCGCTTCCTGCCCTGCCAGACACGGCATCATCAGGGAATCCCACCAAAGACAAAATGAACAAAGGGACCAAACCTGGTTTGGCGCGCAGAAAGGACCCCTCAGGCAAGAAATGGCGAAAAAGAAGACCGGGCCATTTTGACAAAATGGTCAACCATGGGTTAAATACTGCAGTTGAGGATTCAGCCTGCAATAAAAATGCACAATGGTAGCAAAAATAAAACACTGCCACAAGCCATTAATTGTAGTGAGGGTAACATACAAATGTTACATGAGAAGGTAGTCAAAGGGGATACTAAGTAACCCCTCCGGCACTCCACATAAAATGGTGTGTGCTGGGTCTACAAAGAGAAAAGGTAAGTAAAGTCAATTTCACTTTACTATTCTTGGGAACAGTAGTTCACACAAGACAAGGTATTTAAACCTTTGGAGAAATCTAAAGGATTTCTTTGCGACGCTGCACTGAAGTTGCTGTGTGTCACCACACAACAAATAAATGCTTATGGAGTTTGTCAGACTCCAAAAACAAAGGAAACATACAACCCAAATCAGGTCAAAACACATGGGTGAGTGGGGAAAATAGCTCACTCACTCCAGGGTTAAAATTAAAGAGTCCTAAAGTCCAGCAAAAGAGCTGGGGGTCTCAAAGTTTGAAGGGAATTAGCTCAGAAATGAGAATTCTCCTCAACAGTCCCCTAGACCCACCAACGTCCTCAGGCAAACCGATTTATATTGGTTGTGGTAGACCATGCTACCAGGTATCCTGAGGCCATACCTATGAACAATGTTACTGTTCAGGCAGTGGCTAAGGCCCTCCTTGGTATTTTTA
This sequence comes from Ambystoma mexicanum, assembly GCF_040938575.1. NCBI lineage: Eukaryota > Metazoa > Chordata > Amphibia > Caudata > Ambystomatidae > Ambystoma > Ambystoma mexicanum. The sequence continues at coordinate 1,253,091,134 of NC_090926.1, forward strand.
CCATGGTAGGCTTTCCTAAGGAAGTCATCTGTAACAGGGGATCACACTTTAGGTCTCACGACATGCAGACAATGTGGACAAACTGTGGAGTCACTTACAAGTTCTCAACAGCCTACTATCCCCAACCAATGGGTTGGTGGAGAGGTTTAACTGTACTACGAAGAGCATGATAGGTGCTTTAGAGGAGCCCCTTAGAACAAAGTGGGACCTTCATCTGCCATGCCTTCTCTTTGCTTATAGAGAAGTCCCTCAAGCAAGGATGGGATTTAGTCCCTTTGAACTTCTTTATGGTCATCCAGCCGGAGGCTCTTTGGCCCTGATCAAGGAAGGGATGGAGAGTGCTCCTTCACTACAGCCAGTGAGAGTTGTTAGGCAGAATTCTCAAATGTTCCAGTTGCCTCCACCTTAGAGACCCCCAGCAACTTTGCTGGATTTTGAGGACTTGATTTTTTTACCTGGCGAGAGTGAGGCCCATTTTTCCCCACTATATCATGTATTTTAATGTGATTTTTGAACACTGTTTTTTTGTTGTGGAGTCTGACAAACCTCATAAGCATCATCTTTTACATTGCGTCATACAGCACCTTCAGTGCAGTGGCACAGGGAAGACTTTCAGTTTTCCCAAAGGTTTAAATATCTTCTCTTGGCTAAACTACTGTTTCCCAGAGCAGTAAAGTGAAATTGACTTTACTTACATTTGTAACTTTCTAAACCCAGCGCACACCATCTTAAAATAGGGTGCTGGAGGGATTACCTAGTATCCCCTTTGTCTAGCTTCTCATGTAACATATTTATGTTACCCTTTCCTATGTTCGCAGCTGCAGTAAAGCACCCAAGGGTGCCATTTTTGTCAAAATGGCCCGGTCGTCTTTTTTTACCAGTTCTTTGTGGAAAGGTCCTTCTTGAGATTTACGCCGCGCGACAAACCAGTTTTGACCCCTTTGTTCGCTTTGCCTTTGGCAGGATTCACGGGTGAATCCCGCCTCTGGCTCCAGGGTGTCTGGGGTGGGCAGGTGGGCAGGAAGTGAGGGAGGTCCCCGAAACTCCCTGTGCTTAGTCTCCTGGGATACCCAAAAGCACTCTTTAGTAATTGGCCGGCTGAATGTATGACAAGGACAGCCACCTTGCTGAGTGACTGACAGCTAGGCTGGATAAATGAGAGAGAACTGAATAAAAGGCAAGGCTTTTGGCTTGGAAGGCAGAGTCGACCACGAAGGAACCGAAGAAGAACTTGAAGAGGATGCCTGCTGCAACTCCTGGACCGTTGGTTTGCCCGGTGAAGCATGGCTACTGTGCTGAAACGCCAAATTCGTAGCAACAGAGAAGACCCTTCAAGGACATTCTCTTGGAGCTGGTTGCATTTCCACAGAGTTGCTGCTGGAAACTGAATAGCCAGGGAGAGTGTGTGCATTGCTTTTAAGATGGCCAAGAACTCCAGGACTCCCAGGAAGCAAGACTGACTGAGCCTGAGCCCCCTCAACAGAGTGCGGGGGCCCAGAAGCAAGCAACGTCCATTTCGAAAGCCAGAAACTGCAATGTTGCTATTTGCGGTAGTCCAGAGGAGCTGAAACACCAAAGTGCCACTTGTTGCAAAGATTGCTGGTTGTGAGCGTTGACCATCCCATTGCAGGAGTCCCCAGAAGTCCTCCCTCTTGTCCCCACGACTGAGGCCCAGGAACAGTGAGATCTGCAGGGCTGCACAGGAACAGAAGTCATCTGCTGCACTTTTTCTTCAATACAAAGGTACTGTAAAAGTCTGAGAGAACTTACCTCTCACTGTAGAGTTGCTTGCATCTTCTACTACTCACACTTCTAATCAGCTTGTGGCCCTACATTTGATTCTTCTTTTCTTCAAAGAGTTCTAAAACATTTTGCAAAGACTTTTCTACTTACTTACCATAAGTGCTTCAGCCCATATAAGACTTTTGCCCATTGACTTTGGATTAACCGGTTATAATGAATGACTCTGATTTGAGGATCCAAAAGTATTTGCCTGCTTAAGAATATGTGTGGTCTCTTGCTTGTTCTAATAATCTTTTCCTTTGACCAATTTCTAAGAGTATTCTAATTGCAACAGTAAGATATTAATGTTCCCAGATACCTAGCTATTGAAGTCACCTGAGGGTGTAGGTTATGACTGTGGGCCATCCCAAAAGGGTCTTTACTGATTTAGAAACTAAGAGTATACAGTTTTTGTAGTGTATTTGTGTGATGCTTTATATTGCTCCCTTCTGAAGACGACTTATTCTAACTGACTGATAAATGAATAATTGTTCATTCAAGAAACCTTGTGTGTAAGTGTTCATTTGAATACTAGTCACTGAGAATCTCTGTAGCTCCCCTGCAGCTCACATCGACTCCTCTTGAGATAAGCATGGCTGCTCAGCCACAATACCAACCTGTGTAGCACAGAGTTATACCAAAGGTTGGGTTCCTATTGTCAGGAGGTCAAGGTCATGGGGATTCTGCATACAATCTTGCCCAACTCTGGTGGCAGGCGGTGAGGATATATTGTAGAGTTGTTACACTAAGAATTTGGTTTACTTTTATTCAATTAAAAATTCTTCACACGGCTAAGCTCCACTAGAAAAGCAATTGTAACATGCCAGATATGGATAACTTCAGGCAGGAAGCCCTGATCCTTTTAACAGTAGAACAACTGAAAGAAATGTGTAAAGTCAGGAATTTCCCCATTAATGGAAAATGATAATGAGGATGATAATTCAGAGTCTAACTCTAATATTGTTAAAGAGTCAGAGGAGTCTCAGGAAGAGAGCCCCCTTTACCTCAACATGCCCTAATGCCTCAATTTAGCAATAGGGAACCCACAAGGTCCAGCACTGAGTCCAGAATCTGTGTCGCTTTAGAAAATGAGACTTCAGATAGAGTTCAAAAGATTACAAATCCAAGCTGAAACCAAACATCAGGACATCAAACTAAGGAAAATGGAAATGCAAGATGCTCTTGAAATGAAGAAATTGTCTCTTGAAAATGTTTCTCTCCCAGAGTCTTCTAGGTCTTCCAGTCCAAAGGACTGTGCATGCCCAAAGAAGCTGTGAGTATGTACGATGTGAAACTTGATATTTTGGATTAGTTGGGTGCTTTTGAATAGAACTATGGGATTACGGTTGTCACACGGAATGACAATGTATTACTTACCGTAAGAGCATTTCTGATGGTTGTATCTGCTTATATTCACATGCTGTGCATAGGTCCGACATCCAGTGGTCACTGCGGAGTATTGCATTTTGTTTTTCGTAGTCGAAAAGGGGACGTCGACAAGGCGTGTCTGTAACACTATCCCTATAGTGACGTGCGTTGTACCCACAATCCCTCACGCGTCGAGGTCCCTCAGATTGTTTTTTTCCGCCCAGCTACTGCCTCTCTGGTTGCAACTGACTCTGCAATGGAGGTGGGGGATCTTGAAAGATTGGAGCATGAAAATGTGAAACTAGCTTTGATAGCTAGATTTGGGATAACTCCTTCCAAGTACCTTAAGAGGTATAGGACCCTCAAAAAAAGACTGATGGTACCCCTTGGGCTACCTGAGTGTGTGAATGTTTGAAGAACTTAGATGGTTGAGTAAAGGGTTAAAGAGTTAACACTTTTGAAGGAATGAGAAATCTATTTTGGTTAGAATCTATTTTTGATGCCCGCTCTCCTGAGCTGAGACAGCACTTGGCTGACTCAAAAGAGATTGATCCCAAGGAGCTAGCAAAAGCTGCTGACTTGTGGGTTGCCACCAAGCCTACTCACAAAGATTCTGGGGCCACTCACAAAAAGGTTGAGAGGAAGCAGCACAAGAAAAGTGACAAAGATCATTCTAAAACCTCGCATCCAAAAGAGCGCCACATGCCAAACCAGAGGGAAGTCAGCAGAAGCCCCCATTTGTCAAAACATTTGGAAAATGTTATGCTTGTGGGTCAACCGACCATGTGAAAGGGGATCCCAGATGTAAGGGTAAACCTTCAGGCATCCACACTGCCTCCTTAGCCTGGATACCTGAGGGAGAAGTTCATATGGCAAGTGGAAACTCTGAACTACTGGCTGAAGACCCCATTGGAGTCTCTGCCAGTGTTTTAGTGCCCCTGGGTCTGTGGGAACAGCAGAATTTAGATGTGAATAACTCTATACCAGGTAACACAAAAGGATACTACAAGGACAGTGTACTTGTAAATGGCCAGGAGACCCCTGCCATAAGAGACACTGGGGCTAGCATCACAGTGGTGGATGAAACTTTCAAACCTGAGGATGTTGCTAAGGCACCCAAAGGCCCCACTAAGTTTGCTTGAGGCCCTATCCAGATGGTTCCAATACTACCAGCTCTCATCCAGTGCAACAATATGACTAAGAATACCTGTCAGTGTACAAAGTGAGGTGCCTGGGAGAGTCCTGCTGGGGAATGACTCAAACTCTAAGTTGTATCGAGCACCCCAAGCCTCCCAGTAAAAGGAAGGAGGAGAAGACTAGGAAGGCCAGAGAGCTCACTTTAAATGACCCTGTGGGTTGTTACAGAAGAACCTATAACACCAGTCCACAGGAAAAGCCAACTTCTATTTCCAGGAAGAAAGAGACAAAGGGGAAACCCAATGTCCCAGGACACAAGAAAGATAGCACTCTTGTGCATCAAACCTCAAACCAGGACATCCCTGAGGGGACAGTCCAAAGTCACACCTGTCACTACTCCACCAGCTGAGGCTAAGTGTGAGGTCCAACCAGAAGAGGTTGAGTCAGCTTCTGATGACATTGCTGAAAGAAGACATCCCGCGCCCTGTTGGAGATCTGGATCCTAAAGATCATCCTGAGCTGCAGACTTTGCTTGCAGAAGGTGGCCCCTGTAGGGCAGACATTAGCAGAGGTCAAAGAGAGTGTCCCACTCTTGAAGGACTTCGCCAACAGGCAGCTTCCCAGCTGGAAGGGCAAGAGCCAGGGAAACACAGGCTGTACTGGGAGGACGGCCTCCTCTACAGCCTATTGAGTCTACCCCCAGGGGACTACAGAAGACTTTTAGTGCCTCAGAAGGTGAGATCTCAGTTTCTACAGTTAGCCCATGAGATTCTATTAGCTGGTCACTTAAGCTTTAAGAAGACCAAGGAAAGGCTTTCTCTTTATTTCTACTGGCCCAAGATGGGGTCTGTTGCAGATACATTCTGTAGAAGCTGTTGGGGAGAATTCTCATAAATGTGCCAATTCCCTTCAACTTAGAGACCCCCAGCAACTTTCCTGGATTTTGAGGACTTGATTTTTTTACCTGAAGAGTTTGTGAGCCTTTTTTTCCCCACTCTTTCATGTATTATGTATGTTTTACTCTTGTGTTCTTTGATTATGGAGTTTTAGACAACTCCATAGGCATCATCTTTTCATTTGAGTCACACAGCACCCTCAGTGCAGCAACACAGGGAAGCTTTTTGGGCTGTCCCAAGGTTTAAATACCTTTTCTGGGATAAACTACTGTTTACCAGAGAATGTAAGGTTAAATTGACTTTACTAGTCTTTTTAAATTCCTAGACCCAGCACACACTATCTTCCTATAGAGTGCTGGAGGGGCTGCCTGGTATCCCCTGTGTCTAGAAACTCATGTAGCAGTCAAATGCTACCCTTTCCTATCGAAATGGCTGGTGGCAGTGGTTTTACAACGAACTACTATGATTTTTTCTGACCGTGAACACCGGTAGCTAAAAATTGCAGGAGCCATGTTATCAAGATGGCACCAAAATCCCCTTTGTTTAAACAGGTCCCGGTCTTTTTTCGCGATTTGTTTTTGGAAAGGTCCTTCTAAAGTATGTCTCTGTGTGCCAAACCATGGTTGGTCCCTTTGTTCCTACGCCTTTGGCGGGCTTCAGGACTGAAGACTGCCTCTAGCGCCTGAGTGTCTGAGGTGAGCAGGAAGTGAGGGAGGTGCCCCAAACTCCCAGTGCTTAGTCTGCTAGGAGATGCAAATGCACTCTGGCTTGATTGGCTGGTTGACTATCCGGCAAGGACAGCCACCCTGCTGGGTGAGTGACAGCTAGGCTGGAATGAATGGGAGAAAACTGTTTAAAAGGCGAGCCTCTTGGCTTGGAAGGCAAAGTCGGTCAATGGAACGAAAGAACCGAAGATGAGCTGGAAGGGGATGGCTGCTGCAACTACTGGACCATTGGTTTGCCCGGTGGAGCCCTTCTGCAGGTCCGAATATCCAAGTTCATCTCGACAGAGAAGCCCCTTCAAGGACGACTTCTTCCTTTGAGTTGGTGGGACCAATCAACTTGTAAGCCACCTGGATACCATTCTCGGAGCTGGTTAGGATTAGCCTGGGGGAAGGACATCAGCTTGTGTGCTTGAAGAAACAGCAACTGGAATCGAAGAATTGACAATTTGACAGCTTTTTGACTAGTCCCTGTGCAGTGCAGGAGTCCCCCGACGTCCTCCCTCTTGTCCCCACGACTGAGGCTCAGGAACAGCGAGATCTTCAGGAACTGCCAGGAACAGAAGTCTTTAGCTGCATCTTTTTCTTCAAAATAAGGTACTGTGAAAACCCGACCGAGAGAACTTACCTCTCACTGCGAAAGTGCGTACAACTTTGGCAACTTGCAGGCCTAGTCAGCTTGGGACCCGACATACAAACCTTTCTTCCGTGAACTACTTCTAAGAACCATGGCAAATCATTTTCTGTTTAAAATACCAGAACCGTTTTTACCTATACAAGACATTAGTCCATTGACTTTGGCCTACCTATTGCATTGAATCAACTCCTCTGGTGTACTCAAACTATTTGCACCGTTTTAGAGTAACTAATATGCGTTATGCCTTTTTGCTCCTACCTCAATGCTATTTTGCTCCTACTTCAAGGGAACTCAATTGCTTCGTAGTCAGTATTGTAGTATAACTTTTGTGTGACATTGGTTGCCTCATTTAGTGAATGCTTTATAAATGATTGTGTAATAAATTAAGAAGTGTTTTTACCAAGAAACCTTGAGTCCAAGTGTCTATCTGAATGCTTGTCGCTGTAGACCTTCGTGTAACACCCTTACAAGCTCACATTCCCACTTGAGATAAGCCTGGCTACTCAGCTCGCTACCAAAAACTGTGTGGTACAGACTTATACCAAAGGTTGGTTTTGCTTACACCTGTAGTTATAGTTGTGTGTAGTGGTCCCAGAGGGTACTGCATACAAACTCTGCCTAGCACTGGTGGCAAGCAGTGAGGATAAATTGTATAGTTGTTACATTGAGAGTTCTGCTTTACTTTTGTTCAGATAGTAACCTTCACAAGGCTGAGCACCACTAGAAAAGCAATGTTATCATGCCTAATATGGATAACTATAGACAGGAGGCCATGATACATTTAACAGTAGATGAACTGAAGGAAATGTGTAAAGGTAGGAACCACCCTGTCAAAGGAAAGAAAAATGAATTGGTAGAAAAAAGTTGCAAAACTTTTGGCTCGCCCACTTTTCCCTAGCATCACCAACCTTACCCCCTCTCCCGCTACTCTCTCCCCCTCCGCCCAAACCTGCTCCAGTACCAAAAGCAACTTCCCCTGCTGATGTGAACTGTATCCTATTTAATGCCCGCTCTGTAGCAAAAAACAGACATTGCATCTTTGACCTCCTCACCTCTGTCAAACCTGACCTAGTTTTCATCACTGAAACCTGGTTCTCCGATGACTTCAGCCCAATCGCAAATGAAGCCTTTCCGCCCGACTACTGCCTCATCCCACTGAACCGTCCGTCCAGAGGGGGGGTAGCATTTGTCTTTAAAACTCTCTTCCGAGCCTCAATCATGGACAACCAACCCTCCATTCCATCCTGCGAATCCCTCCTCGTTAAACTATCCCTCTCCCCGTCGCTCTCACTCACCTTCCTAGTAATCTACAGGCCCCCTGGCTACGATAGACACTTCGCAAACAACCTTTGCGACTCTATTGCCACCCTCCAAATAAACCATCCCAACCTCACCCTTCTCGGAGACTTCAACATATGGCTTGACATCCCCACCAATCCTATGACACACGCCCTGATCGACGGTCTAGATGCAATTAATCTCCAACCCCACATAAACGGACAAACTCATTTTAAAGGACACACCCTCGATGCGAACTTTAGCTCCGACACCCAGATTCAGTTAAAGCCCCCTACCCCTATCATCTGGTCCGATCACTTCATTCTCTCATTTGCCATCCCCGCACCCGGCCCCCTTCCCTTACCCACATCTGAACCTCCGAACCTACGCAAATGCTGGAAAAAACTTATAATCACCCCTGACCTAGCCGAGGCACTCCTCCAGTCTCCACCACCTACCTGCCACTCTAACAACCAACTAACACCTGAAGCCTTTGACTCATGGCTCAACGCATCTCTAATGCGACTCACGCCTACATGCAAACCATCAACCCGCCGTGGCCCGTTCCCCAGATGGTTCACTCCTCAGCTGAAGACCAGTAAACGACACTACAAACACTTAGAACGCAATTGGCAAAAAGAGAAAACCCACGAGAGCAGGACCACCTTAGCCCGACACTTGTACCGGTACAAGGCCGAAATCCGGAAAGCTAAAAAAGCCCACTACAACACCCGAATCCTAAACTGCAAAAACCCAAGCAAGGAACTCCACAAAATCATCTCCGAATTCACCAATCCAACCTGTAACACAACCGTCCCGACCCCGTCACAATCACTGTGCGACTCTCTCTCCCTCCAGTTTTACACCACAGCTATTGAAAGGACAAAAACTCTAAACACCAAACTGGCTCTCTAACAACCAATTGACAACCCTCCACCCTTACCGGCCAGCCCGTCAACTCCATCCTCTACTCAACCAACATTCGAATCCTTTAGTCCGATATCACCAGAACAATTTCTCAAACTTCTATCTGCCCGCAAACCATCCGGATTGCTTCTGGACCCCTGCCCAGCCTCAACCCTTAAAGAAATCTTTGCCTCCACCAGCGCAGGAGAACACGCAAGATCTATCATAAACGCCTCCCTTTCCTCCGGTATTTTTCCGGAAGCATTCAAAACAGTACACGTCAAACCGCTAATTAAAAAACCTTCCCTCGACCCTCTCGAGCCCAAAAATTATCGCCCAATCTCAAACACCAGATTCCTCGCCAAACTCATTGACCGAACTGCATACTCCCAACTAAACGCCTTTGTTGAAGCCAACAATCTCCTTGACCCTGCCCAATCTGGTTTCAGAACACGTCACGGAACTGAAACCACCATAACCTCGATCTGGGACGACCTTAAAATGACAGCAGACTCCACGGGATGTGCCGCTCTAATCCTGCTTGACCTATCCGCTGCCTTTAACACGATCAATCACTCAATCCTCCTAGACCGCCTCCACTCCCTAGGAATCCGTGGAACCGCTCTTAAATGGATAGCCTCATTCCTCAAAGACAGGCACCAAATAACGACACTCTCCAGCTTTACCTCCCAAGCCCGACCAGTCGACACGGGAGTCCCTCAAGGGGCATGTCTATCTGCCCTCCTGTTCAACCTCTACCTGATCACCCTCCCACCAATAATTCGTTCATGTTAGGCAGAAACCTGTGCAGTTCCCTCTGGGACCACTGCAAAAGATTTAAGACTACAGGTGTTGGCAGTAAACCCACTTGGTAGCAGTCTGCACCGCACAGATTCACTGTGGTAGCTGTGGCTGAGCAGTCAGACTTCCCTCAAGAAGAGTTAGGCAGTATACAGAGGATACATAATAGGTACAGAGGTACAATAGCACAAGCAAACACTGACCAGAGCTAGGTGTCAAAGTATAAACTTATTTATTAAAGGTACACTCATAAATTACACTAGCACATTAGAAAAGATAAGAAAGTCAAACACAGTTACTATTACTCATATGTACATCCCTAATCGTTTGTTGGACAATTCTAAGTTAACACCACTTATTTCCAACCAGAGGTGAGCGCTTAACGTTAGATGGTACTCCAACAAGTATTACCAAAAGGGAGGGAAAAGGCAGGAATAAAGAGAGCAGTTAGGTAAAACACTTTTCACATAAGGTTGGCAAAGACAGACAATAGTGGAACAAGGGGAATTAGTTCGGGGCCCGCGTTAGAGGGAGCCAGGCGAAAATGTGCCCAAGATCACACAATGTCACAAGTCTTTGCAGGTGAGTAGAAAACGGTTTTACTATGGTTCTGAAAAGTTTAGTTAGGGTGTCCCAGACCTACCCAGGTTCGAGAGCCGAGGGCTAAATCTACCCCGTACAATCGGTGGCAAGGGAGGCCGGGCGGATCACAGTACCTTTAAAAGTGGAAAGATTCCTCCAGTGGTGGTAGTCGTTCCTGGTAGTGGGTGCAAGTCGCGGCGTCGTCCCGAGGAAAAGGTGATCTCGACGGGGAGGAAGGCTGCAGGTCGTTGCACTACCAGGGATGAGGCCAGCCGTGGAGTTCTCCGGTCACAAAGGATTTTTACCCCTCTTTCGCGGTTGAGGTAAAAAGTGGTATCCCGGTTGCCGGGGTGCTTGGCACAGGCAAGGCGGCCACGAGATGCTTCGGGACGGCGAAAAGAAGGCAGCAACTGGTTGCCCCCACCAGTTAAGGGAAGAAGACTCTCCAGCGGGAGATCTCCTCTGTCGTCGGGAAAAGTGGTGAGACGATTCTGCAGGGCTTCACCGGTGGTGTCGTCTTGGCAGGTCGGCTCGGCTTCTCCCTCTTCGGCTTCTTAGGTCCTGTGGCAACTTCTGAAGAACCAGTCCCAAAAACCCTGCTTTTATGCAGCAAACCCCCATTCATACAGCCTAGCTGTCACTCAAACATGCTAAGTGGTGAGCGGGGTGGCTCACCACTTGGGCCAATCACACTAGAGTGCGACATGAGTTGGCAAGGCAACTCGGTCCAGGGTGCCTAAACCCCCTCCCACGCCCCCTGTGGTACCCAGACAGAATGGCACCACTTTGGAGGGCTTCTGTGCAGAAGCCCGCCAAAAGTGGAACAAAGGCTCGACTCGGGTTCAGGGTTACTGAAGTGAACCTAGACGCCATTTTGGCGGCGAGTTCCGGCAAAAAATCCCAACCGGTGAATTTATATTAAATAAATAACCCGGCGGTATCTTTAACATTGCAGCAAAAAGTGGTGCATCAAAAACAATGGGAAATCCCATTGGGAAATATTCCGGTGGAATATTTCCGTGGTATCCACTGCCACCAGCCAGAACTCGGCGAGGGGGGACGGGACAGTACCCCCTCGACAACAGACCCAGGGGCAATCTAATTGCCCCTACCAGTACTTCCACAGTAAGATGGTTTGTACTGGTTAAATTCCTAAGTTAAGACTAGTAAAGTCAATGGTAACTTTACAGACCCAGGGAGACAGTAGTCAGTCCCAGAGTGTGGAGTCTATGTTTGGGGGTCTCTAAGACACCCCTGTGCTACTGCACTGAGGGTGCTGTGTAACACACATTCAAAAACCAATGATGGCCTAGGGGGAAAATTACCCCCCCAGCCCATAAGCACATAGCAAGTCGCAGAGAACACTCTCAAGTCATGTCCAAGAGTGAGGATAAAAGAGTCTCATCACTCTTGGCAGGAGAAAAAAATAAACCCCACAAAATCCAGCAAAGCTGCTGGGGGACTCACTAGGTTAGGCAATTCAGCCTAAACAGAGAATTCTTCCTAACAGTTCACACAACATCCTTTGTTACAGCTACGCCGACGACACTCAACTAATTCTAAAATTCCTGAACTCGAAACCCAACCCCCAACCTGACCTGGCATCCTGCCTCATAAACATAGAGCGCTGGATGACCCAAAGCCACCTCTTGTTAAACCACTCCAAAACAGAAATCATGGTTTGCGGCAACTCCGACCTTCTTCCGCACCCACTACCCTGGCCACCCGCCATGGGCAACTCACCTACACTCTCCAAAACAGTAAAAAATCTTGGATGCACCCTAGACTCCGACCTAACACTCTCGCGCCAAGTCAACAATGTCTCAAAGTCCTGCCACTACCACCTTAAAAACCTTAGGCGCGTCTTTCCATACCTCTCATTTCCCAACAGAGTCTCCGCTGTCCAATCAACCGTTATATCCAGACTGGACTACGGAAACCCCCTATACCTCGGAATCCATGCCTACCAACTGAATAAACTACAAAGAGCACAAAACGCAGCAGCCGAATTACTACTTGCGCTCAGTCCAAGAGACCACATAGCCCCAGCCCTTAAAACACTGCACTGGCTTCCTGTAGCCCGTAGGGTGGCTTTCAAAACCTTATGCCTCTCTCATCGAGCACTGCATAAAACTGGACCGCAATATCTTCAAGACAAACTATTTCCTTATCATCCCACTCGCACCCTAAGATCAAGCTCAGCCGGCCTCCTAGTAATTCCCAAGACAAACTCAGTCAGACTAGGTGGATCATCATTCTCTGCCCTGGCTCCAACCTTGTGGAACTCACTCCCACCCCACATCCGCCTAACTGAAGACTTAACGTCCTTCCGCAAACTACTGAAAACCTGGCTCTTCCCATAAAACCAATCCAGCATCATCACAATAATACCGACTCATCAAACTACCTGTAGCGAGAATGACAGCTAAATAACCTCAAATGTAAACTAGTAAGACAAGCGGGCTTAAACGAGTAGAGGAGATCAAAACAGTGAAACAGAAAATACAAATAAATCATTGAGAAACGTTGGAGATCTGAACCGATCAAAAGGACTTAATGAATTGAGAAGGAAATACAATGAATGACATAAATGAAATAGTTAGAATGAATGAAGCGTACAGAACTGACGATTACACTAAACGGAAGCGTGTCGATATAACTGGAGAGCGGAGGTGTGCGGAGAGCGGAGGTGTGCGGAGAGCGGAGGTGTGCGGAGAGCGGAGGTGTGCCGAGAGCGGAGGTGTGCCGGGAGCGGAGGTGTGCCGGGAGCGGAGGTGTGCCGGGAGCGGAGGTGTGCCGGGAGCGGAGGTGTGCCGGGAGCGGAGGTGTGCCGGGAGCGGAGGTGTGCCGGGAGCGGAGGTGTGCCGGGAGCGGAGGTGTGCCGGGAGCGGAGGTGTGCCGGGAGCGGAGGTGTGCCGAGAGCGGAGGAGAGCCGAGAGCGGAGGAGAGCCGAGAGCGGAGGAGAGCCGAGAGCGGAGGAGAGCCGAGAGCGGAGGAGAGCCGAGAGCGGAGGAGAGCCGAGAGCGGAGGAGAGCCGAGAGCGGATGAGAGCCGAGAGCGGATGAGAGCCGAGAGCGGATGAACGTGGAATCCGAATGAGCATGGAGTGCGGATGGGTGTGGATGAGAGCAGATGAGCGTGGATAAGAGCGGATGAGAGCAGAGAGCGGATGAGAGCGAGGGTGTAGTGCAGATGAGAGTGAGCGTGGGGTGTGAATGAGTATGAAGAAGCCGATGAGTGTAGAGAGCGGATGAGTGTGGAGAGCGGATGAGTGTGGAGAGCGGATGAGTGTGGAGAGCGGATGAGTGTGGAGAGCGGATGAGTGTGGAGAGCGGATGAGTGTGGAGAGCGGATGAGTGTGGAGAGCGGATGAGTGTGGAGAGCGGATGAGTGTGGAGAGCGGATGAGTGTGGAGAGCGGATGAGTGTGGAGAGCGGATGAGTGTGGAGAGCGGATGAGTGCAGAGAGCGGAAGAGTGCAGAGAGCGGAAGAGTGCAGAGAGCGGAAGAGTGCAGAGAGCGGAAGAGTGCAGAGAGCGGAAGAGAGTGGAGAGCGAGATTGGGGAGCGGGTGAGAGTGAAAGCGGGTGAATGCAGAGAGCGGGTGAGAGCAGAGAGCGGGTGAGAGCAGAGAGCGGGTGAGAGCAGAGAGAGGAGATCGCATGAGTGTAGGGAGCGGATGAAATTGGTAAGCGGATGAGAGTGGAGAGCGTAGGAGTGTGGGGGCGCAGATGAGTGTGGGGGCGCAGATGAGTGTGGGGGCGCAGATGAGTGTGGGGGCGCAGATGAGTGTGGGGGCGCAGATGAGTGTGGGGGCGGACGAGGGCGTGGGGGGCGGACGAGGGCGTGGGGGGCGGACGAGGGCGTGGGGGGCGGACGAGGGCGTAGCGGATAAATGTGTGGTGCGCACAAGTGTGTGTAAAAGACGAATGCATGGGCCAGACAAATACATAGAGCAGATGAGTCTGTTGAATAGATACACATAGAACAGACGAGTAGTTTGATGCGCCGTTGAGTGGGTGGACCGAATGACCATTATGGACTGAACGAGTGTCCTAGCTCTATCTAAACCAGTATGTAGACTGGACGAGCGGATAAACTACACGAGCATGTAGTCTGGACAAGTGCCAAGTGTCTAAACCTGACGAGTGTGCGGACAGGACGAGTGCGCGGTCTGGACGAGGGTACGAACCAAACATTGGCTGCTGACTGGACGAATGGTGGAGCGGTCAAGTATGAGGAACGGACGATTATGTGCAACGGACGATTCTTAACATGCCTTGGAATGAAGGAAACGTGTGAAAACATACATCATACCACACCCCACTCTTACTCTCTCCCTTACACCACCACTCATCTAGAACACAGAGATACTATGACACCATTCGGTATAACTGTTCTCATATCTACATCTCCCGCTTACTCCACATCACTCTAAGTAAACACTTGCTGGTTTCTCACCCCCCAGCCAGGCGTTCTTCAGGCCTAACGCAGCCACAATCGTTCCGGATAAAGCCGACCAGAGCGAACACATACTCTTGATCTCTCAACCACCACACCTACATCTAAGAAGCAGCTACCACTTGATTTCGCAGCAGCTGCACACATACCTGGTGCGCACACGCACTTTTGGACTCCCTCTACTCTCTCTACTGACCTGAACTTCGGTTCCCAAGGGCGTTCAACCTACCAGCGCCTTCAGACCATACCAATGGTATATACGGCGCTATATAAATGAAAATGGGCTGCAACCCCTAATCTCTCAGAAAATGTGGATAATGTTAATGAGGAGGAGGATGATGATGGTGTAGAGTCTAGCCCTATTATTGAGGAGCCAGTGGAGTCAGAGGCGTCTCAGGATGTCAGACCCACTGCACCTCTGCCTGCTCTTAGGCCTCAACCTTTAGCCACAGGGACCCTACCAGCACCACTAGAAAGGCAAATGTCTTATAATGCCAAATATGCATAACTTCAAACAGGAAGCCCTGAACATTCTAACAGTAGATCAACTGAAATATGTGTAAAGTCAGGTCTCTCTCTGTTAAAGGCAAGAAAAATAAATTGATTGAGAAATTGTTGAATCATCAAAGACTGGGAGGTATAGCTATAACCCCTACCTCCTCAGCAAATGTGGATAGCGTTGATGAGGATGATAATGATTCAGAGTCTAACTCTAATGTTATTAATGAGATAGAAGAGTCAGAGGAGTCTCTAACTGTGACCCCCACTGCACCTCTACCTGCTTTAGGCCCTCGACCGGTACCCACGGGGATACTACCAGGTCCAATACTGAGTCCAGATTTTTGTCTCTCTTGAAAAAATTAGACTTGAGTTAGAGTTCAAAAGGCTCCAAATGCAAACTGAAAATAAACACCAAGAAATCAAACCCAGAGAAATGGAAATGCAACATGCTCTTGAAATGAAGACATTGTCTCTTGAAAATGGTTCTCTCCCAGAGTCTTCTAGGTCTTCCAGCCCTAAGAGCTTAAAGCTGCGAGTATGCATCAGGTGAGACTTGATATTTTTAGATTGGTTGGCTGCTTTTGAGTAGAACTATGGTATTCAGGGTTTCACAGGGAATCAGATGATTCCTTGGCTTTTGTCTAGGCTCCCCCAGGTTACAAATGATGATGTAATGGAGGTGGGGGAACTTGAAAGATTGGAGTATGAAAATATGAAGCTAGCTTTAATAGCTAGATTTGGGAAAACTCCTTCCCAGTACCTTAAGGAGACCTTCCCCCTGTTGGAGATCTGGATCATAAAGACCGTCCTGAGCTGCAGACTTTACTGACAGAAGGTAGCCCCTGTAGGGCAGACTTCAGCAGTGGTCAAAGAGTGTCCTACTCTTGAAGGACTTCGCCAATAGGCAGCTTCCCAGCTGGGTGTGCAAGAGCCAGGGAAGCAGAGGTTGTACTGGGAAGATGGCCTCTTCTACAGTGAACCAACAGAGCTTATCGCAGGGGACTACAGAAGACTTGTAGTGCCTCTGGAGATCAGACAACAGTTCTTAAAGTTAGTCAACGAGATTCCTTTGGCTGGTCACTTGAGTTTCAAGAAGACCAAAGAAAGGCTTTCTCTATATTTCACTGGCCTAAATTGGGGTCTGATGTAGATCAATTCTGTAGGAGCTGCCCCACTTGTCAGAAATCTGGCAAGAGTGGAGCCAAGAATGTGGCACCTTTTGTGCCTCTCCCAATAGTGGGAGTCCCTTTTGAGAGGGTAGGAATCAACATTGTTGGTCCCTTAGGCCCTCCAACCTTTGCAGACAACCAATTTATATTAGTTGTAGTAGACCATGCTACTAGGTATCCTGAAGCCATACCTATGAGGACTGTTACAGCTCAGGGTGTTGCTAAGGCCCTACTTGGTATTTTTAACAGGATAGGTTTTCCTAAGGAAGTCAACTCTGACAGGGGATACAATTCTATGTCCCACTACATGCAGACCATGTGGAAAAACTGTGGAGTGACTTAAAAGGTCTCAACTGCCTACCATCCCCAAACCAACGGGTTGGTGGAGAGGTGTTAGTCAACGTTTGTATGCAGTACCCTTTGGGTACACTACACACAACTTTGACTACAGATATAGGAAACCCAACCTTTGGTATAACCTTGTACTACACAGTTTTGGTAGCGTGTTGATCAGCCAGGCTGATCTCAAGAGGGGTCAATGTGAGCTGTAGGGGAGTTACACTGAGATTCACAGTGACAAGTATTCAAATAAACATTTACACATAAGGTTTCTTGAATAAACAATTATTAATTTATCAGTCAGTTGGAATAAGCCTTCTTCAGAAAGGAGCAATATAAAATGTAACACAAATACACTTCAATACTGTAAACTTAGTTTCTAAATCAGTAAAGACCCTTTTGGGATCGCCCACAGACACAACCTACACCCTCAGGTGACTTCAGAAACAAGGGTGCTGAGGACATTAATATCTTACTGTTGCATTTAGAATACTGTTAGATCTGGTAAAGGGAAAGGGTTTAGAACATACAAGAGACCACAAATATTCTTAAACAGGCAAATACTTTCAGGTTCTCCAAGAAGAGTCATTCAGTGAAAAAGGCTAGGCAAAAGGCTATCTGAGCTGAAGTCCATCTTTGCAGGTAAGTAGACAAAGTTTTTGCACAACATTTTTAGAAGTCTTTGAAGAAAGAAGAATCAAATTGGCCACAAGCTGTTAGACATTTGAAAAGGTAGAAGATGCAAGCAACTCTAAGAGTGAAGTTCTCTCAGACTTTACAGTACCTTTGCATTGCAGAAAAAGTGCAGCAGATGACTTCGGTTCCTGTGCAGCTCTGCAGATCTCTTTGTTCCTGGGCCTCAGTCGTCGGGACAAGAGGGAGGACTTCTGGGGACTACTGCACTGCAATGGGGCAGTCACAGCTCGCAACCGGCAATCTTTCAAACAAGTGACACTTCGATGTTTCAGCTCCTCGCGACTACCGCAACTAGCAACACCGCGGTCAAGCTGGACTTGCCTTGCTTCTGGGGTCCCGCACTCTGTTGGGGGGGGGTGGTCGGGCCTGGTCAGTCATGCATCCTGGGAGTCCGGAGGATCTTCCTGGAGCCCTTGGCCAGCTTAAAAGCAATGCACACAATCTAGTGTTCCTCTTCCTGGCTGTGCGATTTCCAGCAGCACTCTGTGGAAATTCAACCAGCTCCGAGAAGGATGTCTAGGTATCTTACTTTGAAAAGACTCTCTACCTCACTTACAAAGCCCTCAACCACCTAGCCCCTCCCTACCTTACTAACAAATTCACCATGAAACCGTCCATCAGAACTACTAGATCCTCCAACACTTTATGCCTCACGGTACCTAGATTTATCTCTAAAAGAGCCAGAGGTTTGAGTTTTACAGTCCTCGCCTCCCAACTATGGAACACCTTGCCCCTGAACATCAAATCCTCCAAATCCTTCCAGTCCCTCAGGAAACTTGCCATTGGGTGGCTACTGACAAAAAGCCAACCATAAACTAGGCCTAGCTATAATCTGTATATATTGTACATGCCTTACCTATGTTTTTACTGTATGCATTTACTACCATTGTCTGTATATACTGTATATAACCTTTGATAATGTACCACTGCTAATTAACGTGTAATGTGCCTTGTAACCTGTCCTAAGCACCCTTTTACTCCCGGGTCCGGAGCACTATATAAATAAAATAATCAAACAAACAAGCTTTGGAGTTGATTGGTCCCACCAACTCAAGGGGAGAGGTCGTCCTTGCAGGGGCTTCTCTGTCGATACGAGTTTGGAGTTTCGGCACAGCAGCAAGGCTTCACCAGGCAAACCAACGGTCCAGGAGTTGCAGCAGGGCCCTCTTCAAGTTCTTATTCAGTTCCTTCGTCCAGTGGTCGACTCTGCCTTCGAAGCCAAAAGCCTTGCCTTTTATTCAGGTCTCTCCCATTCATTCCAGCCCAGCTGTCAGTCACCGAGCAGGGTGGCTGTCCTTGCCGGACAGTCAGCCGGCCAATCACTATAGAGTGAATTTGGGTCTCCTCAGAGACCAAGCACAAAGAGTGTCGGGCACCTCCCTCACTTCCTGACTATCCCAGACACCCTGGAGCCAGAGGCGGGCTTCACTTGTGAATCCCGCCACAGGCAAAGCAAACAATGGGACCAAACCTGGTTTGGCACACAGAGTAAATCTCAAGAAGGACCTTTTCACAAAGAATGGCGAAAAAAGAAGACCGGGCCATTATTACAAAAATGGCACCCTTGGGTGCTTTACTGCAGCTGCAAACGCAGCCTGCGGTAAATGCACACCACGGTAGTTAAAACAAAACCACTACCACCAGCCATTCAGTGAGATAAGGGTAACATAAAAATGTTACATGATAAGCTAGACAAAAAGGGATACTAGGTAACCCTTCCAGCACCATATTGTAAAATAGTGTGTGCTGGGTCTAGAAAGTTACAAATTTAAGTAAAATCAATTTCACTTCACTGCTCTGGGAAACCGTTTCCTATAGAAGGTATTTAAACCTTAAGGAAATCTGGAAGGCTTCTCTGTGTCACTGCACTGAAGGTGCTGTGTGACAATGTAAAGATGCCACCTGTGGAGTTTGTCAGACTCTACAACCAAAAAAAACACAAAGTTCAGAAATCACATTAAAATACATGAGTGGGAAAAAGGGTCTCTCTCCCTCCAGGTAAAAAAAAATAAATAATCAAGTCCTCAAAATCCAGCAAAGTTGCTGGGGGTCTCCAAGGTGGCGGGAATTAGCACATTTCAGAGAATTCTCCTTAACAAGAGGTTTAACAGAACTATGAAGAGCATGATGGGTGCTTTGGAAGAACCCCTTAGAAGAAAGTGGGACCTTCTACTGCCATGCCTTCTCTTTGCTTATAGAGAAGCCCACCAGGAATGAGATGGCTTCAGCCCCTTTGAGCTCATCTATGCTCATCCGGATAGAGGTCCATTGGTCTTAATCAAGGAGGGGTTGGAGAGTGCTCTTCCCTCAAGCCAGTGAGAGTCGCCGACTATGTGTTAGGTCTCCGAAGAAGAAGGACACAAATGATGACAGAAGCTTCAGAGAACTTGAAAGCAGGTCAGGCTCTGGTGAAGCATTGGCATGACCAGAAGGCCAACATGGTGGAGTTTACTCAAGAACAGCTAGTTCTAGTACCTACAAGGCAGAGGGCCTTACAGGACAAATGGACGGGACCCTTCAAGGTTGTGGAAAAACTTGAAGGTCAATTATTTGGTGGACTTGGGCAATCCCAAGGAGGCCCCCAGGGCCTTCATACCAACCGGCTAAAGGCCTATTGTCTCTAGACCAGAACTGGGAGCTTTGCTTCTAGCCTCTGCTCAAGAAGAGAAGGAGAGTGAGCCTCTACCTGACCTCCTCAGGGGACAACCCTTAGATGGGAAGATAGAAGGAGTTAATGTCTCTTCTGATTTGACACTGGAACAACAGGAGGAGTGCAAAGCTCTGTTAAATCAGTTTGCCCCTCTGTTTTCACTATCACCAGGCTTGACCCCTTGGGGCCAGCATGAGATTCTCACTGGTGACTGTTTACCTGTTAAAATCAGAGGTTACATGATGTCAGACCATGCAAGAACCCACATAAAGGAAGAGGTCAACAAGATTCCTGATCTCGGGGTAATAGAGCCCTCTACAAGTCCATGGTCTAGTCCAGTCAAGTTGTGCTAGTACCACAGGCAGGATCCAAGCAGTTGAGATTCTGGGTGGACTATAGAGCTCTAGATGCAGTCACCATGACTGATGCCCATCCTTTACCTAGGACAGATAAGCTGGTGGACAAACTTGGTTCAGCCAAGTATCTCCCTACATTTGACTTAACCTCAAGCTATTGGCAGATAGCTCTGACAGACCATGCCAAGGAGAAAACTGCATTTTCAACTGCATTAAGGTCACTACCAGTTTAAGGTTATGCCTTTTGGACTAAAGAATGCACCTGCTCCGTTCCAAAGGATGATGAATTATGTTCTGAATGGGATGGAGGACTTCTGCATGGCATACTTGGATGACATTACAGTGTTCAGCCCTACTTGGAAAGAACATATTGACCACTTAGGATATGTATTGCAGGCTCTTGAAAAGGCCAATCTGACCATACAAGCAGGTAAAGGTCAAACTGGTCAGAGTAAAGTGGTCTACCTATGACATGAGGTAAGAGGAGGTGAAATAAGGCCATTACCTAGCAAAGTACACGACCTACTACTCAAACCCAAGTGAGAGCCTTCCTAGGTCTCACAGGTTAATACAGGTACTTCATTGAGAACTATGGGACCATAGCTTCTCCCTTGAATGTGATCTCCTCACCCAAATTCCCCAAAAAGGTCAGGTGGAATGAGGAGTGCACTAAGGCATTTGAAGGACTTAAGGAAGCCCTTTGACAAGCTCCAGTTTTAAGAAATCCTGACTACAACTAATCGTTTATTGTACAGACAGAAGCTTCCAATACATGCATAAGTGCAGTTCTGAGTCAGCTAGATCTGCTTCATCAGTAGGAAACTGAAGGAACCCGAGACAAGGTGGGCAACCATAGAATGTGACTTTATTGCCATTGTATGGTCTTTGAAGAAGTTTAGACCATACTTGTATGGATCAACTTTTGTAATTCAAACAGATCACCAACCCTTGAGATGGTTAATGCAGATGAAGGGGGAAAATACTAAATTGTTAAGATGGTCAATCAGCCTACAGGGGTTCGATTTTACCATTGAACACAGGTCAGGGTGTAATCACCAAAATGCTGATGGTCTCTCCAGAAAGTATGACCGACCGGAGTAAGGCGATTCATCCAGGGGTGGATTAAATCCTCCTGTCCCTTAGTCTGGGGGTGTGGGTGGGGATGGAGGGGGTGAGTTTTGGGGAGAATTCTCAGAAATGTGCCAATTCCCTCCAGCTTAGAGACCCCCAGTCCTCATGTATTTGAATGTGATTTTTTAACACTGTTTCTTTTGGTTGTGGAGTCTGAAACTCCACAGGCATCATCTTTTACAATGCGTCATACAGCACCTTCAGTGCAGTGGCACAGGGATATCTTTCAGATTTCCCAAAGTTTTAACTACCTTCTCTTGACTAAACTACTGTTTCCAAGAGCAATAAAGTGAAATTGACTTTACTTACATTTGTAACTGTTAGGCAGAATTGCATGCAGTACCCTCTGGGACAGCCACATACAATTAGGCCTACAGGTGCAAGCACAACCAACCTTTGGTATAAGTCTGTACTACACAGTTTTTGGTAGCGAGCTGAGCAGCCAGGCTCATCTCAAGAGAGAATGTGAGCAGTATAAGGATGTTACACAGAGGTCTTACAATCACAGTGGTTCAAGTGGACACACTCAAGGTTTCTTGGTAAAACACCTATTAATTTATTACACAATCATTTAGAAAACATTCACTAGAAGGAGGTAACTTATTATACACAAACGCACTTCACTACTGAACCAATACGTTTGAGTAAATTAGGCTCCCCTGAAATAGGAGCAAACTGGCATTTCAATTACTTTGAATGGAGTAAAAGGCACAAGTTAATAGAAATAGATCACAAATACGTTCTTAGGCAGTGTAGATAGTTTCAGTTCACTAGAGGACTCTATTCAGTGCAATAGGCCTAGGCCAAAGTCAATGGACTAGTTTCTTTGATAGGAATGAGCAGTTCTTCTGGTAAACGGTTAAGTCTTTGCAAAAGTTCTCAGAAGTAGTTTGTAAGAAAAAGAATCGTATGTTGGGTCACAAGGTGATTAGGCCTGCAAGTTGAGAAAGTTCCACGAACTTTCACTGCGAGAGGCAAGTTCTCTCAATCAGGTTGGCACAGTACCTTTATATGAAGAACAAGATGCAGCAGAAGACGTTGGTTCCTGGCAGTTCCTGCAGATCTCACCGTTCCTGAGCCTCAGTTGTGACAAGAGGGAGGACGTCGAGGGACTCCTGCACTGCACGGGATCGTCGGAAAACGCTGACAAAATGGAGTCACTTCAGTTCCAGTAGCTGTAGTTCAAGCACACAAGCTGGTGTCCTTCTCCCTGGTTAAACCTAACCAGCTCAGAGAATGGTATCCAGGTGTCTTACGAGTCGATTGGTCCCACCAGCTCAAAGGAAGTCCTTGAAGGGGCTTCTCGGTCAAGGTGAACTTGGCAATTCAGACCTGCAGCGGGCTTCACCAGGCAAACCAACGGTCCAGGAGTTGCAGCAGCCGTCCTCTTCCAGGTCGTCTTCGGTTCTTTCGGTCCAGTGGTCGACTCGGCTTTCCAGTCCAAGAAACTCACCTTCTAAACAGTTGTCCCCCCTTCATTCCAGCCTAGCTGTCACTCACCCAGCAGTGTGGCTGTCCTACAGTCAGCCAGCCAATCACTCCAGAGTGCATTTGGGTCTCCTAGAAGACTAAGCACAGGGAGTTTTGGGCACCTCCCTCACTTCCTGCCCACCCCAGACACTCGGAGGCCAGAGGCGGTCTTCAGGCCTGAAGCCCGCCAAAGGCATAGACACAAAGGGACCAAACCTGGTTTAGCGCGCAGAGACAAACTCTAGAAGGACCTTTTCCAAAAAGAAACGGCGAAAAAAGAAGACCGGGACCTGTCAAACAAAGGGGCTTAAGGCGTCATCTTGAAAAACATGGCTCCCGCAACTTTTAGATAACGGTGTTCACGGTCGGGAAAAATCATGGTTGTCATCCCGCGAACCCAAGAAAAACTCAAGTCCCAAATGTCCGAGACAGAAACATTGCCGACGACTCTGGTCATCAAAGACAATAGCCATGAAATATAGTAGAGGAGGACACTTGCGTGCTAATCTCATGGAACACCAGGGGGTTTCAGCACCTATTTAATGACTTTTCAGTGAGCTTAGAAAAAACTTTACAATTTGTCTACAAGAGACATGGCTCAGGGAGACGCCAATAAAATATGGTTATACAATGTACTTAAACCCTGCAAGAAAAAAATCATTTGGGTCGGCCATATTCTGGATTATTAAAGATGATAAAAATGAACAACTGGTTGTCTGTTCTTGAATCAAAAAAGTTTCTGCAGGGAACTCTTTTGGAGTCTACTGAACCCAAATTTGCTGAGCGATCGCATTTGTTGCTGCCGAATTATTACTGGAACCCCGACATGATCGACATTGAAGTGTTTATTAAATCAGTTACTACCATGATCGATGAATATACAAAACTGTACATAAATGTATTGATACTAGCGTGTGGAGACTTAAATTACTCTTGGTTTACGGAAAATCAAGAGTTGAAAATTAATACTCCAATGATGTGGAATGATCTTCTCCCGCGAGGACAAAGATGGAAATCTGCCTTACAATGTCGGAACTGTATAATATTAAGTGGCAACGTAAAGGGCGACGTTCCACCAAAATTCATTTGGGGCAAAGAACAAAAACAAAAAATCTTAGATTACATCTGGGCTTCAAATAATCTATCTAACAAAATAGCAGAGCTCCGGGTGCTTTTCGAGAATAAAAGTGACCAATGTGTTGACTCTCTTTGCTTATGAGAAAAACTGTTTCTGTCCAGATCTACAACGTGCCAGTAATAGTAAACTCTGGCGGCAACAGATTACAAATTCAGGGCTATCAAATACAAGAACTAAATGATAAACTTTTCGCTGAACGAAATAATGGAGATATCAATTGCGCTCCTCTGCGGCTTCAATACATGGTGAAAATGTCATGTATAAGGGTTGAAGGACATAAAGATACATATATACAGCAGAGTGGTGCAGCTTGCCAAAAGAAAGCTTTGCAAGGACATCAGACAACTGAAATAAATAGGCCACAACAAGAAGTGGCAAAAGCAATAAAAAATTGTCGTCAACAATTTCGCAACTGGCTAAAATCAAATGGCATTATTCGAGATCAAGAAAGAGGCGAACTCATGTTGGAACTTATTGTAAAACATAAGTCAAAAGAGGTTTGGGCAATACTGAACAAGGAGAAATCAAAGTGTAATCTATGCAATGTAAATCAAATTTCAGCCGCCGAATGGGAACTTCACTTTGGGTCAGTTTATAAAAAAAACAAAGAGACTGGAGTCTGCTGGAACAATCACTCGTAGCAAGTCCTGGATGTACAACAATCTGTAAAAGACATGTATGAAGCTATCGAGCATTTGAAAAATTCACGGGCTCCTGGCCCTGAAGGCATCACTAATGTGATGCTAAAACAGAATAAGGAGGGCTGGACAGTGTTTATTGAAGCCTTATTCAAAAAGATTGCAACCCTTAAACTTGTCCCAAGTTCCTGATTGAAGGCGGGTATCGTCACGATTTTTAAGAAGGGAAGTCGGGCCGAGCCTTCCAACATCGCTCGATTGCCCTTCTGGATACTATCGGGAAGGTCTTTGCATCGTTCCTACAGTGGAAGTTAGCACACTGGGCAGTTACTACGGGTATCTGTGATGGTCGGCAAACTGGGTTCACTAAAGGAGTGGGGACCGAGGTGAACCTTTCGATACTCAACATACTCAAACTTGAAGTGCTGAAGGGGGGAAAATAAACTATTCCTAACATTTGTCGACATGAGACAAGCGTTGGACAGTATTAACCGAGATTTGTTGTGGCAATAGCTGTCTCAGTGGAAATGTCCTGATGACTTGTTGGCTCCCGTGCATGCTTTACACAAAGATACCTCAATCCATGTTCGAGTGAACAAAGAGGGCGAGTTATCAAATGAGATAAGAACTGAAAAAGGTGTAAAGCAAGGGTGCTCACTGGCAGCACAGCTCTGTAAGCGGTTTATAGCCGACATCCCATCCGCATTGGACCACGCTCAGTGTTTCCCTCCAAAAATAAATAATCAACCGGTTAGTTGTATAACCTACGCCGATGATTTGCTACTGTTAGATTGCAATCAGATAGGTTTATAGTTCCTCCTAAACAAGTTGCATGATTATTTGTTACAAAACTATCTTGAAATAAACACATCCAAAACAAAAATAATGGCAATTGGCTCACAGGCGGGCGCAAAAAATAGAACGTTTCGATGGTACGTAGCAGATTAAACTATCTGCATGACCTCTTCAATACAATACCTACGGGTGATTTTCAACACCTCGATCTGCGAACAACCGTGGCACAAGAACTTGATAGATCGTATGACAACACTGGCTCTACAAGGCGCAAAAGTAAACCGAGAATATGGAAAATTCTCCACACATCCAGGACTGATTTTATTTACAAAAAGTAATACCTGCAATAACATTTGGTGCCGAAGCAGGGTGGAATCTCAATAAGAAGATATGGCGAGTGCTTGAAGCTAAATTCTGGAGCAAGGTTCTCAGATTGCCGCAATATGTCTCTATAACAACATTGCTACAAACTTACAATAAATTCCCTGTATAACAGTGTTATGCAAATCATTAGCAACTATGAGGAAAATGTGTCTGGTTCCTCCGGCTCCACCGTATCAGGTCTTTGTAGGTGCGATTGAGAAACCTCAAACAGGGCTATTAAAAGGTATGGAAAACTAAAATGGAACAAGTACTAACAGCAGCTGACATTAAAAAAAAAAACTGTGAATGGTCTGTCCTCAGTTGGCAAAAAAAACTGGAAAAATGGAGCTGGATTGTAAACTCAGAAAAAAGAGGAAACTTGCATTCAGCTCTTTATCTAGGTACTGGTGGAAATAGTCTCAACGAACAACCAAAATACCTAGTAAGATGTCCATCAAGACATCATAGAGATCAGTTTTTAGGATTAAAACTAAACGTACTCAAGACCAAAGAGATGCTTTGGTTAAAACGTGACAAAAATACAAAAGATAACTGCTGTCGCCGTTGCAATCAATACCCAGAATCAATAAAGCACTTGTTAAATGAATGTGTAGAAACCACAACAGTGAGATCTAGGTTATTGGGACGGCTTGCTCCAAAGAATAACATGGAAGAGTGTTGGACCTATGTGATATCAGGCAATAACATCAAACTGACATGTGCAGTGGCTGATTACATGGACAAAATCCTTGAGGGGACTGTTTGATAGGAGCTGCAATTTAGCGTAAAAGTGAAGTAAGGGGAACTGAAACTTGAACAATGGTAGCTCCTGAAGAACTGTACGTTGGATTTCCTTTGAGCTTGAACATTGTGGAGAAGTAACTTGCTAATTAATTTCTGGACAGTTTTCTTAACTTTTGTTACTTACCGTATGGTTCTATTTGGTTTTAATGTGGATCGTTTCTAATGGATGCAACAATGAGATGTTTTTCTTTAATGGATGTAATAAAAGTTTTGTAAAAAAAAACAAGATTACAATTAAAAAAAAATTAAAATCATGGTAGTTTGTTGTAAAACCACTGCCACCAGCCATTTCAATAGGAAAGGGTAGCATTTGCCTGCTATATGAGTTTCTAAACACAGGGGATACTAGGTAACCCCTCCAGCACTCTATAGGAAGATAGTGTGTGCTGGGCCTAGGAATTTAAAAAGGCTAGTTGAGTCAATTTAACCTTACATTCTCTAGGAAACAGTAGTTTATCCTAGAGAACGTATTTTAAACATTGGCACAGCCTAAAAAGGCTTCCCTGTGTCACTGCACTGAGGGTGCTGTGTGACACAAGAAAAGATGATGCCTATGGAGTTTTCTAAAACTTCATAACCAAAGAAATAAACACAAAACAAACAGAATTGAAATGTTAAAAGCCCCAAAGTTTAGCAAATGAGCTGGAGGGCTCTAAGGTAGAGGGAATTAGCACATTTATGAGAATTCTCCCCAACAGTAACTTTGTAGACCCAGCACACAACATCTTACAATAGGATGCTGGAGGGGTTACCTAGTATCCCCTTTTGTCTAGCTTCTCATGTAACATTTTTAGGTTACCCTTTCCTTGCTGAACGGCTGGTGGCAGTGGTTTCATTTTTAACTACCGTGGTGTGCATTTACAGCGGGCTGCGTTAGCAGCTGCAGTAAAGCACCCAAGGGTGCCATTTTTGTCAAAATGTCCCCAGTCTTCTTTCTTTGCCATTTCTTTTTGGAAAGGTCCTTCTTGAGATTTACTCTGCGCGCCAAACCAGGTTTGGTCCCATAGTTCGCTTTGCCTTTGGCGGGATTCACAAGTGAAGCCCGCCTCTGGCTCCAGGGTGTCTGGGGTGCGCAGGAAGTGAGTGTGGTGCCCGAAACTCCATGTGCTTAGTCTCCTAGGAGACCCAAATGCACTCTGTAGCGATTGACCGGCTGACTGTCCAGCGAGGACAGCACCCTGCTGGGTGACTGACAACTAGGCTGGATAGAAAGAGAACTGAATAAAAGGCGAGGTTTGTGGCTTGGAAGGCACAGTCAACCACTGGATGAAGGAACTGAAGAAGAACTTGAAGAGGACGCCTGCTGCAACTCCTGGACCGTTGGTTTGCCCGATGAGGCCCTGCTGGTGTGCTGAAACTCCAAATTCGTATCGACGGAGAAGCCCCTGCAAGGACGACTTCTCCCCTTGAGTTGGTGGGACCAATCAACTACAAAGTAATCCACCTGGACATTCTCTCGGAGCTGGTTGCATGTCCACAAAGTTTCTGCTGGAAACTGAATAGCTAGGGAGAGGAACACCAGATTGTTTGCATTGCTTTGGCGCTGGCCAAGAACCAGGAAGATCGTCTGGACTCGCAGGAAGCAGGACAGGCCGAGCCCCAACAGAGTGCTGGACCCCAGAAGCACAGAAGGTCAATTTCGACAGCCAGAAACCGCGGTGTTGCTATTTGCGGTAGTTGAGAGGAAGTGAAACACCAAAGTGCCACTTGTTGCAAAGATTGCTGCTTGCGAGCGATGACCGTCCCATTGCAGTGCAGGAGTCCCCAGAAGTCCTCCCTCCTGTCCCCATGACTGAGGCCCAGGAACAGTGAGATCTGCAGGGCTGCACAGTAACAGAAGTCATCTGCTGCACTTTTTCTTCAATACAAAGCTACTGTAAAAGTCTGTGAGAACTTGCCTCTCATTTGTAGAGTTGCTTGCATCTTCTACTACTCACAAGTCTAATCAGCTTGTGGCCCTACGTTTGATTCTTCTTTTCTCCAAAGACTTCTAAAACACTGTGTAAAGACTTTTCTACTTACCTACCAGAAGTGCTTCAGCCCATTATAAGACTTTTGCCCATTGACTTTGGCTTAACCTGTTATACCGAATTACTCTGATTTGAGGATCCAAAAGTATTTGCCTGCTTAAGAATATTTGTGGTCTCTTGTTTGTTCTAATAATCTTTTCCTTTGACCAATTTCTAGGAGTATTCTAATTGCAACAGTAAGATATTAATGTCCCAGCACCCAAGCTATTGAAGTCACCTGAGGGTGTAGGTTGTGACTGTGTGCCATCTCAAAAGGGTCTTTATTTATTTAGAAACTAAGAGTGTACAGTTTTTGAAGTGTACCCAGGACACACTTGGTTCAGACAAGTTCCTCAGCACATGTGACCTGACCTCAGGCTATTGGTAATTAGCTCTGACAGACCATGCCAAGGAAAAAACTGCATTCTCCACCCCAGGAGGCTTATAGCAGTTTAAGGTTATATACCTTTTGGACTTAAGAATGCACCTGCTACATTGCAGAGGATGGTGAATCAAGTTCTGAATGGGTTAGAGGACGTCTGCATGGCATACTTGGATGACATTGCAGGGTTCAGCCCCCACTTGAACGAACATCTTCACCACTTTGGATATGTTTTGCAGGCTCTTGAGCAGGCCCATCTGACCCTAACGGCTGGTAAATGTCAAATTGGTCAGAGTAAAGTGGTCTACCTTGGACATGAGGAAGGAGGAGATGAAATTAAGCCATTGCCTAGCAAAGTACAAGCTGTACAAGACTGGCCCACCCCTAATACTCTGACTCAAGTTAGAGCCTTCCTAGGTCTCACTAGATGTTACAGGAACTTCATAGAGAACTATGGGACCATGGCGTCTCCCTTATATGTAATCTTCTCACACAAATTCCCCAAGAAGTTCAGGTGGAATGTGGGGTGCACTAAGGTCTGAAGGACTGAAAAAACCCCTTTGTCAAGCAGCAGCCTTGAGAGCTCCTGGTTACAACCAATCCTTCATTGTACAGACAGATGCTTCTAATACAGGGATAGGTGCAGTGTTGAGCCAACGGGATGAGAAAGGCAAGGAACACCCCATCTGCTTCATAAATAGGAAGCTGAAGGACCGGGAGACAAGGTGAGCAACTATAGAACGTGAATATTTTGCCTTTGTGTGGTCTCCGAAGAGGTTTAGGCCATACTTGTATGGTTCTTTCATTATTCCAACAGGCCACCAACCCTTGAGATGGTTAATGCAGATGATGTCATGATCCGCAGGACACGCCCCTTTTGGACCTCATGGTCCTTGTCACAACGAGGCTTGGACTCCTTGATACTCCCAACATGGCCGTCTAACGTGCAACATCTTCCTTGTCCTTACGTCAGACGTAGCTTATTTACAAATAGGCCACGCCCCCGCGGGCCCGCGCGTCTCAATGCTACTGCAAGCAGCGACTAGACGTGTGCTCCGTAGTTCGCTACACTGTTGCCTTTGTTCCTGGACCTCCTAATGCCATTCCCATTACCCTCTTCCTTCATCCTTGTTTCACGGACTCGTGTGCTGTGTGCTTACCCTCTTCGTTCCTGGATCCCGGAGTGTCTGAATCCTGGAGCTCTCAACACACGGTGGAGCCAGAAGAGGCTCGCATGGGCTTATTATACAAGACCAGGTCCGTGCATAAGAAGACACCGCCCAAGAAATCCTGCAAGGATCGCTCCCAGGTGAGAAAGGGGGAATTCTGTGACAGTTTGAGACGCCAAACGACCGAAGTCGAAGACGACATGGAAGCGGCTGTTCAGGATCTCATGCGTGGCATGCAAGAACTAACGACCGAGGTACACAATTTAAAGGCAGAAAACACCGCTCTCAAACAATTAGTTCTATCCCATGATTCTGCCACAAAGGAAAGCGTATTGCTGGGCGGCATTGTTGACAAATACGATGGGTCGGCAAAAACCCTTAGTGGATTCCTCGATTCTTGTTTGGTTCACTTTACTTTTAAGCCCTACTTTTCAATCCCTAGGGCTAAGGTTGGCTTCATAATTTCACACCTTTTCGGAAATACTCTAATTGGGCTACGCCCTTAGTCAATTCTGGTGATGCCCTCCTGGATGACGACGGTTTCATACAAGCCCTTAAAACATGTTTGACCGCCCTGAGCAAGTCTATAGTGCCCAGGAACGCCTGCTAGACTTTCATCACGGATCCCAGGATATGCTTACGTATGTAACCCGATTCAAGCAATTGACCAAGGAAGCTGACTAGTCTCCTGAAGCAAGTTTTACACTTTTCAGAAGGGGACTGAAAGAGGAGATCAAAGATGAGTTGGCCAGAGTGGCTCGCCCAAGCTCGTTCCAGGCTCTTTTGGACCTTGCCATGCAAATAGATTTTCGTATCCAGGAAAGAAAGGCAGAAAAAAGGAAATCCAAAGTAACCCCCCCCAAAGGCATCCTTCGAGATTACCTCCAAGACTGACACAAATCCAGGGTCAGCTGCTGAACCAGAACCTATGCAGATCGGAGCCTTCCATGGACCCATATCCCCGCAAGAAAGGATGAGGAGGATTCTTACGGGGCTATGCATGTGCTGTGCCTCGGATAAACACCTGGTTAAAGAATGCCCTCTTGCCCCTCCTCGGCATTCAGGAAACGCCAGCTCCCGATCCTAGATGGAGCAAGGCTTCGGGAGAGAGATGTTTGCTCCACGTCTATTCCATCCTTGAACTCTCCTGGACAAAACAGCCTAGTGATTGTACAGGCCCTTCTATTGCCATCCAAGAATAAGACCTACTCCATTTTGGCCTTGATTGACTGCAGAGCTATGGGAGTATTCATTGATCCAGATTGGATTACGTGTCACCACATTCCATACTAGACACGAAGTACCATGCAACCGGTGGAAGCGATCGATGGAAGACCCCTCACTTCAGGGCCTATAAGCCTGCAGACTAAAGAGATCCAACTTTCAATAAACCATCACCAAGAGCTGATCAGATTTGACATCATTAGGTCTGCTCATTATCCCATGGTCCTGGGTATGCCCTGGTTACAGAAGCATAATCCTTATATCAACTGGGCAGCAGGATCCTTATTTCTTGGATCCGAGTTTTGTATGTCTCACTGTCTATTCCTGGAATCATCCGTGACACCTCAAAGAACCATCAATAGATCAGCAAGTTCCACTCATGGTTTCCAATATCGTATCGGTTCCAAAGGCCTATCAGAGTTATGCTGATGTGTTCTCAACTGCCATAATCCAGGCTCTACCCCCCTCACAGACCTGAAGACTGCGCCATAGACACAGAATCCTCAGCAGCGATTCCCTTTGGGAGGATGTTCATCCTATCCGAACCTGAAGAGAGCCCTACCAGAATACTTGGATACCAACCTAGAAAATGGCACCATAAAACCATCGAAATCCCCAGCTGGAGCCTCACTGTTTTTTCTTCCCAAGAAGGACATCAAGGAACTTAGACCTTGCCTCGATTATCGTGGATTAAATCAATGCACCCTCAAGGACCGCTACCCTTTACCCTTGATCTCGGAT
Organism: Ambystoma mexicanum; assembly: GCF_040938575.1. Lineage (NCBI taxonomy): Eukaryota > Metazoa > Chordata > Amphibia > Caudata > Ambystomatidae > Ambystoma > Ambystoma mexicanum. The sequence continues at coordinate 1,253,123,277 of NC_090926.1, forward strand.
ATCCTGGAAGCGGTGAGAGGAGCTGTAATCTTCACGAAACTGGATCTCAGGGGTGCCTATCATCTGATCCGTATCAGGGAAGGAGACGAATGGAAAACAGCCTTTCGAACACCCTTTGGACACTTTGAATATCTGGTAATGCCCTTTGGACTTGCTAATGCCCCTGCCGTCTTTCAACGTTTCATGGATAGTGTGTTCTCGATATGCTGTTCATCTTCGTCATCGTCTAACTGGACGATATCCTGATCTATTCCAAGGACCTTCTAAGGCATGAAGAACATGTTAAGGCTGTCTTACAACGACTACGTGAACATAGACTCCTAGCCAAACCCGATAAATGCCTGTTTAATGTGACCTCTGTTCATTACCTAGGATTTGTCCTTAGTCCAGAAGGAATTGCTATGGATCAGTCAAAGGTAAAAGCCATATTATCCTGGCCAGCTCCCACTTCTGTGAAGCAAGTTCAATCCTTCCTGGGGCTAGCCAATTTGTACCGGAAGTTCATACCCACCTTTTCTGAGATTGTTCAGCCGATCATTGCACTCTTGAAGAAAGACACTCCCTTTATCTGGTCTACACCCCAAGACAAGGCATTCCAACGTTTAAAGACAGAGTTTACTCAAGCCCCCATCCTAGCACAACCCGACATAAATCGACCCTTCATAGTGGAGACAGATGCCTCTTAACTACGCCATAGGAGCAGTGCTGAAGCAAGAGTTCGAGGACAAGATGGAACACCCCATTGCTTATCTTTCAAGAACTCCGACTCCCAGTGACACATTACTGTGTCCTGGAAAAGGAACCGTTAGCCATCCGTCAATCCTTCACCGAATGGCGACACCTACTCCTGGGAGCGAGACATCCAGTCCAGGTCCGCACGGACCGTCGTAATCTTCAAGTTCTACAATCCTTGGAGTGTAGGAACAGTCGTCAGGCCCGTTGGGCCTTCTTTGCCCAGTACCAGTTCCACATCCATCATGTCCCCGGATCACAGAAAATAATTGCTGATGCCTTATCCCGACGTCCTGACTACGAAACAATTGAAGACCGGACCTATCCCAAGATGTTTCCCCACACGATTTTTGTAACTCAAGCAGTCAGTCTCCTCTAAGAAATTCGGATACAAACCCAATGCTCTGAACTCTGGAAGGATATTTCAAGGTAGAATCAATGGAATCCAAGAATCAAGGATGGATACTTTTTCAAGGATAATGCTCTAGTCATTCCCACACAGAAATTACAACAAAGGATAATTAACCTCTGCCACGATACCCTTCATTCTGGACATTGTGGCATCACCAACACCCTCCGTTTTATACAAAGACAATTTTGGTGGCCTAGAATGAAGACAGACGTACAACTGTACATCCAAGCCTGTTCTATTTGTAGTCAGAACAAACACGATAACAAAAGACCAGCAGGTCTCCTACTACAACCTACTCTACCAACAAGACCATGGGAATTCATCGCTACAGACTTCATTGTGGAATTGCAGCTTCCAGAGGATACACGACTGTCATGGTTACCATTGACTTGTTCACTCACATGGCTCACTTTACTCCCCTGCATAAACTACCATCCTCATCAGAGCTAGCTGGAATCTTCCTGGAACACATTTTCCGTCTACCTGGACTTCCTTCCACGATCATATCAGACCGAGGACCTCAATACGTCTCACAATTCTGGAAACATCTGTCGCGTTCTGGGAATCCAACGTGCTCTCTCATCAGGTTATCATCCACAAACCAATGGAGCTACGGAACGCCCTGGAACAATACCTTCGCTGTTTCGCCACTAAGGTTGAGGACGCTCCTAATACCCGTGGCTGAGTTTGCGTACAACAATTCCGATCATTCGGCAATCAACACCAGCCCCTTTTATTGCAGTCAAGGATTCCATCCATCAGTGTTACCCTCTGTTCTTCCACATCCCACACCTGTTCCTACCATTAACTCCTGGATGGAAACACTCATCAATGTACACAAGGAAGCCAAAGAACACTTAGAGAAGGCCAGAATATGAACTAAACAAAATGCTGATTCTAAAAGAAGACCAGGGCCTTCATATGCAGTTGGCGATAAAGTCTGGTTGTCCTCGAAGCTACTACCCAGACACTTACGGCCAAACAAACTGGCCCCCCGGTACTATGGTCCATTTCCCGGCAAGGAAATCATAAATCCTGTCTCATACCGACTCAAGCTACCCGACTCCTGGAAGAAGATTCACCCAGTTTTTCACACTTCTTTATTAAAACCCTACATCCGATCTTCCCGGAAATCTTGCACACCCCCTCCGGTGGTGGTGGACGACCAAGTGGAATATGAAGTGTCCCGTATATGCGATTCCAGGTATAAACGGGGTCAGCTTCAATATCTGGTTGAATGGAAAGGATATCCTCCAAGTGAAAGAACCCGGGAACCAGCTTCTAACCTGAATACCCCTCGATTGCTCAGAAGATACATCTCATACAGCCGGGCAAACCCGGTGGAACGAGTCTTCGGAGGGGGCATGCTGTCATGATCCGCAGGACACGCCCCTTTTGGACCCCATGGTCCTTGTCACAACGGGGCTTGCACTCCTCGATACTCCCAACATGGCCGTCTAACGTGCAACATCTTCCTTGTCCTTACGTCAGACTTAGCGTATTTACAAATAGGCCGCATCCCCACGCGTCTCAATGCTACTGCAAGCAGCAACTAGACGTGTGCTCCGTAGTTCGCTACACTGTTGTCCTTGTTCCTGGACCTCCTAATCCCATTCCCCTCTTCCTTCCTCCTTGTTTCCCGGACTCGTGTGCTGTGTGCTTACCCTCTTCGTTCCTGGATCCCGGAGTGTCTGAATCCTGGAGCTCGGAACGCACGCTGGAGTCAGAAGAGGCTCGCGAGGGCTTATTATACAAGACCAGGTCCAGTGCATAAGAAAACAACGCCCAAGAAATCCTGCAAGGATCGCTCCCAGGTGAGAAAGGGGGGATTCCGTGACAGATGAAGGGGGAGAATCCAAAATTGTTGCGATGGTCCAACATTTTTGAGTTGTTAATCAGCTTCCAATGGTTCGATTTTACCATAGAACACAGGTCAGGGTGTAATCACCAAAATGCTGATGGTCTCTCCAGAAAGTATGTCCGACTGGAGTAAGGAGATTCATCCAGTGGTGGATTAAATCTTCCTGTCCCCTAGTCTGGGGGGACGAGTGTTAGGGAGAATTCTAATTTCTGTGCTTATTCCCTTCAACCTTAGAGCGCCCCAGATCTTTTGCTGGACTTTAGGACCTTTAATTTTAACCATGGAGTGAGACATTTTTTCCACCCTCTCACATGTTGTGACCTGATTTGGATTATGTGTTTCTAGTGTTTTTGGAGTCTGACCAACTCCATAGGCATCTACTTTTTGTATGGTGACACACAACACCTGCAGTGCAGTGTCACAGAGAAATCCTTTTAGATTTCATATAAGGTAAACACCTTTTCTTGGGTGAACTACCGCTCCCAAGAATAGTAAAGTGAAATTGACTTTACGTATCTTTTCTCTCTGTGTGTCCAGCCCACACCATCTTATGTGGGGTGCTGATGGGTTACCTAGTAGCCCCTTATCTTACATTGTCATGTAACATTTTAATGTTACCCTCACTACATTAAATATCTGGTGGCAGTGGTTTAATTTTTTCGACCATTGTGCATTTCTACTGCAGGCGCATCCCTCAGCCATTGCACAGCACCCATGGGTGACCATTTTGTCAAAATGGCCCTGATCTTCTTTTGCCATTTTTGGTTTGTGAGGTCTTTCTTGGCTTTTACTTTGCACGCCAAGCCAGCTTTGAGCCCTTTGTTCGTTTTGCCTTTGGTGGGCTTCAGCCCCGAAGCCCACCTCTGGCTCCAGTGCGTCTGGAAGGATAGGATGTGAGGGAGGGTCCCAAAACTCCCCTGTCCTTTATCTCTAGGAATGCCTGAATGCAACCAGTGCTGATTGTCTGTCTGTCTGTCTGTCCTTTCTACTGGGTGATTGACAGCCTAGGCTGTGCATGAATGGGAGAAACCTGCGTAAAAGGCAAGGGTTTTGGGACTAGAGTCAGAGTCGACCACTGGGAGAAACACCAGATGAAGAAACCGTAAACGAAGCTTGCTGCATCCTCCTGGACCTTTGAATTGCCCGGTGAAGCCCTGCTGCTGTGCTGAAACTCCTTTTCAATTTGACAGAGAAGCTCCAGAAGGGAAGACTTCTCCCCTTGGGTTAGTGGGACCAACTAGCCCCGAGACAACTCCACTGGACCATCTTTCCTGACTGGCTGTACTTCCTAGTTGCTGGAAGAACCAAATGCCACGGATCGAGTAATCCGTAGTCGAGTGAAACATCTGAAGCAGTAACGAATCCAGCTAAAAGCTCCAGGCGTCTCCCGAGGACCCTCCAGAAGCTGGACGACCAGATCCTGAGTCCCCTCACCAGAGTGCAGGACGCAAGGAGTGAAGGCAGCCCAACCGGTATCCGAGACCCACAACGGTGCTGTTTGCTAAGCACTGAAACCGTGAAGTGCTTCTGAACCGCATAGAGCCGGTAGCTGCCGACAACCTCCCAAACGCCGCCGCAGGAGCCCTCCACACTTCTTGTCCCCACGACCGAGGCTCAGGAACAGGGGTTTGCACCGCTGCAGCAAGACTGAATCCAGTTGGACCACTCTTCTTTAAACCAGAGGTACCGTTTAGGTTTGAAGTACTTGCCTCATTACCTTGTTAGCTTGTTAGATGCGCTTTTCTCAGTTGGGAATTGCATTGGCTTACCTTGAGAGTTGATTCCAACTCTGTTTCTCACAGGTTTAACAACTTGTGACCCTACAAGTGATTTTCTAGCAAAATTACTAACTTTGTGCAAGACTTTGATCCTAAAAAGTGCCTCAGCTCCATAGACTGTTTCAAATTGACTTTAATTATCTTTTCTCTGAAGACCTTTCTAGCCCATTGACTTTGATATTGTTTGTCCCTCCTAGGTGGTAACTCGTTGTAGACCGTTACTGCTGGGAAAGGCTGGTCTAGATTTCATTGGACGATTCCATTGTCCTCACATTTACTGAGAACCTGTTTAACCTTTTTCCGTCCCTAATTCCTTCCTTTCTGCAACCTCAATCTGCAAAGTACAACTAGTGTGATATATAAATGCCATTACTGTCCTTGTGAATGAAGTCACCTCAGGGTGTAGGAATTGTGTAAGAAGCAAATACAAAGATCAAAATTATCCACAAACTTGTTGTGAAAAGTAATTTTAAGGTGTACTTGCATCGTTACATGAATTGCCTTTTTAAAGAACTCTTTTTCAAAAATTGATGTTACTTTCATTTGTACAGCTCACATTTACCCCTCTTGAGATAGACCTGGCTGCACAGTCATACTACCAACACAGTCTCTACCAAAAGGTGGTTTAACTAATACCAAGCAGATAAGTGTTGTGTAGTCTCACACAGTGTGACTGCAGCAATTCTTACCCAACAACCTCTCCACAGACAGATGCTGCGCATGACATCGAAGGAGGCCCCGCAGCAGCACCCTTCACCTTGTGGACAGAAGGTAACGGGCTAACGGGAGCATTTACTGACATGACCCACAAGCCTGAGTGTAGTGTTTCTCATACAAGCAGTAGGAAGAAATCCGATGCAGATCCGAAAAATGACATCTGTCGGCTACAGTCTGTGCATGCTTTAAACCCCATGGTCTTCGCAGGTTTGGCATGGCGACGACAAATTGGAAAATTCATACGGTGTGCTCTTGAAGCGGAACGTAGGGCGGTGCCTCTATATATATATATATATATATATACTGGCCCAGACATCATGTGCAGCGATGGGCACGTAGAGGCACCAGACAAAGACATTGCGGTGCCACACTGTGTCCCTAGGCAGCAGTAAACTGAGCTCTGGCTAGGATATCAGATGATGAATCAGTGAAAGGAAGAAATCCATTACGAGTGTTAATTACTCTGTTCACCAACTAGGGTGGTATGACGATTCACTGCTATCACTTCTGCCCGGGTGGGGGGGGTGCTTTCCCATGAGTCTAGGGAGGAGCAGCCACTATCCAATAGTCCCCTTAGGGGTGGTTTAATGCGGAAGGACCTCATGGGTAGGGACTCTTCCCCCCCCCCCCTCTTCTGGGGATAAGGATGATCACCTAGGGTACAACTCATTGAACATAACCCCCACCTAATATTCCTTAGACCCCCCCCCCATTTAAACCATTATATTGTGAGTAGACCAATGTATTTCTGTAGTACCTGGGGTACAACCAAGACAAAAAATACTAGGGCAAAGATGAGAACAGAAATCATGAGGATTACTGACTGTGGTAGTACTGAGACGAGGTGGCCCACAAGAGGCATGAGGAATACTAAGGAGCCACTGACAGCAGATGTCGACATTAGGCTCGGATGGACTGAAAAGGAAACAAAAAGGAGGACTCAGCGTCTTCCTTCCCCGTCGGAGAGCCCGGAAGACTCGAAGTTCGCACTCGACCCGAAGAGAGGACTCCAGGGAATGGCTCAGGGAGTCTGTGATGGGTCCTGCGTCGTGTGGACCGATCCCAACAGGAAGCAGGCGAGGCAGTGGCACAACCTCCAGGAGGAGGTGGACCGTGCAGTCCCCTAACGGTGCTGAGACTGCAAGGAGCCACAACACGCTGAGCTGCCGCAGAAGCAGTAATGAAGCAGACGGCTGCAGGAACTTTGAAGAAGACCGACCCCAGCCCTTGGAGAGCGGTGCCGTGCGAGCAAGTCCAAGAAGGTAAAGGAAAGCACAGGCAGACCGGTAGGGAAGTGAGGGGAAGGGGAGAGAATAGAGTGGCATCTGCTTCATGCCGGGGATTGTCTGACATTTAGTCAGATAAACAGTATTTTCCCTATTAGGAGCGCTTTGCAGTAGTCCAGCCTTGAAAGTATAATAGCTCGGGCAATTGTGGTGCAGTTCTCTTCACTGATCAGAGGCCTGATGTGTCTAAACAGGCGTAGATGAGTGACAATTTTTGTTTATTTGATTGACATGGGCTTCGGCGCTCATTGAGGATTCCAAAGTGATGCCTAAAGTTTTTACTTTACCTAGGACTGCGATAGCATTGTTCTTAATATAAAAAGGTAGTGAAACCTGTGCTCAGCTTAGCGCGAGCCTGCCAGGAGTGGAAAATAAGGAATATGGTTTTACTGCCGTTTAGGCACATCCAATTCATGGTCATCCATGCCACAACGATGTCGTAAGCGCCTGAGATTTTACTTGAGTCCCGAGAGTAGTTGCCACTCAGCTCTAGGACCAGCTGATTATCATCAGCGTAGTTAGTAAAGACTGTACCGGTGCTCTCCAACAGGGCGCAGAGAGGTCAGAGGTATAGATTAAAGAGCACAGGTGACAGACTGGCACCCTGTGGTACTCCACGACTAATGGTAGCTAGAGACGAGAAAGTGGTCCCCCCCGTGAATTTTGGACATTCGGTTGGCAAGGAAGGAGTGCATCCAATCGAATGCCCCCTTTGAGAAATTTCCTGCCTGTTTGAGAGCTTGCAGTAAGTTGTCGTGGTCCAGCAAATCAAAAGCAGCGCACAAGTCAAGCAACACGAGTACACCAGCATTTCCTTCATCCATTATCGTCAACATATGGGTCTGCAGGTCGATAAGTGCTGTCTCTGTGCTATGGGCTTGCCTGAAACCTGATTTTGTTTTGTGCAGGATGTTTTTTTCTTCCACGAAGCGCTGAAGTTGCCCTGTAGCACACTTATCAAGGATTTTCAACAAACAATAAGTGACAATTTGTGATTGGTCTAAGGTTACTTTGATCTTTCGGGTCCAACCCAGGCTTTTTTTTAGCAATGGGGTGACCGTAACGATTTTACTAGATACAGGGATGTAGCGGTCTCTGGAAGAGGCGTTGACCATGCGGTTGGTCGCATTGTAGTCAATAAGACTCATATCCGAGTTGGTAACTGGAGTAAATGCAAATCTCTCCTTTTCTAGTAGCTCAATATGGCTTGTTTGGAGCCTTGCAGTTGAGTCCGAATGGGACAGTGCCTGACTAATTCTTTCTAGGGCTTTGAGCATTTTAGCTTTGAACACATTTTGCACTTCTGTGCAGTTGGCTGCCGAGGGCTGGACTGTGATGGCCAAAGCCTTTAGCTTTTCGTGGGTTCTGGGAATTTCAAAGAGTTTCCCTGTGGAATTTTGTGTACTATTTATTTGTTGGAAAAGTCGCCAAGAAAAGTCTTTCTTGGCATATAAGATGTTTAACTTGTAAATTTGTTCTGCCACCTTCCAGTTATTTTGATCTTCTACCGCGCCAGATTTTAGTCAGATGTCCACCAGCTTCCTTTTGTAGGATTTTAAGGGATGGTGTGAGCCATTTCTGGTGGCCCGAGTTCTTTCTGACCAATTTGGAACGAACGGGGAGCCAAACTATCTACCAACTCCTGGAATGTAGATTAAAAAGAAGACACTAATGAGTCACACAAGTCATTGTCCGAAGTTTGGGCGATGAGATTGTGTACTTGTGCTGATATGAGCAGGAAGGATCTTATTATAATTCCTACTTAGTACTTTTTGGGGGTCATTGGGAGTCTGTGGTAATGATCCCTGTAGAAAGGTATGGGAGTCTATGCTGTAATGATCGGACCAGGCACAAGGCACTGTGTTATCAATGACTGTGTTCAAGTTTGGGACACCACCCAGTCGAGTATGTTTTTGGCCAAGGTGGGTTCGGTGTTGAAGACGGTGTAGTTAAGGTTATTGAGGGACCATCTCAAGGTCTAAAGCCATCTTGTCCGAGGGGTCTCCCCAAGAAAAAGAGTGGATCAATTGGGACCGCTAAGACCACTCAGTAGGCTAGCTATTTCTTCGTTGAATCCTGGCATTGCTGACTGAGGTAAATCAGGATGAAGTTGACATTTCTGATTGGAGGGCGTTATTTTAATGAGCAAGATTTCACATCCCAAGCAAGAGAATGGGGACTGGAAGAAGTTGTAATTTGTCTTAAAGATAAAGGTCATGCCTGCTAGGACTTACTTATTTTAACCCTGGAGAGAGTGAGCCTTTTCCCACTCTTTCATGTGTTTTGAACAGATTTGGATTGTGTTTCCTTATTTTTTTTTAGAGTCTGTCAAACTCCATAGGCATCTACTTTTTGTATGGTGACACAGCACCTCCAGTGCAGTGACCGAGAAATCCTTTAGATTTCTCATAAGGATTAAATACCTTTTTTTGGGTGAACTACAGTTCCCAAAAATAGTAAAGTGAAATTGACTTTACTTCGCTTTTTTCTTTGTAGGTCTAGCACACACCATTTTATGTGGAGTGCTGGGGGGGCGGGGGGGGGTTTACTTAGTAGCCCCTTTTCCTACTTACTCATTTAACATTTTTTATGTTACCCTCACTACTTTAAATGGCGGGTGGCAGCGGTTTAATTTTTTACCATTGTGCGTTTCTACCACAGGCTGGCTACTCAGCAGCAATATAGCGCCCATGGGATACCATTTTGTCAAAATGGCCCCGGTCTTTTTTTTCACCATTTTCGGTTTGTGAGGTCTTTGTTGGGTTTTACTCTGCGTGCCAAAACAGGTTTCACCCCTTTGTATGTTTCGCCTTTGACGGGCTGCAGTACTGAAACCCGCCTCTGGCTCCAGTGTGTCTGCAAGGGCAGGAAGTGAAGGAGGAGCACGAAGCTCCCCTGTCCTTTGTCTCCAGAGAAACCAGAATGCACCCAGCCCCGATTGGCTGGCTGGCTGTCCTTGTAGGACAGCCACTCTGCTGTGTGAGTGACAGCTAGGTTGTGCATGAAGGGGAGAAACCTGCTGTTAGGGAGAATTCTCAGAAATGTGCCAATTTCTCTCTACCTTAGAGACCCTCAGCAACATTGCTGGATTTTGAGGACTTGAATTTTTAGCCTGGAGAGAGTGAGACCCCTTTTCCCACTCCCTCATGTATTTTAATGTGATTTTGAACTCTGTTTCTCTTTTGGTTGTGGAGTTTGGCAAACTACATAGGCATCATCTTTTACATTGTGTCACGCAGCACATTCAGTGCAGTGGCATAGGGAAGTCTTTCAGATTTCCCAAAGATTTAAATACCTTCTCTTGGATAAACTAATGTTTCCAAGAGCAGTAAAGTGAAAGTGACTTTACTTACATTTGTCACTTTCTAGACCCAGCACATTATATCTTAAAATAGGGTGCTGGAGGGGTTACTTAGTATCCCTTTGTCTAGCTTCTCATGTAACAATTTTATGTTACCCTTTACTCAATGAATGGCTGGTGGCAGTGAATTACCTTTAACTATCGTGGTGTGCATTTACCACAGGCTGCGTTCGCAGCTGCAGTAGAGCACCCAAAGGTGCCATTTTTGTCAAAATAGACCCGGTCTTCTGTTTTTGCCATTTCTTTGAGGAAAGGCCCTTCTTGAGATGTACTCTGCGCGCCAAACCAGGTTTGGTCCCTTTGTTAGTTTTGTCTTTGGCGGGATTCACGAGTGAAGCCCACCTCTGGCTCCAGGGTGTCTGGCGGGGGCAAGATGCGAGGGAGGTGCCCGAAACCCCCTGTGCTTAGTCTCCTAGGAGACAGGAATGCACTCCTAGGTGATTGGCCGGCTGGCTGGCCGGCAAGGACAGCCACCCTGCTGCCTGACTGACAGCTTGGCTGGAATGAATGGGAGACACCTACATAAAAGGTGAGGCTTTTTGGCTTGGAAGGCAGAGTCGACCACTGGACAAAGAAATCCGAAGAAGAACTTGGAAGAAACGCCTGCTGCAAATCCTGGACCATTGGCTTGCCCAGTGAAGCCCTGCTGCTGTGCTGAAGCTCCGAATTCGCATCGACTAGAGAAGCCCTGCAAGGATGACTTCTCCCCTTGAGTTGGTGGGACCAATCAACAAGCAAGCCACCTGGACATCCTCTCTAAGCTGATTGAATTTCCACTGCAGTTGCTGCTGGAAACCGTAGAGCCAGGGAGAAGAATACCAGATTGTGTGCCTTGTTTGTAAGTTGGCCAAGAGCACAAGGAAGATGCTCCGGACTCCCAGGAAGCAGGACTGACCGAGCCTGATCCACCTCAACAAAGTGCTGGATCCCAGATGCAAGGAAAGCCCATCTCAATAGCCAACAGTCCGCCGTGGGGCTATTTGCTGAGGTACAAAGAGCTGAAACCGCGAAGTGCCACTGAATAGAACTTGGTCGCCGACCATCCCGTTGCAGTGCAGGAGTCCTCTAGACGTCCTCACTCTTGTCCCCATGACTGAGGCTCAGGAACACAAGATCTGCAGAGCTGCACAGGAACAGAAGCAAGCTGGAACCGTTTTTCTTCTAACCAAAGGTACCGTAAAGTCTAAGAGAACTTACCTCTTGTTGTATAACCTCACTTGTTCTCAGTGGAGACTTGTCTTGGTTGCTTATGTAGAGTTGCTATCAGCTTCTTTACCTCACAAGCCTAATCAGCTTGTGGCGCTGCTTTGATTTCTTCTTTTCTACAAAGACTTCTAAAACATAGTAAAGGCTTTTACCTACCTGCAAGAAATTTCACCTCACTAAACTTTTGTCCAACTGACTTTGGCCTGGCCTGGCCTGGCCTGGCCTAGGCCCCTGAATGACTCTACTCCTCACTATCTCGGGCAACTACAACACTGATGTAGCTAGGATCAACGAAATCTTCTCTGTCATTCAGGCCTGGATGGCCACACATAGCCTCTGCCTGAATGACGAGAAGACTGAACTGCTCATTGTTGGTGCATCTAATAACCTACAAAAACTCAGTCCCAACGATTCCAATATCATAATTGATGGCAATACTATCTCGATCGCCAAAAGCGTGAAAACACTTGGTTTCTACCTTGACGCAAACACAAACCTCACTAAACAAGTCAATTTGATCGCCTCAGCCACGGCCTACACAGGAAAACTAATCAGAGCCTGTAGACTATTTATTTCCCCTAACAGCATCCTCACGCTAGCCAGAGCTCTTATACAATCAAAGTTAGACTACTGCAATAGCCTCTACTTAGGTGCCAACCAAGCGATAATCAGCAAACTCCAAGTCCTTCAAAACAATGCGCTACGAGCAGCGCTAAACATTCCTAGGCGTGAGCACATCTCTGCCACCAGAACCACATGCACATGGATCACTATCCAACATAAAATCCATCTTAAATCCCTCTGCCTCACCTACAAAGCGCTCAATAACTTAGCCCCCCCTACCTTACTAACAAATTCACCATGAGAACTTCCAGCAGAACCACGAGATCATCCAATACCCTATGTCTCACAGTACCTAGATTTACTTCCAAAAGAGCAGGTGGCTCAAGCTTCACTGTCCTTGCCTCCCAACTCTGGAACTCCTTGCCACTGAATATCAAGGAGTCCTAATCCTTCCAGTCGTTCAGGAAACTAGCCATTGGGTGGCTCCTATCAAAAAACCAACCTTAAGTCTGAACCAGTTCAAACTGCTTACAAACTGCACATGTCTCTTCTGTTATTTCTGCTTGCTATTACTCCCATTTCTGTATATTCTGTATATACTTGCTACATTAGGATTATCGTCCTCATTGTATACTCTGTATATACTTGCTACCTTACGATTAGTGTTTCCAGTGCACTGTACCTGTAACCTGTACCAAGCGCCCTCATACTCCTGGGTCCGGAGCGCTATAGAAATAAATAAACAAACTCTTCTTCCCTCTGACGTTGTGTTTTGTCTTCCTTCCAGGAAGGGATTAACATACTGTGCATTGGGGGTTACCAAAAGTACTTACCTGCTTCAGAATATTTGTGAGATCTCGTTTTATTCTAAAAATATTTTTCTTTCACATCCTCCTAAGTATTGCCCTACATGCAACAGTGATATATTCATGTCCACTGTGTCCTGGCTATTGAAGTCACCTGAGGGTGTAGGAAGTGTATGTGGGCCATCCCAAATGGGCGTTTACTGATTTAGTGCAACTAAGAAAGTGTGCATTTTGGAGTGTATTTGTGTGTTACTATTACATTGCCCCTTCTGAAGAAGGCTTACTCAAACTGACTGTTAAATAAATTAATAATTTTTTAATCAAGAAACATTGTGTGTAAGAGTTTATTTGAATACTTGTCATTGTAAATCTCTAACTACCCTACAGCTCACGCTGACCCCTCTTGAGATAGGCCTGGCTGCTCAACACACTACCAACCTCCGTAGTACAGACTTACACCAAAGGTTGGGTTCCAAGTGCCAGGAGGTCAAGGTTGTTGTAGTTTACCCAAAGGGCACTGCATACAATTTTGCCTAACAGTGTGACTCAAGGTCATATTCACAATCCTCTCTGGATGTGATGCAAACTAGTATTGACTGCTTCATCTCAAAGTGGCACAGGTTAATATTCACAGTCCTCTCTAGATGGGACTCAAGACATTATTCACAATCCACCCTGGATGTGACACAGGCTATTATTCACAGTGCTATCATAGTGTGGCACGGATTAGTAATCACAGCTCTCTAGGTGTGACTCAAGGTAATATTCACAATGCACTCTGGATGCGACGCAAGCTATTATTCACAGTGCTATCATAGTGTGGCACGGATTAGTAATCACAGCTCTCTCTAGGTGTGACTCAAGGTAATATTCACAATGCACTCTGGATGCGACGCAAGCTATTATTCACAGTGCTATCATAGTGTGGCACAGATTAGTAATCACAGCTCTCTCTAGGTGTGACTCAAGGTAATATTCACAATGCACTCTGGATGCGACGCAAGCTATTATTCACAGTGCTATCATAGTGTGGCACAGATTAGTAATCACAGCTTTCTAGGTGTGACTCAAGGCAATATTCACAATGCACTCTGGATGCGACGCAAGCTATTATTCACAGTGCTATCATAGTGTGGCACAGATTAGTAATCACAGCTCTCTAGGTGTGACTCAAGGTAATATTCACAATGCACTCTGGATGCGACGCAAGCTATTATTCACAGTGCTATCATAGTGTGGCACAGATTAGTAATCACAGCTCTCTAGGTGTGACTCAAGGTAATATTCACAATGCACTCTGGATGCGACGCAAGCTATTATTCACAGTGCTATCATAGTGTGGCACAGATTAGTAAGCACAGCTCTCTCTAGGTGTGACTCGGTAATATTCACAATGCACTCTGGATGCGACGCAAGCTATTATTCACAGTGCTATCATAGTGTGGCACAGATTAGTAATGACAGCTCTATCTAGGTGTGACTCAAGGTAATATTCACAATGCACTCTAGATGCGAAGCAAGCTATTATTCACAGTGCCATCAGTGTGGCACAGGCTAATATTCACAGTTCTATCTTAGTGTGGCCTAGGCTAATGATCACAGTGCTCTCTAGATGTGACCCGGGGTAGTATTCACAATGCACTCTGGATGCGACGCATGCCATTATTCACAGTGCTATCATAGTGTGGCACAGGCTAATATTCACAGTGCTAGTTTAGTGTGGCACAGGCTAATATTCACAGTACTATCTTAGTGTGGCACAGGTTAGTAATCACAGCTTTCTCTAGGTGTGACTCAAGGTAATATTCACAATGCACTCTGGATGCGACGCAAGCTAATATTCACAGTTCTCTCAGTGTGGCACAGACTAATATTCACAGTTCTATTTTAGCACGGGCTAATATTCACAGTAGTAGTTGTTAAAACACCTGGATTTGAGAAAGGCCTATGTTTCACTGAATGGCAGGCAGTAATTAGAACACCTAAATTTCAAGACACCTTGAAAACAGGAGAGAGGCCTAGGTTTTGCAGTTCTATCTTAATGTGGTGTAGGCTGACATTCACAGTTCTATTTCGATGCAACACTCTGTATGTGATTCAAGGCGACAATAACAATTCTCTCAGAGTGGGACGCAGGCTAATAGTCACAGTTACGTCTTGGTGTGACTCAAGGTAATGTTCACAGTTCTATCCTGATGTGTCACTGGTCAATATCCACAATCCTCACTGGTTGCAAAGCTGGTTAGTACTAACAGTCTGGCTTGCTATGTTCTGAGGGTAGGTAAAGTGGCAGGGATTCTGGAGTACAGTGATTGCTCTACTCCCCCCCACCTACCAGGAAGCTTGCTGCTGGTTGACCGCTGGACAATGGCCTCGCCTGCTGACACTTGCAGACAAGATAAGGAACCGCCAGAGGGTAGGGTGGAAGTGAACATCACCCAAATACCAGGAGAAGGGAGTCATTTTCCTGGAGAAGGAACGTTCTGTTCTATTATTCTTTAATTGCAGTGTAAGGGATAGAAGTAGGGTGTGATGGGACATTGGTCTTCATTTCGACAAACATTCTGACAGATCCTTTAGTATTAGTTTGAAGCAGGGGGAACTCTTGAAGATGGGGATAGTGCGGGTATTTTTTTCACTACAATAAAAGTTTATAGCAACCAATATGCCACCTTTGTGTGAGCTTCCTTCAACACCCTAACAGTGGCCTCTCGGAACCTGCCCACAGGAAGGGTTCTGAAAATCAATCTTAAAACACTCCCTTCATCCCCATCTAGGCCTTCTATCAAGTATATTGGTTACATCTATATAAATAAAAATGTAAATGTTCGTTTGTTCAAAACCTTAAATCTCAAAGTTCTTCATCGATTGCTTTGAAATTTTGACACAACGTTGCATTCGAATACGCACATTTTTTTATATACCTACCATACATAGACAGGTAAAAACATGCTTTTTCTGAAAAACAGCGCCATCTATTGGACATAAAAGCAACACACGCTATACTAAATATTTTACAATTCCATTTCAAGGTTTCCGATTTAGAATGGCTCAAATACATGCCAAGGAAGCAGCAGAGCGACGTGCAGCCAGACCTCCGGATGCACGTTTGCACACATGGCGATCGTGTTTTGCAGCTTCAGATCTGCTTTGTTCTCAACAGAATGAACGCGACAGGCTGAGAGTGGCTGAATGACGCCAACGAGAAACAGCAGATCAGCATCAAACACGACTCTGCTCAGCAATCTCACAAGACTACAATCGCCTTGCATTCCGGTACAACCCAGCTGATGATTATAGTTTGAGCTGGCATGTTCTCATCGGCACTACTACTTAAGTGTGTCCTCATTGCAAGGCTCGGAAATTTAATGGAGAAACGAAAGGAATATCTTGCGCCGCCAGGTATATTATACTGCCTCAACTTGGAGAACCGCCAGAGCCATTAAAACTTTGCTTGCCGAATATATCGCCGAATCAAAGCATTTCCTATCTAACTTCAGGAAATACAACTCATGCTTCCAAATGACGTCGTTCAGCGCAGAAATCGTAACAGCTCAATTCATGTCAACTTGCGTTTGCAATCACTATCAACAAAGCTCAAGGACCATCTTTAGAATTGTACGGTTTAGATCTAGACACGGATTGCTTCTCACATGGACAATTATATGTTGCGTGTTCCGACTCTAGAATACGCAACATATCTTTCTTTTCCATTTAACCATACTGAGTCACAGCAATGCGTGGCCGGGTACAGCTAGTATACAATAATAATGTTAGTGTGTATGAGAGGTTGGAATAAATTACTGCAACTATCCATTTGTGGATCTTGAATGATTCAATGCGTGTTTCTGGTGTCTAGAAATGCATTTTTCTCCCCATTCCCTAGCATTACAAATGTACTGCGTTTACCCCCCAGGAAAAGGTCATACATTTAGTTTAGGCGTGGGAGGGTCTGTGTATGCCCACTTTACTGTATAGACACTGATGTACAGTTTGATAACTCAAGTACTTATTTGATCTGTATGCGTGTTATGTAGGACAGTATTAGATAACATCTTTTTCAGTGTGCAGTGTACTCGCTTGATGTCTATTTGGAACCCCCACTGTACCTATTCATCAGAATCTGTATCTCCATTGAGTGAAGCACGACTGCTCTGCCATAGTTACCAATTTGGAGAGTCTGGTCTATCATTTGGGTGAACACCTTTTGGATGGATGATTTTAGAGTCACACCACAGGGTTGTGCAAAATCCTCCTCAACAGTTATAGGACATTAGCCCAGCTAGAACAACCAAATCTGGCCACAAAATTGCAGCAACCGCAGCTTCTTGGAAAAAAATCCTCCATCATGTTAGTAAAACCTGCAGAGTTCAACAGACCTCTCAATAGTCCAGCAGACCAGAGGAAGGATTATGGTCAACCGTACATAAACCAAAAACCCACAGGCTTGCCTGAGCAAACCTTCCAATAAGCAGAAGGGCACAAAGGTTTTGGCAGGCTGTTAGGGAGAATTCTCATTTATGTGCCAATGCCCTTCAACCATAGAGACCCCCAGCTCTTTTGCTGGACTTTAGGGCTTTTAATTTGTATCCTGAAGTGAGACCTTTTTCACATCACATTTTTGATCTGGACACCGTTTTTCTTTTGTTTTTGGTGTCTGACAAACTCCATAGGGATCTATCTTTTGTATTGTGGCACACAGCACCTTCAGTGCAGTGTCACAGAGAAGTCCCTTGGATTTCTCATAAAGTGTAAATACCTTCTCTTGGGTATTTACTGGTATGCAGTGATAAAATCGCGGCAAAAATGCTGTGCTTTAACCCGTTAAAAGTATGCCCCATTACACCATTTAAGGGGAGCAGGGGTTACAGGGTGTCCCCCGCATCCTGTACATGGATTGCAGAGGCAAAATCACAGCCTTTTTGCCGCGATATTTTGTGTTCACACCCATTTTTGCCGCGATTTTAACTCATGGAACCGGGTAAACTACTGTTCCCACTTTACTTACCTTTTTTCCTATGTAGGTTCAGTTCACCCCATCTTATGTGGAAGTACTGGAGGGTTACTTAGTAGCCCCTTTTCGTACTTATTCATGCAGCATTTTTTATGTTACCCTCACTACTTTTAATGGCTGGTGGCAGTGGTTTAATGTGCCTACCATTGTGCGTTTCTACCGCAGGCTGAATCCTCCGCTGCAGTATTGCACCCATGGGTGCCCATTTTGTCATTTGGTCTTCTTTTTTCACCATTTCTTGCATTTTACTCTGCACGCCAAACCGTGTTTAACCCTTTGGTGGGCTTCAGTGCTGAAACCCGCCTCTGGCTCCAGTGTGTCTGGCAGGGAAGAAAGCGAGGGAGGTGCCCGCAACTCGCTGTCCTTAGTCTCGTTGGTTACCTGAATGCACCCAGTGCTGATTGGATGGGTGCATCCAACATAGGAAACTGGAAGAGAAGCTTGCTGCACCCTCCTGGACCAGTGAACTGCCCGGCGAAGCCCTGCTGCAGTGCTGAAGCTCAAATTTCATATGGTCTAGAGAAGCCCGGAATGGACAACTTTCCAATGACTACCTTCTCCTTAAGCCCCGCCCCCGGCAGCCATCCTCAGATTTGGTAGCATGTAAAGTGGCAGTATGACCAAGTGAAGAGCCACAGAGGGGTAGGAGGGAGGGTTCACATGTGAATCCATGCCAGACCCATGCTGGAGAAAAACAGTTACAGGTAAGTAACTTGTTCCTTCTCCAGCATGGGGTCTGGCATGGATTCACATGCTCATGAATATAAGAATACATAGCAGTGCATGCACAACTACAGGAGGAGGCAAGGCTCAACATTAGGCATAACAAACTCAACATTAAGCAACTCTTACCTCCTCACCAGGCCCACCTTCAGGCGAACAGGTTGGCCGACTCTGGACTCCTCCCTGGAATCCCAGTCGACGCAGTAGAACAGTAGAATCTCGTGAAGGTGTGTGTCGACCTCCACGTAGCAGCCCTGCAGATGTCCAGCAGGAGCACACCAGACAAGAATGCCGTAGTAGCCGCGATCGCTCTGGTCGAATGGGCTCTCAGACGGCTGGGCAACAGTCGGTCTGCCAACCGATGACAGTGCATGATTCAGCCGCAGAGCCATCTGGAAATGGAAGCCTTCAAGAGGGCCTTCCCTTGATTCACAGGTCCAAAGTTCACAAAAAGCTGTGATGTTTTCCGAAAACTCTTTGTGCGGTCCACGTAGTACTTCAGCACTCTAGTTACATCCAGCGAGTGCAAAGTCCTCTTGGCCGGCGACGAAGACGACAGGAAGAAAACTGGCAACACCAAGGGCTCGTTGAGATGGAAGTCCGACGGCACCTTGGGCATGAAGGAGGGGTGCGTCCCCAGCACCATGCTCGTCTTGTAGAAAGTCAAGTATGAAGGCTTGCAGGATAGGGCCTGGATCTCTCCCACTCGTCATGCAGAGGTGATGGTCACAAGGAACACTGTTTTCCACGACAGAAATTTCAACAGTGCTGAATGCAGAGGCTCAAATGGCGGCCCCATGAGCCTGGTCAGCACCACATTGAGCTCCCACGCCGGGGCCGGAGCCTTCACCGGCAGGAACGATCGGAACAGTTCCTTCATAAATTCCTTCACCAGGCGATGAGACCACAGGGATGACCGTCCCGTAGTTCTGGTGTAACGGGAAATCGCTGCAAGATGGATCTTGATGGAAGCGTGAGCTAGCCCCTCCTTGGCCAGCAACAGCAGGTACGCCAGCACTTGAGGGGCCGTAATTGGCAGAGGGTTAATCTTCTGTGCACGGCACCAGGCAGAGAACCTATTCCACTTGTGTCGTAAGCATTTTAGAGTTGAGTACGCCCTGGCCTTTGCAAGCATCTCCTTGCAGTCTGCCGGGATATCGTACCCTCCAAACTTGAGCCAGGGATGCAAGTTCAGCGACTCCGGTTCGTGATGGAGGATGGCGCCTCCTTCTCTGGAGATAAGATCTGCGTCTGTCGACAGTCTGACTGTTGGGGGGGGGGCTGACAAATCCAGAAGGTCCAGGAACCAGATCTGTCTCGGCCTCGCCGGTGCGACGAGGATCATCCTGCACCGGGACCTCTTGAGTTGGTTGATGAGTCGGAGCAGCAACAGCAACGCATACAGGAACAGGCCGTCCCAGGGGAACGAGAAAGCATCGCCCATGCTCCTACGCTGGGGAAACCTGCTGGCGAACCTCTGGCACTTGGAGTTCGTCGCCATCGCAAACAGGTCGATCTGGGTTTTGCCCCATCGTTGGAAAAGTCGATCCACTTGATCCGGACGCAGCTCCCACTCGTGGCACGAGCGCAGCTCCCTGCTGAGTGAGTCAGCGATGACGTTCTTTGTTCCCACTAGATGGACGGGCACCAGAAACATCCCTTGGGCGACGGCCCAGTGCCACAGATCCTGGGCCTCCTTGGACAGGGCTGGGGATCTGGTGCCTCCATGCTTCCGGACGTAGAACATTGTGGTGGTGTTGTCGGTGAAGATCCTCACCACCTCGCCCTTGAGGGACGGGAGAAATGACCTGATGGCCCAGAACACTGCTCGGAGTTCCAGGATGTTGATGTGGAGTGACCTCTCTTCCGGGAGCCAAAGGCCTCTCGCGTGCAGATCTCCGGTGTGCACTCCCCATCCCTCCAGGGAGGCATCCGTCGTCACCATCTCCTGATGTACCGGGGTCAGAAAGTCCTTACCCAGCGCGAGATGCGTGCGGGTGCCCCACCATCGAAACGCTTGGGGGAAAACCTTGTTGAGCGGGATACTGTCTTCAAAGCTGCCCGTCACTTGTATCCAACGGGCGTCGAGGAACTCTTGTAGAGGACGCATCCGTAGCCTGCACAGGCGCACCAGGTAGATGCATGAGGACATCATTCTGAGCAGGGACTTGATGGATCTCGCCCTGGGCACGCCTGTGGCCAGCAGGTGCTGCACATTGCCCAAGATGGACTTCGTCCTCTCCTCCGACGGCGAGGCCAATCGCGCCTCTGTATCGAGCTTGTATCCCAGAAACAGTGCGACCTGCGACAGGACCAGGTGGGATTTCGAGTAGATGGAGAATCCCAGATCCGTAAGACATTGGACGGTCTCTGCTGTGTGTTCGACAGCAAGTTCTCTTGTCCTTGCACGGATGAGCCAATCGTCCAGGTAGGGGTAGACGTGGATCCCCCGCAGGCGCAGCCGCGCCGCCATTGGTGCGAGGCACTTGGTAAACACCATGGATGCCGACTGCAGCCCGAATTGCAGGGCCTTGAATTGGTAGTGCCGCCCTTGGACTACGAATCTGAGAAACTTTCAGTTTCCTTTTAGAATGGGGATGTGGAAGTAAGCATCCTCCAAGTCCAGCGACGATAGGAAGTCGCCCTCCTCCAGCTGTCCCAGAACTTGCTGGAGGGTGATCATCCTGAACTTTTGTGCCTTGATGGATTTGTTTAACCGCCGCAGGTCCAGGATGGGGCGCCAACCGCCTGTCTTCTTTCTGACGAGGAAGTACCTTGAGTAGACTCGGGAGCCCCAGAGTCTCTTCGGGACAAGCTCGATAGCACCCTTCTTGAGCATCGCCCTTACTTCTAACAGCAGTTGAGGGACGTGATTTTCCTTCCTGGCCACGGACGGAATCCAGGGGTGCTTCCTTTGAAATTCTAGAGGGTGCCCGTGGGCCAGGGCATCCAGCACCCAACAGTCGGTGTAGATGGACTCCCACACGCTGATTAACTTCGCCAGCCGGCCTCCCACCAGGGTGCTCCGGTGGGGGCCCGACGCTACGGGCGGTTCAGTCCTGCTTGGAGGCAGCCTTGCCGCCTTGGCCTCCTTGGCGACGAGATCCTCCCGACTTGCTGCGTCCTCTGTAGGCCTCCTGCAACGGGAGCGGGCCGCCTGGCGGTGCGTTGAGGAGCCGCCGCCGGATCCCTTGTAGGCACCCCGTCTGCCTCCGGCGTTCCGAAAGGGCGGCCTTCATTGCTGCAGCACTCCCAAAGCCCGAGCTGTCTCCGTGTCGGTCTTGATGGCCTGAAGCGACTCATCCACTGTTTTACCTAACAGGTTGTTCCCGTCGAAGGACATGTCCAAAACTCTGGTTTGCACGTCCTGGCGGAAATCAGCTGCCTTGAGCCATCCCCGCAGTCTAAGGCAAACACTGTTGCCCAACTGGCGTAATCCGGTGTCGGCGATATCCGAGGCCACCGTTATGGCATGGTCCAACGCCACCTCACCTTCCTGTAGGATCTCTAGGGCCTCTGACCTCTTGTCGTCCGGTAGGAAGTCCAGCTGGGGAGCGATCTTGTACCACAGCTCCCTGTCGTAGCGGGCCACAATCGCTAGGGCGTTGGTCGCCTTAATTGTCGTCATCGCAGACGAGAGGACTCTTCGTCCCATGGCGTCCAGCTTCTTTCCATCGGCGTCAGGTGGGGAGGTCGAAGTTGAGGATGACGCCCCCGACGCCGCCTTCTTGGCCGCCACCGAGACGACCAAATCCGGGGTCGGCTGTGCCCTATGGCACAAAGGGGCGGAATCAGGGACCCAGTACTTCTTCTCGTACCGATCCCTCTTGGCAGGTGTCGTGGACGGGTTCTTCAGGAGTGCAAGCCCCTCCTCGCAGATATCGTCAATCATTGATACCGCGAGGACCGTCTTCCTCTTGGCCTCGCGCCGCTGATAGAGGAAACCTTCCTTCTTCTGTTCCTCAGGGTAGAGCTGAAAAAGCTCGGATGCCCTGACAATCATGGCATGGAAGGAGCCAATTTCGTCAGGCGGGAAGGCCCGAGGGAGTTGCGATGGAAGGCCCATCCCGTCGTCACCACCGTCGTCATTGGTCCCCGTCAAGGCCGTATCCGTTCCCGTGTCATCCTTAGGATCAGGGGAAGGAGATGAAGGCTGAGCGGGCTGCGAGGGCTGGAAAGGCAGGGGGCGGGGGGATGAACTCTCCTCCGCTTGTTTGGAGGGCTTCCCGGCGGGCCCGGTTCTGCTGGGTCATCCGTTGGTGTGAGGGGCAATCTCGTCCTCATCTCCGTGCATAAGGTTTGAATTGCCATCAAAATGGCCACCGAGTTGTCCTGAGGCTCGGGCACTGGCTGCGACTGGCACGATGGTTGCTCCTCCTCCACGGGAGTCTCGTCGGCGCCACCGTCACACTCTTCGTCCGCCTCCTTGGGGTTCCCCCCCGTGGGACCGAACCTCCTCGAACCTCTTGTTGAGGCCCTTCATGACTTCAACCAGCTCCTCCTCAGAGTCTGTATCCGTGTCCATGACGGCCACCGCCCCCCTCCCCCCTCTTTTTCCACCAGGGTCTTCAAAGGGGTCTTATCGATGGGATGAAAAGAGGATTCCCTCCGTGGCGGCAGGGAAACTCTGGGCCCCGAGAGTCACCTCCACTGGGTTAGTCTCCACAGGCTTCGCCAGGGCCGCCGCAACTCCCTCAATAGAGGCCTTCACCGGGTGAATCAAGGCCTTCACCAGCTTGGGCGCGATTGAGCACTTTACCTTGGGGGAGGGGTCAACGTCTCGCTCCCCATCGGTTGATCCCTTCGAGATAGTCCGGGGCCTCTCCAGAAGCTTAGCCAGGTTCTAGGATTTTCTCTTCCCCGAGCCAGAGCGTTGGCTCATGGTTGATGGCATCGGTGAAAGTGCGCCCTGCCTGGCAGCCGAGGAGCCAGATACTTCTGCGCTCCCGGTGCCCGCGGACTTGGTGCTTTGCCTTCTGTTGGCCCCCCCCCCCCCCATCGCCCGGGCACCCTCACAGGCCTCAGAAGACCGCTCTGACTTCTTCTCACCTGCTGGGCCCGACGATCCCTCATAGTCCGTTCCGACAGGTTCTTGCAAAACAGACCGTCCTTTTCCACGTGCGTCTTGACTTCATGAAGGCAGTAAAGACACCTCAAATGCTCATCCTCCTTGAAAACATTCTGTAATCCGCCTCCAGGGCAGTTCCTGAACAGCTTGGATCCGGGTGTCGAGCTTCCCTTGTCCTGGGCCATGTCCACGAGGGAGGCCTCAGATCTTCTGGAATCCTCCAAGAAACGTAACTTGGCGAAAACTTTGCCCTTGAGGGGCATAGAAAATCCCGAAACGGGTCCCCGTTGATCGGAAGTAAAAACAGTGGAGCTTGAGGCTCGATTGAACGGAAAAATTAGATTAAACTCCTTGAAAAAAACTCAAAACGCAGTAAAAGCTTGAGAGCTATAGCACGAGGACTCCCAACACTTGAACGTGCGGTAAAAATCTGAGGATGGCTCCAGGGGCGGGGTTTAGGGAGAGGGCAGTCATTGGCTTGGGGCAGTATGACCCAGAGACCAGTGATTGGTTACTACTAAGAAAGACAGATCACAAACTAAACCGATACTGATTTTTTCTTTACCGAGTTTACCGAGGATTCCCAGCCTCACAACAGGGAATATTCATGAGCATGTGAATCCATGCCAGACCCCATGCTGGAGAACTTTAGTTTATTCATCACTCAGTTAGAGTAAGCCTTCTTCAGAAGGAAGCAATATAAAACGTAACACAAATACACTTCAATACTGTACACTCTTAGTTTCTAAATAAGTAAAGACCCTTTTGGGATGGCCCACAGGCACAACCTTCCCCTCAGGTGACTTCCATAGCTAGGGTGCTGGGGTCATTAATATCTTACTGTTGGCATTTAGAATACTGTTAGCAGTTGGGAAAAACAAAAGGTTATTAGAACAAGAGACCACAAATATTCTTAAGCAGGCAAATACTTTTGGATCCCCCAAGAAGAGTTATTCAGTACAATAGGCTAAGCCAAAGTCAATGGGCAAAAGTCTTATATAGGATGAAGCACTTCTGGTAGGTAAGTTGAAAAGTCTTTGCACAGTGTTTTAGAAGTCTTTGAAGAAAAGAATAATCAAATGTAGGGCCACAAGCTGATTAGAAGTGAGAGTAGTAGAAGATGCAAGCAACTCTACAGTGAGAGGTAAGCCTCTCAGAATTTACAGTACCTTTGTATTGAAGAAAAAGTGCAGCAGATGGCTTCTGTTCCTGTGCAGCTCTGCAGATCCTGGTGTTCCTGGCCTTCAGTCGTGGGGACAAGAGGGAGGACTTCTGGGAACTCCTGCTCTGCAATGGGACGGTCACTGCTCGCAACCGACAATCTTCAAATCAGTGGCTTTTCAGTATTTCAGCTCCTCGAGTCTACCGTAAATAGCAACACTGCGGTTCCTGGCTGTCGAGATGGACTTTCCTTGCTTCTGGGGTCTCGCACTATGTTGAGGGGGCTCAGGCTCGGTCAGTCCTGCTTCCTGGGAGTCCAGAGGATCTTCCTGAAGCTCTATGCCAGCTTAAAAGCAACGCACACAATCTGGTGTTCCTCTCCCAGGCTATACGGTTTCGAGCAGCACTCTATGAAAATTCAATCAGCTCTGAGATGGATGTCCAGGTGGCTTACTTTGGAGTTGATTGGTCCCACCAACTAAAAGGGGAGACGTCCTTGCAGGGGCTTCTCTGTCAAAACGAATTTGGAGTTTCAGTACAGCAGGAGGGCTTCACTGTGCAAACCAACGGTCCAGGAGTTGCAGTAGGCGTCCTCTTCAAGTTCTTCGGTTCCTTCGTCCAGTGGTCGACTCTGCCTTCGAAGCCAAAAGCCTTGCCTTTTACTCAGTGCTCTACATTCATTCCAGCCTAGCTGTCAGTCACCCAGCCGGGGGGCCGTCCTTGCCGGACAGTCAGCCGGCCAATCAACACAAAGTGCATTTTGGTCTCCTAGGAGACTAAGCACAGAGAGTTTCGGGCACTTCCTGCCCACACCAGACACCCTGGTACCAGAGGCGGGCTTCACTTTCCACAAAGAAATGGCGAAAAAAGAAGACTGGGGCCATCTTGACAAAAATGGCACCCTTGGGTGCTCTACTGCAGCTGCGAACGCTGCCTTCGTTAAATGCACACCACTGTAGTTAAAACGAAACCACTGCCACCAGCCATTAAGTGAGGAAAGGCTAACATTAAAAATGTTACATGAGAAGCTAGACAAAGGGGATACAAGGTAACCCCTCCAGCACCCTATTGTAAGATAGTGTGTGCTGGGTCTAGAAAGTTACAATGGTAAGTAAAGTCAATTTCACTTTACTGCTCTTGGAAACAGTAGTTTATCCAAGAGAAGGTATTTAAACCTTTGGGAAATCTGAAAAACTTCCCTGTGCCACTGCACTGAAGGTGCAGTGTGACACAATGCAAAAGATGTCCATGGAGTTTGTCAGACTCCACAACCAAAAGAAACGCAGAGTTCAAAATCACATTAAAATACATGAGAGAGTGGGGAAAAAGGTTCTCACGCTCTCCAGGTTAAAGAAATCAAGTCCTCAAAATCCACCAAAGTTGCTGAGGGTCTTTAAGGTGGCGCGAATTAGGGAGCATTCTCAGAAATTTGCTAACAGCCAGACCCAAGCTCCAGGAAGATTCTGAGGACCCTCCCAAAGCAAGACAACCCAAGCCTGATCCACCTCACCAGAGTGCTGGACCGCAGAAGCAAGGGAAGCCCATCAAGTGTCCAAGAACGGCAGTGGTGCTATTGACCGGTAGCTGAAACCGCGTAGTGCTGCGGAATTGGAAAGAGTCCATAGCCGCCGACCTTTAAACCGCAGCGCAGGAGTCCTCCAGACATCCTCCCTCTTGTCCCCACGACTGTGGCCCAGGAACCCAGGATCTGCAAGACTGCAACCAGAATAGAAGACGGCTGGATCCTCTTCTTCCAACGTAAGGTACCGCCTTGACTACCTCTTTGGTCTGTCGCTTGCTTGTTCTCACTGGAGCCTTGTTGATTACAGCTCTTCCCTTAACAAGCCTAACAGCGTGTGGCCCAACAGGGATTCTTTTTTTCTACAAACTCTCTAAAACAATTGTGCAAGACTTTTGTGCTATCTAAAGAAGTGCCTCAGCTCCATAGACATTGTTTAAATTAACTTTGGCTGTCCTGGCTAACTGCAGACTCTAACACATTGACTTTGGTTTCAACTGTACCCTCATAGGTGGTGCACAAGTTTAATTTGTATTGCTGGGTAAGATTTAACCTAGACTATTTTCCGAGAAACTAAACCTTTTCCTTCCCAAACCTTTCCCTTGTCCACAACCTCCGAATTGTGTCAAGTACAAAAAATGATATCAATGCCAAACAGTTTCCTATTAATTTAAGTCACCTCATGGTGTAGGAAGTGTGTGTGTGAGGCATCCCAAAAGGGTACCTACTTGCATATCTTAAATCTGGGGAAGTGTTATGAAGAGTATTTTTATTGTTGCATATTGCCCTTTTTAATGAAGGCTTACTTAAAATGAATGACAAATCATTATTTTACTAGAAAACCTTGAGTAGATGTGTTGTTTGGATACTTGTATTTGTGAATCTCGGTGTTACATCTCTACTGCTCACATTTACCCCTTGTGTGGTAAGTCTGGCTACTCAGTCACTACCAACCTATGTAGTACAGACCTATGCCAATAGGTGGGTTACCTATTACTAAGAGGACAAGGCTTGTGTAATCTTTCACAGGGTTACTGAATCCAATCTTACCTAACACAGACATCCAACAAGGTTATCCCAAAAACCTCCAGAATTCAGGGCCACACACACAGGATTTCGATTGCCTAATGACTCGAAACCACAATAGGGGGTCCAGGGATGGGTTCAGAATGAGGCGATGAGCGAGCAACAACCATTGAAGGCCTGCCTCGTGTATTTTCAAGAAAATGGAATAGCCCGAAACAAAATGGCAGACAGAAAAACATTTAAAAAAACATTGTTACCCCAATGGCTGCCAATAAGGCACATTTGGCTACTTATGCAGCATCTCCACTTGCATCCTTGGTGAAGACAAAACTAAATTAGAGCTGCCACCAGCCTACCCTCTAAAATCAATATAAGGGAATATAATCAACTCTAGTGCCAAAATAGCCATCCTAATAGCTATATGGGCTGGAAGGCCAAAGTAGAAGTCCCTCTTACTACACAGAGGTGAAAGATTCTAAAAAGAACTAAGGGAGCAAAAGCATAAAGTGGATGGGCGCCCTAAAAGAGACAGCGGAACCCCCAAAATGTACAATTGTCAGATATTTTTGGGCTACTCTAACATTGTAGAAATGTTTTCAAATCTCCCAAAAAAGATTCAAGAGTCCTCTTGAAAGAGAGCAAATCTAGGCATTGGTCCTGCACAGAGAGAAGGTCTGGTTAGAAAAGCTTCTTTGTAGGCTTACAAGCATCTTTCACGACACACACACAACTGAATAGCATCAAGCAGTGCCGATATAACAGCCATGCCAGCTGATGAAACCCACCGTCTAGCCTGAGGTATTTGAAGCCACGGTAAGCAAAGTAGTCTTCCATGATGGTCATAAGAGAAGTCATCTGACAAAAGAGCAGGACTTTGTGGTTAGTGGTTCGCAACTTGGGGAGGATTCGGTCCAGGACTTCAAACTTCCCTGAGGCTCTGTATAGGTCTAATCTGAATGCACAGGAAAGAGCACAGATCATCATTTACAACCAAAACATGAAGAAATGGGGGTAAAAACATGCAGACGGAAGACTATCAAATGGATTAATTCCTCTCACTGGTTAAGTCCAAACACAACTTACTTACAAATCTTTTATTCCCATACAAATGCTAGAACGGAAATCTTGCTAACCCAGAATCTCGTTGGTTTCCCGACCAGTGTTTTTCAAAGTAATTTTCATAGAAGAAATGACTTTGGGAAAAATGTCTCGAAAAATACGGGGACGGGAAATGGGTTAAAAGAGGTAGGGAGGGGGTTGGGATAGTGATAATATAGGCAGGGGGAGACTTGAAGGAGAACCTCCAAAAATATCTTTAAAAAAAAAAAGAAAATATATGAATCGATAGTTTTTGGAAAACAACTTCTTTGTTGTTGGTAAAATGACAGTACGGCTAAGCCGCATGTAGGAGCTCCAGAATGCAAGCACCCACATGCAACTGGCTCGTCACCGCCATGATGCTGGCCTACAGTACTGCTTTAATTTTGTGTAACCATCAAACTGACCCTTGGCAAACTATTGTAAGCAAGGTACGGACACATTTGTCTTCTAGTTTTAAGGTCTCCTCTTCAATCACCTTGTGTGTGATGCCTATGTCTCTAAAGAAAGCACACAATTGTTACACGGCAACTCAAAGTGCTTCTCCCTTGGTTAGGTTAGGAGAAATGGCATCTGGCGAGACAGAGGTTTGGGTTACTTTGTTTTTGGGAAATATTGGCAAATTGGGTTTTATGGGTTAATCCTCAAAATGGCTGCCGGGTTTACTTTTACAGATGGTCAGGCATGCGCCAGACACACAAGACAATCTTCTTACCCCTGAACGATCCCTCCGGTAAACCCCAAGTGCTCAGAAAAAGATTCCTAGAACAAAAGAAAATGGACAAAGTGGTCACATGCCTATTTAATTCAAAGACGCATGGTTTTTCGAGGCAGTCTAAACGCTAGAACAAAAATATTACATTTGTTGACGCTGCTGAAAGAAAACATCTTGTCATCTGTAGAAAAGTAGGCTGCCATCGAAAGAAGGTTTCAGGATAACAGAATATGACATACATTACTCACTGTAATCGTATTTCTGATGATTGAATCTGCTTAGATTCACATTCTGTGCGTATAGTTCGACATCTAGTGGGAATGGTGGAGTACTGCATCTTTCTATCGAAGTTTGAAAACGGCCATCGATCTGCGCATGACTAACACTATCCCTAACGAGATGTGTAGTGTAGTCAGGGTCGGACTAGCAGTATCGGTCGATCGGCCACTAGCCGACGGCATTTGAGGACCGGGGGGGCAGTTAAAAAAATTCAATTGTTTGTTGATGTTTTCATTTTGAGCCACTCACGAGATGTACAAAATGGATTGGCTCAGCCTCAGGCTGCCACTGCCGAGCCAACAGTTTGTGCGCCGTGGGGGCCTTGGTGCAGCCCGAGCAGCTCCCCTCAGCAGCACCGCCGGAAAGGAAACTGACTCTCTGGCAGCAGGGGGGGGGCCAGGGACTGGAGCCTGGAGTAGCTCGTCCTGGAGCATAATTATTCATCAAAGCAAGGTAACAACAACACACATTGTTACCTTGCTTTGATGTTTTGCATGCATCATAATTATGATGTATGATGCATATGTTATAGGGCCACTGAATCAGGGCCACTGAATCAGGGCCGCGGTGGCCAAGCTCCTGATTGATGATGTGCTGCTAAAACGAACACCTACTGCAGCAGGAGGCTGGCTGCTCGCTCCGGCTCCTCCTGCCTGCAGTGCTGGGCAGGGGCCGGGGCTGCCCCAAAGTTCACAACAAGTTGCTTTCAACTTTGCAGGAAGTAACAACGAATTTGCTGCCCTGCAAAGTTGAAAGCAACTTGTCTGTGTCGGCCCCCAGCCCCAAGCACTCCGTGCTGCCACAATTCTGGAGTGGTGGTCACCTGACTGACTCTCTGTGAGGATATTAGTGGGACTCCTCCTGACCCTGGGCATTATATTTTGCCCACGACGAGGCAGCCAGTCAGAAGCAGTGCCACGAGAGACAATGAAATGCATGCAGCACTGTACAGCTAGGTACTAGGGTAAGGCAGGGCCATGGTATGCGTGAGTTTGCCCAGGGGTTAAGTGTTTGGAACATGACTTAGCTGGAGGGCTTTTGGAGGGGAGGGGGTCAGGGACAGGGAGAGGGCACAGAAGGGAGTAGTTTCTTACCTGTAACTTCATTTCTCCAGCGTTCTTATCTTTCATACCTAGCGAAGCCTAGCCGTTGCAACAGCTGCATGGTAGCGCAGAGAATTCCCCGTGTCTCCCCCGGCGACGAACCGCGTACCAGCCAGTCGTCCAGGTATGGGTAGACGTGATGACCTTCCCGTCAGACACGCCGCCAAACATTTTGTAAACGTCCTGGGAGACTACTTTAAACAGAACAGGAGCACTCTGAACTGGTAATGGTCTTCTCCTATGACAAACCGCATAAACTTGCTGTGCCGTCGATGCATGGGAATGCGGAAATAGGCGTCCTGTAAATCCAACAAGGCCAGAAACTCGCCCAGCTGTACAGACCGAATGACTTCCTGAAGCGTGAGCATCTTGAACTTCAGGCGTTGCAGTCTTGTTCAACGCCCGAAGATCCAGAATGGGACGCCACTTGCCGTTGGGTTTCTTCAGCACAAAGTAACGGGAATAAACCCCTTGGCCTTTCCCGGCCACCGGAACCAATTCTATAGCCCCTTTCTGTAGCATAAGGACAACATCTTGATGTAGGATATGATGGTGCGTTTGCACGGTATACACTAGAGGAATGGGAACCGGGGAACACTTGAACTCCAGAGAGTGGCCCAGACTAACCGTGTCCAATACCCAACGGTCTGACGTAATTCTGCACCACTCGTCTACGTGCAGTTCTACCCTGCCCCCCAGCAGAGTTCCCTGCTGACAGTCATTGATGTGGCTTAGCTCGTCTCCCCTTGGAGGAAGAGGCCTGCCCACCTCTTTTCCTGGAGGCCTGAATGTCCCAACTCTTCTGCGTCGACCTCTTATACCCCTGGGAGGAGTAACCAGACCGACCGTACCCCCGGTCTCTGGAGGAAGAAAACCGGGCACTTGACGCCCCACGGACGGGACGAAAGGGGCGAAAAGAGCACCCACTCTGCAAAGCTCCCAAAGATATGGCAGTCTCAGAGTCCTCCTTCATACCCTTGAGGGCCTCATCAATGTTCTCACCAAACAACTGCTCCCCCTCACAGGGCATGTCCAGAACCTTATAATGCACCTCCGGGCGAAAGTCTGTGCACTTAAGCCAGGCCTGTCGACGCAACGCCGCTGTTTATCTGTTTAAAAGTCCACGGCAATGTTGATACTATAATTGGACGCCTCCCCCCCTTCGCGTACCGACAGCATGGCAGCTTTACGGTGTTCCTCAGGCAGATGTTCAAACAGAGGCGCTAGCCAATGCCCCATCTCACAATCCTAGTGAGCCATGATCGCCAATGAATTGGCCGCTTTCACCGTCGTCGCCCCAACAGTCAAAACCTTCTTCCCGAAGGCATCCCATCTCCTGGCGTCACTGTCGGGAGGGGTAACACATTTGTGCCGACTTCTGGCTTTACGGCTAACCACCGCCGACACCACCGACTCGGGCGTGGGCTGCAACACCAAGCACTTCAGTGTAGAGTCCGGGGCCTTAAACTTCTTCTCCAGCCTCCACCCGACAGCCGGTTCCGAGAAGGGATGTTGCATCGTACGCCGGCCCTCCTGCCTCACGTGGTCCAGGATAGGTATGGTGAACACAGCTTTCCGCCTCTTGCCCATGTGGTCAAACAGGAAGCACTCCTTCCGCTCACATGGTCAGTAGACCCACAAGCATAACATTTACCAAATGTTTTCTGGAATGGGGGTTTCTGCTGACCTCCCTCTGGTTTGGCACCAGAGGTTTTACTAGACTGACCTGGTTTCTCAAATGGCTTACCCTTCTTATATTTGTGGCTATCTTTTGGATGGGAGGTTTTAGAATTGTCGTTGTCATCTTTCTTGTGCTGTTTGCCATCATCCTTTTTGTGAGTGGCCTCAGAATCCGTGAGTGGCCCGTTAGGGAGATTTCTAAAAAGTGCGCTAATTGCCTTCACCTTAGAGACCCGCAACAACTTTGCTGGATTTTGAGGACTTGATTTTCTTTTTACCTGGAGAGAGTGTGACCCGTTTTCCCCAAACTCTCATGTATTTTGATATGTGTTTTACCTCCGTTTTCTTGGTTATGGAGTCTAACCAACTCCATAGGGATCATCTTTTGCAATTTTGCAGTGACACAGGGAAGCCTTTCAGGCTTTCAAGGTCTAATTACCTTCTCCGTGATAAACTACTGTTTCCCAGAGTAAGTAAAGTGAAATTGACTTTACTAGTCTTTTAAATTCCTAGACCCAGCACACCCTATCTTACAATAGAGTGCTGGAGGGGTTACTTAGTATCCCCTGTGTCTAGATACTCGTGTAGCAGTCAAATGCTACCCTTTCCTCTCAGAATGGTTGGTGGCAGTGGCTTTACAATGAACTACCATGATTTTTCCCAACCGCGAACTATTCGTAGCCCCGGTAACGTTAAATTGCAGGAGCCATGTTTTTCAAGATGGCGTCCGAGCCCCCTTTGTTAAAACAGGTCCCGGCCTTCTTTTCACCATTCTTTGTGGCAAGGTCCCTCTAGAGTTTTTCTCTGCGCACCACACCAGGATTGGTCTCTTTGTTCATTCGCCTTTGGCAGGCTTCAGGAGTGAAGACCGCCTTTGGCACCCAAGTGTCTGGGGTGAGCAGGAAGTGAGGGAGATGCCCAAAACTCCCTGTGCTTAGTCTCCTAGCAGACCCAAATGTACTCTGTGGTGATTGGCTGGCTGACTGTCTGGCAAGGGCAGCCACCCTGCTGGGTGAGTGACAGCTAGGCTGGAATGAATGGGAGAGAACTGAATAAGAGGCGAGTCTCTTGGTTTGGAAGGCAGAGTCGACCACTGGACGGAGGAACCTAAAAAGAGTTTGAAGAGGACAGCTGCTACATCTCCTGTACCGTTGGTTTGCCCGGTGAAGCCCTGCTGCAGGTCCGAATCGCCAAGTTCTAATCGACAGAGAAGCCCTACATAGGACGACTTCTCCCTTTGAGTTGGTAGGACCAATCAACTCCAAAGTAAGCCACCAGGAGCACCCATCTCGGATCTGGTTGAATTTCCTCAGAGTTGCTGCAGGAAACCATAGGACCAGGGAGAGGGACACCAGTTTGTGTGTGTTGCTTACAGCCACCGGAATTGAAGTGGGCCAGTTGCAAGCTTTTTGACCAGTCCTAGTGCAGGAGTCCCCCGGCGTCCTCCCTCTTGTCCCCACGACTGAGGCCCAGGAACAGCGAGATCTGCAGGAACTGCCAGGAACAGAAGTCATCAGCTGCCTCTTCCTTCATTGTAAGTACTGTGAAACAAGACAGAGAACTTACCTCTTGCAGTGAAAGCGCTTGAAATGTTTGCAACCCGCAGGCCTGTGACCCGACATATGATTCTCCTTTTTACAAACTACTACTGAGAACTTGCGCCGAGACTTCACTGTTTACTTACCAGAACCGATTTATCCTATCCAAGACTTTAGCCCATGGACTGTGGCCTAGCCTATTGAATTGAATTGACTCTTCTGACAAACTCAAGTATTTGCAAGGTCTAAGAATAATTGTAGTCTTTTTATGTTCTGAACCTACTCCTTTTTGCTCCTCCTTCAAAGTATTCTGAACCCATTTAGCTCCTCCTTCAAAGTAGTCTGAATGCCTCAGAAACTTAATGAGTATAGTACTGAAGTATATTTGTGTATGATATTTAACGGCCTCCTGCTAGTGAATGTTTTATAACAGACTGTTATATTTAACGGCCTCCTGCTAGTGAATGTTTTAGCTAGTGAATGTTTTATAACAGACTGTTGAATACATTAATAAGTGTTTAACCAAGAACCCTAGAGTGTAAGAGTTTATTTGAATACTTGTGATTTTAGACTTCTGTGTAACATCATTACTGCTCACATTCCCCTCTTGAAATAAGCCTGGCTGCTCAGCTCCGCTACCAACAACTGTGTAGTACAGACATATACCAAAGGTTGGTTTGCTTACACCTGTAGTCTTAGTTGTGTGTAGTGGTCCCAAAGGGCACTGCATACAAACTCTGCCTAACACTGAGTAATTCAGTAAAGTTTAACATTAGGGGTTACTTTCCCTGTGCTATGTTACCCAGAGTCTGTGGTTCTACCTGTCCCTTATATGTCCCACATCAGTCACGTGTATAGTTGGGAAAGATCTAACCCGGACTCCTTGTGAGATATAAAAAGTATACCGTTTTTACTTACCTTGAGTTAGCTGTGTACCATCCAAAAATAAGTTACCAGAGTTCCTGTTTATCTCAATCTGTGTTTCACTGATCTCTAAAGCACCTGTAATTGAAAATTACATCCTTAGGTTTTACTCACCAAGTATAACTGGGTGTTATCACAAAGGTATTAGGTTTTTACTGTACTTGGAATAAGTGTTCCACTATTCACAAAGTATATTGTCCAGTTGACTGATTATGTGATTTGTACGGAAAGTCACTGTACAACTGGTAGGACGTACTGCCCTTGCACTACTGAATGTAATTGTGAAAGTAACCATTGGTTTTAACACCCTCCCCCCCACCAACAATAGGTGTGACCTATACTGAATGTGTACAAAAAGGTTTTGACTTCCCTAGAACAACTGTTCGGTGGTCCAAATAAGGCTTATCATTGGGTCTGTGCACCTTAAAGAATAGTGTTGTGTTTTTTTTTTTTAATTGTTTTCATATAATGTGTTAGTGTTTATTTACCCCTAGATTTATCTGGGCCTACCTGTATTTAAATAAATGCTTCATCTTCACATGCATAGTGTTTCAGTGATTCTTTGGACCATTTGTATTGACAATTTCACTTGTACTGATTCTACAGCCCTCTCTCCCTCCTAAAATAAGCCTGGCTGCTCTGTCTACGCTACCATGTACTCGGGTGGTACAGCCTTATACTAAGAGTCGAGTCTTGTACTGCCTCTGTTGAATGGTGTTGATGAACTTGGGTAGAACTTCAGAAAAACGATCCTAACATTTTGACACCAAACTCCGTATATGTACCAGTAATATAGCAATGTCCACAGTGTCCTAATTATTGAAGTCACCTCAGGGGGTAGGAAGTGTCTGTGTGCCATCCCAAATGGGCATCTACTGGTTTACTGAAATTGAAAGTGTGTATTTTGAAGTATATTTAAGTGTTACATATTTGTTCCCTTCTAAAGAAGGCTTATTTAAACTGACTGTTTAAATTAATAAATGATTATTTTATCAAGAAACCTTGAGTGTACGTGTTATTTGCATACTTGTCACTGTGAAACTATGTTGCAACCCTACAGATCACATTGACTCCTCTTGAGATAAACCTGGCTGCTCAGTCACTCTACAAACTTGTGTAGTACATGCTTATACCAAAGGTTGGGTTACCTATTGCCAAGAGGACCAGGCTGGTGCAGTCTCCCACAGGGTTACTACTTACAATCTTGCCTAACAACCATGTAGAGAGCGAGACCTTTTTCCCGCACTCTCACACATTTTTATTTGATTTGAACACTGTTTCCTCTTGTTTTGGAGTCTGACAAACTCCATAGCCATCATCTTTTTACAATGCAACACACAGCACCCTCAGTGCAGTGTCACAGAGAAATACTTTAGATTTCCGATACCTTCTCTTGAATAACTACTGTTTCTAAGAGTAGCAAAGTGAAAGTGACTTTACTTACATTTTCCTCTTCATAGATCCAGCACACCTTATCATTAAAGGTGCTGAAGGGGTTACTTAGTATCCCCTTTGTTTAACTTCTCGTGTAATATTTTTATGTTACCCTTTCTACAATTAATGGCTGGTGGCAGTGGTTTACTTTTTCCTACCCTTGTGTGCTTTTACCACAAGCTGTAATTGCAGCTGCAATATTGGGTGCCGATTTGATCAAAATAGCCGGTCTTCTTGTTGTAAAGGTCCTTCTTGAGATTTACTCTGCGCGCCAAACCAGGCTTGGTCCCTTTGTTAGTTCTGTGTTTGGCGAGATTAACTGGTGAAGCCCGCCTCTGGCTCCAGCATTTCTAGCAGGGCAAGAAGCGTGGGAGGTGCCCGAAACTCTGTGCTTAGTCCTTGGTTACTGGAATGCACCCAAAGGTGATTGGCCGGCTGGCTGTCATTGGAGGACAGCCACCCTGCCGTGTGAGTGACGGGCTGCAAATGAATGGGAACGACTTGTATAAAAGGTGAGGTCTTTTGCAAGAAAGGCAGAGTCTACCACTGGACGAAGGGACTGAGAAAGAAACTGGAAGAGAAGCTTGCTGCACCTGCTGGACCGTGAAGCCCTGCTGCAGTGCTGAAGCTCCTATTTCGACATCGACTAGAGAAGCCTGGAAAGCACGACATCTTCCCTTGGGTTGGTGGGGCCAATCGACCCCCAGACTAACTCAATTGAAACCCCTCTCTCTGCTGGTGAAGGAACCCAATACCAGGGGACAGGAACACCAGAATAGAGTGCATGGTTTTTAAGCCAGACCCGAGCTCCAGGAAGATCCTCCGGACCCCCTCAAAGCAGGGATGACCAAGCCTGAGCCATCTCAACAGAGTGCTGGACCTCAGAAGCAAGGAAAGTCGACAAGGTGTCTAAGAACCGCTCTGGTGCTATTTGGGAGTCGCTGAAACTGTGAAGTGCCACTGATCTAAATTGCTCCCACTGCTGCCGAACTTCAAATCGTAGTGCAGGAGTCCAGAGACGTCCTCCCTTTTGTCCCCACGACTGAGGCTCAGGAACAACAGGATCTTCAGGAACTACAACAGGAACAGAAGCCAGCTGGAACCTGCTTCTTCAGACTCAAGCTACTATAACTAGGGGTACTTCTTGTTGTGTGTAGCTTGCTTGCTCTCATTCGAGAATTGCATTTGATGCCTTTGCAGAGTTGCAAGCAGCTTTGCCCCCAACAAGCCTCCCATCTTGTGGCCCAACAGTGATTTCTTTTTCCAACAAAACTCTAACATTGTGCAAGTCTTTTTACCTACCTTCATTAAGTGACACAGCTCCCCTAGACTTTGCTCAATTGATATCGGCTGTCCTGGCTCCCTCAAGACTCTTCTTCTGTTGAACTATCCCTCCAAAAAGTCATACATACCTTACTTGTATAGCTGGGAAAGGGTTAATCTACATTGCACAGGGGATCGGGGGGGGGGGGGGGGGTTCAAAAGTGCTTACCTGTTTGAGAAACTTGTTAACCATTGTTTCCTTCCCTAACCTTTTTGCCAGAACTTCATTATTACCATTCAAGTA
Source organism: Ambystoma mexicanum (assembly GCF_040938575.1). NCBI lineage: Eukaryota > Metazoa > Chordata > Amphibia > Caudata > Ambystomatidae > Ambystoma > Ambystoma mexicanum. Next base: position 1,253,160,849 of record NC_090926.1, read on the forward strand.
TGAAAAGTGATCTATTAATGTCCACAGTGTCCAGAAAAAGTCATCTCAGGGTGTAGCAAATTCTGTGCGTCATGCCAAAAAGGTATCTGCTTACTTCATTGAACTGAAGGAGTGTATTTTGAAGTGTATTTTTATTGTTGCCAATTGCTCCCTTCTAAAGAAGGCTTATTTTAAAACTGTTATATTAATAAATATTTACTTAATCAAGAAACTTGAGTATAAGTGTTATTTGAATACTTGCCACTGTGAAACTATGTTGCAACCCTACAGCTCACATTGCCCCCTCTTCAGATAAGCCTGGCTGCTCAGTCACACTACAAACTTGTGTAGTACAGACTTATACTAAAGGTTGGGTTAACTATTGTCAAGAGGACAAGGCTGGTGTAGTCTCCCGCAGGGTTATTACATAAAATCATGACAAACAATAACTTTAAAAAGACACTATGGAGAGTCTAAAAAATGACTGCCATAAAAAGAGTAAGATTCTGTGAGGGTGGTATAAGGAAAAATAATCCACCAGTAAAGCAAAATGTTTTGGAGTTGACCCTGTTCAGGAAGATTTACCATTACTAAAGTAACCAAAAATCCTGAGTGCTTGTCTAGGGTAAAACAAAAGTGTACCTCACTGTACTGCATTATAAGATGCATTAAACAATGATAAAAAGTTAACAAAAGTGGCAACAAAGTAAGAAAGACTAAGGGAAACAATGGGCCCCATTACGAGGTCGGCGGTAACCTGCCGGTGCAACCAGCAGGTCGGCGGTAACCACCGACCCCTAACACCGGATCCGCAGCCTGACTTCCCGGTGGCACCGGACATTACAAGTCCCGGCGGAGCTGGAAATCAGGCGGCATATTTTGTAAGTCCCCATTGGAACGGGGACTCCGAAGCAATGGTGCTGGTGCTTAATTGACAACTCTGCCTGCCGGGACCACTGCACCCAGCTGGGTCAGACCTGTCGGTCGCAGCGGCCCCGGCAGGCAGACTTCGCGTGGTGGTCCGAAAACAAGGGTTCTGTAAGTGGTTTCTGGATCGCCACACTTTCCCCATGACAAATTAGCAAAAGCCAGGGGAGTGAGGCTGAAGGCTTCACTGCACTGCAAAAAGAGGTCAGATACACAAAAGTAAAAGGTTTGAGGGTCCATAAAAACGTAGGGAAAGGTGCTACAAAGAGAAATCTTTCCTAACACGGAGTCCCAGTTTAGGACTTTCAACCTTACAGCGTGGTGATCTGGGTGCTTGAGCATAATGTGAAGCGTATTTCTAACATCCATTTATACCTTTGAACAGACAATGTTGCTTCAATGATAGATCAGAGAGCTTGCACACATGCTTCATCTTACAAAGAGGGAACATTTAATGGGGCTTATGATTACAATTATTCCAACATCAGAGATGAGCCCTTCGACTTAAGTACACAAAGCAAATTAATGTGACAGACTCAAATATTCCCCAATTAAACGGTGCATGTTCCCCAGATCAACTTGCTGACTGAGGAATTGCCATCTAACTTTAAGTAGTCAAAGCATACAAATATGGGGATGAGCTGGCATTTAAGCACTGCACTGAACATCCTACCCTTTGTAACACAGTGAGACAGGAATTGCACTCAGCACTGTAGTGTGCTGGCTCGTCTGCAACAATCACTTACCTCTATATGCTGGAACATGTATGGGTGATTACAAATTTTCCGTAACTGCATAATAGTGTTCATCAGCGTCTTGGTTCCACCTTTGCCCTGATGGGAAAACACATAATTGTTCAAGTCAAGAAAGAGCCCAGGAATGGGAGCCACTCAGACAAATACAAAGGAACATCAGCATAGGCAAGGGAGAGAAGATACTTCAAGAGTGCACAGCATCACGTACTGCCAGCTGTACGAAAGGGATGGTATCACAAGTATTGACACTGACAATGGATACAATTTTTAAAACCTTTAATGAAAATGTTGGGGTTGGAGAAACTCCTATTCTGCCCTAGAACTAAGATGGGAGTAGTCTCGACCATCAAATGAGAAACAAAGCAAAATGCCCTATTTTTAGGGAGAATTCTCAGAAATGTGCTAATTCCCTCCATTTTAGAGACCCCCAGCAACTTTGGTGGATTTTGAGGACTTGTAACCTGGAGCGAGTGAGAGCCTTTTTCCCACTCTCTCATGTATTTTAATGTGATTTTGTACACTGTTTCTTTTGGTGATGGAGTCTGACAAACTCCATAGGCATCATGGTTTACATTGTGTCACACAGCACCTTCAGTGCAGTGGCACAGGGAAGTCTTTCAGATTTCCCAAAGGTTTAAATACCTTCTCTGGGATAAACTACTGTTTCCCAGAACAGTAAAGTGAAATTGACTTTACTTACCATTGTAACTTTCTAGACCCAGCACACACTATCTTACAATAGGGTGCTGGAGGGGTTACCTAGTATCCCCTTTGTCTAGTTTCTCATGTAACATTTTTATGTTACCCTTTTCTCACTGAATGGCTGGTGGCAGTGGTTTCGTTTTAACTACCATGGTGTGCATTTACCCCGGGCTGCGTTCGCCAAGGGTGCCATTTTTGTCAAAATGGCCTGGTCTTCTTTTTTCGCCATTTATTTGTGGAAAGGTCCTTCTTGAGATTTACTCTGCGTGCCAAACCAGGTTTGGTCCCATAGTTCGCTTTGCCTTTGGCGGGATTCACGAGTGAAGCTCCAGGGTGTCTGGGGTAGGCAGGAAGTGAGGGAGGTGCCCGAAACTCCTGGTGCTTAGTCTCCTAGGAAACTCAAATGCACTCTGTGGTGATTGGCCTGCTGACGGGCCAGCAAGGACAGCCACCCTGCTGGGTGAGTGACAGCTAGGCTCGAATGAATGGTAGAGAACTGAATAAAAGGCGAGGCTATTGGCTTGGAAGGCAGAGTCGACTACTGGACGAAGGAACCAAAGAAGACCTTAAAGAGGACGCCTGCTGCAACTCCTGGACTGTTGATTTGCCCGGTGAAGCCCTACTGCTGTGCTGAAACTCCAAATTATATCGACACAGAAGCCCCTGCAAGGACGACTTCTCCCTTTGAGTTGGTGGGACCAATCAACTCCAATATAAGCCACCTGGACAGAGTTGCTGTTGGAAACCGTATAGCCAGGAAGAGGACCATCAGATTGTGTGCGTACCTAACAGAGTTTGGGACCCCAGAAGCAAGGAAAGTCCATCTCGAAAGACAGGAACTGCAGTGTTGCTATTTGCGGTAGACGCGAGGAGCTGAAACACTGAACAGCCACTGAATTGAAGATTGCCGGTTGCGAGCGGTGACTGTTCCATTCCAGTGCAGGAATCCCCAGAAGTCCTCCCTCGACTGAGGCCCAGGAACAATGAGGTCTGCAGAGCTGCACAGGAGCAAAAGTCATCTGCTGCACCTTTCTTCATTCTAAAAGGTACTCTAAATTCTGAGCTTAACTCTTACTTTAGAGCTGCTTGCATCTTCTACTACTCACAAGTCTAATCAGCTTGTGGCCTTACATTTGATTCTTCTTTTCTTCAAAGACTTTGAAAACACTGTACATTGGGGGATCTGAAAGTATTTGCCTGTGGTCTCTTGTATGTTCTAAATAACCTTTTCCTTTGACTTATTATGTTTGTTTATTTTATTTGTTTAGCGCTCCAAACCCAGGGGTAGAAGGGCGCTTAAGAATACGGTTACAGCGTTGAGAAGTATCTTTGTGTTGTACACTTCGTGCATACTTTAATACATACATATATATACATTTATCAATCTACAGTTACAATATACATACAGTACATGAACTATTACTATATGATTCTAAATGTAACAGTGATATATTAATGTCCCTAGCAATTGTAGTCACCCGAGGATGTAGGTAGTATCTGTAGGCCATCCCAAAAGGGTATCTACTGATTTAGAGATATTGAAAGTGTGCATTTCATGAAGTGTATTTGAGTGTTACTGTTATATTGCTCCTGTCTGAAGAAGGTTTACTCTGACTGATAAATAAAATAATTGTTTATTCAAGAAACCCTGAGTGTAAGAGTTTATTTGAATACTTGTAACTGTAAATCTCTGTGTAACTCGACTACAGCTCACATCTGACCCATCTTGAGATAAGCCTGGCTGCTCAACACGCTACCAAAACTATGTAGTACAAGCTTATACCAACGGTTGGGTTTGCTATATCTGTAGTTAAGTTGTTTGTAGTGTTACCGGAGGGTACTGGGTACAAACATTGCCTAACACCTATACTAACAAAAACCTAATGCCTGGCTTATCTCTTGTGTAAAAAGGAGAAAATGTATGGAAAAAGAAAAAGCGAGTGTTTAAATGATAATGTGGCTGAACCAGCTCTCCTCCCCACGTTAGGCCTCACGAGGGTAGGCGATCCTTGTACACAAAGTTGAAACGGGTCTCCCTCAATCGGGCTCGGATCACTTTCGGATGTCGAAGTCTTTCGAATGTGCTTGATTTTCTTTACAGACCACCGCAGGACCACTTTCACTCTTGCTGTTTGTTCGCCCTTTAGCTTCTAACAATGCACCTTTCACAGAGACATTCAAATGTGATGTTAGGGAGAATTTTCATTTTAGTGCTTAATTCCTCCCACCTTAGAGACCCTCAGCTTTTTTGCTGGACTTTAGGACTTTTTAAATTTAACCCTGGAGTGAGACAGCCCTTGTTCTCACTCTCTCATGTGTTTTGATCTGATTTGGGTTATCGGTTTCCTTTATTTTTGGTGTCTGGCAAACTCCATGGGCATCTACTTTTTGTATGGTGGCAAACAGCACCTTCAGCGCAGTGTCACAGAGAAATCCTTTAGATTTCTCTTAAGGTTTAAATACATTTTCTTGGGTGAACTACTGTTCCCAAGAATAGTAAAGTGAAATTTCCTTTACTTACCATTTCTCTTTACAGGTCCAGCACACCCCATCTTACCTAGTAGCCCCTTTCCCTACCTACTCATGTAAAGTAAAAAAATGTATGTTAATCTCACTACTTTAAAGGGCTGGTGGCAGTGGTTGAATTTTCCTACCATTCTACCGCAGGCTGAATCCTCAGCTTCCGTATAGCACCCATGCGTGACCATTTTGACAAACTGACCCTGGTCTTCTTTTTTTTACCATTTTCTGTTTGTGGGGGCTTTCTTGACTTTTCCTCTGTGCGCCAAGCAAGATGTAAGCCCTTTCTTTGTTTTGCCTTTGGCAGGCTTCAGTACTGAACCCGCTTCTGGCTCCAGTGTGTCTGGAAGGGCAGGAAGTGAGGGAGGTTCCAGAAACTACCCTGTCCTTTGTCTTTAACAATGCCTGAATGCACCCAGTCCTGATTGGCTGGCTGGCAGTCCTTTCAGGAAAGCCTTCCTGCTGTTTGAGTGACAGCTAGGCTGTGCATGAATGGGAGAAACCTGCTTAAAAAGGCGAGGGTTTTGGGACTGAAGACAGTCGACCGCTGGGAAGAACAACCAGACAGAGAAACCGTGAACAATGCATGCTGCATCCTCCTGGACCTTTGAATTGGCAAGCCCTGCTACTATGATGAAACTCCTTTTTCTAATCGACAAGAGAAGCTCCGGAAGGGACGACTTCTTCGCTTGGATTAGTGGGACCAACTAACCCTGAGACAAACTCCACTGTACCACCTTCCCAGACTGGCTGTACTACTTTGCTGCTGCAGGAACAGAGTTCCTGGGGTCGAGAAATCCGTAGTCGAGTGCAACGTCTGTAATTCGGCCAGAAGCTCAAGGAGTCTCCCCAGGTCCCTCCAGAAGCAGGACGAGCAGAGCTCAAGTCCCCTCACCAGAGTGCAGGACTCAAGGAGTGATGGAAGTCCAAACAGTGTGCAAGATCTGCAGTGGTGCTGTTTACAGAGCGCTGAACCCGTGAAGTGCTGCTGATCTGAAAAGAGTCTGTAGCTGCCGCCGACCAGACGTCCCCCCACTTGTCCCCACGACTGAGGCCTAGGAACACAGGATTTGCATCACTGCAACCAGACAGAAGCCAGCTGGACCGCTCTTCTAACCAAAGGTACTGTTCTGACTTGTGTACTTACCCCAGCGTCTATAGCTTTGCTCTTCTCAGTTGAGACTTGCAGTAGCTGTTTTGCTACAGTTGATTTCAGCTCCACCCTTCACAATTGTAACAGCTTGGGACCCTACAGTGATTTTTCCTCAATAAACTCTCCAAATTTGGGCAATACTTTCTTATCTAAGAAGTCCCTCAGCTAAGAAATCTCTTGGTATTAGGCAACGCACCTTTTAATATAGGCCTGCACTACACAGGTTGGTAGTATGACTGAGCAGCCAGGTGTATTTTAATAGGGGTAATGTGAGCTGTAGCAATTAAATTCGCAAATACATGTAGCCAAGTAACCCTTACACACTTAAAGTTATAATACATTAATTATTTATTTATATTTCTTTGTGGTTTTGGCACCTTTTTCTCAGAGCCAAAGAAGAACAAAAAGCTCTGGTTAGGATTTCCTTGATCCCTCGGTCCTAGACTCTGGTGAGGGGATTCTGGACGCAGGTTTCCTGCTTCTGTGGGGGCCTCTGGATGCCCACGAAGATCGGCCGGATTCGCAATTCTGGAGACAATGCACTCACAGATGGTCGAGGTACCCAGGGTATTGGGATTCTGCAGCTTTGATAAGTCGCATCAAGTCGGGGGTTGCACCAAAATAAGAGTTTGTCCCACCAGCCTAAGGGAGGAAGTTGTCCCTTGCGGATCTTCCCTGTCCATTCGAAACCAGGGTCAGCACAGCTGCAGTGCTTCCCCGGGCACTTCGCGGTCCAGAACGGTGCTGCTGGCATCTTCTCATGTTCTGCGTCGGAATGTGTCCTCCAGTGGTCGACTCTACTTCTAGTCCCAAAAACCTTGCTTTTTATGGAAGTTCCCATTCATTCACAACCCTAGGCTGTCAATCACACAGCAGCTGACCAATAGGGACTTGCTTCACTCAGGCACACCTAGAGACAAAAGACAGGGACGTTTCGGGACCCTGCCTCACTTCCGGTCTTTCCAGACAAACTGGAGCCTGGGCGGGATTCATGGATGAAGCCCGCCAAAGGCAACACAAAAAGGACTCAAACAGAGTAAAAGCCCAAAAGAGGTGCAAGCTTTGGCTAAAGTGGGAAAAATGGAACTGCCCCATGGATCTGAGAGAAGCATTGATTGTCCTTCATACTAACACTACCTTGTGTATTAAATTGGACAAAAAGGGTACTCTCACTGAACCACTAAGAACTACAAATGGCCTTAAACAAGGCTGCAGATTAGCCCCTATGCTTTTCAACCAATTCATTTCAGACATACCAACGGCTTTTGAAAAGACAAGAATGTCCCCCCCCCCCATAAACTCGCAGGGCAGGCAGTGCGTCGCCTGCTTCAGGCATACGACTTGATTCTGTTCGATCAAACTATGGTTGGTTAACAGAGGCAGTTGGATGCATTAGAACTACTTGGACGACAATAGCCTAAAAGTCAACGTAGAATAAACTAAAATCTTGACATTCACAGGGAAAACCGTGCATAAACCGCCTGGCAAACAATCATGGTTCCTTAAGGGCGAAAAAATTGGTGAAGTACCGAATCTCATGCATCTGGGAATCTGTATTAGTTTATTTTTTTCTCTTCATGTATTAGTGGAGGCTCCTCAGGAGAATAGACTAACTAAAAACGAGAAACCGAGAAGATTCTGCAAATTCACTTTACAACCCGTTATTGATTTCGTTATTGATTTCTACACCATGAAAGTTGTGCCTATAATAACTTATGGGGTCGAAGCTATGCCACCATTATCAAAGGATTTATGGCCAAAACTGGAGGGAATCTATTGGAGACAGGAGTTGGCTCTTCCTGCCTGCACTCCCATTGACCTAATACAAGAAGTAGTGGGCGTAGTTCAATGGAATACTCTGGTATTCTTTTGCAAATTTCTTCTGAATAATCAAGAGTGTGGTTTCAGGGCTCTGCTTCAAAAGTCTGACTACAGGCTAAATGCCTGGAAAACGTCTTGTTTGACAATCTTGGATGAACTGAATTCCACGAACAAACTAATGACATATCCGGACAGTGTAAAAAAAAAAAAAAAATTAAAAAAACTGTTGGACTTGGACTGGATTTACATCAGAGAAAATGTCATATGTCTAAAGCTGTATGGCCAGAAAGATCCAAATTGTAGGGAAAGAGGAAATCCCCAAGAGTATGTTAGTGTTAAAGGATATTTGTACAGCGCACTATCAGCACAGCAGTGGTACCCTGGCGGTTCTGAAAAAGGGAGGGGGGGTGAGTTAGTGGGAGTAAGCTGGAAAAGTGTAAGAGCAGAGATGTGCTGTTGGCAGCCTTAGCCAGGTGGGTCCGTTGGCTGAGCTTGGGGTGTTTTGCGGTCGGTAGTCGTCGTGTTCTGTTGTGCAAGTCTATATGTGGTTTGTTTTGTAGTTGCAGTGTAATCAAGTTTGTGTGGAATGCTGTGGTTTAGGCTTGTGGTTGTGTTTGGTTAGAGTTTGAGAGGTGTATGCAAAGGGGTGAAATTGTTAGTGGATTGGTTAGTTGGCATTGCTGTCTTTTCAATTATGTCTAGGTGTGATGCTTGTTAACATTCACTATTTCGTCTGGGTGCAGCACTTGCTAATTTTCAATATTCTGTCTAGATGTGAGGCAGGCTAGTGATCATGATTTCATCCAAGTGTGGTACATGCTAACATTTACAGTTTCATCTAGGTATGGCGAATGCCAACATTCACAATCCTGTCTAGATGTGACGCAAGCTAAAGTTAAGAATGCCATCTAAGTGTGGTACATGCTAACATTTACAGTTTCATCTAGGTATGGCGAATGCCAACATTCACAATCCTGTCTAGATGTGACGCAAGCTAAAGTTAAGAATGCCATCTAAGTGTGGTACATGCTAACATTTACAGTTTCATCTAGGTATGGCGAATGCCAACATTCACAATCCTGTCTAGATGTGACGCAAGCTAAAGTTAAGAATGCCATCTAAGTGTGGTACATGCTAACATTTACAGTTTCATCTAGGTATGGCGAATGCCAACATTCACAATCCTGTCTAGATGTGACGCAAGCTAAAGTTAAGAATGCCATCTAAGTGTGGTACATGCTAACATTTACAGTTTCATCTAGGTATGGCGAATGCCAACATTCACAATCCTGTCTAGATGTGACGCAAGCTAAAGTTAAGAATGCCATCTAAGTGTGGTACATGCTAACATTTACAGTTTCATCTAGGTATGGCGAATGCCAACATTCACAATCCTGTCTAGATGTGACGCAAGCTAAAGTTAAGAATGCCATCTAAGTGTGGTACATGCTAACATTTACAGTTTCATCTAGGTATGGCGAATGCCAACATTCACAATCCTGTCTAGATGTGACGCAAGCTAAAGTTAAGAATGCCATCTAAGTGTGGTACATGCTAACATTTACAGTTTCATCTAGGTATGGCGAATGCCAACATTCACAATCCTGTCTAGATGTGACGCAAGCTAAAGTTAAGAATGCCATCTAAGTGTGGTACATGCTAACATTTACAGTTTCATCTAGGTATGGCGAATGCCAACATTCACAATCCTGTCTAGATGTGACGCAAGCTAAAGTTAAGAATGCCATCTAAGTGTGGTACATGCTAACATTTACAGTTTCATCTAGGTATGGCGAATGCCAACATTCACAATCCTGTCTAGATGTGACGCAAGCTAAAGTTAAGAATGCCATCTAAGTGTGGTACATGCTAACATTTACAGTTTCATCTAGGTATGGCGAATGCCAACATTCACAATCCTGTCTAGATGTGACGCAAGCTAAAGTTAAGAATGCCATCTAAGTGTGGTACATGCTAACATTTACAGTTTCATCTAGGTATGGCGAATGCCAACATTCACAATCCTGTCTAGATGTGACGCAAGCTAAAGTTAAGAATGCCATCTAAGTGTGGTACATGCTAACATTTACAGTTTCATCTAGGTATGGCGAATGCCAACATTCACAATCCTGTCTAGATGTGACGCAAGCTAAAGTTAAGAATGCCATCTAAGTGTGGTACATGCTAACATTTACAGTTTCATCTAGGTATGGCGAATGCCAACATTCACAATCCTGTCTAGATGTGACGCAAGCTAAAGTTAAGAATGCCATCTAAGTGTGGTACATGCTAACATTTACAGTTTCATCTAGGTATGGCGATTGCCAACATTCACAATCCTGTCTAGATGTGACGCAAGCTAAAGTTAAGAATGCCATCTAAGTGTGGTACATGCTAACATTTACAGTTTCATCTAGGTATGGCGAATGCCAACATTCACAATCCTGTCTAGATGTGACGCAAGCTAAAGTTAAGAATGCCATCTAAGTGTGGTACATGCTAACATTTACAGTTTCATCTAGGTATGGCGAATGCCAACATTCACAATCCTGTCTAGATGTGACGCAAGCTAAAGTTAAGAATGCCATCTAAGTGTGGTACATGCTAACATTTACAGTTTCATCTAGGTATGGCGAATGCCAACATTCACAATCCTGTCTAGATGTGACGCAAGCTAAAGTTAAGAATGCCATCTAAGTGTGGTACATGCTAACATTTACAGTTTCATCTAGGTATGGCGAATGCCAACATTCACAATCCTGTCTAGATGTGACGCAAGCTAAAGTTAAGAATGCCATCTAAGTGTGGTACATGCTAACATTTACAGTTTCATCTAGGTATGGCGAATGCCAACATTCACAATCCTGTCTAGATGTGACGCAAGCTAAAGTTAAGAATGCCATCTAAGTGTGGTACATGCTAACATTTACAGTTTCATCTAGGTATGGCGAATGCCAACATTCACAATCCTGTCTAGATGTGACGCAAGCTAAAGTTAAGAATGCCATCTAAGTGTGGTACATGCTAACATTTACAGTTTCATCTAGGTATGGCGAATGCCAACATTCACAATCCTGTCTAGATGTGACGCAAGCTAAAGTTAAGAATGCCATCTAAGTGTGGTACATGCTAACATTTACAGTTTCATCTAGGTATGGCGAATGCCAACATTCACAATCCTGTCTAGATGTGACGCAAGCTAAAGTTAAGAATGCCATCTAAGTGTGGTACATGCTAACATTTACAGTTTCATCTAGGTATGGCGAATGCCAACATTCACAATCCTGTCTAGATGTGACGCAAGCTAAAGTTAAGAATGCCATCTAAGTGTGGTACATGCTAACATTTACAGTTTCATCTAGGTATGGCGAATGCCAACATTCACAATCCTGTCTAGATGTGACGCAAGCTAAAGTTAAGAATGCCATCTAAGTGTGGTACATGCTAACATTTACAGTTTCATCTAGGTATGGCGAATGCCAACATTCACAATCCTGTCTAGATGTGACGCAAGCTAAAGTTAAGAATGCCATCTAAGTGTGGTACATGCTAACATTTACAGTTTCATCTAGGTATGGCGAATGCCAACATTCACAATCCTGTCTAGATGTGACGCAAGCTAATGTTAAGAATGCCATCTAAGTGTGGTACATGCTAACATTTACAGTTTCATCTAGGTGTGGCACATGCCAACATTCACAATCCTGTCTAGATGTGACGCAAGCTAAAGTTAAGAATGCCATCTAAGTGTGGTACATGCTAACATTTACAGTTTCATCTAGGTATGGCGAATGCCAACATTCACAATCCTGTCTAGATGTGACGCAAGCTAAAGTTAAGAATGCCATCTAAGTGTGGTACATGCTAACATTTACAGTTTCATCTAGGTATGGCGAATGCCAACATTCACAATCCTGTCTAGATGTGACGCAAGCTAAAGTTAAGAATGCCATCTAAGTGTGGTACATGCTAACATTTACAGTTTCATCTAGGTATGGCGAATGCCAACATTCACAATCCTGTCTAGATGTGACGCAAGCTAAAGTTAAGAATGCCATCTAAGTGTGGTACATGCTAACATTTACAGTTTCATCTAGGTATGGCGAATGCCAACATTCACAATCCTGTCTAGATGTGACGCAAGCTAAAGTTAAGAATGCCATCTAAGTGTGGTACATGCTAACATTTACAGTTTCATCTAGGTATGGCGAATGCCAACATTCACAATCCTGTCTAGATGTGACGCAAGCTAAAGTTAAGAATGCCATCTAAGTGTGGTACATGCTAACATTTACAGTTTCATCTAGGTATGGCGAATGCCAACATTCACAATCCTGTCTAGATGTGACGCAAGCTAAAGTTAAGAATGCCATCTAAGTGTGGTACATGCTAACATTTACAGTTTCATCTAGGTATGGCGAATGCCAACATTCACAATCCTGTCTAGATGTGACGCAAGCTAAAGTTAAGAATGCCATCTAAGTGTGGTACATGCTAACATTTACAGTTTCATCTAGGTATGGCGAATGCCAACATTCACAATCCTGTCTAGATGTGACGCAAGCTAAAGTTAAGAATGCCATCTAAGTGTGGTACATGCTAACATTTACAGTTTCATCTAGGTATGGCGAATGCCAACATTCACAATCCTGTCTAGATGTGACGCAAGCTAAAGTTAAGAATGCCATCTAAGTGTGGTACATGCTAACATTTACAGTTTCATCTAGGTATGGCGAATGCCAACATTCACAATCCTGTCTAGATGTGACGCAAGCTAAAGTTAAGAATGCCATCTAAGTGTGGTACATGCTAACATTTACAGTTTCATCTAGGTATGGCGAATGCCAACATTCACAATCCTGTCTAGATGTGACGCAAGCTAAAGTTAAGAATGCCATCTAAGTGTGGTACATGCTAACATTTACAGTTTCATCTAGGTATGGCGAATGCCAACATTCACAATCCTGTCTAGATGTGACGCAAGCTAAAGTTAAGAATGCCATCTAAGTGTGGTACATGCTAACATTTACAGTTTCATCTAGGTATGGCGAATGCCAACATTCACAATCCTGTCTAGATGTGACGCAAGCTAAAGTTAAGAATGCCATCTAAGTGTGGTACATGCTAACATTTACAGTTTCATCTAGGTATGGCGAATGCCAACATTCACAATCCTGTCTAGATGTGACGCAAGCTAAAGTTAAGAATGCCATCTAAGTGTGGTACATGCTAACATTTACAGTTTCATCTAGGTATGGCGAATGCCAACATTCACAATCCTGTCTAGATGTGACGCAAGCTAAAGTTAAGAATGCCATCTAAGTGTGGTACATGCTAACATTTACAGTTTCATCTAGGTATGGCGAATGCCAACATTCACAATCCTGTCTAGATGTGACGCAAGCTAAAGTTAAGAATGCCATCTAAGTGTGGTACATGCTAACATTTACAGTTTCATCTAGGTATGGCGAATGCCAACATTCACAATCCTGTCTAGATGTGACGCAAGCTAAAGTTAAGAATGCCATCTAAGTGTGGTACATGCTAACATTTACAGTTTCATCTAGGTATGGCGAATGCCAACATTCACAATCCTGTCTAGATGTGACGCAAGCTAAAGTTAAGAATGCCATCTAAGTGTGGTACATGCTAACATTTACAGTTTCATCTAGGTATGGCGAATGCCAACATTCACAATCCTGTCTAGATGTGACGCAAGCTAAAGTTAAGAATGCCATCTAAGTGTGGTACATGCTAACATTTACAGTTTCATCTAGGTATGGCGAATGCCAACATTCACAATCCTGTCTAGATGTGACGCAAGCTAAAGTTAAGAATGCCATCTAAGTGTGGTACATGCTAACATTTACAGTTTCATCTAGGTATGGCGAATGCCAACATTCACAATCCTGTCTAGATGTGACGCAAGCTAAAGTTAAGAATGCCATCTAAGTGTGGTACATGCTAACATTTACAGTTTCATCTAGGTATGGCGAATGCCAACATTCACAATCCTGTCTAGATGTGACGCAAGCTAAAGTTAAGAATGCCATCTAAGTGTGGTACATGCTAACATTTACAGTTTCATCTAGGTATGGCGAATGCCAACATTCACAATCCTGTCTAGATGTGACGCAAGCTAAAGTTAAGAATGCCATCTAAGTGTGGTACATGCTAACATTTACAGTTTCATCTAGGTATGGCGAATGCCAACATTCACAATCCTGTCTAGATGTGACGCAAGCTAAAGTTAAGAATGCCATCTAAGTGTGGTACATGCTAACATTTACAGTTTCATCTAGGTATGGCGAATGCCAACATTCACAATCCTGTCTAGATGTGACGCAAGCTAAAGTTAAGAATGCCATCTAAGTGTGGTACATGCTAACATTTACAGTTTCATCTAGGTATGGCGAATGCCAACATTCACAATCCTGTCTAGATGTGACGCAAGCTAAAGTTAAGAATGCCATCTAAGTGTGGTACATGCTAACATTTACAGTTTCATCTAGGTGTGGCACATGCCAACATTCACAATCCTGTCTAGATGTGACGCAAGCTAAAGTTAAGAATGCCATCCAAGTGTGGTACATGCTAACATTTACAGTTTCATCTAGGTATGGCGAATGCCAACATTCACAATCCTGTCTAGATGTGACGCAAGCTAAAGTTAAGAATGCCATCTAAGTGTGGTACATGCTAACATTTACAGTTTCATCTAGGTATGGCGATCCTGTCAATCCCTGTAATAGACGCAGAAGGGAGTTTATGAGATTGAGGATGAACCCAATGCCCTTTAAGGAGGTTCTGGAAGCAAGGAAATCAGAAATTCAGAGATTACGCTCATCGCTGGTGTAACGCCCAAACGGAAACCCTTCAGCATTTAATCATTGTTTGCCCTGGTATTAATTCCCAGCGAAAAAAATTGATGGGAAAATTGATGGAAAGGTTTACAACTAGGACGGCAGAGGGATGGTGGGCATCTATCCAGCACAGGGAAAGTATCTCCATCACTGTCGCCATCCTAGGTTTTCTGAAAGAAACTTTACATTGACACTTGCACTTTAACTTCATTGTGTGACAAGTTACATTCTTACAGAGCTTTTGAGATTTTATCTTATTTCTGTTTTCGTTTGCCTCACATTTTCCTTGCTTCCTAATCAGAAATGTTGTTTTCTTTTTTTTATATCTTTCTTTTTTCTTTGCTTTTAAAAACAGTTTCTTGTAACAAGCCTAAGGTTTTCAAATGTAAAGCCAAATGCTTAATAAAAAAAATAAAAAAGCCCAAAAGAAACTGACAAGAAATTGTGAAAAAAGAAGACTGGGGCCTTTTTTGAGAAAACGGTCACCCTTGGGTACAGTACTGCAGCTGATAAATCAGCCTGCAGATACATGTCACTAGGTATTAAAAAAGAAACCACTGCCACCAGCCATTCAAGTGAGTTAGTGTAACAAAATGTTACTTGAAGAAAGGGTTAAAGGAGTTACTATACAATCCCCCCCACCCCCGGCACTCCATAGGGTGGTGTGTGCTGGACCAATAAAGTAAATAAGACAGTGGTCATCTTAATATTCTTGGGAACAGCAGTTCACCCAAGAATATGTATTTAAACATTAAGAGAAGTCCAATGGACTTCTCAGTGGTACTGCACAAAAGGTGGTGTGTGTCGCAAGGCAAAAGCAGATGCCTATGGAGTTTACCAGACTCCATAAAACAGTAAGAAACAGAAAATCTTAGTCAGGAAAACATATGAGTGAGTGAGAAAAAGATCCCACTCACTCAGGAGTAGAAATTAAAAAGCCCTGAGTCCAGAAAAAGAGCTGGGGTTCTCTTGAAAGAGAATGGGCACAGAAATGAATTCTCCCTAACATCCAGGCCACAGGGTATTGGGATACTGCAGCCCAGGACAATCACAGTTCTTCGAGTAACGGCTCAAAATGCAGGTTGTCGCAAAACTGGTTAGTCACACCAGTTCAGGGGCGGGAGTAGTCCGGTCTGGATTTTCCCTGTCGATTAGAAGAGGAGGTTGGAGCAGCAGCGGTTACTCAGCAGTCACTGGCCGTTGCTGGAGGTGGCTGCAGACATCCTTCCTTGGATTCTTCATTCCATGGGTCGACTCTCCCGTTCTGCTCCAGGACCCTCGCCTTTAAGCAGGAACCCAGACAATCAGCAGTCAAGGAACATTCAAACTGTGGATGGTGGCTGTCCCAAGAGGATAACCAGCTTCCCAGTTAGAACTGAATTCTAGCAGACATACTGGAGGACAAAGACCTGTGGAATTTCAGTGTACTCCCAGCTTCCTGTTCTCTCAGACACGTCAACTCCTTCGGCAAAGACAAAAGAGTGAGCAGAACCTCCCCCACACAGGCCGGCCCAAGAAAGTACATGTCATCAAGTTGGCCAAAAATTAAGACAAGTCACCATTAGATTAAAATGGTGCTGAGGTGTCCCTTACCGGAGCTGCGACAGCAGCCTGGTAGAAAATATCCACTGCCACCAGCCACTCAGATGAACTGGTCGCTGTAACTAGAAAGATTAAAGGGGAAGTGGAAAAGGGGATACATTGTATCCCCTCAGCAATCCACATAAGGAGGGATGTGCGGATTCCAAAAAACAAGACAGTGGAAAATCCACTGAGCTTGGAGACCCCTATTTTGTAGTGAATACTACTTCAGAATTGGTGTTATAAATAGATCAAATTCGTGGTAGTAGTTATGCAGTCAATCAACAAGGAAAACGGATTGACAAACGCTGTACTTAAAAGTTCAATCACTTTGTAATTTATTTTCCAGATTGTAGTGTTCAATCATTTAACCAGCAAAGGCCCTTGACGATGCATTTCGGACGATGTCCTTCGTCATAATCTGGTAGAGAATGAAGAGACACATACCTGCAAACAAATAGTGCAATCTACTGGTTTTAACAATTGTACAACTCCAGTTCAGTGCAAAGTTGGTTGTTGGTGCAAATCAATGTAGTCTTGCACTCTTTAATTATATTCCCAATCATATTTGGTTGTAGTTAAAGCACATACAATATCCACGGCAGATTATGCTTGTTTATTTCCCAACATAAATCACATATTGTACAAGTCTGTTTCTTCTAGGAATGCTAATTTTGTGTGTTCTAAAGGCACATACAATATCTATGGCACATTATGTTCGCTCATATTCCAACATTAATCACATGTTGCACAAATCTCCTTCGAAGATTACTAAAATTGCGTGTTCTAAAGATAAAAAGTATCCCCCACTCCTAGGTAACAGTAGTCATCAATTGGAAAATAAAAAGGGCAGCTCAAAGAGCCCCCAGCAACACTGCACAAAAAGTGCTTTGTGTTGCAATAATACATTAAAAGTTGGAGGAAAGCAGGACTTCAAAAAGATACAACCAACAGGGTTGAAAAAGGTTTCCAGAGGTAGAGTTAAAGACAGCGAGTGTGGAAAAAGGTCCCCACTCAAGTTAGGAAAAGTGATCAAAAAGTGCTGGGGGACTCACAAGTGGGGAGAACATTGGACAAAAATGAAATTCTACCCAACAGTGGGACTGGGGATGGAAGATTCAGTACTCCCCAATTGTGTCAGAGAATGCACATGAGGCCATAGGGCAGAACATGCAGTACCCAGGGTCACACAAGTTGGAGAGAAGCCAGAATACAAAGGATCATCCAACAAGTGATGATTTAGCCATGCGAGCTGGCCTCCTCCCTCTTGTGCAAAGATCATTGCCATGGCTAGCGCATGTGAGGAAAACTCTATATGACCTGAACTTTATGCACTATGAACCAACTCGACATCTATTGATCAATCTGGTCTCTCTGGTCAAAAGAGCAGCCCTTAAACTTTCGGAAAGTAACCTAGTGGATGCCTGTATGTTCTACGTTCAGGCCAGGAGTATCTGCGACGCAAAGCAGAATCTGGTTATGAGAAATATTTGGATGTGATCCAAGCAGCCCTAACTCGCTCACTTTATCTAAAGATGAGGCTTAGCATCATTAATGTAGCTAGCTTTACTAGCCGATGGGTGCCACAAGCTGATAGTACATGCCCAATTTGTGGTTTGTGCACAGAAACAGTGCTGCACTTTTTCCTGTTTTATAACGGTTAGAGATCACAATACTTGAAGCCCTTGTTTCATGCTGCCAAACATCTGCAGTGCTAATCGGGCCATTTGGTTTATCAAACAAACAGATGCCAACAAAGTATACTTTACGAGCAAATGTATCCATCGAGCTTGGTTATACAGAACCAAGGCCATACAATTATAATGGTATAGCTAACATTTTTGTGCCTCCATAATGAGCCTCTGCTATTTTATTATTTCGTGTTGATTTTACACTTTTTATGGTTGTAACCTCATGTTATATTTGTGATTAACCAATTTAATTTTAAGCCAACTCATGGCATTCGGCAATTATGTAGGTTAGGATTATGAGCTATGCACCTATATTCCATTCGTTTTTTAAAACAATACAAATAGGTCTATTTGCACTTGATTGTAGAGTTAGTCGATTATTGGCCAACCATACTAATTAATCGCTTATGATTGTGAATGCCCATCTAAATTGACGAGATTGTTGTTCTAGACACTGATATCTTTGCACTTTATAGTCACGTCTTTGTAGCTTTGATTTTTACTTGTGCATACATTTTTCTTTTTGTGCCATGTGGCTATAGGGAAAGTAACCGTCTGTGTTTTATCACTGCTATGGGAAAAGTGCAATATGAGTGTGTATTTTCTATGAACCATTACTGCTTTTCACCAAAATAAAGCTTTTTTGACTGACTGCCCTCCGAGTCCACTGAGCCTATGCCAAATAGCAATGTCCCATGCCAACAAATGGACAAACCTTTTTATCTTTCTCTGAGCCGTCGGTGAGCAGCACTCCCTTGGCCTGCATGTGCCGGTAGAGAACCTTCTGCAAGGCCGACATGTCGCACTTGATGACATACTCCACCTGTAAGAAGGAATCACAACAGTTATTGACATGCAACCATTTAAGAAACATTTCCAGACAACCAAAGAAGGAACAGCAGAAGCAAAAAGTACAAATAACAGTCTTCCGAATCATGAAGGGGGTTAAGTGGGTCTGTCCATCTCACCTTCTCTGGTAGCTGTGCTTCCACCTCCTTCTTTAACCTTCGGAGCAGGAAGGGACGCAGCACTTTGTGCAACCGACGAATAATCAGGATGGTTTCCTCCTCATTTAAATCCACCTGTTTCATAAATGTGATAAAATGAGTGAGGGTAGACATCAAGCGCTGGGCATGCGACATAGCACAATTGTGAAGAAAACAATAGAGGGCAGACTTTGGAAGCTACGTGCTCTTGTTCATGCTGTATAGTATGTGCGTGGGTGCCCTTTAAAATGCTGTATGTTGAGGAAGGCAAAGTTTGCAAAGATGTTGTAGTAGCTGGCTGAAAAGGTAGGAGAGGACATATTCTGAAATTAAAATCACACTATAGTGGAAAGAGGACAAGGGAGGGCGACCAAAACTTAGATGATACTGTGCACTTTATGGCATTAATTTCTACATGTGGACCAAGATTCTGGGTCTTGCTGTGCGACGGACAAGCTCTGGACCTCATTGTGTGTCAAGTCCCCTTCCAAAACTGTGTTAGGCAAGATTGTAAATAGTAACCCTGTGGGAGACTACAATAGCTTTTTCATCTTGGCAATAGGAACCCAACATTTGGTATAGGCCTGTACTACACAAGTTGGTAGTCTGACTGAGCAGCCAGGCTTAACTCAAGAGTGGTCAATGTGAGCTGCAGAGCTGCAACAGATTCACAGTGACAGGTATTCAAATAACACTTATGCTCAAGGTTTCTTATTAAAATAATTATTTATTATTTTAACAACCAGTTTTTGTTAGGGAGAATTCTCAGAAATGTGCCAATTTCTCTCTACCTTAGAGACTCGCAGCTCTTTTGCTGGACTTTAGGACCTTTAATTTCTAACCTGGAGAGAGCGAGACCTTTTTCCCACTCGCTCATGTATGTTTGTGACACAGCACCTTCAGTGCATTGGCACAGGGGAAGTCGATTTCTCAAAGGTTTAAATACCTTCTCTTGGTGAAACTACTGTTTCCAAGAGCAGTGAAGTGAAATTGACTTCACTTACATTTTGTAACTTTCTAGACCCAGCACACACTATCTTACCATAGGGTGCTGGAGGGGTTACCTAGTATCCCCTTTGTCTAGTTTCTCATGTAACATTTTTTATATTACCCTTTCTACAAATAATGGCTGGTGGCAGTGGTTTACTTATTACTACCATTGTGTGTTTTTACCACGGGCTGGGTATGTTTTTCGCCATTTCTTGTAGGAAAGGTCCTTCTTGAGATCTACTCTGCGCACCAAACTAGGTTTGGTCCATTTGTTTGTTTGGTCATTGGCGGGATTCACAAGTGAAGCCTGCCTCTGGTTCCAGTAATTCTGCAGGGGCAGGAAGGGAGGGAGGTGCCCAAAACTCCCTGTGCCTATTCCCCTTGGTTACGGGAATGCACCCAAAGGTGTTTGGCCAGCTGGCTGTCCAGCAAGGACAGCCACCCTGCTGTGTGATCGACAGCTAGGCTGGAACGAATGGGAGAAACCTGCATAAAAAGTTGAGGCTTTTTGACTTGGAAGGCAGAGTCGACCACTGGACTAAGGAATACAAAGAAAAACTTGGAAGAGACGCCTGCTGCCACTCCTGAACCATCTGTTTGCGCGATGAACCGCTGCTGCTGTGCTGAAGATCCAAATTCGCCTGAACTAGAGAAGCCCTGCAAGGACAACTTCTCCCTTTGAGTTGGTGGGACCAATTAACTCCAAAGTAAGCCCGTCTGGACATCTGCTTGGAGCTGGCTGTACCTCTACTGCTGCTGTTGAAACCAAAGTGTCAGGGAGACTAACACCAAATTGTTGTGTTGCTTTTAAGTCGGACCCGAGAGCCATGAAGATCCTCCGGACTTCCCTGAAGCAGGACAGACCAAGCCTGAGCCACCTCAACAGAGTGCTGGACCCCAGATGCAAGGAAAGTCCACAGTGGTATCCAAGAACTGCAGTGTTGCTATTTGCTGTCAGGCACAAAGAGGTGAAACATCAAAGAACCGCTGATTTGAAGTTTGCCCATTGCTGCTGCTGACCTTCCCATTGCAGAGCAGGAGTCCCAAGACGTCCTCCCTCTTGTCCCCACGACTGAGGCTCAGGAACAACAGGATCTGCAGAGCTGTATAGGAACAGGAGGCAGCTGGAACCATTTCTTCTAACCAGGAGGTACTGTAAAGTCTAAGAACTTACCTCTTTTTGTGTAGCCTTACTTGCTCTCAGTTGAAACCCGGCTTGGCTACCTTGCAGAGTTGCTATAGCGTTGCCCCTCACACGCCTCCCAGCTTGTGTCCCTTCAAGTGTTCTATTTTCTAAAAACATTTCTAAAAACATTGTGCAAGACTTTTACCTACGTGCGAAGAAGATCTTCAGCTCCCCTAGACATTATGCAATTAACATCGGCTGTCCTGGCTCCCTGAGTGACTCCTCTTACCTCGGACTCTGTGCTTTATCTTTCCCACAGCAAAGGGTTAAACTTATTTGACATTGGAAGGTTTCAAAAAGTACTGACCCCGTTTATGAATTATTTGTTAACCTTTGTTTTATTCCCCTATCTAACCTTTGCACCAAACTCAGTATTGCTCTAAATGTACCAGTGATAAATCGATGTCCACAGTGTCATAACTATTTAAGTCACCTGAGGGTGTAGGAAGTGTCTGTGTGCCATCCCCAATGGGTGTTATCTGTTTTAAAGAGACCAAGTGTGTTTTGAAGTGTATTTTAATTGTTAGATATAATGCTCCCTTCTGAAGAAGGCCTATACAACTGCCTATGAAATAAATTGTTTTATCAAGAACCCTTGAGTGTAAGTGTTTATTTGGATAACTAGTGTATGTGTCACAACCTTACTGCTCACATTGACCCCTCTTGGGATAAGCCTGGCTGCTCAGCCACACTACCAACCTATGTAGTTCAGACTTATTCCAAAGGTTGGGTTCCTATTGCCACAAGGTCAAGGTTATTGTAGTGCATCCAAAGGGTACTGCACACAATCTTGCCTAACAATCATGATGCTGTACAGAGGCCTTTTCTTTGATGCAGACTCCTATACACATTTATCCCCGTCCCCCAAATAAAAGTGATGGGGAAACCATTTGTACGTGGAACCTCTTGGAATCAGATGCATGGTCCCAGTAATACGACAATGTGAAACACGCCCTAAACAATACCTTTTCTCCAGTCATAGCGAAGGGAGCATTGAACCACTGCTCAAAGGTGCTGCAGCTCTTGAAGATGGTAGGGAGGAGGAAGTTGAGCAGCGCCCAGAGCTCAGGCAGCTTGTTTTGGAGGGGGGTGCCAGTCAGCAGCAATCGTCTGGGAGCAATGTAGTGTGTGTTGAGGACCTGGGTCAGCTTACAGTGATGGTTCTTCATCCGGTGACCTTCATCAACGATCATGTACTTCCAACGGATCTACAAAGAAGGGGCAAGGACAGAATACTACATCAGCAAGGAAAATGCATTGCGTCTGCGATACCGAAGAGAATCATTGGTAAACCCCATAGAGTTTTTCACTACTAAATGCGGGACATGAACAATGCATAGTACATAAGCAGCCATGATTTTCATCATACCCCGCATGCCACAGCGTAAACGCCAGCTTAGAGGCCGTCTAAATTCCCACCCGGGCCTGCGTCAGGTCTTGTGGCAGAGAATAGTGCCGTAGCCTAAGCAAGGCTCTGGAGAAAGTTGGGTATCTGCGCATCAGTGTAAGATGCATAAGAGGAACTACTACCCCCGATTCTAGGTCCCTCATGTTAGGAACAGTTTTTCTAAAGTCCAACTAAGGGCTTCATAAAACTATACAACTTGGCCAATACTGAATCTTCAACACTTAGTAGAAGTCTGTACCACCTGAGAAGGTGGTTGCATGGACAGAGCAGCCAAGATCATTTTAGGAGGGACAGAGGGCTGTAGGTCAGTACAAAGAAATGGTGGCATACATATGGTTCAAATGAATACTGATACACTTAGACCTATAAAGAAAATAAAAAAAAGGTTTATTTTAATTTCAGTAGGCCAAGATAAATCTTGGGGAAGTAAGTACTATTCACATACGTTATAAACACATCAAAACCAATACAATACCTATGGTATACAAGCCAAGGTGTTGGGGAGAATTTTCAGTTTAGTGCTAAATTCCTCCCACCTTAGATACCCACAGCTATTTTGCTGAACTTTATGACTATGTACTTTTAATTCTATGAATTTTCTGTGTTTCTTTTAGTTATGGAGTCTGACAAACTCCATAGGCATCATCTTGAACATTGTGTCACACAGCACCTTCAGTGCAGTGGCACAGGGAAGTCTTTCAGATTTCCCAAAGGTTTAAATACCTCCTCTGGGATAAACTACTGTTTCCCAGAGCAGTAAAGTGAAAATTACTTTACTTACATTTGTAACTTTCTAGACCCGGGAAACACACCATCTTACAATAGGGTGCTGGAGGGGTCACTTAGTATCCCCTTTGTCTAGTTTTTCATGTAACAATTTCATGTTAGCCTTATTACAATTAATTGCTGGTGGCAGTGGTTTACTTTTCACTACCATTGTGTGTTTTTAACTACGGGCTGCGTTTACAGCTGCAATAAAGCACCCATGGGTGCCCATTCTGTCAAAATGGCCCTGGTCTTTTTTTCACCATTTCTTGTTGGAAAGGTCCTCCTTGAGATTTACTCGGCGCACCAAACCAGGTTTGGTCCCTTTTTAAAAAAATTCAAATGTTTTATTGGTTACAAGTCAAACATGTAAAAAAAAAAAATCATCAATTTAAGGTAAACCTTTAACATTATCATCCATGTACACCCCTCCTAAAATTACTTCAAATAACCATTTCCTCATTAACAGACAACACTGCATCTAGCATTTTTATAGTAGCAACGACTAACTTCCCCTATTAACACCCATTTCCACCATTTCATCATGGTAAGAGTGGCCCCCATGGATTTAAATTCATCAAAAAAGAAGGATCGTGTCTGATAATGTAACACAATACATTACCAGATGATTTGGGGTTTCCACCGACAGAGTATCCATACAATACCGACAAGTCGCATTTTCAACCACTGGCACTTTTCTCATGCACTGAACCTCCCTTGTATTTAAGATGTTTAGCCGACATCTAAGGAGATGGTCCCGATACTTCGGCGAGAGGAATTTTAGCAGAAAATTAGGAAGCTCATTCACCGTCCCACTCTCTACCAACACAGATTCTCAAGACTACAGACAGCCACATTGCTCGATGGTAGAAATCCAATCCCACAATTTTTTGCCAACATTGGATTATACAGTAGCGTAGTTACCTGAATATCTTTATCCCGTAGGAAGGCTTCAACCGCTCTTCAACCTCCACATTTGTAATGGGCCTTCAACCGCTCTTTTATCCAAAGCCAAGATCTTAAATGGCTTTTTCACATTTACCAGAGCACATTTCCTATAGAGTGAAAGAGTTTTCCAGGCCACCATTGACTCCAAAGACTGCAACCTCAATTCAAACCTAACCACACATGCCGGCAGACTATTAGGCAGTTGCAAAACCTTTTGCCTTCCAATTTCTCCCACCACTCACACGATAGGCGGACAACCGACTCCGCTCCATACGTTAGAATTTGCGCCACCTTTTGTTTATAAAAGGTTATTTTAGGTGCCAATGTAAATTTACCATATCTACGATGGAACACTCTACCCTGATTGACTAGTGGTATCATTCTGGACCACAAATAGGTGAGTTGAGCTGCCTCATTGCAATTCTTGTTTATCGTAACTCCCAGATAGACTATGGATTCTACCATCTCCAATGGGATACCCTCAACACTCCAAGTAAACGTTTAGAATTTGAATTTCCCGCAATCTTCATATGGAGAATTTTTGTTTTTTTTTTTGCGTTCACATTTATACCATTCATATTCAAGTAGAGTTCAAAGGCCCTAAGACGTTGGTGGAGCCCTATCAGAGTTAAGTCACAGAAGACCAGATCATCTGCGAAAAGTATCCAAGGCACCTCTACTCCATTAATTTTAGGGGGAAAAGCTCGAACCTCTGACTGAGATATTGCTAAATCTGATATGTACAGGCAAAAAAGTAAGGGTGCAAGAGCGCATCCCTGCTTTAAGCCCCGATATTTGCAGATCTTGTGAGATAGTGTTCCCTTGGACGATAGCATGGTTCGAACTGATGCATCTGTATATAAGGCTTCCATGGCCTCTACAAGGTCCCAGGAACAACCGAGTCTGCAGTTTCGACCATAAGATCCCCCTAAAGACACCATCAAAGGCCTGTTCAAGGTCCATAAAGGCCAAGAACAGGGTGGATCCCTCCTCCAATCTCTTTTCCTTTAAAAGTTTCAGGGCCGTGCTTACCCCATTGACAAACCCAGTTTGTCTAGGGTTCAAGATCTCCCTCTCCTCCACCCAGTTTCTCAAATTACGCAGGAGGACAGTTGCAAATAGTGTTCCAATCGAATCCAAAAGTGCAACAGGGTGGTAGTTTTTGGGATCCGCCAAATCACCTTTTTTGAAAATAGGCACAATGAGCGCCTCTTTCCATGAAGATGGAATCGTTTTATTTATCACAACTTGCTCGAACATGGCCACCAAGATTTTTCCCCAATGATCTTTTGTTTTTTTTTAACTCTTGATTTGAGAGACCATCAGGGCCTGCTTCCCGAGAAGCACTCAAATTACTGATCATTAAGCTGGCATCATGTTCGTCAAATGCAAAGTTCCACCTGCCCCAGCTACCTTTCTTGGTCACTATTTTCTCACCCCGGGTCAGAAAACATTGATTGATAATGTCGAATCCAATCATTCCCCCCTACTATAGCCAAAGTATTCACTTGTTGAAACACACCACCATTATTAATGAGCTCCCAAGGGCTTTTAGAGCTTTTTTCACATACTACGCGCGCAGCATACACTCTGCATCTTTTTCCACACGCCAGACCCGCGTGCTCCTACACCAGTTTCTATACTCTTGTCGAGCTTGCCTTATCCTATCAGTTTTCATAAGTCTGCCATCCCCCCTGATCTGCTTCACTACTTTTCTCAAATTTGTCCTCCTTTTTACTAGCTCTGGGTCGTAGGCGTGCTTTTGAAACCACGCTGGATTGCGTTCCCGGGCCACTATGCCTAGAAAACTCTTAATAGACCTGTGTAATCAATATTTGTAGGATCCTACCGTAATTGCACCGGATATTCCTCATTTATTTTCTTTACTTCCTATACTTTCAGTCATAGACAAATCCCACAATTACCCAGGACCACATCTCCCATTTACTCCCTCCGCCCGCACACACCCCACCAGCTGTTTGCACGTGTTGTGCTCGAGAGCCTAGTCCCTCTGCATCTGCGCTTCCCAAGCCATTTCCACCATGGCCCAGGTAAGCGCTGAGCCTCTGCTGCCCATGCAGCTTTATTTCCGGCATTTTTTCACCCATGGCAGCCTCCTAGGTCTGCGATGCTCGGGGACAACTTTCCCCTCCAGTCTCCCCTCCCACCGGCTCCCATTGGCTGTTTGCACGTGTTGTGCTCGAGGGCCTAGTCCCTCAGCATCTGCGCTTCCCAGGCCATTTCCACCATGGCCCAGGTAAGCGCTGCTTTGCAGATGTCCGCCGGGGAAGCCAAGGAAGCCAGCAGTCAGCAGACACCAAAAAACTGTAAGTGTGGCATGGGTGGGGGGTAGAGCAATTACTCTACTCCAGAAAGCCGCTGCCTCTCTACCTTATCCTTCCATAACGTAGACTAGCATAGACGCACAGCATGCATACTTAGAGAGATTTGTGACCACCTGCCTAAATCTATTCATGGCTGGACTGTAAATGTTGCCTCGCATTACATACTAACATACTTGCCACGGTTAACTAGTGCCAGACCTAGAGGGAACTGTGAAGATTAGCCTGCGTCACATTTAGACAGCTGTAACATCGTTAGTGTATGCTGCACCTAGATGTAATTGAAAACTTAAGGCTACGTCGCATCTAGTTAGGATTGTGAATGTTAGCATGTGCCACACTTAGATGGAATTCTTAACTTCAGCCTGCATCACATCTAGATAGAAATGTGAATGTTAGCATGTGCCACACTTAGACTGAATTCTTAGCTTTAGCCTGCGTCACATCTAGATAGGAATGGTGAATGTAAGCATGCGACACACTTAGATGGAATTCTGAACTTCAGCCTGCGTCACTTCTAGATAGGATAATGAATTTTAGCATGTGCCACACTTATACGGAATTCTGAACTTCAGCCTGCGTCGCATCTTAATAGAAATGTGAATGTTAGCATGTGCCACACTTAAATGAAACTGTGAATGTCACCAAGGGCCTCACCTAGATGGAATCCTGATCACTAGCCTGCCTGACATCTAGATAGGATATTGAAGATTAGCAAATGCCAGACTCAGATGGAATAGTGAATGATAGCAAGCATCACACCTAGACACAATTGCAAGGACAGCAATGTCAATTAACCGAACCACTCTTATGGATGTAATGGCTACTAAGAAGGCAGTCTTATAGGTCAGGTGTTTGAGACTTGTCTTATGCATGGGCTCGAATGGGGGGCCCATGAGTTTAGATAGCACCACATTCAGGTCCCATCCTGGTGGTGGGTTAGAAACAGGAGGATGAAGTCTCTTTACTCCCTCCATGAAGGCTTTAACCACGGGTACCTTCCACCACGACACCTTGCTATGTGAGGTGGTATATGCTGACAGTGCTGCCAGGTGTACCTTTAGTGAGTTGAAAACCAACCCTGCGTCCAGCAGGTGGAGCATGTATGTCACGATTGTGGAAGGAGTGCAATCAACTGGGTTGATTTGTTTATTCTGGCACCAGATAACGAATCTCTTCCATTTGTCGAAGTAGCACTGCCTCGTGTTCGGTTTCCTAGACTCTTTTAGGATGTCCATACACCTCTGTGGTAAATTGAGATGTCCAAACTCTATGACCTCAGGAGCCATGCTGCTAGGTTCATGGAGTTGGGCTGAGGATGCACCTTCTGACCTTGGTGCTGGGACAAAAGATTGTACCAGCCCAGGAGTTTGATGGGATCGCACACCGAGAGTCTGCGTAGGTGTGGAAACCATGGTTGTCTCGCCCACATGGGAGCAACTAGGACGAGCGTCATCGACTCTCTGTTCATCTTGTTCACCACCTTCCTGATGAGGAGTTGGTGGAAAAGCGTACGCAAACATCCCTGACCAGTTCATCCACAGGGCGATCCCCAGGAAGTCTGGTTGGGGAAACTTGGATGCAAATCCTGGGCACTGTGTTTCCACTTGTGGCGAATAGGTCTATAGTGGGGAAACCCCACTGAGAGAAGAGACCTTCTACGATTTCTCGGTGTAGACACCATTCGTGTTCCTCCGGAAGGGGATCTCTGCTCAAAGCGTCCGCTAGAGAATTGAGATGACAGAAAGATGTTCCGTCTGAGTGCCCATATCCACATTTTCTGGGCAAGTCTGGACAGATTTGGTGAACGAGTCCCTTCTTGTTTGTTCAGGTAGAACATGGCTGTCGTGCTGTCCATCCGGATCTGCACCGACAGGATCAGCAGGTGGGGCTCGAATGCTTGAAGTGCTCTGAAAACTGCCAGAAGCTCTAGCAGGTTGATGTGATTCTTGGCCACTGTGTGAGACCAGAGACCCTGAGCTGTGTGGTGGAGATGGTGAGCTCCCCATCCTGTCAGGCATGCGTCCGTCGTGACGAACGCCTGTATCTCAGGATCGTAGAGGGGTTTCCCCTTGGATAGATTGTCTCTTGTCCACCAGTGGAGGCTTTGTACAAGTGTTGGCAAAACGACCACTAGATCGTCCCACTGACCACTTGCCTGAGACCACAGTTTCGCCAACCATTCTTGCATGGGACGCAGGCGCGCATGGGGGACCAGGTAAATGCATGACACCATCATGCCTAGCAAACGCATTGCTTTGCGTACTGTTAACTGGCGACCGGTTTGATATTGCGTAATTTGCAGTAGTATATTCCGAATTCTTTCCTCTGAAATAAAAGCCAACCCCTCTTGAGTATTTAGAACAGCTCCTAGGAACTGCTTGGAGGTGCTGGGCACCAGACGATTTTTTCTCGTTTATGGAGAAGCCCAATTCGAAGAGGAGGTCGATAGTTCTTTGAATGTTTGTCCTGCAAATTACTGGGGTCTCCCCCGTGATGAGCCAGTCGTCCAGATAAGGGTACACTGGGATTACCTCCCTGCGTAGGTGTGCAGCCGCTACCGCCAGTACCTTGGTGAATACCCTTGGAGCCGCGGCTATCCCGAAGGGCAGTACTTTTAACTGGTAGTGCTGACTGTCCACCTTGAAGTGCAGATATTTTCTGTGCGCTGGGAACATGGAAATATGAAAATAGGCATCTTTCATATCCAATGCTGCCATGTAATCCCCCTTTTTTAGGAGGGGAATTACCTCTTGGAGAGTAGTCATGCGAAATTTTTGGGGCTTGACATACTTGTTTGCAGGCCGTAAGTCCAATACTGGGCGCATTGTCAAATCTTTTTTTGGCACAAGGAAGTAAGTTGAATAAATACCCTTGTTTACCTGGTGTCCCGGGACGAGTTCTATCGTGTCCTTTGCGAGAAGATTTTCGATCTCTTCGAGTAGGATCTTCTGGTGGTCTAAGGAGTGTATTCTTTGTCGTGGAGGGTGGTTTTGGAGACGCTCTAGGAGTTCTATGCAGTATCCTGCGGACACTGTGGACAGCACCCATCTGTCTGATGTGATCCCTTCCCAATCTTGGGTGAAGATGGAAATGCGTCCCCCTACTGGGGATGCGTGAGAAGGGACCCTGAACGGAGCGTCACTGTTTTGGTGGAGGCGTGCCCCCTCCTTTATTGGGACTGCCTCTACCCCTAACACAACCTCTTTTGTTACCCCTGCCATAACTCTGGGTTGACTGCTGGTTAGTGTTCCATGGAGTACCCTGGCCTTGGGAATAGTTTGAGCCTCTTTGGGAATTTTGTCCGCGAGGCCGACGAAAATTGCCATTACCTCTCTGGTTAGGGGGTTTGTTGGTTAGTTGCCCTAGGGACTTGAGTGTCTCGTACTCTTCCTTAGCATTCTTCAGCGCGCCCTCGACCACCTTTCCAAACAATAGATCCGGCTACACCAGCTTATCTATCAATGATGCTTGGGTCTCGGCCTTGAAACCAGACTGCTGTAGCCAAGCATGCCTCTTGATGACCGTGCTTTCAGCAATTAATCTGCCGGCGTTATCCGCGGCATCAAAGGTTGATTTGAAAATGCAACCTGACATGGCTCTCCCCTCTGCCGAAACTCATGCCAATTGGCTTTTTAAGGGTTCTGGGGCGGAGTCTATGAGAGCCGCGACTTCTTCCCACTGGTGGCAGTTGTAACTAGCCAGCAGGGTGGTGGAGTTGGCAATCCTTGCCTGGTAGGCGGGAGTGGACTTCCTGCCCAAGCCATAAATCTTCTTGCTCTCCTCGTTGGGGGGAGCTTTGGATGATGACAAGGGTGTTCCCGCCCTCTTACGGGTGTTTGTAACAACCAGGGAGTCGGTTTGAGATGTCCCCTTATGTACAGTGGGTCAGATTGGGCTGCCCTGAAAAGCTTTTGAATTCCGGGGTTTACTGCCCTAGTAAGATTGGGGTTAACAAGGGAAGGGTCTATCAACCTTTGTATTGACTTAAGGATAGGGATGGCCTGAGCAACAGGTCTCCTTTCTCCCACCAATTCCTCTGCAAAGTCCCTCTCTTCCTGAGCACCTTGGGTGTCAATGTGGAAGTGCTGTGCCGCTCTGAACAGGACCTCATTTAGGAGAGGCTGGTTGTCGACAGGGGAGTCGGTAACCGCGGGCTCTTTCTCTACCGGGGAATCTACCCTGTATATGTATCTGGGTCGTCCTCCTCCTCCTCCTCTTGGTCTTCATCATCCCCATAATAGGCCGTCCCAGTTTGTTCTTCGAACATGCCCACGTCTGGATCCTCACCAAAGGATGGATCTTCCGGATATTGAGAATAGGGCTGTATATAGAAGGGGTCTGAAGACTGAGTTGGTGCTTCACCCCAGGACTTCTTACTTGGGGGTATTGGATCCTTAGAGCCTGAGGGAGTTGACCCTTCTGGGGTAAAAGAGAGAAAGTGTTCCGGGTTTTTGGCGTAGAAATCTGCCAAAGATGACATCCTTGACATTACTCTGTCAATGTCATCACTGGACCATTTCCTTGAACTGGGAAGAACTCTATTCTGGAGTGCTTTCCCTGTTTTATCCTGACTAGACCTACTGGTTTGAAGAGGTGTCTTAGGGACAACAGACTGAAATTTGTCCCGACTACACCTACTGGCCTGAACAGGGGCCTTAGGGACAACAGACTCAGACTTGTCCGTCTGTTTAGGTGGAGTAGAATGTAGTTTAGGAGTGGAAGTAGGCTGGGACTGCTTACTTTGTTGTTTTCCCCCCTCCCCGCGGGTGGAAGAGTGTTTCCCCGATTTTTGTGCCCTATTAGAGCTTTTCGATGCCTGGCGCCGAGATTCGGGGGTAGAGTCCGTGTCTCTGGAGTGTAAGGGATTCGGTAGCAGCCTTTGCGCTGCCTGCAGATGCCGACTCCTGGAGTGCAGCCTGGGGGTAGAGGTCGGCGTCGTCTTCCAACGACCGAACCTCAGTCACTAAGGGGAGCGAGGCACTCTTAGCAACAGTGGAGGGTTGCCTGGTGTCATGAGGCGATCTCGAACGCGAACGCCCAGAGGACACTGACTCGGTGGACCGTTCTCTACGTGCCTCTTTCCGAGAACTCAACGTGCGCGTCGAGTCTCGATTGGACCTTTGTTTGCTAGAAGTGGTGTGGTTAGCGCTCGTGTAGCCGGGTGTCTTCCCCATAGCTGCCCTGTCGGCCAACCTTCCAAGGTCGGGGACTTGCGCTTGGCTGTCCATCGACACCACAAGGAGCACTTGGGGCAAAATTGAAAAGGGGTACCCTCCATATGCACCCTGTGGCAGCGGGCTGGGAGTGTAGGAATATAAGTAATGTACTTATATTAATCAGAGTGTAGGATATGTGCCACCCCCCACTCTCCCTACTTGCAGGGCCGAGTCTAGAGGACTTCGAGGCCCGGGCCGAGGCCAGAGGCCTTCTGAGGCCCAAATCCGTCGCTGTAGTTTGGCGGTTGACTTTTCTCCGATCCGGCGTCGAGTGTCGATGTTCCGAGACTTGACGTATAGGTGGAATAAACGGGGAAATATATAACAATATTTGCAAAATCTGACTAAGTCAGGGAACTCTGCTCAGTGCTTCCGACCAGCATGGCGGAAGAAAACAATCTGAGGTTCCTAGACGCGTGAGGGATCATGGGTACAGTGGAAATCACACTAGGGATAGTATTACTGGCACACCCTGTGTCGATGCCCATTTTCGAGTTTCGAAAAACAAACTAATACTCCGCAGCTTCCACTAGATGTCGGCCTATGCACAGCATGTGATCTAAGCAGATTCCAAGAAACCTTGAGTAAGTGTTTCTTTGAACTACTGTGATTGCAAGTCCTTTGTGTAACATCTTGTACTGCTCACATCCCTCTTGAGCTAAGTCTGGCTGCTCAGCCACTGCTACCACATAACTGTGGTACAGGCTTGTACCAAATGTGAGAATGTGCTTACACCTATAGTCTTTGTTTGTTTGTTTATTATTTATAGTGTAGTGTTCCCAAAGGGTACTGCATGTAATTCTGCCTAACAACCATATGCATTTGTCTAGTTTCCATACCAAACATCCATTCCTTCGCCCTTTCATTGCATTGACTCATTTCCAACCCTTGCCCCATTTTATCGAGTAGCCTAATGTTAAGATCACCACAAAGCACACTCTTCACCCCATCAACATCACAAATGGCCTCATCAATCACCGCTGTAATGGACATCATAAAATGTATGTTTTTCCCCATATTCACACACCAATAGATATTTATCACAACCAGGGAGAAAGCTGTAACATCTTGATGGTGCTTTAGATATAATGCCTGAACAGAAGGATTGGGACATTTAGACTTTATCACTGACCATCCCAGATCGTTTTTAATCAGAAACAGGAGGCTTGCAAATGGACGACCCATCATCCCCTTTGGTGCCAGATTTAGGAAAGCTAGGTAGCCATTGCATTGAGGCGATTTCCTTAATCATGTTTCCTGAAATAGCAAGATGTCAAAGCTGTCCAAATCCAGGACCTTTTCATGAAACAAGGTCCGGAAGCGCTCTGGGTTTCAACAACCAATCCTCAAGAAGTATGACTTTTCCCCCATGAGAGTCTAACACCCCTTAGGACGACCCAACACACCCGCCAACCAAGACCAAGAAGCATCAGTCTCTATAAGTGGACATGGATTTGCTTTCCTGGCATCATTTGGCATTCTTTGATTAGCAGCTGTGAACTTCTGGGCGTGTCGATCTTTGTTCACATCATCTTCCTCTCTTCCTCAGCTTCTTCACCAGTTTGTTTCCCCCTTCCTTCATCTTTTGGACTTTAGGCTTAGGCCCATCCTTACCGGCCGATCTCAGTATGGTGGCCCCCCCTCTAGTTTACTTTCAAATTTGTGAGATAGTCAGACACATCATACCCCAGCGACAGAAATTCCTCTTGTAGTGCCAATAGGGAGTTCTTTTTCGCTTGTGAGAATAGATGTAGGACTACCCAGTCAGTGCCCAGAAGTGTCCGTTAGCCTGGGGAGACTATTGACGTCAGCATTCGAGGATTGTGGCCATTCTACGAAAAAACACAGACCTAAAAAGCATTTTTTTTTTTAAGGGTGATATGATATGATAGTTTATTTATATAGCGCCTATACACAATGTGTTTCAAAGCGCTTCAAGGAGGGAGGGGACATAAGAGAATACAGTTACATTCAGCAAAGTCCTTGAAGCAATACAGAATGTGAAAATAACTATCATAATAGGCCTGTCGACATTTCTGATAGTGCAAGTGCATAGAACAAGTAAGGCAGGAGGTAATGGATAGGAAGGAGAACAAAGCAAGCAGTAACATTACTATGTCTGACGACAATTTACGCAGTGCAGGTGGTAAACATGAGGCGCCAGGGTACGGAGGGGGAAGGAGAACAAGGCACGCTACTAAGCAAAATGTCGGTGACAAATTTGAAGAGCAGGGGAGGGGTAGAAGGGGAGAACACGGGGGGAGGAGGGGAGACCGACAAGCTGCTATCAAGAGTCAAGGAACCGATGATAGGAGTAAGTGCTAGGAGGGTGAAGACAGAGGAGGGAGAAAGAAGATGGGGAGGGGAGTAGGAAGGTAGTGGAAGAGGATGGAAGTGAAGGCGGGGGGAAGGGAAGGAGGCAGGAAGGGGGGGGGTGAAACGCAGAGCAAAAAAGGGGGGGAGCAAGCAGGGGGGGCACAGACTCAGGGCAGGGTGGCACACAGACACTCAAAGGGGGGCAGGGGGCACACACGGCAGGGCAGGGGGGCAAACAGACACTCACGGCAGAGCAGGGGGGCACACAGACACTCACGGGGGCAGGGGGCACACACACTCATGGCAGGGCAGGGGGGCACAGACACTCACGGCAGGGCAGGGGGGCACACAGACACTCACGGGGGGCAGGGGGGCGCACAGACTCACGGGGAGGCAGGGGGCGCACAGACACTCACGGGGGGCAGGGGGCACACAGACACTCACGGGGGGGTAGGGGGGCACACAGACACTCACGGGGGGGCACACAGACACTCAAGAGGGGCAGGGGGCACACAGACACTCACGGGGGGCAGGGGGCACACAGACACTCACGGGGGGGCAGGGGGGCACACAGACACTCACGGGGGGCAGGGGGGCACACAGACACTCACGGGGGGCAGGGGGGCACACAGACACTCACGGGGGGCAGGGGGGCACACAGACACTCACGGGGGGGCACACACACTCAAGAGGGGCAGGGGGCACACAGACACTCACGGGGGGCAGGGGGCACACAGACACTCACGGGGGGGCAGGGGGGCACTCAGACACTCACGGGGGGACAGGGGGGCACACAGACACTCACGGGGGGGCAGGCGATCCGGCGTACCGCGGTGGACAGCGGTATACAGGGCCTTTGTTGTGGGCCTCTGACAGTGTGAGAGTTATTAGCATACTTCTGGATTACAGGAAATATATGTAAACATAATTTCAATTTTTTAGATGAGGCCCGTCCACCAGCTCCCAGAATCCCTCAAGAAGGCACGGTCTCCCGCACTTGCGTGCGCTCACCAAGGAAGTGCCCAGAAGTGCCTGTTAGCCGGGAGCTGGGGGCTTGGCGGAAGGAAATCGTGCTAATCGTCTACGAGGTCATTTAGTTTCAGGAAACAAGTAGAAAGTACTTGTGACTCCGCATTTGTGGCAAGGGTAGAGCAGTGATTAAAACGAGCGCCGGAAATAGTGGCATAGATTATGATAAGCAAGGCAGCAGCATTGTGAGTATTACGAACGCAGCTGCTCAGTCACGCCCCTGGCGGGCGACTTGGTGATCTTTACAAAGAAATGATGGCAGCTGCCCAGTTGCGTCTGCAGCCGGCGGCAGAGTAATCTCAGTAACGTTATCAATGCTGCTGTTCAGCCACGCATACGGCAGGCAGTGAAATGACAAGTATTAAGAAAAGAGTTTAGTTGCACAGTCGCATAGGTGGCGGACTGTAAAATGAGCTTTGATAGAATATGGAAGAAATGGTAAAGTGATGGTGAACATACTTTGAATTGTGTTTTCTGTGAAAGAAAAGTTATCAATGCTAGAATACAAAAGGTAGCTGTACAGAGATAGGATTTTGATGTGTGAATTGTGTATTCTGGGAAAGAAAATTGAACGAGGCTTCATGGTAAGAATTCAAGCCAATTGACAATTACACAACGCTATATTGACAAACCCAATTCTTAAAAATTACAAACTACTCGGGTTTGAATTGTGAATTGAAGATTACTGAATTAAATGATAAATAACGTAATGGATGACAGGTGTGCCTCTAATGAATAAAAAGAAGGGGTTGTAATCTACAGAATAATATATCCGACAAACACAAGGTGGATTAATTGAGAAATAAGGTAGAAGTGTTTGTAATTAACCCAAGAAACAAGGCATGAGGAAAAAAATAATCTGGTCCAGGAAGGAATTAGGGTTAGGCCCGATGGTCTTGTCTACAAGAAGGAGTACAATAGCAAGGGCTTTAACAATGCCTCTCCCGCAATCACCAAGGCAAAAAAAATCTATTTCTGGTGATGAAGCGGTAGTAGAAGAAAACCTGCAGGGGACAGAAGGGGAAATGGTTAAAGCGATTGAAGAAATGGAGGCAGGTAAAGGGGGTTTGTCTAGGAATGGAACCTGGTCAGTCACAATCATTGTTGGAAGACGACGGGGAAGAGGAAGTCCAGCAATCAAAAGCGCAGGAACAAGAAGGGGGGAGGACTGGGGATTCAAGATGAGCAAGGCAGTTCTATGCCAGACACACCGTTGATATTCTCCTAAGGGTATTATCACACAAATGGCAAGGATTGGGCAGGGAGAGGAGGAAGAAGAAGAAGTGGATGAAGAACAAGAAGATGAACGTCGTGGAACATCAGATAGAAAACTTATCCTACTCACCTTACTCAAAACAAGAGCATGGGTAAAAAATGAAATGAGGAATCAATCAGCCTGTTTAAAAGGTATTCTTGAAAGACAAGCACAGCTACAAATAATGAAAATAAATGGGGGAAAAGGTGAGAAGTTGTAGATAGGAGTACAGGGGGACAATCAACAGGATGGTGAATCAGTAGAGAAAAAAAGGTTGGTGGAGAAGAAAAGCAAAAAGATGTTGGTGGCCAGATAGAAGTTAAGAAGGACAAAGGGGAAGTTATAGAGATTCCTGATTTATTAGAAGAAGATGGAAAAAGGGACTCTGACATGTAACATGTTGTGATTTCCAAAAACGCAAGAAAAAGGGGAAAAAGGAGGGTTTTAAAAGCGGCAGAATTAAAGACTAGTAAGGCATCATCACTAAAATGTCTGTGTAATATGGGAAGAGGCTTAATGGCAGAACAAGTACTAGGGGAAAAAGAGGCAGAGAAGGGAAAGAGTGATATTAATGAGGAGGAGGTTCTAAATAATAAAGAGAAGATTCAGGAAAAGGGAACTCAAAAGGATTATAGTAACTCAGAGAAAAGATTGATTAAACACCCGGCGTATGTACCAACAAAACCTCAAAGGCCACAGCAGGTCTCTCAGAGTGGGAGTGGTGGAAGTGTTTGTGAGATAGATGGGGAGGAAGATAAAGTGGAGGAAGGTCTGTGTCCCAAGGAGAGGGATGTAAAAATGAGGGAAAAACAAGCAATCCAAAAGGGCGTTAATGGCTCTGGAGAGAATTCTGAAGGTAAAATAACACCTGAAGAAAATGTTAGGAATATAGTAAGGGAAATTCTAAAGGAAAAGAATTTGAACAAATCCAAAGGTATGAAAGGAGTGGAAGTAATTGAGAAAGGGGTAAAGACAGGAGAGGAGGAGAGATATGTTAATTATGGAAGGGAGGGAGAGTACGTCAGGAAAGAAAAATGTAAAGAAGGGAGGCTCCTCAGAAGAAGGAGCAGGAAGGGATGTGACAAATCTGTGGAAACTTAGAAAACCTAAGCAGCCAGACGCACCAGGTCTTACTCTGCAGTATTTGTTTGAAGAAGGTGGTCCGTGCTCACTGAATAGGAGGAGAATATTGGAACTGTTTGAACTTATACCTGAATTGAGGTTAGTTTCCTCTGCAGATACTCAATTGGTGGATTCCATCCACAGGTGGAGGTATGACTATGTAAGACTAGTAATATACTCACCTTTAGTGAGAAATATAATGAAGGAAGCTGAAAGTTTCCATAAATATGGATATGATGTCTCTATATGGGAGAATAAAAGCAGAGAGAGAGAAGGAAATGAAAAAGAAGAAAGAACGTGCAGTGAGAAAGACAGTAGAAATCAGGAAGAAAATCAATTGAATGTAAGGGAAAACACTAAGTTGAGAGCATTGAGCCAACCTCTTTAGATCAACAAGGGCGTTTAATATCCTCTGTTGGAATTCTAGGGGACACAAACACTTTCTAGAAAACAGAACGATTTGTGCAGGATTAAAGAAAACGATGTATTGTTTTTACAAGAAACATGGTCTACAGAAAGATTGACATTGGACTGGTAGGACTCCACCTGTATATGTACAACTCAGGGAAAATTGGGGAGACCAAAGGGAGGTATAGCAACATTGGGGAAATTGGCAAAGGGTTTAGAGAAAAGTGAGGAATGGAGTATAAATGGTAATATACTGGGTGCAGGATGGCTGGTTAAATGATGTGTTGAAAGGGGTTCCCTTTTGTTGATTAACGTTTATACATCCACGGAGGTCAATCTGGAAAAAATTCTAGAGAAGTTAAATTAGGTGTTCGAAGAATATAATCGGCAGAGTAATCTTAGCCGGGGATCTCAATGCAAGCTGTAATTTAGAAAAGTTGCAAAGAAAGGATTGCTTTTTGTCTGAATATGAACATGTAGCTAAGAGGAAGAAAAAAAAAAGTTGAGGTGGGTATGTGGTTGAATTGGGCCTCAAATTGGGGCTTGAGACCGTTACACAATGACAATTCCACTTGGGCAGTAAGAGGCTCTAAATCAGAAATGTACTTTATATTTATTTTTTTTTTATTGACTTTTAGTTTTGTAAAAGAAAACAAACTTTTTGTCATTCCCATTTCCAATCCCATAACCCACGTCGTTATGCATTGCACTTCTCCACTTTGCAGACGTGGGCTAGTCAAGAGTTCCAGTTACAATTATCGTGGTAGGATCTTGTCCATGAAGTTAATCACGTTACAGGTTAACTGCACATTTGTTCCCATAATCAGATGGGTCCACCATTCTGTCATGTTGCCATTTTTAGGGGCATAACGTTCAAGATGCAGGGACGTTGCCCGTTAATCTGTGGACATTCAATTATTAGGTGTTTTTCGGATTCAGACTCCTTCTTGCAAAAGCGAAATTTATCGTTCCTAGTCATTGGGTCTTTTATTCTCATCAGTCACTCCTTTGTGTTATAAAGGTTAAGGCGTAGCCGCAGAAATTGATTCTGGTGGTAGTTAGATGGAAATTTGGCCAGATACTTTGGCAGTACACCCATTTGTTGCGCGCTCAGACCAAGATCTATTCCTGAGGTTAATGCGACTCGCTTTTCCACATTTTTAATCCACTTCCATTTGACTTTTGCCAATTGCGGTATTTTTATGACCAAAGACATTTTTATGTTTGCTTCCTCCAAAATGTCTAATTGTTTCTCTTCCCAGCGGTATATTAAAGAGGCAGATGTGTCATGATTCTTGGTGGCCAGGATTGAATATGCCTGTGATGCAGGAGATAATCTCATTTTCCTTAACAATGCAATGGATTTCCACAGTACTGTGGAATGTAGGGAGTCGAGACCCAATTTGTGCCTCAATGCCACCATTGGGACGCATTGTGGCAGGTGGAGAACTTTGGACACAACTAGAGGGCTGTTTTTGGCGAAGAGCCTTGCACTGATGTTCCACCCCGTTTCACTGCCGAAGCATACTGCCGGTGTCACTTTTTTGCAGGTAAAAATTTACCACTGGTTGAAGTGAAAATCTCCCGTAGTTTGTGTGCAGTTTTCGTCCTTGCAAGGCAAACATTCGCATACGCGAGATGATTTTGTTGGTCCAACTCCATTCTCTAATCGATATATTAAAGGAGACGCCCAAATATCGAGTGGCATCTGTTCTGGATAGTATCTCATTGTCTATTTTCCAGTTGAACCTCGCTTTGTTTGATTTAGTGTTCCGTCCCAAAGCCATCACTTCTTCACATTTATCATTAGGTGATTTGCCGTTAAGTAAGACTGTAAAGCTGCCAGTGATCTTTGTAAGCCTATTTCGGTGCTGTAGAGCAACACTACGTCGTCCGCATAGATTATATGGCTTACATAAGTTCCATTT
The DNA here is from genome assembly GCF_040938575.1 of Ambystoma mexicanum. Lineage (NCBI taxonomy): Eukaryota > Metazoa > Chordata > Amphibia > Caudata > Ambystomatidae > Ambystoma > Ambystoma mexicanum. Next base: position 1,253,200,743 of record NC_090926.1, read on the forward strand.
ATTTTCGGAGGAAAACACTGTTAGTGAAAGAGCCTCAGGCAGGTCGGCAATGAGAAGTTTAAACAGGGCTGCAAGAGGGCAACCCCGTTTTACGCCCTTTGTGGTTTTTATTTCATCTGATAGTTCGCCTTCTGCATTTAGGCGCATGCGAATGCTAGTATTAGCGTGTAGTGCCATCAACGGTGATAGTAGCTCGTTTGGGCAGCCCCACCTCTTCAGTTTTTGCCACAGGAGGTTGCGATTGATGCTATCGAAAGCTTGTTTTAGATCGATAAAAGCCAAAAACAATCTTTTTTTTATGTTTCAATGCATCTAATTTAGCCAGATTTAATAGCAGCAGATTGAGTTCCACACCAACACCTTTGGTGAACCCAGTTTGTCTCACGTCATAGATCATATTCTTTTCTGCCCATTTTGAGATTTTCTTTTGCAGGAATGATGCAAATATCTTCCCCATAGTGTCTAGCAACGCTATGGGCCGGTAATTTGCTGGGTCTTCTCGATTTCCTCTTTCGAACACCGGGACCATGATCGCTTTAGTCCAGGAGTCAGGGATCTTTGATGTTTGGGCAATTTGGTCAAATAGAATTTTGATGAATTGTGCCCACTTTCCTTTGTTCATTTTTAGCATGACGTTTGAGACACCATCAGGGCCTGCAGCTCGTGATGATTTCAGGTTTTGAATTGCTTGTGTAATTTCCTCAACTGATTCAATGACCTCCCAGTTGCACTCTTCCATTTTGGGCTTTAGAATGTTGTCGGCACTATCATTGTTGAATACCGCTTTGTAATGTTGCTTCCAAGTGGCTGCGTTCACTCCATTTGCTAGAAAGTTTTCTTGTTTTAAATGGCCACTATTTATCATCTTCCATATGTTAGTGCTATCTTTTTGAATTAGGAGGCGCAACATTAGTTCTGCTTGTTCCTGGTCGCGTATGTTGTTAAAAGACTTTATCCAATTTCGGTACCGTTGACGCCTTTTGCTATTAGCTGAGACAAGTTGATACCACCAATTGCCTTCAGTTTTTTCAAGTCTCTAGCTAATGATTTTTTTGCTTCGCATAATTCAGGACTAAAGGGATGGATGTAATCTCTAATCGTCCTTTTATTTGTGTTGGTATACTGTTTTAGTAGGGATGCATATTCTACATATAGGTTGGTAGAACATGTGTGAATAAAATCCATTGTCAATGTGTCAATCTGCTTACTGTTTATTCGCAACCGGTTTTGAGTATTATTAATGTCCAGTTGTGCAGTATGACTTGACTGAGTTCTTGTGTTGCTTGTATGCCAAGATAGAATAAGAGCATTATGGTCACTTGTGGATGATTTTTCCACATGTAGGTCTGAGATTGAAACATGTAAATTCTCAGACACCCAGATGTAGTCTAGGGTTTTGTTTATGCCACCGCGGTGCCACGTTGCGGCCGCAGGAATATCACCTCTGGTACATCCATTCAACAGTACACAATTTCGTATTGATAATTCATATGCCAATTTCGTACCACGATCAGAATCTTCAGTTGGAATCTCTTGCATGTCATTCAGATTACATTTTTTTGTTTTGTCGAACCAAGTGTAATTTAAATCTCCACAAATTAGTATAAATGGATCGACGAACGATGCGTAGCAGCTGTCTATCTGCGTAGTTACTGATGTCAGGTAATCTACGTCAGAAATCATTGCTGAGTTCCAATAGGTGTTTAACAACAGAAGCTGTTGTTTTTGTTTATTTCCCTGTTGGTTGAGGATTGAAGAGTGATCGCTTGTACGAATAGATTCGGATTTTGGGTTCTAATCACTTCCCATCCCGAGGAATTTTATATCATTGCAAGTAAGCCGGAGAAAGGACGGCCCATTTGGTTTTTACCGGCATCATTTAGATAAATAGTATAGCCGTCACAAGAAGGCGTTTTTCTGAGCCAAGTTTCTTGAAGGCAGATGAACAGGCTTTTCATTTCTTGGGATTTTCCTTCTTGGAATAAATGGGCGAATCCTCTGGTGTTCCATGACGTTAACAATCGGGTCGTGCAACTTGACCCTGCGTCATCCTATACATTGCTTCGTCTGTTAGCATCAGTAGCATACGTCGACGGATGTTTAAGTTGCTTCCTCAAAACTTCCCTTTTGGTAATGTTCGACATTTGGTGCTGGCCTTTTTCGATGGTCAAATTAGGAGAGGGATGTTGTTCTATTGCAGTTGTTAAATTGAAGCCAAAGAACAATAAGTCATCCTTTGCGTACAGTAGTGATCTCGCTACAGTTTTGGACCTCATATGCAGAATTACCCAGTCTGATCTTGACTCATTTTTGTATTCCACAATTCCGATATCATCTGATCGGATGTTTCGCAATCTAGGTACATTATGCAGCAATCTCATCACATTGGCTCTATTTAGATTTATTTCGTTTATATCTTCTAGGATGTTTTCGAGTTCCAGTTTACACCGACTTCCATTTGTTGGCATCTGTTGCTCAGCTCTACTTTGAGTGCTTTGCTGGTTTAGATTTCTCGTTTGCGCATTTGAATATTTAGGGTTGAGTTTCAATACTGGCTTTTCAGGCGCCCTGGAACGTTTGCATTGTGTATCAGACCCGTTATTGGAAAATGCTGCTTGATCCTTTGTGCGTCCCAACAACCGTACTCTGACTGGGCCCAATGGGAAACGCTCATGTTGCACAATTCTCTCATTAAAGGTAGGTTGTTTTGTCCCATCACTTTTCTTTGTCAGATCACCCCTCGCTTGTGAGTCACCTTCTAGTTCATTCTCCTCGTCAACTGTATAAGTAGATAAATCACACAGATCTATTGAATCATCAGTAGATTGGCCAACAGATGGACTGATGTCGTCGCATCCACGTTTTGAAGTTTCACCACGGTTGCTGACTTTATCATTTGATTGGTTGTCGTCGACGAATTGGTCAGCAAGTCTTTTTGGCACTACTATGGCTTTTCCTGCTTCAGGGCGTGGCGGCGTGGTCAAGTTCCTTATGAATTTTTTGGCCTCATTTGTACGTGGTCGTTTTGGTGCCGGACTTTTCCTTGATGTTTTCAAGGTATTAGATGGTTTTGCCTTTGGCATTGCCCGAGTCTTTGTTAAGTTTATTCATTTTGCCGTTCCGATGAATATGTCAAAGGAGACTTTTATTCTCTGTTAATGATTATTTGAAGAACCAGTCTGCGAGATTGAGTTCATATCAATCGCTGCTGTTCCAGAGTTTGCAGAGGGTGCCACATTGTTTGTAGTTGTGGTGAGATGGGCATCAGTTAAGGTTGTGGTGAAAGAGGCATCTGTTAGGGTTGTCCAAAAAAGTGGCCCATTTTGACTGGCCTACACTAGCATTTTGCATTTTTGGTACGGTCATCGCCCTATTGCCCTATAGGCCAGTCCAAGCCTGCCGGCTCCTCCAGAATGGGTGAGGGGGCGTCCACCCACTGGCTGACTGGGGCACTGCATGTATGTGCGAGGGGGTGCTCCTGCGCCTCCTCGCACATATGAGCAGAGCAACCTGGAGCGGGGCATTTTAGTAACCACACGCAGGCCCCTACAGAAGGTACGTTTATGGCGATTTATTTTGTATTTAAATGTGTATGGATGTGTGTAACCTTGTGTTAAGCGACTGTGGTGGGAGCAGGATGGGCGGCAGCACTGGGATAGTGGTGGGAGCAGGGTGGGGAGAGCCCAGGGTCTGTACTGGGAGTAGGGTGCGGTGACGGCACGCAAAAGTTCATAGAGATTTCTACATACTGTCCATCTGGCACTTTTGGGGGGGCCCAGGCCAAAAAAGTTTGAAGACCACTGGCATATACTATCATCAGAAAAAATCTGTGGAGAATTGGGTTCATATCTAAAGAAATTTCCTTGCAAGAAGATGAAAATTTGATTTTATGAGATTCAGATTGAATGTTCTCCCTACAAACGAAGTTATGAGAGAGAGAGAGAGAGAGAGAGAGAGAGAGAGAGAGAGAGAGAGAGAGAGAGAGAGAGAGAGAGAGAGAGAGAGAGAGAGAGAATGTCATTTAGTGATTGAATACCCACAACTCATGACAAGTTACTTCGGAGAATTTGTTTATAAAGGTATGGTCATTGAGATTGAGAGATGTCTTATGGTCAAGGACGCAAGGTTGAGTTTTATCATTTTTAAGGAATGTGTGTTAAATAGATAAAAAATGTACATGATTAATAATGTACATACGATATACAAGGTATCAAGAATTAATGAAATCGTTTTAACAAAAATGTAAATCATATGTTAATGTTGGATTTGATCAACAAAAATATATATATTCTTTTTTGTAAAGGTTTTTATAAACTATAAACAAATAAATGGAAAAATAAATTACCCAGTCAGTTTTTTTTCTCTTCCACAAATTAGACGATCTTGGTGTCCCTTGATGCAAATTTGTGCTCCGGGATTATGCAATTAAACAGTCGCATAACATTACCTCTATTTAATATCAACATTTTGGCGTCATTCTCAATTCTTTCCAAACAGACCTTCGGGCTCAGCTCTTCTGTTTTATTAGTGTGAGCGACTCTGTCCCTTACCGAACTTTCAGCATAGCCCAATCGAGTTTCCATAGCGGGTCGTCTGTTGCCTCCAATAGAGGCGTCTTGATTCCTGTTTTGTGCACTAAACCCAGAGTTTCTTCTTTCCTCCAGGGACTTGCAACCCAATCAGGTTTCCTTTACATTTCTTTGCTTACTTCCCAAGAAGGCATCTTGCCTTCTATTTTGTGCACTAGACACACCTTCTTTCCTGTAGAGTCTTAAAACTCACCACCTCTTTTTGCAATTTCTCCTCCACCGTCTTGGGGGCCTTTGTCTCCCCCCACGCCCATTTGATTCAATGGCACTCCATGATCTCTAGCTCTGGCCCTCTAGGCCGTTCCTCTTGCGGTGGCATCATTCATAGTGGACAGCTTTCCAACCTCTCCCATGAGCCCTTCCATATTTTCCCACTCCGAGTTGCTCACATCTTTGCATCTAGCATCTTCTTCCACTCGTTCAAACTCCTCTACTAGCATACTCAACTCTCCGATGGAGGATTTCCTCTCCCTCCCCATTGACACAGTATCGTCTTCTCGCAGTGGTTTCACCAAAAGATCTTGTAATGGGGGGAAGTTCTGCTCTTGGTTTTTTGATGCAAGAAGACTAGTCATCACCTGCAGGGATCTGATGTTCCTTAGGAAGGCCGGTGATCCCTTTGCCTTCCTGCTTGTGTTTGCTGGAATATTTTTGGATTTTTTCTGCCAGTTTAGGTTTCACCTCATTCGCCCGCCTCCTCCTCCCACCCCCAACTGCCATTAAACCCTCTTTAGGATCATTCTTGGGTAAGTCCGGACACCCAGCTCCGGCCATAGGGGCAGATTTTGGATCTTTCTTATTGTTGAATACTGAGAAATAATTCTTATCCAGAAGGGTACCGATGCACTTCCACTCCCATTGTCAAATCCACTACTGCCTCTGGCAAAACCGGCTCAGTGGTGGACTTTTTGGAGTTTTCAATTTAATTTTCTTTCAGGTGGGAACACATCCTGGTCGTACCTTTCATATTTAACCTCATCCATTGGCAATCCTGCAAGAAGGCCTCCATCATTAAGGTCTTATCTAGCGATTTGCGTCTTGCCAAATCAGTCTATTTTGCCAAGAGGAGGAGGTTTCAGCCTCTTTGTCCAATCGTTTGTAGACGCTTATCGCCAGAGCCTCCAGATGTAAAGATTTTTCCGACAGGCCGATAATCATGGCAGATTGCACTTGTAGGGAGTCGTTCAAGCTCTCATAGTTTTGTAAAGGGCACTAGAGATGTGGATAAGGAACAAGTTACTTACCTGTAACTGTTGTTCTCCAGCATGGGTCTGGCATGGATTCACATGCTCATGAATATTCCCCGTCAGGCTGGGAATCCTCGGTAAAGAAAAAACCAGTATCAGTTTGGTTACTACTACGAAAGACAGATCAGAAACGAATCACTGGTCTCGGCGTCATACTGACCACAGCCAATGACTGCCCTCTACCTAAGCACCGCCTCTGGCAGCCATCTTCAGATTTGGAAGCACGTGAAGTGGCAGTATGACCAAGTGAAGAGCCGCCGAGGGGTAGGCGGGAGGGTTTGCATGTGAATCCATGCCAGACCCATGCTGGAGAACAACAGTTACAGGTAAGTAACTTGTTCCTTCTCCAGCATGGGGTCTGGCATGGATTCACATGCTCATGAATAAAGAATACATAGCAGTACACACATGCACAACCACGGGAGGTGGTAAGGCTCAACATTAAGCATCACATCAAACTCAACATTAAGCATCTTACCTCCTCACCAGGCTCACCTCAGGCGAACAGGTTGCGCAGCACTGCTTGGCCGACCCTGGACTCCTCCCTGGAATCCCGATCGACGCAGTAGAATTTCGTGAAGGTGTGCGTCGACCTCCACGTAGCAGCCCTACATATGTCCAACAGGGGCACACCAGAAAGGAACGCCGTGGTAGCTGCGATCGCTCTGGTGGAATGGGCTCTCGGACGGCCAGGCAGCGGTCGGTTTGCCAACCGATGACAGTACATGATACAGCCGGAGAGCCATCTGGAAATGGAAGCCTTCGAGAGAGCCTTCCCCTGATTGACAGGTCCAAAGTTCACAAAGAGTTGTGACGTCTTCCGAAAACACTTCGTGCGGTCCACGTAGAACTTCAGCGCTCTAGCCACATCCAGCGAGTGCAAAGTCCTCTCAGCCGGCGACGAAGGCGACGGGAAGAACACAGGCAACACCAAGGGTTCATTGAGATGGAAGTCCGACGGTACCTTGGGCATGAAGGAGGGGTGCATCCTGAGCACTACCCTTGTGTCGTGAAAAGTCAAGTACGGGGCCTTGCAGGAAAGGGCCTGGATCTCTCCCACCCGTCGTGCGGAGGTGATGGCCACAAGAAACGCTGTTTTCCACGACAGAAACTTCAACGGGGCCGAGTGCAGAGGCTCGAACGGAGGTCCCATGAGCTTGGTCAGCACCACGTTGAGCTCCCACGCCGGGGCCGGAGCCTTCACCGGCGGGAACGATCTGAACAGCCCCTTCATGAACTCTTTCACCAGACGATGAGACCACAAGGACGTCCGCCCCGTGGTTCTGGTGTATCGGGAGATCGCAGCAAGATGAATCTTGATGGACGCGTGTGCCAGTCCAGCTTTGGCCAGCGTCAGCAGGTACGGCAGTACCTGGGGAGCCGTAATCCGTAGAGGGTTAATCTTCTGTGCGTGGCACCAGACAGAGAACCTCTTCCATTTGTGTCCGTAGCATTTAAGAGTCGAGGACGCCCTGGCCTTTGCAAGAACCTCTCTGCAGTCGGCCGGTATGTCGTATCCTCCAAACTCTAGCGCTGCAGGAGCCAGGCCTGCAAGTTCAGTGATTTCGGGTCGTGGTGGAGGATGGCGCCTCCTTCCCTGGAGAGTAGATCCGCGTCCACCGGCAGCTTGATTGGCGGGGACGCTGACAAGTCCAGAAGGTCCGGGAACCATATCTGCCTCGGCCACGCAGGTGCGACGAGGATCATCCTGCACCGTGACCTCTTGAGCTGGTTGACGAGCCGGATTAGCAGTGGCAAAGGAGGGAACGCGTAGAGGAACAGGCCCTCCCAGGGGAACGAGAAAGCATCGCCCATGCTCCTCGCCTGGGGAAACCTGCTGGTGAACCTCCGGCGCTTGGAGTTCGTCGCCGTCGCGAACAGGTCGATCTGGGGTGTGCCCCACCGTCGGAAGAGGCGATCCACTAGATCCTGCTGTAGTTCCCACTCGTGGCACGAGCGCAGCTCCCTGCTGAGTGAGTCGGCAATGGTGTTTTTTATCCCTGCCAGATGAAACGGCACCAGAAACATCCTTTGGGCGACGGCCCAATGCCACAGGTCCTGCGCCTCCTTGGACAGTGCTGGGGACCTGGTTCCGCCCTGTTTCCTGATGTAAAACATGGTGGTGGTGTTGTCGGTGAAGATCCTCACCATCTTGCCCTTGAGGGACGGAAGGAAGGACCTGAGGGCCCAGAACACTGCACAGAGCTCCAGGACGTTGATATGGAGGGACTTCTCCGTCGGGAGCCAAAGGTCTTCGCGTGGAGATTTTCGGTGTGCGCTCCCCACCCTTCCAGGGAGGCATCCGTGGTCACTGTCTCCTGGTGGTCTGGGGTCTGGAAGTCCATGCCCGCCGTCAGATGCGCGCGGGTGCCCCACCACCGGACCGCTCGGCGGAAATTCTCATCGAGTGTGATCCTCTCCTCGAAGCCGCCCGTCGTTTGGATCCAGCGCGCGTCCAGGAACTCCTACAACGGGCGCATCCGGAGCCTGCACATGGGAATGAGGTAGATGCAAGAAGACATCATTCCGAGGAGGGACTTGATGGAACACACCTTGGCCGCGTCGGAAGCCAACATCCGCTGTACCTTGCCCAGGATGGACCTGGTCCTTTCCTCCGACGGGGAGGCCAGAAGGGACACTGTCGAGCTTCGCTCCCAGAAACAGTGCGTTTTGCGCGGGTACCAGGTGGGACTTGGCGTAGTTCAAGGAGAATCCCAGGTCCGTGAGAAGTTGGACGGTCCTTGCTGTGTGCTCCACGGCGAGCTCCCTCGTCTTGGCTCGGATGAGCCAGTCGTCCAGGTAGGGGTAGACGTGGATCCCCTCGCGGCGCAGCTGCGCCGCCACCGGTGCAAGGCACTTGGTGAATACCCTGGGTGCCGACCGTAGTCCGAAGGGGAGGGCTTTGAACTGGTAGTGACGCCCTTGGACCACAAACCTGAGGAATTTTCGGTGCCCCTTTAGGATGGGAATATGGAAGTAGGCATCCTCCAAATCCAACGACGACAGGAAGTCTCCTTCCTCCAGCTGACCCAGGACGTGCTGGAGGGTGACCATCCGGAACTTCTGCGCCTTGATGAATTTGTTCAGACGTCGCAGGTCTAGGATGGGGCGCCATCCTCCCGTCGTCTTCTTCACGAGGCAGTATCTCGAGTAAACTCCAGAGCCCCGAAGCCTCTTTGGGAGGAGTTCGATGGCGCCCTTCCTGAGCATCGCCCTTACCTCCAGGAGAAGCTGAGGGACGTGAAGCTCTTTCCTGGCCACGGGGGGGACGCGCAGGCACCTTCTTTGAAACTCGAGCGCGTGGCCCCGGGCTAAGGCGTCCAGCACCCAACGGTCGGTGGAGATGGACTCCCACACGCTGACGAAGCTCGCCAGCCGGCCTCCCACCGGGGTGCATCGGTGGGGGCCCGACCCCACGGTCGGTTCAATCCTGTTTCGACGAGGCTTTGCCGCCTTGACCTCCTTGGCGACGACGGCGGGGTCCGCCAGACTTGCCTCGTCCTCTGTAGGCCTCCTGAGACGACGAGCGGGCCGCTTGACGGTAGGTGGAGAAACCGCCGCCGGAACCTTTGGAGGCGCCCTTGCCTCCGCTGCTCCGAAAGGGCGTCCGCCGTTGCTGCAGAACCCCAAGGGCCCGGGCCGTCTCAGTGTCCGCTTTAATGGCCTGAAGGGAATCGTCCACTGTTTTCCCAAACAGGTTGTTCCCATCGAACGGCATGTCCAGGACTCTGGTCTGCGTCTTGACGGAAGTCCGTAGCCTTGAGCCATCCACGCCGCCTAAGGCACACGCCGTTGCCCAACTGGCGAAACCCAGTGTCGGCGATGTCCGTCGCAATAGTGATGGTGTGGTCCGACGCCACCTCACCTTCATGTAGGATCTCCAGGGCATCCGCCCTCTTGTCGTCCGGTAGGAAGTCCAGCAGGGGAGCCAGTTTGTACCATAGCTCCCTGTCGTAGCGGGCCACGATAGCCAAGGCGTTGGCCGCTTTAATCGTCGTCGCTGCAGACGAGATGACCCTGCGTCCCCTAGTGCCCAATTTCTTTCCCTCGCCGTCCGGTGGGGAAGTCGATGTGGAGGCCGCACCCCCCCCCCCGCTTTCTTCCTGCCGCCGCGGAGACGACGGAGTCCGGGGTAGGCTGCGCCCGGAGGCACAGGGGGGCAGCGTCCGGGACCCGGTACTTCTTCTCGTACCGGTCTCTTCTAGCTGGCGTCGTGGAAGGGTTCTTGAGGAGGGCGAGGCCCTCATCCCAAATGTCGTCCATTAGAGGCACCGCGAGGACCGTCTTCCTCTTGGCCTCGCGCCGTTGATAAAGGAATCCTTCCTTTTTCTTCTCCTCAGGGCAGAGTTGGAAAAGCTTGGATGCCCTGGCGATCATGGAGTGGAACGATCCAATCTCGTCGGGCGGAGAAGCCCTGGTGGGAGGTGATGACGGTAGATCCTCGTCGTATACCTCGTCGTCCGTACCCGTCGCTGCCGTGTCAGTCCCCGTATCATCCCCTCGGGTGGACGGGGAGGAGGGCTGGACGGCTGAAAAGGAGGTGGAGGGTGAATCCTTCTTTTCTTGGGCGGGGGAACGCCAGAAGGTCCCGGTTCAGGATCCCCCGACGGGAGAGGTTCCTCCGTCGGCAACGGTAGTCTCGTCCTTATCTCTGAGCATAAGGACTGTATAGCCAACAAAATGGCCGCCGAGTTGTCTTGCGGCGCTGGCAGAGGGGAATCCGACGGGCGATCAGGGGCCCCGTCGGCACCCTCGACGATGTCGTCGTCACCTGCGTCGTCGTCACCTGCGTCGGGATCCATCCCGACGGGCCGGTCTTCTTCCACGCCAAGGCCGTGGCTTAAGACCTCGATCAGCTCTTCCTCCGAGGTTGAAGCCGAATCTACGACGACGCCCTGCCCCCAGTTTTTCTTCCCCGCCGGGGATTTCACGGGGGTCCTATCGATGGGCACAAAAGAGGAATCCCTCCGAGGTGGCAGGGAGACTCTGAGCCCCGAGGTCGCCACCACTGGTGTAGCCTCCGCAGGCTGAGCCAGGGCCGCCGCGACAGAATCGATAGAGGGCTTGGCCGGATGGATTAAGGCCTTCACCACCTTAGGTGTGCTCACCGCCTTATCCTTGAGGGGGGGGGGACACTGCCTCGCTCCCCCTCCGATGGGGCCTTCGAGCTCGACCGGGGCCTCTCCAGGAGCTTCGCCGGGTGCTCGCCCTTCCTCTTACCCGACCCAGAGCGTTGGCTCGTGGCTGAAGGTGCCGGGGAGGGTGCGCCCTGCCTGGCGCCCGTAGAGCCCGACCGTTCGGCGCTCCCGGTGCCAGCGGACTCGCGGTGCTTGGCCTTGTGTTGGACCCCCGTCGCCGGGGCGTCCTCAAAGGTCTTAGAAGACCGCTCGGATTTCTTCCTCTTCTTCTCGCCTGACGGGCTCTTCCCTTCCAGCCAGTTGGCGAGACGTTGATGGCGGTCCTTCATGGTCCGCTCCGACATATTGCCGCAAAACGCACAGTCCTTCTCCACGTGCGTCTTGTCCTCATGTAAGCAGTAGAGACAAAAGGAGTGTTCGTCCTCCTTAAAGACGTTCTGCAGCTGGCATCCAGGGCAGACCCTGAACAGCTTTCCGGGCGTCGAGCTTCCCTTCTCCTGGGCCATGTCCGGGCCTGAGAAGCTTCTGGAGTCCTCCAAAAGCGTAGCTCGACGAAATCTTCACCCTTGAGGGGCGCAGACGAATCCGACACGGGTCCCCGTTGATCGGATGAAGAGTCGGTGGAGCTTGAGGCTCTTTTGACTGAAAAAACGATGTTTTTGAGAAAAAACGTGAAAAAATAGCACTAACGCTCGAGAGCAATAGCACGAGGATCCCAACACATGAACGTGCGGTAAAAATCTGAAGATGGCTGCCAGAGGCGGTGCTTAGGTAGAGGGCAGTCATTGGCTGTGGTCAGTATGACGCAGAGACCAGTGATTGGTTACTACTACGAAAGACAGATCAGAAACGAAACTGATACTGGTTTTTTCTTTACCGAGGATTCCCAGCCTGACGACGGGGAATATTCATGAGCATGTGAATCCATGCCAGACCCCATGCTGGAGAATGATGCCATTACTAGTTGTTGTAGGTGCGACCAATCCACCACACCTCCTGAATCCACACACCTTTATTTTCTCTTTTCCTCTGTTCTAGCACCTTTGGTGAGTATAATGACGGGGAGGAGGAGGTTGATGAATCAGTTGTCAAATACCTCTTCACTACCCTCATCAACCCCCGAGCTTCCTCCTCTCAGGATGCAACCATCAGTATCAGTCCCCTTTTCTATTTTCTTCAGAGGTAATCCTTCGAGTTCCACCAAGTCATTTCTCCTGGACTCATCCATTCCAAGCGCTTCCCCTTCATCATTAACTGTGTTCTCACTCCACCTCGGCCCCCTTTCAACCGCCCCCTTTCACACCAGTCACTTGGATCTAAGGTAGAGTCCGCCTCCCTCACCACCATTTCGTCCACTTTCAGGAGAGATTGGTCCACTAACCTTAAGCATTTATTTACTCTTGAAATGCTCAAGCGTTTTTTTCTGGCGATTTTGATAGTGAGGTCTGTCAGATCCTTTGCCAGTTTGTTTGCCGCACCTCATTTGCCCCTATCGTTTTGGGCTGGCTACAACTCGCATGGATCTTAGCTAGAGATTGCTGGGGTTCAGTAATATTCATGGCAGAACCCTCATCCTCATTAACCACCACCGGCCCTGGCTGTGCCCCACTCAGCAGGATACCATTTGCCTCTTCATTTGGCGATATTACATCGTCCTGGGCCACAGGGCTTTTTGGGGAGCGCCTTTGCTTATTACTATCGGGCACCCAGCCCGGGGCAGCGATCTCTGCAATGGGGGCCCACTGCCCTCTTTCTCTTGTGCCGCTTTTTTGAAACCTCCACTCCTTCAGTGGTGCTTCACCCTGCTCCCTTGAATTTAATAGTTCTCTTTCCATCGGGGAGCATCAGGAGGCAGTTCCAGCCCGGCCCCACTGCATTTTACCTGCAGCCTCGTTCTTACATTGACCAGAGTATGTTTCCTAGTCTTCTCCGACATCGTCACAGTTGGAAAGGGGTTTCCTCTGCCAGCAAGCTGCAACTCCGCAATCCCCTGCAAACTCCTGCCAACTCCACCTGGTCCCTTTGTTCATTTGATCTTTGGTGGGATTCACAAATGAAGCCTGCCTCTGGCTCAAGTATGGCTGGCAGGGGCAGGAAGTGAGAGGGGTGCCCGAAACACCCTGTGCTTAATCCCCTTGGTTACAGGAATGCACCCAAAAGTGATTGGCCAGCTGGCTGTCCGGCAAGGACAGCCACCCTGCTGTATGATTGACAGCTAGGCTGGAATGAATGGGAGAAACCTGCATAAACTGTGAGGCTTTTTGGTTTGGAAGACAGTCAACCACTGGACGAAGGATTCTGAAGAAGAACTTGGAAGAGACGCCTGCTGCAACTCTTGAACCGTTGGTTTGCCCGGTGAAGCCCTGCTGCTGTGCTGAAGGTCCGAATTCGCCTCCACTAGAGAAGCCCTGCAAGGACGACTTCTCCCTTTGAGTTGGTGAGACCAATCAACTCCAAAGTAAGCCCGGAGATGGCTGCATTTCCGCTGCTGCTGGAACCGAAGTGCCAGGGAGAGGAACATCAGATTGTGTGCATTGCTTTTAAGTCGGACCCGAGCGCTAGGAGGATCCTCTGGACTTCCCTGATGCAGGACTGACCAAGCCTGAGCCACCTCAACAGAGTGCTGGACCACAGAAGCATGGAAAGTCTGAAGTGGTATCCGAGAACCACAGTGTTGCCATTTGCGGTCAGGCGCGAGAAGCTGAAATACTGAAGGACTGCTGAATTGAAGTTTGCCAGGAATGCTGCTGACCGTCCCATTGCTGAGCAGGAGTCCCTAGACGTCCTCCCTCGTGTCCCCATGACGGAGGCTCAGAAACAACAGGATCTGCAGAGCTGTACAGGAACAGAAGCTAGCAGGAACCATTTATTCTAACCAGAGGTACTGTAAAGTCTAAGACAACTGACCTCTTGCTGTGTAGCCTTACTTGCTCTCAGTTGAGACCTATGTTGGTTATCTTGCAGAGTTGCAATAGCTTTGCCCTCAGAAGCTTCCCAGCTTGTGGCCCTTCAAGTGTTACATTTTCTACAAACAATTGGAAGTGGAGGCAAGTGGAGTTGACTGGAGGAAGGACTCTGCTTCTCTTCTGTGTTGGCGTGGTGGCTATGAGGAACCTGTGGAGCTGAATATATGCGCGGACTGACATTAAGCTGAACCCTACTCTTTGCCATGCAAGCGCTGCTATTTGCTATTCTGCAGCTTTAAAACCTGGAGCGTGGTGAGCTGTGAGCCCCTCCCCCCACCACCTGCCAGGAAGTAGTCACTCTACTTAACATAGCTTCCTCCACGAAGCGGAGCAAAGTGGAGGCAAGTGGAGTTGGCTGGAGTTTGCTGGCAGGTGCAGCGGTGTGGCCTTGGTGAAGATGTCGGATAAACCACGTCTGTCTCAAGTAATCAGCGTACGAACAAGGCAGCAGGTAAGGAGAGGCGATTAGGCGTGGCCAATAAGGGGAAACCCTCCCCAACGGAATGGAGGGGGAGGAACTGCAGTGGGAGGAAGAGACCAGCGTGGGGTCTCGGGCTTGTGATGGGGAGGGGCCCTCAAAGGACGCATTGGGACAGAGCTGTGGCTCGGACGTGACCACTCAGGTTCCCACAAACAAGGAGATTCCTGGATTAAGTCCTGACCCATACCCACGGACTACTTTTCCAAGAAAAGATGGAATGGCACCATGGGGGAAGGGACTCCAGTGTGGGGCCATGAATGAAGATGAGTTGGCGGTGTTGGCTGCTGGAGTGGACCCCAGTAGGGTGATAACTGTACCCCACAAAGAACTGGATGTGGAAGGAAATCAACCAGAAAGATTAGGGGGAAATGAGGTCCTAGTAAATAAACTGGCAAAGGATGTGATGGAATTGACAATGAAAATTGCCAAACAAAAACGATTAAGTATATCCAGGGTCACTGAATGCCTGAAACTGCTGGACCAATCCCTCCTAAATGCAAATGAAATGGTGGAGAATGATGTTACTTCTATACCAGTCAAAATGGGGGTGGATAATCAAGTGGCAGCTGAAATCACCCCGGTTGAAAGAGAAGGGGCCCCAATGGGTGGGCAGGGTATGGAAGAAGCTGTGGAATCAGTGAAAAGTCCTGCGTATTCACCTTTGAGTAGTGGCAATCAGGGTGAGGGGGATGGCAGAGAGGAGGTATTTGACACTGATGATTCATAATCCTCCTCTGATACTTCGGTGCCCAGTTGCCCTCCAAGATTGCCAGGCTGGAAGGGAAGGAAAATCAGGCGGCTCACGGGCCAGGTTGATGATTGGGCACAATTACAACAACTGGCGATGGCTTCGCCCGCTACATCCCTCGTGCCATTTACAAAATACGAGAACCTTAATGATTCCCTATCTAATCAGCTGTCCATGCTTCTGGGTGTGACAGAGAAAGTCTCGAAATTTGAGTCATTTGTAGCAAGAGTTGAAAAAAGGTTGGACAATGAAGCAGAGACTTCAAATTCTTGGCAAAACCGCCTATGTGATCTGGCCAGGCGGGAATCTCTGGACAAATCAGTAATGGAGGCACTTCTATCCGATTGTAAATGGAGGAGGTCTAATTTCAAAAGTTCGACTAGGTCTGTTGAGCCCCGGGATGTAAATGAGTGTGAAAATCCAGGGAGATCTAGCCTAGCTCGGGAAACCCCGGTAATGATGGTAGACCTAACTAAGAGCATGGCAAAGAGCGTAAATCCCCCACAGGATAAGAACATATTTTCAGTCTTTAATGCAAAAAAAATGATGCGAAAATATAGGCCCAGTCAGTGGAGGGAGAGAGGGAGTCCTGCATCTATGAATGATTCTGTGGTGGTTGTCAGGATCCCAGGTTACACGGAGGAATTTACATTTTAAAGGATCATTTAGGTATCCATCTGCATGTACACGTCTTAAGCATTTTAGTGAGAGGAGGTACGGGTGTGGAGATTTATAGGTGAATGTAGGTTGGATGGGTTATGGTTTGGAATTAAGAAACCTTTCCTTAATGAAGCCGACAGGAAGCCTTTGTTGTCCCAAAGCAAGGTGGAGCTTCAAGTCTACAGCAGTGATTGGAGGAGACTGGGAGGGAGGTAGTTTGGAATGCCACTGGGAATTCTAAACTGCCTTTCATTCAAGACATCAAGGAAACAGGTCGCAGTTCTACAGAGCAGCAGAGTAATAGTAAAGATTTTAAAGTAATTTCAGTGTGGTTAATTGGAGGTGATTTACTCAAAGACAGAAGTAGCAGAGAAGTCAATCCAAGGAAACAAGCAGTGAACTGAAACTGAAGTCCTTTTACAGAAGAAGATAGATAAGTGCTCGTATCTTTAGTAGTTTTTAAGGAAAAGGATTCATTAGAGCGCTGAGACTGTTAAATAGTTAATCTCCGTTCTGTGTGAAGTTTTAAGACACTAGAGTAAAGTTTATAGTCTACAGCAGTTAATGCTGAATCTTTTCGTAAATGCGACGGCAGTGGAGCACGAGAACCGAGCTGAGGAGCGCGTGGCGTGTGATTCATGTGTGCGATCTTCACGTCACGTTGTTCGGGGTTTGTTTAATCTACTAACAAGGCGCGCAGTTCTGGTCTTCGGAAACCGAGCAGGGCTGTTCTTATCTGCTAATTATTTTATTTAACATCTGTTTTAACATTTTAATATAATTAACAAAGTTTGTTCACTGCAATTCATTCTAATCCTTTGACAAGTCTTTCGCGTTCATCCGTAACGAGTGAGCTAGAGGAAAGGACCTTCCAATGAGCGCGTTCCTGCCGCACAATGTATTTTCTAGCATTTTATCCTGATGAACTGAGGATTTCTTCTTACGCCATCCAGATTTTTTCAATTAGCAAGTTCTGATGAACTATTATTCTACTCCGGACTAATAGGTTCAACTAAGAGCAACGCATCGTAAGAAAATATTTAGTTAAGTACAAACAGTTAAAAAGAAGAAGTTAATAGTTGAATAGAAACATTTCTCAGTTCAGTCAGTCGCATGTAATCTGAACATCAGAACTTCAGTACCCTCATCTGTAGAAGCATCGAACTAAGATTTCCGACTGAAGTGGAGTTGAGAGAAGACACCTCAGTTTTCAAGCAGAAGTACAAAGGACTCAATTTATCTGAGCTTGTGCAGGAGAACCAGTCAAGTTAAATGCAGTGCAGTTAAGGTAATTGCTGAGCTGTTTTAAACTCCAAGAGACTCTAAAAGACTGAGTGGAGAGTCTGGGTGAAAAGCAGAGAGAAACAGCAGAAGAACTTAAGACACTTACCTTTGCAGTTAGAAGAAAGAGATGAAGTTTTACTGAAACTCCATTTCTCAACAATGAAAGCCTATCAGCACTACTAGCATAGGCTTGCAGGTATAGAGGGTCAAACAGGGGCAAGAAGATAAGGTAAGAATGGGTTGGGAAAAAAGTGATTAATACATGCTTACCGTGATTGCTTTGTAGGTCCTCACGACACTAGTCTTGAGAAGCAAACCAACCCATGTATACCAGTTCAGGAAGGATGCATGAGCAGTGGGTGAAGTGAAGATCTGCGTTTGTTATTTTATCCCAATTCTCCTTTCCCCCAGGGTTTGCCAGCTAGGTAGTTATATCTACTCAGAGACTATTAGGCAGGCAGACTTAAGGGGTCTGGTGGGCCAGCATCACCCCCCGCAGGAGGTTTCAGACTGGACCAGACAGTGGTGGGCTCACAAAATGGTGGGGGAGCCCTTTGTAAAGGTAAGCAAGGGAAAAAGTCAAAAAAATCGACCAGCAAATACAAGGAAAGCAAAGGACTCCCGGGCATTTCTAAGGAATATTAGATCTCCTCCGGCAATGAAAATCTTGCCGGCCTATAAAAAAAAAAAAAAAACGAATCAATAGTATACCTAAGTAAGAATCAAAATGACTCTGCCCAATCGACCTATTTGTGGTTGAGAATGAACCTACTGGTAAATCAGGGTAGAGTGTTCCAGCGTCGATATGGGAAATTCACCCTCATACCTATAACACCTTTCTACAAGCAAAAGGTTGCACAACTACTCACGTAAATACTCACGTATGGGGCTGAGGCGGTGCTCCACCAGTCTTGTGTCTTGTGATTGCAGGAAGAAAATGGATGGCCATTTTTGGCGCAAGTTATTGAATCTCCCCGATAGCCTACCTGCGTGTGTGATAAGGTTGGAATTAAGGCTACAATCATTGGAATCAATGGTGGCCTGGAAAATCGAGTTCTTATACAGGAAATGCTTCCTGTCAGAGGACATGAAGCCCTTTGAGATCCTGGCTCTGGATAAAGGCTGGGTAAAGGGACCGTCATTTGTTTGTTTTATTCGTATTTATATGCGCACAACAGCCCGAGGACATCGTGGCACTTGTTACACTACAAAGCTTAGTAGAAAGGTGCAGAGTGAAGGTGGAAGCGTTTTTGCAGGATAAGGTGGTGCAGATAAACACCCTACCGCACAATCCAATGGCGGTCAAGAAGAAATTGCTAATTAGTGATTGGATCCCTACGGTTAATCAATGCAATGATATGAAATTGAGGAAATTTGTGCGGGTGGATACGGGGATGGTTAATGAATTGCCAAGGTATCTGAAGAAATTCCCCTCGCCAAAATACCGGGACATTCTGCTCAGATGCCGCCTAAATATTTTAAAGACTAGAGAAGTCCAATGCAGAAGGAAACTGCCTGGGGTGGATACTGCAGCTTGTCGATACTGCAGCTTGTCTTTTAATCGAGACCCCCGGAGCATTTAATAATGCATTGTGAAGCCTTATCAGAGATTAGATCCTTCTTTTTAGATGAATTTAGACACATGGGGGAATCCTCGACTAAAAGTGAATGGTGGGAATGGGTGTGGATTGGCGACCAGACCAGGTTGATCATTGCTGTTATGAAAATGCTGGCTAAAGTATTGTTTATACACGAAGATGCTGTAAGGGGCAGGGAATCATAGATAATCTGTAGGACGAGAGGTCCCATGAGGAAAATTTAATTTAACGAGGTGAATGTTAAAGGTTTATTTTAGTTGACGTGCTTTTTCTTTTAACTGTATGATTGACTTGTAACCAATAAAACATTTAAATTAAAAAAATACAAACAATTCTAAAAACATTGTGCAAGACTTTTTACTTACCTGCAAATAATATCTTCAGCTCCCCTAGACATTGTGCAATTAACATTGGCTGTCCTGGCTCCCCGAGTGGCTCTTCTTACCTTTGACTGTGCTTTATCCTTTCCCCCCAGGAAAGGGTTAAACTTATTTGACATTGGAAGGTTTTGAAAAGTACTTACCCATTTGTGAATTATTTGTTAACCTTCGTTTTATTCCTCTATTCTATCTTTTACACCAAACTCAGTATTGCTCTAAATGTACCAGTGATACATCAATGTCCCCAGTGTCCCAGCTATTTATGTCACCTGGGTGTAGGAAGTGTCTGTGTGCCATCCCCAATGGGTATTGTTAGGCAAGATTGTATGCAGTAGCCTTTGGGTGCACTACAACAACTCAGACCTCCTGGCAATAGGAACCCAACCTTTGGTATAAGTCTGTACTACACAGGTTGGGAGTGTGGCTGAGCAGCCAGGCTCATCTCAAGAGGGGTCAATGTGAGCTGAAGGGGAGTTACACAGATTCACAGTCACATGTATTCTAATAAACACTTACACACAAGGTTTCTTGAAAAAACAATTATTAATTTATAAGTCAGTTAGAGTAAGCCTTCTTCAGAAGAGAGCAATATAAAATTAACACCAAATACACTTCAAAACACACACTCTTAATATTGTGAAATCAGTGAAGACCATTTTGGGATGGCCCACAGTCACAACCTACACCTTCAGGTGACTTCAGTAGCTAGGGTGCTGGGGACATTAATATCTTACTGTTGCATTTAGAATACTTTGGAAATTAGTTAAAGAAAAAGGTTATTAGAACAAACAAGAGATCACAAATATTCTTAAGAAGGCAAATACTTTTAGATCCACTAAGCAGTCATTCAGTTATAACAAGTTAGGCCAAAGTCAATGGACAAAAGTCTTATATGGTCTGAAGCATTTCTGGGAAGTAAGTAGGAAAAGTCTTTGCTAAATGTTTGAGTAGTCTTTGAAGAAAAGAAGAATCAATGTAGGGCCACAAGCGATTTAGACTTGTGAGTAGTCGAAGATGCAAACAACTCTACAACAAGAGGTAAGTGCTCTCACACTATACAGTACCTTTAGTTGGGGAGAATTCTCAGAAATGTGCCAATTCCCTCCACCTTCGAGACTTCCAGCAACTTTGCTGGATTTTGAGGACTTGATTTTTTTTAACCTGGAGAGAGCAAGACCCTTTTTCCCACTCTCTCATGTATTTTAATGTGATTTTGTACACTGCGTTTCTTTTGGTTATGGAGTTTGACAAACTCCATAGGCATCATTGTTTATATTGTGTCACACAGCACCTTCAGTGCAGTGACACAGGGAAGTCTTTTAGATTTCCCAAAGGTTCAAATACCTTCTCTTGGATAAACTACTGTTTCCCAGAGCAGTAAAGTGAAATTGACTTTACTTCCATTTGTAACTTTCTAGACCCCGCACACATCATCTTACAATAGGGTGCTGGAGGGGTTACCTAGTATCCCCTTTGTCCAGCTTCTCATGTAACATTCTATATTACCCTTTTCTCACTGAATGGCTGGTGGCAGTGGTTTCGTTTTAACTACCATGGTGTGCATTTACCGCGGGCTGCGTTTGCAGCTGCAGTAAAGCACCCAAGGGTGCTATTTTTGTCAAAATGGACCAGTGTTTTTTCACCATTTCTTTGTAGAAAGGTCCTTCTTGAGATTTACTCTGCGCGCCAAACCAGGTTTGGTTCCATTGTTCGCGTTGCCTTTGGCGGGATTCACGAGTGAAGCCCGCCTCTGGCTCAAGGGTGTCTGGGGTAGGCAGGAAGTGAGGGAGGTGCCTGAAACTCCCTCTGCTTAGTCTCCTTGGAGACCCAAATGCACTCTGTGGTGATTGGCCGGCTGACCGACAGGGTGATTGACAGCTAGGCTGGAATGAATGGGAGAGAACTAAATAAGAGGCGAGGCTTTTGACTGGGAAGGCAGAGTCAACCACTGGACGAAGGAACCGAAGAAGAACTTGAAGAAGACACCTGCAGCAACTCCTGGACCGTTGGTTTGCTCGGTGAAGCCCTGCTGCTGTGCTGAAACTACAAATTCGTATCGACAGAGAAGCCCTTGCAAGGACTTCTCCCTCTGAGTTGGTGGGACCAATCAACTCCAAAGTAAGCCACCTGGACATCCCTCTCGGAGCTGGTTGAATTTCAACAGAGTTGCTGCTGAAAATCGAAACGCCAGGGAGAGCAACACCAGATTGTTTGCGTTGCTTTGAAGTTGGCGAAGAGCGCAGGAAGATCCTCCGGACTCCCAGGAAGCAGGACTGACCTTGTCACTGTGAATCTCTGTGCAACTCCCCTACAGCTCATCTTGAGATAAGCCTGGCTGCTCAACACGCTACCAACCTGTTTAGTACAAGCTTATACCAAAGGTTGGGTTCCTCCATTGCCAGGAGGTCAGGGTTGTTTTAGTGCACCCAAATGTACTGCATACAATCTTGCCTAACAGTCCTAAGTCCAGCAAAAGAGCTGGGGTCTCTAAGGTGGGAGGCTTTTTGCACATAAATGAAAGTTCTCCCTAACATATGGCTAGTGTTTTCTTGTCAGCATGCGCACCAGATGTCACAGAGGCAAAGTGACTGCAATGAGACCCCACATTCCGTGTCCCTTCTGGGGAGCAAAGGAGATTCTACATTAGAGCCCTCCGACCCCCCCCCCCGCAACCACCCCGAGACCAACACAAATCCAACAGTGGCAAGTCAGACAAAGTGGCACACGAGAGACCAGTTGCTGAAAGGCCACCGCCGAAATCCCCAGTGAGGTTTAGCAATATACCTAGTCATTGGTCAGAAAAGGCGCAAAACTTCCATTGCAAGTGAAACGGTGCAGTAGTGTACACAAAGCACTAGCTCACCTTGGCCAAAATCTGCTTGTCTTTGATGATATATTCATAGGTGGTGAGCAAGACATTAAACTTCCCACTCCGAAGTTGAGGCACAAATCCCCTCCGTGCAGCTGGGGAGCCCTGGGGAAAATTAACAACATTGATCATTGACGGAGTAGCCATTACCAACTTGATCCCAGGGCGTGCACGGTTGCAGATCAAACGGGGGTCCACTCCTAATCCCCCCAGGAGCTGCAGTTTTCACCCAGATAGAAGCTACTGCTGTGGAAGCAATTTCCAGGACAGAACTAACCTGCTAAAGAGTCTACAGATTGCAGGCACAATCTCCAACACCCTCAAGGTACTACATCGAGGCAGGTAAACAGTGGACCGATACAGGGTACGCCCTTCCAAAGACCTCGCAGGTTACTGAAAAGAGCCAAGCAGGTTTCCCTCCTACAATGCCAGGCATCACCGCCCACGCTCACCTTGTAGGAGACCTTCACCACAGAGGGGCCCCATTTATCGAATTCGTACACCCAATTAGACAGCGTTCTGAAAGAAAATGCACATGGAAATGTGAACCAACTGAACAACTGACCATATGACTGAAACATCCATTATCTGGAGCAATGCATATTGTTTTCATGGGTTGGACTTTCGGCTAACCTTTGAAATAAATCTATATTAAGGAACAGTTATGCAAGTCCCCCGACATTGATAGAAAAGCAGCCTAAGAACATCTCTAGAATAATATACAAGGATTGCCCCGAGCACGCTGGGCCCTCAAAAGAAAAATGAAAGCTTCCAAGACTTGATTTTAGGTATTTAGACTTCCCCTGCTTGGGTCTACAAATTGTTGGATAGATTTGAATGGGTTTGGGGACCGACAAAAGAGTGCTGCTGAATTATTTACAAATGCACTGTTGCAAAGTAGATGTTCGGAGAAGACTTCTTTCATGGCAGAGAATACAATTCAAATGTTTAGGATATACCCCTGTAGCACGCAGCAGACGTTTTGTACTGAAATAACAAGCCCAACAGAATGACACGGACTCACGAAAGAGGTACGATGATGAGGAAGGGCCCGTTGATTCGCTTGTGCTCCATGAGGTATGTGATCAAGGCAATGGTCTGAATGGTCTTTCCCAGACCCATCTCGTCAGCCAGGATACCATTGAGGTTATTGTTGTAGAGCGATACCAGCCATTCCAGACCTTGAACCTTCAGAAGAACAGATTAGCACTTAGGAGAGCTTACACGTGTCTACCAATCATCAGGATTGATAGGATCGTTTATTTATGTAGCGCCTATACACAATGTTTTTCAAAGCGCTTCAATTCAAAGAAGGGAACAAGGGAAAATACAATGACATT
This sequence comes from Ambystoma mexicanum, assembly GCF_040938575.1. Lineage (NCBI taxonomy): Eukaryota > Metazoa > Chordata > Amphibia > Caudata > Ambystomatidae > Ambystoma > Ambystoma mexicanum. The sequence continues at coordinate 1,253,224,043 of NC_090926.1, forward strand.
CTTAAAGGCCATGAACAGTAAAGATGTGAAATGAACTATTGTTCTCGGCCTGATGACATTTCAGATAGTGCAAGAGCTAAGGCATAGTTAAGGAAGGGAGGGAGAGTGTGGGAAGCAAATGGAAACAGACAGGCGACTACCGTACTAGGCCTGATGACATTTCAGATAGTGCTGGAGGGGTTTGGGGGGGGTGGGAGGGCAGGGAGAAAAAAAACAAGTAAGGGGAGGAGACAGACTAGGTATCATACTAGGTCCAGGGACAATTCTGATAGAGGAAAGTAAGGGGAGGAGATAGGGAGAGGCGGAGAGAACAGAGTAAGCAGTCAAAAAGAGTGGAGAAGCAAGAGGGGAGAGCGAATCCAATTGCAGAAGTCAGTTGTAACAAATAATGTCGCAAGCCAGAATACAAGATGAAGATGGAAACAGCATGATTAAGGGCCACCATGAGTACAGGATGCAAAGGAAGGCATGTTTACAATTTGCCCTTAGTGAACATTTGTCTCCCAAATGTTTTAACAGCATGCACAGGTTACTTTTTAGTTTCTGTAAAACATAGAGACATTTCAGAACTCCACATACCCACACAGAGATCTGCCTTCTCAGGAGCGAAGGTCGGGGGTCCTGGAGTGATGGGACATGTTGATCTCCTCCATGCCCAAAATGTGGCATTTCTACTAGGAACTAGTGTCATCCTATTACATTACTCCAGGCACCTCCCACAAGACCACAACACTTTATGAGGAGCATATCAACCTGTCACATCACTCCACGATGATGGCAGACAGTGACACCAATCTCATCTTGAGACATCAGTTCTGAAGCCCCACCTAAGCTGGCGACATCACTTGGAACATTTATCACCACTTCATGAGCCAGCACTTGTTTATCACCCAAGCAACAGGGCGCCATTGTGCAATATCACTCGCAGAGACTGAGAGCAACGGAGGACTCCCAAATAAGTCACCAGAGGTACTGAAGAACCAGGCTCCTACTATGTATGTGTTTGGCAGTCAGAAATTGTCCAAATAATAAAACATTCATACTTTAACAGGAACATGTATAACATTTAATAAAAATACAGTATAAAAACACACGTCATTAACAAATTTGAAGGGGTTACCACTAATAATGGCAAAAAACAAGTAGCCACCTCCACAATCGGCTTGCATCGTTCTCACCTGGTAATGTTTGAGCTTCCCATTCACCAGGAGCGTGGATTGCTTCTCCACAGCCTCGCTGACAGCATGGGCCACAGCATAGTAGGATTGGAGCCCACGGAGTGCAGCTTGGGACATGCCGTACTCGTCATCGACATCTTGCTTGGCACTTCTACAGGAAGTGAAAAAAATATATGCAGTCAAGGCACAGTGTGAAGAAAACCTTGACATGGGCACTATCCCAAAAGCTTAGATTATTTTCTTCGGTAATGTTGACATTTTAATGACTTGGACTGTGGTTGTCATGCGGTTGTATCGTCCATTGATTTACATTGGGAAACAGACACCAGAAGAGGTTAGAGCATATGGTAGTGCAAGGTCCCGGCCAGCAGATACCGCCATTCCATTCCACACAGGGTAACGAACAAGCCACCAATCTGGGCGAGATCTGGGCAGAGCTTCCAAAGATGACAGGGGTGCTATGCTGTAACACTCGATGTAACTTCCTAGCTTTACAATGCTCATATTAATCCAGTTCTATCAAAAATAGTGAAAAGGCTAGTGCTTTACTTTCCAGCCCATGTCCGTCCCCACATATCCATGTGTTCCAAAAACAGGCTTTGACAAGCTGCTTACTCAATAATGTGTCTTGCATAACCTTCCAAGACTTCATCGCTGTCTGGATCAGAGATCTTTTTCTTCTCCTCCTCCAGCATGGATGAGCTTGAACCAGACAGCTCTTCTTCGTCGTCCTTTCAGAATGGAGACGGTTTGGGGAAGGGGAAAAAAAAGCAACAATAAGTACAGCAATCATACTATCCGCATTCCTGAGTGAGCAGATCATTTGACGAATGTACACAGACATGGGCAATACATGCATGACTACTAAAAGGTTGGACCATGAAAGGGTCTCAAGAACTACGAGAATTCAAGGCCAGGTGCAAGAAAGTCCAAAGGTGCAAGCTCACTGCATTCAACACATGAAGGTAGTAGTGACATATTGTCTCGTCTATGAAACTACACCACGGCCAAGAAGATGCCCGGAGATTCAGTACGGCCCCATGAATCAGACAACAGAGGAGCCTACCCAAAATACTAGTCAATGGCACCTTCACTGCTGAACGCCTTCCTACTCATAACGTTCTGCTGCATCAACATTAAAACTGTAGAGAACCCACCTGTTTTTCTACGCTCTACGTAAAAGATGCATTATCTGCAACTAAAGGCAATGTAATGGTGGCAAATAACCAGGAACTAAATCCTACCAGCTAAATATTCCCACTGACTGAACACTCTGGAACTTGCTGAACATACTTTTGGTATGTGATGGTATTAGGGTAGATTTCTTTCTTGGTTTGAAATCCCCGCTCTCTGTGAGTCTCCCCAGCTCTCTTTTGCTGGGCACCTGGATTTTTTGCTAATTCTTCTTACTCTGGTGTAGGAAATGTTTTGACCACTTTTTGGTATTCCTATTTGGAGTCACGCGTTCCTCCATGTTAGGGGAGTTTTCCTAATGTCCCACTTGGAGGCAAGACATTAGTAAGCTATCCCAATGGTTTGGAGATTCCCCAGTCAGGCTGAACCTAGTCAGTAATGCACGTCAAAGAAACACTTACACATACATTTATATTAATATGACATGTATTACTCACCGTAATAGCATTTCTGATGATTGTATCTGCTTAGATTCACATGCTGTGCACATGGTCCGACATCCAGTGGTTACCACAGAGTATTGCATCTTGTCTTTCGGGGACCGAAAGGGGACGTCGGCATAGGCGTGTCTGTGACACTATCCCTATCGTGACGTGTAGTGTACCCAAAATCGCTCAAGCGCTGAGGTCCCTGCGATTGTATTTTCTCTGCCATGAGGGAGCCCAGGCTATTGTGAGTGAGTACATAAGGAGACAAAGTATTAACATGTCTATGTTCCTTCCACCCGAGCGGAGAGACAGGGTGGGCGCATGGGAATCTAAGCAGATACAATCATCAGAAATGCTATTACGGTGAGTAATGCATGTCTTTTGATGCTCGTTAATCTGCTTAGAATCACATGCTGTGCATAGACTAGCGAGCAGTACCCGGAGCTGGAGGTGAGTTGTGAGAAGGAACAGTAGTGAAAAGGTGTGATGCATTTGACATTCCATCTTGAGATAGCTGATTTAGAGACAGGATCCACTTCTCTACCAGCTGCCACTGAAACGAAAAACTGGTTTGTTTTCCTCAGTGGTTTTGTTCTTTCCAGGTAAAACATGACTGCTTTGCGCACATCTAGTATGTGTAGGCTTTTTTCGGCAATGCTAGTGGGATTCTGGAAAAAGGTAGGTAGTTCGATCGATTGGTTCACACGTAACTTCTAAATGAATTTAGGCTCAAGCCGGGGATGAGTGCACAGAACCACGTTGTCCCTGTGGACTGTAACAAAAGGGTCTAGAACTGAAAGGGCCTGTAGTTCGCTAACCCTTCTAATAGAAGTGATAGCCACTAGGAAGGCCGTCTTATAAGTAATGTCTTTTAGACTTGCTTTATGCATTGGTTCAAAAGGGAGACCCCTCACAAGTCTGGTCAAAACCACATTTAGGTCCCATCTGGGAGCTGGGTTAGAAATGGGGGGATGAATTCGCTTAACCCCTTCCATAAAAGCCTTAACAACAGGTATTTTCCACCACAACACTTTCTGTTGTGACACAGTGTAGGCTGATAGAGCAGCTAAATGAACCTTTAGGGAATTAAAAACCAATCCTGAGTCCAACAAGTGAGTTAGGTAAAACACAATGTGGATAGGCGAGCAGTCAATGGAATTGACGCCCTTGGTCTTACACCAGATGACAAAGCGTTTCCACTTACTGGAATAGCAATAACGAGTGTTGGGTCTTCTAGCCTCCCCGAGTATGTCCATGCATCTCTGAGGGAGTTGAAGATGTCCAAACTATGACCTCAGGAGCCAGGCCGCTAAGTTCAGAGTTTGCGGGCATGGTGCATTGTCACTCCTCTGTCCTAAGACATGTTGTACGGGCAGGGTGAGTCACAGTCACACCTTGGGGAGGGTGCCATTTCCATTAGATGAGCGAACCAGGGTTGGCGGGCCCACATGGGGGCCACCAAAATCATGGTAACTGGTTCCTGGTGCATCTTGTGCACTATCTTGTTGAATAAGGGTGTTCGGAGGGGGTGGAAGGTTTGGGGGTGGCAGCGTAGACAAAATTTCTCTGACCTATCAGAGTCTGTTCCCCTTGGAGCGGTTCTGGGGATACCTGGAGGCGAGGTCTTGGCATTGGGCATTCTCCTGAGTTGTGAACAGGTCGATCTCTGGGAAGCCCCATTCTGCTAACACGTTGGAGACTGTCTTCGTGCAGACGCCATTCGTATTCTAAGGGCAGTGGAAAATCTCTGCTGGGTAAATCCGCTAGAAGATTCAGTTCTCCTGGAAAGTCTTGTGTTGGAGAGCCCACATCCAAATGTTCTGGGACACCTTGACTAGCCCTGGAGAGTGTGTGCCCCCCTGTTTGTTTAGGTAATACGTGGCTGTGTTGCCGTCCGTCAGGACCAGAACTGTCTTCCCCTGTAGCTGTGTCTAAAAGGCCTTCAGTGCTTTTAATACCGCCAACAGCTCTAACAGATTTATATGGGTGGATGCTACTTGTGGGGACCACACTCCATGCGCTTTCTGCTGAAGCAGGTGAGCACCCCCACCCTGCGAGAGATATGTCTGTCGTGAGAGTGGCTTCTACTGCAGGGGTGGTGAAGGTCTTCCCCTTAAAGAGGTTGTTCCTCGACCACCACTGCAGAGAGAGAACGAGGGCTGGCAAGACAACTACTAGATCTTCCCATTGTCCGCTGGCCTGGCACCACTGGCTGTTGAGCCACTCTTGCATGGGACGCATTTGCAGCCGCGCGTGCGGAACTAAGTAAATGCATGACGCCATCATACCTAGCAAACGCATGGCCTTGCATACCGTCACTTCCCGACTGGCTATATATTGAGGAATCTGAGAAAGCATGTTCTGAACCCTCTCATTGGAGGGGAAGACAAGGCCGTCTTTTTGTAAGAATTAGGGCCTCTAGAAATTGCTTGACTTGACTGGGGTCTAAGCTGGATTTTTTCTCGTTGATGGAGAATCCCAGACTGAACAGGAGGTCTATTGTCTTCCGAGTATTCAATAGGCATGTTTCATAAGAGTCCCCTGTATGAGCCAGTCGTCGAGATAAGCGTAAACCGGGACGGATAGTCTGCACAGGTGTGCTGCCGCTACTGCCAGGACCTTTGTAAACACCCTTGGCGCTGAGGCAATGCAGAAGGGGAGGACTTCAAATTGATAGTGTCTGTCCTCCATCATGAACCTTAGATCCGTGCGCTGGCAACATTGAAATATGAAAGTATGCATCTTTCATGTCCAGTGTTGCCATGTAATCCCCCTGTTTCAACAGTGGGATAACTACCTGCAGAGTTACCATACGAAACTTTTGAGGTTTGACAAATTTGTTCGCTGGGCGAAAGTCTCAGTACAGGGCGCATGGTGAGGTCCTTTTAGGTACAAGGAAGTACACTGAATAAATACCCTTGTTTACCTGAAGAATAGGGACGGCTTCTATGGCGTCCTTTCCCAGAAGTGCTTCCACCTCTTGTATCAGGATTCGCAGATGGTCTGGCGCCAGGCGTCGCGCTTTGAGCGGTCTGAACTGTGGTGGTCAGGTAAATTCCACGCAGTACCCGTGGGCGACCGTCTTGAGGACCCACTAGTCTGACGTTATCCCCTACCATGCCGAAAAAAAAGATGTTAAGCGCCCCCCAACATGGGAGGGGACCTGGATCCGTAGGTAATTTCTGACCGGAGGCTGTGGCTCCCCTGGAGTTGGGACCTCTGCCTCGGTTCTTCCCGCGCCGCTGTCCCCTGGCTGGATAGTTGGTGGGGTGCTGGATGCTTGACCCGAGTTCCAGGCATTTCCAGTATTATACTGGTTTTGTGTGGAACGGGATAAGCCCCGAAAGGACCTGGGTGAACCGCTCTCCCTCTGGGGGGAGGGCTTTTGGGTGATTGAAGGGATTTAAGAGTCTCATGCTCCTTTTTGCAGTCTCGAGGGCATCGTCGACTGCTTTACCAATGAGATTCGACTCCTGGATAGGTTTATTAATAAGAGTTGCTCGGGTCTTCGGCTTCAAACCAGAGTTCCGGAGACAAGCGTGCCGTTTGAGCAGGGTGCCCTGAGCTAGGGATCTTCCTGCCGTCTCTGCAGTATCCAGAGTGTCTTTCAGTACATTTTGGTTGACCTGCCTGCCCTCAGCCACGATGGCGAGTAATTTGGTTCTTGCGGGTTCAGCCACCTCCTGGAGACCTTCCTGCATTAGGTTCCACTGTACATCGGCATAACTGGCAAGCAACCTAGTGTTGTTTGCAAAGCGCATGGTAACGGCAACTGCCGTGGTGATTCGCTTTCCCTTTGACTCTTTATCGAGAGGTGCCGCTCCCATAGCAAGGGGAACTCCCGCCCGTTTCCGGGTGGTGGTAACCACTAGGGAATCGGGGGCGGTGTAGCCCTTAAAATATGTAGTGTCAGTAGGCAATGGCCGAAACAATTTCTCCACCCTCTGATTTACTGCCCTAGTCTGGGCTGGTGTGACCAAGGAAGGGGCCAATCTCCTTTTAATGGAATTCAGGAGAGGGATGGATTGGCTGGAGGGGGACTTTTCTTTAAGAATATCCTCCATGAAATCTTGTTCAGGTAGGGCCTCCTGGGTGGCGATCTGAAAATTAATTGAATTGAATGCCTTCTGGTCATCCACTGGGGAGGCCTTACGGGCCGGCGTGGAGGGAGGGGAATCCAAACATAGGACATCGACGTCCTGGTCGTAAGTGGGGAGCGCCCATGGCTCTGCTTAAACCTGGCGACTATCCTCCCAGTCTTCCGTGGGATTTGCCTGGTCATCCCCAGTATAGTCTTGTAGGAAGGTGGTATCCTCCTCCTGATCATAAATGTCCTGCTACGTGTCCATCTGGATCTCGTTTTCAGGAAGGATGGAAGTGTGATTTTCCTGTGAAGGTTCAAACATTCTTTGAAACTTAGAAGCAAGCACAGAGGGAGGGTCCTCCCAAAGTCTCTTGGGGGTAGGTTGCTCTGAAATTGAGAAACTTCTCCAACCTATCCATACACCCTTCATATTTTTCTCTAGTCCATCTAGACGAACCAGAAAGGTCCAAGGGTGGAAAACTTTCATCCTCCTCCCTATGACGTCGAAATTTGTCTCCCATAGAGCTAGACAAACGCACAGAACTTTCCACGTAGTCCTCGCGAGCATCAGGAGCCTGTGGCGCGTCTTTAGGGCACGTCCGCAGGCCTCACTGTACGTTTCGATGCGTCTTTAGACCTCGCCTTCAGCCCCACTGCCGAAGCAATCCTAGCGATGCTGACGGAGATGTTCGGCGAAGCGGGGCAATGTGCCGGTTGACTAACAGGCCTAGCAGTAGATTTTTCTCCTAACGGGGCCTTAGGGGACGTCAGAGCGTCAACTAAGCGCGCTTCGGCAGCCGAATGCGTTTTGGGAGTAGCGCCCTTAGGTTTAGAAGGCCCAGTTGCAAGATGCTCTGCGGATGTAGGGAAGGCAGTTGATCCTGAGGATCAGAGGAACCAGTCGAAACTTTCGGCGGTTCAGTTGGCACTTTTGCCTGTTTCAGCGGTACCGTCGAAACTGGGGCCGGTGTTGGGTGTTTAGTGTGGCGATCGTGTACTCCCTTGTCGCCGGGTGTCTTCCCCATAGCGTGACTCGCGTCAGGCCCAGCGGGGTCAGGGACGGGCGTGGCAGACCTAGAGGTGTCCGTCGTGAGGTCGATGGCATCCGACATGGATTCCCAGGTCATCACTGGTACCCCAGTCACTTTCGGCGGGTGCAGCGGTGGGGAAAGAAGATCCAGCTCACGACATGCCATAGGCCACCCACCGCTTAAAGCGGCGCTCCTTAAGCGTTTTAGGGCGCAGGAGTCTCCAGGCCGCACATCGCACTTCGTCGTGGTCAAGGGGTAGACAATTATTCCACTTATCATGCTCGTCCTTCCAAGGGTACCTAGCCCTGCAAGAGGGGCAAAACCTAAATGGTGTCCTTTCCATTGGGAAAGGCAATAAAGGCGATGACCAGACCTAGAGGGCAAAGAGGGGGAAAGAGGAGAGACATCCTTTCAGCTATATGGCCACCCCGATCCCACTCTCCCTACTGTATAGGCCGGCCAGATGGCCTGGCCACATGGACGGCTCCGCCGACGGATCTTAGGCGTCGAAAATCCACCGCAGTCTTCAGCGGCGAATACAGGAAGCACTGTTGAAGTGATTTTACGGGGGATAATCGACAGTCTATAATCAAGGATATAACAATGTCTCTTATGAAAGTTTAGTTTAGATTATTCATTTATATGATGCGCACCGGACCCAGGGGTATCAGGGCGCAAGCAGTACAAGCAATGCAAAGTTCAATTTAGAAGTTACATACATAGTTATACACAGGACATATAATTACAAGGTAGTACATAGAAAAGGCATAACTGATACATAGGTATACACTACAAAAATAGGTAGACAAGGCAAATATATTAAGAAAAATATACACAGGTATGTTCTTGTTTAGTGATCATTTGCCTTGAGCCAGTTGATATAACTAAGTCTAAACCTTGGGTAGGATTGATCCGCCCTGAGATGGTGTGGTAGGGAGTTCCAAAGTTGGGCCGTTTTGACCTGGAAGCTGTTCCCCCCCGATCTTGGTTAGTCTAAATCTAGGAATGTTAATACAGTTGGCATTGGTAAGCCTTGTGGGTCTCGTGGAGATTCTTCTTTGGACTCTGTTTACAAGGTAACTGGGGGCAGCGTTGTTCAATGCCTTGTGTGTCAAGGAGGCTGTTTTTAGGTTGATTTTGTTGAGAGTGGAAAGCCAATTGTTTTGACGCCTTATGGTGGAGATTTGAGACCTTTCGGACACACCTATAGCTGCTGTAAGGGCGTTGTTTTGAAGAATTTAGATTTTTTGGGTGATAGCTTTTTTGGCGCCAATATATAGTGCATTACAGTAGTCGAGCCTAGATAAGATCATGGCCCTGGCTAGGGTAATGCAATTATCATCTGATAGAAAGGATTTGCCCGTTCTGATCAGCTTGCATGTGTATGCTGTGGCTGAGGCCAGGGTGTTAACTTGTTTAGTAAAGGATAAGGTGGAATCAAGGTGGAATCAATGTGGAATCAAGGTAGAACCAGAGTGTTGTCACCTCTTTGGCAACCCTAATAACATTGCCATCGATGATGAATGAGGTGTAGTTCGGTCCTAGTTTTTTTTTATATTAGCGCGTGTACCCAATATGATGAGTTCAGTTTTTTCATCATTCAGGCATAGACCATAAATAGCCATCCATGCCTGGATGATGAGATACACCCTGTTCAGCAAGGCCAAATCCTTTTCGTAATCCCCGGAAAGTGGGAGGAGAATCTGAGTATTATCTGCATAGTTAGTGTAGGTGATACCAAGAGAATCCAGATCATCAAAAAGGGGCTTGGTGAAAATGTTGTACAAGGTGGGGGAAACGCAAGATCCTTGGGGAACACTGCATGTGATGGGGATAGGGTATGCTGCCGCTGAGGGCGAGAAGACCCTCATAGTTCTGTCACTCAAGAAGGACTCAATCCAGATGATTGCCTCTTTAGAAAGAGCTCTACAATAGGGCGACCAGTTATCTGGGCGGGAAAAAACAATCTGAGGGACCTTGGTGCGTGAGGGAATTTGGGTACACTACAGCGATAGGGATAGTGTTACAGACACGCATATGCCAACGTCCACTTACGGTCCCCAAAAGACAAGATGCAATACTCTGTGGTTACCACTGAATGTCGGGCCATATCCGCAAATGACTGAAAACGTGGCTCTTCCCTTAAAAATCGACTCTTAGCGCAAACAGAATAAACAACCACAATAAACAGACACCCAAGGTTGTTGAATCAAAGATAACAATCCAGCATAAAGACCCGATCGAACAAACAGAAAATTAAAAAGGCCAATGTAAATAAAACTGATAAACTTAGTAGAACCAATAAACTTAGTAGAACGGATGAAGTGGATAGGAACGGATGAAATATAAAGAACGGATGAAATATAAAGAACGGATGAAATATAAAGAACGGATGAAATATAAAGTACGGATGAAGTAGACAAAATGAGAAGTAGATCGAACGTGTAGAAAGGATGGAACAGATGTATAAAGTGGATAAAAGAATGAAATGAATGGAAAGGGTGAATGTAGTGAGCGTAGGGAGTAGATGGAACAAAAGGAGTGGACAGAACGAATGCAATGGATAGAGCAGACGGAACAGATTGAGTGAATGGAACGGATAGAGTGAATGAAACGGATCGAACGGATGGAACAGAGCTTGTTGGACTGAGTCTACTTGTCAGAACGAACGGATGGAATGGATGGAACAGACAGAGCGGATGGAGCAAATGAAACAGATGGAACGGAGTGGACGTACTGGTTGGAATGAATGGTATAGATGGAACAAAAGGTATAGATGGGACGAATGGAAGTTGGAAAAGATGGAGTAAATGGGAACGGAAGAAATGGATGAAGTGGATAGAACAGATGAAATGGATGGAATGGATGCAGTGGATGCACCGGATGCATTAAAGAAAAACTGATGGAATGGATGGAACAGATTGAGCGGATGGAACAGATGGAGCGGATGGAACAGAAGGAGCGGATGGAACAGAAGGAGCTGATCGAAAGAATAGGAAGGATGAAACGGATAGAACACATTATGAAATGGATAGAACACATTAAACGGATGGGAAGGATGAAATGGGTCTACGGAATGGATGGAGTAGACTATAGATGATGGGTTGAGTGATTGGGATGATGGAAGAACTAATAAATTAAATGGATGAAACAGACGAAATGGATGAACCGACAGAGTAAATAAAACAGATAGGATAGATGGTACAGATGGAGTGCTCGATCTCAAGCGCCTTACTGATAACCACGCTTACTCTCTCCTATACACCAACACTCAACTAGAACACAGTGATACTATGACACATTCGGTATAGCTGTTCTCATACTAACTCCCGCGACATACTCCTAATCATCCTAATTAAACACAGCTAGCCGAGCACACCCCGCTAGCTTAAGCGTCTCCTCAGGCCTAACGCAGCCAGAAATCAGTCTGGGAGTCCTCCCTCCAGAATGAACACATAACTGACCTCCCAACCACCATACCTACCGCTAAGAAGCAGCTATCATGCAACTGCCACACTGGCTGCACACATATCGGGTGCACCCACGCACCTTATGACTCTTTCTCTCTATACTGACTTCAACTACGGTTCCAGAGGGCGTTCAACCTACCAGCGCTTTGTGATCATACCAATGATACATAAGGCGCTATATAAATGCCAAGTAACATAACGTAACACATGCACAGCATGTGATTCTAAGCAAATTAACAAGCATCAGAAATAGATTTATATTTACACAAGAGTCACAGTTAAATACGGAACACAATAAACCAACATGCATAGGTATACATTACTATACTTTCAAAAGGCCACTTCGTAATTCGTGGTTGCTGAACGCACACAATTGCTACTGGAGTTTGACAGGTCTACCGTACTATTGGTAATAATGCGCTGTTCGGGAGAATTTTCATCTCTGTGCTAATTCCCTTCAACCTTAGAGACCCCCAGCTCTTTTGCTGGAGTTAGGGTGTGTTATTTTTTTTCCTCCTGAATGAGTGGGATCTTTTTCTCACGCCCTTATGTTTACCTGACTGGGATTTTGTGTTTTACTGTTTTATGGAGTCTGATAAACTCCATAGGCATCTGTTTTTTGTATAGTGACTGTTAGGGAGAATTCCCATAAATGTGCTAATTCCCTTCACCTTAGAGACCGCCTGCAACTTTGCTGGATTTTGAGGACTTGATTTTTTTACCTGGAGAGTGTGTGAGCATTTTTTCCCCACTCTCGCATGTATTTTGATGTGTGTTTTACTCTCGTGTTCTTTGATTATGGAGTTTTAGACAACTCCATATGCATCATCTTTTCATTTGTGTCACACAGCACCCTCAGTGCAGTGACACAGGGAATCCATTTAGGCTGTCCCAAAGTTTAAATACCTTCCCGGGGATAAACTACAGTTTCCCAGAGAAAGTAAAGTGAAATTGACTTTACTAGTCTTTTCAAATTCCTAGACCCAGCACACCCTATCTTACAAGAGTGCTGGAGGGGTTACCTAGTATCCCGTGTCTAGAAACTCATTTAGCAGTCAAATGCTACCCTTTCCTCTCGAAATGGCTGGTGGCAGTGGTTTTACAACAAACTACCATGATTTTTCCTGACCGCGAACACCGGTAGCGTTAAATAGCGGGAGCCATGTTTTTCAAGATGGCGTCTGAGCCCACTTTGTTTGAACCGGTCTCGGTCTTCTTTTTTTGCCATTTCTTTTTGGAAAGGTCCTTCCAGAGTTTGTCTCTGCGCGCCAAACCAGGTTTGGACCCTTTGTTCATACGCCTTTGGCAGACTTCAGGACTGAAGACCGCATCTGCCGCCCTAGTGTCTGGGGTGGGCAGGAAGTGAGGGACGTGCCCGAAACTCCCTGTGCTTAGTCTCCTTAGAGACCCAAT